>NC_141393.1:85034984-86247484 GCF_034619465.1 Leptosomus discolor
TCCCAGGGACTGTTTGCTAGTCTCTGTTCTCTTTATTTTTAGTTTGTCATCTGTCAGATTCTTGTGAGGAGGATTTTGAAAATGCGTCAACAAGATGAGGTAGAAGAATTATGTAATTCTTAATATTTAATTAATTTTCAAGAGCGGGGGTGTCGTTATGTCAGGGCTGTTGGTTTCGGCGCTGATGAAAACGCCTCTTGGCTCTCTAGAGGCACGTTGTGTGTGCAGAGCTGTGAAGGTCAGCAGAGACGCTTGTGCTTGCCAGAAGAGTTGACGCTTGCCTACTTTGCCCTTTGTTATCGGGGCAACCTCTTGCCGAGTAGCCACCAAAGATGAGATGTCCTCCTGGGCTGGTGGCTTCTAATCGTGCCGTTTCCTTTACCACCCCAACAGCATCCCTCAGCAGAAATGGGTGTGCTAGAGCACCGCTGGCATAAAAGATGCCGTCAGTAGTTGTCACCCAGTCCACGCGAGAGGCCACGGCCCTTCCCCATGCTCAGTATAGGTGGGACGTCTCCGATGGCAGCTGGCAAATGTTGAATTATTGGATTGTGTCTACAGCACTTCATATAATCATTGCCCACTTGATAGTTCGGCGAGATAAGCCTGGTGTCGACAAGCAGACTTTTCCACCTCTGGAGTTCGGTTAGCAGGCGTGCTGTTTTGAAATTCAAGAAAAGTCCGCTCTGTCAGGAAGGATTCAAATAGAAAATTAAATGGGTTTGCATATTGCTCTGCATGACAGATCTTTTGTTAGCCTCCAAAGTCTGCATGATCTAACCAAGCATGTGGAAGGAAGATACGTATTTCTGAGTGCTGTAATAGTTGTAGTCATTGTGGAGAAGCATTAAATATAAGCAGTTACCCCAAATGTTATTTTAATCCACTAAATATTTTGTAGATTAATAATCCTGTATGTGGAGGCAGGAGAGCAAAGATGGTTGAAAGCGTTTTTGGGTGGATTCTCAACCGGCTGCCTGTTTGGAGAGAGTTCACTCTCTGGTGATCTTGTCTTCCTCAAGGAAACAAACATAGGCAAGAGAGATGACTCCACAACTGTGTCCTGACTAGAAATAACTGTGGCAGAAACTCCATTTTCCCGTCTCTTTCTGGTAAAGTGCAGTTAGCACACGGCTTGCCTCTGTCTGCGAGATGTTTGTAGGCAGTGTTGTTGTGAAGGAGCACAAGCTGCCGATGCCGGCGCTCTTTAAACACGCAGTTGAAAAAGACAGCTCTGCTGTGGTGACAGAAAACATCAAAGCAACAAAACACACTATTTTATCTGATGGGGGTAACAATATCCCAGCTAATAAAATGGCTGTCATCCCTGCCCAATGTATAGATAAGGAAGCTGAGGACGTTTGGATGCTCTTTGTTGGTACGCCAAGTTGCAATTATCCTATGACAGAGCCCTTCTGGGCTATGATTGATGAAACATTTTGAGGGGGAAAGCGCTTCAATAAGCGAATTTCATTGAATTTGACGATGACATCGCTCGCACAATGGTTGGCAAAAAGAAAAACATTTTAAGTGGCGCTAGGAAAACATGGCCTCGTTTAATCTGCCTGGGATGTCCTTGCCACAGTCACTTATTTGTGTTGTATGTTGGATGTAAACAAGTCTAATTCTGAAGTTCTCGTGTTGACCTCTTCTGGCATTGAGATTAAAGTACTGTCTGCAATAAAGATGAGAAGACTTTAAAGACTTCAGTGGCTTGTCAGAGCAGGGTGTGTTTACACAACAGTGCAGCCTTTGGCTAAAACAGGCACCAAATGAAGTTCTAAAGAAATTTGTTGTTGCTCCTCAAGAAACCCATCGTTGTCTTGCAGTTTAATGGCCTAAAAGTGGACTTGCTTCAGAAACGATTTTTCCTTCTTTCCCGGGTCTTAACTCAGAGGGTGACTGTGCCACTTGCCTCTAACAGAAGTAACGTGGATGTCCCCAGTCAAAAGGGATGCCCTTTCCTTACTCAAATTCCTGGGTGGATTTCAGGGCTGGTAAAGCCCTCCTCTGAACAACAGTCAGCCCTCTACAAAATGCCAGCCATTCCCAAACACAGCATTGCCCTTTCTGCAGCAGTGTGTGCTGCTGTCCCATGCCCGACGTGCTCGTTCCCTGGCTCCAGCTGTCCCCTGTCCCAGATCTTCCAGTGGGTCTCTGGAGGAGATCTTGGAGGTTGACTTTATGGTGCCTGATCTGGAGCCAAGGCAGCTGGAGTAAGAATTTAAGCTCTAATCCAGTATTTTCATATTTAACAGCTTGACCATTTGAAAATGAATCTTATAAACACTACTTTTCTCTGCATAGTCTGTATTTAGATTTGAGATGTAAACCTTCTCCACTTGACTGAATAAACAAATGTTTAGTGCTTACTGTAAGATAAAATTTCCAACAAATGCAAGCACAGAGAGCCTTTCCCAACAGACTGTTCTGGGATCTTCAGTATCTTGACCGAGCTGGGACTTTTGGAGCAAAACTAAGGATATCCTATCGAACTGCCTGTGCTGGTACATCCAGAGACAGGCGCGGAGGACAAAAGGCAATGACTTTTTTTAATGAACAAAACATTTGATACATGATGTAATAGTTTCCCTGGCTTAAAAATAAAGTAACAGTCTTTACTGTTGCTTCTTGCTAAACCAGTTTCTTGTCCAGCACTTTGAAAATAGAAGCTTGCGGTGCTTCTCCACACATTTAATAAACGGCCCAATTTTCAGGGATGCCTAACGTGCCTCAGGAATCTACCCAGTGCTTCTGCAAGTTCAGTCTATTTGATCATCAAGTTGTTTATCTTGATTATGTTTGCTTGAACTTAGATTTAGGCACTTGATTTGAGAGGTTTGCTTCAATAAATGAAGGGAAGCTACATTCTTCTTCTTTTTGAGTGATTTGCTTGGGAAACAAGCTTTTAGCATTTCCAAATGAGAGCTCTGCAGCTGAGTAATACTTAGAAAAATACTAGTGAAGGTTTCTGCGGTGCCTCCCTCGCTGACAGATCTCCAGCGTTGGCAGTCTGTGGAAATCTGTTGCGGTTTACATGCCTTTATTCGGTACCTTATGACAATCCTCCTTTTCTGTGGCTTTTACCTTCTTAGTATGTAAATTATACCCCTCACGTTAGTCAGTGGCAGCAGCGGTTCCTCTGTGTTTTGTAGCTGGGACTTTGTCTCCAGTGTCTGCTGAGCTGACGCCGTGCAGGGCTGGATAAACCGAGCCAAGCGGCGTGGCTGTGCAGCACACTGCGATCTCCAGGCTAATAGGCACGGTGGTTAAGGGGCTAATTAGCCCGGCTAGAGAGCGGCACTAACGCAGCGTCGTGGCACAACCTGCCTCCGGCACGTGTCCGACTGCCGGGGCGCGGAGCGCTCGTACAACGCGCCTGTCGGTGCTTCCGGGCGTAAACCCCGCAGAATAACGCTTTACGTGGCAGGTTGTGCTACGGCAGGCAAACTTGAAAGTGTTTTCAGCTTGACTTGTGCCACGCTTCAGCGTCGTGCCCGGTTACAAGCGTTACTTCTGTCCAAACTGTAGGTAAGTTTTTAATGGCGCTTTTCTGTTTTTGCCTACTGTGTTTCATATCTTTGGGATAACAAAGTCCTTGGCCCCTGTGTCTAAGAATAAACACCCTCAGTAGAAAATGACAAAGTTATGTAGACAAAGGTGATTATGAATAAATAGAGTGTTTCAACCCAGTATGTCATAACTGTTGAAGAGCAGAGTTGTTGGTGTAGTCAGCGAGGGAATAGTCACTTTAGATTGAAATAGCATGCCATCTACTTCCCTCACATTCAGAGTCCATTAGGGGACCCGGGTGGGCTAACTCATTCTGCCATTTGACGTGGAGGTAGAGGATTTCAGGCTGTATGCCTTGGCTCCTTCTGGGCTGTCCTTTCTGTCAAGACCATTTGCACGAGGAGGCAACAGGCTCCATCGCTTCAAAGCTGTAGGGTTCGGGAGGGAGAGATGGAAGAGGAAATCTGGCCTTTAGAGCAGTCTGGGTTTTGGAAGCGGTTGCTCCAGAAAGGAGGAGGGCTGTACACTTTTCAAACGAGAAAATTCCACTAAGGTGGTGTTTGGGTATTATATGGGAAAATGACTGGGATTATCCAAACAAAAATCTGCAACCCCGTAACTGAGCCTGAGCAGTACCGTAGACCTAACTTCTCCTGAGTTTTATAACCTCTAATTCCACTTGCATCATCATATTTAGCTTTGAGTCACATCAGAAGGAAGGGGGGGGGGGGGGGGGGGGGGCACAGAACGACACGAGACACCAAACTCTGTATGTTTCTATAGTGACGTTCGTTATCAGAAACGAAGCGCTGGGGTCAGGCTCTGAGCATATTGCTGTCAGTGGTTAAGACATTTTCACCACGGAGTTAAATACTTACAGCATTGACAGTAGCTGGAAATACTTCAGTGGTTATTGTCGAAGTCATTAGTCTAGCTGAAGTCATGCTGGCCTGTTTTCTCTCTGGGTCGGATTCCTCCCTCTAACTGCCTCCTCCTTGCCAGACCATAGTTGATATCTTTAGGTTTGGAGACCGGATGTTTCCAGTAATTAATGACTCTTCTCAGTTATAGATTGAAATTATTTCCTTTTGTGAATTAGTCTGTTATCCAGTAGTGAAGCTATTGAATTCCAGAGCATTTCAATGGGACAACTTACAAATAGAGCTAATGTAAAAAACACCCCGTCACCAAGCCCCATGAAGGCTCTGTGGGCCACAGTAGAGGATGCTTAGTTCACACGTAATTTTTAACAAGAATGAAACAGTACTGACTTAAAAAAAAAAAAAAAAAAAAGCTGTTCCTTGCTGTTGGTGCTATCTTCTGATGACCTAACCTTAACATTAACTTAGAGCAATATAGGTCCATGCATCTTGTGGGCTAGCATTAGGTCACCTCATCTGACCTCCCAGCTAGTCCTGGCAATCAAATTTCATCAAGCTACTCTTGTCTTGAGTACTGGAACTTGGGTTTGACAAAGTGCGTTGTGAACTCCGTGTCTCTGCTGCCCAGACTAGACTCCTGAAAGCACTTTGTCCACTCAGAGCATAATTAGCCTGTGGTTTCAGAAATCAATGAATACTGCTCCACAATGGGAAAAAAAAAATAGCTTCTCCAGTAGTCACTGTTTTATGGCTTTCCATGTTATTTGAGCTATTACTTCTCTCAAAGCAATTTTACCACATCTTTTATTGTATTTTGCTTTTTAAATCCAAAATGGAACATAATACAGATCTCAAAGCTGAAAGCAAGAAATGTTTTGAATACTGTTTCAGATATGTTACAGCAAATTATTTTTCAAAGGACAAAATTTATTGAAGATAATGTAGTACAGTGACACCTGCACTTCATAACGTACCACCTATTTTTAAGCAGCAGATCCAAAAGCATGAAGAGGGACTTCTGGTTTAACACTGATGAGCCTGGTTATCCTTTCTACATGTGGCTCTGTCCTTGCTGCCCAAATAAAGACTTCCTACTGAAGCTCTTAAATCGTGTTACATTATGATTTAGCAAAATTTTTTTTGGTAGAGCTCAGTTTTTCTTACCCTTTCCAAAAATGCTGCTAAGCGGTAGAAGTAAAGCGACAGAGTTTATCTCTCCAGGGCCAGGAAGGCAGTCTGGAAACGTGGGACGTGGGAAGTCGCATTCATCCTGACTTGCAGCCTTGGCTTTCACTTACCATTAGATGGGGCGTTGTCGAAGAGAGATCACAGCCCCTGAGAGATGGGCCTTGCGTAGCTGGCCGCAGGAGACATCCATCTAGGAGCTGGTGGGGATTAGATAGGGATGGAGCAATCGGGAAGTGGTTTCGCTGCCTGCCCTTAGATGCATTTAGCATCTGTTGGACGCAGTTCTGACGGATCCCAAGATTTGGTGCAGGGTGGTCTGCAATGCCTTTGCAGCCAGCAGGGAACTCTTTTTCTCTGCAAGCAGGCAGTTTACAGATTCTGCTGTAACGTGCAAAAGAAAGTTTGGATTTAGATGAATACCGGGATTTGGCATCCTGAGTTTATGTATTTTGGTTCAGAAAGTTCCACAGAGTTTTCAGAAATTAGTTTTGGAAATAACAAGAATAAGATGTTGAACTTGGAGCCTTGTTTTCCTGAGTGCTGTTATACATTGGCTACTGGAGAATTGGGGGGGTATGCGTACGCAGCATGAATATATCTTGGCATTTATTTATATAAAGTGTAAAAAGGGTTAAACAGTGTAATCAGGATTTCAGCCTCACATCTACCTTCATGGTGACGATTCTATGCCAGCGCTATGGTGAATGGAAAATGCAATGAGAAGTCTGCAACAAATTACAATGCAGATATTGTCTGGCTGTAGGTTGTTTGGGTTGTGTTTGGTTTTGTGGGGTTTTTTGTTCTGTTTTTTAAATACAGTTCTATTTGAGATGCTGAAACAGGACTTCTGCTTGGCCTGCCCATTCAATTCTGCAGGGGCATAGTTATCCACTGGCGAATCCCCCTCAGCAAGGGACCGCCTTGCTGCTCTCTTTCCTGTAAGCAAAAATATTCTGATTCTGCATGTGCTGTTTTATTTTTCAGTTAAAGGGCGAGTTTCGGTGAGAACGAGCAAGTTAGCGACAAAAGTGAAAGCCGGATTGGGCATGATGTAAGTCAATAATACCCTTCTGCTGGTAGCACTGAGACAAACACGGACACGTGCACGCTGGCAGGTCGGATCCAGCGTGTTCCCGTTCGGCTGCACTTCGCCTTCTTTCAAGCCCGTGTTTGTGAAGGCAGCAAACCAAGAAGCTGATGACCTGTCGCAGTTGCGCCCTGTCTACTCCTGGAGCAGTAAGCGTGACACGGGGTGTCTGCCAGGATGCTGAGGTGGCGTCTTGGTAATTACATCTGCGTGGGGTGAGGAAAGGAAGAGCAGTGTGGTCTTTGTTCTTGACTTCTGCCCTTGGCAGGTTTTGCCCCTTGGCTTCTGTAAAAGCAAAGATGCGGGATAATGGGAGCCGCTCCTTGCACTTCAGTGAGTTTGAGGTCAGGCTCTGTTGTGGAAACCGGCTTTTCACACGCTTGAACATCGGCGTGGTGTTGTTCTGTTCCCTCAGAAGGAAGCGCCGAAACAGTCCTGCTCTTTCAGAGCCTGCCACAAGAAGGAGTGGTGGAGCAGGTCGTCCCTGAGAAAGCCTTCTTCAGAACCAGTGAGAGACGAACCTGAGCTGGCCCTTTAGTTCGTACATGCCCATCTGCCCACTCCAGGGAGGATTTCAGCAGCTGGATCTTAATTTCTGGCTCTTGAATGTATGATACGAACCACCCCAGACAAAACTTCAATTAAAAGTACCTTTGACTTGCAGCTAGCTCTGTGCCTGTGTAGTTACTCTATAAATCATTGCAGAGCCCCACGCACTTTCCCGGTTGTGTCTGCCAGCACGTGCCCTCCGCGCCATCAGCGCACAAGCCTCACCGTGTCGCCGGCACCAACCGTTTGAAACTGCCCGTGGTGCTCTGCGGGGGGACGATCTGGGGGCTGCCAGCCCCGGCCCCCCGGCGCGCTGGGAACGCAGTGCTGCTGTCGCCACGTGGCGTTCGAGACCCCGGGACTCAGCCCTGAGGGGTGACTCCAAATCCTGCCAGAGAACAGCGTTACCTCGTCCCGCAGCCTTTGCTGCGAGCTCCTTAAAGCCCGTCAGATAACGCTCGGCGTTCCTCTGCCTCGTTCAAGCTGCGCTGCCTCTCACTCACCCCCTTTTTCACATCTCGCTTACCCAGACCGTGATGGTGCCCCAGTGGTTTTCATCTATAAGCTGTAAAGTGATGATGCATTTCCCAGCTGCGTTTTCTGAAAAAATGTCTTTTGTTTTGAAGTTTAGGAAAGTGCTGCCTGGAAGTTTTTCATCCGCCTTAATCAAGCTGTTTGCTAAGATGTTTTTCTTCTGTCTTATCTCTTGCTTGGGACCAAAATGTTTAGATTTGAGTGGTGACACCTCACTCGATCGCATCCTGTCGGATGGGAGCCCTGGGTTGTTTGAGCTTGTGGTATGGCTCACCAGGAGCTGCGTGTGCCTGGAACTGAAAATGGAATTATTGCTTTATCCCCTCTATTCAGTGCTTATAATCCAGTCTTCCAGAGAATTTATCTGGTCATTGCTCGCACCCAAAGTCAGTTTGAGCACTCCTGCAGACCGCCTTCATCTCGGCTTTTTTGTGACTCCCCCTGTTTCTGACATGACTCTGCTAGAGCCTCTCTCCTTTATTCTAACGTGTGCTCAGTGGGTGGATTAAGGGCACATTCCCGGGAGGAAGGCAGAGGAGTCTTCTCTGGGGGGGGGTTGTGGGGCGCTGCTGCTGCCTGCAGCATACCTAACAGATGAGGCAGCGCTGGGGAAAAGAGGACAGGGTCGCTCCACAGCTATTTATTCTCCCCTTTCCCCCTGTGTCACTAGTCTGAGCACACTGTTCCTTTTTATTCTCAAATTCCTGCCAGTGCTTGTCTGGGTAAAGGTTTTCTTTTCCATCAAGGACTAGCACTTTTAAAGATTTCCCCCCCCACCCCGCCGCTATTCTTCACATATGAGTGAACACAAATTATAGATTTTCTTTTTTTTTTTTTGATACTTCACAAGCGTTGAAAAGGCAGGTTGTTCTGTGTGGCTAAACAAATGACGATTCCATCACTGGCACTTACCCAGTAATAAAGGCTTTTCATGTTTAATTTGTAATGTCTGAAAATATCAGCAAGAGATGAGGAAAGCGGTTTAGATAATATATTAACCTCTCTGAGCCCTGTCCATTCTCTGAAACTCAACCTGAGTGTGTTTTGAGTATGTAGGAGCGTGCCTTTCCTTCTTTTAGGCTGTTCTGCCCTGCCCCTTAAAGTAGGACTGTGGGACTTTTTTGTTACGAAGCCCTTTCACTCAGCCAGACGTGCAAGAGCTGCTGATCTGAAATCACCTCTGCGTATACACGTAGGCTGTGAGAGAAAATACTTGCTTGCTGAACTAAGGACTTGTAGGCGTCCAGCTGGTTGCAGAGCCATCGAGTTTAAAACAGTTAAAAACTCCTGGCAAGCTGTAAAAACATCCCGCGAAGGCGTTGTGAAGAGCTCTTGCAAGGAGATGGAGCGTTAGAAGCGTTAGCAAGACGGAGCCTGCAGCGGCAAGATTTCCTGTGCAGCCACTGCGCGGTCCCCTGCCCTAGTGCGGGGCGAAGGCGGATCGTGCCCGTTATGAGAGCAATTCGTATTTAAATCAGATTTCCAGCCCAGTTCTGCAGTCTCGAGTGGTTTCTTTCTCAGCATCTGCTCTTTCCTGCTGATTTAGACCAAACTCGAATGCTGAATCTTCGGAGGACCACAAAGAAATTGTGTTAAATTACCATGAATGGGAGCCCATCGCAGGGAAGGCAAGGCAGGGCTGTTAACGGGGCCGCTGTTCCCGGCTCGGGCTGCCACGGCCGCAGACGCACGGCCCTGCCGCACACAAGCGATGTCTGTACGATTGCCCGCTGCTCCGAGACCTCCCGGCAGGCTCGGCCCAGCAGGACTGGAATTTCTGTTACAGGAAGCCTTCCATTTCCTTGCTTTTGAGGGGTGAAGTGAGGCACTTCTACGGCAGGGAAGGGCAGTTTTCGTTTCCCTGGGGCCTCCTCTGGCAGCAGAAGCCGCTGTTGGAAGAGAGCGGCCGGGTGCCCTGACTCCCCGTGTTCCCCAGGCGCTCGGGTGCCTTTCCTCCCTACCCAGCGCTGTCCCTTTCCAGGCCGCTCTCTCCGATACTGGTCCCCAGCCCTGCGCTGCCACTGGTGTTCCTGATAGACGGGTATGCCCCAGAGGCCTCCGACCTTGCTTTCAAAAGGCCTGGATTGGGGCAAAATTAGTCATTGATGTTTTAATTGCGTCTTTCTATGTCGTCCGGGCAATGGGCTGAATAGAACGTGAATGTACTGCGGTGCATGGGGATGGCCTCAGCGCGAGCTGCTCGTGGTCCCTGGGGACATCCTTTAAACCCAGGGAAGTCACACCATCACACCCGTGCTGGTTCGGGCGCGGCTTTGGGAAAACTTGGGTTGTCCAACTCAAGCTCTGGTCGGGAGTTCTTAATTCATTAAAATCCTTCCCTGGAATGTCACGGTGTCAAAAGGGGTCACCTGCAACAGCCAGATTTCCGCTGCCCTGGGAAGCCCGTGGCCTCTCCGGCCAGCCCGGCTGGTTAGCCAGGTCAGAGCCACACAGCACCTCGGCCACAGCACAGAAGACCCCGTGTGGGTGCCAGGACTGTGGCCCCTGCCAAACGGCAGAGGAACAAGAGCCTTGAGTGCTCTGCCTCTAGCAAGGCCCCGGCAGGAAGCCTTGGGAGATACAGGGCTGACGGGCAGATTTTGATCCAAGACTTTGGGAATTCCAGCTCTTCTGCAGAAGAGCCGAGAGCATGGGGCCAAGGGCTGGGCTCACGGGCTGTGCAGCTCCGGGGTGGGCTTTCCGTGTGGTGGGCTCCCAGGTGGTAAGGTCTTACAGCCACGGGCTGTCCTACCACCGGTGGCTGTCACCGGTGGCTAGTTTTCCAGTCAGGTCACTGACCAGTTAATAAAGGCCATCAGCCTGACTGATGTCAATTTAATTCAATGCCGGAGCACCCAGAATATATTCTCCAATACAAAGGTTCACTTCTACAAAACCCTCGTTTTGCTCAGATTGATGAGGACTGGAAAGGCACGGCTCACTCTGCTTAACTTGGGTGACTTCAGCCTTGTTTGTGTGTTACTTGAGGTGAAGGGAGAGCCCGTTTACTTCAAAACTTACAAAAAGGGAAAAAAAAAAACCTTCTGTGTGATTGTGAATCTACATGACAAGTTTCACCCCAAAACTAACTCTTCATATTGTATGTCATCTTATCATCAAAAAGTCTACCGTGGGGTTGCATTCCAGTGCAGTGGAAATCCCTCAAAGCTGTTTTGATAAATGCGCTGCCGTAAGACTTTCCCTCATGACATTTTCATGTAAAATATGTAAACAGCATTACAAAACTCTTGTATCTAAAACTGGCAATTCAAAGCATTTTCTCATGCTTGTCACAATAATAACAAATTACGTCATTTTGTAGCTGTAGTTGCCCTGGCGTATTCCTATTGTATAGGAATTAAAGTATTAAAACAAGATCTGTGACAGGGTAAAACTTGCGCTTTAGAAAGGGTATGGAATATGACAGAAGAAATTTCCTCTGTCTTTTTTCCTTAAAATCTTAGACGATTCCTCTAGCTTCCAACTGCATCGTGGCCCTGAAATCCACAAATTATTCTTCCTTCTTGTATTCTTATGCTTTAAAGTGGCTAAAAGAATTGAATGTTCGTTATACAAAAATGCATTGTATCAATGCTGAACAAAATTCATTCACGTTTTACTTAACAGCGAACGATGTCGCCTGATGTTAGAGAGTCATTCTTCAAATGCTGGATCCAGTTCATAGCCCGTGGTGACAGGGGAAGGCTTCCATCAATGCCCAGACTTCTTAGTGGGGCTGCTCAATCCTAAACCGATGGTGGTCTCGTATTAATGAACACAAGCAGTTTTAATACAGAATTACCCTCCTCGATTCAAAATGGAGTTAGAAAGGGGTATATCAGCTCTTCAGACTTTTTTGCTTTCGAAGATCCTTATCCATTTTCAAGAGACCAGTAGAGACACGATTACATGCAGCTAGTAATAGTACATGCAGCTAGTAATAGTAGCTGATTCCATCTAACCGTAGTTACAGGGATGTACAGTAAAATGCATAGGAGCTGCATTTTTCAGGTGAAAAGGAAGAAGCAGTTTTATTTTACACCTGTGTCGTGTAACGTTCAGGTACAGGTACATACACATTCCTGTATCCACCCATCTTTGGGTTGTTTAACACAAGTTCCTAGGAAACTGTTTATAACCTTCCCTACATTGTGATTTTTAATGATGAGAATTTAGAGCAATTCAAATATCATACAACTGCCACGTAAAAAAATAAAAATAAAACCAAAAAAAACCACCAAAACCCAACAACCTGCTCCCCACCCTCCCAACTGTCGTGTCTCAAGACAGTTCAGTTATTCAGGAAATATCTTGTGTATCAGACAGACTTGAATGCAGCATTGCCGGTTAGCCACAGTAATTAACCTTGTCATTTGGCCAATCTTGTCTCTAAAAGTCTCCAAATTTTTCATCAGTTACTGGAAAAAAAGGAAAAAATCTTTAAAGGAATGTGCATTCCTGAAATACTGCCCGCAGCGTTCGATGGGTGTCTGTGCCAGCAGGGCATGCACGTGCCATGACTGAATTAGGTGGTAACAAAGCAGGTGGATTATATGCTTGCTGTTATTTAAAGTCTACTTTCCGTACAGACAGAAAATTTTCTTTAAAAAACAAACAAAAACCCCAAAGATTTTTCCATCTATAAATCCTGTTGTTTTTTCCTGATGTCCTTTAAATCACAAATCCAATTACGTTATCAATCATGTAAAATTTGGAAAAGGACTTTAAGCCCCTGGGCTTCACGTTGAACTGCTGTCTGGAGAAAAAATTCAGGTGGTTTATACACAGAACTAGGAGATATTTCTGCCCTCATTATTGATCTTGTCCAATGTTTTGTGTGAAATCAGGCAGATTAAATGCATCTAGTCAAACTGCATGTGAAACTGCTTTTTTTTCTTGAAAGCTTCTTCCTCACTTGCCTTCCTCGTTCACCCAGCAGTTTTCGGTAGCGAGCACCATCTATGATGTCGGTGACTTTTAGCCATTGGTTGCAATGGAAGCAGGATGTGGTCCAGTAAGTTATGCCCCAGCGTGGTCTGCTCAGTGTGACGTTAGGCCGTGGGAACAGTGAAAAACAAGCTCCTTATGAATTTGACTCTTTAAAATATTCATTCTTGTGTTTGTGATGTAAGTTCCTGTTATTCCTCTTCGATGTTCTAAAGGTTTCTTAAATGATCCGAAGGGCGCTCCCAATAGGCAAGCCTCCTAAGGCAGTGTAGTCACCATTAAACCCCTTACAGTCATCCTAAATACTGAGGAAAAAAAAACAATAATCCAGTAAAGTTGATTAGGCATCATTGTAAAGAATTTATTGATGATCGCTGCCTGCGTCATTGTAATCTTGGTCATAAATTCTTCGGACCACCTGAAAAAGGTGATATTGCTGGGTTGAGAGAATATAGTTGAGCTCCTAGAAATCAAACCCAAAAGAAAAGTTCTTGGATGTAGGCTGTAGCTTTTCTCTCCTTAGATCTGTTATTCCTCTACTTTGAATGAAGTCCTGCAGTCATCAGCGTCCTTCTGCTCCTCACCTTCCATGACCGCTGTCCCTTGAGCTTTCCAAAGTCCACACATATGGTTTTCTAGCACCTAGAATACTTTCCCAAGACCGAGTTTACTTGGCAGCTAAAACAGGGCAGCTCCCTTTTTTTTTTGTCATGAAATGCCAGGGTCCAGGGGCAAACTGGGGTTGCAAAAGAGCCAGACAGACACACCCAAGTGGTGTTCGAAGAAGTGGACGTTGTCGCAAAGACTTGCAAAGTGTCCTGGGGCCTGGTCTCCGCGGTGCCACAAACTGGATTTTTCGTATTCTCGTTCTTTGCCTTTGAATTTGGATCGGCACCACATTTTTTCATCCCTACCATAATTCCACTTGAACTAGTTTGGTTTTGCTTTGATGTTCTTTAAGATCCAGATCATACACCTCCTCTGCTGTATTCTCATGAATACCAAAGCTGTAGAATAAACATTGTTGATGGGTGTTGGCAAAGGGCTTTTATACTTGGATTCCTCATTAAATTACATTCCATTTTTCTTATAATGAGCGTAATCCGTTTGATACTGTTGACCCAAATTCCCCTGAGGAGAGCTGCCATTCTGAATTGATATTTGCATCTCTGAGCCAACCGAGGAACATTCAAAATCACGTCACACTTCAAATCTGAAAAATGTCCCGTTCCAGGGTTATGAGGGGGGTTGTGACTAAGTTATTTTGCAGAAATGTATTCCTGCAACGCTTTATGGCTCTTGGTCTGCTTTATTCTTGCCTCTTCCCTAGCTTACGTGGCACTTACTGTACCCTATCTCTGTAAACATCTTATGAGAACACTACCAGGAAAGCAGAAGCACCTTTCTGAAACTCATCCTTGGGCGTCTTTTCTGAAATCATATTTCTTCTCCCTGTCACGCTCCCTAATCGTTCCTCTTCTGCAATAAATTGTTATTTCTCTCTGTGTTCGAATTCTTTCCTGTCATTCATCATCTTATGAGTACCTTTTGCTTGAGAACAGGAAAAAAATCCCAGTGGACTTCAGGAAGCCTTTAACTCTTTTTCCTTTCTCACGATGTAGAAAACAGAGAAGTACTGTCAGTGTCTTCTTTTTTGGGAGAGTTCCCTTGCTTTCTTTGTTTCAGAGTTTTGGGGTGCTTTGGGAGAAATGGGCTACTTGGAAAGCTGAATTTATCAGTGTTGTGAGTGTTGCTCTCAGTTTGATAAGTAGAGAGTCTGGATAAGGAAACTTGAAATTTTTCTCAAGTTTGGTCTGAAAATTATTTAATAGGCAAGAGGGGCCTTGGGAGATTCTGGAGAGGGAGCGGTTTTGTTGAGTCGTTGCAGAAGATCAACTACACAGTTCAAAGCACGAGTTGGTGATTCTGTTGGACCTGGCTAGCTGGATCCCCCTGCTCACAGTGATAGCACGTGCAGAGGCTCTGTGGAGATGAAGTAGTCTTAAAACTTGCGCGCGTAGCTCCTTCTCCCTGTGTCGTTGGAGGCACGGGGTTAGCCCTGGAAACGGGCCGTGTCAGTTTGCAGGCACGAACACGAGGAGTTGCACAGCGGTTGCGAAGAGGTAAAGGTCAAGCCACGAATGTTGCTCATCTGTTCTGTACCCCAAGATCTTTGGGGTGACTAAGGAAAAACAACATCCTCGGAGGCTCAGGTCAGGCAGCAGGACCAGCTTTGTCAGTTTGTGGCTGGCACTGCTGAGCAATACCACAGACGGCCTTCAAAAGCGGGCCAGAAGAAAACCTGCCGGCGTCGCTACATTGGTCCCACTTTGGTGTTAGGGAGCGAATTGGGTGACTTCTTGATATCCTTTTGAGCTCAGTTTTCTATGATTCTAACTCCCCAGGTGCATCCTCGGGGTGTATCTATACCTGCAGATTTCTGGGCGGCAAAAAGTGTTATCAAATACAGCCGTGGCAGAGCACGTACGTGCCTCGGTCCTTTACTCCAAGTGAATATCCAGTTAAACTTCAGTATCCTGATGGTTTTCTCATGTGTTGACTCACGCAGGATGAGGGCAGAAGAGTGCTGCTGAACACCTGATTACACCCTTGGCAATGGCAAAACCGTGTAGACAAACACCAAGAGTGCCAGCTCAGCATTCAGAACTTATTTAAATAAAATACCAGAGGCCAAATTAAGCTTTTGCTTTACTGTTTTCTTCAACAGGCAAATGCAAATATATTTCTCCATAATTTATGTCTTGACAGATGATAATGAATGTGAAAATGCTACTCAGCCTTGTGGAGAGCATGCCAATTGCACGAACACGGTGGGAAGTTATTTCTGCATGTGTATGCCTGGTTTCAAATCCAGCAACGGCCAACAAACGTTTCTACCTAATGATGGAACCTCCTGCGTGGGTAAGTTATTAACGTCTGCCAGCTACCTTTACCTTGTCACTCTTCTCTTATTGCTGCTGTTAATTACAGAATTCTATCAAAATGCTTTCGGGTTTGTGAAGGTTGGAGTCTGGATATAAAATTTGCACAATTTGGACTGGTATAGGCTTAAACATTCCCGTTCAGGCTCACACTTCTCACTGGTCCCACAGCAGCTGCCACCGTTTTCAGGAACCCTCCAATCTGAACTCTGCTTGCAATATTTTTAATCCACATGTCACAGTTTTAGACAATGAATATATAGTTAAGGCAACCCAGAAATCCCCCACCCACCCATTTACACCCCTGTTTCGCTGACCTCTGAGCAAGGTGGTCATATTCCTAAAGCAGAGTGACAAAGTATTCTGCATGCAGGTTGCTCTGGAACAGCAAAATTCCCTGTACGTCTGACCTGCTGTGTTCCAAATATCTTTTGTTTGGGGGCTTTGGTTGAGATATTTAGGGTAATTTTTCAAGCCTGATCAAAAGCAGTGAGCCAGATCAGTAGTTATCCTACCTCCTGCGCCACCCATCAGCCTCTGTTTCTGTAACAGGTGGATGGAACATGTTCAAGATTACAGGGGAGGAAAAGTTCTCTGGAAAAATGTTATTTCTGAACAGCTATGCAATCCTCTAGGATTTCCTTTGAACAGAAGAACTGTAACTATGTCGCTTTTTTCAAACTCTTGGTAATTTTCTCTGTGTGTTGCAACAGTCCTCAGGGAATGGGAAAATGAGAAATAAATCTATTGCCCTTTACACCTTTATGCTGACTGTGTCTCACTCTAGATATGTCTCCTGTGAGCTCCTAAGTGCTGACAACCTCTCTTCTTACTGCTCTTAATATCAGCAGAATGGCTGCATATTAAGCCAGAAAGTGATCTAATCATCATTTCTTGCCCATTGCTCACATCCATCTAAAAGAGCTCTGCTTTATCCAGCCGCTATGAATCGTTCCTAAATTAGCTGGGATCGAGACTGTTAGCACATCGAGCTGTAAATATTCTCGCCGTTCCTGGTCTAGGCTTTGATTTTTACGTTATGACATTTCCTCAGCTTCAGAAGTTTTGTCTTCAAAGTTACTTCTTTGTCTGTTCTTGCGTCACTTTAGCTTTTTACCATCAGCTTGCTAATTTCTATTTTTTGCCCTCTTTTCTTTACTGGGGAGACTGATCTTTTTTTATCCTCTACTGGGGCTTAGTTTATCACTTTTCTTCTCCCTTTTGCAAATCCATATGGGAGGAGGTGAGAGCTTCCAAAACTCCCACTGAAATAAAAAATTACCTGTGGGCACCTTTTCTCATTAAACAAATGTACCAATTACTTTGCCAGGCAGTGAGTCCCAAAGACGACCTTTTGATCCACAGTTAATTGTCTGCTTTATCTGCCCGGGAAACCATAATAGGATATTTTGTACCCAGTGGGTCTGCTGCTACCGGTGGTGTATACGGCCGCAGAGGAGCAGCTGGCAGTGCTGTGTTCAGGGGGTCCTGAGCACAGCTGAGGCAAACACCGAAGGTGTCGTTGTGAATACAGTGCGCGTTACCCAGCGCAGATCGGAGGGCAGAGGTGCCGAGTATCCCTCCCTCCCACCCAAGTTTTTAGGGCCTCAGAATATTTCCAGGTTCTGCAAAGTCCGAAGTTGTGTTTTCGGTGCATGTGTCTAATGTACACGGCAGTGACGGCACGCGCAGGGGCTGAGTTTTGGGGAGGGTGCCGTTACGCAGCCCCTTTGTTTGCGCCGTCGAACCCCGCTGGGGTTCCCAGGGGCGCCAGTGCGGTAGCTCGCTGTGTGCGTGTGAGCCCACGAGCACACCACGCGTGTCCCTCCCCGCTTCGGATTCTAGACTGAACTTGCGAATCCAAGGTGACTGTAACTCTCGAGGTAGTGAATCAGAAGAAAACTTGGGACAACGGCTTTGGGAAATGTCAGTTCACCCTTAATCCCACCAGAATGTTGAGTTTTGAGTTGAGGGTCAGAAGTATTTCATCCACGTTAACAGGCGGGGTCGGTGAAGAAATGGCAATGAAACATGCAGGTAGAGAAGGAACTGGAGGGTAGGAAGGGAGTGAGAGAAGAAGAGAAGGAGAAAGAAAATGGATCAGCAGAAAAAAGAGGAATGCAGGGATGTGATATTTCCAATGATGTTTTTCTGCTGTCCTGTATGTGAGCTATTAAAACCTATTTACTGTGTAAAAGCCATTCTTCTTCCTTAGACTTCATGTTTTATTGAAAGTTCAGCTGCAGATAGCAAGGTGAAATATAAACCTACTTTTTCCACCCCGGCCAACATGTGAGTGAAAACATGAAAATGGCCTTCTGTGAAATGACAGTGACATCCGTGCCGCTCTGCCTTTTCCCGGAACAGGTTATTACTTTTCCTCAGGTATCTCTGAGAGCAGGGGGAAGGCACCCGTTCCCCATCGCATCCTTCCCTGTGACAGGAGGGCTGTGCGGTGGGGCGGGGTATGGCATTACACCGCTTTGCTAACTTCCCTCTCGCCCGTGCCGTCCGCTTTGTGCGCGCTGCCGCCTTCCACAGTACGGAGACACGGGGAGGGAACATCTAGTCCTTTGCCATCGGACTTTTCAATCGCTCGCAAGCTACTAATAAGCAGAAGGTATAATGTAGACATCAAGCTGTCTTGACTGACTGGTGAAGAATCAAAGCGATGTAGGTACAATCCAGTAATTGGCAAGACTGAACATAATAACTGTTCTCAGTACTTTTAATTTAATTGGAATTTCCTTGCCTGCTGCAGCAAATGAGGAGTGACAAAGCACAGAAATAAAATAAAAGGTTATAAATCTATTTTCACAGTAGCCTAAGTGGTGTGGGTGATGGTATTTTTCTGATCGGAGCTATTATAAAAGCTTCAAAGTTCAGCTCCAGGATTTGTTTCGAATATTTACTAAAAGGCCAGGGCTTTCCGCGGCGCGGCAGCAAACGCGCCCCTGTTTGAAAAGCTGCCGTTCTGCAACCTTTGCTCGGGAACGCGTCTGTGCAGACGGCTCGCGCGAGCCCCGCTCCCGCAGCAGGCCAAGGAGGACGGTTGGAGATCCTCGCCCCGACGCTCCCGCGAAACGGGATTGCTGGCAGCACCCGCAAGCTGTTGTCCCTCCCGGTGCGGTCCGGCGGCGGCGTGTTCGGTCACAAAGGCGTCACTACGGAACAGGAAGAAACAAAACCCCTCAGCTACTGCGGGCGGCGTTTCAAAGCAGGGACTTCAAAGCGGTGTTCTCGCGACTGTCACCAGCTGTTGGCTGCCCCCGCCCACCGCGTCGGTTTACAAGGGATGCAAAGCTGATGAGTACCTGGCGAGATCAGACGTACTGCCTTTCAGTTTTGTCGTCCGGAGGATTTTTGGGTTTTTTTTTTTCTCCAGGAAGCAGTAAATTAGATCGGCGTGATGCGGACTCCTTCCATATGGACCACTCAACTGCTGAAAGTCTATTTGCATGTACTCGACAGGGTGTCTCTGTCAGACTTTACATAACCGCCCTCTTGCCAGAGACGTGCCTTGGTGCTCGAGTTTCTGCTGCTGTTTTGGATAATCCTGACATCTCCTTGAAATCTTCATTACACTTAATGTCTGACATAATTGCAAAGGAAGGGTAATTTGCGTGACTGCCCAATAACAACACAGAAATGATTTACCAAGCTGAAGGTTCATGAAAAGCAAGATATCACAATAATTTTGAAATATTTGAATCAATAAATCACATGGAAGCCTGATGCTTAGCAATAGTAGCCTGGAAAGTATGCAAATATTTATTTATTTATAACTGTAAGTTTTAGCAAAGTTTGTTGTCATTGGCTGCTGTTTCAGCACTGCATTACGTGCTGAATATCTTGTCAAGATGCGCACGTCCTCTCCGACAAGGCCAAAGAAGTCTTTGGTGTAAGGCTGATGTGTGTTCTTGTTACACAGACGGGCATTGTCATGGTTTTCACCCTTGCCACTTCAGTTCGTTCGAAGTTTGTCTGTCTTACACAGGGTCACACAACAGGGCGCTGACAGGCAACTGCTTGTCTCAAAAAAAGCTTTATAATTTACTGATGGGAGAGGTTATTTAAATGCCAAGAGCGAGAACTTTAGTCTTATGTTTTTAAATGACAGCATTTAATTATGAGGTAGCCTGTGTGTAGCACTATATCACACTTCCCCCCCCCCCCCTTTTTCTTCACTTTTGCCAGATTCATAGATGTATAACGTGGTGAGCTCCATGGCTGTGAATACTGAGGTCACAGAAACCGCGAAACTCTGCTCATTAAAGAGAAACATTCGCAGTTTGGGCCATTAAATGTGGAAACAAACTGTTGCCCTAATGCAGATAATTATAATTTAACCTCATCCTTTAAACTTCGGTGCTTGCGCCAGCCCGTCCAAACGCGCAGCCTGAGCGGAGGTGGTTGTGCTGGGGAGGGCGAACGCGCCTCCAGCCCCCCGCTCCACCCCGTCTGTGCCGCGCGGGACCCTGAACAGCTTTTCGGGGGCAGCTGCTGGAGCTCAGGCTTCCAACACAGCATTTCGGGTGCAAATCGGAGCCGCTGCTCGGTGAGGAAAATAGGGACGTGAACGTGAGGTGGGACCTCAACCATCTTGAACCCCAGGGAGACCTCTGGGATGACGAGCACAAGAAACGGCGCTGGGGAATTAAGCACAAAACAGCAAAATGGTGTGGAGACAGAAACCATTGGGATATTCCATTAAAAGTTTAAATGCCTTTTACGGTTGCCCCATATACCAAAAAAACCCCAAACGGCATTCATCTGGTTATTCATGGAGGCTCTCTTGCCGTGAGTAAAGTGTTGTACGAAGTCACCAAAAAATGCTGCCCAAATATCCTTCAGTCGTCTTTCTGCCTCCCCTAGGTGTATCCACAGACATGCAGTATATTTTTCCACAATTTCCATTTCTCCAGCAACCTTATTTCACATACAGTATCACTCATTTTTGTCCTCCTCCTTTTTGAAAACCACCGACAGCCTTGTATCGAAACGAGGGTGCCAGAGCAGCTCCCACCCGTGGCAGCGCGTTTCCACCCCCAGGCCTGCCCTCTGTCCGTCCGTTCGGAGCGTCCCCCTGGCCCCACGAAGGCCTCCTGCCAGCTGAGGCGGCTGTTCTCCACTACTCGGTTAACATCTCTCCTGTTTCCCCTGTTTCTTTCCCAAACCCAGTGTCGTGCCAGTTCTGAGCTTAGCTTGTCCTCCTCGCTGGCCATCCGTTCCCCGCTCTGCCGTTAGTTCCGTCCGCTCAGCTCTCGGGCAGCGCCTTTCAACCTGCTCACGTCTCTCTCCTTCGTTCTTCAGCTCTTTCCGTCAGCTATGCCCGTCCTGAAGCTGGTTTCTGCTTTCCGCCACAGCACTCCTCTCCCAGTCCATTACTTCACTCTTCAGAATTATTTGGTATTGTTCCCAGTTGACTTTCTCCATTGAGTTATTTGATCTTTATCCTCAGCCAACCAAATAATGCAAAATAGTGCCTACTCCTGCCAGAGGGTTAGTGCCCGGCTCTCCTCAAGTGATCGATTCATGGATTCGCTTACCGGAATTCATCGGGTTTACTCTTGGGCTGCGCCCCCCCCCAGTTACTGAACCTCTCTACCTAATGGCAAATTATTTAGAAGCACAAAAGCCATTTTAGGCAAATGTAATTTAAATGTGGATTTAAAAAAAAGAATAAAAAAAAAGAAGACATGCCAAGCACTTTAAAGGGCACAGAGCTTGAATGTTAGATTAACGAGATGGATAGAGAGATCTTTTGCAGCATCTTTTTAAAGGAAGACTTAAAGGAAAAGGCTGCAGTTTTCTTTCTCCGTTCTGACTGAATCATGAGGCTGAGAAAATCTGTTTAGTCTAATCTCTGGAAAATGGATTTCAGATTATTTGCATCATGCCGAGCGTTTTGTTATGATAGAATTAATATTTACCCTCGCGGTTTTAAAACATGAACAATGCAGTGTTATGTAGTAATAAAAGTGGTTGTATAAAAATATGATCAATTATGACTTATCCTTCTAATCCCTAAGTATTATAATTGGCAGGTGTTTTGCCATTACGTTTGTCTTTTTAGTTTTTGCCTTTTTTTTATTCCATGAAATTTTATTGTGAAACTGCTCGCGGTGTGCAGGGCTATTATCAACAAAGCAGCGAGGTGTTAGTCTGTAAATACTTAATAAAAAATTCAATTTCTCACGATGTTTGCAGATGTAGATGAGTGCAGCAATGAAGGAACTGTTGCCTGTGGAGATCATGCAAAATGTGAAAACGTGGATGGAGGGTTTAACTGCTCCTGTAAGGAAGGTTATCAACCATCCACAGGAAAGTTGCAGTTTAAGCCAAATGATGGCACTTCCTGCCAAGGTACGTGATATTTTTATATCTTATAAAGGTTTATGTGTTATTATAGAGCTCCATCTTCTGAGAAACCCACCGGTGCCTCTTTCTCTTCAGTTAGATTAATCAGCAAGACATGACAAAGAGGCGAGGTGGTGGCATCTGCGTTTCCTGAGAACAGAATCGTTCCGTAAATGTGTTTTTGCTAAACGCTCTGATGAAACCGTCTGACATCGTGGTCACCTCCTCACGCTGTCAGATCTGGGCTCCGCTCTGGGCGTTTGAGCTGCCTCTGAACTGCCCTGTGGAAGTCCCAGGGAAAGGGGCCAAACTCTCTAGTTTAACAAAAGCTCAGAGCCCAGTCCAGTGCTGGAGCTTTGGCCCAGATAAAGCCTGGGCAGGTGACGTCTGAGGGTGCAGCGCTGCCTCCTGGGTGCGTGAACCCAGATGCTGGTTGGTGGTTTGGGGAATTCCTCAGAGAGGAGCTCTTACAACGAGTGTATATTGACTATAGGTTAAACTGCAATATATAATTCGTTTCTTTCTAATTTCTACAGAAAATCCGAAGGCTAAGTGTGAGTTATCCAAAGACTGTATCACTGAACACATTAATAGAACTTTAGCTGGAGTAAGTAGCATTGGTTTATAGATTAATTTCAAAATCCTTTAATTGCTTCTGTTTGAAACTGTTATTTCAATTATAATGGTTCTTAAGGAGCTTTTAACAAATGCTTGAAGCATACAATTGAACTTAAGCATGTTTACAGAAGTCTTTTTAATAATTTCAAATTATTTGAACTGGGTTGTATGTTCAAGTCATGATAATAACTTGCTGGGAATCTCTGTGTTCTGTTTCCAGCAAAGTGAGTCATGATGCATGAAAAATTCAGAAGTGTGGTAATCACTCAGCTCTTTCTGTAATTTCTGAAGTTACACACTGCTGCATTTACTGAGGTGCAATTATTTGCTTGTTCAGAGCGAAAGGCAGCAAGATAGCTCACAAAAGTGATGTCAACGGGTGACAGAACAGAAAAGGGAGCAGCGACGTCCCGGGATGCTGACATATTTACCTCTCAAAGCAGAGCATGTCAAGGGGTGCAGAATTTATAGGCTCAAAGACTGTGGGTTCAAGACTTTTTTTTCACCAGAAGAGGAGATTCCTGAAGCAAATTAAAAAAAAATTGTTAATGAATTCACTATTCGTTAGTCTACAGCTATAGCATTGTCTATTTTAAAAGGATAAATGAAACATAAGCATAAATAAATTAGAATCGATCATACGTGTTTGCATTTTATGTTAAGCAGTTTGCCGTAGTTACAAGATTCAGAAAGATATTCATTTAAAGGCTTTTATTAACCTAGTGCAAGACCTGCGCTGTATTAACATGCTTCCTGCGTTGCCCTGCAATGTAACGCATCACATTAAATATAACACAGGCTTGCCCCGCTGACGTGCAGAGACGTGGTAAATGAACGCCGCAGCAGGGTCTTCGAGTGAGCAGGGGTTTTTTTTAAATACATAGCCAAACTAAACTTAAAGTAGTAAGTCAAAATACTTCAATGTTATGTAAATAACAGCGTGTCAGCTTTAGCCTCATTTTCAGCCCGCGTTCTAGTTGTGTTCAGCTGCAGCCAAGGACGACGCGAGCCCCGTGAAAGCTGTTCAGGAGCAGAGGCTGCCAATCTTGCAAAATCGGGTGCTGGGGGGTTTCGATGAGTAAAATCTCGTTAGATTTCAGTATCATGAAGGAAGAATTCTTTTCTTATTCAGCCATGAGACTGAAGCTTGCAATCCTAATCTTCATCTCGCCGTCTCTAGCCCACTGCTTTTTAGACTAGCCGGCGTACCTAAGCGCACGTAGCAGTTCATGAAGCGACGCAGCGGAGGTGCAATGGGCAGCACAGTTTCACTAAACTACGTGCTTTAGAATCTCCATTTAAAAAAAAAAAAAACCACCACAAACTGTGCCAATACTGCCCATCTGCTCCCATCTCTTCAGCTAAACTTTAACAGAAAAGAGTCAACAGAGTCACCTTGTCACTGATGTTTAATTTTGCACAACATTTACTAGTACCTTGGAGCATTAGGATAAAGAAAGGCCAGCTGAGGTAGTCAAAACAAAACAAAACACCAAAAATGAGTAATGATAACACATGACTTTTGTTTTTTTAATCGTAGTTGCCTGTTAGGGTTATAGCAGACGTTGCTTTATAGGTCAACCTGTTGATTTAAATAGCGCCTCTTGATGCACAAGCGTCTTAAAAGCCAGCGTGTGGCTTCACAGAAATCAGTCATTGGCCTTGGGTTTACTTTCACTTGCAGAAATGTGACTTTGCTTGTTTCATTAAGATGGGAGTTCTTGTATTTTCCAGATTAGTCGTTTAAAAACACTCCTGGAGGTGCTGCAAGATATTAATAAAAACACTTTGAGACCGCTTTCACCTGTAGATGTGATCGCCTACGTTGAAGCACTATCTCATTCATCGCTGAACACCACGCAACACCCTGTCTCTGACAGCGAAGCCCTTCGTAATACAACCATCAACGTGAGTGGACCAAGCCTTGAAGTCGCGGGGGTTTTCTTACTCTACAGCTAGCGTATGACTCTGCCGCTTAAAAATATCCTTATATTTACAGGTTTTGGTTAACACTGTGAACAATTTTTTACAAAAAGACAAGATTGCAGTCTGGGAATCTCTTCCTGTGGGTGAGCAGAGACGGAGCCTGACGAAGCTGCTGCACACTGCCGAACAAGCGACGCTCCTCGTGTCGCAGAACTTCAAAAAGTCGACCCAGCTAGATGCTAATGCCAGTGACATAGGTAAGGGAAAGAAAACTAAGGTATTTTTACTCAGGTATAAAAATACTAAGGTATTTTTCAGATGTGGATTATCCTGAGGGGTTTCTCAGCACAGCGGTGAAGATGAGCAGTGGTGTTATGTGAAACACCCAGCTGTTAATTTGTACGAGTTCCATAACTGACACCTGCCTTGCAGTGTAGGTACCGCGATATTCAGAGATGGAAGGTGTGAGCCCAGAGCCCATGAAACACCTGGGAGGCTGGGGGAAGTTGTCCTTTCAGACGCTCTCTCAATGTCTCATCATCGTCACGCTGTCACTGTGGATCTGGGGTCATCTGCAGGCACGGAGTTACCCTGTGCCTCTTAGGCGCGTAAACCCAGCGGTGGAATGACATTTGGATTTGCTCTGTACTGACTTTTTGGCTCAGTGGCGGTACTGGAATGAACTCAGAATGAAGACTGTACCTGGTGAGGCCGATCGTGCGTGGCCTTGTTTTCAGAGAGATTTCTCACCTTGAGAGGAGTTTCGGAGGAGGAGAACTGCGGAGTCTCCGCGGTGCCGGTTTGCTCTCCTCCCCTCTCCCCGTGGGCTGGTGCCCCGCACCCACTCCTGCGGGTTTTCCCGTGGTAACGATGCTTTCACCGCTCCTTCGGCGGGAGCAGGGAAAGGCTGATCCCAGCCGCTTCTGAAAATCCTGGCAAAGCATTGCTGGTTCCTCTGGCCGCGGGCGCTCTTCCGCCTTTGTTTTTCTGAGCGTACTCAAACGGTACGTGACCTCATTTCTTCCTTCAGGTCCAGCTCAGCCCTTCGGTGCCTCTTACTGGTTTGCCGTTCTGTAGGTTGGCTTGAAGGGAAAGACTCCTCCTTGGGTCCCTCCCCTTCCCAAAACTCCAGAGCCATGTAAAAGCAGGGAGGAGGTTGTTCCGTGGCACAAGCTCCGCAGAAGCAGATTTACGCTGGGGCTCTGCCGCAGACCCCACCGCCCCACTGCGAGCAGAGCCTCTCCTGGCCCCACAGCTCAGGCCGTGGAGGGTGAGGAGAGAGGACCGGGGTGCAGCGTGGGCGGCAGTCAGACCAAGGCCGTGAGGAAAGCTGATAAAGGGAAGGGGGAGAATTTCCATGTTGAAAAGTTGATGATTTTGGGGCTTGCTTTCGCCCTAAAGTGGGAAACTGTGTGAGCTCTTTTCCAAACACTACGATTTTCTGTTAGTGTTTTTCAGCACGGGTATGTTTTCCACAGGGCTCGTATGTGCCCCACACAGCTACTTCGGGACAAGACCTGCCACATCACCCCTCTCTCTCCACTGCTCTAGAACTACGAGCTTTCCTTAGCTCCAGCCGCAGCAAACTACTCCTTACGTCCTGACAAACAGTTTCTGACAGCTGGTCTATTGAATCGCTCATATTATTTTTGTGCGCTGTGCTATAAGCAATGCAGATGGTCTAGCTTAGTGATATTCCTCCATCAGTCAAGTTTTAGATTTGTTTGTTGTTGTTTTGTTTTTTTAAAAAAAAAGGCCTGATTGACTTTTTTTTGTTCCCATCCCGGGTGATTGAAACTCAGCACCATAATGAACCGAGTAAAGAGCTCAGTGTCCTCTAATGTAGTTTCTGTCCTGAGGGGTGATGCTTGTTTGTTTGCTTTTTGACAAGACACATCATTATTTCGTGGTACAACATGCGTTTGGTAGCATGGATGGATAACTATAAAATATATACTTTTCCAAAATTGGCTTTTATCAAACGTTACTACTCAGTAGAGAATTTTACGCTTTGCTTTTTATAATTGTGATTTGTAGTCCCTTTCAGAAATGCATTTTTAATAAAGCAATAGCTCTTCCCAAAGTAACCTACATTGTTCTTTCCAGTGCCTAATTTAATGCAAGGTAAATAAAAGGCTATATTTTTCATGGAAAGAGTAAAAAGTCTGAGAGCAAAATGTATGCATGAAAGTAACAAAACATAGAGGCTTAAGCAAACATGCTATATTAATAGCATTTTTCTTGAATTATTTGGCACAATGACATATTCTTAAAATTCCCGGTAATTATGCAATCCAATGGCACATTTATTAACCCAACTGTAAATTATGGTGGACCATAACGGAGCTGTGGTTTGTACAGTGCTTTTCTTCTTTTGCAGCACTCAAGGTTTTTGCCTTTGATTCACACCGCATGAAACACATTCACCCTCACGTGTACACGGAGGGAGATTACATAAAGATCTCTCCAAAGAAGAGAGAGGAATCTCCTCCTAACGGTAAGAAGCAACGGCTGGATGGAGGGTAGGTGGGTTAATAAACACCTCGGGTGGACTTGTACCCGCTAGCGAGCAGCCAAATGGGCAGTTCACCAAGACTGAGCTGCAGCCCTGCTCACCACGGAGCAGTCACCGTCTCTCCTACGCCCTTCTTATCTCAAGACTGGCATTTCCAACATTCCCAGTGGCACGGGGAGTATCCAGTGAGATTTAAGGCTGGGTATTGGTACCAGAGACCTGAGCTTTATCCTTCTCTAAAAAACCACTTGAACTAAGAAACGTAGAAAAGATTTTGTAAATCTTAATCTTCCAGCTAATCTGAATCTCACCGCCTATCAGCACTTAGAAATGTGGTTTATCTTGGTTCCAGGGAGAAAACCCACGACATTTCGCCAGACCAGCCCTGCATCCTAAAATACCTTTCGCTTTCTTTCTCCCTACGTGGCTTCCATCCTGGCTCCCGTGTAGTGGAAGTCAAAGCGAGCCGGGTACCTCACAGAGGCCCGGTATTTACCCCAGGTCTGAGCCATTGTGGTTTACGGGACCTGACATCACATGTGCCGCCAACTGCCGAGCAGCAGCCAGCACATATTGCTCTAGAAAAAAATCCGTGCGTCGATCTAATTAGAATTTCCAACGCGAACACCCATTTTTATTTCTAATGGCGGTTACATTGTTTTAAATAAAGCTATATTTCATTGTCCCTAAAACATTTTTATAAGTATTCTACAAAGATTCCATCTGTTTTGCATATTTTATGCAATAGCAGTAACAATGTCTGTTGTTTATTGTTTCCTTAATGTCTTCAGTTTTGTTCCTCTATAAAAAAGCCCACAAACTGCTAAACATGGCCTGTTTGATTGATAGGCACCGTTGCAGTTGTCTTTCTGCGGTACAGCAATATTGGTTCTTTGCTTTCCTCGCCTCGAAACCGCTCCTCGACGGATGCTGCAGAGCAGAGACAGACCGTAAGCTCATCGGTCATAGCTGTTGCAATTAGCTCAAACCCACCTGCGCTCTATGAGCTCGAGAAAATAACATTTACCTTAAAGTATGCCAAGGTAAGGGCTGGGGGTTTTTATCAACTTCAAATAAAAGCAGTAGCTAATCATTTTACGTGGTGGAGCCGTACCTGCAGTGTATGGTGCATTGAGACACAATTCGGTTGTTTGCTGGTGTTTGTAATTTGTTTCTCTAATGAGACTAATCTCCGGTGTGACGTCCCGCGTGCTGCAGGCTGAGTGCGGCACAGCTCAGAACTGCTGTGGGACTAAAGCGAGGGCAGCAGTGCGGGGTTGCAGTGTGAATAAAACGTCGGTGCCTGAACCGGAGATGGCAGGGTTTTGACTACTCTGCATTTAGGGGGGTTTCTTCCTGAAAGCTGATCAGCTGGTTAAGCATGACAAAAGGGCAGAAACGCTTCAAAGCCAACACAAGAGCTAACCTGGAGCTAGGAGGCAACAGCAGAACCTCTAATGTGGCAGCTTTGTTACTTCTGAAACCTGAACACGTTTGTTTAAAACTGAGAGTTTTGCTTCCAGCACGCAAAGATTTCGCTGACTTCCCTTGCGGGCGGAGAACCGCCTCGCGCGGCACCGAGAGTTACGGGAAGCGCCACGAGACAGTGACTCTGCCGGGAGCGGGCAGTGGGACAGGGTGTTGACCTTGGTGGTGCCGCTGTTGAAGATGTTACTTGCCTTCTAGTATTGGAGCTTTATGGACATTTGCACACAGTGACACAGCCTGCAGTGCAGCAGGGACCCCCTCGTTGGCCGGTGCTAGTGAGCACTGGCTGTGATAAATAATACCGAGGGTCTGATCCATCGCTGTCGCCGCACCTGACACGGCAGGTGTGAGGTGACCCTGGCTTTGTCCCAGCTCGTTTGTGAGATGCACGGGATAAGTCTCTGCTTTTTGGAAGGGACTGTGGGCACGTGGCTGTGACCTTGGGTCCGTGCTCAGCGG
The DNA here is from genome assembly GCF_034619465.1 of Leptosomus discolor. Classification (NCBI taxonomy): domain Eukaryota; kingdom Metazoa; phylum Chordata; class Aves; order Leptosomiformes; family Leptosomidae; genus Leptosomus; species Leptosomus discolor. The sequence goes on from NC_141393.1 coordinate 85,063,992, forward strand.
GTGCAGGTGGGTACTGAACAGGCTGTTCAGTCAGTAAAAATTCCGGTGCCTTTGCACGTGCCAGAAGGGTTCAGGGACCCGATTAGCCCCCGTGTCTGGTGGGGTGTTGGCTGTGTGGATGAAGCGCTTCCGTCCCCAGCCCTGTTTTAATTGCTTGGAACAGGCCTCGCAGAATGTGCTGTTTGTGTCCCAGCCTTCCGAGGGTAACAAGCGATTTTTGATGAATTGCGCTGGCTAAAGCAGCAAAGGTCTCTTGGTGGGGAATATCCTGCCTTTCGCCATCAGTAAAACATCTTGTTTCTGTTCCAGACGGCGGATAAAGATATTAAATGTGCATTTTGGAACTACTCAGCAGACACAATGAATGGCCACTGGGCTACACAAGGCTGTGAGCTGACCCATTCCAACTCCACTCATATCTCATGCAAATGTAATCATCTGACTCATTTCGCTGTTTTGATGTCCTCGGGTGGCTCTGTTGTAAGTGCTGTTTTAATTTGTGGTTTACCTGATACTTTCTCCCGTCTCCGTTCCTTACGTTTTTATTTCAGTGCAACTCAGGTACTTTTCCCCCTTTAGGTCGTCTGGTTTTGTTCAGCAAACACACGATTTATTGTGCACGGAGCAAACAAAATTCCTCCCATATGTGTCTGAATTTCCTTATGTCCTTTCTGCAGTATTACAGAGCAGTGATGCAGCAAAGTATCTTGTTCCAAACACACAGTCTGTTGTGCTTATTTTTGGTGCATTGCTTTTAATTTTAAATCCCGCTTTAAGACTGCTGTGGGATTTAACTGGCATTCATTGGTGGTCAGTAACCATATGGCCCCGAATTTCTCGCTCACAAAACTTTGCCACCCATTTGTCTAACCTTGGCATCTAAAAATCTGCTTTAAATTCTCTCCTGAAAGTTTGCAACAGCATAATCAATTTGAAGTTTATGACTATTAAACATGGGCACTCGTGACCAGCATAAAATTGTGGGCATGACCACTCCATTTATGTCCTCCTTGTAGTAAGAGGCCCCGTGGATTTCCAAGGTCTACGTGGGGATCTGCAGGAGCTCAGGTCCTGCCTCAGGAGGCAGCTTTATAAGGTATCAGAACTGACAGCAAGCAGAACATTAGCATGAATATGCTGTATTGAGACAGTTCTCTCACACTGTGCGTTTCATGCTGATAGAGGCTGTTTCCTGGTTGCTAAATAGCATCCCAAGCCTTCAGTTCAGATTTAAAACCTTTGCAGGTACTTATATAGTTATTTTGAGAAGGAAGGCTGGGAGGAGAATATTCTCTGGTCCTTTATTTAGCAAAAAGACCCACTTATTTGCTGGGTTTATGGCCAGCTGAATACTATCCTTATGCTGATGCACAGCCACGTACTTCAGAGCTCCTTTGTGCAAACACTGAGCAGCAAATGTAGCTGCATTCGTACACGGAAAATATCCACATTTGATGATAAATAGCTTGTGTTTCTTTGGAGAATGTTCATGTTGCATATCTGGAACAGCGTTTGTTTGAAGTGACTGTTGTTTCAGAGTCTTGTTTTGATCATGTTGCAAATTCAGTGAGACAGTTATTCAATTTTGCTTATCTAAGTCACTGCTGTGATCAGTCCTTTCGTATTAGAAAATGTTCGTGTCATATTTGTATATGTCCTGCTGTCAGTGTATTTGTCATTCACTAAAATGATCTGATTTTTTAAATCATATTAGGAGATACTGCTGTTAATAAAAAGTTTTGTTAAGAAATATCAGAAAACGCAGGAGCAGGCATATATACAGTTCATTGCTAATTTCCCCTAGAATTATATCTGTCTCACCAAAAAACTAACACTTTTTAGATTATCCAAAGTGTACATTTGCAGTGTAACTCTACAAACAGTTTTGATTAATGTTTTGTAGAAAAGAAGAAAAGAACTGTATTACAGAATGAGGTCTTTCTTGAGAAGGTACAAAGCTATTCTTTTAAATATTATATTATAATTTTCCCCCAGGGTGTTACAAATTATAACATTCTTACAAGAATCACTCAGCTAGGAATAATTATTTCGCTGATTTGCCTCTCCATGTGCATTTTTACATTCTGGTTCTTCAGTGAGATTCAAAGCACTAGAACAACAATTCACAAAAACCTCTGCTGCAGCCTTTTCCTGGCGGAACTGATTTTCCTGATTGGAATTAACATGAACAATAATAAGGTGGGTAGTTTTCCCTCGTGCCTTGATTCCATGTTGTGCAGTAAATACACAGTGTCAGATACGATCTTCCAGCCTTTCCTGTGTCAGTGGGAGCGTCCCAGTGACGGTGACTCCCCAGCCGAGTACCGGGAGGTGCAAGCGGCCGTTCACAGCAGCAGAGCCTTCACCCGAGCTGGAGCAGATCGACTTTGCTCCGCGGCTTTCCTCTAAACTTTGCCGCCCCAGCGGAGCCGGCGGTCCCGGGGGGTGTGTGGCGTTGCCGCCGTTCGCGCCCGTTGGGGTGCTGCGCGAAGCCGCGCTGGTGGCTCTCCGGGTGGCCGTCTCCCCTCAAAGCCGGGCCAGAGCTGCAGGCCCGAGCGGGCGCCGAAGATGCGGCGCCATTGGCTGCAGGACCCCTCTGCTTTCCGTGTGCGAGGTCCTGACCTGTCGTGTTGCTTTTCATGCGCGTTGGGATGTTGGTTTGTGCACCTCAGAGTAGCTTTAGGAAATTAAGTCACGCGTAAATCATCAAAATACTTTACAATAAGTAGCCGAACAGGATTTAAAGTTACTTGAAGAAACACAAGCTGCTATCCCTGAGGTAGCGCCCCGGTATTGATGGATTGAGAAATAGCGTTTTACGAACACTTTGCGGTAACAAAAGTGATTTTGGAAATAATTCCTCGCGGTGCCTGATTACACTGTGATCAAAATCATAAAGATGCCCTTTGTGCGGATCGGGAAACCCTATAGACGGCTGGGCTGTAACTGGCATCCGCCTTGTCCGCTGGTTTGTACGGTTGTCCTGGGAAGACGTGCGCCAGTGCTGGAAGCGGAAGGTCGTCGCTTTGTTTTACCGGCCGCCCCAGGCAGCGCCGGTGAACAAGCGTGCTCGTGGGCGCAGGCCGAGTTCTTGTCAACCAGTGTCGCATCTGGGCTGCTGGGCCACCGCTTCAGAGTCCCCGGGGTGCTCTGCCGATGCCGCGCTGTTGACAGGGACGTGTTAGCAGAATGACGACTCTTGCTTTCTCTGATTCAATCCCTAGCTCCTCTGTTCAATTACTGCCGGGTTACTCCATTATTTCCTCCTGGCCGCTTTCGCGTGGATGTGCATCGAAGGTATTCACCTCTACCTTATAGTGGTGGGAGTCATCTACAACAAGGGTTTCTTGCACAAGAACTTCTATGTCTTCGGCTACGTCAGCCCAGCCGTGGTGGTTGGAATCTCCGCCGCGCTGGGGTACAAGTACTACGGCACCACCGAAGTGTAAGTCGCTGTTTCTGTGTCCAAATCAACCTCCAGAAGGATGCAGTAGTCACAACAGCACACTTCAAGGCATTTTCTGCTGTTTACTTTTCAGATGTTGGCTCAGCACAAAGAATAACTTTATATGGAGTTTTATAGGACCGGCATGTCTAATAATTCTTGTAAGTATAATTTTCATTTTTTATTGTAGTACATAAAACCGATAATAAAAGGTGTTTAATAATCACCCACCCATTGCCAGCATAGCTGTGAGTGCTAATTATAGGGCAGAATTGGCTAATTTAGACCTTTTTATAGTGTCTCTAAATTATTTATACGCTGTACATCTAAATACTTTACCAGCCTGAAAAATGAACGTTTGACAAAAAAAGCTCTCTATAAAATCAGAGCTTTTTTCCTTCCTTGCTTGCTTTCTTTTATTCCAATGGTCTGAGAGATTCTGTGAAGCATTTCTGGCTTTTAAGAAGTAGCATCTTTGTATGTGGTTGGCCTCCCAGCGAGGCTCAGCAGGAGGTGTACACAGACAGTACCCTAGCAGACGGATAATCTGGTTTTTCAAATGTTGTGTGACTTAATCTCTTATCAGCGATCGGCCATCTTTGTAAGATTAGGCTGTCATCTTTGTGGTTTTATCACACGCGTGTACCCTGTCATCATCAAAGCTATTTTAAACTAAATTGCGACGTCAGAGCAAAGAACCCGCTATTTCACCCGGGCAGACAAGTCAGGTATTGATAGCCCCATTTCAGCTGTGAAGAGGGCCTTTTTAATTCTTATTGGAAGTGGTTTCAAACCTGCAAATTTGGCAGGTATTATAAGTTCAATTCTGAATCGAGACGCTTCGGGCGCCTCGGGAGCATTTCTAAGTGCTGTAAAGCTTAACCAACCGTTCCAGCTGTAATGGGGCAGTATGGTGCGTGGCCGGGCTGCCGGCGATCTGGCACCCGCTGGAGCTCGCAGGGGGAGAAGGTACGGCGGTGAGGCCTCGTGGCATCTGGGGTCGGGTCAGCTGTAACCCATCGTTGCTTTTTAAGCTGTTCAGGGACAAATGTGAGGATTTGTGAAAAAGAAGCGGCAGCACCTAGCGCGCCCCAGAAGGCAGCGGAACGGTTTAACGTCGATGCGTTAGCCATTTCAAAGCTGAATGAAGCGTCAGGTATACTTCTGGTCGAATTCCACCCCAAATTCCTGCTGCAGATGGGGGACAGGCTGGGAGCAGCCTGCCAGATGCAAGTGCAGGGGGTGCCTTCCCACCTCAGCCCGGCCGGAGTCGGGAGCGGCGAGGCACCGCGACCCCCTTGGCTCAGCGCGGCTGGGGCCAGGTGGCCCTCACGGCCGACGGGTTGCTGCGGTAAAACCAAGTCCTGGCGGGGGAGAGACCGCCCTTTACCAGGAAATTCTTACAATTCTTAAGTTTAAGTTGATAACTTCCTATTTCCTCTTTGGGCCTTATCTCGTTCTTCCACGAAGGCAGCAGGGTTGGGATTTTTTTGGTGTTGCCCTCGTTCCTCTTCCTCATCTGCCTTCAGGTGGAGATTTATGGGCAGTGGTGTATCACTGCACTGTTCGCACAGGAAAACTGACTTATCAGAACGTACAAAATGCCCCAAATTTATGCATCTGTAACCTCGTTTTCAGCTGCAGCCGGGCTGTGCCTGGTGCGGGATCTTGGGTACACAGCGCAGAGGCAGGGCAGGGCTGCAGCAGCTTTGGTGTAAGCCTAGCTGGCCGCAGAGGCAAATCCTGCAAGCTGGGCTCTGAAGCCCGTAGCTGGTCATGGAGCGCTCCAGATCTTCCAGCAGTCCTGCAAATGAAAAGAAAAAGGGGAGGTGATGGAGCTTGGGCCCTGTGCACCAGCGCAGTCCTCCTGCGGAGGAGGACAGCAGCCAGCCAGATCCTTTTCTCCCGCTCCTTTGCCCAAGTGAAGCCACGCAAAGGAGCTGTAGCTGGACAGCAAATAGCCCAGTGGCTGTTCTGCTATTTTTTGTGTGTTACGGAAGTATTTTGTGTTGTTTTCCCAGTATTCCCATACCTTCATTGTTGTCTCTTCCTAATCACGCACTACTAGACCTGGGAGGAAAGGCAACCTGCTTTCAGCAAGCTGCTTTGTCTGCTGAGTGGTTTCTTTGAGCATTTGGACAGCTTGTTTTGATGGGGTGATGGCAAACTGAAGCCTGAACCGCAAGTTGGATGTTTTCAAAGAGCGCAGGGATCTAGGTAGTTTGCTCACGCTCTATCCAGGTTATCGTCTAAGGAAGATGTGGAAAACCTTATGAAAACAGGCACTGACTCTGGAAGATGAAGTGGGTGTTAGACGTCGGTGGCGGCAACTCTGCTTCCACTGCCCAGTCTTGCTGCTGAGCATGCTGGTGGGCACCACCACCACCAGGATTAAACTCTTTCCAACGTAGCGCCGCTCAGGAGGTCCTTGTAATTACAGAAGCCGACCTCTTTCCAAGATTTCCCTTCTGCCCACAACTAATTAAAGAAAAAAGTAATAATAATAATTACCAATTAAGGCCTCCGAAAAGGAAATGTTATTTTTGTTCTAGGATAACCAGACAGGGCACCACAGCCCTTATACAGAAAGCTGCAAAATCTGGCACCTTCAAGCGTGCCTTCAATCCTGAGCTGCGTCTGCCAGCAGCGTTGGGTTTGCAGGTTTCCCAAGGCAGCCTGGAGGGCTGGCATGGCAAATCTCTGGAGAGCCGCTCACCACAAGGCTGAGTCTTGCACAAAACCATTAAACTGATTGTCAGCAGAAACGCCCACGTACCCGACCGGGGCTTTCAGTTTCTGTGGCCGGGGACGCAGGGGGGTTGTGGTTTGGGTTGTGCTGTAACGCGCCTTTGAGAGAGCGTGTTCATGACGAAGGACAGAACCGGTTCTGTACCAGCGGATTTCCTGGCTCAGGACACGTTGTTTGGACTCTAAAGCTGCAGCAATGGTGAAGCATAGGGAGCTCAAGCGTTTATCAGGAGCACAAAGTTCTCCTCTGATCGCCTAAGCAGAAACAGTACTTCGGAAGGTGTTTGCTCATTAATATTAAGGTTCTATTAGAATTCTTAAGTGCAAAGCAATGGCCTTATTGATCCCATCAAAACATGATTATTACTATTACTAGATTGGTGACTCTACATGAAAAGGAGCGGGTCAGGAGCTCTTTAGATGGAGTTAGCAAAGAAAGGGCATTTTAAACCTTTGTAAAGCAAGCTGCAAGCTGAAGATAATTTCTACAACTTATTTCTTCCTCCTAATACTTGTAATCTTTAGAACCACAACCATTTTAGCTAAAACTATGCAGTAGATTAGATCAAAGCACGCAAGTATGGAGAAAATTTTTATAACAAGTATTTAAACTTTTTAATAGAAAAGTGAGTTTATCACAAGCTTTGAGGGACAAACATTCACACGCACCACAACCCGTGCCTGGCTGAGGCAAATACAAATACAAGCTCCAGAGATAAAAGGTATGACAACGGGGAAAAAAAAAAGTCCCTAGAACATTTTCTTTTCCCGTGTAACACACTCTTACAGTAATAACCTCCCTGTATTAAGCGCATGGAACGGCAATCCCCGCTTGTCGGCCGGGTGGTGTGGCCGCGGTTTTGATGAGCACGTGGTGGCAGCCGAGGCCGAACTCCTTCCCGTGGCGGAGGGCTTCCGAGTGGCTTCCCCCGCCGCCGGCGTGGCAGCGAGCTCTGCGCTGAGGGGGCCAGACCCGTGTCAGGGCGAGCTCTGCCTCACTGGCGGCTTTGGAAACTTGGTCGTTTAGACTCCGTGGGGGCAGCTTGGGTCCCTCCGCTCGCGCCTGTCGTGAGGGGCAGCTGTGTGTTAGCTGTCCCACTGGCGGCAGAAGCGCCGCCGTTTGGAGGGGCCGGACAAAGGCTGTGCTCGTCAAAGCCCACAAGCCGTTAAAAGGAAAATTTGGAAGAGAGTCGCTGCTGCTCCAAGGGCAGCTGTAGGCAACCCTTCTGACAGGCTTGTCTCCCACAGCCTTCTCCTGTTAGATCTGTTCGGTTGAGCCTTGTGCAGGAAGCTCCAAGTCACCCGTGACAACACGATTTGCGCCTTTGCGGGGCTGGCAGGGCCGTGCAGGCTTGGCCCTTGGACCCGCTGTCGCTGCCGCAGGAAGCTGGCACCCCTCAGGGCTCGGACGTGCGACTTGTCGTTACGTTATCAGGTATAAATGTGCCGTTTAACGGTATAAATCTATCAGTATCATTTGCTGAGATCACTTCTGTAATAACAGGCAGGCTTGCTCTTTGAGGTTGGAACATCTCCAAAATTGAACATCATCCAAATAATCCTCTCGGTGGCTTTTATCCAAACATCCCGGCGCTGTGCAGCGAGGAGGTGGCTCCTGTACGCCCTTCCTTGTTTTACTCCTCTAATGGGTGTTTTCAGGGACATGGAAGGTGTTGGGTTTGGCTTCAAGCTCCAGGTTCATGAAACAATTGGTAATTGTAGTGTTTGCAACTACAAGAACGGCTTATAAATGGACCCTGCAATTTTCAGAGCGTTCTTGTAAACTTGACTTGGAACATGCAAGCCAAGAATAATTCTTGGGAGAGAACTCAGAAAAGCCAAGCTCCTCTTTATTAAGCGTTTCTGTATGTAGTACATGTAATGAATAATCAACTGTAAAGCAAAAGTGTTCCAAGAATTGCAGTGATTGATTACCCATACTGTTTTGAACTTCCCGTGTATAAATGAATGGGTAAATGAATAAAATATACAGATCGCAGTTGCAAAATACAAAAAAAAGTGACATCTGAGTGATGAAAGCAGGCTAACAGCAGAGTAATGCTCTTCATTAAGGAACTGCCTGCATATTCATTAGAGCTAGTCAATTACTTAAAAAATATATTCATCAGATAATTTGTTTGATGAATTTTACCATTATTTGTCAAATAATTTATTCAACAAAAAAGGTAAAATTAATGGAATGGTGCATTCATCAGATCTTATTGGACAGCTGTAGCACTTACTCAGTTCTGAGCATTTAGGTTGATTCGGGATTAGCGATGCTGCTGCAATCAAGGCAGAAAAGTTTCCTGGCGAATCCATTACTCTGCTGTTTCCTCATATGCTCACAAATGTCATGTGCTTAATCTAGGCCATTGAAACTGAACGTCTTTCTTGTAGAAGAGTAAATATTCAAAGAGTTTGAAGTTTTACGTTTTCCCAAACTTCCAATATGGAGCATGATCAGACAGGCCATTGCTTCCACTTAAAAAAAAAACCCCACAATAAAAGCCAGCCCCTCTGAGGTCAATCAGACGACCCTGGTGTAGCCAGGTACACCGCCTCTTCGGGCTTCTTCGCATTATTATTCCTCTTCCTCAGTGAAGCAGCTCGTGTTTGTCACTCTTGATATTCCTTGATATTCTAGGGATTACTGTTGAAAAGGTTGTTCAGCCTCTGACCGCCATCACAACAAACCATACCGCCGTCTCACGTTTTGTAGTGAATATTTATGCTTTGGAAAACTCAGTGGGACTTTTTTTTCCGAAGTGGTCGTTGTGATAAATGCCTGGTTATGTTTCTTGGATCGATAGGAAAAGTTTACTTTGTGCCCTTTACTGTGCGTTTTTTAGAAAACAGCTGGTTTAAACATTTTTTTAGATCTCCTCTTGTTGCTCGAGTCTGACTTTTTAGTGGAAATAAATTTCCTATGGGGACTAGCAATGGCATTATCATTCCTGATGAAAGAATAACAGCCTCCGTTTCATTAGCCCCTCTGTGGCTTCAGTTAAAGATGTCTCTATCGCAGCTCTTACGCCATTGCGGATCAAGTGGAGATAATTAATTGTATCGCGGTATTAAAGGCTGAGCCTGCAGCTCCGGTGGCAGCAGGGTAGTTCAATCCGCAGCGTTGCTCAGCCCCCGCAGCACCCGCCGTGCTGAGCGGCCGCCGGCGGGAGGGAAGCGCGTGTTGCCCTGCGCCGTGGGCGGGAGCAGCCCCAGCCGCCGAGGCGCAGCGCCGCGCTGCCCCAGCCAGCGCAGGCAGCCTCGCAGCCAGGCCAGGCCTTTCCCGTGGGATGGAGCTTTTCCTTCCCTTCCCTCTGCCATCCACGCCTCTGTTCTAAAGCCCCTGGAAACACTTGGGGAAAAGAGGCTGTGGCCGTTGGTCTGCGGCGTGGGAATTGCTCGCGCTGGTGCTGTTACATAGGAACACGTAAGGCTCAAAGATCCTGCAGGGATGTTCCATGTAAAAGTTTTGTTTTACAAAAATCCACTCAGCCGGTACTGTGGTAAGAAAAACTGTGTGTGAAGAAGGTCTCCCTCAGATGTACCGAAAGTCAGGCGTGTCCTGTGTCCTCGGGACTGAGGCCGGCGGTGAGGGAGCCCAGGGGGATGCCAAGGGGACGGGCACCCACAGGCAGCCCCTGGCTGGGAGGATTTCCCGAGACACCCCGCAGCTCCCTGCGGGTTCGTGTCCCAGGCACCTGCCTTTCTAGCAAGGTGAGCTGCGCCCACTGTGTCAATGGGCCCGTGTATATTAAGCCTTAGTGGATTTTTTTTTTTTAGGAAAGCCATGAAAGTGAATCAGTCTGATTGGGTTTTTTTTTTCCAGATGCAGCCTGAGACAGGTTTGCATTTATGCAAAGAAAACCATAGCAGGGGCGTAATGTGTAGTCTGAACTCCTGGATGCACCTGGAATCGGTTCATTAAACAGCCTGATTTGTGTCATTACCGACTCCCACGTAAATACACCTTCTGGAATGCTTCCTGGAAAACGAGGAGAGTCAATCTAGTAATTAATTACACCACAAGCGAGACAGACCCCGGTCCTACCCCTGGATCTGGTTGGGCTGACGTGTGTGGCTGAGGCCAGATACAGCTCCATCGGTTCGTTCCTCCTGCCCTCGGCTGCAGAGCGGAGGTTAAATAAAATATTTAGGTCAGTATGTGTTTAGCTCTGCAACCCAATGAGAAGCAGCACTGAATCCAGAAGCCTGAGAAGCTGTTTATGCTGATGGAAAACATAGAAGCTGCATTTATTTATTTATTTATTTATTTACAGCTTGCTATAAGCCTTCTAAAAACATAAAGGAAACATTTAATTGAGCCTAAATCATCTACAGCTTGAGGTGTGTCGAAGAACAGCTCTGAGGTATTCATGTATAAAGAGCAACCGTATGTGAAAATTATGGATTTCCTGAGACAGGGTTTGAAATAAACTCATTTAGCTGTGTTTTAACTTTTAAAACAAGTGCAATTATTAAAATCTTAGAACCATAAAATCCTAGTCCTGCGTTATTGAAAATATTTCCCCAAAATATAGCCTAAAGGGGGTTTATAATCTTTTTGTTACATTTTCTGCTCCCAGATCAGACTGCTGTTGTATACCTAAAGCATTTGAGAAGGTATATTCACTGGGGACATCGTAATGAGATAAATCAGTAAGGAGGCAAACCCAGACTGTTTGACTGCCAGCTTGTGTCCAATTTTATGCAATTAATATGCCATACATTTTCATTTTGAAGCTTAAACTGTTGTATTGTGAGTAGCTTAATTCCGTTCTCCCCTGACTGAAATAACGATGACCCGCTGAATGTTGTCGTTTTACCCGGCCATTAGCCGTACAGCCAGAAAGACAGAAATGTATTGCTCTCCGTGGCAGAATTCAGACCATCACAAGCTCATTAATTCAAACACTCATAATGAGGGTCATTGTAAAGACTGATACAGATACAGCTGCTCTGAACTTCAGACATTTTTTGAAAGAGCCAAATTCAATATGATATATGTAAAAAATTCAAGTATATGCCTAAGAGAGCAGCAGGAGAAATTTTCTCATTCTTTTTTGTGAGATCTGACATCAGCATATAGATGGTTTCATCAATTATTGAGACAGAGACTAAGAAAGGAAAAGGGAATGATTTGGGGGTTTCGTTTTTGAAGTTTGAATGTAAAGTGCTCAGACTGAATCAGAACTAGTATGTCTGGATCTTCAGAATTAGCTGCCTCTTTCTTATACCTTCTCTTCTTTGTAGCACTAGAGAGACTTAAAAGGCTGGTATTTGAAGTGTTTTAATAACTTTTGAGAGGCTGGAATGTAATCTTTTACGCAAGGATATCATATATGAAATTACCTATTCCTTTTTCATTCTATAAATACGTGTGTATTGGAAACAGCCTCAAAAACTCAGTCTCATCTTAAACAATTACACCACTGTTAAAAAAAGAATAGTCTTTAGGCAGTCCTCGGTGAGGAACGGGGGGGTGCGGGTCTCTGCAGGTCTCTGCTCCGGCGAATATTTAATTATTTATATGGCACGGAATAGATCCAGCAGGGCTGAGGGAGCAGTAGCAGGGAAGAGCTGGCGGAGAGGCTGGAGAAACTCAGGGTCGTAGCCGAGTCTGAATATTAAGTGCAACAGAAAATTGTGCCAGTGTCTCCAAGGTGCCGGATAAATGCCCTGTCCGCGGGGATTTGCATTGTTCAGGAGTGTCCTTTCGGGTTTCCATCAGAAAAGCTGTCCTCGTCGGGAAGCCGTGCCTGCTGAAAGGGCGGTCTGAGGCAGTAAATGTCTTTTACGGCTAATGAACTGCCAGTTGGCAACAAAAAAATGTTGGACGGGATTTTCTTGAGGCCTCTCGTCCTGTTCTGTTTCACTTCCCCAGATGTCCAGGTGCTGACTGAGCGGCCGCCGTGCGAGAAGGGCCATTTCCCTCTGAGCCTTCCAGGGCTCTTTTGTCTGCCTTAAAAAAAGGGAGGGGGGAGGAAGGAAGGGAAAAGAGGTTTCTTGGTGCCAGATTTGACAGCTGTCAGCTACCTTGATGGGGCAAAATGATGATCTATCACTTCACTCGGTATCTTACAATTTAATTGTAATTAATTATGAAAGAAACTACAACTCTTCAACATGAGTGCAAATATTTTTATTTGCAGGCAGATGTTTTGCATGCTTTATTAAATTTTGTGTATTTCCTACCGTTCAGAGCTCAACTAAAAATAACTGTCGTTCTGTATCGACACAGAGAGAGCTTCATGCAGTGTGAAGCACTAACATCGTGTTTACTTGAGGACAGAACATCATGGTACTCTTCCAGGATGTAAAATATGTACGTTTAACAGTGGAATTAAGGACCTATTTTAAATATAGCAGTTGCTAAGCAATGTGCTGTTAGCACAAACTCCAACAGCTTGGAACATTTAGCATTATAGGACCTACGTGCTCGTTTTTGTATTATTACTTAGTTTGCAAAATACAGCTCGTAATCAACAGAGAAGGTTGTCGTTTGCTTAGACAGTAGATGAGTGTGTTTCTCAGCGCTCTCCTGGATCCTCATCTTAGGAAGAAAGAACCGAGTAAATCTGACCGTGTCTCGGTGTGCGTACCGCGCTGGTTTTCCTTCTGCAAACCGCGGACGGGTGGAATTCTGCTGGGGTGTCCCAGAACCGCTCAGAGCAGAGCCCAGAGTCTGGCTCTGCCCGTGCCCACCGTCGGGCAGGTTTCCTTCCCTCCCGAAGGCCGCGCGGAAGCGCTCGGCTCAGGCGGCCGTGGGACTGCTGAGGCACGGGGAGGGGTGCCGCCCGGCACACGGACGTGCAGAGCCGTCCTCGCCCCACGTGGAGGTAGGTTACCACCACACGCAGCTTCTGTTTGCCGCCCTGTCCTAAAATACCTGTGACCGCTTGAACAGAGCTCCCCAGGCCGATTCCTTGGGCAAAACCTCCCTCGCGTTGACCAGGTGATTAGGAAAGGACCAGGAAATTTCCTTGAATTTGGAACCGCTTTTTCTCTCCTGTGCATTTCTTTACAAGAGGCGAACATCCAGGCTGGAGCTGGGGCCGTGGGTCAGATCTGGTGGCCGGGCTCGTACCGCTCCAGGCCGCTCTGAACTCTGCCCCGCGAGCCGGCTGTGTCTTACCCCCCACCACCACGGCTGGGAGCGTGGAGACCCCCAGCCCACAGCTGCGGGACCTCCTCGCTGCCCTGCGCTGGGCCGCGGGGTGCAGCTGTGACACGAGCGAGGGCTGATCTGCGGAGCGAAGCCCCCGGCAGCGCCCGCTGCTCCCGTGAATCCCCTCCGGCTGCCGCTCCCTGCGGCGTGCAGGGGTACGGCCTCGACAGCGCTGGAGGCTGTGGGAGCTTTGCCATTTAACAGGAGTTCTGACGTTGGTTTAACGGGCCAGAAGTCCCTCCAAAGTCCTAAATCCTCGTGACCCTTCACCCAGGTGATGTCCCTGAGAGGGATGTACCGAACACTTACCGTCCTCCCTTTAAACTCAGTCACACAATGAAACTGAGCGCATCCAGATTTGTGGAGATTTTCCTGGCTTATACAGATACGTAAATGCAGTTGCCCATATCTACAGGATCCTGATTTCATGGGATCCTAATGATTGCCCTTGTTTAATGCCTGTTTCACATAAATATATTTTACGTTTCCTACCATTTGTTCATAAATACACCGCAATGTTTCTGGAATTTAGGAAAGCTAAAAATACTTTTACAAATATCTTTAAGGAGAAATGATTCCCTGAAGATGCTGTGAGTGGAGGCTGTTCCTATATCAGCCCTTGTCTTTGATTAACCACTTAAAAAAAAAAAAGGAATAGATTAATTATTAAAATTAGTCCTGTAGTGCACCTGAGCACACTGAGTGAAAGCTGATTCCCACCGAATCTCGGGAGAGGGAGGGCTGGGGGTGCTCAGCACCTCACAGAACTGGGCTTGCGGGCAGAAAGTCAGAGGTTCCCTTTGAGAAACAGCGAGGACTAAGTGCACGGTTTGCCCAAGAGTAGTTCGGGGTGGTTTGCTAAATTAAAAAAAGAAAATCAGTCCTGGGCTTGGGATCAGCGCAGTTCCCCTTTAGCCCGTTAGACTTGCCGGGCAGCCCCTCTGAGGACAGGCAGCGGTTTCTCTGGGTGCTCAGCCGTGTAATGACGCTGAAAACGAAGGCACAAGGACGTGCCGTGTCACACACCAACGTCGAATGTCATTATTCACTTGACCACGCTGCAGCCACGCCGCCACGCCTCAGGGGTTGCCCGAAGCTGCAGGGTAGCTCTGCTCCTTCCACGGCCAACTTCTCCCCACAGCCGGCAGCAGCCGGCCCCGGGCTGCGCCGTCCCAGGCGGGAGCCAAGCCTGGCCTGAGCCAGGGGTCGCGCTGGCCGCACACCATGCTCCGCTCCGGCTCGCGGCCTCTCCGGAGGCAGTGTGCCTTGTCTTTGCCGTTTCATTCCCATTCACCTTGCCTGTCGCCTCAAGGCGGCCTTAATTATAACGTCGTTGGAGGTTTATTCAACAAGGTCTGAAGATTGTGCTTTTAATTACAAAACTGAAAACACGCGATTACAACCAAAGTACGTGTGAAACGCGGTATTTGGCTGGAAGGAGCAACTGAAGCCGTTTTGGATGGTTCGGTGCCTCTCATCCAGAAGTCCCTCAGTTTGTCCCAGCTGGAAGATTTGGGTATCCAGGATTCCTTGTGCCTGTCTATATTTTGGCTGACTTGTACAGCCTGCTACCTCCCTTTCTGTTCACTCGAAGCTGAGGTTTGGATAGAAATTCAGACGTCTTAGGTGGTTGTGTCTTTGGCCAGGCATTTTGGGTGGTTTGACTTCCCATCCCATTTGCTGAACTGCATAGGGCTCTTTGGGGGTTTCAGCCACACAGTGACCATTTCCCCTTTAGTCCTGCTCAGTCCGGCTTCTCAGTGTTCCGGCTCAGTCAGACCGTCCAACGTGAACTTTTTACTTTGCGTTTCGCAGAAATAGCTGAGGCTACAGGTGTGGTCATAGCAAGGAACGCGCAGAGTATCGGGTTGAAGGAGAATATGTTAAGTTTAGGTTACCTCTTGGGTTACCAGTTTTCTCTAAAGGCCACACTTGACACTTTATTCACATTAGCCGTTTTTTTTCCCCTGGATTTACCCATGAGCTCATGTTACTGTTTTCCCTCAACTTTGGCTGCATTTCTGTGTCACAGGACAGTTACAGCTGCTTTGTTGTTACCTATTTTGTCCCTCAAAGGACAAAATGCAGTTCCAGAGGCCTCTAACCTGGGTTGAAGAGGAAAAAAAAAGTGCTGTGTTGCCTAAAAGCCACTGAACATGGTGTAAAGGCAGTCTATGGACTTTGCTGTATATATTTTTTATTAATGGACTGCTTCAAAGTGGGGCAAAAACCGACTTAAGACTTTAATAAATCTTGGAAATGACGGGGTATTTCAGAAGTTAAGCTGACCCTCATTACCCTGTAACACTACCCGCTGCGAGGCTACCTGAGACGTACGGTAATGGTGTTCTGGCAGCTGACTCCGAGGAGCCGGCGTTAACCTCTCCTGTTCCCCCCGGTACGTGCAGATTATTCCCGTTAGAACGGCTTGATGAATGAAAAGATCGTCGTTAATGGTATTACTTTAACGCGGAGGGCCAAATCCTATTATCCTGTGCAGCGGGCAGGGCAAACAGCGTTTGTGTAGAGGAGCCCCGCTGGGACAGAGAGGCGTGGAGGCCGCTGCCGCGAGGCCCCGCGCCTGCCGGAGGCCGCCCCGGCGCTGGCTCAGCGAAACCGCTCCTGCTCGGCAGCCGCGGCCGAAGGCAGAGGGGCTTCGGCCCAGGGGGCGGCTAACGGAGCCTGTCGAGGGCCACGGGAGGGCTCCCCGCTGGCGCCGGTGGGCTTGGTGCGGGGCCCGGGAGGGGCAGGTGGGTCGCGTGGCTCGTGCTGCCGCCTTGGCGGCAGGTTCTGGGGAGGTGGCGGGGTGTGTTCTCCGTGCGCCTGGTGCTTGGATCGCCCCTCGCCCTGCCTTTGCCAGAGTAATGAGTGCATTAGGTGGGCTGTGCGGATCGGTGTGCGCGCTGAGTTATTTGATATATTATTCACCAACAAATATAAGATAAAAAGTGAGTCTGCATATAATTACCCACAACGGCTGACTGACTTATAATTAACTTTGAAAAATTGCTGGTTTAGGAGATATTATAGATTACAATTTTAAATATAAGGAGCTTCAGAATAGCTCTCACGATCAGTGCAAGTACAAGGTATTCAGTGAAGGATTAATTCCCTAAACTGCTAATCAGCTCTATCTCCTGTCTTATCAAATTGTAAATACATTATGCTGTATTAAACGATGAGTGTGCAGCTAATTAAAGCAGAGCCTGCGTTTAATATCAGATACTCCCCCCCTGACACAACAAAAACGTTCTAAGGACATACATAACAAGTGTTAACAAAGGGAAGTGATTCTTTTTTAAATGATGCTGTGCTCCTACAGCAGCCTTTTGTTTTGTTTTCATTTAGGAGGATTTTTTTTTTTTTTTTTTGAAAGAAAAAGAAGGAGGGAGGAAACCCACACAGTCTTTCTGGAGAAATAAGTTGGGGAAGACATTAATTCTATTCAGTCTACAGCTGGAAGCCCACAGGAACCAACCAAGGGATTACAACCAAGGATCTACAAATAGTATCTGGATGACATCCAGCTAAAATTTCGTTCATTTACTAACATGTTTAATAGATTCTGTTATTAAATGCTGCAAAGCAAAATAATAATTTTTTTAAAAAGCAAGAGAGCAAACCCATCCACATCATTAAAGAATGCAGTATAGATTGAAATGAAAGCGCAGTGAAGCCTAGCCAGGCAAACAGAGGTTCAGAACCATAATTGAGCATCATTTGCAAAACTGCTTCTTTTAGTTTCTTTTTTCTGTGTCAAACTCAAATCAAGCAATGCCATTATAAAGAAGGCAGGAAAAAAAACATGCTGAAATTATTCACCTATGAAACAAACATAAAATATAAGACAGAATACGCAGCGAGGAGCCTTTCAACCAAAGTTAGTTTTTTAAAAATTCTTTGTGTAAACCTCAAAGTTTTTTTGTGCCGCTTGAAAGTTTTCACACCTGAAAGACCTCAGGACATACGATGTTATTAATGTTATTCAGCAACGAAAGACGTACATTTTGTCAAGATCTACGTGATACAGTACAATAGACAATCCATGGCGGGGAGGGGCTTTGGGGGTTTTCTCCCTTTTCTTTTCTTTTCTTTTCTTTTCTTTTCTTTTCTTTTCTTTTCTTTTCTTTTCTTTTCTTTTCTTTTCTTTTCTTTTCTTTTCTTTTCTTTTCTTTTCTTTTCTTTTCTTTTCTTTTCTTTTCTTTTCTTTTCTTTTTTCTTCTCTTCTTAAACATCTCTACTTAGATAAAAAAAATCTCAGCAGGAAATCAAAGAGATTTACCAATAAAATCAATAAACTTTTGCAGACTCTTGGTAGTGATACTGTTGAGATAAGGCAGAGTTACACCCCTGTTTGATCAATGTTTATTACAGGGATCATTTTTTTTTAATAGAGGTGGATCAGAAAAGGGTGGAGTTGCCCCTCCCGGCACTGGATTCTGTAGGTTTCAAATACTCAGAAACTTTATCTGACTTGTTTCATTTAAGTGTGTAACAGTGACTAAAATTCAAAGCATCCTGGTCTGAACTAAAAGCTCCTTTCTTCACTCCTCCCAGGTTAATTTGTTGGCTTTTGGAGTGATTATTTATAAAGTATTTCGACACACTGCGATGTTAAAGCCAGAAGTTAGCTGTTATGAAAATATAAGGTAAGTTTGCCATTTAATGCAAATTCAGCCCTCTGTAAGTTTAAATACAGCCAGAGATGATAGTGAGTCTTCAAAAATAACAGTTTAATTGTCTGGAAGATGTGTAGAAAAATAAAGATTTTTTTTTTTTTCTTTTCTGTGATCCCCTCCCATAGACTTTGAGGCAGATTTTTGCAACCTTTAGTCCCGTGGAGCAACACCTTGTACAGGAGCACTGGGCTTGTGTGAGAGGTGTACGAGGAGTACGGGTGGCCCGTACCGACCGGAGGGTAAAGGCTGATGGCAAGGTTAAAGAAGCCATTGTCCTTAAGTACTTTCCGCAGCCTCTGTGCAAGCCAAACCAGATTTCAAAACTTATGCCTGAATTGGGACCAAAATATTTGCCCTGAAGTAACAAGGAATTCAGTGACAAGAGAGTCAAGCCGTTCACGTTGTTTGTAAAGAGGCTACAGTAGGACGTTGTGCTGCTGCGGCGTTGGGGGTGATGGGGGGGATCCTCTCCAGGATTTTTACTTTGCATGGTGCTATGATTTTTCCATCAAGTCACTCTCTTTAAAACTGATTTATAGGGACCTTGAAAACCGTTTGTGCAGGAAAAGCTGAAGTGTACTACAGGGAACATTGAAAACAACTCACTGTTTGTGTTGCTTAGGAACACTCCTGCAGTTTCAATGCATTGTACTGGATTTATAGTTAGGATTTAGCAATTGTTTGATTGATTACTTGCTCTTATTCCTCACCCTTCGTAGCTTCGTGTGGTGAGCTGGTTTTAATGAAGTCGAAAATTATTCATTTTCAGAGGAACACTGCTAAAAATGTCTGTTGTTCAAAGGAAGTCCTGCAACGACTGGGCTGAGAATGAATAAGAAAGTATCAGTGGCTTCATTTCCAAGACAACACGCTGTAATCTGCTCAAGTCTGTGAGCAGGGCTCTACAGCACATTGAGGGGAAAAAAAAAATCGTAGCCAATCAGTTCCTATAATTTTAAAGTATCAATGTGCTGACCCAGGAACTATATGAGAGTATTTGTGTTCTAAAAACAAAAATAGGGTTTTTTTTTTAAGCGAAAGAATGAAAGAGAGTAAGTCTAGTTTTACAGCTGGCACCGTCTTCTGCATGAACCTGAGAGGCAGCCTGGGAACCCTTTGATGTGATGCACATGTACTGACCTAGGAGCATACTGTACATTTTTCTGGGTTATTTTTTGAGCAAGATAAGGAGGAGGAGGAAAAGTGGGGGAAAGCTTCATAACAGACATATGTTTTTCCTTGGGGAATTACACTAACAGTAGATTTAAATCAAATCATATGGTGCTGCAGTACACCAGAGAAAACATATCTGCAGATTAAAGAAGCCAGTGTTTTAAGGCCCTCCAGTTTCACTCCTCTGCTCCTCTGCAGTGGTTACGTGTGCTCGCTCGTGCCGCGGTGCCACAGCACACCCTAAAGAGCAGCCCATGCGTTCGCGCTGCTCAGCCCTGAAAAACCCGCCCGGGCGCCATTCAGCGCCCGGAGCGGCGGCGGAAGGAGAAGGGCCGTGCCCGCGTGTCGCTGGTGGCAGAAGGAGAAGGGCCATGCCCGCGTGTTGCTGGTGGCGGAAGGAGAAGGGCCGTGCCCGCGTGTCGCTGGTGGCAGAAGGAGAAGGGCCATGCCCGCGTGTTGCTGGTGGCGGAAGGAGAAGGGCCGTGCCCGCGTGTCGCTGGTGGCAGAAGGAGAAGGGCCATGCCCGCGTGTTGCTGGTGGCAGAAGGAGAAGGGCCGTGCCCGCGTGTCGCTGGTGGCAGAAGGAGAAGGGCAATGCCCGCGTGTCGCTCGCGATGTTTCCTTCCTCCCCAGATCCTGCGCCCGAGGCGCTCTGGCTCTCCTCTTCCTCCTTGGGGCCACCTGGATCTTCGGGGTGCTCCATGTCGTGCAGGGGTCCGTGGTTACTGCCTACCTTTTTACAATCTTCAACGCGTTCCAGGGGATGTTCATCTTCTTGTTCCTCTGCGTGCTGTCCAGGAAGGTAAGCGTCCCGCTCCCGGGGGGAAGCGGGGCCGGCAGTCTCCTGTGCCAGCCCTGAGGTGGAGCCGTGGCGCGATCGTCTCATCAGAGCGAGGGGGGAAATCCTGGCACCGTTGCTGGGGGAGAGGATTCGCCCACACTGTCCTGAGGTGACACTTTCCTCAGAATTCTGTCCTGAGGTCAAGAGCAGCCTTAGAACAGCTAGGGACAGGAGCGGTACGGAATGAGTTCAAAGACACGCAGACCTGTTAATAAATCGATTTCATATTTGAATTCAATGTTTTTGTTTCAGATTCAGGAGGAGTATTATAGGTTGTTCAAAAATGTTCCTTGCTGTTTCGGCTGCTTGAGATAAACGGAAGAAAAGCCCGCATGAGCGTCGCAGTGGAGGAAGGGAGCAACCTAGATGGTGTTGTTGTGGCTACTACAGGAAAACATGGTGGTGTGAAAGTAAGAAGTGACCCAACGATCAGGCGTAGCTCTTAACTGAATTGCTGACTGGTTTTGTACATACACGTGCATTCATGCAGAGCGTTTATATTATGCTGGATACAAACCGTATACAAAACAAACTGGATTAATGCAAAACAAATATTAATGAAGACCAGGCAAAGAAGCACATTCCTAAAGAAGCTCAAGACTTTTCATGACTTAGGTTTTGTTTCTAATATTAGAAATATCTGCAGTTCTTGAAAGTGAGATACCAAAAACCAACTGGCACAGCAGATTTTATAAATTGCTTTGCTAGTGGAAACATGTTCTCTGTCTTTTTGTAGTAATGAGCTTCTTACATTAAGTTGTATGTGGCCATCTGCAGGGAATGGGTTCCATTAAAGAGTCAATAGATAAAGATCTGCTTCAGCCCAGACTTTGAAAACATTTCTTTTAATTTAAAGTAGATTAAAAAAGGAATTTGTTTAATATTTTTCTCTTATCACTCTGAAATACATATTTGTATATTAATCAATTCTTTATTTTTATAACTTTTAAGGAACTGTTTTGATCTGAAGAGCTGAGGTCAGACCTGATACAAGAATGGTGGGATGGCCATTTTATAAGAGAAAGATTATTTTATGATTACTTTGAAAAAGATCTGGTTCTTGTTTTATTTAATTGCCAAATAAGACTGAGATCTGCTAAACTGGCACTATGATTTTGGAGGCTGTGGGAAGAAGGTGGTTTCACAAGTTTGTCACTTGATAGAGACATTTGGAATCCAGACCTGGTAAAAGTAGAGTGGTAGAAATGGCCCGCGCGGAAGGGTGCAGCGTTGCGTCCAAGGCCGTGTGCCCCCACACCCCGCCCGGCTGTAATTAGAGCGGTTTGCTCTGCTCGTGCCATCTCGGAGTCAAGCAGTCGTCTTCCTCCGAGGCTCCTGGTTTTGAGACGTTTGTCCTGCAGTTAACCTTGGGAGCACACGCAGAGCTGCTGAAATCACCGGGAGCACTGGAGGTGCAAGTTTTGCCCGATCAGGGCATAAACACGATGCATCGGCAGTTCCACCTTTGCCATCTTACTTACTTTAAAATTATGCTTTAGTTTCGCCCCAGCTCAGGGGAAGTGCTGAGCAATCCTCAGTCCACGTTGTCTTCTCAGGAAGTGTCCAGGATCTCAGATGAAGCCCAGTATTTTTACCAGTGAGGCACTGTAAATACGTAGTTGTAATAAATCCCACTGTTGTGTTGTCTGTTAAAATAGAACACTACTCTGAATTTTATTTATATTAAAGGAAACCCTTCTTTTTCAATAATGGTCAAATTTGTTTGGTTTTAATCTTTTTTCCATATACACAAGGCTTTCATTGTGTGCACTGCAGTGACATGCTTCATTAAGTATATTCCATGTCTCTGTCAAAATTTTGGAAACCACAAGAGGAGTCTTTTTTACTGAAAAAAAAAAAAAATTTACTTCTGTTGGTCCTTTGAATGTAAAATATGTGAATAAACTGAAGTGCTTAGCTTTCACAATTCAGCATTGCCCTTCATTTCAATAAATACAGTGGTAGAAGTTCTCGTGGTTGTATATTATTTGCCCTGAATTATTTTCTGTATTTCCTTTGCTGTTGTACATATTCTCCCAGGTTTGGAAAGATGCAGATACATATTACTTAAAAGACTATTTTTAGAAGGATATCTGGTAATACATCATTTTTAATCTCCTGTCGAAATGTAACCTATAGTAAGTCTGTCTGGACAAAGAAGCATCTCTAGTAAATACATAATGACTTCAGCATGTTCAGTGAGATTGAAAAAGTTCGTTGGAAAGAAAATATATCATAAAGTGTTCAGCTTACAATAGTCTTTTTAATGAAAGAACATCTTTTATAGGAAAACTCTGCTCTCCAGTCAGATCGTCATTGAAACTCTGTTTTCCTTACATGCAAGGATGAGTTTTCGCCTCTTAATACAGCACATAAGGAGCAGAAAAATTTTGTTTAGATTCATTGCCTTAGAGCCTGAAGGATATTGTAATTGTCCTCCCTAATGCATGCAGAAAGACTGACGAGAAATAAAAGGGTTTATTTGTCCAGCCCTTCATAACACGAGCCCCGGCCCAGCAGAGAGAGGCGGAGACACAAGGGACATAAACTGAAAAAAAGAAAGGTTTTGGCCAGGCAGGAGGAAAAACCTTTCCACCGTGAGGAAAGTCAAGCGTGGGAAATGGGTGTGCGGTTGTGTTAAAGTCTGTGGAGGTTTTTAAAGCGGGATAAATCCCCCAGCAAGCTTATCTCATACCTGAGCCTGCTGTGAGCAGGGAGGTGGGTGAGATGGCCCTCTGAGGTCCCTTCCAGCCAGAACTGCTCTACGAGTCTGTGACATGAAATACCAAATCAGAAAAACAAGGCTGGGTGTCAGTAACGATTTTGTTAAGCGAACTTGCGCTCAAGTGCCGTGCGTCAGCTGAACTAACTATTTTTCCGAAAATGATTTTGTGAGACACATTTGTCAGATCAACTGGTAACGAGTTGACCGGTTCGAAAAATAAGAACTTTGCTCGGCATCTTTTCAGATTACGTGCTTTTGAGAGGTCTATGTCATCTCCAGGTGGGGCCACCAGGAAAAGAAAATAATCAATGATTGACAAGACAGACAAAATGTGAAATGTTAAGGTTTCACTCTGAAAGCAAGTGCTTGCTGAAGAGAGAAATTGTTTCCATTAAACCAATCAAAGATAAATTCGTGTTCAGTGTTGCATTTCAAGGTGTGCTTCAGAATATAATAAATAAGGTCTGGATTAAGAAAGACTGGTTTATTCTGAAATAATTATTTCCTCAAAGAATTGGAAGTGTATTTCAAGGAAACCACAACATTTAGGAGTTAATTATCATCACAGCCTTTGGGAGGTTCAGTCTGCTGGAGCTGTGCTAATGAGCAGATCGTCTGCGCTCTTTACCTACTGGAATGAAGTGGGTAGGCACTGGAAATATAAATACTGTTCAAATTCATTTCAGCCTTTTCCCCACTCTCCGGTTGTCACAGTCCTTCTACTCAGAACATGGTGGTACCCTGAAGCCAGGGGTTTCCGAACTCGTGTATCTTATTGACCAGCCACATAAAGCAGGGTTGCACGTGGTGACGTTGGGCAGAGTGAACAAATATTTTCAGGGCCGATTCCTCCAGCTCCTACACCTCCAGCATCACTTTTCTCACCAGTAATACCACTTTTTATATCTTTGCCATGGCAGTCCCTTAAAGCCCAGTTCAGCCTCACACTTGCCAGATGCCAGTTAGTCACAGAAGTCTTCCCTCCTTCTTTGAAACCTCTACAGATGGGATAGAAAAGCCACAACTTAGCTTGTGAAGAGAGTCAAAACTGTCTTTGCTTTGGCAAAAGAGCTAGAGGGAGGAGGGCTCCTGGCCAGCAACCTGCTCCAGCCTCTGTTACTCTTTCACTTTGTTCTCACGCGTTGCTGTGCTGTGAGGTTACAGAAGTGAAGATGCTTCCTCATCCCCCAAAGCTACTTTTGTACAAAATCCAGCCTTTAAGATGGATGCGGACTTGAAAACAGCTGGCCGTCAATGCACCCGTACTGCAGCTAACCAGGACCCAAATGCCCAGGGCAAATGTGCTAGAGCAGTTTCACAAGTTGCCCGGCTCCCGGCCAGCTCAGTGCTCTCGGGCGTTGCTGTGGGCAGCCTGTCCATACAGACCTTTTCAGACTCCGCATCGCCACGGCAGCCCTCCCGAACAGACCCCGGGGAGATCCAAGAGCCCAGACTTTGCCAGGAGTCAGATACCCGGCCGTGCGTGGGGCCCAGAGGTCCTGGAAATGCTGCTTCGAAACAAGCTGCGAGATGCGGCCAACGGACAGTACCATCGACTTCAGAAGTACCAACGTAATGCCATCAACTTCACTGCTGCACAGCAGAACTGACAGCAGCAATCCTACTGGGTGAAAAGAACAGAAAGTACGAAAAAAACCACCCCGCACAATAAAAACTAGCAGTAAAAGTGACTGCTGAGAATGTACTAGCTGAGAATGTTCAAACCGGAACAAAAACCCCCAAAAGCTCGAAAAGCGAACAGAAATTATCGTGAAACATAAACGCGACTTTTGACTGCTTCTGTTTATGGCAAAAAGACCTCATTTTTTCGTACAGACCTTATTTTTACATCTTCCCATGCAGGGTTGTACTTTTCCCAGAATTCCTTTTCCAGAGCTTTCCCTTTAAATTTGGCACGAGCTTTACTTCTACAGAGGTGGTTTACAGCTCTCTATGTTTTCTTGTCTTGCTGGTAAGTGCTCAGATTTTATTGTGTTTATTCTTTTGGATTCCCAAGGAAATAGCGTGTTTTTATCAGGTTTCATAACATAAGGGAGTTCTGTTTTCTGAGGCATTGCTGAATATTCTAATTAAAACTAGCCCTAAGACTAGCCATCAGTCTTCACTGCAGCGCCACAGGCACCTCCCTCCAATGTCAGCCTTTCTGTTGGCTCTGACTATTTCTGTATGTGCTGCAGTCAGCTCTGAGCGCACATGAAGCTAACACCATTTAAACTCATTTTGTAAGACTTTTGTGAGAGACTGCTGAGTAATTTAGTCAAATCTGAGTTGATTATAAACAGTTCTTCTTCACAGTGACTAAGTTTGAGATCTGTGGTTTTAAGAGGCAATCCAGTTTATCTTGTAAATTGTGGTGGGAGATACTATGTCTCCAATACCCATAATCAGTTATATTTTAATCTGGGCAGGGATGCTCTTTCCTCCTGAGTTTGGCCCAGCATTATCGGGCCTAATGGATTGCGTTAACGGCAGCCGTCTTCGAAATCCCACTCCTCTCTCTCTTTGAATGTTTCTACACTAAACAGACTTCTGGCACCACCTTGGCTTCTGATGGGTTTCAGAAATAATTGTTGATGATACAGTAAATTTGTTTTCCATCCCTTGTGTTTAAATCCCAGTCTTACAAACACTCATGCATTTGCTCATTGTATGCACGACTAGGTCTTTGGCATTAATGAGGCTGCTCATGTGCATAAAGTTAAGCATATGTGCAAGTGTTGTATGATCAGGGTCTTAGGATGCCAATTTGCAGTAATAACAGATTTGCATAAACTCATGATCCTGAGCACTGGGTTTCCTGCTCATTATCAATAGTGAAATTTGTTTGGCTGTTTTTCATTCTCTGAGGTTATGAGCCATTTTCTTTTTTTTTTTAAAAGCAAACTTCAAGTTGCTTTTCTTGCCACTCCTGAGCCATTGTTGATTTCATCTCTGCCTTCCTTAACGTACGTGGGGGTTTTCCCTCCTCTTGACACTCTTATAATGCCCGCCTTAACCGTGTTAGTATCAGCTCATTTATGCTAGTGATGGAAGACTGGGTCACCGCGCTTAAGCTGAAAACATGTTCCTTGCTGTGTAAGAGAGCTGCAGAAACACCATGTGCAAATACCCAGCTAGGACTCCTCAAACTCCTGTGCACAAGTCATGGCTGCTGTTGCCAAGGGGTTAGGCCCTAAATGAAACTGGTAGCATCTGTAACCCATTTAGTGTAGCTGCCAGCTAAAGGAGGGGCAGCTGGTGCACCTCTTTGGCAGGTGGATCGCATGGAAGCAAGAGAAAAGCAAAGTATATCCTTGCCGAAATCATAGCACACGGCCTAGTGAAGGATCATCTTCCTTCTTATGCTCAGCTCTAGTTTGTCTTTGTCACGGTCGGCACTTAATGCCCTCACTGCAGCTCCTGAAGACCCCGGGGTGTGACTCCTTGTTCTCTGAAGCAGTGGTGCAAATGGTCCCTCTCTGCATGGACGGGGAGGAGCCTTGTATCCGCCCTCCTCTGGCAGGTACTAATGAGGACACACCTAATCAGGGACCCTCCCTCTGCGGTGCACCCAGCACCCACAGCCTGCCTGCGGTTGCCTTCCAGCCCCTCGTCCAACCCCACAATGGAGGAGGCTAAAGCGCTTTTGGTGAGTAAGGGATCTCAGTGCTGCGATAGGGGGAGAGAGAACTGGGGTACCCAGGTAAAAACAGTGACGCTTGGTGGGTAACAAAACAATGGTGTGAGTGTCTCCTAACCCAGACATGTAAATTTTTCAGAGGGGGAAAAACAATAAAATAATAAATTCTGGGACAAAATGGATAATTTAGAGCTGTCATCTGGAGAAGCACGCGCTTTTCTGTCTGAATAACTGAACTTGACAAAAGAAAAGGGGAATAGTGATAGGGAAGAGGAGGTGGTATCATTTAAGGCAGGGGGAACACAACCAGTTTTATGGATTATTGAAAAAATGAGAGAAGTATCAAATGGTAACAGTTTGCATGGGTGTCTCCCTTAAAGCCAAACAAAAGTGAAAAAATATCAACTGAATTTTGAAGCAACTCCCAAAGATATCCTGTATCTACCTTTTTAATGAATTATTTGTATGCAGCATTTCTAGGCTAAAAATATTACAGGCTAGTGAATCAGGCAGCATAATCCTGCAGAAACAGCAGGGAAGAGTTTACAGTACAGAGGAAAAGGGAAAAATCCTGTGGTTCTGCTCAGCTTCCATGAAACCATATAAGCCTATGAGACCTGCTTCTACCGTCACATGGCTTGAATGGTCTTGTTTGGTTGGGTTTTCTCCTTTACAGCTATTGCTTTCTTCAGAAAGATGTTGTGTGCATGGAATGTATGTGCTGTAAGCCACAAATGGGTCGCATCCTTCTGGATCTGACAACCTTAGCGTGCGACCTTCTCAGATACTCTTCTCTGCATGCGTCGTGTGTCTGTGCTGAGAAGGATGAGCAGAAATATACTCTGTATTTATACATAGCATACAATAGTTACCTAATCTGTTTTTTTTTTTTTTTTTTAAATTAAGCTGTCCTTCCAAGTGGTCAGTGTTAACTACTTGACTGACCAAAGAGTTAGATTCTCCCCACTCTGTACCATCGACTTCAAGCCCATTCAGCCACGTGTTGCACGGCTATTTTAGGCCCCTTCCCCCGGGCCGGAATTCCAGCCATACTAACAGAGGATGTTACGAGTGACGGTTGTACCTTGTCCCCTCTGCGTACGAGAGCTGCTGGCGAAGGGCTGTATGTAAAGACAATGAAGCAACAGTGTCTCCCCCGGGCCCTGCGCGGTGCCGGTGCAGGCTGACCTCGGCAGCTTGGCCCCGCGGGCGAGCGTTACGGGCTGGTTGCCAGAGCAAACATCCTCTCCAGGAACGCGGCCGCGTTTCGGATCTCCCCTTTCTATAGCAGGAAGAAAGGCAGGGAATTTGTAAGGACAGCACGCTCTGGATGCGGCTCTCGAGCGTGCTGCATGGAGGCCGTGAAAAGTCCGTTCCCTTTCGTGACGGATGCGGCGTTTGGGCTGGGTTCTGGCTCAGGTTACTCTGGGTGCCGGTGGAAATAAATGGACTGGAGCAGTGGGGCTGGTACCGGTACAGAACCAGTGCCCAGCTCCGGCTGCACGAGGCAGTGAGCACGCGGGGCAGAAGGCCGACGCAGTGCTGGGATGGCGGGAGGCCTGCGGGACTCGGACCAGGACGAAGCGCTGCCGGGCCTGGGCCTGGTGTGCAGCCATGGCGAGCCCCGGGCCCAGGGTACGGGCCGCCATGCCGTCAGGCCCTGGGGCTGCTGCTCCAGGGAGGGCTCCCGGGGAAGGCTGCGCCGGCAGTCCGAGACAACGCGGAGGGGGAAAAGGGAAGTGCTGTTGCCGGTAATGAAGTCTTGTTCAGCGTCAGGCGAGAGCATGTTTTCTGTGATCTGTACCGCTGGTGCATTTAAGGGCGCTTCTGTGGGTTCCTGGGATTTCACAATGCTTTATTTTAGTGAACCTAAATTTCCAACCCTAACTCGCACATCTGTCACTAATGAGGGCAGCAAAACTTTAGAGATTTCTGAAAGCCATCTGGAGACAAGAGAGCAAAATCTCTGGAGGCCATCCCAGAAGGAAGGTATTAACCCCCTTAGTGCTGGTGGAAAAGCAGGAAAGCCAATTTGTGTCGCTAAGTAAATGAGCCCGTGTGTCCCTCAAAGCCTTACAGCAATTACTTTTAGCACAGCACGCTCTCTTTACCAGCCCGGGGCCCGTGAAAGCACAATCCCAAGGGAAGCGCACAAAGAGGCTTCGCTGTCCCTTCCCACGTGTTGCAGACTGGAGCGACCTGAGATCTCGAGTCGAGAGACCCCTGCGAGGGGTGGAAACGGCAGCGGGGAGCGTCCCGCTGAGTCCTGCCCTTCGCAAGGCAGGAGCTCCCCTTTCTCACACAGCTCTGCTCCCCGACCAGGGGCTGCTCTCGGAGGCTGCATCTGCTTGTAGCTTCCAAACTCTGGCTTGGCTCGTGCCCATGGTGTTGCTGTGACTGACGAGCCTGCTCCTCTGCCACTTCTTTGTTTAAAGGGGTTCAAAAGTTCTCAGCTTCCTGACAACACTTTTTTTTTCTCCTTTTGTTCTATACCAATCAGTTAATTTGCTAACATCACCCCCTGTATCTTCTGATCTTAGGCAAGCTGGCAGGGTTTACTGGTGCCTTTATTGCCATGCTATTTTACTGGTGCTTTTATCACCATGCTACAGCCAGCAGTGAGGAAGGCAGGTCAGAAGGGAAATAAGGAGGGGTGGCTCTTTTGAAATGGGGAGGAACAAGGGCCGTGGGGCAGTCGGGAGAGGGTGGAAGTGCAGAGGAGGGGTGTACTTTAAAAACAAACTCGTGCTGCACTAATACAACTGCTATTCAGCTTTATCTTCCTTTGCTTATGCATGGCTAGAAACATCTTTTTATCTTCCTTTGTCTCTTTTTCTCTTTCTTATTCTGCCTGTTATAAAGTCTTCAGGACACAACCCTATTTTTTGTACGTGTTTTATAAAGTGCTCTCCCTATTTCACATGACATGCTTTTATTAACTTCTGGTCAAGCAGTCCGTTTCAAACGGAAACATTAGAACTGGTCAGAAACAGGAACATTTTTCACAAAAGGTGGTGGTTGTTGTTTTGAGATCGCTTTACTTTTTAGAATTTCTGTCCTAACCAACCACAGAGCTTTTTTAGCTCTCTTCCAGTTATTCCAGATTTACAGGACTGTGAATGAAAACAGACTGCAGCTTTTGTCTTCATTACAAAAGGGACAGAGATTTAGAAGACAAAGCTTCGTTGAATAGTTTTATTAGAATAAAATGATGCTATTTGGCTATGGTAGCTTTGCGCTTGTTTATATCAGTGGATTGATCAGAGATGCTCCTATTTGTTTTTTCCACTGGTCTGTGTGTCCTAGGTGAACAGGACAGCCCTGATTTATCTCTCACAATGTTCTTACAAATCATGGTTGAGCACAGAGGCATGACCATGAGGAAACTCGCCTTTACTTTTGCCACCCATATACCAGTTGATAAAGAGAAATCTGGTTTTTTTTCTACCTAGCACTAAAATGGAAAAAGAAAGGGTCTCTCTTTTTTTTTTCTTGTGTATGTGTGCGTGCAACAAAACAAACAAAAGTTTAAAGTAAACTTTTTCAAATAAATCTCTTTCCTGGCAGAACTTTCTCTGCCTTCTGCTGGCTGAAGGGCATTGTAATTCATGCAATAAAAGGGGAAAAGATCTGCTGGTAGAGACTGTTTACTTTAAACTTCTGTTTGTTTTTGCCTCCACTCTAGGAAAGAATGCAATATTTCTGTGAAGCTCTGTTAATTTTTTCACCCTTTGACTGACATGAGCACTGGTGAAAGCACCCAGTCAACAAGCAGGAAACCAAAGGTCTTTCAATCCCTGTAGGACAGAGTGAGCATGAACTGTTGCACTGCACACTGCTTTTAACTGATCCTCTTTGTGAGTCAACGGCTGTTACCTGGTACTAACCTATACGTGGGCCAAAATTTTCAAACCAGTCTCCTAAGCCCGAACACTGGCACTGAAATCAGTGGTGGAGTTAGTAAACCACTTCAGACCCCAATTTTAAAATAGGTTAAGGTATACAAGTGCCTAACGATGGGCTTAGTCAGTTGGTCCCCGTCCGTGGAAATGCTGCTGCTCTGGAGAGCTGTGTTTCAGATCCAGTTTCCAGACCAATAGCCCACAGGTGCTGATCTGGGAGCCGGCCTCCACATAGGGACGGAGGTCCCTGGGAGGTGAAAGCTCCGTGGTTGTTGCAGGGCAGTAGCCTCTGTTTGCGGTGCCTCATCGCTCTGCGGGCAGCAGCGCATGAACTGCCCACCCTGCAGCAGCTGGAAACTGCGTTTCCAACACAGTCTGCCTGCTCACCTGCTGTGGTGTCTGTGCGCGCTTTTCTCCCTGCTCTCCTCGCCGAAAGAGGCTGAAGATGAGAACGTGCAAAGGGTCATATGGATAAAATGCTTGGTCTGAGGTGGTGTAGTGTCTGACATTTTTGTACTATTTTCTTGTGTACAAGAACAAGAACAAGAGGAGCTTCGCTCAAAGCAGAGGTGTTTGCGGGGAAGGCAGCTGCCATCATATGTGCTGTGCCCAGCATTTCTGGGAGGCATAACCTATACCCAGTTGCTTAATAACAGAGCAAGCATTGGGGTTTTTTCCCCTTTAAATTCACAGGCCACAGCAATGGCCACACTGATCCGCCTGCACCTAAGTGCCTAGTAGCTGGGAGCAGTGGGCCTGGGTAGGGTGTGCCCCGTACCCCTGTCAGGGTTCAGATTTGCACCTCTGACTTGTCAGGAGCATTTGCCAGACACCTGCCTGTGAGCTGGGACTCAGCAGAGTAGGGACATGTTTTCCTGACAAGTCTCAGCTACTGAAAGCAAGAAGTCACAGGGCCAAGAGGGGCTGAATGTCTCTCCCTTTGGAAGTGCGCTGAGCCAGGAGGTGGAAGCTTCCGCTCTGACAGCTCCTTCCAAGAGTGTTTTTCCTCGCACACCCCTCTCGCCGCCGCTGCCATTTGTAGTGTCCGTCTGCTAGGGATGAGCAGGAAGAGCGAGAGAACAGGAATAGCCCTGGGGCCAGACGTCAGGACTCCTCCCTGCCACTGTCTCAGCTGCACGGCTTTACTGCCGGAGTCGAGCGCTCCAGCTTACTTATCTGCACGGATGTGTCAGGGAAGGGATAAGCAGCTCTCCTCTTTCCCCCTCTCATTATGTCAGGAGAGTGAAGTTGACACTCGGGTGGGTTTGAGGCACCCTGCCCTGATGGTCGTAGGTGTTCGCTGGTGCCACGCAGAGGGCCTGGGTGTCGCGGCAGAGCCCCGCGTCCCCGCTCCGCTCTGCGCGGAGGCATGGGCAGGCTGGAGGTCAGGCAGGGAGGTATCAGGGGCTGCAAGAAAGATGCTGAGAGCAGATTCAGGGGTCCTGCTTTTGGTGGCTGGCCTTTAAAGAGCCCCTTGATATGCCTTGAGCTTCTATAAGGTCTGACCCTAAATATTGATCTAGGAAGTGTCAGATTTATTTTGGCGGTGAGAGCTCCTTTCCCAGGATGTTCAGGAACATAGATCTTCAGAGACAGAAGGGATTAAAAACTTCACCTCCTCTGTAACAAAAAACTAAGCACCTTATCCGAAAATGTCTGCTGCAGGCTCGTAGCTTGTGGTAAGACATTGCAAGACTCTTAAAATTACAGAATCTTGAGAATACTTGCCCATTCAGCCCCTTTCCCGTTCTCGAGCCTGCCGCAGCTCTTGAATAGAAAGCTCCTGAAAGTATGTATGTAAATGCGGGGCGTTTTACAACATGCTTGCAAGGCAGGCAAGTGGGTTAGGCCTTTGAGGAAGCATGAATACGTTAGGATTATAACTCACTGTAATGTCATGGCAAGCTGCAATTTCAAAGGCACGAGTCCTCCATTTTCTAGCCAATACAAAATTTAAAGAGACAAAAACCCAATTTGCTTTGTAATCAATAAAATGTACGATTTCTTTATCTTATTAGAAGAGGCTGTCGGTTGCAGTCAACCGCTGTCAACAGGCCGTTTGATCTGCCGGAGAAACAAATCGTTACAAGGAGCACAGCGCTGCTGCGGTGGCTTTTGCGGTGTTTTTAATGAGGACTGGCAACACTTCTGTTCCCTTGCAGGATTCGAAAGTAAATTTGTTGGAGTCACACCCAGGCTTAAAATAGGGGAGTGAGGCTTAAAAATAAACTGCACTATTCCAAATAACTCAATAGATTAAGGAATCGTTTCAGAACAAAGCAACTCCCTGCCTCTGTGAATGGTATTTAAATCTAGGGTGGCGTTATGTGCTGGTCTGCTCCAGCCTAGCCTTGGGACTGCGCAGGATTAAGGGGCACACGTGGCTGCTCTCGAGTGGAACGGAGCCTCTGGGCACTGCTGTGAAAAGAGGAAGGAGGAGAAAATGCAACAGAGTGGGAGGGAGTGAAAGGGCTGGTTGGTAGGGGTTTCCCACCACGGCTGTGGCAGTCCCTGCCCACGGCTGCCCTGACGCTCATGCTGGCACCCAGCACTGTTGCATCCCCGCAGCAGGTGAAGAGGACAGCCCTGGCGAGAGGAGCCCTCTCTGCCATGCACACACCCCTGGCACAGGCCCTCCATGCCTGTCCTCTATGATTTCACGTCCCCTCGAGGTGCCGGGCCATGTAATAAGGTGATGAAGGTGACACAGGGCAGGCTGGAGCCAGGGCCGTGCCTTCTTTAGAGATGTTTCCCCATCAGGAGCCCCCCAGTCCCACAGCGTCCCTCCTGCAGTGCCATGACTACTCACTCCATGCTGCTGCCGACCCGTGAGGGTCAGGACGGGGTTTTCTTCCTCCCAGCCTTGAGAGGAAGGATACCCTGAGATTAAATCTGAGCTGAGGTCTAGATGATAAACATGAGACAAAAGCTCCTGTGAAAGGCATCTTCATATTTCAAAGGTGATACTAATGGAAGGCATACCCTTAGGTCACGTAATTCCTGGAATAAACTCCAGAGCAGCCCGGTGAGTCAAGGAGGAGCGGTTTGCAGCTCCCCCTCCACCTCAGACTGTGTCCTAGGCACTTAGCTCACGAGAAAAAAATCTCACCCACCTGGCAAAACAGAGGGGGCTGGGAACAGCAGCACCGCTGCTGAGTCTCGTCTACCCTCTGTGCTTTGGGGTGGGGGTGCGCTTGGCAGACCAGGTAACTGCGCCTGGGAAGCGGCTGTGCACAGTCAGCCTTGCCCTGGCCATGTCTCCCTGAGGAGCTGGGTTTGGGAGTCCACTCTGTGGCCTTTGGAGCCGCTTCAGAAGCTGCTTGGAGCTGGATGGGGCCCAGAATTGTCAACAACCTGAGTAGCCTCTCGAAGTCCTGCTGTGAACTGATTATCACATCTAACTAACTAATTCGCTGGAACAAATAGCACTTCAGGCTCTGTTGTTTCAGGTGAAACTTGGTCCTAGTAAGTATAAATTTGTAGTAATAGCCACAGCATTATGAGTTTCCCAACAGTCAGGCTTAATTCAAATGCATATTTCAGATCCTTATGGGGACACTCTCATCTTTGTACACTGGGATTTGGGGATTTACACCCATAATTCCCATTAACACTAACAGGAGTTATAGTATGCACGTATATTCCCCTCTTGATGCAGAGATTTTCCCCTGAGGATAACAATGACGGTTTACATTCCCTTTCCACCACAGTTTGCTGTGGTGAGATTACAGATGCTCAGGCATCAGCCCCGGCTCCGTCCAGGAGGGTTGCACCTTGCACCCCGCCAGCCGTGCACCCTGCGGGGCTGTCCCCAGGGTGAGCCCCCTGCAAGGCCGTGAGGGCTGACAGCGCGGTGGGCTCCCCATGGCTGCCGCGGCCTCTGCCCCAGGGTGAGACCCCTGGGTGCCAAGGCCCCTTCCTCGCCCCGGTGCCACCTGCCAGGGACGCCACAGAGCTGGCCCGACCCAGGGCAGTGGCAGGCTCAGCAGGGCCGGGCAGAAGACCCCAGCCCAAGGCGCCCAGGGAGGCAGAGGGGACAAAGGGTTTGGTCCCAGGGCAGCCAGAGGCACAAAAAGCTGTACAAGGGTGGCACTGTAGCGTAGGGGGACATGGCATTTGGTGGGAGGGGGAGAAGGAAATACGTATTTCCCTCTACATCCAAGCAGAATTCATGTGTCTGGGAAAAAAAAAAAAAAAAATCAGGTTTCTTAGGATGGTTAGCTGGAAAAGGGAAAGAAAATGAGAACTGACTTCCTTCTGTTTCCTGACTGTTTTTTCGCAGCCGTTAAGAGCACTGCTGAAAAACTTCTATAAGGCACTTCACTTAAACGGGATTTAACCTGATGTTTATATGAGCTGCCCAATCAAGGCCTGGAGGTTGCTAGAAAATCCTCTCTGGAAGGGTACTCATTATACTCCATTGCATTTGTAATGTTTTGCAAACACCCGCGTGTCTAACAGGATCTGCTCACATAAAATGCATTTGTAGCATAACTGTAGTGGGGAAAAAGGTCATAAACGTTGTACCGTGCCTGACCAAAACCTATCCGTTGTGTCCCGCTCCCTGTGTAGTGAGTGTGAAGTTAACCCTGTTGAAATTAACAGTTTGATGCTCTTACAAAGCCTGCGTGGTAGATAAACCAGGTTATGTAGAGGTTGACAGGGCAGCTGCTTTTGAGAGAGATTTTTGGGTTTGGTGTTTTGATGCTGCTTGCTTCGATGATGTTCAACGCACTGGCAGCTGCAGTGCCTGTCTGACAGACCCACTATGTCACTCAAGTCGGAGCAGACTGGTCCAGGCTTGCACAGGGCGGGAGAGCTGAAGGCAGTCTCGCTGATCCAGACAGCCCCGTGTGGCACCTAGACATACCCCTCGTGTTTCCCTGACTGCTGAACTAGGCACAGCCACAATTATTCCACCAACTCAGGACTGCAATTCTGGGGGGGGGGGATGTGAATTACTAACAGGACTTTGCCATCACGCTGTGCTTAAAAGGCAGGACTCAAATTTACCTAGCAACAGAGCGTGGAATGCCCAAATCACCTTTTTTAATGGTTGTATTTTAGCCTCAACGGGACTGTAAAGCCACAACCGTTTTGTCAGGGTTTTCCAGCTCCTTCACGGATCTATCCTCATAGAAGTACCGAGTGGTACATGGAAACAGTGCGTCCCCGTGTGCATGCACACAAGCCAGAGTTCACCCCTTCTTCATGCATTAAGCTTCCCTGCTGCATGCAGGCTAAGAATTTGGCCTTCTGTGTGTTTCTGTGTCTGCAAACAGAAAACCTCTGTTAATAAATCTCTTCTATACACTGTGAAATGCTGGAGGATCTCCCAGCTCGTTGCAGTGATGTGTATTTCAGATCAGAGAGGTGATGGCTCATAGTTGGAGGCTCTGCAGAGAGTGTTGCGTGTTGTGCTAGCGACACAGCTCTGGCTACGGGCCCTGATCCAGAGCCAGTCGCAATCCAACAGTCAAAGGTCATGTCTACACGGCATGAAGAAATTGTAATTGTAGCTTGTCCTACAATTACCCGTGGTAGTTTAAGCCAGCTAGCATGAGAAATAATAACACGAGCAAATGTATAGTTGAGAGCGACCAGAACACGAGGGTCTCTGATGTGGGTTGGCGGTGCCACCTCCATGCACCCACAGAAATGGCCTTGGTCCAGCGCTGGCCACCAGCGCGCCCTGACGCCTCCCTTCGCCGCGGGGCAGCCAGGGGCGGCGGGACCCCCCGCCACCACCCTGCTCCCGGGACTCCGGGGCCGGGAATAGCCTCCTCCCTGCCCCAGCTCCCGCGAATCCACGCGTGCCAGAGCTCGTGTCCCAACTGCCCCTTGTCCCCAGGCCAGGGGAAGGTGCCAGCTGAAAAAGGCCGGCTGCTGGAAAGAGATGATTGCAGCACGGTGCCGGCTGCTGTTAGAGAGGAGAACAGTCCGATCTTCACAGCCTGGGGAGGGCAAAAACTTGAGAACATGAATGAATTTTCAGAAAAAGAGACGGGAGGTACTTAAAAAGAGTAAAACCCGTACCATTCATACAAAGATACATATGCAACATATTTAAATGTCTCTATAAATACTTTGCAGTATTTGCGTGATTTTTTTTTTTTTTTTAAGCTACCCTCCATATTTTAGGGCTCTGGATTATTATCTCAAAGCATGTACCCTGTTGTAACAGCCCAGGATCTGTTTCTGCAATGGTGAGAAGCAGAAAGAAAAAGTTGGCGAACTGGACTTCCCCCATCCAGTGTCCAGATTTTTTGTCTTAGAGGAAAGTTACTTATTACCATATCTCTAAGAAATTACTGTTCACAGAGTGTATTTTAGTGTAATTTTTTACTACAATGGCAATGGCTTTTTATAACATTATCCAAAAAGCAAGCTCATACTACTAAAAAAAAAATACAGAAAAGTTCATGCATTTCTGCAACATCTGCCTTAGAAATGAAGTGG
The DNA here is from genome assembly GCF_034619465.1 of Leptosomus discolor. Classification (NCBI taxonomy): domain Eukaryota; kingdom Metazoa; phylum Chordata; class Aves; order Leptosomiformes; family Leptosomidae; genus Leptosomus; species Leptosomus discolor. Next base: position 85,100,774 of record NC_141393.1, read on the forward strand.
TTTGCTACGAACAAAGTTACTGATTATTTTACACCAATATCTGTGAATGCTGTTGGGCCTGAAGTTTAAGGGGGTAGGGGGCAAGAAAAGAAAACAAAGAGATGGAAGAAAAGAAAGGAGAAAGAAGCTTTACAATTGCAAACCTTTCTTGAAGGCAGACACTCAGCAGATCACTTTGACCTGCCTCCTGTCTACCTGTCAAAATGATTATTTGTTCTTTCACAGTGCCTAGAACAATTGCAGGGTAAGGGTTTGTTTACTCTTTTGCATCAGATTGAAATAATTTACTTTTATAATTGTGGACAGCTGGAAAAGGAGCTAGGGAATAAGACAGAAACAAAAATTAAGAGAAGTGGAGAGAAGATGAAGGATTTTGAGCCAGGGCACCAACCAGTTTGAAAGCTTGAGATCACGTAACAACCTCTTGCTGCTGAACACTGAAGACTACCGTACAACTTTTGTAGGTGGAGAGTAAATTACTGTTTTAATCAAATGTCTTTCACTAGGAAGGTAATAAACATGAGCAGATCTGTTTATCTTTTACCCACACTTTTATCGGAACTGAGAACTTGGAGGAGATGAAGAGTTACTGCTTTCTGTCCCTGGCGTAAGACATCTGCCTATCCAGTAAACACCTGAACAGCGCATCTTGTGTGCTCAGCCCCATGTAAACCCTTGCAAAGCAAACCAGAATATCCTGCCTGATGCTTAAGATGAACAAGGGCTGTTTTGCAGAATGTCCTCTCCATTTCCTGGAGTTGTGTTGGGTTTTTAAAGCCGCTGGTTTTTTCTTCCAAGTATACTACTATTGTTTTTCTCTTGTTGCATTGTTTTTTAGGAGAAGAATGTTTTCAGAACAATAACATAACGTTTAGGAATAATAACCCTACGTCCTCGCTAGCCTTGCTCACAAAGCCACACGCCCTGTCTGTGGAAGTAACCAAAAGACAGTACCTAAGAACGAGCTTCAGAGAATACCAGCCCTGTATGGTATTTTATCAGTGTTGCCACCATAGCGCTGGGTCTCTTTTGATCCAAGCCGAGAGCTCTGTGTTAGCCTCAGTGACCATTTGTTTCAGAAGCTTTCCAATTAGTTATGCACATTTTTCAATAGCCAGGGCAATTTGTGCTTAACGACACATTCACTAAAGAGGAATCTCCTTTTGCTTTGAAACTGCTACTTGCCCTCACCTTTGATTTGCCCCAGTTTGCTTATTAGGATACAAAGGGAGCAATCGTTTCCACTTGCTACCTAATCTTTCCATAATTACAAAGTAATCCGACTGGTTTGTGGTTTGGCTTTTTACAGGAAAAACGAGATTCCTCCATAATATACAAGCATTTTGCCCGGAGAACTTTTTTCACAAGTTCCTGTGCAAATATAGGTATAGCTGGGGTATATACTTGTATTTGAACACCCATCTATAACGCTCCTTTCCTTTAATCAGGATTACATGCTCACTAGGGTCCAGCGTCAGAGAGCGCGATGCTAACTTACGCCAAATGAACCTGCCAAGATTTTTTCTAAGTGTTCGTTCATGTTTGCGTTGATTTCCTTTTCCTCCACCCAGCCTTCGCCTTTCTTGTGCATGCAGTGCTGCTTGTCAGTAGCCCCCTCCTCCTGGCTCCTGACACGCTCCAATTTCTGGTCAGGCCCTTCAGGACAAATCACAAAAGCCTGCACGAGTATTTCATTTACTTTATTCACAGAGCAGGTGTATGAGAACACAAAACTATGTGCCCTTATTGATTGGGTTTTAGTGAAATCAGAGTAAAAATTCATGCACCAGACGATTTTCAGACAGCCGCTACCACAGAACATTTCACTGATGGATGTCACCAACCAGGAGGTCACACCACAGCATATGCACTCGATTGTGCTGTGGAGTGACTTCATTTGTATGCAGCAAGGACAGTGAAGCATGGGGCTGCCTCTGGAGGGAACAGTCAGTCCTGCAAACAGTCGTGACACTGCAGGCTGGTCTGGGGAAGTTTACCTTGCCCTTGTCCTTGTAAAATGTTTTGTCAATCAAGGTTATCTGGTCAGAGCTTTCTGGAGCCTCAGCACTCCCAGTTCGTGGAGCACAGGGGTGAAGGGACATCTGAGAGAGTCTTTGTAGTGTGTGTCGTGGAATATTTTTCAGAAAAGCCACTGAACCAGGACTTGGGATTTCTGACCTCAGTTTCCAGGGCTTGGACAAACAAGAAACCTTTAAGCCTTTCTGTGCGTTGCCACAGCCTGAGAACGGGATTCAGGTCTTCTCTCTCCGTTGTGTGGAGGGAGGTCATCGCGGTAGCGCTGGCTGGGGTGCGCGGGCCGCTGCCCTCGGCTGGGGTCTACGGACGTTCTCCTGCAACAGGTCGAATAACGAACATGTAATAGATCTTACGGCATGTTCGTCTGAGTAAATTACCTGAGGATAGGAAAGGAGACCTGGATTAATGTCAGTATTGCAGCTTTGGTGGCGGTGAAATCTGGGGTTTCCGCATCTCAGGCCTCATTCCTGCTCCATTTTGTGAAAGGCACCATCATTACTTGTTCTTTTTCTTCCATTTTAGCAGGGCTGCTTAAGTCCCTGTAAATCAAATCCTTTGTTTTCAAGTTCTTCTTTCTTTTTTTTTTTTTTTAAGTCTCAGAAAATGCCTCAAATCAAATTTAAAAAACAATTCAGATAAAATTAAACATATTTTCCTAACCCCAAGCAATTTTTGTTTCAGTTGTGGATAATTCTGAATGGGGGGGGGGGGGAATTAGGTTCAGCTGGACAATTACTTGGGGATTTTTAAGAAATGTCAGTGGTGAATCAGAAAAATCAATTATTTCCACAGGTCTCTTCTTAGCTCTTTATTCATACAACCTGCACGTCTGTCATTCCTTTCTCTGTCTCTTTCATTTTTTTCTTTTCTCATACCTGTTTCTGTTCTCCCAAGATCATTTGTAAGAAGAGCCATCTCAGGTTTTTATTTTCAGATGTGCTCCTTGTTATCTTACAATCTGCAAACAAATAAAACCCTTTTGTATCTCCTCTATCCCAAGGAGGTCAAACACTACAGAACTAAAACCACAGCAGCTTCTCTTAGATATAGTTTCAGTTATGAGGGTAGGCTGCTTATTTACGTCTTCATTTGTTATTTTCCTGAGAAAATGAAGTTACAGTTTGTTAAGTTTTATTGGGTTTTGGTCACCAAAAGAACCTGGGGATTTTTTTCTAATGAAAGACATTCAGACTTTTATTTTTATTTTTTGTAAACCAGCAGTATATATTTTTGCTGTACAGAGTGATACAACCAGACATATCAAGTGCCAGGATGACACTGGGCTAGAAGTAAGTGTCTGATGAAAAGAATTGGCAGTGTATACAGGGAAACACAGAAAAACAATGACAATTATTCTGAAAAATCATAAATAGACACCTTGTGTGTGTATATATGTGTGTCTCTAAGACACGCAGTAATTCACAGGTTTAAATTAGTGCAGATCTAGTAGAAAGGAGCTGAAAACCAGCCCCACATTTTAGAAGCGACCTCTTACGTGGTGACACTAGCGCTGTTTTGCCGAGTACGTCGATGTGCTCGTAAGTCGAAGGGGTTACTCCTGGGTGCAGCCTGCTCTGGCAGAGCCTGCGGCGGGCAGACCAGCATCACCCCGGCGCAGCAGCAGGAGGTGGGTGTGTGGGTGCGGGCTGCAGCGCGCAGAGGCAACGGATTTGGCTGCAGAGCAGCCGCAACAGCAAAAGGCACGTGAACGCGCACGCCGGCGCGGGGGCTTTGAGCCAGAACGAGCCGGTAAAGGAGGACAAGGTGCTTAAGGACAGGCGGCTTCCGAGAGAGGCGTCAGCCGCGGCGAGGAGAGGGACGTGCCAGAGAGAAGTTTTACTACGGGTGACTCAAGGCCAGCAATTACCCCGCGCTGTGATTCGCCTCCCTCCACACCACCGCTGGCTCCGCAGGTTGGCCTGCAGTCCGCATTCTCGGCGTTCCCAGTTTCAATGTACGAGTTTTGTAGGCACGCGGGTGCACTGAGCCTGGGCCTTTGGAGGTCTGCCTGCCCAGTGCTCTGCGGTTATTGCTCACGTGGGAGCAGAAGCCCCGGCTTTGCTCACGGAAAGAAGCGAATGAACTCATTTGCAGGTGCAATCCTGATGTATTCTTAAACTGCCGGCCTCTGCGCCTCTCCCAGCTCAGTTTTATAGTGCTGTTTCCAGGTTGGTGTTTTGGTTTTTTTTTAAATAAGCAGTCCAAAATGTCCCTTAACTGAGATCTCCTTGATGTCTCTAAACCTTTTTAACTGGACTTGCCCGACGCTTAACAATGGCAGAGAGCAGGGGTGAGCAGGGAGGAAAGGTGCACAAGGATCGTTTGACCATTGCCATTGGGTTCCGAACCCCAGAGTGAATGTCTGTGCTCTTTGTTCTTTCTAGTAATGTAACTTTCCAATCATGTAAAGTACAGCGTGCCAGGAAACTTCGTAACAGTCAATTCATTTTTGTGCCGTTCCCGACTGCCAGAAGTCAAGGGAGCAAACGAGAACACAGTGTAAGCCACAGTTCACAGGGCTGTGCTACAGACCACGAAGACTGTTGATTGATGCAGTGTGAGTTTACCCTCCAGGATACAGCTGAGGTTATTGGTGGGACAGGGAACTGCAGATTGTGTTGCTGCTATTGGCTTCATTCATGAATTGTTAATGTAGGAGAATAAAAGAATTCACTCAAGGCAGTCAATTTCCCTTTAAAAATACAACAATTCGCCCCAAAAGAGTGAAAGAAGGCTTAAGTGAGAAATTGCAGGAATATTGCTTTCACATTCGACACCCATTAGCCCTGTTTTATATTGGGAAAATAGTATCATTAAGCAAAGTAGACAGTGCTTTACAACTATTAGCTTATGAAAAGATTCAGCTACTACATAAAGATAACTGTTATTAAATAGGAACATTTTGCAAATCCTTTAAAGGATAAGGAGCAAGGAAAGTTGTCTTTGGTAGTATAGGTCTTTTTCTACATGCTTTCACCAAAAAAAAAAGCATGTCTCACATCTTTAAGACAGAACAATCGGAGCTATTTGAGTTGAGAGGCACTTAATGGAAAGCTAGATTCCCTTAGCAATAAATGGGTGTGCCTGTATAAACTGAAGGAAGTTGTTGTCCTCCTCCAAAAGCGCAGGAGTGAAGTAACTACCGTGTGCTGAACTCCGGCGGTGAAATGGTAGCGATGATCGTTCTGCCCGGGGAGAAGCCATGGAGCAGAGGTAGGGTGGTCAGTGTCCAGTTCTCCAGGAATAGGGACTAAGCTAAACGGTGCCTCCTTCATCCTTGCCAGCCTTTTCAGACATAAGCTGAAACCACTTTCACCAGCAACTTTCATCACGTAGTCCTTTTCCAACACAGATCATAAACGCTCACTCAATCTTACAATACGCTATCTTGTAAGCTGTTAAACCAAAAATATGTGACCGAGTTTCAGAACTCCTGCCAAACAAACCTCCTTCCTCATGACCAGAAACTGCTGTCCTTTCTATACCCATGTCTAATTTGAGGCAGATAAAACCAACAGCTCGCCATGCTTTATCCATCTGTAACGTGTCTTCCCACCACATTATACCCCAAATGTCCCTCAGAGAAGGAAGGCCATAAGGCTGATTGATAGAGAGGGGGCAGTTCATTTTCTAACCTATGCCCTCTGCAGTCTGAACCAAAAGCATGTATGTCTACTGAAACCACGAGCCCTCGTCCCACGTGCCAGGTTACACCCTAAAGCAGGGAGCAGCAGTGTTGCAGACGCAGGGATTTGCGAAAGGAAAGGATGAGAGGAGTAGGGTGGTGAGGACTGCGTGAAGCATCAAACAGCGGAACAAGGAGAAGAGAATTCAGAGCAAGGGTTAGTTTTTTGCACTGAGTGCTGGCCGGTAAAAAAGACTTGGAGCTCTCATCCTCACTCTTTCTTACGCTTTGTTCCCGCTTTCTGCACTGCGGTACTTGCCTATATAATCAGGTTTTTTTCCCTTAGTCATTACCCCTATATTTGTTTTATTTTTGAGGTGAAAACGTTTTCTGATTCCCTGAGGACTTTCTGTTCTACCTAGTGCTCAACTACAATCGCTTGGGATAAGCACTGATCCTTACCGACACCAAGCAAAAGAGACCTGGAAAGCCCTTGTTACTGGTGTGTACACATGTGGACAAGAAAATGCCTTTCATACAGCATGTGTGATTCAGATGAGCCCTCGCCCTGTTTTGCCAGCACCTTGTCTTCCATTCCAATACCATCAGTTCACTCTCCACTCGCCCAAAGGTCTTCCCTGGTCTCAACAGTGCTCTTCAGGAGCAACGGCCCTTCACCATCTGCCCACCAAAGTATCTTCACCAGCTCCTTTTTTTCCCTCAGTTCCTCCTCCTTTCTGCTTTCCCTCACCTCTCTGGTTCCTTTGCTTCTTTGCCAGCCTTCCTGATCTTTAGCAAGCACGAGCTGTCTGCCCCCAGCAGCACAACAAAGCTAGGTGCAGGAGAAAATCTGTGTGCCCGCTCTCACATCTGAGCTAAGCTGCAGCAGCCAGGGGAGGCTGGGAAGAGACAGCAGTATTTGTTTTTGTTATTGATCAGTATTTCTCATATAGGGCTACCTCAGCCTCTCAGTCAAGGTAGGTATTTCTTTGAGGTGTATGCCAAGTCTTCACCTAGTGAGAGATTTTCCCTGCCTTAAAACTTTTATAGTCCAATAGGCATGACATACTACCCACATTTTGTATTAAGCGTGATTTGCTCCAAGAGCAACACAGAACCATAAATTGAAACCAGTTCTTCTCAGGCTGTATCCACTGCCTCAATCACAAAACCAAGCTTTCTGACTCCTGCAGGCTATTTAGCAATTGGAACTCAGAAATATTTCACAGTCTCTTTTCCTTAGTACCTGTAAATTGGGTCTTACCGAAGCCAAAAGCATTGTTTCATTCTAGTGAAGTTCGTAACTTTGCTGTGTTTTGTCGTGCTTGAATTCAAGTTTATATACCACTACAGCTTTTCTGTGCTAGGAATTGCTCCTCAGCGCTCAACTATTTTAAATGTTTTTAAAAAATCAGGTCCAGAAGTAAGCGCGCTCCTCCTTGAACTGTACTGCACCAAGTAACTCCAACACGCTTCGCTTGCCGCCCTTTCATACCTGCATCAGACCAGTCGGTGCATCATGCGTTACGATTGCTGACAGGTATTTTCAAGCATGTCACTGTTCTGTGTGAAGCTTTGTAGTAGAGCTTCTTGGTAATCAGGAGAGGTGCTACCTGGACTTTCAGGTGCCTGTCGTACGCATACCTCAGTGATCCAAACTGGCTCTCTGCATATTACAATTATGCTTAATGTCACCTTTCTACCCCACATATTCCGTTCTGGCCACTTACCAGGCGAATGAGCAGCACTTTCTTCCCCAGCCGAGCAGTCACACAGCTCTGCTCTAAATTCGAACTCATACCCGTGTCATTTTCTCCTACACCCCACCCAAGTTTTATTCAAGTTGTCCACAGATTGTTCTATTCTTCCCAGATTAAGGGCATATATCATATTTGCAGCTGACATTTGATTGGCAGCAAGGATGCTATTAGGTGATAAACAAATCTGAAAAAGTAGGTCACATAAATTTGCAGGGTGTAGTTTGAATACCTGTGGAGATTTACATACAGCACAACGCATGGATTTCTTCTGAGCATCATTTGCCCACGTTGTGCTTTGGAATGATGTGGTGGATGGGAATGTTCCTCTGGCAAAACACCTTCTGTACTTTCTATAGGACTATCCTGATGCCAGAGCTAGTGCTCCCTGAAATCTGAGCATGAGCTGGGAAGTGAATAAATGGAAGAAAGTCACCGGAGGGCCAAGAATATAATAATGATCATGGAAACAGATACCGAAAAGGTACAGAAAAAGAAGTGATTTCAGACTTAATTTATGGAACTTTTTGTCAAATAGAGTTAAATGGAAGGCAGGAGCAACTCTCTCATCTTGTCCTCGAAGTACTTCCATAGTCCTCACGCTGCATCAACGTGAGCAGCATAGAGGGCCAAACTAAGCCCCAGCCTTACACCACTGATGTAACTCCACGTTATCAGACTAGTTAGAGGCAACACTGTGCAAAAATCTGTAGCCTGTGTTGCTGAGGCCCTAGTCTGGGTACCATGATGGTCTCTTTTGGCCTGCGAACCTTTGAAATGATCATTCTGCTTTTTAAAGACTCTTGGGCATCTTGAGGTCACTGCATTGGGTTACAATTGCAGATATAAAATGACCAGTAACAAACCAAACACATTTCTCTTCTCTTTTCTGAAGCATGCTTCTTATGTTGCAGGCACTGCTTCTCTCACTCATTATAGTGAGATCCCTTATTGCCCAGTATTGTACTAAATCTGTCTGGTCTATTGTATTGTGATAACACTCCTTTGCCCATTGTATTAGGTTAGCACCTCCTTGGCTATAATAAGTATGAAAAAAAATTCAAGGTTTAACTTGTCAAATGGAACTTTTCAGTGACTTATTAAAAGAACCCCTGCGGTATTACAAAATGCAGGTTTTCTGTCCTCTGACTAAAAGATACCTTTAGAAACCTTCATTTTTTATGTGTGTAAAGACAATTTCTTCTAGTGAAACTCTTTGATTCTTCACTGAATGAAATCAAGTGTTTTAAAACTTTTTTGAGGTGCCCCAAAGGCTCACTTCTCTACTATGGAACGTGAAAGACTAGGAACCTCTCACATAATCGTCACAGAGACACTTTGCAGTGTGCTCCTGGCAGCAATCGTTCATTACATACTGCAGGTTTTCATAAAGAAAAAAAAAAAAAAAAAAACCAAAACTGTATAAAATCGGGGAAGAGAAAACTGCGAAATGTGTCTTTCTTGATCATGAGAATTTGAAGGAAGCAAAGCTGAAGCGAAAGCAGTTGTCAGAGATTGTTAATGAGGTTAAGCTAAATCATTGCTGAAGAGTTCTTACCTAATGAAACGTAGTAAGAAACAGAAATGTGGAGAGAGATGGCATCCTTCCTTCAAGCAGATATATCTTAAGTGTTGTTGTCTCTGGTACTTCACAAACAAACAGTAACATTTACGAGTGGAGCTCATCATTCAGCATTCTCTTCTCTTCTCTTACATCCCCGCTTGGAGCATTGTCCTCTCACCGCAGCATGTGAATTACTGCCAGGAAAATAAGTTGCTGCGAGTGAATCAGGTCCTTGGGCTGTCTTCTTACCCACTGGCTGATTCTCCCTTTCTCTTTACCCCTTGGGCTGTAGTGCTGAGGTGAAGCTGGGCTTTTCTGCCTTTTGGCATCCCTATGGCAGCCATGAACGTACACGGTAATCAGTATGGCATGCACCCGAGGAAGGCAGAGAACACTTTGTATAGATAACACTGCTTTGGTCTTTGGGGAGCTGTGTGGTTGGGGTTTTCTGGGGGTTTCCTTTTGTTTATTTGTTTATGAGCAACACCTATGGTAAGCGCGGGACTGGTTTTGTGAGAGGTTGGGGAAGACGGTGCCTCCCCGCCAGAGGAGGGACGGGAAAGGGCGAGGGCGGTGTCTGGCTGTCACAGTGGCACAGTCAGGGCACCCTCCTGTTCTCTGGGCAGCCAAGAGGAGTACCCATCTCTCTCCGGTTTTGTTCAGTCGTCTTTGTGGTTAGTAGGGTTTAAGTCCCCGTGAAGCAATGTAAATCAGTGAGAGACTGAGAGAACTGCAGCGTGGGCTGGTTAAGAGGTCAAGGAACCATCTGAGGGGTACTGTGGCACGGTGCTTCTCATTCAGCTTCAAGTTTGGGACAGAGTCGCTGTGTCTGTAGTGCCACAAAGCAAGAGACCGGCTGGAAGTGGTGGGAGATGTTAGAATAATTTCCTAGATCAGAAAGAAAAGCCAGCTGGGAAAAACAGAATATATGGGATTCAGGGGTCTTCCAGAAGTGCAAGTCTAAGAAAAAGAAAGTACCTGAAGCTCTCTTATATTGTTCTGAAGGACCTGGGAAAGGATCAAAGAGGAAAAAAAAAAAGTTTATTTTTAGTTCCTTTTTTTCTGCATTGTACACTTGCTCTTGGCTTCAGATAAGAGACTGAAGGAGACACCTTTTTGCAGCCTTTTCATCTGAAGAATCTTAAATGGGCTTCAAAATGGAAAAGCAGAATTTTCTATATATATCTGTCTTTTTTTATTGTGTAGCTTCAAATTATTCTCATTTGTTTCCAGAGTAGTTTCTTGGTGTGTATTTATTTAAACTGTTTAAAAACGCTCTGTCTTCTTTTGTTTACAAGGGCAAATCCAAATCTTCTTCCCCGAGACAGCCAGCCAAAAATAAACTACTTACCGCTGAGGTAATAAAATGGACAAAATATCACCTGTGTGTTTCAGTTTAAATCCCTTTTTCCCTCATGTTATTTCAATCTGCCTATTGAGGAGACCTAAGAGTCTCTCTGTAAAAACAACAGCTTTCCAATTAAGTATCATTAGTGGGACAAAAACACCTGTTTTGGTTCAAAGATCTTGTAAGGCTCCAGAGCAGAACGAGTGACAGTGAGGGCAAAGCGCCATGACGAGAAATCGAATGGCTCCCTCCCCGGGAAGTCCGGTGTCTCTTCCCTCTCTCCAGATCAATCTGAAGCTGCTGCCGGCTCCTTGTGTGCCTCGTGCTCTTCAGCAAAGCGTGCTGCCCTTAGCTCTCGGCGTCGGGGAACACCCTCGTGAAAAACCCGGCTGCTTCCCTCAACCTGCCCTGCCACGCAGTGGCCTAAAGTCTTCTCCTCGCCCCCGGAACCCCGTTCGTTGCAGGCAGCCCAAGCCCACTTCAGCGACTACTCTGCCCACCGTTCCTGAACAAGCACACCGCCTTATTTTGCCTTTGGTCGTCGTCCTTGGCACCTTATTTCTTGCAGGCAGAGGTCCGTGGGCTCAGTCCAGGTCCCTTTTAATCCATCCACGGGCCTCGCCCGTCCTGCGAGGAAGAGGCAGTTTACCCATTAGATGGCAACCAGCTGCCCTTTGCTGTAACTTCAGGATGAAAGCGCAGACTGTTTCAAGCCCATTGCTAAACTGCTCCTTGGACTCGGGGAAATGGCTCTAGAAATACCTCTAATGGTCTTCATTTCAATATGCTTTGAACCTGCTGCCTCAGTAATTATCTTCTTCAGTGCTGAGGTTGGCTCACATACCTGTGGTTCCACGTGTCGCGTAGACAGCTCTGTAATTTTAGGGCCTATTAACCACTAACTCACAAGTCTATGGTAGTTTTATTTTGTGGATGCTTTGTGAGGCTTGAGCTGATAGCCTATTTGCTTGGTTTTCCTTTTTTCTTGTTTCCCAGGTGACTGGCCTGGCTTTTCGAACTGTACTGTGAGATTGGTTTCTTTTCCATGCTTCATTAAGACAGAGCATTTGTTACCCTCTCTTCAGACCTTGCCTAAGTCTTGGTACATGCGCTGCTGTCACTCCCTTTTATCATTTTCTATACATTTCCCAACATGTTGGGTGAGTGGAAATTTACAGATGGAGCTGCCGATGTGCTTTTGTGTAAAGCATATTTTTTTTACAGCTCTATGTCTCGTATTTTAATTTCCCTTTGTTGTTACCAGCAGTTACTTTTATGCCTTGAAGACGAGCTGTTCCCACACTCCGCCGTAGCTTCTAGCAACTTTTCTTTGTAGATTGGTTGGTGAGGAGAACTCAAAGGTTATAGGGCTGCTACCTTCCAGAAAGACAGTGAATTATTTAGTATCAACACTTCTACCTAAAATGATAGCATCTTTTGACTGCGAGTTCAACAATGGCGCTGCCACCATCCGTTAGAACAATGGCTGGAGCCCACTGCTGCTACAGAAAGCCCAGGAGCCATCTGGAGAGCCTAAACATGGGCAGGTTTCAAAAAATCTTTAATGCTTATGAGTAATACACTGAGGAAGAGCTTTGAGCTTTATAAACACAAAAATCTTGTGTTAAGCGCCTTGCCCGTGTCAATAGGCAGTTCTGCTGTAACTCTGTGTGAGACGGCCGCCACGGGCGCCTGCGCTGAAGGGTGGATGCCTGTGGAGGCTAGACTAAGAGCGCAGGTGGTATAGAAGGTTTGTATAGCCAGGAGATAAAATGAATGCGTGCCTTTCAATGGGTATAGCTATTACACCTTATAGGGTTGTGTGCTGCGGGTGTATGTAAATGCTCAAGTACAGAATGGAGTGGTAAAGTTGACATTCACTTCAGAAAACTCGCAGATGTGTGAATCCAAATAGGTTTATTTGCTGTTGGGAGGTCTTAAATCGATCTTTAAATGAAGAAGATGCCAAATTTACATTTACTTCTTGCACTCTTCGTTTTAAGTGTCATAGTGCCCAGAAATCCTGGGAAAATCAGTAGGAATTTTTGAATTATGTACTAGATAACGCTCTTGTTTCTTTGTGTTTTGCAGCATAAGTACTCAATTACAGGGTTCATGCGCTAGTAATCAGTTCAAAGGAATTGAGTTGTCGTTAGAAAGCCTCTAGAAAAATAAGAAGGTAGCATCAACCAACATCTTCCTACGTTAAAAATTTTAAAATATTGGGTTAGATACACAGCAGGGGTAAGCTGACCCAATTCCCTGTAATTTGACTGAGCTACATGAGTTTACCCTGGAAGAAATTCAGCCTCTGAATGAATCACAACTAAACTGTCAGAGGAGAAAGGAAAGCCGACAAGACAAAACTGTAGAAAATGTCTGTGGAATCTCTCTGGCTTCATTCCATTGTCTTCCCTGAAGAATTAAAAATGGATAATTATGTCCAATATCAGTTTTAAGACCAAACTTGTTTGTTGATCAGTGCAGGAATTCATTGAAAATTAAATTCAGAAGTTGCTTTCACAGTCATTTGCCTTTAAACACCAAGAAAATATCAGTCTTCCTAGTATTTTCTCCAGAGATGAGCAAATGGAAATTAATTTAGATATTACTATAAAAAAATAGATGAACAGTTAAGAAACTGGATGGGTTCTGATATAAAGTCTTAATGGACTTTTTAAAATGTTCTGAGAAGTGCCTACAACAGATCAGATTTTCAAGCTTACTCACAGAGCAAATTAGTGTCAGTACGTACTGGATATAGCTCCAGTTAGACTCTGTGAACAGATACCATTAACTTCAGCATGGGGTAGAGAGTGTGGTGAGCCAGAGTCTGCCTTTAGCTTTTGCCTATATTCATACTGAAAATCCTTGAAAATAGAATTTGAGCAGTTAAAACATTCAGGCTGCACGTACCAGGCTGGAGAGCATCATTTGTAGTGTTCTGGCCACGTTAAATTCTTCCTGCAGCAAAAGACTGTCTTTGTCATAAGAGCCTTTGAATTGTTCCCAGCCAAATGAGTAAGAAATTTTCTGCAAGATGGGAGAAAATGCAGTTGTGTAAGACACAAAGCAGCTGAAAATTGTGGGCCTGGGTCTGCATCCAGATCCCACGTCTCCTGGATATACGAATTCGTTCAGCCTTCATTCTTTGTGTCAGGGGGAAGAAATTAATTCGTCATAGTCTTAGACAAAGGTGCATTTAAGAGTTAATCTGTCCTCTGATGTGTATGGGCAATGTGGAATCATAGCGCTGTAGTCCTTGCCAAGCAGGTATGAACATCCGTGCTGCATTTAGTATTTTGAACTGTAATTGTTTTATACAGAAATGAGATTATGACTAATACATGCTGTGGTGGGAATACTTATGTAGCAACTTTCTTTCAAAGTAATGAAACATATGGTGCTCAATTTATTACTGAATTAACTTTCACGGTAACTTAAAATTCTGTTCTTATTTTTATACGATTAGATCTTTTAATCTTTGCAAGTCATAGTCATTGATTAAATACCGGTAGGTGATTTTGCCTTTTTTTTTTTTTTTTTTTTTTTTTTTTTTTTTTTTTTTGGTAGGGTAAAGTCAATGCCTGTTGTTTGAACTGGCAGAGTATTATCTGCTCCTTCCTTAGGAATAATACACTGCTTATCTTATCTGACCCATGACCCAGTGTCACAGTGACCCAGTGCTGTGAAACTAAGGTATCACACACCTCATATATTCTGTACTGAGAGCAAGTTCATACTGAGCTTCCTCCTGATAGCATAAACCCATCTGACACTCTGACACTAGAAAGTGATGACCCAGATCCATCAAGTTCTTGCAGCGGTTCTGCAGTATAAGTGCATAAGTCACCCAGGTGCAGGCATGTGAAACAGAAAAATAACTGTCATTGTATCTGAGAACGTTGGCTTCTGGGGAAAAAGTCAGTGCTTTCCCCTTCACTCGTGAAGGATCTTACACATTTTGGGTAGAACCACAAAATAAGCAGCAATTTTGAGAATTCATTAGACATATTTGTACGACTCCACACTTTAAAAAAAAAAAAAAAAAAAAGCCGAACTCCTTTCTTAGGAGAGTCTGAAGTTCTGCAGCCTTAATGCACTTGGCCTGGCCTAAAGAAACAGGAAGAATTGAGAATTTTCTTCCTTCTAAGATTCTCCCACCAACAGCTCGGGCCTTGTCCCTCCAAGAACAGAATAGTGTCCTCGTGCAGGAGTACGGGGGATCGTGGGTCTTGTGCTGAAGTGGCAGCTTTTTCTGTGCTCGCTGCGCCGGCTGCGAAGGGGCTGCTGAGCCCAACCAGGCAGGGTCCCTCCTCCGCCGTCCGTGCTGAGGCACAAGGCATGCCCGGGGGTCTCCCCTCCCTGCGGCAGCGCCCACGTGTTATCCAGCCAGAGTACATGGAGTAAACGTTGCACGCGTGTTCCTCCCTCGGGATAAGCCCCTGGCCGTGGTGGCTCTAACCAAGCACGCGGTTAGCAGCAGCACCTCAGCCCGCAGGAGAGCAGCGTTTAGTGGGCTCTCTGCTGTCCTGTACGGGCAGTCACCATTTCGGCCCCCCAGTGACTGAGGTGGGGACACGATAAGGCTAAATTTCAGGGCTACCTGGTGTCCCGTCAGTACCAACGCCACAGCAGCTAATCACTCTGTGACCGTGAAGTCCAAGTTAGGGTTAAGATAAACTTGCAGAAGTTATCTTCTAGTGCAATAGAATTACATAGCAAACACCAGTCCTCAAATATGACGTGACTCACATCTCAGACGGCAAGTTGTCTAACATTTAACCCTACTGAACGACTTGGGAAAGAGTATATACTGAAAGGGGTGGAAAATCCTGAAGCCACTTAATCAGTATGCTGGCTGACGAGCCGATGATGATGGCGGCGATGGTGGACTGTTAGGCTTCAGAAGGTTTTCTCCATATTTGAATGAGAATAGAACACTTTGAGCATCTTAGTAAAGCTAGGTTGTATCAGAACGATCTGTTTTCATATTGAGAATGTCGGAGTTGGATCCCACACTCTTATTTTTCTTAATTTTATTATTTTCTCTGGAAATGACAGGCAAACCCGTGCTAGGGGTCAGGAGCAGTCCCACTGACTACTTCATTGAAAACCACAAAGGTATGGCTTTGGCTTAACAGCCTATATTCACGAAAAACAAATTTGTCAAACCAAAATTCTACAGCTATACTGTAAACCTAGACCAACAGCATCTTCCAAAGCATGCGTGCCCCAAAAGCTAGACAAAATGTAAATAGCAATTCTACCTCTTTCATTTTGCAAACCTTGTATCCAGTTCCCACCATTATCGCTCCATTGGTGGTGTGCCAGCACGAAACTGGGATAACAGCAGGGAGTTGGGCCTGTTGGTTTCTTTCTAGCAAAAGAAATGGAAGTCAAAAAAACAAAAAGCACCTTTTAAAGCAAGCTCTGTAACAAAATCCCTTTGTGAATGTACTCAAATCAGCTCATGGCAATTTAGCCCAACCCAGAACACGTTCTTATTCATTAGACCAGGTCCAGCGTCTCTGGAGAGAATATCAAACACTATCTCAGAGGCTGTACTACCACAGCAAATGCCGAATATTTTCAGGAAAAAAAAGTCAAGAAGTGAATGTTAAACATGAAATAGCTGTGAATTTTCCGTTATAATTTTTTAAGTAAGGTTTCTTCATCTTCAGAAATGAGGGAAACTGAAGGCTAGGAATCACTTAGCTTAGCCAGCTGGTTATATCTATTTTAACCTGCCATGGTTGCTTGGGAGCTGTTTTGCTAATCCCTGCTTTGCCGTTAGGCTATATATTAGCAGGACGGCAATTGCATCACTGCACCATAGTTCAGCGTTGTGAATACAGAACGAGGCGAGCGCAGAGCTATCGGCGGCAGTACAACAGCAGATAATAAGACTCTGTTACCCAAGCAGAATGTGTTATGTAAAGACAATTGCAGTGTCGAAGCAATAGCTCTAATCAGGTTAATTAGGCTGTATTCATGTTTCATTTATGGTGCAAGTGCTCTGTAAATTCAAAGCAGTCTACCTCATCTTATTGCACTCCGTATGCAGCCGTCGTGCTCTCTGCAACACTCACCACCATATTTTTTCTTCCTTTAAAAAAAAGGAAAATCCCAAGATATTTCCCATTGTTTTTTAAGAATTCCTTCTCTTCGTTGTTTATGGCTAAAAACAAATTAAAAAAAAAAAAAAAGGAAAAGATGCAGGTTGTGAATAAAGCCCCTGCCCACGTTAAAGTTCCTTCCTCTGCAACCAAATTAGCACTGGAAGTTGTTTGTGGAGGGCCTGTTTAATTGCATTTCATTTCTTTTTCATGTATTTTCTTGCTCACTAACGTGACACATTGAATGTTTAATAAAAATCGTATTGGCTTTAAAAAGTGTGTCTCTCACCTTTCCTCCTTTTATCCATTCCCTTAAAGTGATAGATTGCTTGTTTATTCCCTCAGAGCTAGCTGGAAGGACGTGTCTGCTCTGGAGAAGGGATGAGAGCCCAGTGCTGTGACCCTCAAACTCTAGCTGTGTCTCCTCTCCACTTACAGAATTTATTAGGTTGTCCCCTTAAAGTAATAATGGGTACAACAATTGTGAGATCACTTTCTCCTCGCCCCCAAGAAAACAAGCCTGTGTGGAGAGGAGTTATTACAAAGAGAGAGGACATGCTGCAGGTGAAGAGAACATGGCAGCCTGCACAGTCTTAATTATTTTGGCTAACTGTCTGGCAGGCAGGTGTCTACGTGCTGGTTGTGAGCTCAGACCCACCGTTCCCCGTTAAAAAAAGAAATGCAGTATTTTCACTACCCTGTTAGAACAAATGTATTCATATTATAAAGCCTTTTGTTAAACTTGAAAAATGTTGTAGCTGCATTTTCATCTCTGTGTCCCTTAGACGTCGTTTCAACAATGCTTCAATTAATAGTCTCCCTTATATAGTTCTGTGTATAATACATGTATTTGCTTACACCTTCTGTCCCCTGGAAGCGCGGGTAGCTGTGCGCGACAGCACAACACTGCTGCGGAGGCCAGGCTGTGGCTGTGACGAGCAGTGCCATGGAAGCAGGGTGACCGAAGGAGGACAGCTTTGCACATTTCCCCTCGCAGTATGACGCTGCTGCTGGGCGTTTACTTCCATCCCGGCTGCAGAAGACGTGGCTGTCTGTAGGGCGCCTCTAACGACGTTTGAGGGTGCACGGGTGCCAGGCAAGATATCCCGCTGAATTCCACAGGGCCCGCAAGCGTGATGCATCTTGCCATATCTCACGCAAGTAGCACCCTAGAAGAGAACATCAGAGAAAATCCGTGTGCACTTAATTTTTCGCCATCTGAAACCACACTGAACCAGCAGCCCAATTATTAATCTCTTGTAACGGTTCGTATGTCTATCATCTATTTTTAAATATTTTACTAGACACACATTTCATTTCAAGGCAGGTCTGACTACTCATCCAGTTCCGTGTCTTTCCCTTTACAAAAGGAAGATGCGACACTAAAATTCTCAAGATTTCTGGAGGTCTCGTCAGCGAAGGTGCCCGAACGAGACAGCCCTGGCTTAGTTTTGCTAAGGACTGGCCTGGACGTTATTGCTACAAGTGGGAAATGCTGGATATATTTTCCCAAGAGTGTCAGCAGCCAGAGATCCATGAGAACCCGCTGAGGAGGACCTGGTGCTCCCCAACTCACTGAATTCTTTCTGGAAATGCAACTCATTTTTTATTAGATTCTTCTCATAAGCAAAGAAATTAATTTCCCTCCTGTTTGTGTAGAATAAGCTTTGCCCGTTAGCCAGAAGCTAACGTGAGGGTCCTACCGATGAGGTGTGTCTTCCCAGGCGTGGGTAACAAGATGTGCTTGCATAGACAGCCGTGATAGGTACCTTGGAAAGACAGGTTCTCGTTGCATGTCTGTGAGCTCTAAGGTATCTTAATCCTCAATCTACGAAATCAGTCACAAATTCTTCTGTAAAAGTAGAGTTTCAATGTGACAGGGCAAGGTGTGACTCCAAAGTGGTGACCCTTGGCAAGAGCAAATTATCAAGAGACTGAAGATGTGGCCGAAGAAGAGCCCAATTATTTCACTTATGATAGAGGAACTATTTTTATTTAATTTAAAATTTTAATAATTCTTTTAATAATTATTCTTTAATAATTAATACGATATAACTACAATGTGGAGAAACGGGGAACAAAATAGCAAGCAAGGTATTTTGAAAATGAAATTTCTGTTTCACATAGGAAGTAAAGTAGGTGAAATCATGAAGCTATTTGAAGTTGTCAGCGTTCATGACCTCAGAAATGTTTATTTTTTGATTGATCAATATGCGTTCTACAATGTGCCTATTTGTCGAAGTAACGTGCCAAAAGAAACATGTGATAGCACATGTCTTTATAAAAGAGAACCCAGCATGTTCACCTTTACTTTGTCCCCATCATGAGGGGCTTGATATTAGCCCTGGTTTTAACCCTGGTGGGTAAGTAACTTATCTGCTTTGATGGATTTAAAACAAGAGATTCAGGAAAAAGTTTTAGAATCTAAATATAGTTTACTTACAAACATTAATTTTAACATTTTATAGGAAAAGATTATTTTATGACAATTTCTTTGTTGTTTAGGGCAAAAAAGGGTTTTGACCATGTGCTGAACTAGAAGTAGAGCTAATTAGGGAGAGTTACGCTGTAGGTACAAGATGAGATACAGCCTTTCGTACTAAAATACATTAACATTTTGGGTGGGTTGTTTTGGTTTTTTTTTTGCTTTGTCATTTCATTACTCTTTTCTTTTTTTTTTTTCTTTTTTTCCCTTCTCTTTCAGGAAGCCAGCAACTTAATTACCGTAAGTAATTTTCCTATCAGCTAATATAATTATAATGAGTGAAATTCAAAATAGATTCTGAAAAGTATATCAATGTTTAATATAATTTTACAACAGCTAATTTTGTTCAGGTGCAATACAAAAATGAACAAATTCATCTTTTTTTTTTATCCCATACACTCTAATACAGGTAGTTAATTGTGCTCTGTACGATCTCTATAATGTTTTATGGGAACCATTTCTTTGCAGAACCCGATTTCAGTGAAAACAAGGTTTATACGTTTGATTATGAAAGCATGGTTCTCAGCGGACTGCCGGAGAAAGGACTTGCAAGAGCTGGAATAAGAATAAAAAGCAAAGTGGAAATTAGTGGTATTGGGCCAAAACTTTGTCTGATTAGGGTAAGAAAATGTATTCCGTTTGAAAAGTAAAATTCTCTTCGTACTTGGCTTCTTTTTTTAGGCTTTTGGGAAGTAATTAAGTTTCATCATGTGTTGTGTTTACTCGGGGAGAATGTAACTAACACTACTCGTTTTTTATGCAGTGCCCTAAATTCTATTTGCACTTTGCCAGGTAATTCTCAGCTCAAGCCAACCTTGGGCTTGAAGGATTTCTTCTGCTTTCTGGTCAGGGAGACAAAGGAATGTAATTTGAAATGCACAATCATTTGTTAGTGGATCAATCCAATTGTTCCAGACTGTAAGACCTAAGATTATTTAATCAACTGATTTCGTAACCAGCAAACGAAAGGCAATAAAACATGCTACGGTAGCTGGATGTGATTCAATATTTAGCATAATTAATGTCATCTGGTGGCTTCTTTTTCTGCAGGGTCCCAGATGACATTCTTTGTCATCCTCAGTTGTATATTTTTACTGCATGCTGAGTAATTACTAAGTTTTGATTATGTGAAAAGTGCTTTTGCCTTTACCGGAAGCCCATACGCGCTTCTAATGAAAGCATTGGAACGCACCCCTCGATTGCCTTACACAAACTCCACTTGGGCTTCTGGATCTATGGAAGAAAAATGATCTTTTATTTGGCCAATTGAAAACTGCAGATTAAAAAGACGGGTGACTGCCTGATAAATGCTGGTAAATGCTGTAGCCTTATAGCCTGAATTAGCCTTCTGTAACTAGGTAGTTTTGTAAGTTCAAATCGTAATAGATCTGGGCGGGAAATACTGCTTTTCCATGACCTTTGCAAATAGCTGGGTTTTTTTGGGAAAAAAAAAAAAAAAGGCAAAAAACCCAAGAAGGAAGAGCCACACGTCTGCACTGACTGGCCAGTAGAAGTCTCCCCGGGCAGAGAGGAGGCAGGAGCCGTCTTGTCCTCACCCCACGTCCTCCCCTGTTCCTGCCGAAACAGCTCGTGCTGTGCTAGGGTGAGTCTTCACCAAGAACTGACTCCTGTTCCCTGAAACCTTCCCACACCATTTCACCTGCCCCAGTGCATTGGGAAAAAATTTTCCATTTCAAAAATAAATACAGAAATAAATTCAGGCAAGAAAAAGAAGAGAAAAGAAAAAAAAAAATCACGAGATTTTGGGACAAGTTCTAAGCTAAAGGTAACGATACATTTATTCCCTTCTGCTCTGGGAGAAGTTTATTTTGCTGCTGTTATATTTAAATTAGATGGTTCGGAGGGATGGTTCAGGGAATTAATCTTTCATCTGCAGCCTACCACTTCGCAGTCAGCCCGAGCAAAAAGCTGTGCTCCCTGGGCAGTTTCCAGCTGGCGAGATTTTCATCGCAAGCCCCCAAGTCAGGGTTGCCAGCTGCGTTCCAAACCTTGCAGACAGCCCGAGTCCTGCCTGGGCCCCGCGGGCCAGGGAAAACTGGAAAACTGCCTGGCCCCGACCCCCGGGGCACTCCCCAGCCTGCCCGTGTGCCGTACGCCAGCAGCGTGGCCGAGGGGCAGCGGGAGGGATTTGCTCCGTAACAGCCTCCCCTGCAAGCTTCAGCTACCGGGGCTGGCAGGGATCTCCGCCACCAGCAACACAAACAAGTAGGAAAGCGCAGTCTCCGGCGGTTTGCTGGGTGAGGGTTTAGTTTGTGTGGCTTTTCGAGAAATTAATCCGCGTCTTGCATCCCATCGCCAGCCTGAGGTGTCAGAGAAACGTCTCTCTAAGTTGTCAAAGTATATAGAAGGGAAGGCTCCTCGGAGAACCCGGGCTAAACATGGCCCATTCCCGGGGCACTCGAGTTATGCACGGTTTCGCTCGACTTTCTGCTCGCCTGGACGTGCCGCAGGTGAGGGCTGGGGGGTGCAGCGCAGAGCGGGGCTGGGGCCAGAGCCCGAGCCTTCGGCGCCGCAGCGAGGTGGGGAGGGAAGGGCCGTTGCTGCAACCCGCTCCCCACCACCCAGCCTAATCACGCCGATCTGGCCCAGCAGCCGTGTTGTCTTTAGTTCCTCACTGCTGTCTGGGCTCTGTGACCCCGGCGAGGGAGACGACGGAGTTCGCCGCAGAAGTTAATGACGCTTCATGCAACGTTAACTTCCTCCCGCCATTTCCCGCAGCTCTCCCGCACTACTTTTGGGTAGCAACCGGCCCCGTGCGGCTCTCCTCTGGCTCGCTTCTTCACACGAGCTCGCCTTTGGCAGTGTGGATTATCTATGAAACGGAACAGAGCCCAGTGGCTGTGACAATATCGCATTTGCATTACTCTTCCCGTTAGAGATGGAAACATGTATGTCGATACTGGCTACGTTAAACAACGGCTTTTAAGTTTTCCCCTTGAGGAGGCTTTGTGGTATTTAAAAGTGCATTTTAGATGTGAGTAAAGCTCTAGATGCTATGTGCATTGAAAAAGTGAACGGAAAAAAAAGTGAAGAGGAGTTGTGTTCCCCCTTTGTTCTAGATTCACTCAATCGAGGCAGCAGAGTACAACGGCGTCTGGCCTGCGAGCTCGTTCTCTCGATCGCTCAAACTGACCCAGGTACTAACTGGGCAACTCAGTAACCCCATCAAGTTTGAGTACAGCGGTGGCCACGTTGGAAACCTTATGGCTCCTGATTC
Source organism: Leptosomus discolor (assembly GCF_034619465.1). NCBI lineage: Eukaryota > Metazoa > Chordata > Aves > Leptosomiformes > Leptosomidae > Leptosomus > Leptosomus discolor. The sequence continues at coordinate 85,122,947 of NC_141393.1, forward strand.
GGTCTCGGATGATGGACTGAACATCTACAGAGGCGTTCTGAATGTGCTGGAGCTGAGCCTAAAGAAGATGCAGCACTCGTACAGCTTGCAGGAGGTGAGCTTTCTGGTTTGCTGGCCACTGTGGTTGCTTTGTAAACAAATAAGCCGTCTCTTCAGATTCTTCTGCCCCGTTTCGTGAATTCATCCTTGGCATAAACCTCACTATCAAGAAACACCTGAGCTTGGGAAAGGGTCATTAAGGTGTTCTTGGGGGACAACATTGGATGGAGCTGTAGATAGACAGGACAAGAGAACAGCAGATTTTTAATCTCACTGATCAAAGTACTTCAGAAAATATGTTTGCAGTATTGGAACCTTAGAAAATCTGGCTTGTGGTTCCAGAGAAAGTAAACTCCTGTGAAAGCCGAAGCCTGCTTAAAATTTGAACACTGTATTAGAACAAGCGTAAACATGCAGCACAAGAGCAAAGCTGAAATAACAGTAATTTGACTTCTTTACCAATCATATATACTTTAATCTCTTCTAGCTCCTCTTTTGGGAGGAAAACAGTATATATGCCATGACATTACTGTAATAGCTTTGACAGTTGCAGTTGATGCTCTGTTGGAATTTCCACTGTTTTCCAGGTTTTAATATCTTAGTCAAGGTAAATCATCTGATATTACTATTCACCACAGAAATTGCAATGTGTTTAGTTTTTCTGAAACCGTATTTACATTGATTAGACTACATTAAATTCAGAGATCAGCAAAGACCTTGAAATTATTATACTTTCATGTTATTTTTATTGAAAATGCAGACCGGAGCGATTTTAATTTTTTAAAAATTTATTTTTATGTAAGTAGAGTTGTTTCTGGGAAAGGAACTATGTGATTTAATATTTTCACGCCGCTTGTTGCACATAAAAACCCGGGTGGTGGTGTCGCGTATTCTGTGGTGCCGCTTTCTCGTATCTAGTTTTACATCTTGATCCTTTCTAATGCGGTTAGCTGTACGTCCTGCTCCCGCTGCTGAGCAGCACACGTGACTTCACCTCCCGGAATCGTTTCCAAGTTCTCTGGCCTTTCCCAGACAGCAGCTGATTAATGAGCATGGGCACATGCGTGACAACCTCAAGTCACTCTGTAAAGGAAGATAAGCATTGCTAGTCCCAAAATCCGAGCTGCAGAGAGGTATAAAGGACCAACCGGGGAGAGTCTACATCACACCCTGCGGGGGGTGGGGTAGGGGTACCTGAGCTAGCCAAGAACTGCACGCATCTGGAAGTCCAGCCAGGCTGGACTTTGTCCCACGGAGCCCGCGGGGCTGGGCATTCCCTTTTAAAGTCTGGAGGTCCCTGCCACACCCTGCAGTCCGCAGAGGAGCCCCACGCCCCTCTTTGCAGGTACAAGTCTTTCAGAAAGCTGGGGCAATTCTGACTTCCAGCCCTTACCGAAGCCACAGTGTCTTCGGGAATGCTGTTAAGCTAAAGATGAAGTGGGTATGTCTTGTCTCCTAACCACCACATGGCCATTTTTCTGTTCTGACATAGCCCAGAGCCGCTCTCTGGAGCGGCTATGCTATCAATAACAATAAAAAAAATCATGAAAATAACCCTTCCTCCCAAAATGCAATCAAATATTTTCCTCTCCAAAAATCTCCTCACTGACTGAGGAGATTTAAGAGCTTTTATAAATATATATGCTTGAAATATTATTGAAGATCTGAGCTAAAACCCTAAACTCAAGAAAACCCGCAATCAAAACTCTGCTATCCTGAAATTCTTTTTAATTATTGCTGTTTGTGTTGTGACAGATCATCTGATATGGCATGGCCTGTTCCATAGGCATTTATAAGCTGTCTATGAAAGCAAATTTTAAGGGCAGAATGTAATCTCCAACCTTAAAATACTTTGCTGCTGAGATTTTATTCCGACTGATCAAATTATTTTCGCACTTTTTATTAATATGCTTCAAATTGTATTTTATAATCAACAGCTCTAACTGGAAGCGGTTACTCACCTTTTCTGAGGCTCCAAAACTTGTCTCAGTGAAACTGTTGAGAATTTTGGGTCTCTCAGTGAAACTCTGATTTGGCTTACTGGAAACCTGAACATGTGAAAAAGAGATGAAAGTCAGGATCATCCCAAATTCACTTCTGGAGAGCCCCATGAGTTAAAAAAGCATTCATTGCTATCAGGAACTTCAAAAATACAGAATTAAAGAGGACAGTCCATGTGGGGAATTAATGAAGCTTTGCATAAGAGTGAACTTCTCTGATCACGTTCTCCTTTTTGCCAGGCCGGACTTGGGGGCATTTGCAACACAACGTATGCAATTCAGGAAAACAAGAGAGCAAGCCTGGTCTACGTGACCAAATCCAAGGACCTGAACAGCTGCGAAGAGAAAGTTCAGATGGTCACAGGTTCAGCGTACACGCGGCCGTGCCAGCCCTGCCAGCAGGTAAATCAGGGTGGTGTTACGCACGCATGTTCACGGCCTCGTACGGCGAGCTCTTGGGCACCCGCGCCGTCTCTCGCTGGGTAACACCTAAAGCGGGAGAAGGCTCAGAGCTGCTGCTGTCAATGTTTTCTTTCCGGATGGCAATCGGGCCCCCAGAGCAGCAGAGCTCTGTGCTGCAGGCTGTCGTGTACCGCAGGCGTGCTTCAACCAGCTCAGGCTAGCTGGCTTGGAAACCATTAATTATCAGCATGAGTTAATTCAGCCACGCTGTTGAGTGACAAAGATAGTCACGATGTCGGTTTCTGCTATCCAAGACAGGTACTGCTGCATCTTGTTATGATCCTGTCTTTGAAATGAGAAATCGTGTGGCTTATACTGCTGATCTCCTCAGAAAATGTGTCTCCTCCTCAAGGGAATAACCAGTTACTGATATTTGGGAAAGGGGAAAACCAGCTAACACCTCTTAGCAGTAGAAGTGCTGGAGCCAGGCGGCGTGCCTGACCTCTCCCATGGAAGCAGAATTCCCGTGAACTGCTCGTATGGCCAAGGAACAAAACAGCCCTGGCGACCAAGTGGGTGGAAGCGGGTGATGTAATAGCTTCTAGTCACAGAATTCAGAAGGTCAATGGCATTCTATTTTCTTTGTTTCTTTGCTTTTTTATATTATAAAGAGAAACAAGAATTCCCGGGCAACTGCTACTTATGATTACAAAATTAAATACACGCGTAACGAAGCTGTGATCACACAAGCTGATGTTGAGGAAATCCACCAGTTTGCACCCTTCAACGAGATAACGGGAGGAAATGCTGTAGTAGAAGTGAGGTACTGTACATATGCCTTTAATTCAGCAACTAACTCAGCATCTCAGTAATCTGGTCAAACTCCATAACTGAAATAAATCCTTTACTTCCACAGCCTATTGTTTGCCAGTATTTAATTACGTAAAATCCCAAACAGTTCATAAAAACAACCTTCACTGTTAGTTGTAAATCTGAAACATGCACATCACTATCCAAATTTTGTTAGCTAAACTTGGCAGGGTTTGACTATTTTATTTCTCAGGGATATTTGATTTATGTCATAAAAGCCAAAACAAATGTAATTCCATCTGAAAAATTGTGAACTAATATATTTGCAGTAAAATACTTTGAAAGACAGTTACTCACTGAAAGAGAGTTCCCAGGAAAATAATAATGCGGTAAGAGACCCTGGAGACTAGTTCACAAGAAACCTAGATAGGACTTTGGATTCCAATATACTTCCTAAGTACAGTGGGCTGCCTGCAAATCTCCCATCAAAACTGTTTCTCGATAGGAAATTGGGTTTTATTGCAAAAAGGTTGGGCCCAAGGCATGTAAAATGTATGTGCTTTTCCACGGCAAATTTTGCATATTTCTGGAACAAGTTTGGGGCAAAATGAGAATAGGGTTGTCTAAGAAATTCTACCCCTGCCCGTTTTCAGATCAAGCCCCCAGACTTTGTGTTTGAAAATTTTTTTCATTGGCATCAAATTCATCAGTTGAGAAAACTGTTAGTTACCTGCTTTAGCGATGGGCGGTGTAGGCAGGAGCGCCCTGCCGGAGGGGGAGGCTTGTGGCGTGAAGGTCACTGCGCAGCCGATGCGCCCCGGTCCCACTCCTCAGCTGCCGTCATCTCGCGCGGCTCCATCAGCCTCTGCAGGAATCCGTGGGTATGACACAGCTTTGGGAGCTGCAACATCATGTCAATAAATCACTGATTAACTTTATTAATATGATGAACATGTTCAGTCCAGCTAACAAAAAACCCCCACGCAAACCAGTAAAGGTGAAAGTGGCTTCAGTGTCTCACACGGTCAAGGAGAAGATGGATACAACTGCCGTGGGTTTATCAGATTATAGATTGTTGTGAGTGAGCCTTGGTCTGGAGCCGAGTTAAACTTTTGCTGAGTTAACGCCCCTGCAAGCCTGCATTGACTGCCTTCCTGACGGTTCTCCGCAGGTATAGAGCCCCCAGAAAAAGTAGCGCCTTTACTGTTCCCATTTTTCTCTGCGCCTTTTGCATTGCCCAGCAGAAGGGGCCAAATATAAGATAGCGGGGAAGGTGTGGATGTGTCACCCACGGCCTCAGAATTTATTTCTACAATGCACTTTCTGTGGTTTAAAAAAAAAAAAAAAAAAAGAAAGAAAAAAACTCTGACATCAAGAACTTAAAACATTCCGAGCTGAGTTTTCAGACCTGTTCAGCATAAGCCTCTTGCAGCATCTTTCAAAACCAAGAGAGGTTTTACTGTTGTTTCACCGTTTTAATCTTATCTTTAGTATTCATTTGCTCTTCAGAGTATAGCATTTTCCCATCTATTCTAGGCAGATATATCTCTTCCTGAAATGATGGAGATGAAGACATAATAGATTCACCGTTGTTCTAGAAGGGGGAGTTAAATCTGTCCAAGTGTACCTGACGCTCTACTTTCTGACCCAAATGCTCTTTCAATAATGTTGTATAAAATTTCAAGAGAGAAAAAAATCTCTGCTGATTCTGTAGTGATTTCTATTCAAATTCCAGTGCCTTGTCTGCAGAGCAGTTATATGCTATTTTCTGCAGCAGTTCTCTGCAATCCATATGGAAGGAGTGGATAGAAATGATACAGAAGATCATCATAGAGATTCCAAAATAAACACGCCAATTTTCTACAGAGATTTTGACATACTGTGTAGTACAGCAATATTGCTTCTGGAATGTTTTCAGTTGTTCAGTGTGAATGCCTAACTTTATTATAGTGTCCTAAATGACCTATTTAAAACATAATTGGTGCAATAGGACGCATCCCCTTTTGCTGAAATTGTAACAAAGATAGCAAATATTTGCGAAGACAGTCTGTCATTGGAATTATTCTTAATAACAAAGGATGAAGGTTTGGTGCTCCTTGAAAAGCTTCCAGAAACTTGTGTATTTTTCCAAAGACTAATCCTGAGCTTATCTGGCCCTTTTTTGTTTGGGAAAACCAGTTTAAAACTTCGTGAGAACCTTTTATCTTCTGCAGTCCCCAGGACGTTCCGCTTGCCAGGCAAAATGGGGAGGGAATTTTAATAGTGCAAGTAAAAAGATTGGAGCATTTCTTATTGTCTCTAACAATTTTCAACTCTTTTTGAAGATTCCAGGAGGCACAGACATGTAAGAATTTTTATGAACTTCTTAAAAGGTCTAAATTACGTGATAATATCTGAAAAAGTTTTCCATCAGTTATTTTTCTGTAATCCTTAATTTACGCCTTAGGACACACCACCTAGTTCCTGTGACCTTCTTCAGGCCACAGCTTCTCACCTCCCACTTCCTCCTTAAATTCTCAAGCCACGTTGCTCCCAAAGGAAGGCAAAGACTGCCTCTGACCTGAGCCCTGCTGTGTAAGTGCCCACCTTCTCAGAGCACGGTCCTGAGCGTCGTGTCCAAATGTATCTGTTTGCAAATACCTTTGCCCCTCAATGACAAAACCCTTTTGAAACGATTGTAGTTGCGTTGCCACGCAGGTAGGCAGGATTACTGGGGTTTTTTTAGTTTGTACCCTGCATCTTGTGACGTTGTCTGCCTGGATTTCGCCATTCCAGGCAGAAACTTTCTTTGACTGACGTGCAGAAGCAGACGGCAGAGGTCCCACCAAAAGAATTCCAGAGCCGTGGGTCACTTCGGTACCAGTTTGGCAGTGAATTGCTCCAGCTTCCTGTGCACTTATTCAGAATAAAAAATGTGGAGAGTCAGGTAAAGACCAGCCACTGGAGGATGGAATCTGTGCATGTGGGAAACGGTGCGTGTGAGCTTCCTGCTTCTCAATCTTCCTGCAGATAGAGGAAAGCCTGCAAGACCTGGTAGAGACCACGTCTGAACAGCTTCCCAGCGACGCACCGGCAAAAGCCCTCAAGCTTGTGCACCTCTTCCGTGCAGCCAACGAGGAGAACTACGAGTCGGTGTGGAAGCAGTTCTCCAGCCGACCAGCGTACAGGTACAGGCGATATGAGTGGAGATTCCTCTGCTGATGAACTCCGCTGGAGACCGCCCAGAACGACTGTTCAAACGCAGGTCTGGAAAACGGTCCTTGCCTTTCCCATTACAGGCGCTTCTTTTTGGATATAGTTTCTGCAGTTGCCAGTCACCGAGCGCTCAGGTTCTTGAGGCAGAAAATGGAAAGGCAAGAACTCACCAACTGGGAAGTGGCTCAGACGGTGCTGGTGGCTCTGCACTCAAGCCCACCGACGCGGGACGTGATGGAGGAAGCAACGGTAGGATTCTCTAAACACTCTCGAGTCGCTCTTTACTGATTTCAGCTTCTGCCATATTTATTCCTTTGACAAGATGGTGAAGGATTTGAAAATATTGAGGTTTTATATCCTCCAGCGACATTGAAAGGAGTTTTTCCTGTATCTCTTAAGGCAAGGAGAATGCAAAGCAAAAGGGCAAAAATGAATCCAGAATGAAACAGGAAAGAGTAAAATACCCCTCAGGGACCCAAGTTATTGCTGCAAACAGTGGCTTCCAGTCTCTCTTTGTCCAAACATACTTTACAATTACATCAGATTAGATCTCTAACTGAGTGTCTGCGAAGACCAGGGAATAAGAAATACGTATTTGTTATATCCGTGTATTCCTCCTGATTGACCTAGCAGGATGGGTACAAATTGGAACAGATCTATTGAGATCAAGGGAATTACGCCGATGTGGAGCCCACATAGGAGAAAGTCTAACGATTTTTACAATTTTTTCTTCTGCAGGGTCTAATTCTAGCCTCAGATGCAGGACCTTATCTGTGCCTACCCTAGGTAGAGACCGCCAAACTCAGTCCGAGTTTCGCCCTCTGTAAAGGCCGTGACAGCCCAGCCATGGTAATGCTTTGCTTCCCGCTCAAGGAAGCAGTGGGCTGGTGCCTCCTGTCAGCTCCAACATTTATATGAAATATTCCTGACCGCCCAAAGCACTGAGATCTATTCACAATGGTTCTCAAGTTTTTTCTGCCCATAGCTGAGGGGATTACAAAACAATGGTGAATGATTCTTGAATAATGTGTGTTTTTCCATTCCATAACCAGGTGATTTCCTCCCTTCGGATTATAGCCTATGCCAAAGTTAAATCTGAAACCCTGTGAAAGCAACAGACCTGCCTTCCAGATGTTACTTGGAATGACTTTACAATCACATTGTCAAATACAGTAATATCCACTGATTAACTATAAACCCATTGGTAGAAAAACATCAGAAGCCTGGTTTTGCCTTGCGTTTGGCAGAACATGTTTTTTAGTATTGTTGCTCTTCACTAACGGTGGTAACGAACAACCGCTTTCTCCCCAGCTCATTGTGAAAAAACATTGCCCACGCTCCAGCACTGCCCTTGGAAAGGTTTGCCATCTCAGCTACGCGTCCCTGTGCCACAAACAGTGCTCTTCATCAGACTCCTGCTCTGAATGTCTCCAGGTAACCACACTGTTATTTATGGTTTACAATAAAAATTAAGTCCTGAGTTCTTTCTTCATTATTCAGAAACCTGTATTTCACTTCACCGCAGCATTTCCTTTGGGGAAAGCAACCCCCGTTGGTTAAATAGAGCATTTTTATCTTTAGATTAACACACGAAAGAGAGTGAGAGGAAGAAGCATATAATTCATAGCACTTTCTATTGGAGTATCTCTGAGTGCTTTATTGCCAATTATTAATGAAGTCCCATGGCGCTGCTCTGAAATACTTTAAATATAGGTGCTTCTATATACTAATAAATAAACTGACACAAAAGCCCGGGGTTTTGCCTGAAGTCATGTAGCCAGGCCATTTCTCAGCCAGGAGCAGAGCCCAGTCATCCACACAGACTATAAGCTTCCAGTAATACTAATACCCTCCCTGTTCTGCACTGCTGTTAATCAGTGGGTCTGAAAACAGTGCAAATAGGCAGTAAACGGCATTTCCTGGTTCTACAGATGCATGTCATCATTTACAGAGGTTGGCCACTCAGCCAGGGATAGAGAAGGAAAAAGAAACATGTGTTTTCAGACTTCAACACTGGGCAGTCCAGCATCCCCAGTAAGAGCAGGGTGTTCCCAATACATCGTGTGCCTGCCATGGTTTTTTTTCCTGCAGTACACAGGCATGGCCAACGTTCCTACATGCATCTCCTGCACTAGGATTGCCACCAATGCTCTTCAGCTAATTACATCCGAGAAGCCCAGTCCCAGGGAATGGAAGTTCTTTCCCAAAGCAAATGATGGTATAGGCTTATTCAAGGCATTTCAAAAATCCATTCATTTGATTAGTAATATCAAATGGACTGTTTCTGCCCCATCAGTGGACCTCAGACATCATATTTAAGCATGGGAACTCCATTGAAATTATTCTGTAACATCTTGGTTTCTTTTTTAGAGCCATTTGTTGGCGTTGAAAACCGTTATCTATGAGGATTTAGTTCTTTTCCCATGTTCAGCCCTCAGACGACTACTAATCTTGCCATGTGAATGTTAAGTGCGATCCAGTTGCTTAAGGCTGTAAAATGCCCTGATGATGTCACCGCCAGCTGTTGATCCCCACCAAAAGTGGCTGTCATAGCTGAAGTGAAGGGCACCGGCACCAGCCGTGTCTTCAGGAATCTAATCTAAGTGGGTCTGCGTTTTTGCACCTGTCTGCAGCCGTGAGACAGAGATATTCAAACAGCATTGTTGCAGGGCTCCCAGCTCACCCTGCAAGGCAGTGGGAACTAGCTCCTAGCCATTATTTTTTCCTTTAAAAATCTTACTTGATAACTTTAAGGCACAGTGATGAAGCAGCTGTTCATTGCAGCTTTCTCGGCTATGCTTGTTCTATGAATAAAATGTCCTATTCATGAGGACAAAAAGAATTTGAAAATATTTAAAATAAGTGAATTGAACAAACTGAAATTATCAAAGTCAAACCTCAGAATAGGCTGGGGGACGGGATATAGATAAGAGCTGGAATTGAACTCCACAGAAGATTTGTTTTCTTTTTTCAGCTACTTCATGGCTTTGCGGGAGAGGCACTGAGCAAGTCTGACACAGAAGATATTTCCTTGGCTTTGAAAGCCCTTGGGAATGTCGGACACCCAGCCAGCATCAAGCACATCAAGAAATTTTTGCCAGGATACGCGGCTGGTGCCTCAGATTTGCCACTCAAGGTCCACGCGACTGCTGTGATGGCCCTGAAGAATATAGGCTTGAAAGACCCCAAGATGGTAAGGAAACAGCTGCCTCCTTTGCACTTGTGGTACCCCAACACAAGGGTGCTGATCGATGATGGGTGAGGAGGGGAGAGCAGAGCTTTTTTTCAAATATACCTGTAATATGTTCTGTGTTTGGTTGGTTGTTGGGTTTTTTTTCCAAAAAAAATACTTAACCTTTCCTTAGTTGGCATGCCTTATTCCTTTTGAAATTAACCTCTAGTGTTTCAGACGGCAACAAAAATCCCATTAAAAGGATTCTTTCATTACCCCGTTGTTGATGACAAATCAGTATTTCCATTGCAAACATTTATTTTTCCAAGGACACGAGTCAAAAAGCTGACCTCATGACCAAAATGTGTTTAGTGCTACTTCAACTTTGGTATGTGAGAGAGCCACAAAACAAGGTTTTCAGAGAACTGACATTTAATACTGGGTGTCACATCTAATCGTAATTCAAGACCAGATCTTATTGTAAACAGACACTAGAGGTTTGCATCCTAATTACGAATTTACAGACATTGTGTGGGTTTAAGTCATAAACAGAACATTTACTAAATGTGACTTTTGTCCCTGAACGAGGTAATGATTAGATAGCACATACAATGGTTACACAGGCATGCTCTCATCCACCACAGACATTGCTCTACAGTCATTTTCACCTTAAAGCAATCTGCTTCTAAAAGGAAACCTTGCGTTTGCAAGACATTTTTTTCCTGACATTGAATTTTTTTGTTGTTTTATGTAAGTCTATTCTTAATATAAAAAGTAAAATAAAAGCTTTCTGTAACTGTTCTCATACTAATCTGTATCAGTTTTTCCATTACACTAATTTTTTGCACGTGACTCCCAGTTTGAGTGCACATATTGATCCGCAGGCAATGGTGTGCCCGGGTATGCTTTTAAGCGAAAGAATAAAGAAACAATTTACCAGAGTGCAGGAGCTAGATGTGGAAAAGCGGCAGGGGGGGAGAGAGAATAGCAAAGGTAGGAGTTGGGGTATTTGCTGGGGGAGAAAAAGAGCCAGCTTGGTGTTTGAAAACAGTGCTCCATCTCTGATTGCCCTTCAGCCTGGATTTCCACATGTGACCCAAACATTTTCTATGCGTTTTCTTTAGAGAAAATTGATCTGGAACAAGTTAATGACTGTGACTGGATTTTTCATTGTTCAAAAACCAGTTTAATGCCTGGTTTGCAGCTCGCTACACACCCCTGTTTACATCAAACTGACTTAATACACAGTCTGTCTTTTTTTGTTGTTTAGTTTGAGAAGGAAGCTGCATTTAGAAAGAGGCTACTGCATCCTTGCCAGCAAGTCTCACCTTGGTGTTTGTTAACCAGCACGCTCAGACTGGCAACATCCTGACGGGTTTTGTTCAAGTTGGGTGAAGTTTTCTGGATCAGGCTTTTCACCAGAGCGCGCGGATGAGCGCTGTCCCGGCAGGACAGGACTGTGCAGAGGGGCTGCCGGAGCCCGGTCACACCATCCGCATCCGTATCGAAGCTGGGGTCAAAGGCTTCAGTGCAGAACTAGTCTTGATACTGAGTATTGCTGAGGTCCAACACATTGGTCACAAGTGCTACTGTGGAAATTACATTTGTTGCCTAAACTTTCAGTTTTAAGCTGCCTACATGGCAAAGAGATTTCCGGTAGTAAACTGGGTTTTATTCATATCATTTTTGTTCTGTTGTTTAGCAGAAAGGGCCCCAAGAGATCAAATGATTAGAAATAAGGCTTTATGGATAGGGATAAGTAATCACTGAAACCACTTCTCAGGTATGTAATGGGTCCATGAAATCTCTTACCTAGAGTGTTTACGCTACAGATATGTTTTGCTATAGCTGAAAGGAGGATAATAGACTCAATGTAGAAGTTATCCAGCAAAGTTCCTTGGCTTTGACTGGGTAGGAAGTCAGACTGCATTACCATAATGCCCCTTCCAGCCCTCAGACTGTGAAACCAGGAACACAGTTCTCATAATAATTAAATAATATAAATTTTTACTGTACTAGTGATGAAGAGATCGTTCACCGGTGATGAATCATTATTAGCAAGATGTCCAAACGTACTGTAAATCTGACTGTACGTATTATTTTCAGGTCCAGGCTATTACCCTTGAGATTTTCCTGAATTGCAAAATTCATCCTCGGGTCCGAATGTTAGCTGCAGTGGTTTTGCTTGAAACCAAGCCAGGTCTTCCAATAGTGATGACGTTAGCTGAGGCTGTGCTGAAGGAATCCAGCATGCAAGTGGCAAGTTTCATCTACTCGCACCTGAGGGCCCTGGGTAGAAGCACAGCTCCAGACCTCCAAGCGATGTAAGGCAAAGCTAGATCCCTTCCCTAGCTGAAAAACCATTTGTGAACTAGTGGAAGTGTTCATGGGCTCACTGAATTTTTTTTTTTTCAGGGCTTCTGCCTGCAGAATGGCTGTCCGAGCATTAAGTTCCCAGTTTGACAGATCTGGATATCAGTTCAGCAAGGTTTTCCGCTTCAGTATGTTTAAAGGTAAGATTCAGAAGATTTTGTAGAGAAATAGATACAGGTCAATGTGTGAAACAACGGTATGGTGTGAGAACCCAATTCTCCTAGCCAGCTGGTTAGCTGCATGTTGCTCCTCCATATTCTCCTATGTTCAGCGAGAAAAAACCCAAAAAATCTGAGGCTCTGCATTTGGAGCGTTTAGGTCCCTGTGTGGTTTGCATTGTACACTGCCAGCATGAAATTACCAGAGGGCTTGTGGGGCTCTAACCCTCCATTTTCATCAGCCGGTGCGGCACATGCTCCTGTATCAAACGCTGTAGTCTCAGTGGTGCTTAACAATTTCATACCATTGTTCAGCACCAAACAAACAGAAGGGACCCAAATTACTGCTGAAGTGGATTAATTTCTACCCGTGCTGAACACCTACAACTCTTGCTGAATTCAAATGTGGTGCTAAACACTCTTCACCCCAACAGCAGCGCCCAGTGAAACAGCAGGCCTCGAAAACGGTCAGACGTTTCAATTCTAAAGATTTTTCTTGCACTTTCCTACCAGGATTCTCTACTGGAATGAGCAGATCCACGCTTGGGATCTGGAGACTGACCAGTTGCATCAATGGGAGTTGCACATAACAATGTAGTCAGAGCAGGGAGTACCAGATTAGAAGACAGCTCTTGCTGGGCCAGATTGCAGCGATTTCTATTTTCCACTATTTTATTTTTCTCAGTAGAGGTTGTTTAAACAACTCCCCTATGTAAATGACCACGACAGCCTCAGTGATTGGCATATGTAGCTGCCAGACTCAGGAGGTTATATCTACAACCACAGTCTCCTCACACATGCTGTTTATCTAGGAGGACTTGGACGTTTTTAGCACTTTTGTTATTCACTGGTACAGGTAAAGATTCTTTTCTAAGTAATCAATAGACAAGGAGACTCTGAAATGTCTGAAATCCACAGTGCTAAGTGTACAAGTAATTTGCCTTCTTTTTTGGGGGGGTGGGGTGGTGGTGGTGGTTTGAAAGACTTTATAGATCTTATTGTTGCCCTGCTCCTGTTTCGTGGTTTTTACATGACCATTTGATCTGCTCTATAACAAAAACAAACACAATACATACCACAACAACCACAGTAATATACGATACACATGCTTTGCTGCCTCAGAGATGGAGACAGAGTGTGCCCAAGGAATTACAGTCACTAATATGAACCACGTGAACTTTTGTACCATTTGAAGTGGTCAAAAACTTTTGTACCATTTAAAATCAGGGAGAGATACATTTCCCAGTAACACTCAGATGTGTGTTTCTAGTTTCAGGTGCTCGTTTTCTCCTCTTATTTTTCTTTTAAAATGACGCAAAGGAAGCGCGCGGTACGCGTGAGGGCAGCTGGCAGCGCGCTGTGCGAAGCAGGTTACTTTGTCCTGGCTGTAGCTGGGAAATGCAGCACCTCAGTGAGTTGCTGTTACTTCCTGGTGAAGACCAGCGTCAGAAATTCAGTGACTATGCATATGTGATATTTAGATCTCTCAATCCTGAAGAATAAGGAACAAAATCCTTGCTCACACGCGCTAATCTTAGACTTGGGTAACAAAGTCAGTCCCCTACTACACTGGTGCGGGAGGAGGATCCATCCTCCAGCTTTCTGATTTGATTTGTCACCGCTAGCCACAGGTGAAATGTGTTTCAGCAAGTCCATTCTGGAGGAGTTACCATAGTGACGGCAGCAATGCAGCACCTATTTCCTTGCTAAAAATGCAAGCGTGCCCTCAGCATCGCAGGTCTTTGTGGTGCCGGATGCTGAATTTTTAATGGCAGGCAATAATGTCAGCTGAATCTATCTCTAATCTGGAATCTGTCACACATGGCCACCACGAATAGAGCTTCACGCTCTACACACGGCTACGAAAATCAAAGGGGTGACCCAGGTCCTGCTCAATGTGAAGACTGACAGATTCTGACTCCCAACATGCACAGCTTCATATAAATAAATACGTGTATTAATGTTCATAGGCACCAAAGACCACTTTCTTTGATCACCAGCTTGTCTTTCCCTCTTCCTTGGGGCAAGACATTTAGTCAGATTTATGCAGGTGCCACCACGCTCTCACAGTGAAGTGGCTCCAGTGCATCATCTGACCATGTCAGGAGGTTTCTCCATTGGTAAATATATTCCTGGAGGATTAGCGCTATGTAATGCCCGAGGTATGGAAAATATCCTTGCTCTCTCTGAGTCCACGAATTCTGTATAATCATTTAATCATTTGTGAGCAACATTTCTTATTAAGTATCAGTAAGGACCACGGGTTTTGTTAACAAACGGTTGTGGTGGGTTAGAACACAAAAAAGAGCCTTAACAAATTCGCTAAAAGTACAGTGCCTCATTCTAGTGCCCAGCCCACGTAACACTGAGGGCTGCTCTGGCTGAACTCACTCAGAGAAAAACTAGTCTTCAGATTCCTGAGTCTCAAGCCAGTTTATTAGGAGTGTCCCAGTGTGGCATCGCTTTGCTTTTTATTTTCTATGGGATCAGCATTAACGGGTGAGCTTTTGTCGTGCCTCCTTGCTATCTGCTGAAGGTTCTGCACTGATTCCTCTGCCACCAGCGGGGTGGCACAAATACCCGTATTTTGACTGCAGGAGCTGTACCTACGCGTGCTGTAGGTCGATAGTGCCTAGCACAAGGTAGCACAGGAGCTTCATAGGGCCAAACAGTGGAGGTAATGTGGTGAAATGCCAGTTCACACGGATTTAGCAGACTGAGCGGATGGCTTTTCCAATAGACTGTGCCTCAAGTAGATGAAAAGATGGAATCTGCTCTGAGAAATCAGAAATGGAAATTAGTCCCGGCAATCTGGTACGAAACAGCTTAGCGCGAGGAGTAAACGAGGGTAAAGGACGGTCCAGATCCCTGTCTGCCCGCACGGGTTCGGAAGGGAATGGGACAGTGTTGACTCAGGAGTGAGGTGTCATCAGAAACGCAGAGAGCGGCACTAGAGAAGTAATACGGGCACGAGTATCCATAATGCCCCGCACTTGTGAACCAGGCAATAGCATTTCCTTTAACTTTTGGCTAAATAATCGATGAGAATTTAGGCACTCCTTTTCTGGAAAGAGGTCAAAGAGTCACTCCCTCTCGTAATGTTTGAAAATATATTTCCTACAGTTCATCAATAATTTCTCTACAGGTACTGAACTTGTTGGTCTGGATCTTCCAGGGCTCTGCAGTTATCCTGGCTGTAGTGGATTTCCAAAGCTGATTTCTGGTGGTGCCGGGATTTAATCAGAACATAACATGACGATAGCAGGAATTTAACATGGGGACTCCTAAAATACTTCCCTGTCCTCCAACCAGTGAGGAAGAGGAAAGGAGGGCTGGAAGAAAGGAAGTACGACAGGGATGACTACATATCGTGTCAGCCTTGTTCCTCTTGAAACCTAAGGAAACTTAGAAAAGCCTTGGGATTATTTCACCTCAGAAAACAGGACTGGATAGACCTGTGCCAGGATCAGGAAGAATACCTGACTGCTCTGCACTGACTACCTGTATCTAAGAACATTATAGATTATAAATCTAAAGCAGAGAAAATAAATAGACACAAATTATGTTTGCTCAAAGTTCACTCAATAGTTAACGATTCCTTAACAACCAGTGCGTTTCATGGCAGGAGTTACAGCATTTGGAACTAGATGTATTAAATTGCCTCTGAGTCATTTGAGAGACAAATCTACACCTCACCATCTGTCCTTACAGGACATCTATATCACTTTCGCTAAACTATTAGTAAAGGATGGCAAATCTGTTTTCATTCCTGATCCCCTTTGTCAAGTTGTCCTCAATGATGTCTCATAAAAGCGGTCTATAAGCTGACGTTACAGGACCTGACCGGATGTAAACGCTACAGCAGAGGCGATTGGAAAAACAGCATAACCACCGTGCGATGAACAGGGGGCTTGTAATTTTGCCCATTAATAGCTCAAAACCAGAATATTCTGTTTATGACTGTTTTGTAACATCGGTTTTACAGCTGGGTATTCTGGCCTTTCTCATGTCATGCTGTACCAGTCGAACTACGTTAGTAGTTAGGTTAGTAAATTGATGCAATCTGCACACCGTGGCTTTAAAAACTAACTGTGCTGTGGTTTACTGCCTGTTTCTCCTCAGAGTTCCTTATGAGTGGGCTGGCAGCTAAATATTTGGTATTGAATAACGCGGGCAGCTTAATTCCCGTGACGGCAATGTCCCAGCTGCGGACACACTTCCTTGGAAGAGTGGCTGATCCCTTGGAGGTAATCGGGCCTACCCACAGTTTGCCCTCTCATCGCTTCTTACGACCGTCATCCAAGCGGCATTTGCACTTTACTTCTTCCCCCAGGTGGGAGTAACGGTTGAAGGCCTGCAGGAGATGTTTGCTAAAGGTTACTCTCCTGACAGGGACTGGGAGGCTGACTATGACTTCAAGGACATCCTGAAAACGGTAAATTCTCGGGGAAGAGCAAGGCTCTGAGGTATTGCTTCCCCACATGTTATGAGCAATGAGACTTTCTTCCTCTTCTCACGCAGCTCTCTGACTGGAAGGCATTCTCCAGTGACAAACCTTTTGCATCAGGCTACTTGAAGATGTTTGGCCAAGAGTTGTTCTTCGGTGGACTTGACAAAAACGCCATCCAAAGCGCATTGCAGGTATCTTTTCAAAACCACAGCCACCCAAGCATCAAAAGCTTTAAAGCACTGTTTCTTTCATGCATTCTCTCCCTTTCTGTAACTTCTTAATTCAAGAGGGGGTTTTGTCTTTAGTATTAATCAAGGCAAATGCGGTCAAGCTTTGATCAGGATTAGCTATAATCATTGCTGGCAGACTTTCCCCTGAGGCATAGTTAATGACACAGATCACGATATTCAAGTTCTGCTTATTTAGACAAGTTGTCTAATGTAATTGCAGGCATGGTATGGGCCTGATGAAAAAATCCCTTCGATAAGGAGAATAATCAGTAGCCTTCAAAGTGGTATGGGGAGGCAGTGGACCAAGGCTTTCCTGGCCTCTGAGATCCGTCGCATCGTGCCCACCTGCAGTGGGTTCCCGATGGAGACCAGCTTCTATTACTCTTCTGTCACAAAAGTGGCAGGAAATGGTAACGTATTTCACGATTTGAGCAATACAAAGGTGCTTGTCAGGATTGAGGGGGATTTTTAACACTTTTTCGCTTTCTTTGTAATAGTTCAGGCACAGATTACACCTTCTCCCAAGTCTGATTTCAGATTGACGGACTTACTAAATGCCAACATTAGGCTGCGATCCAAAATGAGTCTAAGGTAAATATTTCGTGTAAAATAGAAGAATAGTATTTCCGAGTGGCAGAGGCCATAAAAATTGAGCAGCTGTTTGCTGTCTGAACATAATTTTACCCTCATTCTACCTTTTCAGCATAGCTAAGGAGATGACCTTTGTAATGGGGATCAACACGCACATGATCCAGGCAGGGCTGGAAGCACACACCAAAACGAATGCTCACGTACCTGTGAACGTTGTTGCCGCTGTCCGTATGAAGGAAAAAGATATCAAAATTGAAATCCCACCATGTAAAGATGAGACTAACGTAATTACTGTAAGGTAAGACATAGCCCTTTTTGTCTTTCCATGTAGCAATGCAGAGTCTTTTCCAATAAAACAGAACATTTGCTTAGGGATCTTGTCTTTGACTGACAGCTTGGGTAACTGGCAATGATTGGCGTAGTGTATTTATTTTAAACGAAGTGACATGTACCAAAGCTTTGCTTGAAAATATGCATTATTTCCTGTGGTCTTCACCTGAAAATCCTCTTTAGGACCATTTCTCAGTTGTTGAGAACCATAAGCTATTTGAAACAAAAATGGCATAAAATTTCTATCCCAACGCATATATTTGGACTGGAGACACTAGTTAAGATATAAGCCAGCTGAATCCTATCAGTTATAACCCATGCGCATCTGCGTTTGGTGCTTTGAAGCATAGAGGGTTTGGTGTTTCTTGTGCTTTTACCTTGTTTCCCTGCGGCTGCCTTTTGGTTTTCTTACCTGTTAGGTCTACTTGATTTATTATCAGTGCACGCAATTACAATACACTCTGGAAAACTGTTGTAGCCAGATGCCGAACAAATGAAAACAGATGGAAATGCAAGCGCAAAGAGAGGGAGGAAACAGAAAGAGTATGTCCAAGGAATCAAAGCAGTAGACTAAAGCTTAGAAAACCTTCACACACACACACAGAGAAAAATACTAAGACAAGCCGAAAATTCATCACAAAGGACAAAGCATCACTGACAACAGAAATGAGCTATTATAGAATCTGCAGAAATGTTAACAAGTTTCTGCTCTAGGAATACAACTGTAACAAAAAAGCTCAGTTACTGGATCCAGCTGCAGTTAACATTCGTGGCTGCTGGCCTGGACAAGCTCTGCAGGTCTCCCCAGTTCAGCCACCGGTTAGGCTAATCATTATTGTCCCTTACCCTCCAATGGTCACAGACCATCCTAGCAGGCGTTTGACAGCATAGCCTCCTCCCTAAGGTGATTCCTCCACTCCACCAAAGGTCACTGCAATCGGGCTCTCCGTGCAGAGGAGGGTGGGTTTCAGCAGTTCACAGAGAAAAAGTTATCTGCGGGTGAGCTGCTGGGGCACCACAGCCCAAAAGTTTCCTTCCGTTTCTTGTGAAGACCAGGACAGTCTGCCTCCAAGGTCATCAGGGACGGCAGGGACCTGCTCTCGCCAGCTCTCGCTGTTGGAGAGGGTGAGGCGGATATTAATGAATGCAATACGGATGCTGAGAATATTGGGCGCTGATACGGGAGCCTCAAGCAGAGCTGCAAGCGTTAGCAGAAGGATCCTCCCTGCAAAGCAAAATAAAAAATATTTTCCTCCTTCAACTGAAGGGGAAATCAGATCAGACACAAAAAGGGTTAAACGCATCGCCAGAAAGCATAAGCAAGCCAGTATCAGACGCAAGGGATTACAGCAGAGAGTTCCAGCCCAAGCCCTGCTCTAGACCCTGCAGCATTATCATTTATAAAGTGAAGTAGTCACTTGGAAATAGCTCTATAATGCCGAGTAGATGAGAAAGCTAATACTCACTAGCTAACTTTTAGCACCATCAATTTTTCTCCAAAAAGCGTTCCTGTTCACTGTTACAAAACAAATGGTCAGCGGAAACCACACAGGGCAATGAAACCGCAATGAGCACAAGTGAAGGCAGAGCAATAACTAGAGACTGTAACACTGCACCACATCACCGAGGAGGTCAAAGACCGAGCAAAGTGAAATCTTAAAGGTATGAAGAGAAACTGGCAGGAATGATAGAAGGAGAAGGACACGTATATATATTCCATATAGAATGAGACAAAAATTTCAGTTTGGCCTCGACTTTCCTTCTGCACAGATCTACCCAAAGAATAAGGAGCTTATTCATTGCAATGTTTGAGAGAGATCCTGACACCTTCCCTTGGTAGCTTTAAACGCCCCAATTAGAGAAATGGTTCTAGAAAGCTATTGCCCTTCCATTTGTTTGTGAGCTCTGTTCAACGTATCTTAGTACTGGGCACTTGGTCTTGATGGTCAGCAGGTTGCCTTCCGCAGCACCGTGTCGTTAAAGCTAGTCAGGATGTGATATTATTTTTCCCTTCATCTCTCACATTCAGACACAGGAAGCAAACAGTCTTCAATAGCATTAAGTTCAGTTCTATCCTACGCACAGAACAGGTTATAACCTGTCACAGCTGTGGGATTTATAAAAATTTTCAGGAGCGGAAGAGAAACTGAGGTGAGCAATTGCAGACACTAAAGAAAAAAAAAATAATGAAAACTTTGGTGATAGAGAGGTCGCGTTCCCAAGACAAATCAGCACATTATGGACTTGACTTTCTTTATAGCAAATCAGAGCAAAATGATTAATCATACCATGGAGAGAGTATAGCATGTGTTTCAATTCAATCCCATCAAAGTTAAATTCAATTAAAAATAATAGTTATTTTTAAGGCTCTTTTAACATAATTATTTAGTGTACTACAGATGGCTACTTAAACAACTTTTAAACAAAATTTACAGGAAGAAGTAAAAATCAAATAAATTTAAGGGAAAATTAGAGCCCTGTGATTAAAGAATGGATATGGAGAGCTGCCAGAGAACGCACTTTGCAAATATATCACATATTCGTAATGACAGGCTGCTGAAGCGTCTACATAATCTTGAATAGAGCTTGTATCATAGGGCTTTTTTGCTTGTTTTAACTGTAGGATAAGCAGAAATTGCTTCCCATGGGCATCTTATTGATAAGCTGAATTACGAAATTACAACACTGAGTACAAGATGTGTACAGCATGAGTAGCAGCACGTGCGGATGGGCCAGCGAACGCCGGGAGCTCGCCAGGCAGCGCGGTGTGTTTGGGGACAGAGAAGGGAACTGGCTGGTGCTCCAAGCCTCTGTTTTCATAACGGCTTTGCACCAAGGTCAGAAGGACGATGAGTAGGAAAGGAGACGTTTTCGTTTGACCGCAGCAGAAAGAGAGCAGGATCTGGCTGGAGGACTGTCTCTTTCTTCTCATTCATTTAGATGCAATGTCACGCTGTGCTTTAAAACCTGGGAAAATAGTTTTTCACTGGTTTTATGTTTTGTTTTGAACAGACATTGAGCTCTTCTGTCCCTATGTTGGGGACGTCCATAAGGCCACGCTCACAGAGACATCAGCCCAACACAGCTGAATTGCTTGTCCCTTACCCCTGCAGTGAATTTGGCTTATACTATAGCACAGCTTCTCCTCTCATCCAAAAAATACACTAATACATATTGGAAAATCTCCTTTTTATTTTTTCTCCCTTGTGTGGGATCAGAGAGAGCAGATTCTTTCATACCATAGCTTTAGGCCTTCTTTGTGACTGTTTTTCTTGTTAAAGCACCAGAGCTGGCTCTTGTAGCCTATTTTTACCGTGCCGTGTGATTCTGCAGACATTGACATGTGTCACCTGTGATGCAGCTACATTTGTCGGCTCTCTGTGCTCAACAGGGAGGAATCGATCCTCCACTTTCATTAGGTGGCAGGAGTAGACTATTGGCATAAAAAATACCAAAAAAAAAAAAAAAAAAGGAAAAGAAACCCCAGGGCTTTCTGCTTGGAGACCCAGCCTGCAGCTCAGTGGTCATTTGAATTATTGAATGGGATTAAAATAAAAGCCATTTCCCTTTCTGTCCCTTTACCCAGATGAGCCATCTGAAATGCAAGTTGATTTGTATTTTCTTTTATCCCCTCAGCTTGTTAGGGAGAATATTTTATTTCAGATTCCATTCTTCAAGGTTCTCCTATCACCCAGCATGGAGCGTTGCTGTCATGTCCTTATCTAAAAAAAGAGAGAGATGGAAAAGAAAACAAAGCCCACAGGTGACACACGTTTTATTGAGGTGTTCCACATGAAGAGCAATTGTGTGCTTTACAGTGCACACAGCACAGCGGGAGCCTTCAGGAGGAAGAGAGGGCTATCAGATGAATAAAAATTCATCTTTCAAATAGGTTAGATTGGAATTGCTCAGGCTAGTACAGTGTGGACCATATTAAAATAGAGACTGTTTGGCAGACCACCTTTCTGTTCACTGCCACAAAGGCCACCTCCATTGGCAGACCACAAAAGCCCCAGGGCAAGCAGATCAACCTTAAACTTGAGAAACAGCACGTGGGGAATTTTGAGCAGGATGTTCGCACTGATAAACGGCTAATAAGGTAGAGTTAGCACAAGCCAACAGCTGAGGGAAATAGGTTTTCATCTCTCAAAGCTGTTCAGCATTTAAGATGTTTCTCTGACCCAAAACAAAACCCATAGTTATCACAGCACTGTAACAACTTCCACGTGAAGAACGTGGGGGATGGAGCCAGGGGGTCGGCATATTTAGCCGTGAGAGTCTCCATCTCATGCTGCACCTTGCGTCACTCATCCTGGATCCTGACGAACACTCTCAGAGTCCACACCACTGGAACCAACGTGCTGAACTCACTCACATAATCAGGCTCTTAACCTTCCTGCACATCTCTGTGATGTCTGGCCAAGCCATGAGTACCGGTGAATTTTCATCAAGCTGGAGACACTTACTTTGAAGATTTCAGGCTCCTTTCTTTAACACTGCTTTAACGAACGTTGCACAGGAAACAACATTCAGTAGCCACCAGTCCCCAGGTTTTTTGAAGTTATGGCAGTGTTTTCCCAAATATAATGTCAAAGGAAATGAGAACTCATCTCAGCGGTGAACGCGCAGAAGATAAGTTTAAAAATTTAAAAGTCCAGGAGATCAAAATAGGAGACTCAAAAATTTAATCGCGTAATCCACAGCCAGGCTTCTAAGAAAGCGGGCTGTTCTTCCAGGTGTTAGGCACACAAAAGTCCCATTAACTGCAACGCTTTCAGCACACACACATGATTCTAGAAGCCTGTCTGAGCTCCCTGCCCCTGAGATAGGTCCATGCCTGTATTCATTCTTAACAGCCCTTGAAAATACAACCAACAGGAAAGATGCTGTAAATATCTGTAAAGCAATTTGCAAGGTATGATACTTGTTGCTGGGTACGTGCTACAAGGCACTGTTCAGGTCTTTTCCTCAGCAGGGCTTTATTGATGCAGGTTTCCTCTAATGTTTATTCCGCAGGTCTAAGACATTTGCTGTTACGCGAAATATCGGGGATTTGGCCGCTAGTAAGATGACTCCAGTTCTCCTACCCGAAGCAGTGCCTGATATAATGAAGGCGTCCTTCGATTCCGATTCCGCATCAGGCGAGACTGATAACATCAGGGTAAATGATGTAGTGTCTGACTATTCTTTTTTGGGCTTTTAATCGCTGGGAGACTCTTTCTTTTCTCTATAGGAAAATGTACAATTCATCTCTGACCAATGCTTCTTCCCTCAAAATAAGTCAGGTTCAATCTAATAACACAAATAGCCCTGTAGTAACATTATTTTAAAATCTGGAGTGTAATCTATCAGACTCGCAGCACTGGTTCAGAAGCAAAAGCATTTTCTCTGGTAATTAATTTTACACTGCCATCTACAGGACAGGCCCACAATCCTTCAAATACCATGCAACCATTACGCAAGTGTCACATTCCTGGGGCGGCCACAAAACGCTCCGTTGCTCGCTTGTAGAGCCAAATGTGATGTTTATAAGCACCCTGATTCGAGGATGGATGGCAGCTTGTGTGCCAAGCCCGATGACTTCCTGAGCTACGGTTTTCTGTAAAAGCCGGTACAGGCTTTCTGTGATGGGCAGCCTTGTGAAGGCGTCACCGTGACAGTCCACTCAGTGAGTGACTGACAGGGGTGAGGAATGTACTGTCCTGTTCTGGTTTCATTGTGGTCCTGCCACTCTGAAGGGTTTTCAGACAAAATAAGAATCAAACAGAGGATGAGCACAGCGCTGTCCTATGGAGAAGTCAACAGGCAAACGTACTCTCAGCGAGAGCAGTTTCCAATGGCCTGGAACAAGCAAAGGTCTTCTGCTTTGTGCCTCTGCGCTGCCCTTCCTGAAAACCCAGCTCTCCGCAATTATTCTTAAATGAACAGCGACTGAATAACGGCACTAACGGGAGCATTTCCCAGTGTCATTAGAATTTCCTTTGGAAAATAAATATTGGCATTAAAATTCCAGTTTTTCGGTAGGGTTCATACAAGTTTGGAATCCTGCGAGACATCGTAAACTGAGCAAAAAATTAATTGCAAACCTGTATTACATGTGAAATTAAAGCTTGTGATTATGTGTTTTTTAGCTATTTGCTTCGTTGCTCCAGGAAATCACAGTTTTCATTTCATGGATTTGATTCTAATTTTCATTAATTTTAATTTGTTCTTCTGCAAGCATTGCTTAGCACGTGTAAATAGTTTTGAGTGGAAATTTCTGACATCTAATATGCTTTGACCGTCTAGTTGATGTGGTTTCATGTGTGTGTCAGACGTCAACTGAGAGAGATTTTTCATGGACATAGGTGAAGAGCCTGTTGTTTGACCCAATCAAAAATCAAAAGCAAGAACTTCAGTCAGTCTAGAGCACACTCAGACTTATTAGGAACCTGTTAACACTGTCTAATACTTCAGGAAAACAAAATTAAATATTTAGAATCAATTTGTAATGTAATTTTCCATTCTTAGAGCCTGAAGCTCTTTTTACACTAGATAGTCTAATCAAGCCATTCAGTTTATAATGTTGTCCAGCTGAAAACCAAGTTGTCCTGTGTCACGGCCTTGCTATCTAGAATAAACTGGTTAAATCTTCCTGCAGAATACATCTTACTGTCACCAAACCAGAACTCATCACATCAAGTGTTCCTTACTTTGCCCAGTCTAACCTGACCTGCGTGTCATCCAACAGGACAGACAGCCTGCAGAAGATGTTTCATCGGGAAATTCCTTTTCTGTTGGAAGCTCTCCTTCCCAAAAAGAGCCGTTTGTTCAGTCCATGTGCTCCAATGCAAGTACATTCGGGGTGCAAGTGTGCGTGGAGAGGAAAAGCGTACACGCAGCATTTATCAAAAACGTGCCTCTCTATTACCTGGTTGGGGAGCACGCCCTTCAAGTGAGCTTCAAGCCAGGTAAATGCAACAGGGCACAAAAAAGAAAGCAGTGGGTGGGTGGGTAGGGGGTGTGTATATACACATACGTGTTTGTACACCTACAGAGATACCTGTTGTACCCCAAGTACCACTAAAACTGCCGTTAGACCTACCAGCCCTACCAGTACAGGCAACAGGCTACGCTTGTAGCAGGAATCCATTTCCCCCCTAACGTGTCTGAGCAGCAGTTTCCCAGCTCTCCCAGCAACGCCGCTCAGCAGGGCCAGCATCAAGCAGAGCTGCTCTGTGCCCGCAGAGTGTGTCTGATGCTTCCCGAATCATTGGATTTGGGACGCCAGCACAGAGCAATTGGACATGGGCAACAGATCTGATGCGGAGTCCTGTAGCTACATGCTAAAAACCCAGACTCTTAAAGGGAATTATGGATTAACCCTGCCAGGATCTAGTCCTTAATGTCTTAATCCATGATCATAAGAAGCAAAAGCACAGCAGGCCACTGAATCTAGGTCTCCTGAGTATTACACTAATGGCCTAACCATTGGGCCATTCTTTACAGCTCAAGAGTTGAGCCTTGGTTCCTCTCTGACGTCTAACTCACTATCCCATGGTGATAGCTAGTTCAGCGGTCCAATTCTTGACTGAAATCTGTTGATCATTCCATTTGTTGACTTGAAAAGAATCTAGTATCATGCTGATGTTTTAAAATGTGGTTGTTGCTAGCCTGTGCTTTAGCTGTTGCAGAAAATTTTTAACAAAGTTGCTCAACATCAGAAATAATCAATGAGCATTTATATTTTTGTTTGGGGAAGAATGGCTAGATAAATTATACCAAAAATTGGCTTATTCTGTTATTCAGTTATTAATATTAATGGTTTTGCAATTTCAGTTTACACAGAGGCACCTATTGAAAAAATACAAGTCACAATTCAAGCAGGAGACCAAGCTCCTACAAAAATGGTACGTTTAGTAACGTTTGAAGCTCCAGAGGCACAAGTATCTTCTAGCAAAGATGCAATTAGAAGAGTGAAGAAAATCCTTGATGATACCAATGACCAGGTACTGCTGTAAAAATCTACTTCTAGACTTGTGGGAGACATTACACGAAGCTCAGTTATTTGTATTTCTTTTTGAAGTAGCTTCCTTTGTTTAGATAGTAAACAAAAATTGGAAAATAAAGACAGGGGTTTGGGTATGCCACTCTTTCTGCAGGTCTTTTGTTTGCATGCGTCTCTTCTGCAGGTGAAGGACATTAGAAAGAGAAGGTTGGTTTTGTAGCTTTTTCTGAAAATCTCTTGTAAGACACAAAATAGCTGTTGTGTGCCCCAAAGGTAGTCTGTTCTTTCCAGCTAGCACAACTGCAGCAAAAAGGTATGACTCCTACCTACACAGCTTGCCCTGTGTGAGACAGTCACTGCAACGGCGTGGTCGTTACCAACACTAGTTCCATGTAATTGCATGGCCAACAATTTCTACGCGTGTTCATTATCACGAAAGAGTTTGAGATGCTGTTCTACTTATGTGTGAGTTTAACACATTATTATGGATGTGCCTTATTGTGATGTATTTCAGGAATTCTCTCAGGTGTATATCTTGTCTTCTAAGGCAGCAAAGAGGTTCACAGCTCTGTGTCTGATTTTACTTACAGCCTTCTGCAGGAACACAGAAAATAATTTTGTTTTTCCAATGGTACCATTGACTAGGGGACAAGAAAATCCAGAAGCTCATCATCCAGTGCCAGCAGCGCCAGTGGAAGCGCCGAGAGTACAACGAGCAGCCCCTCCAGCAGCGACTCTGACAACAGAGCGTCGTGGAGAGGCACCCAGATAACTCTGAAAACAAGACAGTCCGAAGCCAAAGGAAAGAAATTCTACCCTTTCGGGGACAGTGGCAGCAGCAGCAGCAGTGGTAGCAGTAGCAGCAGCAGTAGCAGCAAAAGTAGCAGCAGCAGCAGTAGTAGCAGCAGCAAAAGCAGCAGTAGTAGTAGCAGCAGCAGCAGTAGTAGTGGCAGCAGCAAAAGCAGCAGTAGTAGTAGTAGCAGTAGTAGTGGCAGCAGCAGCAGCAAAAGCAGTAGCAGCAGTAGTAGCAGGAGAAGCAGGAGTAGCAGCAGCAAGGGCAGCAGCAGCAGTAGTGGCAGCAGAAGCACCAGCAGCAGCAGCGCAGGCAGCAGCAGCGCAGGCAGCAGCAGCAGCAGCAGCCCACCTGGGGTGAAGGGTAAGGCTAAGCAGCAGTCCAAGGCCACCGCACTTCCACGTGCCAGCGCTGCTGAAGGAGAGCGAAGCGTCCGTGAGCAGCGGCGTAAAGCACGGAGCAGCCGCAGCAGCAGCAGCCGCAGCAGCAGCAGCAGCAGCAGCAGCAGCAGTGAAAGCACTGGTGCTTCCCGTCGCCACAGCCAGTACTACAGCCGAGCTGAGGCGAAATCCGCCAGGTCCCAATCTAACAGCAGTTACGGCATCTCTACGAAATGGGTAAAATTTCCCAATGTTTTGCATCTGCTAGGGGTGACCTTCACCGGGCTGTAGGTAATAACGTCTTTTGGAATTTTGCAGGAATATCGCCTTCCAAAAGTATACCAGCTCCGCTTCAGGCCTGCTCACGTCCACTGGGTAGGTCCCTAGTTCAGAGTGCATCCCTGTAGTGGCTATGGCTGATATGGCCAAGCATGTTTCTGAAGGGCTTTGTTGGGTTCGTTTCACCAGATCATTCCATACCGTCCTGTAACAACACTGAGGATGGCCGAAACAAGCAGATTTACTACTAAAATACTGACTCTCACACTACACCCTTCTGTTGTTGCGGCACTTGCAATCCTCAGATTGGGGTCAGGACTCCTTTGGGCTGGCTGCTGTACAAGGCAGCCAAAGCTAAGTTAACAGAGACCGGGGGGAATTACAGAAGAGCAGGGCCTCCCTACGGGAATAGCTGTGTCCACGGTTTTTAGGCAATTGTGGAAAAATCATCAGGGATGTGGATTGTATCAGAAGCCAGGGTCAGTATGCAGTATGGCACAGAGATATTTTAAGTATGTGTTAGAAGGATGGCAATGTAGTGGCTTTTGTAGGTGTTAGCTGTGAAGTTATGTATCCTGCTTGTGAAAGAGGAAGGTGGTTTACAGTGGTTTTGATTAAATTGCAATTTCTTCTTTATTTCTAAAAAATATGGATAATTTGACCACTTAATCAGTGTCAGTTTCTATTTTCCCTGACACCAGGCCTGGACAATGTGATGTTGCCATTGGCAATCACTGCCTACACGGCCTTCAGCAGGGAGGTCCGTGTGGGTCCGTTCCTACCCAACGTAGTTCATGTCTGCATGTGATCATAAAATAACACCCTAGATGTGTCTCAGTCTGCCTGTTACCTACAGAGGGAGGCTGATAGCTCTGATTTTGATGTCTACGCTGTAAAACCAGGGGCCAGGCCATAGCTTTTTATCCTACTTTGGTTTCATAGCATCCAGATCATAAGATATCAAGCAGCTCATCATCCTCCTCCTCTGAGTGGGGAAGCAGCCGCAGCAACAGCAGCAGCAGCAGGAGCAGCAGCAGGAGCAGTCGCCCGAGCAGAACCAGCAGCAGCCACAGCAGCAGCAGCAGCAGCAGCCACCTCCACGGAGGACATGCTGGCCACGGCTCCAGGAGGAGCAGAGGCACCAGCACCCACCACAGCCACGGTTCCAGCTGGACACGCGAGGTACGGCCAGCGGCACGGGGCGAACGAGCGGCTGGGTTCCCAGCCGTGCTGCGGTGGCACCCCAACCGGCTGAGGGGGTCAGGATCAGGCAGTCTGCTGCAAGGCGAGGTAGTAAATCGAAAGCCAACGTCTGTCGGGATATGTTCCCCCATGAAAACATTTCTTCCAAATTCCCTTGGCTCTGGGGGCTGGTTTGCTGGTTTCTTGGGTGTGATTTCCTTCCTTTCCAAAGGTGTTTGCAGGATGTGAAAGCCTGGATTTGGAAATCATAAAAATTGAAAGGAATGGAGTTGTAAGGCAGAGGGGAAAGAATTTTCTTTTCCCCATGAAAGCCCAAAATGCAAAATAAATTGCATTAAGGTAAAAATGGGGAGGAAATAAATAGGGTTTATTTAAAGATCTTTTTTAACTTAAGTCCACCTAATTATTTTTAGGTGTGGATCTGAGGTCATGAGTGCATGCAGAGCATAACTAAAATCAGACTTTCCATGGTCATTACTGATCGGTAAAAGTAAAATCCCATTAAGCACAGATCATCTTTATCTTTACCACACACCTAGTATTCTGTAATTGCGGTAAGTAAAGGTCTCTACACAGCGATAAAACAAACTGCTCTGCAAATGCAATGTCCATCAGAACTCTGCTACTGGGAAGGATTTTGAAATAATCGGTTGGCTGGAAGGAGCCGTAGTATAGCGAAATGTGGACAAGGAGTACTGGTTTTAAACCAAAAGAGGGTAGATTTAGACTAGATACAAGGAAGAAATATTTTTATGATGAGGGTGGCGAGACACTGGCACAGGCTGCCTAGGGAGGTGGTAGAAGCCCCATCCCTGGAAACGCTCCAGGTCAGGTTGGACGCGGCTCTGAGCAACCTGGTCCAGCTAAAGATGTCCCTGCTCCCTGCAGGGCCTTTAAAGGTCCCTTCCTGCCCAAACTGTTCTGTGATTCGATGTTGTCAGTGGGTATGCTGCTGTGAGGACACCCAGTACGTATCGTAGGCAGGTACTTGAAACATTAAAATAATGAACAAAAGCTTACTACGTGCATCAAGATACTGCGGAAGAGTCTTGGATCCCTCACCGAAACAATCATGTCTTTGAAAATTCCTGCTGGTAATGAAATAATCAAGATTCCAACCAAATTTGTCCTTGCATATTGGGAATATAGAAATGCATACCACAAACTAAACTGACGAAGGACGAGGGCTGCTTCCTGCTACCAGCACACCTGAACTGGACGGTCGGCTCTCCCGTGAGTACGCAGATACTTAAGCACAGATGGTTGGGGGTTGTTTTTCAGCGCAACTTCCTGGGAGACGTAATTCCACCTGGCATTGCGATCGTGGCACAGGCAGTGAGGAGTGACAGCAGAAATCAAGGTTATCAAGCTACAGCATATGTTCGTTCTCATGCTGCCAAAGTTGATGTGCAACTAGTTGTGGTTCAGCTGGCTGAAACCGATTGGAAAGCGTGTGCCGACGCTGTAATACTGCCTCTGAAAGCACAGGTAAGCACACGGGCAGCTTCACCCAGAGGGACGTCTGAAAGTCCCAGGTTTTTAAATAAGCACAGAGCACCTGCTGCTAAGCAGAACCAAGCAGCAAAAACGTGCCTATTTTGAAATATTTCACAAACTTTTTAAAGTTTCAGAATATGTGCTCTTGTTCCCTATTCTTCTGAATAAAAAATAAAGAGTAAAAATCAGCCGTTTCAAAATGCAGCAAAAAAAGATATTGACTTTCAAAATACATCAAAATATGACCAGTAGGGGTATAAAAAATGTCCGAACACTTGACCGCTTCATTACTACCTATTTATTTTTTGCTGTACTATAGGTTTGCTTGGCTGGGAATCTGGCTGGTTTTCTCTGTATAATTTGTTTCAGGAGGCTCGTAACTCAAATGCATTTCAAATGTTGTATTTCTTAGGATTTCTATCTAAGGATGGAAAAAGTAAAGTTGGGCAATGGGTTGGTGCCCCAGAGAGCATCATAAATGAAGGAACAGGTCTCTCCTTTCCCTTTTCTGCGTCTCCATGTGCCGCACCTCCCGTGTGCCTTCTAACGCGAGAGACCTTCGCGTAACCACGTACAAACCTCTCCTTTCCCCAGCTGCGGTTATCAAACCCAGCGTGATATTGCTGGGGCGGGGCTCACGTCGAGAGGTGTGGGGAAGCCTAGAGATAATACACATTGATTATGAAGTTGTCAAGCCTAAGGAAATCTCAGGAAATTATGTCAAACCTGGTGTTTCAAGGACTGCTTTGAGGCAGGAACATGTACCCGTGGTTCTGCACAGCCTAGCGAACTTTTTTCCTGCTCTGCTTCTGATTTTTTCTGCACGTAGGCGAAACTTCTCTGTGAGCCTATTTAGAGCAAAAGAAAAACCTGGAAACATTAAGGATCGATATGAAGTTTTGTGAAACAAAAACTTGCGTTTTGAAACGATCGGGGTGGTTCTGTGACTCTTTTCTGAAACCTGGGCGACTGTTTCCCTGTTTGTAAAGGCCAGACTGAGATGGGGCAAGGAGTGCCGGGACTACAGGATAGGGGCCGTGGCTACCACAGGCCAGCTGGCGAGGAAGCCGGCCGTGCAGCTGAAGGTGCAGTGGGGAAGTCTTCCGTCCTGGATCAAAAAGACAAGCACGGCGTACGTACTCCGTTCTTTCCCTAGCTGCTGTTGTGCCTTTCTTACGCTAGTTGGCTTTATAAAAACACTGAAAGACTTGGGTGAAATTTTTCAACCCAAACATATTTGGGTTTTTTTTTTGGATGGAAAACACAAGTACAATGGCACAAAAGTATTGGTGAATGTGTTCCACTTTCTCCACGTGTTTCATATTAAAAGTTATCCCCCAAATATTTAAAAACTTGACATGCTTAATTACATTTTCCATATTCAATGATTTGATATTTCAGTTCAAAATGCCTTTTTGTTTTGAAACGTTCTTCTATTCAGTCTCAAAAAATACCAGGTTAAAATGAGCAAAATAAAACCAGTGTGTTTCCTCTGGATAAAATCAGCCATTTAATCTGACCTAAAGTATTAGTTCGTTGACTTTTCTGTTCTTCCATCATTTCCCTGATTATTTCTGAACTGCTAGTAGTCCTCATCCTCCCGTGCCTGCTTTTGCTCAGGTGCCTGAGTTTGTCCCATCTTGTTTGCCTCTAGATTCATGCAGTACGTTCCTGGTGCCGCGCTCGTGTTGGGCTTCTCGGAAGCACATCAGAGAAATCCATCTCACGAGTTCATAGTAAGGGCAGCTGCAACATCTCCACGAACAATTGATACAGTAATTAAAGCTCCTGGGGTATGTGTCAATTTTTATTTTCCTCTACCTTACCTTGAGTGGATTTTCAGCTAATAACATTTTGATACCTAACGTAAAGGGAAAAAAAAGCAAAGCCTTCCCTTTCGGAGGAGCTGCTGTATACCTGACTGTAACATGGGTCTTGAAACACATACCAGAGTACTCTTGGGTTTGTGCTGCCTCGCTGCAATGCAGCACTAAGTTGAAAACCAGACTCCAGTCAAATACTCTGTTTCCACGCTGGGAACAGCGGTTAGGCCCAAACTGTCTCACGTACGACTGCTCTGCATTCACGCCTTTGCTGATTTTCCCCGCTGTGACTGGTTCTGTGGGATGTATGGGGCTCTCGGAGCAGATAACGGAGGCAAGAGCCTGCCTTCCCCTCCGTTGCAGCCGTGCAGGGCATCTGTCTGTGTTGGCACTCGAGCCCCACATCTGCAGTAGCCATGCTTGCTGAGTCAGGCCCAGCAAGTTATCACAGCCACAAATACAGCTCTGCCTTAACCAAACTGGAGCAGTTAGCGACACTCTCAGAGCAGCTTGCACAGACTGGATCTGCAGAATCCCACTGATTAATTGGTCCTTGTCCACCAAATCCCTATGCACCACTTCTTAAAATTTCCCCTATGGATCTCTGGCAAATTAATAACCGCTAGCTATTCATACACAGAGAAATTAGTGTGTCTTTAACCTTCTATGGTGCTTCAGTTTGCAGGATCTTTAATATACGATAATGAAGAAGTAGGCACACTAGGCACTAATTTGATTCTCTTGGTGAATGTAATTTGTAGCTACAGTGAGGGATCTTACCCCAATGCTCATTGTGCCAGTTTTCAGCCCATAATGGATGCTGTTCACTTTTCCAGACACATCCACCAACTCACTCAGTTACTTAACTTCTTACCTTATTTTTTAAGAAGTCACTTAATTATCACTTAAACTCGTGAGACCCCCCCTGCAGGGCTGCGTCCAGCTCTGGGGCCCCCAGCACAAGACAGACACAGACTTGAGCGGGTCCAGAGGAGGCCACAAAGATGCTGAGGGGCTGGAGCAGCTCCCTGTGAGGACAGGCTGGGAGAGCTGGGGGTGTTCAGCCTGGAGAAGAGAAGGCTCCGGGGAGACCTTAGAGCAGCTTCCAGTGCTGAAAGGGGCTGCAGGGAAGGTGGGGAGGGACTCTTGATCAGGGGGTGTGGAGATGGGACAAGGGTTAACAGTTTCAAACAGAGGGGAGATTTAGATGAGATATTAGGAGAAATTCTCCCCTGTGAGGGTGGTGAGACACTGGCAGGGGTTGCCCAGAGCAGCCGTGGCTGCCCCCTCCCTGGCAGGGCTCAAGGCCAGGCTGGATGGGGCTGGGAGTGACCTGGTCTGGTGGGAGGTGTCCCTGCCCCCATGGTGGGGGGGGTGGAACTAGATGATCTTGAAGGTCCCTTCCAACCCAAACCACTTTGTGATTCTATGATTCATCTGTGTCTGTTATTTTCCAATGTCCTTAACAATTTCTCAAGAAGTCAACAAGAGTGACTAGAAGAGAAGACAATGATTCCTCACAAAAGCTTAAGGTTCAGGTGCATTCTGGAGAGACTAACACAACTGCAATTGTATAAATGCATCTTCAAGATTTTTTTTTTCAAGATAAGAGTCTTTTTTTTTGTTTGCAGTCATATCTCAAGCAAGACGGTTCAATTTATCTTAATGTATTTTCATTTCTGCTTTTTCAGGTAACACTTTACTATCAGGCTCTCCGAATGCCATTCACGCTGCCCTTAGGCCCATCTCCAACTTACGAGACTCGAGATATCACTGCCTGGAATATATTTCCTGAAATAGCTTCTCAAATAGCACAAGAAGATCAATGTAAATACTGTTTATATGCTTGTCTCATGAATAAGCAATGTTTGTAGATCAGTCCTCTGCCATGACTGGGCCTTGCCTTTCCTTGTAGTGGTCTTCTAGGGAAGCAGAGCATCTCTAACCCTGCTTTCTCAACAGCTCGTTCCTTCACTTGGAAACACGTGTGTTGGCAGGTGAAGGAAGAGACTTCAAACTGATGCAAATATTCAGAGTTCAGGAACCATTCCCGTCTGCAAGGACTAGAGCTTTTGCCCAGTCTAAGAAGGTGCCATCTCTGCACTGAGAGGCATCAGATGATGGGTACAAGACAGATCGTGTGTTTTCTTCCCTGTTTATTTTCTTCAGAAAGGAGTCGTGTGAGTCACAGCTGGCTGGTGCCCAGCACTTCTGTGGGAAATGGGAACCGCTTTTTATCATGGTCAGCTACTGGGTTTAGTTTCTCAGGAATTCGGTACATTTTAGTCCCTGTTAGCTGGAGTTCTGTGTTTAGCCTGTAACCAAAATCAATACCAGTATAGGCTATATCTGGCAGTTATTGTGTAGTGCTATCCTGTCCTTACAGACTCTGGCAGCACTGAAAGCTTCTGCGCAGGAGACAATGAAGTTTCTTTCCCATTTGCTGGGCAGTTCAGTCTCTCAGAGGTGACTTTCAATGCTTTGCAGCGGCACACCTGCCATTGTCACATCTGCCATTGCCTTTCTGGTTTTGTTTTGCAGCCACATGTGAAGTCAGAGAGGGAGATTTCAAAACGTTCGACCGCGTGAGCCACACATATTCTTTTAATAAAAACTGCAACCTGATAGTGGCCCAAGACTGTACTGAACACCCAAAATTCATCATTGCTACAAGAAAGGTTGATCCTCAGTCTTCATCGAGAGTGGTGCACATAAACACGACCTCAGCGTAAGTGTGGTTTATCCCGAGGGCTCGGGAATTAGGTATAATGTTGCAGGGAGTTAGTCTGGGGATGGCCGGTGTCCAGCCCCGAGGTGAAACTGGTTCGCAATCGGATATCTGGGGAAAGACAGGATTTCCAGAAGGAATCCTCATCTGAGAGTCTTGGTTTAGTTGCTCTTGTCTTCAATTTCACAGCCACCATTACCTGACAATGTGCTCATTAAGTCCCCATGCCGTCTTTTCTGTAAAGGCTGAAACTCAAAATCCAAAGTCCTAATTTTGCACTTTGGAAAGAAAACAGCTCGTTCATACGTTCATTCATTCAAAATTCAGATATTGAGATTGATTCTCTGCTAGCTTTAGTCACAAATATCTCTTCTTTTCACATTTTAAATTAAGCATTAGTTTCTCCTTTTTTTTTTTTTTTTGATTCTTTTTCTGAAGGAACATCACAATCTGTCCTCTTGCAAATTCATCTCTCCTTGTGGCATGCAATGAAGAACAAGTTCTGTCACACAGTGGAGATTCTGAGTATGAAAAAGGTAAACTGTGATACCCACTTTTCCAGGACTGACCTAGAAACTAATATCTTCAAGGTGGTTTTATAAATTCCACAGAAAAATCTCAGTGTAAAGAAAACACAAGTGGGATTAATTCAAAGAAAAACTAGAGACTTTACTTTCTTAATATTTGTATTGACTCATGTTCCCATTTCCTCTAGTATATGCACTCTTACTTTCCTTCAGCATAGCTGACATTAACTAAAGCTCCTTCTTATATATATGGCATGTCCAGGCTGTGGATTGTTTAGAAAAATGTTCTTGCAATAGCCACAGTTAGGTGCTTTGGTTCAGATATTTAGCTGGAGCATCACCAGTGTCATTATCATTTAGAGGCTTAGCAGACTGGATACCAAAGCCAGTTCCAACCGTAGGGAACAGCAGTAAAATACTTTTACAAATAAAGAGATAATTGCTTCTAGTTTTGCTTCCTCTTGCCACAAAAAAAAAATAAATTAATCCAACTGTAGCAGCAAGATGGTCATTGCGAAGGAAAACGCGTTACGCTGAGGTTTGTGCTACTCAGTTTCTCCACTAATTTGAAATTGAGCAGATCACCTTATGAGTCACTATCTTTTTACAGACAATGTTAAAATTTATAAAAACGGAGCAACGGTTATCGTGGAAGTTCCAACACATGGGCTGAAGAAGGTGACTTTCGATGGCGTGACCCTTAAGGTACTGGGCTTGCTATCAAGGTCACCGCTTTGTTTAGTACCACGGCAGTGCAACTTCAGCGTTCACTGCGGAGATGTGCTGTTTTGCAGGTTATTGTTGCTTCATGGATGAGAGGAAGGACCTGTGGGGTTTGTGGAAATAATGACAGGGAAAAGCACAATGAACTGCAGATGCCAAACCGCAAGGTGGCCCACAGCTGTTCCGCTTTTGTTCATTCATGGGTCTTGCTAGAAGAAACCTGCTCTGGTGGTGAGTGGATCTGAGAACACTTCATGCCTGGGGAGAACACGATTTCGCTTTTCCTCTGCCAATAGTCAGAAATTATTTTTTTTTTAAGAGCAGCAGATATTTTTTACTTAGAAAAGACAATAGCAACACGTGTCCATTTTAGTTTCATTAACCACTGACTGTTTAACACACTGCCTGTGAATATAGAGGATATATACAACAGCAAAAGTCTTTCTCTCCTGTGCAGTTCAGTGTTAAATAATTGATTCTACTGTAACTTCTTACACTGAGCAGCTTTTTTCTTGGAGAGGCAAAATCAGGCCTAATCTTGCTCCCACTGAAATAAGTGTGATTTTCACCGCTGAATCAAAGCAGTTTCGGCTGTTATCTGCAGACTTAATTTCATCAAACAAGTTGCAGACTGTGAATGCAGTGTCAGATCTTCACTTTGTGCAACTTCTCAGAGCGCAGGCGATTTCATTCTTGCTCTGTACCATCCGAGGGTGCAGTTTCCAGGAAATATTTAGAAACACTCTGAAAGTCAAAGAGCTTCCTCTCACATGTAGCTGGAAAAATAACGATGATCTCCCATAACATCAATACAGTTTTGTTCTGTAGGTCTCCATTTACCTTGGACCTGAGATAACTTTATTGAAGTTAATGGTTGTTTTCTCCTTGACTTCAGTGGCAGCAGAATTGTACTTCTCCGTGTGCCAGGAAACAGAGTCGTAGCTGGGATCCTGTTAAGTTACATTATACCTTTCTAGTGAGATAATTGTAGCATTATAAAAATCATCCAATACAAAAATTATCCTTGATGTTATTATATAAATGCTGCCTTTTTTTTTTTAATCTATTCACTACAGTTGACATTTTTCCTAATGCAATGAAGTAGCCATTGTGCTTGCAGTATCTATTCTTAATAGCTTTCAGACACGAGAGGTTATTTTCTGTGTATTATGGAGTTCTAAAAAACTGGGTATACATGATTCCATTTGGGTTATATTGTGCAATTAGATTTTAAAAATAGCTCCCCTTTCAGGCTCTGTCCCCCAACTTATTATCATTCCATCTCGATAACCTCACTGCTGTGAAAATGGTTTGTCAGGCAACTGTGTTTTAATAAAAGCTGAAGAGAAAATACGGACCTCTATTATTGCAAGCATCGATTGGGATTTATTTCTACAATTTTAGCTACCTTCCCTTTTCCTCTTAGGGTGCAAGCTGCAGCGCGGTTATGTGAAGCTGGATCGAAACCCTACTATTGATGGAGAGGAATCCACGTGCTACTCTGCTGACCCAGTACTGAAATGCATGCAGGACTGTACTCCCGTCGAGACAGCTCCCGTCAAGGTTGGCTTCCACTGCTTCCCAAAAGGTACGGTGCCCTCCTCGCTGCGTCACGTGCTGCAGGAGCTCGGTCGGAGCCCTCGGAAGAGCAAAGCGCAGCACAGCCACGCACAGACCTGAGTTCCTCCAGCTCCTCGCTGAGCTGCTGGTTTTAATCCCACCAGTATTTGCTATAACCACTGGCCGTGCTGGCCAGCTAAAAGCTGGTTTAGGTGATGGCAGGTAGTGTCATCTGAGAAAAGCATTTGAAGTGGTCAAAGGGGCAGCAGCGATGGATAAAAAAGTTTGTCACGTTTTCGGGGTCTCCACACAGTTGAGACAAGCAGCACCGAGCCCTTTCACGCAGACTGCGGCCTGCGGTTTTGTGTAGGCCAGGGCCAGCGAGGCGGCTGGGAGTCCGTCAGGGAGCGCCACAGGATTGCTGCCGTTAGGCTGCTGTGCAGTACACCAGCGAAAAACACGTTGCTGGAATGTTGTCTGGATCCTTCCAAAAAATGGTTTGGTTTTGAGGGTATTTTATAGACTCAGGTTTTTAAAAACACTGGGCCTTTTTCCCCTTTCACTTACCCCAACCTGTCACGCATTCGATGCGCCGCCTAACGCAGGTTCACACGGAGGTTGTCTAAGCATGAGGGATGGAATCCAGCCTGGAACCTACAGATATTCCTAAACCTTTTAATGAATTACACCATTTATATATACCTTAGAGGGAAACCTTCCATCAGGGAGCAGCTACTGAAGTGGTCTGTTCTCTGCGTTAACCATTGTTGGCCAAATCCATTGTTAGCTGGGATAATCCAGTGTAGTTTCACTGGAGCCAATGGTCCCCTGTGTTGAGTAATACTGGAGAGGAACAGGGTGTTTCATGTCTGATTTTAAACAACATCTGTGTAGAGCTTTGTACTTTGCTCATGTTATTAATACCTGCAATGTGCTGAATCAGCCCACAAAAGCAATGAGTATCTGTCTCTAATAGTCAACCGTCTACCACAGCCTATTCACCGAGTAGCACAGAGAGAGTGCTAATAGTTTTCTGACAGCTCCCTGAGACGTGAATAGATGCATCCCTTTATGAAAAGAAAAACCCACTCTCAACAAAAAAAACCTTCCAAACTCTTGTCATATCCATGTTTCACGGATTTCTTTTGTGTGCCCAAGTCTGTATCTCTGAAATGTCATCACCCCGGGACACTCACTGCCTGAGAATATTAGGCTATAATAAAGCTGTCTCACTCTCTCACAAAAATGTGCGAGAAAAGAGGAAAATCAGAAAAAAATATATGTTAGTTGTTGCAGCCAGTGCTGCTTTTACAGCAACTGCAGGCTTCTCTGGGTCATTTGCTGAACCAGAGACTGAGAAGTCTGCTAGCAGCATTCCTAATCAAGGGCTTTTTTTATTTATTTATCCTGAGGAGGAGGAAGGGGAAAAGGAGGAGGAGGGAGAGGAAGAGGAGGAGGAGGAGGAGGGAAAAAAATGCCAATTGTGGTTTTTTAGTGAGATGATTGCTTTTCCTCAGGCTAAGAATCAACAGGAAGGCAAGGCCAGCCCTTAAAGACTGTTCTTTTTCTTTCTTTGTTCAACACCCTGGAGAAGCAGCGGACACAAAGTCCTCACCTTTCTCAAGCTGAAACCCTGTACCTACATACACTGGACAAAGTCCTTTTCCCAGCTCTTTGTACGAGAACTCAGACCCGATAGTCCGCTGTTCCAAAAGAGAGGGACCCCATCACTGCTGCAAGCGGAGCAAGGACAAAACAAAGTACAAGGAGGCAGAGTTTTTCCTTGTTGTCTTCAAATCAGTGAGACTGTAGTCTTAGGGTCTTGACCGAGGCAGACATCACTCACAGATTAAGTCCACATATCGGTTTAGATCTCAAATGTGCCACAAGCCCTGCCCGTAGGGATCGTAGTTACTCAGCCATGATCCAATTTGCTCAGGGAACTATTTCCTACGTGGATGTGAATGTGATCAGACCCACGGTGTGCCCAAGAGTAAGAGACGTAACCAGAATTAATGTATATGAAAACCAGAACTCGGACATTTTATAGCATTTCTCATTTCACAGCTGGAAAATATTATATATTTTTAAAAAGCATCCCCAGCACCTTTCTGGGCAATATTTATTGTCCAGCTTATTATGCAAAACCTGTGCTTCAGGTTGGGCAGTAGTCTAGCCGAGGAGACTGTTAGCATTTCAGGAGATAAGTGACTGGTACACTCAGAACCCGTACGGTGGTCCCCAGCTTTCCCTGTGGTGAGCGATGGCACGTTATAAATGTATTGTCCAACCAAGGGATAAAGCAAATGGAGGTAAAATTATGAAAGCTTTACCCATTCTCATTACACAAACTTAACCTAAATGGATGTCCTAATATTCTCCCAGATGCAATGATAAACCTCCAACTAGCTAAGAATATTTATTGGGAGGATGAATGTCATTATTCCGTTTAGATTATTTCAGCATTAAGGGATATGGCTTGTTCAAGCTGCTGTTGATAAAGCAGTGTGGGAAGGTTAATGCTGCGACTGACAATGCTCTGCCAAATTTCACAATATATGGGAAACTTTAATTAGAAGTTTATGAACCTCTGAAAATTCTCCAAAGGGCTTATCCTTCCGAATGAACTTCGACAAACAGTCAGCTGAAATACGCAGTGCTAGGCGGCAGTCGCACGAAAAGGGATTGCTGATGTGTGCCGGTGCGCGGTGGTCCTACACCGACGGCGGCCACCTCCGGCACTTCTTCTGCCTCCTGCCCGTCGTCTTTGGGCTTCAGGAAATGTTACTCATCTTGATTTTAGGGAAGTGTGATAGTAATTATATCGTGGATGAAAACCCTGCTCCAAGTCAGTGAGTCAGTCAGATGTCAGTTGTGGGGGCAGGATTTCATTCTTCGCTTGCTGAGGGAGCTGGCAGCCATCAAAACAGTATTTTCTTGAAACGTGTTAATTTGCTCGATGCTAGTTAACAATGGCCTCGCTCTCCTGACAGACGCTGCCGTAAGCCTGCTGGAATGGCAGAGGAGCAGCGATAAGAAATCTGCATCGGAGGATGTTGTGGAGTCTGTGGATGCCGACGTTGATTGTACCTGCGCTGGCGACTGTAGTTAAGCCAAACGCTTTCGTGTTGTGCCTTAGACGTACCACACAAATCACTGAAGAGCCGGACAGATAAGAACGTAATAGCTGTAGCAAAATATTAAGAAATGTGCCTGAAGAAAATAAGCCTACTGCATTGCATCCAGAGTCAAACGCGTTATGT
The DNA here is from genome assembly GCF_034619465.1 of Leptosomus discolor. Lineage (NCBI taxonomy): Eukaryota > Metazoa > Chordata > Aves > Leptosomiformes > Leptosomidae > Leptosomus > Leptosomus discolor. The sequence continues at coordinate 85,163,460 of NC_141393.1, forward strand.
ACAGTCTGCACTGCTTAATAAATACGTTGTTCATTAAATAAGTATTCATGTGGTCTCTCTCTTTGTTCTTCCCTATCAACAAAACAATCAGACCAACTATAATATTATCCAGAAATTCTGCTTCCTTTTATCTGAAATATAATTACAGCAGTCCTCTCTCAAAATTATGTTCACTAGGTGATGAAAGGAAACATGATTACGGCTACTGCTAACATTCCATTGTGCAAAGAATTTCATATTTAGCATACTAAAGACACAGTAAGCATTTGTTTTCTTTTATGTTTTCTGGTAAAGAGCAAAGTCTGTTCTTGGAACCATTCTGCAAAAAAATACATTTTACTCCCAGCAAGACCATTAGCCTTAGTACATTCTACAAAGGAATGAATTGGACTGCTAGACTCCCACTGTAGCTTTCCAGAGAGCTATAGTGTGTGACACAGTCCCCATTTTCATTTACATTTCAATGGATGTGCTGTTGCCTCATGAGCTAAAAGTATGAATAGGAACTTTTTTTTTTTTGGTTTACCATCCCCTATTGTATATCTATGAAAATGATGCCTTCAAAAATTCAGGGAACAAAAATACATCCGGTAGCATTCCAAATACTCCAAGAAAGTAATATACAGAAAAATATGTAGGATCAATAGCATCATAAAGCTGAAGTAAAGTACAAGCAGGACACTTAGACTGTGTTTAACCGGCCAAGTGGCAGTCTGCTCGCTTTCGCCAGGCCCACGCAGAAAGGCCATTCCCTCCCAGCCCAGGGGAGCAGGAGGAGGTGGCGCCTTCAGCCCCCCAGCAACGGCACAACACCTCTTCGCCCCGTACAGGAATCAGCCGTGCAGCGAGCCGTGGTGCTCTCCGTAACAGGCGACAGCAGCCGGCGTAGTGCTCTGCCAGGAGAAGCCTCGGCTCGGGCAAGGTACCGCTCAACCCAAGTGCTGTCAGGAAACTGTCATTAAAGAAAATACGTTTCTTTCTAACCCAGAACTGAGCTATCAGAGAGGCGATTGAAGCCTAAATAGCTGAACAATTACAGAAGAGCATTGCTCAGTGCTTTTCTTTCAAGAGCAGAAACATGACTGTCGTCCAGTGCTCCTCTCGCTCTCTCTCAAGTTGCAGCTCGCCACCAGCTTGAAGTTAGAAAAGACCCACTTTTTCTCAGGGCACTGCTCTTGCTTCCTTGCTTCCAGGAGAGATTATGCCACTAGGAGCTGGTTCAAAGCACTGGGCTCAGCCCTGACGCGAGCCTGTCTGCCCTGAAGCCTCTCTCCTGAGGGTAACCCACAGAGGGCAACAGGGGGTCCCCTGCCTGGACGTAGGCTGTGTGTGGTGCTCGAGAACCTTCCTGCGAGCTGGGCCTGTGTGCAGAGAGCCAGTGCTCTATTCGGGAGCTTTTTTCATGCAAGTGTGTTCAAGCTAAGACCAGTGACGTGAGTCCTTGCGCTGTGTTTTGGTATGGAACAAAGCGTTCACCAGTCCCCTGTACAGAAGCTGCGTTTTGCGAACTCATCAGAAAGGCTAGCCCCAAACAAGAGAGGAGATGAAGAATACTGCGTTCCCCTTGCCTTTAAGATCACACTAATATTGCACCTGGAGAGCCCTTTTCTTCCTGGTATTGTTTTCACTGAGGCTTATGGGAGATTTGCCGCTGACTTTCATAGGATCAGACTGTCATCTTTAATCCAACACCTTTCTCTTTAATCTGCTTGTTTACGAAAGAGAAACTTTTGCCAGTCAACCACTTCAGATGAGACAAAGGTGGTGAAGAGATGCAGCAAGAGAAGAAAAATGAACTTTCATGCTCAACTACTGGAGCGGGAATTTAGTAACAGCAAGGAGCCATTAGTAAGAGAAGTAATTCCGCTCACAGTAAAACACAGTCATCTACACAGAAGCCTGACACTAATTAACAATGATCAAGCTGGGATGTACAGTACAAAAAATACCAGCGGCTCATAAAGGCAAACGCCTTCTCCAGAAACAATTTACAGACTGTTAAAGTCGTTGGAAAAAAACTCGAAGGCAGAGACTGATCAGCAGCCCTAAATGAGTTTGTTCTACAATGATGATATATTGTAATAATAATAATGCTAATAACATTAACAACAACTCATGCCTTTCCCCGGCAGAAGCGCCTTTAGCGGCACTTTCCCCTGGCTGTGGGCAATAAACCTCCCAACAGCAGGATGCTGCGTGCGACAGCTTGAGCCCAAAAGTCACGGAGAAGTCACGGCAGCGCGCGGGCAGTCCCGGACACGGGGATAGAAAGGTGGAAATGCCCCACGGTGCCAGAGCACGGCTGGGCATTCACCCTCCATCCCCGTGAGGCAGCCGGGCCGGGGGGAAGCGGCTGCGGGCAGAACCCAGGCCCGGTCCTTTCGCTGCCCGGTGCTGGGCAGGGGCGAGACGCGGCAATGGTTATTCGGGTATTTCTGTTTCGAAGGGGCAGCCCTTGTTCCTGCCCAGTCCCTGTCGGTCAGTGCCCTCTTGCTGAGCCAGCCGGGTGCCTTGGGCTGGCTGAAAGGCTCCGCCGATGCTGCAGCTGTAAAACCCAAATAAATGAAAGTTAGGAAAGCCTGAGGTTGGCAGCGGGCACAGCAGAGCAAAACACTTAGAACCAGCTCGTTTTGCCAAAGGAATTAAGAGCATTAGCAGTACAAGTGTGAAAAAGCCCTTCTGGAGTTTCTAATGCACCACGTAGACATTTCCAACCCATCTGGGAGGATATATCTGCAGTCCAGATTTAAACCTCATTTGGAAATCATGCCTGTCCTCGCTTATAAAGCAAACCGAAGCTGTACAGCCTACCGAGTATCAAAACGCGTGCCTCAGAGCCTGGGCTGCTATGCACTCTGCTTTTCATTCCTAGGGCTTCTCAATGACATGCATTAATGAACTCTGGACTTTGTCGTAATCAAGGAATATGACCTTGCAATTATAGTACTCCAGGATTGTTTAAAAAAAATTAGTGCCAGGAGAAAAGATGCGGGCCTAAGCATAGGCCAGGCTTGAGTCCTAATCCTGCCTTTGCAGCTCTATAATGCGGTTTTGCATGAGGCTGGGGATTTCTGTGCCTCATTTTCTGCATCAGAAGGATATGACTACTTACCTACTCGATGGAGTCAGAAATGCTTATGAATTTATAGTCCCATATGTCTTTTGCAAGTTCTTCAGCGATTCTAGAGATGAAAAGTAAATTTTTCCACTAGATCTCCTAACCACACGAGTATACTTTATTGCTAAAAGTTGAAGGTTTTCATTTTCAGGTTCATCCAACTGTAAAATAACTATACATTTGGAAAAAATCAAAACAATGTACTTAATTTGTTCACGGTCAGCTTTGGTTAAACCTTAGCGGCTTATTCATAAAAGCCTAGAATTGGACCCTGCTATTACAGGGGGAGAGGCAAAAGGCTGTTGGAGGCACGGTCTTTTGTATCCTAGACAAAGACAACAAACCTTTTGTCCATCAGACCTGGTCTTTTGGTGCGCTGGTTTTAAATGACACGGTGGCTCCTAGGAAGGCGTGGGGGTTCTGCTCCAGAGCAAGGAGCTGCAGCATGACGGGGAAGGACAGACCAGTTGCTGTCAGACCCCTCCTGGAAATGAAACGCCTGCTCTGCAGCACATCAAACAAAAACAAGGACCGTTCTAACCCCACTGAAGTCAACGGTTAAACTCAACGGAGCTGGGCTTTTACTCAGCATGTTTGAACGAGGTATTAAAAGGACTAAAGCTGTCCCTAAAAATAAATGTACTGCGTGGATCTAAGTGCAGCTGATGAAGAAGAAACCTCGGGAATCGGGCAAATAAATACAGCAGCGAGGGCTAAACCCGGAGGCAGCACAGAGGGCTGCAGAGCGGCCACCAGACCCGCACGCCCATCTCAAGGTCTCTCCTGCCATCTACTGGCTCTACCCTTCCTAACAGCGGCTTCATTTTTTTTTTTCCCCCCAGGTTTATTTATAGGGCTGGTACATTCCAGGCAGTTTTATATATAAATTCTAATCAAGGTTTGGGATTTTGTTTTTTTCCCCTGGAACCTCCACACTTGATTACTGTGTAGGGTTTTTTTTCCTGTAAGTACATCACAATTCTGCACCTTTCTGAACACCATCTCACATTGTCTCTGGAGGAAAACGACATTGCCTAAGACATCCTCGTTTCTGTTATTGCTGGATAGGCAGTAATTACAGCGCAAGCAGGGCTGGGAGAACAGTTTACTAAGAAGATCCAAGGCTGTTTGAAAATAGCACTTACGGTTCTTCCTCAATCGGTGTGAGAAGGTTGTTATTTTGGTACCTGAAAATGCTTTAATGTACTGAAAAATATCTGAGTTTCCTGATTGTTTTCCCTTGTGATTGACTTAGCTGTAATCCACAGTGTACAGTTATATTTCCTGATATTATTAAGTTTACTTTCAGATGGGTTTGGGGAAGCAGGAATTACAGATAAATAGATCCGTGTGCCGCGCGTCCCTTCATTATCCATAACCTGTTTCTTCCTGACATCCCAGCTTCCCTTCCCCATTTCTCTGTGTCTGCTGGCCTGTTCAGCTTTGCTCAGTAGGACAAATGCTCAGCAGGACAAACGCTCGGCAGGTCTCTTTCTCTTTCTCTCTCTCTCTCTCTCTCTCTCTCTCTCTCTCTCTCTCTCTCTCTCTCTCTCTCTCTCTCTCTCTCTCTCTCTCTCTAACTGGACAGTCACGTTCTCCATCATCTGACACTTTTGGGTAAATTGTGAGTGCTTTGGAGAAAAATACTAGTGCGAGACTCACATCATCAAACCCCGAGCCCTGCACGAACTCTGCAAGGGTCACCATAACAAACACAGCGCTGAACTAGGGTGCTGAAGTAACAGTCCTCAGGCTTCTGCCGCATCTTTCTTTTGTCTCACTGGGAAAATGGTTCACAGGCTCTTTTTGTTCTGAAGCTTCAAGGCACTTTCGTGACTCTCAAAAATCTTCCTCTCAAGTAATGAAATTAGTTTCAAAGTACAGTAAGTGGTGACAAACGCATGAAACGGTGTGACCAGCCCCCCTCAAACCTACCTCTGTTATTTTTTTACATTATTTCCTCCATATATCGCCTTAACCTTTGCAGGTAGAAGTAACTCAACATTCTTTATAGACATTATTTGAAACAATATTTAAGTGCCTTGTTTGATAGTGGTTGTCTCTCATGCAGTTGAGAGTTTACTCTAGCTGGAGCTGCTTTGGTGCTTTGGGTTTTTTTGCCAGTTGATAAAAGGATAATTATAGCAAAAGAAACAGAGCCAAGAATTTGGGCTGAATAAGCTAACACGCTAGAATTCTACTTAGATTCCTGCTTATGTGGTCAAAACAAAACTATTAATATTCAAGATCTGTTCATGACCGTGAGGCTTGGCGGGGTGACGTACCGACTAGGTTCACTGTGGGCATGAGAGACGGACGCAGGCTCGGGCTGGGGCTAGAACCGGCCGTCGGAGGTTTGTCTCACCGCAAGGCGAACTGCCCTGCGTTCCTTCAGACTCAGCGCAGACAGGTTGCTCTCGGAACGGCGTTCCACCCCTGGGAAAGGTGGCTGCACCGCTTGCGTTTGGTACGAGCTCGGGCGTCTCCAACCGTGAGTCGTGGTGCCCCCGTTGCCTCTGGTACCATGATCTGCTGCACTGCGAGCCCTGACGTTCACGTGGCTGAAGCCAGAGTGTGTCTTCTCCACAGGGTCATGTACTGAGTTCCGTGTGCTAAGGAGAGTCGAGCACTTTGGGTGGGATCTAAGGTATCTTCCCCCTCCAGCCTGGTGGCTGCCTGGATTATTCAACAGGACATGCCGAAGAGGTCATCAAGCACATCCCATTTCCCGGGGCCCTGGGCTCCCTGGGAACAGGTTTCCACACCTGAAATCACCTTCTAGGCTCTGGCAGCTACATTGCCCCTTCTGATACATGGCTGGGGAAGGTGAGGAGGGGGAGATGTCTCACGTCTCGGGTGACTCTTCAAGCCATTAAATCATAAATAGGTGGGAACCACAGTTGTATCATTGAAGGAGCGTAATCACAGCTACTGTGCTTTCGTGGGGCTCACTGGTAGAGATTAAGGGGTGTAGAGGGGGGAACATCTGGTGTGAGGCTTTTCATGTCTTATGTGTGAGCAGGGGCTGAGCCCCGCAGCTTTTCCAGCTGTTCCTCAGGATGCTGGAGAGCTGCACAGATTGTCAAAATCAGGCTCCGGCAGACTTTGCCACTTAAACGCGCAGAAGGGTGTACTAAGGATTCCAGTCTTACCCTACGTTTTATCCAAGTCTTTTACTTTGTGGAGCTGGGCGTCTCTCGCTACACCACCACAGCTTCACGTTGGAAAATCCCGGTGCAACCAAACTGAAGCGCTCCGGAGGAATTAATCGGTGACCTTGCCTGACAGGCCAGAACAAACCTGGCAGGCGGGCTGCCCCCGTTGCCAAGTCCTCGGATCCCCAGCTGCAGCCGCGCGGAGGACACAGCTTTCCCGGGCCGGGCAAGGCTGCCAGCTGCCAGCCCAGCACCAGCCATCTCCCCGGCGCTGCCGCCTGCCTCCGGCTTGGCTCGGCCGGCTCCCGAGCATGCCGCGGGCGGCGGGTTCCACCGGGCAGCGCGGGAGCCTGGCGCTGCGCCTGCCTGCGGGCCGGCAAAACGGATGGCTCTGCTCGTGGGAGATGCCGGGGCGCCCACGCCTCCCTCCCATGCCCCGAGAGGCGACGTGACAGCCCGAGGGGCAGCTGGGTCTCGCGGGGCGGAGGGCTGCTCCCGGCCTCGCTTTCCTCGCGCGTGCAGGGGACGGCGGAGCTTCTCGGTTGTGGTGTGAGGAGGCGGCTTCGTTTGTGGTTTTGGAAGGATCCGAAGGCCGAAGCACTTTGGCATCGCGTCCCAGCCTTCCCTTGGCGGGGCGGCACGGGTCAGCTGAACTGAAGAGCCAGGTTTGGGTTCCCAGCGCAGGCAGAGCTCTGTGCTTTGTGCACCGCTCCGCCCTGCCAAAGCTGCGGCTTTACCTGAACAAACACCCACAGAGAGAACCCTGGCCTGCCCAACGCAGAGTCACAGCTCAGACTCTAGTACTGATTCATATCGTGTCAATATAGATGTAAGTGTAAATGTAAACACAAATATAAATAATATAAATACAAATAGAAATAGAAGTAGAAATAGAAATATATATCATTAAGAAGGCTTTCTCTTTTCTTCCAAAGCGTCTACCATCAATTCTAAGACTAAACCCTTCGTGGTACAAACATTGGAACGTCCCCCTCACTCACCTGCTGCATGTTTTCAGCATGGCACTGAAGAGCAGTCAAAATGTATAAGTTTTTGCTCCTCTTATGGACAACATTCCTTCCTTAAAAGTCTTGTTTTAAAGGGTTTGGTTTGTTGTTGTTGTTGTTGTTGTTGTTTTTTTTCAATTATTTATATATAGTTTTGAGATTGGGTGATCAAGACTACGTGCCTGGACTGCTCCATGTATAACAGCAATATATTCTCTATAACTGTGTCTGCCCCTTCACCATCGCTCCAGACATCAAGTCCCCTTGTAGCTGCAGCTCCACATCGAGCACAAGAGACGGGCATTGCGCTGCCACAACAAACCCTCCAACACCCTCCGTGCTGTCGGCGATGCGAGCTTTTCACGGCTGCTGGCTGTAAATGGGTTTGTTTAGCCAAGCTGCCAAAACTCATATTTTACCTCAGGAAGCCCTTGGTCCAACGAGGCTCTCATTACACTACCGACGTGCTACAAGCACGTCATCCTAAGGCAATCAATATCACAAGGAATTGTACTTTCTTAAAACCAACGGCCTCGACTCCGCAGGTGTTTGGAATACAGATGAAGTGGGATCGCCCAGGGTCAGCCCCCTCAGGAAGACACCTGAGCATTTCCACATTACATCATCCTTGAATTTCAGTCATTTGCTCAATAACTGCAGTAACAGCACTGAAATCATTGAACCTCACCGTTTCCCTCCACATCAACATGCACACTAGGAAGGAAAAAAAAAAAAAGGTTCTTCTGCTGCAAAGATGTTGGTAGAGCTTTTAAAACAGCGTATGAGAACTAAAACACGTGGCACAGTCTGCCATACTATTCCAGTGACTCAAGTCTGAAAAGGGCAATAACTTTTCTGAATGACAGACTGAGAGGCTGCTGGCTTGGCTATCGCACAGCAATTTCACAGCTACTGGGTTTCATTACGCCCTTCCCCCCAAAAAAGATTTCCTTCATACAAAGAGACCTTTCCTACTTCCAGTTCTTCTCTTTGCCTGAATTCCTCATTACACTGTTCGTGGGGCTTATTTCTCCCTTCTCGAGCCCTTCTTGCCTGGCTCCTGGGGTCCGTCATTTCCAAACTCGCTGCCACCAGAGGGCAAACGTGACCAAGGCATTTAACAAAAGAAATCTCTCTACATTAGTAGAGGATCAAGTTTAATTATGGCTTATTGTGTGGGAAGAAGCCTCTTTGTCTAACTGTACCTTCAGAAAAGATACAGTCATGGTATCTTCTACCAGGCGTACCAATATTAGACACACTAAAAGTATCCACAGCTGCGACCGTGCCAGAACACATTGCCACTTCATTACGTGTCTCCCTACAACCTTTGTGAATATGCAAGTCGAACACTCTTCTCGAAGACTCCGGTAAAAATCTGGTATACATCTTGATATGATTTGAACCAACACACGTGAAAACAAACTAGGTATATTTCACCTCATGGAAAAGAATTATTTTGAAAAATGTACTCACGGCAACCAGTGGAAGGTTTCAGAAACCTGTGGCGATCCCGCCCTGGGAATCCCCTGTTACAGGAGGAGCTGATACAACGAACCATCCAGCCCAACTCCCTCTGCAAGGCACTTCCCCGGCTTTCATCTCGTTCTGAATGAGCACGTTGGCAGTTCACGTCCCGTTCAATAGCTCTTTATAACAGCTTCAGGGTCTCTTTCTGGAGTTAGTCATCACCACATAATATGGGCATTTTTAGCTGTTCATATAGGTTGCGATACAGAAGGTAGTTTCTAGCGCAGCAAAGTGAAAGGAAGAAAGTAGAGAGCACACACAATGCGTAGGGAATAACTCGAGATGTGATTTAAACTACAAGGAGGAAATAATATTTCTGTGATAATTTATTGAAAGGTTTGTGCAGGTGACTTTCCTAATGGAACGAAATGGTAGGTTTGGAAAGATCCTGCAGCCGTCCGAGCCTGCAGCATTGGCATCAAAGCTCAGAAGCCTGCGAGCCTGTTCTCCCCTTCATGGAAGCAGGGGAATCTTTTTCTTCAGAGGGAGGTCCAGCTGCATAACTGCAATGAGATGCAGTTCCACTGATGTCTCTGGAGTTGCATCTGCCTCTGGTAGCAGTAAGTGTGACCCCCCAGCGTCAGGATTTTTTAAAGCTTAGCCCACCAAGCACACAAAATATCAAAAGCTAGAGGAAACTTTCAGCATTTTCCTTCAGCTCCTCAGAAGGGAAGTTGTCAAAGTAGCTGTCTGCTAAACATATCATCTGCCTTACTGTAGAAAGAAGGTTGTCAACACTGCATGTCAAATCCAACCCTGAGATATATTTTTTTAATGGGCAGGATCTGACTGAGATCCCAAATCTCTCTGCAATTACCTGCATCTGTAGGAAAGGCACAAAAGGTTTTATCTTAAAGAGCTCTCAAACTACTTTCCAGCCTTGCTTTTTGTGACAGAAGCAAAGTAAAAATCTTAGGAAAATATTTTCAACGGCATTGTTTGAGGAGATGTAAGTTTTCGTCGTTCCCATGCCCTCACAGCAGCAGTAGGGCCACTTGGGCGCAGTGCGGCCAGTGACAGCTTGTTGTCAGCCACCACCCCCTGGGGCGGCCTTTGCCCGTGAGCTCCATCCCTCTGGCAGCACCCAGACACCATGACACACAGCGGCTTTCTGGAAAGACACTACCCACAAGTGGGCTAATGCCGCCAGAACTATGCGTCTCCTACTACAGCCTGTTACCTTCAGAAACAGGGTTTGGGGTGGTGCGGTGTGAATCGGAACGGCTGTCTGTCTCTACACCCTTCCTTGGCCAGGGACCCTTCCAGCATGGGAAGGGAGGGCACAGAAATACAAGCACATTAAGAGAAAGACGGACACTTTCAAGGCGTTCCAGCTCAACCAGCGTAGTGTATTGAGTATGACAGCGGCCCCCAGCATGGCCATCGAGGGACAAGCCATGGCAGCAGGAGCAGAGACTGCTTCCCGAAGGCAACGTCCACATGGGGGCAAGTTGATTCATTCCTGCCAACACAGACCATCATCTTTCCCCTGCTAGTCTTTCCTCCTGCTTAAAGCATTTCAAACACAAGCAGTAAGGTGACCTGAAGCCTAAACGCTGCCACAGGGTCTCTGGCTTCCAAGAGCCCCTGGCACAGGCGAAGGGAAGTCGTGCCAGCCCGGTGTGAGAGTCACCACGCCTCAGAGCTGGTGTCTCAGGCTCATTTTTCACATCCCACTGCAGGTGGTCGCTCCAGAGCTGTGTCCAGCCAATACAACCAATTAATTACGCTGGTTTAGCCCCAGAGCAGGTCCACAGATGCAAATCGCTCATGGTGGCACTTTAGGATTATGGCATCTGATCCTTTACGTCCTTTTTGTCATTTGTTTGTCTACACAAGGTACGTACAGAGCCTGAATGTGTCTTTTTACAAAAACTTTGTGGATGTTCATAGAGGGAAAAAAAGGAGAATCAGGCCTTTATTGTTGAAGGAATTTCTTTCGCCTTTGTAACTAACGTTTACTCTCTCCTGCGCTGGATTCACTAAGTGTACAAAAAAGTGCTCTGGTGGGCCAGGGGAGTAAATCTCCGGACAGGTTTTGCAAGTGCCTCTCTGGATTCTTAAGCAGAGCTCCGAGGAACTGTTCATGGTTAAGCCAGCAGTGAGCAAGTATTAGGGGATGAGGCAGCACGTCGGCGGCTTGGCCAGCACAGCGCAGCTCCTTACGTTCTGCTTCCTTCCCTACTTAGACGTGAGAATAAAAAAAAAAAAAAAAAAAAGAGTGAGTGCTGTAGGTGATTGTCTGAAGCTGCACGAGCAAGAATCCTTCTTCTCTAGGGGAACCCTCAGCCAGGTGGGCAAACTCCTGCCATCCTGGATTGGGCTGGATGCAGCAGGTCATCCTCGTCCTTACTTTGTCTAAGTTTCTGGTATTTTTCTCTGCTAGCATCATCCAATCTATTCTTTAATGGACACGTATAATTTCAGCATCTCTTAAACGTTTAGAAGAGGAAAAAAGACTTTGAAGTGTCACATGAATTCTGTTTTCAGAGTATGGTAAGAGGACAAAATTATGGCAGAAATGAAGTTCCACTGCATGCTGCTCCTCAGCTGATGTGCTCATGCACATGGCCTGAGCACCTTCCTCAAAAGAAGGAAATGTTTTCTTCCTTCTGGAGGAAAAGATGCTCTGGTGCCAAACAAATGGGCAACCTTCTAGGAACTGCTCCCCAGGCAGCCTCTCTGCAATTGCTTCTGGATGAAGACAGCACAAGAATTCCGTTTTTCACAAAGGCATTAGGTAGAGAAGCTTTAATTATTAAAAGGGTGTGAATTAAGCAGATACCGTGCTGCACCTACCGTGCCTTGGTGAGAAGGCGCTCTGTAAACAGAATTATTATTTCATCAACACAGTAGACTCCTCACTTAATGGCTCACTAACTGGGCCAGAGATGAGATTCGATGTGTAGAAATCAATGACTCAAAGCAAGAGATTCAGCAAATATGAAACACCTAGTGCTTAGCTCTTAGGATTGCAGATTGTCTCCTGTGGAAGTGACTCGTATCGTGCGGGGAGAAAATAACGCTCCTGCTGCTGCGTCCAACTGTATCCATGGGAGGTAAGACTGAACTGGTGCTTGCTAGCACTAGACTCCCATACTTTAGGGGTTTTTTATTTGCTTTTTGGTGTTCTCCTTCTGTGCTATCGCTGCTAAACAAATAAGCACTGCTACTTCATATTTCCAAAATGGTCTTAGTGCTTTTCTCCTTTTTTTTTTTTTTTTAATTCATGACATCAAAGTCAGTGTTTCTTAGTAGTGGTAGCCTTGTTTTTGTGTCCACGAGACGTGTACATCAATCAGGATGACTCTGCTCTGCCGCGGAGCAGAAGCACCAAAGGGCATCCTGCAAAATTAAATGGTGAGAATAATGAAGTCCTTCACAATTCCTCTCTCTTCTAACCATTATAACAACTCGAGAGGGCAGAGAAGATATTTTCAACATGTGGCTATAGGTGCATGACTCTTCTTCAGACAGCTGGCTGGAGGGTAAATGGCAAGAGCCGTAAGTATCTATCTCTCCTCCCCGGGAGTGACAATGATTCATGGATGAAGAATACTTTATTTTCCTACTCACCGGCATACTGAGGCTCTACTGTGAAATTACTTCTGAAGTTTTCCCCTTCTCTTCAGCACTAATTTAGGGATATAAAGCTCACCACGCTGGCTCACTCTCTGCTGGAGCGATTTCAGCTTCTCTTCCAGATTCTCAGAGAAAAATCTCAGCTTTACCTTCTCAGCTCCTAATGCAAACCAGGGAGCGTGACTCTGAGGAGAAAGGTTCCTGGTGGAGTCAGGAGTATCTGCACAGAGGGGGAGAGGCGCGTTAAATTGCAGAGGAAATCCTTCATTAATAGTGCCAAAGGACTGTACAAAACCTAACTAATTCTCTGGAAGAAGGAAGGATTAATATCCCGTTTTACAGGGAGGAAAGTGAGATAACAGAGCAAACACCTAGGAAAATTAACAGCCAGGATCACCGCGCCTTCAGTTCCACATCCATTCCCATGGGTGGACAGCCAAATTTGGGCAGAATCTCTTCTACGGTGTGGTAGTTTGTTTGTTTGTTTCTGTGTAGAAGAAACAGCCCAGCAAAATTTCTCTTCAGCAATTTTCTTCAGACTATCCTGTCATTTCTCATTTGGATTTTTTTCCTATCAACATGCATCTTTACCAAACAAGGCAGTTAACAGTTAACATGACAGAAAACAATTCTAAACTGCACAGAACTGTGTTGAAACCAGCCTGCCACCTTTCATGCATTTTTGAAGATGATCTGTCTTTCTGACACAGCTTTGTGGCTGCTTTTTGTTGGGGGGAATAACACAGCACAGAAATACACTGTTGAAAAATGGCAGCTTCCATTGGCTTCCTCAAAAAAAGCAATAACCTTTTTCTACACGTAATTGCACTAAATTCACCAAGAGCACATAATGGACAGGAATGCAAAATGAATCACAGCATTTCTATACGAAACAGCTGTTGCATGGACTGGCCATGACGATTTTTTGACGATGTGACTGCATCTGTAGTTTGGAAACAATTAGCCAGAAGCAAGTATTTGTCTTGAGTTGTCGCACTTGTTCCATCAGCTCTTTAGGGGGTTCTCATGTAATCGTAGAACTTGCAGAGCTGAAAAAGCAGGATTTTCCTGCTCCAGTTGGACCAAGAAATAAAATGCAAATCAATGACAGCGTGTTTAAATAAAATTTGTATGATCCGATTTCATCCATCGTTTTCTTCCTTTCCTTGTTAAGACGAAAACATTACACGCTCTCAAAGACTCAGGAGATCTCAAAATATATTTAGTAGTCACACAAGCATACAGGAATCAGGAGAATGCAAATAAATCCCGTCCTTCATTGCCTCATACTTTCCACTCCTCTAATTTGCAGTGGTAAATCTGAAATCTGAATAGTCTCATTTTTCAGAAAGCACTGAGCGCTCCCCAGGGCCCTTTGCAGCCACCGGGACGTGCAGCTGTGACATTCAACACCTATGCAAATCTGGGCCGAGTTATCTGCAGTGAGACACCTCATGCAGCTGAGAAAAAGAGTTGCTTTCCCGTCTCACGAGGGAATGAAATCTCCGCAGTGAGCTGCTGGCTCTGTTAGAGGTAACTCAACAACATTACAATAATGTAAGCAGCCTTAAGAACAGGCTAAAAGTCATTAGGAGGTTGGTTTTCGGAGCGTATCAGGGGACGATATATGGCACCTTCATGCAGTCAGGAAATCATGGTTGGGTTTTATAAACCACAAATGCAAATAAGGCCTGGCAAGCTCTATGCTGTGAACACAGGAATGGATTGAGCACATGTAAGCCATTGTGTAGCTCAACTGGACAGTTAATTCTGCCCAGGAAAAGCTGTGCCAGCGCAGTAACAAGTTTCTGGGGAGCACAAGGTGAACCGTCCCCAGGACAGTCATGCCCAGCTTTCTCGTTTCACCTTTCTGAAAAGAGCCAAGGCACAAACCTCTCACCGACACCGTTGACATCAGACGCCGCTTTCCAGGTCACCCTGAGCAGTTCGCCAGCGTAGCTGCACGGAAGAACTTGCTCTCGCTTGTTGGGAGGTTCCCCGGCTGTTTAGGTATGGGCCACAGCCTCCGGGCGCTCGGTTTGCGAGCAATAAGCATCACTTTTCGGGAAACCAGTGAGGTTCAGACACTGACTGCTCAAGTACATTTTAAAAGGCTATTTCCTTTCAGAGCTGAATTCAAACCACCCATTTGTGCTCATACAGCTCTTTTGGAATTAACTGCTTTATTTTATCTATAACCTTTTTTCTCCTTTCCTTCCAGAAGCAGCTTTCGACCGTGCAAGCAGACCAGGGATCTGTTTGCGCTTTCCCTGCTGTAACATCCACCAGCCTCCTGCGCTGAACCCTGAACCACAGGGTCCTGCACGCTGCCAGGCGTCCGTCCTCCAACGGGGCTCGCCCCGCTCCTGCTTTCCGGGCACTAACCCTTTCCCCCAAAAGGGGCTCTGGGGCCCAGCGGCTATAGGGGCACAGGACAGGCGAGGAGCTGACGTGCACCTCATCCTGCATGCCAAACACGAGCACTCTGCCTCACAGCTCAGGGGGTAATGGAAACTGGAGACACAAAGGGATTTTGCACTAGATTTCTGCGAAATCCAAGCTGAGCTGACAATCTAAGCACTTCTCTGTCAACAAAGGCTGTTTGGGATTTACAAACTCGCTGTCCCTCCTGAGGAGTCTGATTTATTTGGTATGCTTTGAGCAACCTTAATGCATGCCAAGTTTTTATTCACAGCCATGGCATTTTGCATAATACCCGAGTAGAGCATTTGCTCAGGAAGTGGTAGACCCGGATCCCAGGCTTTTCCCTGCTGAGGAGGGCTGAAACTACAGCTTCCACCTCCTGCAGGAATACACGGGAGGGACTGGGCTGGGCAGAGCAGAGCCCACACAGAAGCACAAACCTGGATGTGAGTGGAAGAGATGTGGGACCCAGTTTCTGCTCCCTGGGATGTCCAAGCGTCTGGCATTAGATGGCCTCTGGATTAAAAAACAAATACAAGCCAGACATAATCAGGGACATCGAGACTGGGACCAAGAATACATCACTCTTGGCCAAGCTCCACCACCACTAGGTCAGATGACGATGCCAGTCCTCTTGGCAGACCTTACTTGCAACGTGCTGATGCAACTAGATTATTTCAGTTCTGCAGCAGCTCGAGTGCCACGAGGTCTGTGTCTGTGCTGCCCCTCCACGGTGCAGTGCAGATGTTCCTTCTTCTCTTTCATTGAAGCAGTTTGGTACGAACTACCCTACCATTCCCTGGGTCAGAGAGAAGTTGTATGTAATAGCAACATTAATGTGATTGCTACTGCTTCACTATTATTATGTATTTCTAAATTGGGACTGTACATATCCTTGGTATCCATGGCACTGCCTGCACCTGGAGCAGTAATCCTTCCCATGTAATTTCAAAGATGTTCCATGATTACAGTGGTTATCCATTTAATTGGGGCATCTTCCCTCTCTTTCAAGTAATATTTAATTGGGGCATCATCCCTCTGTTTCAAGCAATATTTAATTAGGTTGCAGAAAAAGGAAAGCAAAATTGAGAATCCCCTACCCAGGAATGAATAGCCTAAAGGATTTCAGAATAAATATCCTTGAGGGTTTTAGAGTAAAGATGATCTGACAAGGAATAGTAAGATGTTGCAATTCATCTGCCCTTGTCTTTATTAACACGCCTCACCCTCCCTACAATAGGGATGAGATTTGCTGGACAGTTGCCTTTCGAGGCCAGGGAGCGTGCTGGGGGCACTGCCTCATTCCTCCTCCCTGGACGGAGCCTTTGGTGTGCAAAGCTGCTGCCTGCAGCCCGGAGTCGAGTGCCTGGCGGTGGAAAGGACATTTCCCCCAGGCCTGCTGAAGTGGCTCTGAGCGTGGCAGCTTCCAGGCATCCCACCCTCGAGCCCTGCTGATCCTACGGGGCACCAGGGCACCCAAGAGCTGGATACCCCAGCACCAAGCATGAAATGTCTGGTGTCTCCTTAGAGAATTAGCCCTCAGTTTTGCTCTGTGTGGTTTTCTAACTGAAGCAGGTTGAGCACAGGTGCCTTTACACCTGCAAGGCACTTGGATTCCACAGGGACGGAGGAGTACCCCAGACTCAAGTACCAAAGACAACTAGCTGACCTCCCAGGAGAGCTTGAGTCTACTTCAGTTGGTTCTGAAGACGAGCCGCTCGCCCAACAGCAGTCATGAGTAGCTGTGCAGGGGTTAACCACCGCGCGAGCTGTCTCGGTGGAAAGGTCAGGCACTTGCAAATGACCGGGAGACGTGGTAGTGCAACATCAAAAGTAGGTTCACCACAGTTTCCACAATAAGCACGTCTTTTTTTGGACATTAACCTGCCTTTGACTCACAGACCACAAAAGTTAGATAATTTCCAAGGAATTCTGCGACACTGAATGTGCAGCTTTTAAAACCTGCTGTTATGGCTGTGCTATCCTTGTGCGGCACGCGTTGCTTGCGCAGCGAGATTAGAGCTCTGTTTCCAAACTTAGGGTTAGATTTATAAACCCACATACCCTGCACTGCCCCGTATTGTGATAGGATTTTTTCCTTTGCACTCTTTCCTGTTCAATGTAAAGTGAAATTCCATTTCATCTTTAGCAAACCTTTCAGCTGAAATACAATTTTGACTAATAAAACCTCCATAAACACAATCACTTTCATGATGTATGACTGCAACAGTCAGACCTTGATAATAACTCTTGGCATGACCGGCAGCAGCAAGGTAAACACGGACGCTGCCCTTGTAACAAAGAGATAGCAAATTACCTCCCAGCAATTTGGAGATACTCCTTTTCTCTTGAAAGGGAAAGAGAAAAAAAAATACTCACAGCTATATTCCCTTTCCAGGTGCCTTGCCTGTTACTGGTGACATTAGGATGCTTGTGGTGGTTGGAAACTCCAGCCTGAGGTCAGGGCTGCTGCGGCCAGAGAGCTGCCCGACCAGCGACAGTGGCCCTTGTCACCAGGGCCCAGAGTCGGAACAAACAAGACAAACAAGAGCAGAAGAAAATCAGTTTTAGCTCCATTTTTCAGACAAAGGAGAAACAGCACAAGAAGAGAAATCTCTAACGAGTATAAATCAGCACAGCCTCATGGATTTTGCCATCTTTGCAGTGTTTTTCTGTGTTGAGCCCAGTAAAGGCCGTCAAAAAGCATTGGACTAGTCAGTCCTGCACAAGCAAAACTATATCCATGTCCTCACTCCTCCTCTGCACTACTTATAAATTTTTTATAGACATATTTTCACTAACAGTTTCTATAAAGGCTGATCACAGAGCAGGCTGTTTTGCTGACATTTGATTGTCTACAAAAACCTCTCCCAGCAAACCGCATCCCTTAAAGAGCACACCAGTTTTATCCGTGCATTTTCCTGGCCAGCTCGCCTTCTCCTCTTTTTGCACGGGTGTCATAAACCGGTGTTCGGGTTGGCCCAACTCAAACCAGCTGTTGCTCTTCTTGTTTGAGTTATTTTTCTTTCACACCCTGCTTGTCCTCTTTGCTTTCCTCCATACTGACAGCTTTGCCAGAATAAATCTTTGCTGTTCAGCCAGATGCGAAAACAGCCTGCAAACAAGGTTAGTGTCCTTTTTTGGTTAGGTATGCCTAGCCCAGACTGCGAAGTCCTGACCAGCCTGTCAGAATGTTTCCACATTTCTTATTCTGTGTTACCAAAAGGTGGTTTGACTCATGTCATCTACCTGTAAATAAGCCAAAATTTTGATAAGGATGCTAAAAAATAAATCTTCATGTGGCACAATGCATATACTTTGCCTCAAATGCATACAACGTTATCTCCTCTCATTCCCAGATAATTTCAAAGAATCTTTCCAAGATTTCCTGGGTGGTCTGAATCCAGGCAGATTAAATACAATGCAAAAGATACAAAAGGTGATAGAGAAACCTGTAGCTCACGGTAGCCCACGGAGTGCTCCCTAACCCTTGTCGGTTCGAAATTACCTTCTGTAATTTCAGTGACAGGTGAGGGTCTGCGCGGTCACCGGGACGCCATCACCCCCGCCGCGAGGGAACGCCGTCCCTTCTGGCGGTGCAGGCGCTCGGCAGCCGGTCACCGCAGCCTGCGGACGGCTGCAGGTCGCACGGGCGCTGCCTTCCCCGCGGGGCGACGGCCTGAACCTCGCCCGGAGCTCAGCCCTGCGGTTCCCCCAGACGGAGCAGGGCGCGGACTAACCCTACAGTTGTGTGCTCACCAACAAACGCATCCTTGTCCTTGTCCTCTGCCAGAGCTTTGCTCCTGTAAAACAACAACTCTTGTTGTAACCGGGCTCAGGGAAGAGCGGTCACATTCATTTGTCTTCCCAAACTAATGTTCGAAGGGAGAAATAACAGGAGAGTCGGAAGTAATAAATAAATAAATAAACAAACAAAAAAAAAACCCACTTCATGCGAACGCAGCCTGGCATGCAGTGCCACAGGACGTCAGCCATTGAAATACTGAAGATAGCTCCACTGCTGACAGCACGACGTGCAAGCAGAAGCTAACCAGAATCCTTGCCACACAGTGCAAAACCCCAGGGGTGGGAAAACGACCTTCCTCTATTTTGTGTGTAGCGGTGGTAGGTGCAGCGCTCGGCTTCCCCGAAAGGGCGCCGCAGCGGTCACCTTCCGAAGACGTTACCAGGTTAGTGTGGGAACAGGCTCAGTAGCTCCCGCTGCCGTGATACCCAGCTCTCCAAGGTCACCATTGATATAAAGCGTAAATTACAAGTGTTTGTTCCTAAAAATTTGCTCTCACTTCCACCATGGTCCATTCAAGTGTTTCCCCAGCACTCTGAAGCTTGTACTGCGCATCTCTCCTTTTTTTCTTTTTGGAGCGTGCCTTTTACGCGAAATACCCAAAGTAACATTGCCCTTAACAGATTATGAACCACTAATGCAATTATCAGTTTAAGTAGCAACAAAAAACAGAATAAATTTTTTTAAAAGTTAAACTAATCTACTCATATGTACCATTAGAAAGAGTAACATCACTTCCTGCATCTTTTAACAAAATGACTTAGAACTTCACTTTTCTGATTCTTACTAACTTAAAGAAAAAAGAGATTCAAAATGGGGGAAATTACAGTTTAAAATACCTTTATTTTCTTCAACGCACTGTAATTTTAGTTTAGATAATGTTATTCTCCTAAACTTTAAATTGAGTTAATTTCTCTCTCTCTGCTTCCATATTTTTTCCTCAGCTATGGATCATGCATTTCCCCCTTCTTTTGCTTCTAATTCAAGGTTGGTTTTTTCCTAGGGACAGCTTTGTTCAGCAGCAAGCAGGCAGTCATTTTAGCTTCTTTATTCCACTTACCCCTCATTCACAGTTATATTCAGCATTTTGTGGATATAAAGGATACACTGAGGTGAGTTGAGACACTATTCATAAGATCTTTCTGCCCACCCCCACCCCAGTGACAATAATCAGAGACAAGGTGTCCTTGTTCTTTCCTTGCTACCAGAACATTCAGGATTGACAACTCTATACTGAGTTGCTCAGCTAATCATACATGTTCTGGTGGAAATTATTACCTTTATTACAAAGCTGTGTATAGATAGAACTAAATGCTCATCTTTGCAATAAAGAATGTGCTCTGGTGTAAAATAATTACTCCATTATCGGGTGTGCTTTAAGTATTGTGAAGTTGCTAGTCATTTTTCCTGTTCTGTGAAGATTACAAAAAAGAGCTTGAATTTCCAAAGAACAGGATTTAAGACTATCAATTATTTCCTTTTCAGGTCCCTCCCTCTCCAAAAGAAAATAATCTTCTCTGAAGAAGGTGTCATTCTTATGACAACAGAGGGAGTGCAATATCACACATTCAGTGAGAATGTTAGACCCCATTCAAAGTCCAAAAATTTGAAGTACATGGAAAATATCTCATTAACATCAGCGAGCTGTTCATCAGCTCCACTGAACAAAAGCTTCCCCCCACTTAAGAGCCTACTGATGGCTGTCAGGCTCTTAAAAGTTTTGACATCCTGGTTCCAGTCACATCAGCTCCCAGAGTAACATTTACACAGGTTTTCTGTTCATCTTTACCGGTGAGGTGTATTCAAGTCCTCCTTCCTTCCCTCAGAAGCGTGTTTTATACAGCTTTACTTCTAGACATTTACTTCAGCTTGTTAAAATGACAAGCATTCTAGGGACCATGCCGGCAGCAATGCCCGAACGCAGTCACATCCCTTTTAAGATACATAGATTTTTGAAACCAGAGCTTCCCCCATGCCTTGCAATCCATGGGATACTAAACCATGACAGAAACGACTGTTGTGCAATTGTCATTTCCTGCAAAAGACAAC
The DNA here is from genome assembly GCF_034619465.1 of Leptosomus discolor. NCBI lineage: Eukaryota > Metazoa > Chordata > Aves > Leptosomiformes > Leptosomidae > Leptosomus > Leptosomus discolor. The sequence goes on from NC_141393.1 coordinate 85,184,130, forward strand.
CGCTAAAATAACTTACAACTCCGAACGCTGGATGTAGGCGAACACATTAACGCCTTCAGAAACATCAGGAAGTTCTTTGATTCGATAAACACCCTGGAGAAGTGATGGGCTAAACCAGGCTGCCCCGCTGGGTGTCCTCCTCTGTAAAATAAAGCATCGCAGGAGCATGTCAAGAAAAAACAAAATTAAGACACTTACGAGCACCAGGTGTAGACAGAAGAGAAATAAATACCCCGGGAGAAGAACACAAAACAGGACATCCAGCCAGGAAAACGACACTTAGTCACAGGCCTTACAAGCGCAGCAGAGAATGGAAAGAAAATAACACAGGTACGCCACCAGGGAAGGTGCCTTGCATCCAAACCCCCACAACCCAGCCCAACTCCTTCCACCTTTTTGCATCCAGAATCACCATTGTAAAGGTGTTTGGTTCAGAAAAGGAAGATAAATGGAAATTACAGCTGAAAACAGAACCACACTGGAAAACACCCCAGTCCAACCCAGTGTGTGCGACACTGCCGCACGCCTCCCACCCCGCAGCATCCCTGCAGCCAGGGTCGGGCAGAGACAGGTCAGCGGAGCCCAGGAAAGCCCAGCCGGAGAAGCAGCAACGGCTGCAGCATTTGTCCCCCCGTTTCCAGTCCCCATGCCAGCACGGCGGCCCTGCCAGCGCGATGGAGGCGCCCACGCCGCCCCGGCTGGCCCTCTTCCCGGCGCTGCGCCGAGGGGCCATGCCACACGTGGGTCTGGCAGAGCAGTCAGCAGGAGTCACCCCCGTGTTTTGGGGCAAGGGGTCGTTCTGGACGTGGTGGCTGTGGCGTTTTCTGGATAGTCACCACTGCTTCGAAGGACACGCTGCTACTTTGATCCCGGGTGAATGTGTTCTGCTCCTCCAGCTCATTAACGCCAATCTCTCCCACAACAAATAAGCTCGGTAGCTGGTCTTCACTGGCCTCTCCTGGACGGTTTATGTCATCAGCTTGCAATAAGTCATGCTGAAGTTTCCCTGCCCTAGATTCACTCCAACACCCTAACGAGTTTGGTGACTTCTTTCCAGTCTTTCAAATCCATTATTCAGCGAGCTGGTGCTGATGGTGCACTTTCAGCCAGGTTGCTTTCATCTTTCATTTTATTAAATGCAAATTGGATTTGAAAATGAAGGTGGACACTGCTGTAATCATTCTGGCAGGTAACAGTGTTATTCAGCTGTCAACAGAATTCAGCCTATATAGATCACAGCACCAGAAAGAAATTGTACCAATGACTTGGCTTTGCTTGTGTTTAAATATTACATCAAGCCTATACTGTCACAGGGGACAAAGAGTGAGCACAAGTTGCAAACATGGCATTCTTTTCCTACATCCTTTCTCTTTTCCCTTTCTCTTGCTCCTTAGTAAACCCAAGGGGAGTTCTTACAGCACGGAATTTGTGCGTTGTTTGCCAAAAGGTAGCAGGATGATAATAAACCAGAGAGCACCAGTGCCACAGGGTCCCACTTTATATTCCTGGTTTAGACGAACTAATTAATTAAAATGTTAAGAGCATGCTTTACACATGAATAGCCTTAAGTTCTGGAGAGCTAAATGTAAATCAATAGAAAACACTAGATACTGGTTCATGCCTTTAATACCTATTTGCTGGTCTGGGTGTTATGGTCCGCTTTTATCAAAGTATTTAGCATTAATCGATTGTATTAACCATTTCTGAACTATATGTGATCATATCCTTACGTAAAATACAATCCAGCCACACCACAGTCAAAAATACCAATGAGTCTCAACCAGATTTTAACAGTTACTTTGATGAGGCCTGGTTCATGAACCGGACAGTGTTAATTTTTCCTGTCTTCACTAGCATTTTCATACTAAGGAACACATCAATGTTCTCTGTTATTGATGTGACAATATGCTGAGGTTTCCATTAGAGAGTGTAGTAGATAGATGCAAAGCGGCGATTATTCCCTCCAAGGAGGAAGGTAATGCAGCTACAATCCCTCCAAAGAATAAACTAACCCCCCTGAAATGTCTCAGCACAGCACACAGCATTTAGCACAGTCACAGATGGAAAAACCTTGTTCTTTCTTTAAGTGGTGACATTTCATTAACAAGTGGCAGTGCTGTAAGAAGATGAGAGGGTTGAACATCAGGCCTGAGGTCTGGGAAGCTGCACCCGAAGCTTTGGGTACGGTGTCAGAATCGTCCCTGACATGCCTCATTTATTCTGTTCTTCTGCACAAGCATCGAAGTCTGTTGTCAAGTGCCTGATTGTCTCATTTAGATTGCAGCAAGCAGCTTTCTCACCCACTAAAGAGCTATAATTTTGTGCGCTTGCCACTCACTACAAACGCTGTCAGGAATGGAAATGAACAAGCAGGAGAAATGCTTAAATCCTGCTGCCCTTCCAGCGAAATGAAAAGCAGAGGGAGTAAATAATCCTGTTGGTGCCGTCAGAAAGGGGACTCAGCCTCCTGCCTCGCCTCTCTCCGAGCCAAGACAGAAAACTCAGCAGCACAGCCCAGTCGCCCCAGTGTCCCTGCACATCCACAGGGTTTCAGAGGCGGCCACTGCCCTGCGCCGGGCCACCGATTCCTCCATTCCTCTGCACGGGTTCCCTCAGAAAACCGAAATCAAGTTTCCTTCACCTGCCAAAGTCCAACTAGATAGACAGACATCAGCATGAAGCCAAGTCCTGCAAATTGACCGTGGACTCAAGTATCGTTGCCCTGCCAAAAGCTGCAGAAGTTTGTCAAACCGCCCCCTCGAGGTCTCACACACGCCTACGCTGACAGAGGCCCAAGCATGTCTGGACCCAGGCGGTCTGCAGTTCAAGGATCTTGATGGTTTCAGGTGGAAAGCAAGTAATTAATAGCACTTTGCATATATGCATATGTATATATATGTGCGTATGTGTGTGCTTTTGTTTGAAAAAAGTCTTACGTACTTGAATCAATTCTAATCTTGATTTGCTGGGTTTTTTAATGGTCATTTCTTACAAGGCTGTTCAAGAACATAAGCAGCGTGCTGCGCACACTAGTTGTGTGTGTATGTCTGCTACGCCTTCTGCCTCTAACAGGGCGCTTCGGTGTTACAGCGTCCCAAGAAAACTCACCGGCATCTCTGACAAGGATCCTACCACTGGTACACGCTGACAGACGGAGGTAAGAAACCTTTTTGGTTTTAAAAAATACCAACTCTTAAACACACTTTAATGCCACGACTCATGGGGCTCACGATCCCGTTTCTGTGTCGAGGATTTCTTCGCACCTCGGTGTTGAGGACTGACCTGTTGGGAAACACCTCCTTCCCCAGCCGGCGTGCGGCAGCCGGAGAGCTCTGCTGGGATTTAAACCCGCAGCAGAGAGCACTGCGAAAGCACCGAGCGCCGCAGTCCGGCGCAGAGAGCTACCAAGGGAGCAGGGACATCCCCCCATGGGGCAGGTGTCCCTCCTTTCCTGGTGCTCCTCTCCCTTGCCCTCCTGGAAAGGCGACAGCGGTTCCAGCTCTGCGCCGGCACCGGGAGGCAGCTGCTTGGTCACGCCGTGCTCCCAACGCCAAGGCCGGCTGAGCCTTTGCCGAATAGCTGCTGTTGGCGAAACCTCCTTCCAGGTGAAATGTCTCCTGGGCTGGGTCAGGACTGGCGTAGACAGCCCGTCCCTCCAGACCCTGCAGCTGGGAGCACTGCTGGGAAGAGGGACGGAGAGCTGGAAAACCGTGGCTGGGAACCAGAACACACACTACCAGCACATGACACCTGCCCGTCCAGCCGATGGATGTGCCTGGTCCCTAAAGCCTTCTTGGGACTTCGCTGGCTTCACTTTCAGAAGGTCCCTGGGAGAGACAATGCCATTAAAACGCGGGGTTTGTAATCAGTTGTTTTCATTTGGAAGCTGAAGGCATCTCTTCCCTGCTCTGCTTTTATATTCTGCGCTATCAGATATTCCCAAACACCCTGCAAAGGGGCCAAGCCTGCAGAGCTGAGATAGTGGGCGTTCACAGCAGTGGTGCTCAGCAGCCAGCATCTCTGAATCCGTCAGCAGCTCCTTGCAGGAGGAATCAGCCCCGTCTTTCTCCCTCTGCACAAGCACTTTAAAGAATGATTTTGGAAAGCAAATGTACCATTGCAGAGCCATTAAAAGAATTAAATAATCCATAAGTAGCCGTAAAATGGCACCATAAGGAACACAACGTTATTAGAAAAGTCAGCTGTGTGTGGACAAAGGCTGGCTGACAAATGAGAAAAATATTTGTTCGCTGCGACTGCTCTGCGGCAGACCCACAGCCAATGGTACCAGATGGTGGGGCTGCTTTTCTGTAAAAACACCTCTTCTAAACCCAGAAAAGCCCAGTTAATCGACCATGGATCATGGTCCTATAAACTAAGCAAAGCTGTGCCTGCCCAGCGCTGTTGGCTGACGGTTCCCGTTAGGGAAGCGTTAGAGAATAGTTCCTGGGCTCTTCGAGAGGCATCTGGATTCACTGGGAAGCACACAAAAAAAAGGGAAATGGAGTCCTTCTGACTGTGGATCGGGTGATACAGAAAAGATCATGTTTCCATGTCTGTGATGGAGAATACATTTGGTGTGAACGGCCAGGCTTCACTTTGAATTCAGTATTTTTAGTCTTTCACCCAGAACACAGGCCATAGAGCTAAAGAGTTGTGCAGCTGAGAATCCTGTTTCACACAGAGCGGGTTTGTTGGACGATGACCATGAAAAGGATGTGGATTCTTGGTTGGAGCTGTTCGTTGACAATAGCTAAAAGTGTTCTTAACTCTAGCGCTGTGATGGTATTTAATCCACAGCTTTCAAAGAGCTTTTCTACAATACAGAGGATGAAAGAGATTTCCAAAGCAAACAGGCAAAAAACATTCATCAAGGGAAAACTCTGATTCCAGTTATTAGTCTGCAACAGCCCTCCCAACCCATGGAACATGTTATTCCGTTCATCAGCACAGCACCACAGCTAACCCTGCTGTCAGCCCCATGGGGGTCGCTGACCCGCAGCAGACCAGATCCGCTCTGCACAACAGATCAGAACCAATTTCTAAGAACTACAATCTAACTGACAGTATCTTCAGGTATAGAATAAATCTCTGATAATATTTTTTTTTCCCTAGGCTCACACAGAATAAACTTTCTCTGACCACAAGATGGCCCTCATGGTATATTGTCTGTGCCATGGTATACAGAATCCTTGCCTTGTTTATGATGCATAGTTTGCAATACTCTGGCTTCACTTTTTTTTTAAAAAAAATAAATATATATATATACACACACATATAAAGTCTGTTTCTCCTCTACTACATTTTGCTAGCAGAAGACAACACACAAATCCTGAATCTGCCAGATTAACTCACAGGCTCTGGGAGAGTCACGATGCCTCGGGCTGAGTTTGTGGCTACCCTGTCCCAGGGCACCGGACCTCGCACGCTGGCCCCAGCACAACCCCGAGCACACGTTGTCGCTGCCCACTGCAACCTCCACACGGCCACACGCCCCGCCGTGTAGCTCCTGCACGCCTACGGCCGCTGGGAAAGAGTCAGTGGTGTGTACCTGGAGAAAGGTCTTCTCCCCACCCGAAGGGCTGGCTGCCGCCAGGTCAGGTGCCGGGCGAGCAGAGCTCCTCCTCGCTCTCCCATTGAGGGGTTTTGCATCTCCTGCTCGTCATTGTTTTCTCAAGGATTCTTGGTATTCCTTCTGCAGGCGTATTCGACGTGGCATTGTTTCATTTCCTGTGTTTTCTCCCCAATAGTGTCATCAAGCAAGGAAACTAAATTGCTTCTTCCAGTCTCGGGCTTATGCTGGCCCCTCCGCAGCCTTGAGCTGCAGCAGGGGGGCTCCGGCGCCTCTCTTCTAAGGCCGGTGCCAGTCTAGAATCGGGGAATTTCATAAGAGCACTTCCTGAAAGTGTAGCTCGAGATGATTCAAAGCAGACCAAGGAATTAAAGACCTGTAGAGCCTTCTGCCTAGAAATCCCCTAGTTTCCTCCTGAACATGTTCCACACTTTAAGATGCTACACCAAGGAGGGCCAGGGGAAGGAAGGACAACCCCACCTCGGCCCAGCTGGGAGACTTTCTGGAATCGTGGAAACACGGGCTCGTTTCATGATGATGTGATGCCGATTTGCTAAAGCGTGGGGCTGTCCCAGAACGGGACGGGGTACCAACCACACGGCAAACATGTCCCCTGAATAAAAGAGCGGGGATGATTTATGCTCCAAATATGAGTCAGGTAGGCCTGTTTCCGTGGTGCTCCAAAATGGTGACGACAGGAACAATTGGAAAAAAAAAAAAATCATTACAAATTTCAGTTGAGCATGTGTTGTTGTTTCTGATTCCACACTGTGGAACTTCAGGACTTCGCTGTTTCCCATGGCAAGAAGTGAAGCTGGAGGTCTTTCCATCCTTTCTAGCTGTGTAGGGCTTAACAGGGGAAAGGAACTTGAGCGCTGAGGGTTTGGGGACACCAAACTTGCCAGCTTCACCCTCTCCAACTTCAGTCTGATCAGTGCTTGCAAGCGAAAAGGCAGATAATTCAGCCAGCAATGCTGATCTCAAGCAATACTTTTGTTAGCAACGTCTGCGTAGCTGATTGCTGCTCGTATGCCATGCAGTACAATGAGAAGCTTACATGAGGTATTAGAAAAGGCCCAATAATAAGGCAGTTCTTCAAAGGATGAAAGATGCAGCCTTGAGCAGTTCCAGAAAACTTAGCAAAAGCGTTGAAGATACACTGAAACAATTATTTCTTGATTATCATCCCAACACATAATTCGAACACAAAAGGAAAGCACTGTATTCCATTAAAGAGCGCTAAATTTTGGATCTGTAGAAACAGAAATAATTCTTTGTAGAGAGATAACCTGCCAAAACTAGTTATGGCTAAACAGCACAGTCATCATTTAATGCCATTAGTGTACTTTCATATCCCCTTTAAACTGCTGAAGATGTTGACTGATGGCAGTGATGCAAATTAAGGTTCTCCATAAGGCATGAAATCTAACTCCCTCCTTCCCTAAGGAAAAAGGAAAAAAAAAAAAAAAAGATTTGTGCAGCTTAGAGGAACCAGTCTCTGATATTTTCATGGCATATCAGCTCTTAAATTTATGACCCATAAAGGAGTTTGGAACACCAAAAGAAGCGCAAGAATTAAACAACAGCCATATATCAGACCAGTTTGGCTCCTTACTCTCCCCTGAGTTAGTGACTATCCAGCAAAGGGCGGAAGAGGGGAGGAAGACTCTCCTGCAGCTCCCTCCCAGCACTGCCAGTGCTGTTACTGGACCTACTGGACTCTTCCAGTACTGAATTCAAAACCAAAGGCTGCCTATTTCTCAGCATCATTGGTTAACACACCCACACAGCAGTAGCAGGCGTCCACTGCCCTAAGCAGAGGATGGACACTGATTTATAAAGTGCAAAATCTCCTAGGAAATCTGGGTCTGAAAGAAATTTCCCTTGATTTCGTGACAAATCTGAAAATCAGCCTTGGGTGTTTTCATTGTTTTTCTTCTTTGAGAAAAAAAAAAAAAAAAAAAGAAAAAAAAAAAGTAGTTCTTGAAGCTTTTGCAGGGGTTCATAAGTCACCATGAGACAAGCTGTGTGTGTGCTTGCGTGAACCCAGAGCCCACTGACACGCAGCCCCTCCTGTGCTTACAGTCAGTAACCCGGCTGCACGCCCTCGGCTGGGCAGAGCCTGGGTTTGAGCTTTTAGCTCCGTCTGAATGCGAACCAGAGAGGGGCCAAAATTCAAAGCAAGAAACAAATCCGCAAATCCCTACAGAAGCTGTGCTTCCTTGGTTCATCCCAGTGTCAGCACAAGAGGTCTGGATCTAGATCCGAACGGGGCCTGTTCGCTGTTGCAGAGAAAATTTACTGACAACCCTTTCTCACTGCCCCCCATAATCCTCTTTTTTCGATATCCCACGCACCATTCTGTTACTCCTCTCTAAATCAATTTTTCTCTAAAATTGTCTCCCCAGTTCCTCCTCCTTCACCCTCTTGAGCAGGATGAAGTTTTCTTTACCTTGAAGTTCTACGGGCTTTATGTAATTTGCCATCAATGGATATACAAAGCAGTACTTTTAGCAGTGCTCTCTCGGTGATTTCACTAGAACTAACTTGTAAGCAAACTCTTTGGTGTTAGACTTTGTGTAAGCTTGAAAACCAGCATCACAGAGGAAAAAGGTTTGGATATGAACAGTGAGAAGAGCCCTTGCAGGGTACGTACCACGGTGCCGGCAGGCTGCGAAGCACCTGGGCAGAAGTGGCCCTACTGCTTCTGCCAGCCCGGGTGGGACAGGAGCAGAGAGGAGCTGAAGAGTGTCCAGCAGCTCTAATTTTTCTTTCTGCTGAGAGAAACAAGTGCTTGGAAGCTTTTCCAGGGAACCATCCATCATGCTGAAAATCTTGGTTGGCAGCTCTTTCATGAAAGGAAAAAAACAAAAGAACCTTATATCAGATTGTGTATCTTCTGCCCAGAATGGGACCAAAGAAATGAGGCTGAAAAGCATGAAAAAGTCTTCACGGGCAGAGATTTCCACCTTCAAACCCCTGACACACTGCATGCAGAAACCAGGGTTTTTTTTTCCTTTGCTGTCAACGGATCAACGCTGCCACCTGCATCATGCAGAAGAGGAGCCTGGAGGTCACTGCAAAAACCTCCTGCCTGTCACACATGTCCCCGCTGCTCCTGTGCCCCACAAGCCCCTGGGACCGGTACCCAGAGCGGGTGAAGTGGCTGCGTACGGATGGACGGATGGACGGATGGAACATCGGCTTTACCTGCGCTTTGGTGTTTCCCAACCGTCTGCTAAGGGGCAAAACAAATGGGCTCAGCCTCTGGGTGCAAGATTAGGTCATAAGGGTGGGCAGACAGGTTTATACAAAAGCACTTCACCAAAATTCACATCAGCATCAGCCTGCCTGGCTACCCCTGTGACCTGTAGTGCCCACACTGGTAAATAAACCAAAGATGGCCACAGAAAAATGTAGCTTCGATAAAAATAAAAACAGGTGCCAAGCAATTTTTACATGCCTTTAGAAAGAAAAGATGCAGTTAAATCACTGCAGGCTTTTTTGACCCTCGTATCCATAAAGGCACCAGCAACAGGAAACAAATATCTGTTCTTTAAAATCCATTATTTTTGCTTTCAAATCCATTATTTTTTTCTTTAAAATAAAAAGATACTCTAAAACCTCAGTATAATCCAAGGTGAGATTCAGCTTTCAACGGGATTGTGGGATGACCTGAAAGAACAACTTCTTTAGGGAACCCATTACTTGATTTTCAACCTGTTTGAGACATGAGTTTTGACCATAAATTAAATTCCATTCCCAGGAAACTTGATTAAAAAAAAAATTCCCAGAAATCTTTAGGACAGCCTCTGCCATTGCTAGCAGCTTTCAGCATCCCAGCTCCTGCAGCTCTCTCCTACTGCTGAAATAAGACCATGAGTTATCCAAAATGATTGTCTAACGCTGGCAGCTAGAGCGAGCACTTCCTTGAAGCTGCTGACACTAATTCCTTTTCGCGATGACTGGAACGGTACAAGACACCGTATCACATGGCACACATCCATATTTTGCAGATTATTTCTCTTAACGCTGATGTCCTTATCACAGGTCTTCTATTGGCAGAAGAATAGCCATCAGCACAGGATCTCTCTGTACCAACGGAGAATCACGGTACACGGGAGAGTGGGAGGACTGGGGAATGTCCTGAACGCACGCCCTGCACCAGAGGACAGGCCAACAGGGAGGATCCAGGGCACAGCATAGCGCTTTCTCATCCTAGATCAACATTAGACGAGGACACTTTTTGACTAATCCATTATTCTTCATACACTATCTCTCCTTACACTTACGATAGGACAAATTGAGAGTACTCTCGCCAAAATCAACAAAAGTACATAAACAAAAAGTAGCATAAGTTGGTGAAAATCAGAATGAAAACTGAGTAACTCGGCTGAATCTTCAGCAAAGCCGAGCCTGCCAAGATACCATATAACATCAGTTACTATTGCCTTGCTCTGCTACGATAATTGTGTTTTCCTGAGAAAAATACCACAGCTTTTCATAAACACTGAAATGTGAAACAATGGCACTCTGCCTTTTAAAAATCCACATTTTCCCGATTTTACTTGTCCAGTCGGCCAGTTTGAAATAATACGTCTCCGTGAACATCCTTAAGGTCAGGTCTTGTGAAACAGCCGGCTAGTCAGGGAACTCTCCTTGAGAATTATTTGCACTGTTGCTCCCATATTCACCTCTCTGGAGAAACGCTTTGTGTATACACATATATACAAGATACACTCACACACGCGTGTGTATATATATATTGATATACACATCCTCATACTTTGGCTTTGCACCATGGCCCTTTGTGGCTTGTGTCCGTGGAAGTGAACAGCCGCATCCGTTCCTGCACCGCCCGTCACGGAAAGCCTTCCTGTGGCCGCGCACAAGCCAAGCGGCAGCAGCTCCCACGGCCGAGGTGGGGACGCGGCCGGCGGCGGCAGCGCCACGACACAGCTCTCCCCGCGCAGGGGCCGTCCGAGCCTCCCCAGCGCCTGCGGGGCAAGCGAGCGAGCAGAGCTCGGGCCCTGCTGGGGCCCCTCAGGCTCCCGTCTGAGGGCTCTGAACGAACGCGGGGTCGGGTTTTGGCGCTCGTTGAAACCGTCTGCCCCGCGCTACGCCCCAGAAAGGCGGTGCTCAGGGGGGGCCGGGGGAACCATGCCGGGGTTGAAAGGGACGGGGCCAGAGCACACAGGGCACCCTCCAGCAGGAAAGTCCTTTTGCGACAGCCATCCCTCGGGGCAGACAGTCAGGAGCCCTGGACTGCCGCCTGTTAACAAGGACGGTGAGAAAAAGCCTGCACCAAGCGTGAGCTCATGGCATGTGGCGAGTCATGATCAAATCCTTGGAGGTACCTGCAGGTCTCCATGAAAAAGAGCTTCTTTTTCAATATTCCTGCAGCATCTACACTTAAAAGTTATCTCCCTAGCCTGTGCCTTAAAAACGTAGCCGCACAACTTGGCTGTGGCTCTAACACCGCTTTGTATCTCACTGAGCATCAGCCTCTTGCTGCTCCAGCGAACCTCTCGTTCTGCAGTGCTGTCAGAGATGCTGCTTGGTGACAGACCAGTTTTGCTCCTGCTTTGATGCCACCAGGCCATCAGAACAGATTACTCACTTTTCTGGGAGCATAATTTGACCTGCTGACCGCTTATTACTGGTAATGAAAGAGAAGTAAAGAGCATGATTTGACTTCCAGGGTGAAAAATGAACTTGCTAGGCTGGCACTTACAGGAAAAAAAAAAAACCAAACCTTTTCATTTGTATACTGAAGATGTTTGGTTTTAGTTCCCGGCTCTGAGCAGATCCCTGAAACACATTTGAGATTGAAATTAGTCTTTAATGTAGATCAACTATGGGAGGTAGGGAATCTTCTGGTTTCAATATTTCAAAGATATCCTTCCTAAATTGCAATAAATGTCCTTACTCTCTTTCCAGACTAACCCTCAGGGTTCTTGCATTGACCGATTTAGCCTCCCCTCAGACAGTGATTAGATAAAAGGCACCATTTTTCTGTGAATGTTTAATTCAACAAACTTCTTGGGCAATCTCCTTTGCGAAGCACTTCAGGGAAGGCGAGAGTAAAACCCTGCAGAGCTCAGAGTCCAAGGGCTACTTTTGCTGAGCACGCCTGCGTGGCGGCTGAGGGAGTCCGAGTGCCCCTGCAGAGCACCATGCGGTCTTGGATACCGGTACCGAGAATTGAGATGAACCAGCCCGACCTCAGCAGGGACGGAAACCTGCCAAAAGCGGGCTTAGGGGGACTTCTGGATGCTCTGAGTTGGGGCGGCTAAAAGGGCGCAGCTGCGGCCACGATGCTTGAAACCCATTTCTTCACTTTGTTTGATGTGGTTGTGTGAAGTCCCTGAGACCTAGCTATATAAAAGGGCGCTGTTTGCTCATCCCTGAAGACTGAAGGCAAAGGTTAATTGGCATGAATCAGGGAAAGATTCATGGAGAAATTATTCCCCTCACCAAACACGAGGTTCGGCTTCAGACTGCTTTTCTTTCTGTCCAATAATTTCACAGGCAAGACCGAAAGAAACTGAACTTGAACAAGACATCAGAGAGCCTACTAAAGACAGCATACTAAAACTAAAATTAAAAAAAAAAAAGGTATAATACTATTAATTGTATTAGGAAAGGTTAGTGGAAGCACCGGTACTGCCATGTTTTGCTTTGCTGGGCTCCAGCATTCACAGTAAAATGCACAGCACTTCACCATGTGATTCCCCTTCAGAAAGGAAGCTTCTCACTTGTTCAGAAATATCACTTAATTATGCCAGAAAAAAAAAAAAAAACAAAAAAACAAAAAAGTGCTGTGAAGATCCAATAGCTCAAAACACACAGTTGCTGTTTCTAGTTCTGTCTTCCTTAAAGTTAGAGACCAGAGCTTTAAAGAGAACTGTTTTGGGGTCAATATTTGGAGAAGCGCATGCCTCTGCCCCTGGCTCACTTCTCGAGTATACACTGTACCATTCCTCACGGCCAAACAGCTGCCCAAGAAGGATCATGATCACATCTATTTAATCGCTGCTTTCAAAAACATGTACTTTCCAGATATCTTATGGAATGAAGAATTTCAGAATAAGTTCTCAAAGTCTCTTCTCAGCACTTTCGTTTCTATCGCTAAATGCTCATTCCATAGATTCCGTCCCGAACTTCCCAAACTACCTAACAGCAAACCTCTTTATAAAGGGTAGTTAGCCAGACTGCAGCCTTGGACCCGGTTCGTCCTCACCTCCTCAAGGATTTGTGGATTTCCTAGTGACAGAACGCAGATGTCTTCAGAAGAGAAGCAGAGTTTTTAGGGCATTTCCCTACTGAGAACTCACAGGAACTTTGGACAAGAGACTCATTCATCTGTCTATTCCCTAGACCAAGAGACAACCACACAGACCTACGTAAACACAGAGGTCTTAAGCCTCTGAACTAAACTGTGTGCCCTACACACCTACCCAGAGCAATGCCGGGTACCAGACCAACCTAGCTGGCGCCTTGCTTCCAGGCTCACTGCCTGGCCCTGAAGCTGCGTAAGAGGCAGCAACCTGTTTTGCAGAGCTCTGTTTTCTGGCTGCAAGGGCAATGCAACTGCTTAATTTCCAGCATAAAACCCCAGGGCTTCAAACGAAACCTTGTCTAATTCTGGGTGGATGGTTTTGGGTTTATTTCCTTTTTGAATTATTGCTACATAAAAGAGTAAGTTGAAATTCTGAGGAAGCCGCTTGGTTTCGCCCTAGCCCCTCACGTAAGGGACCTTGCGGAGGAGCGTTCGAGCACAGCAGCAGTTCCTGACTTGCCTGGGGTGGTTGAGGCACTACTTTTCCCTCGTGCACTGACCAGTGAGCGGCCCAATGCCAGGCCCAGCAAGCTGGTTTTCCTCTTTACCTTCATTTTCCTAGTCCTACTTTTTTGTGGCGAGTTCCCTGATGTCGACCAACGTGCCGCCATCACACATGGGGGGACATCATCCCTCCCCCTGCTCAGCGTACATGCTAGCACCACATTAAATTCTATCAGTTTCTCACCCAGAGGCAGTACAAAGAGCCCATTCACCCTTTCTGCTCGAGGTGCAGAGAGGAAGCGTTTCATGAGCACATCTCAGCCCCAAACGTTTTCAAGATGACAAGGGAGTTTATGATTGCTTTCTTTCTTTCTTTCTTTCTCATTGAAACATCTTAAGAAGGGCCACAGGTCACATTCGCATTAAGGTCTTTTTCTTTGGAAATGCTCTGGTTCCTACAGGAAGCACAATGGCTCGTAGGACTTAATTCTGCCTCGAAAACTAACAAGTAAATGATCACAGAACACCTGAATGGCTTTTCAGTGATCACAGTGAGTATTTTACCAGACAGGGTCTAACTTATGCAGCTTTCTTTTGTGTGTGAAAAATCCCGTTTTTCTTTGTTCCTTTAACAGGGAAAGACACCAGTCCCAGGTCGTTACTGAGGCTGTTGTTACGCGCTTTTGGTTCAGAGCAGTCCTCTTCGTACTGTGAAACTGCACTGCCTCAAAAAGCTTTCCCATTGTCCTAGGAAGGCACAAACAAATTATGGGGGGAAATGGAGAAAAGAAGAAAAAGTGCAGCTGGCCAGTGACAAGAATATCATTCACTATGGATTTTAACATGGAATTTTTTACATTTATTGATATAAAATCCCTTTTCTTAAGAGATTCCTTATAAAACAGGTGTATATAATCCACACGGTAATTTGTTCACATAGAGTGAAAGAGATCACATTTAAGGGCCTGCTCTGCCCTCCAGGGCTGGAATCACATTCTTTCATAAACTACATAGCTGTCCCTGATACAGGAACTTTGGCATCTCTCTCTACTCTCTAAAAATTATGGAGTATTCCTATCAAGCTTTTCCGTGGAAAAATACTCTCAAATATTTATGTGTGTACACATAAAGTGGGGCTATATAAATACAAAAATAGTCCAAAGAGCAAAAACTTAACTAAAAAAAAAAAAAAGAAAGAAGGGGGAGGAAGCACAGAGAGGAGAGGCAGGTTTCTTGGCTTGCTGAACACTTTTAATTGAAAATTTGGCAAAAACAGGAACGACAACAAAAAGTACATTTCCAGATGAATCTGCTCTTCCTAAATCTTGTTTGGGAGCGAGCCAGCATGAAAGAGAAATTAGGAGAGCAATATGGCTGCACAGTTCCCACAATACAGGTCACAGTAAAATTGAATTAGTTTCCTCATATTAGATGTCCAGTCCCATTCCTCACTGCACCCTGATGATGTAAAGCCCTCCCAGGAGGAAAAATGTGGAGATTGTTTCCACAGAACTCTGCCCACTGCTAAAAAGAACATCTAAACCAAAGAACTCCAAAACAGACATGAGAAAATAAAATTCACGTGTTATACCTTTGAAACTCACAGCTTTTTTCTTCTCAGCTTTATCCTGTGGGTCTGAAAGAACAGAGATATCACCCCCAAAAAATTATTACTAACAATCTTTTTAAATTAAGTTCTGTGTCTGAAGTGGTTCTGTCATTTCCTCTATAGCAACACAGAAGCAGTGTATCCACACTTCTAAGCTGTAATCATTTGCCTTAGTTCTTCTAGAAGAGCTATATCATCATAGCTCAGTTCAGCACTGTATGCATTGGTGCAAATCTACAGTACCTTAGTAGAAATAGACATATTTAATGCAACATGCTGTATGCAGCCTCAGTATACACTAGTATTTACATAGCTAAACTGCATGTTAAAACAATTTTAGATGTGTACACTTAGCCAGCAGAAATAAGCTCTGAACAGACTATTCAGCTGGGCTAGATTCTTTTTTTTTCAGGAAGTAAAACAACTGCAGTGAAATCTTTACAGACACAT
The DNA here is from genome assembly GCF_034619465.1 of Leptosomus discolor. NCBI lineage: Eukaryota > Metazoa > Chordata > Aves > Leptosomiformes > Leptosomidae > Leptosomus > Leptosomus discolor. The sequence goes on from NC_141393.1 coordinate 85,199,547, forward strand.
GCACAACCAGGATACATTATACAAAAAGGAAAAAACCCTACAACCTAGTGGGTTTTACTCTTGAAATTTTATAGGGCAGTGTCCTCCTATTCAATCCATTTGATGTTATTTATGAAGGTAATTCCTGTCGGTGAAAAAGACAGAGATATTAGGATGCTCTTCAACGAATCAAAGTTATACCAAGATCCCAGTGAAACTGAAGTCACCAAAGCTCAAACATGCAATAGAACGTACGGCTGTATCGAGATGTACTTCAGCACCTGGACTACCCAGCAGCAATACCTGTGATCTACTTATTAGTGACAAACTGATTCAATACTGATCGTTTCTTTATAGGGAAATGTCCCTTATTTGAGTCCTGACTGCTACTTTCTCCTCTCGCCGAGGAGGTAACATAGCAACGAAACCCAGCTCTTTTCTGAGGGGGCTCTCCCGGCCCCAGATCCCTCACAGAAATCCCAGCTTTGGTGACCATCTGAAAAGTGTTCAGGCTAAAATACGTTAGGCCCAGGTCCCACACCATAGATATCAAACAGCATTTTACCCGTGACGTCAAAAACCCCACCCTTGAGGACAATCAGAATTCGGCTGTGCAAGGCCCTGAGCACCCTGACCTACAGTGAGACCTACTTAGGGGGGCGATTTGGACACAATGACCTCCTGAGGCCTCTCCCTACCTAAACTATTCTGTGATTCCCTGGGAAAAAAAAAGCAGCAGCTAAAATGAGAAACTGCAGAAGCAGAACATGAGAGGTTTTCACAGTGACTGCCACAGAATTGTGGAAGAATATTGCTAGAAACAAGATTCTGAAGTGAAGAGACAGAAATAACAGCTGACAAATATTTTGTTGAAGAGTTGCTCAAGAGTTACTTAACACGGTCAAGTGTGCCTTTCAAGGCACGTGATAGCACGGGCTTTACAGACATAAACCCCCGCCTTCTCCGGCATTTTAAAACAGCAGTTTGCATGGTCTGCTTTTTCCCTTCCCACAGATACAGGGGAAAGGACTGCTCAGATGATCTTAGTGGGTTAACTTCTTTTGTTTGGTTGGTTTTTTGGGTTTTTTTTTTTTTATTTTCTGTTTTAATCAAATAGCAAAACATTTAAAGGGAGTTGAAAGCACCAGGACACACCAAGTACCTCTCACTCTCAGCTGAGCACTCAAATGTGTGCAATAATTCAAGGGCTGGACTGAAAACTTGGAGTTTACAGGGACATGGTACAGAAGTGCATGGAAACTTCTGGTTCAAATATGTCAGACTTGGCCCTTCCACAGACAAGTACAACAAGCAACAATACCATCAGATGTGAACAGAAAGAAAGCAATTGGCAGTTACTGGGAAATTAAATTGTACTGTGGAAGTTCTGATTACAGAGACAGGCTGAAAATTGGATTTTTCTACAGAAATCCAGCTCTTTTGGAACAAAAAAAGCTCGAACTGATTATAAGATGAAAGAGAGAATAATTTTACTTTCACCTTTCTTTTTTGGTCAGCTACTTTTGCTCTTTTGTGTCAAAGTAGTTTCCTGGCTCATTAGAAGGTTTAAAGTGGTTGAGTTTTTCCTGCTCCAACCTGTGTCACTGAGATTTGGTTTTCAGATACCGATCCTGATGCAGAATCCAATTACTGAGGCCAAGGAAGCAAAGGCTAAAACACTTGAGAGGTATGAAAGTCAGCTTCAGACTGCAACATTTTCTTTCATTTGCAGCTACACGCACCGGTTCCTGAGCACCGTGATGGATGTTTACTGTCCAGACACATTTTCAAGCTTTGGATCCCTAGCGAGACTAAGGGCAGCAGAGCAGTTTGGTTCTACAGTACAGGACAAGGCAAGGGGACGTTGTGGTGAAAAAGGTGCAAAGCTGGAGCTGTCGCTGCACCAACTGTCTGAGCCACCTTCTTCTCTGCCATCTGACCCATGCCTGGGAAACCACTGTGGTTGCATCAGTGAAGAGAATATTACAAACATCTCTCAGAGGCATGTCCGTTAAACACAGCTCTTCTACCTCTCTAGTAGCTTGGTCAAACAACAGAACATGAGAGTTGTAGCTCCAACACCCTCTTTTTTTCTGTTTTCTGAGAAACAAGACTTTCCCGGGGCACGACAGTACATCCAGCGTCACAGCTCCCGATGTATTAGTACTACAGCCCTTTACCGCCACTCTTTCCCGCAAAAGCTGTTGGCTCAGCAACAGGACGAGAGAATGGGATTATGAGCAGGACTCGTGCCACTTGCAAGACCAGACCTTGCCATCTGCCAGCCATACACCTCCAATGTTTGAGAAAGACAGAAAAAAAGAACACACTGATTTTAAGAACTCACATTTGAAGGACAGGCCGAGGAAAAAAGCCCAACCTGATGAAGATGTAAATACAGTCACTGAAAGACAATAAGCGTGAATGTTTCTTGACCTCTTCTCGTTGTTTTTCTGTGCTGTACTACCTTTCTGAAGCATCAGCCTGAGCCTAAGAACAGTCACAGAATCATGGTTGGACTGGTACTTCTGGGTAAAAAGGCATCTGGAACAGAATGAAAACCAAAACATCAAATAAACCATTAAATAAGGAACCAGGATGTTGGAAAAATATAACAGATGAACCCACTTGACATGTTCTTTGAGACAAACTGCTATTCTGGAAAGATCACAGCGTGGTTCCAGAGTAGTACAACCACATAACACTGGCCATAAAAAAAAAAATTAAAATAAAATTGTAAATATCAGTTATAGTTCATTGTAAACAAATAGGTATAGCGATAGGGATTCATAGCGATAACGGGTTCAATCGCCGTTTGGAGCACCCCGTGGTTTGGGACCCCTCACAGCTCTGTTCCGAAGCTAATCACCAGTGCTGCCACAGCGCGGTCCAGCAGAGAAGTCAGCAGCATCTCGCCCTCTCAGGCTCCAGCAAGCCACCACTGACCAGAAACAGCAAAAGCCTCAGCTCCAGCCCACCACAGCAGCAGCGCTGACGGCCAGAAGGGAGGAGCAGCAGCTCCCCGGCTCTGAGGTTTGGTCCCAGGGACAACCGCCACCGGAGCGGAGAAGGACGCTCCCCGGAGCAAGGACAAGCGCTGCGCCTTGGAGCTTCCCCACGAGGCAGGAGGGGCTCTCACGGCAGAGCTGCTCTCACCCGTGCGAGGGGGCCGGGTGCTCCCCGCTTCTGCAGCCCCCTCACGCGCCCCCCCGGCTGCGGGAAGGGAGTTTGCTGCTTCAGATCCTGCGTGGGGCGTGATGCCCACTGCCACCAAAACCGCAGGTTTAGCGCTCTCCTCCACACGCGTGTGGAAATCCTGCCGTGGTGCTTGCCGAGCGTGATGTGCGAGTATGCCATCGCACACACAGTTGGGGAAAAAAAGATGCCTTTGCAGAAAATAAAGCTAGCATTTCCTGACTCTGTTGTGTTAATTGTTAGAATCATATGTTGATAAGCTGCATTTGCAGTTCCCCTTTTGTGTATTTAAGAAAGGTTAAGAAAAACACAAAACATCGGATTTACTCTGAGAGGTTTGATAGGGGTTTTAACAACTGATGAAGAGGCAAGGGTTGTGGGGGTTATTGGTTTTCTTTTGATTCCTCCAATACCTTCCTAAGGCTCTGCACAGATGCCCGGAAACCTTTTCCACTCCATCTTTTTATACAAATGACAGCATGGCAGCGAACTGGGGAATGTTCTGTTATCCTCCTTCCTGAGGATGCACATCAAACAAGACAGCTTTCCTGTTTGAAATCCATTTCTCAATTTTCAGAATTAAAACCATCTGGGTTTCCCATGTCCAGTCATGACATCCTGAAACTATTCTGAAACAAACGAAAGATCACTTTTCCACTGCTGAATATTCTGACCAAGGCTGAAGAGTAGTTGTACAGTAATTGGAAACAAAATATTATTGATTGTAAAAAAAAAAAAAATTCAAAATTAAATTTTGTATTAAATCAAAATGTTTTTCAGTAGCAAAACATGACATCAGTTTCAGAAGCATTTCAGAAAAGGTCATCTCAGTGTAATTCGGCTATTTCTGCCCAGGGCACAGGACTGGGTCCCAGTAGAACCGCGTCCTGTTTCCCATCTATTATTACTGACCTTCAGCCCATCAGTCTCTCTCTCGGTGGACCAGGGATGCCGACTTGCAAAGGGCTTTGTGATAAGCAGGTGAAAAGCACTTTATCACCTCTTAGTCTAATTCTTCCTAATTAATGGCAGGATAATTGGTTTGGTCTTGTTGCTCATTAGGTTTTGATGTGTTAAATTGGTTTATCCTAACGGCTTTATTGAATAGACCACTTCCCTGAGATGAATTTCCAGTCAATGAATAATACAAAACAAGTGTTTTCTTACAGCCACTTAAAGCATGTATGTAAGGCTGTATAACACAGGCTTCAGGGACAGAGCCTGAAGTACCAGAAAGCCTACTTTAGTCTGCATCCAGTTAGTTCTTTCAGAGGTGAGACGTGAACCTCATTATCTCAATTCATTGATTGAGTGGAGGTGTCTCTGGCCATAAAAAGTCCTATCTTCCATTTCTCAAGCCAGTAATAAAGCACAGAATTGAGGAAATTAGCCTAGTTTCTTTACTGTGAGTCCTTTGAATCCTTCTTGGAACTCTATTGTTTTAAAATTTTCCTCCTGCATAAATGATCCTCAGTCGGTGTGATACAAAGATACAGGAATTTTCTTCCCAACAAGTAATAGAAAAAAACCTGTCAGCTACAGAAACTCTGATTTTACTAATAAATTAATAGCTTTGTTTCTTCAAAGTTATTTAAAACCACTAATTTTCTGTCCTGCTCTGATCCTGAGGAAAAGAATAAAAAAGTGAAAGATGGCGTCCTCCAGTGGATGTCCTTTCTGAAAGGATTCACTGTTCACTGCTGTTAAGCAGGCATCAGATTCGACTCATGGGGTCAAGACACGCTGTTTGTCAGGGACTTTAAGGAACAAGAGACACCGTTTAATTCCTGCCCAGCTTGGGATCGTGTGTACAGGGGTCCGCGTACGAGAACCCGGACGCTCCTTCGGCTCTAAGCGGGAGGCAGCCAAACGACGGCGCGGTAGCCAGGCCGGGAAGAGCCGTTGTCCAACTCCAACGCGCTTCCTTCTAACGCTCTCGCTTGGCCCACCCCCCACGTCAGCGGCCACCGCAGAAGCCAGCGCCCCAGAGTCCCTCGGTCCTTGCCCTCCCACCGCCGCCCCCTTCTCCTCCCCGGGCCTTGTCCCTGCCGCAGCTCGGCCTTGGGGAGGACGGGACTGGCTGGCGAGGCGACAGCACGCCGTCACACCTACACCCGCTCATTCTCAGCAGCCTTCTCCTCTCCTCGTATTTTGCTCTGGGTTTTGTTCCTACAGCAGTTAGACACCAGATTGCCCTGGACTGTTTTTGTGTTTGCTCCCTGCTTGCCTTACGGGCAGTTCACGTGGACTGCTCGCGTCATCTTGTCACGACCTGAGCAAACATGGGAAAAGAGCATTACCTGGTTTCTTACAGTTTAAACTGCTTATTTATTCATAAAAATAAAGGACATCTTGTGATCCGTCTGATCAAATTACCATACAGTATGCGTTGGTTATCAGAGATTGCAACTAGAATGCAATGTTTTAATTCTTTTACATAAAGCTTCTGTGAGAAGGGAAATCGAGAGCTAGCTTTTCCTGCAGAATGACCACTACCATTTATTTAGATAAATACTGGCGAATCATTATAATCAAAAGACTGTTTCTACATCAGGCGCCATTCAATAGATTTGAGAACGTCACACGTCACCTTGCTCAAGGGATGAGCCAGCTGGTCGGCTTCTCTGTTCAGAGAACTTCAGAAATAAAGATTGATGAGAGAAAGTGGCACGAGGCAGCTGGGACCGGTTATGGAGAAGACTCTGTTGCTCAAGTGATACAGGAACTTAAAGCCCCTTTGAAGCAAACTCCCGTCAGACCTGTGTGAAACTATGGAAAAACACATCGCAGTAGGCAAAAGCAAGCTAAGACTTTTCTTTTTTTTTAAAAAAAAAAAATGTCCCAGAAGCATTAACGTACCAGGAAATAGGGGAGAGAAAAAGCAGAGTGTGTCAGCAAGCGATGGGAGCGAGCGAGAAGGAAGACAAGCAGAAGGTAGTTTTATTTCTGGGTATTGCTAGTTCTCAGGAAGTTTTCAGGAGGCCTCGGTCTGGTTAGACAGGCAAGTAACGACAGTACTGTATACTGACATATGACACCTACCACACTCAAAATTACAGAATTTTAGACAAAGAATAAAAAGGAAGTAGAGTATGTGACTATTTTAAAAGCAAAGGCTTAGTCTTTCTGGAGCTGAGCTCTTTCAGACTGTATTACAGTTTGGGTCTACAACAGGATGTTCAGAAGGACTAGAAAGCTCAGGAATTACTTGTTGGCAAGCAAAAGTAGAAGGCTGAATGGTACCTGACACCAAGGATGAGAAAAAATTCAAAATAATGGGGGAGATATGTGCACTTCAATCTACAAGACTGTAAAACAAAACGGAAGGGTAAAATACCACTAAACAAACTCCTATATTTGGGGAAAGATGCAAAAACTTCAAAGGATTCTATCGCTTTGCAAGAATTTGGGAGTATCAACAGGATTTTCACAGCATAAACAGAAAGGATGACAAGAGTAACAGTAACCCCAAGGAATTTTTCAGAGAACCAGTGAACAATATGACAGCAGAAGATAAATGGACTACATCTGAAAGGCAGTAAAACATTTAAATTTACAGGCATAAATTCTTGGCTTTACATTAATGCCCAAGCCAAAGGAATATTCCAAAGTGGCAAAAAGTTTCCACGTGATGGCTGACCTTTGCACGTTTCTACCACTTCTGGTTATCTGGAATTCATAATATTGTTCCTGTACAATAAATATAAACAGTTAAGTTGTCCACTGATGCATTCCAGCAGATGGTTTTTGAGCCACTTTAGAGCCTCAGTTAAAAACAGATTCAAACCTGGAAGACACTACAACAAAGTACCTGCCAGATCTGATAGCACACCATCACACAGCGGCACGAATTTAAGCAGCTGTCAGCAAAGTGTGATTTGAGACACGTGTTACTCCGGTTCTTTGACAGAGTTAGCTGAACCATCTTTATTAACTCGCTAAAGCACACAGCTTTTGTAGCTTTATGAAGCTTTGTCCTAAAGTGAACAATGTCATGGGCTAAAGTCTTATTTAACTGAAAACTGAAACCAGGAATGCACTGTTGGAGAAGTCTGGTCACGTTCATGAGAAAATGGAAATAGAGAGGAAAAGGAATGCAAAAATAAAATCCAAATGATGGGGGTCTGCGCTTTGAGCTAACAATACTGTATTGGATATACAACAGCAAACACTGTCAACACAGACGGTAGCATGAGGTCCAGATGCACACACAGCTCAAAATTAGTTTTCTTCCCAGAACTGAGGAAGAAGCAAGGAGTGGATACTGATTTGGAGGTGGGGATCTCGAATGAGAACAAACATGCAGCATACCTAAACAACTGAGCAGAACAACTGGTGGATTTATCTTCTCCTGACAGCTCCGAGCTGTTTTAGGAACATCACGGTTCCTCCCACCGGGCAAGGCATGGGAGACCGTAACAGGACATTAACTGGTAACGTGGGGAGTGCTTGTGGGAGTTCCACATTGTGCCTTTAACTGTTGCTAGCGTTGTGCACACCTAGAAAACCAAGAGGGGAGGAACTGCTCCTTTGAAGAACTGCTGGTGGGGAGCGGTGGGGCTGGCTGCAGTGGGAGAACACACACACTAGCAGAAGGCACTAAAACACAGCGCAAGCACGTACTGAGATACCGCTGAACACCATCCACCAGCACGACTCATTAGGAAAGGTGCAAGAGACCAAAATAAACTAATCTTTTAAAACATTTACTTCTATGAAGAATTTTTACTCATAACATCTGCAAGGAAAATAAATACCACTTGAAAAAAAAGAAACAGAAGTCTGAAACCATTCCTTCGAATGCCATGGAGCTTCTTTAAATTCCCCAGTGGTTCAGAAGGGTAAGAGTACCCACAGGAGTTCCAAGTGAAATATTTTGCACACATTTGATATTCCTCCAACTAGAAATTCTGAAGTCTTTGCTTTGCAAACTGTTGGCTTTACTAACACGTATCGCACACCTTACCTACTTACGGACCTCGTTATCCTATAAAGAGGAAAGAGTATCGAAAGTCAGTAACTCTCCGTGGTCTTTCTTAACTCCTGTTGCCCATATGCAGAAATGTTAGACCCTAGGACACCACAGGAATTATACAGGAGTCCACAGAGATCATAATTCTTTGCTTGGTTTCATATTTAATTTTCATTCTGGTTCTTCACTGCCCTTAAGTGAGTTAAAGCTACTATATGTGAAACTTGATCATTAGAAGACATTGGGTTTAAGGCAGAAACTAATTTTAACCACAGTTTATATTGTCTTTACTTTGCTAGTAAAAAAGTCAAACTTCTTCTCCCTTGTCTCCTCCTTACCATCTTGTGTTAAAAATCCACAATAAAACTGTTCCTTTTAAGAACATCAACAGTTAAAGTTGCTCATTTAGAGATACACAATAAGTTAGGAAATCGAAAGTTCCTTGCACAGAACTTATTTACACTGAGAGATCAGTGTAAGGCATCACACTGGCCCAATATTTTCTAATACACCTCCTAATCTATTCCTTGAGCTTTGAACTCACACTTAAAAATGTGAACTACCTGGTTTGAGAACAAAATCAAGCAGGTAAGTCCCAGATGATAGAACTTCCATATGCTGTTTCATGTGCCATTATTAGGGAATACCTGAATATGCTTCAAAGAGGAACCTTTAATTCACAAATTATTATAGAGATGACACTGAAATTTAGCTGCAGATCATCTCCAAATGCCGAGCGTTTGGCCCAACACAGCTGTACTTCAAATACCGCAGAGAACATTCCAGAAATTAGAAAGACAAAAATAAGAAAAGGCACATGACATTTCCCAGTCAGATTTGCTCAATACTATTTGTGACCGGAATGATCCTCTAGAGTGTCAGACTCGAAGAGGCAGACGGTCAGCAAAGTTTGAGGAGTCACATGCCTACCCACAGCCTGCCTATCTCGTATCTGTCAGGGACACTGTTACACAGACACGATGCAAAGACAACGTTCTGTTGGACGCATAGTTTCCAGACTGTACAAAAGAATCCCAAAATAAAATTAGGCCAAAGAAATTTCACACTGGATTTTCCCGTTCTTTTCCAAAAAGCAAGAAGCAAGCATTTCCTTAGCGCTGCCCTGGTACAGCTCTGTTTACATATTATGTCACGTTTCCAAATCTCCTTCATTTGATTTGTTGACATAGTGTCCAGTAAAGTATTCTGGATCATTAACCAGGCCTAAATATTTTTTCTGTTTGTCTTACATAAACATGTGGTTGGTTGGTTTTATTTAATTCAGAACTTTCTGGTCATCCTAAAATTTATATGATGTTCTTAAGGCACACTTGTCATGAAGAGGGATTTTCCTGTTTTACATGTTAAACCTGTGGATCAGATGGAAAGTATGACCAACGGCTTGTCCTCTTGCGCTGCTCTAGACCCCTTCAGGACTTTGGAAACACACGCTGATTTTCTCTTTCTAAAGATCAGAGGACGCCCCCAGCTGCTCCTGGCATCACCCGGGCAGGCTCCGCACACGCACGTGAGGCGTTTTGCCACCGAACCAACTGATCAGGAGGAGCCGACGGCCCCACGAGAGCGGCGGTTCATGGTTCCACCTTTCGGTGGCAAAACCATGCAAGCGCCCACCCCGCCTCTGCTGCTGTGCATAGGGCTCTGCCTTCGCAAACCCTGGCGCCTTCCCTGCATAGCGCCGGGCTTTCAGCACCCCGGGATAATTTCAAAACCTAGCAGATGCGGTGGTTAGTTTGTACTGGCTCCATCTGTTCAGCTAGGAACATCTTCCTGCTGGGACTGTAAATGCAGATGGGAAAGAAAATTACACTCAGTTGTTTTGGGTTTTGCGTTATTTTATTTCATCTCTACAATCTCCTGGAAGCTGAAACACAACAAAAAAATGACAAAAGACAAAAACCCGAAGCAGACAGACATAGCAAAATTATTGCCATCTAGGTCAAATAAATCTGAGGAGGTAATCCCCTTATGATAGTCCTGTAATGTAGAATTTGAAAGGGAAAATAGTGTAAGCCATTAGTGGATGAAAGCTGTAACAAACGTATAGTAAGTAAAATAGATCAACCAGAAGATATTATCTTTCGTAAATGTATGCGCCAAGTAATTTTTTCGGTGCTTCCTCACGTCTTTAGACAAAATCTTTTAGCTGTCATAAACAAAGTTCTGACATTGATGAAAGAAAAGTAATTATTAGGATGACAAGTCCATTACTAAGACAGCTCAGTTAATGTCTAGCTCACAGGAATTCCACCCCCGCTTTCTCCCTCAGCCAGAAGAACTTTAAAATGCATTAATAAATCTGACTAAATCCCTTAAATAACTGATCGAGTCTTAGAAATTTAGAAACTCTAATAAAAGTACTACAGAAAATCATTAACAGTCCCACACCCTTACAAACCAACCTCAGTCACAACCTGAAGCACACGTCACTTCGTAATTCCCTGTTCAGTCTCACACTGACAGGACTTACACAGCCCATCCTATAGGCAAAAGTGTCCAACACAAAGCGTCCTGCCCGGCGACCTCCATTACACCCCAGCCAGCGAAAGCCGCCGGTACGTGGAGCGGGACAGAAGGGAGCGGCTCAGGTCCTGCTCCCCTCTCCGCAGGGGGAAGAGGACGGGAGCAGGGAGGGTTTTGTTGGGGCAGGACAGGAAGGAACCCCGGCCCGCAGGCTCCCTGCAGGGTTACCGTGTAATCCGGAGAAACCCCGACGGGCAGAGACCGAATACCGGCCCGCGAGCGCGGTGGTGCCGGCGGGAGCGAGGGGCGTTCGCTGGCGGTTTTGTACACGTCTGCTTTCTGTGCTGGCGGGGTGCAACCCCGGCTACGAGTCGCAGCTGCCTGCCCTCGGGATTTGTCGTGTTTGTCCTAAACTTTAACGGCAAACCAGTGCCGCCTGACTAAAGGTAGCTAGAGATCTGTCAAATTAGAAAATACTGATTCAGAAAGGAAAAGAATAAATAAACAAAAGAGCAATAATTTTAATAAAACCTTTATCAGGAAAAAAATAGTTGAAAGCATGATCCCCCCTATGTCAAAACCAGGTATTTGACACACTCAAATGAAGCTCCTAGTGCAAGTTATTTGTGTATGGGCTTACCTGTAAAAGAAGGTTTGTCTGAAGGAATCGCACAATTACGCACAATGATTCAAAATGAACTAAAATTCCAGAAAAAACAAAGGCTCGGTGTTTTCAACTGCAGCATTTTAAAGTTTTTGGTTGTTTGGGTTTTTTTTTCCTGATAGTAAACAGCAAAATGGAAAACAAACAACTTCATTTAGAAACAACAATAACAAAATTGATAAAGATCGGAGTGCACGGCAGGGGGTTGGAAGTAGGTGATCTTTAAGGTCCCTTCCAACCCAAACCACTCGGTGGTTCTATGATTGTGTTTTCCTGCGTTTTCAAACCGACTTAACACCGCAGTGCCTTGCAATCCTATGGGCAACGATTTGAGTGTGGCAATAACAAGTGTGAATTACCCCATTTTCCCACGTGGTTTCCTAATTACAGCTGAGTCACAAGATGGTCGATATTGCACCCAATTAAATGATGAACTGGGTAAAATGAAACCAGTGCAGAGTTAAAACAACCCCTTCCAAGATCAATTTACAACATAAGCAATCAAAGCATTTCAGATGAGGATAATAATGTGTCAGGCCAAAATGATGAAAATAATGATCCTTTTTACAGAGGATAGAAATGCTTTGTTCTTCCCTCTGCACCAATAAAATACCAGTGTAATTTTGTATTGAATAGACGTATTTTGTTTTCACACGATTAATTGTTGCACATAGAATTTGTTCCTTCTCTTGATACACAAGCCATTTTAATAATTATAAAGGGAAGTACAAGGCCTGGAGCTTTCTGCAGTTCTTGCAAATGAAGATGTTTCTGCTGTGCAATACGTACATCCATCTGCGTGTGCACACCCGTTTGTGTACAGACACGCTCCCAGCAGAAAAATAACGACTGAATAATTTGACTCCTTCACTACTTCAGTATTGCTGTCGTGTTTTCACATTGCGCGTTCATTATTATTGTTTAGTGTGTGACGGATGGACAGATAGATAGGTTGGATAGATAGATCGACAGATAGACAGATAGGTCGATAGATCGATAGATAGATCGATAGATAGATTTGGTGTGTGATATAAGAATACATTTCTGTGATAAAAATCTGAACATTTACAAACAGATAAGACTAGTTTATTGCTTGCAGTTACGAGACAAGCAGTGTCTTATATGAAAGCAGATAAAGTTACGGGTTTTTTAGTTTGAAACAATATTGTTGCTTCTAAAATTAAAGATTTCTCTATGTTCTTAAATTTTTCTCTCTAAATATATAACCTGACTAAACTTGAATTCTGTAGAAGTATAAAATGGAGGAATCAGGAAAATGAGTGGTTTTTTCAGAGACAATAAATATTTCCTCTCCAACAAAAAATGTTAAACGTTTTATGAGGTTTTCATAGTCTTTTCTGCTCAAAAGTAAGTTTTACTTCCAGAAAACAAATTGCACCTTTGACTTAGAAATTTTTTCTCCTAAAAGATAAAAACCAGCTTACCTCTTCATCATAACTGCATCCGCAGAGCAACCCCGTGACGGAGGCAGTCCTGGAGCTGCTGTCGGTTTTCAGTGTGGTGAGACAAGGTATTTTACCCCACAGCCTGGAAGGTCTGGCCTCCAGCACGCAGCGCTCCAAGGACCAGGACCTGTGTGCAGCTCTTCAGCCTGTGCTCCACACCACCTCCTTTCCCCCACGACACCTTCGTCCTTTCTCCCACAACCCATCCCTTTCACAGGCACTTCAAACACCACTCCCGTCTCCAAAGAGACGCTCAGAATGAACACAGCCCAAAGAAAGGCTAGGTACTTTCTGGCTGGTGAACACCTTCTCGATTTATCTCTGATGGGATCTTCTATTAATCAAGGTTTTTATTAAGGCAAGCTTCTCTATCACAGATACAACAATAAAAATCTTCATTAAAGATACGAAGGTTTCAATGTCAAGCACTCAGAAGTTAGAAAATGCCTAAATTAGTGTTCTCTTTGCAGCCAAAGTTTACACTGCCTGCACATATGCACCACGAAACAATCCTTAGCTGTTTTTCCCACCGGCTGTGAGCCAAGCAACATATCATTCCCCAGTCCCATCTCCACAGGCAGCTGAACTACTTTGGTTGAATTTTTCCCAAAAAGACTCCCCTCAGGAAGCCATCCAACATGACTTTTTCAAGCAAAAGGTTAATGTTTCATACTTCAGCAAATGCAATCGGTCATACTTCGAGTTCTCATGGAGACTCACTGGTGGTCCCATAGTCGAGGCTGCCACCTCTTCCCAAACACGTATGTAGACAATGAACATCCCTCGTGAGCATTCAAGGGCACAGAGCCCATTAGAAGAGAAAAGGGTCCCCCCGTTGCCCAACCCGCCCACCTCCCCTGCCACACACGGAGCAGGAAAGGGACGGAATAGGTGACAACGAAGATCACACTTGGGCCACCAAGTTATTCCAGGGCTGAGATCGCGTGGCACGAACCCGACCCACGCAGCTGCTCGTGACACCACCCCGCCTGCCCGTTACCCCGCCTGCCCGTGCCGGGGTCTGCCCCAGGCGCCGTGAACCGCTGCGCTGACCGGTCCCGCAGGCTCCTGTCTCTGCCCTGGCCTCAACTCCGAACGCAAGCACCTGCTCAGCCAGCCTGGCTGCCACTATTCTGTAACCCCTACTCCTGCTTGCCCTCTCCCTCCAGGCCCAGCACTCAACACCACACCACCCTCTCACGTTCACAGCAAACCAGTAACCGGACAGGCAGGGTTCTGCAGCTGCCGGAGCTAGGAACGGGATCTAAACGCCTGCCCCACGTAGCACGGCCTAACAAGGGCTCTGCACTAGATCACACGAAAAAGGGCTTGAAACCAAACCTTCTCTCCCTTGCAATTATTAAACCTGCTGCTCAGTAATAGGGTTGTGCATCATTTGTAGCATGTGTGATTACCTACAACTCCCGCATTTCAATTACACCAGAATATGGAACCAAACTGACCAATTTCACTGCACGTTTATTTCTTCCCTGTTCGTTCGAACCACCATATTACGAGCCAGTTTCCCGAATGAAGGCAGGGCCACCTCTCGAGCACCATTACCACGCACATGCTGCCTTGCAAAGCCTCACGCTGCCCTGACGCCGTGTCTGACACGCCGGCTACATTAGTGGAAGTCAGGTAAGGCATCGCTCCACCACACACTGGGGCACGAAGGGTTGGCGTACCCTTAAATTGTTTGGGGTGGTTTTCTTTTTCCATTAGATGCTTTTTATTTTCATCACCATGAGAGCAGAATCAAATCCAGGACTGAACCTTTCTGCAGATTTAATCGTGCTTCCCTTGTTTTAATTGCAATTTAAAAGCAGATTAATGCCTATCTACATACCTATCTTTATTGTACCAGCTCAAATTAAGTAGTTTCTTGCTTTCCACCAATTGTTTCAGAGCAGACAAAAAAAGCCTAAGCCAATGCTCCAGAAAGCGCGGCTGTGGCTGAGGTGTAGGTACCGCGCTGGCAGCAGTCAGGCAGCATTTTGCCAATGACACCCAGGCAAGGGATTCTCTCCCAGCTTTCACGATTCAGACTCTGAGCTTTTAGAAACTGCTGATACACAAACTGCGCTCTCCCTCCCAAGAAACCGCAGCTTGAGCAGTGGAGACACAGGTCTGAAATGTACCCCACGGTTTTACCTTCAAGGCACGGGAAGGAAATACTGCTCCATTCACCAAACACGCTTAAAGGCACCTGACTTGGGATAGTGACAAGGAGGCTGGCTGACTACTTGGATGTCAAAGGAGTTATCTGCCTTCGGGGCCTGAAAAATACAGCCCTCCGTTCTCTGAGGGCTTTCGCATTTCAGCTACAAAAGGGCTTCTTGGGGCTGAGTTTGGATCATATCTAGAAAATGGAAACCATGTCAGCCCCTGTCTATTTTTACTGCCGTACCATTAAACATCTGTAGAGTGTCATAAGGGGCTTGACTGACACTGAACTGAGAGCAAATCCCTTTATCTTTTCACCAAGAATAATGACATTAAGCTGAGCTGATCACCATTAAAAAAGATCTCCATGGCTTCAGTGCCCAAATGCATTCCTGAATGTGCAAGAGAATCAAAAGTCCCATTTCTTTGCACAACCGAAAAAAAAAAAGAGGGAAAAAAAAAAAAGAAAAAAAAAGAGGATGAAAAAAGCATGGCATCACCACAGAGGACAGGCTAGAGGCACGCGGGGAAATTTATATCTCGTTAAGGCCTCATCGTCCTGTCTCCTGGCGAGAGCACGACCACGAAGAGTGACTCTCCTGGCTGGGATTCGGCTGGCGTGGGTATGACACTATCGTTTAACCACTTTATACACTTTTCCTTGTCTCCAGCCAAGTTTTTTCCTTGTTTGGAGATACAGATTAAGATACGGAGATAAGGACTAAGCTCACCCATGCAGGCCATGGTACTGGACTCTGTCAAAAGCTATTCTGAAATCCAAGAAGGCGACATCTGTAACTTTCCCCATCTGTTCTTTGCATAATTTCCTTGAAAATAAGTATACCAGACAACATCACACTTGAAATTTTTACCTTTTATGAAGTTGTACTGGCTCGGTTTTGTCATCCAGGATGTTTCCAGATGTTTTGCGATCTCACTTACAAATAACACACCCCGGATCCAAGCCTCGCACTAGCACTGAGATCAGACTCAGACACGTACTTACAATTGTCTAACAAAATTCTTGATTTGATTTACATCTTCCAAGCCTTTCCTATGGAAGGAAATAAAAAACCGCATGCAAATAACAGCTTTGAATATCATCAGCAACTCCTAAGAATCTACTTTAAATTACTGCTCTAGTCTGTTTCACTGCTGAACACTTACACTGCAAACCGACTGTAATTCTGTGTTTCTGTGGGAAACAGGTGGTGCGCAGGCACAGACACCCTGGCTTGAGTCCCCGGCTACTCACTCCACGGCTCTGAAATCCAAGTGGCATTTCTACCTTCCACAGCTGAGAAAGCAAACTGAGCTCAGCCAAACGTGGCAGCAGGTACGACCGCACCACCCTCATGACTGCCCTGGCAGGAGCCGCCGGCACTCGTGTATAACCTCAACAAGGCTTTAACTCACAATGTTGTTTTTCTACACACTACCCCCCTAAACCCATTTGCATGGACTACTGACATTTCAGCACGAGCAGGACTGTAACAGCACAAACTGCTGACCAAAAATGAGTGTATAGTTTATTGATGTAGCAGGTGATATTCCATTACTGGGATATCAGTATTACAGTAATTAATTTGGCCTTTTTTTTCCCCTTTATCAAAATATCATCCTCCTAAATTAGTTACAGTGAGTCAGACAATTCTTAATAAAGAAGAGGTACGCAAGTCAGAAGAATCATCCCTGCTTAATTACAGCAAAAAGCCTGCTTGATGACCTGAAGTGTTTTAAAAGGGAAAGTAACTCTTTATACACGAATGATGCTAACTTTCACTTGACAATCGCTTTTCCTTTGTTTGAAAATAGAAATATTTGAAATCGTTTCCAAAAGTTCAGGGGAGGAACCTGGTTCTCCTACACACCTTTGCAAACCGCCCAGCGCATTCCTTCCAGGTAACCTCTTCCCTGGGAAATGAACTGTTTCCCAAGGCGGCGCTCAGGTGAGCAGAAATGCATGGCGAAACGTGCGCATGTATTTGGGAGGGAAACGAAGCAGTGAGCGATATTTTGTGGGATTCACTTGTGTCAAGTTGCAAGTTATTTGGTAGAAGGAAGTAATTTAAAAATGTATCGTTATTCCTTCAAGCAGGGAATGATTTACTACAGCGCTGTCAAATCCACAACTGGAAACGGTTCTGTCAAAGTCAATGCAAACTGTCAGTGAATTCAAGAGGAACAGGCTTGCAGTAAGCACAGCAAACAAAACGCAATATTTAACAGTGCAATCACTTTAAAAATCATTTTACTGGTTCTGTCGTACTGAACCAATAAAACACGACGGACAGAATTAGAGTCTCTCGCTGAAGTGCGTTAACTATTTCTTGGAAGAGAAGGCTACCGAAAAGATAGGTACAAAGACTGACATTTCTGTACAAAACCAGAAACGCTCCTCCTCACACCCATGACAACAGCTTACCCCGCTTTGAAGGCCAAAGCACCACCCTCCCTTCTGGCTGCTGGCTCCCCCGCGGACGCGGGTCCAGCCCACGAGGGATCCCCCCGCGCGCAGCCGCGGCGCCTTCGCCTGCCCGCCGGCACCCAGGCGGCACCGGCAGGGGACGACGGGTTCTGACTTCTTTTACGCAGCCCGTTCTAGAATCATTTTTTCAATTCAATAATTTTACTCCAAAAGTGATGGCATTTCTTTCTCGGAGCTTTTTCTACATTTCCCCAGAAGCCTCGCCGTTTGCGCAGCGCGAGGCCTTGCGTGACGGGCGTGCAAAGGCGGGAGGCAGAGGGTCTCTGAAGTAGTGAGGTGTTATTTGTACCTTGTCAGATTCAGACACCTGCCTTGGATGTCTTAACTGAAGTGGCAGAGGAATTCGTTATGGCTATTTTCTAAAGCTTTCAGCAAGAAGAAAAGGTATATTTTTATTCCAGCTTTTTCCCCAAAAAACTTTTGCCATTGCCCTTCCATGCACTATTAGCCTGAGAGTTTCTGATTCTATGGACTACAGCACAGCAGTAAAGATGATCTCCTGGTTAAACACGTTTGCAGAGAATCATATAACATGTGGGTGCACTCGGAGGAGATAAATCTGAAGGAGATATTTTATTTTACATCATGTAAAATTTCATACTGCCATCTCATTCTCTTGAAAATCACCCCTTCTCTTCTGGGGGAGATGATATAAAACCATAAATGAGCAATTTTGATGTGCTCTGTTAAATTCTAAGAGCCAGGCTGTGCAATCAAAGAGAGCCTTTGGTTTGGATCGCTTAAAGCTGAAATTAAAGGGAATCAGTGCCGATCTCCCACAGTAGGGGCCACACGGGCTGGAAGCAGGGGGGCTGCAAGCAACTGCGGACATCAGAAACACAGAGTGCACCAAAGATTTTGTCAGAAGGCCCAAACCTGTGGACAAAGTAAGCCCAGCAAGCAGAACTTTCTAGAAATTACTAGCAGTCACTGCTCGTCAGGGATTATAAACATCAAAATTTGATTCCGGAAATGGAATTCAGACTTTACGGCCTGTCCAAGGGCAATCGCAAAAGCTTCACCCTGGGCTACCAGGCTGCTTCGGCAGGGACTGCTGTAAGTTCTCCTGCTGGAGCCCTCACGTCCACACAGCTCTGCCTGCAGCGTCGGAACCCAAACCAGGGCTGAAACAGGCAAACCAGCGAAGAAATTGTTTCAGTTTACAAATACCTGAGTTTATAACTGATGATGCAATTTAAAGTATTTTTCTTCTGCTGGCTTCAGAAGAGAGTGAACACACACACACAAACTTTTGCTGGGAATGGCAGTGACATCAGGTTTTTGCCTCAAGTATTTTAACTTGTCAAGCTCCTACTGGCAGTAGATTTTTGGAAAAAAGTGAAATGGATCTGCCTTTGTGAACTTCTGCTGCAGCAAGTATTTATTTTGCAACCATGGTGCTGAAATTCAACAGCTAGGTAGAAATATGTTTATATCCCTGCAACCACAGGACTTTTTTTTAAAGACTCCATGGATGTGTTGCTAAGAAACAAAGTCCTTGGTATATCTATGTCACTGTTTAACTTACCCTAATTATAAACATTTTTTCAAAATTGCATTTGAAATTATACTTTTAATATTTGACCATTGTCCAATCACTTCAGACGTCATCTTGTTTACAGAAGGAGTAGAAAAAAGGGACAAGGGAGGTTAAATAGATTTGTTCTTAAAGTATCATCATCTGGAGTTGCTGAAACGTGCACAGGAAGCCTTCTTCCCCGCACGAGGAGGCTCAGATGTATTATGGCAAACAGTTGTGATTGACTAGACGTTTGGGATTTTGTGTTATTCATTCTTCCTGCAACTTGCTGCAAATATTATGTTTGTTTGTTTTCTTGTTTCTCATGAATAAATTGTACTGAGTGAGACCTAATGTTTTAGGTTTTGCACAATTCTCAGGCTCGCTGGCCAAAGCCCTAGGTTTCCACCATAGATACATTCCTTGATTGCACTGCCTACCCCTTCTAAACACAAATCACCTCTAAAAAGTCACCAGGCCACCACATTTCTCCAGAGCTGGGTGGGACTTTTCCCTATGGTATTACTTGCCTTAAAAAAAAAAGACAAAAAAAAAAAAGACAAAAAAAAAAAAGACAAAAAAAAAAAAGACAAAAAAAAAAAAGACAAAAAAAAAAAAGACCTTTCTTTTGGTACTGGAAGGGGCACGGAGAACAGAGCTGGAAATGCTCACACCTACGCTCTGCTGCCCTGCCAGGGCTGGATCCTTCCTGCACACCCGCCAGCTCCGACCTCAGCAAGGGAAGCCTGCTCGTACGAATTCGTGCTCAGCCGGAGCGTTTCGGGTACTTGAGCCAGACACTGTGGCTCACAGATGGTTATTGGATCTATCTGCCTAAAAACGGGGCACCAGCTACATACGCATTGGACTGCCGATCGGATTTGACTTGCCAGCCACTATTAAAGCGACGTGAAGATGAGAAAAGGTACGGATTACTACTTACCAGAGCAGAACAAGTAACATGGCAGAGAAACACCTGCAGCAGCCATTGCCTTTTTCAGCCTTCACAAAAAAACCCAAAAGTGACCTAATTAGTTTAAATAATCAGGAAAGCTTGGAAAAGCCTGAAGAAAGTATGAGTTAATGGATCTCTGAGCGACATTTAAGCATCCTATAATGATAAGCAAGTGTAGGTCCTGCTCCCCAGCCGGATCTCCTCCCACCGAGGGCCTGGGTTCACTAATCAGCTGAGTAAAATTAACAGCCCCTCAGTGAGCGAGCTCTTACTGCCCTTCCCCTTGCCGAGGCACTGTCCCCGCCCTGCTCCCTGCGCTTCGCCCTTGCAAAATTCCTGCCCCACAACAGAGCACAAGACTCGTTATGCCTCTCAACAGCTACTCCCTCTTTTGCTGCACTTTTTTTTTCTTTTTTTTTTTTGCCATTTTTGCAAGTTCAGTCAACTCACGGTGCACTCAGATGCTGAAAGCAGTGCAAAGGCAGCAGCAAGAGCACGTGGCCAAACACCTCGTCCTCCCGGCCGTGGTTCAGCCAGCTCACTCCAAAAGCATCCCAGCAGCCCGCGAAGCCAAGGTAACAGCAGCCTGGAGAACGTTTCGGTGTAGAGGGGATCGTTTACTTGATGGTCTGAATTGTTGTGCTGGCAAGGGAAAAAGGTCTCCTTCCAAGGCACCCAGCGGTCCCAGGGAAGTGAGCTGTGATAGTCGTCACTCCACGTACAGAATCAAACGCGGCATTTTTCCCATTGTTAGCCCAGCTCCAGGGTCCGAGATGAGCAGCTGTGAGACACCCAGTACCTGTCACCACCACTCCCCACAGTGCTGCATCTGCTGCTAAGGAGCGACCCACCTTTGAAAAGTCATTTATGTGAGAATAAAGAGCATGAACCAAATAACACAGCACTAATGTGCAGTGTTTTCCATCTGAGATACTCAGTACTCTCTGATGGCCAACGTGTACTGGGACTCATAACTGGGTTTCTGCCTTGCAGCTATTCCTCATCACAGACTAGTGAACTCAGGGTTATCTCAAGAACACAAAACGCAACTACACACATTAAAGAGCCCCTCTTTTATCTCATCTTTGGAACAGCATTACACTGCTGGTATTTAAGATTTCCTAGTAAGTACTAAAATTAACTCACATTCAGCAGGAAAACATTGTCTGTTCAAGGAGTAAACACTTTCCTCAACATAACGCAGCAAGACTGAAGTGAAAGTCACTGTTTGCTGAAACCAAAGACCAGGTTTGCCGTTTTAGTGGTGGCAGATCACAGAAGTTTAGATTGAAAAGTGCCTGGGTTTTTTTTCAGAAGCACCAAAAGTCACGATAGGTGTTGCAAATTCCCTTGGGATGCGAGCACTTTTCCTGGGACCCAAGTGTTGAGAATCACACCTCGTGCCAACCTGTGCAGTTAATCAGCAGGTACCGCTGACAGCCCGGAGGAGTGTACCGGCAGGCAAGGTGCAGCTGAAAGGTCCCAACTTTTGCCCTAAGGGGTCACCATGGCTGCAGAACCGGTACCCGCTGCTGTTCCCGACATCGTTCCTAACACATCAGACTGAAGTAATAAAAACACCGACACACAAATACCTGAAAATCAACCCACGAGGCGGACACTTTGCCTCAAGAATCAGACCAGAAAGACCTTGAACCTTGCTCTCCATCTTTGTATCCAGGTAACAAATGGCAGATATTTGCCTAATCCCCGTGACGAGCAGCTCGTTACTGCTGCTTTCTTTGCTTCAGCCGGTTGATTCAGCCCAGGCTAGGACCTCGGTTTAGGATAACGTGCTGCCTTATACAGCCTGCCGTTGCTGAAGACCCCAATTAGATTAAAATTTCTTCCACCCTGAGGATTTCCTCGGTCATTAGCCAGCAATGAGATTCCCTTTCCTCCCACCAGAACACTTACCGCCCCTGCCTGCTCTGGAGAGGCTCATTACTGCCTAGCAGTGAACAGGCAGCTCGTGACCGCTCTTGTCGTCAGGCGGCCTCTGCCCCCCGCCTGGGCAAGGCTCCGATCCTACTGTGAAGCTGTCCCAGCGGGGTTTTTATAACCTCGGATTCCATAAAAAACCCACAGAATTTGCTAACCATCCCACACAGCA
The DNA here is from genome assembly GCF_034619465.1 of Leptosomus discolor. NCBI lineage: Eukaryota > Metazoa > Chordata > Aves > Leptosomiformes > Leptosomidae > Leptosomus > Leptosomus discolor. The sequence goes on from NC_141393.1 coordinate 85,221,548, forward strand.
GGCTGCTGGCTCACCTGCGAGACGAAACGCGACGACAATCAAATCCCTGTCGCGGTACTGGATCCTGGGTGATTGTATCCGGAGCTGCCCCCGCAGGCTACCACCGCACTGGAGAAGACCAACCACTAACAGTGAAACTCACGTTTTCTTCAGGATCCATAGCATGTGTGAAACTAATTGGAGTCTGTGTAACATGGGGGCAGATATTTGGATAAAACCACTTCCACTCCAAACTCCAAACTCCCTCAGCTCTGCTCTTCTTTCCATGCTCTAAGCACGGATCATCAGAACTTGACCTCGTCTGCCTTCAACCACCGACTGCCCCGGGCTGCTCCTGTGACAAGGAAGCGTACCAACACGGGCACCTCCTCCTTGAATTCTGGCTGCCCTCCTCTCTGCCTTCACAACCAATACCACACGTGTGAACGGCAGCGCCCGGCTTGAACCCGGTGTGAGGCTTCTGGTCATTAGGGATCATTTTTAACAACTTCAGATCTCTTTTGTGACGCAAACACATCATAACTCTCAAGATACAGTTCGATAAGTTTAATGAGGCTTTGCAATTTACATTCAGGACGTACTAGTACACAAAATACAAGGAATCACATATACATATAAACTTCTGTTTGTTTGTTTTACAAGTCAACCAGAGCGAACTACACAAGCGACACCTATTCACGTAACAAAACAGAACATCGACGAGCTTCATTCACTGATCAAATATCTCAACAATTGACAGACCAACATTTTTTTTGCAGCTGCTTAAACAACAATCTTCCATAAAGAACAAATAATTTATGTCAACACATACACTGGCATCACATTCTACAAAATGACAAGGCCAAACCGAGCACTGACTGAGCGCTTCCAGCTTTCAGCAGAACTCACGTGAAGCAACAGTGCGGAGCTTACACCAGCATCAAACCTGTCCTCGGTTCATCAGCTCTGCGACTGAGAAAATAAACCACATACAGAAATTCTTTAGGGTAAATGAAGCCATTTCATTTCATTACTGGGTTATTTAACCCACTTATTTTTCAGCCTTTTTAAAACAAAAAGGAAATAGCTTTTAAAACAAAAAATTGAAATATTTGAACCTTCTGGGTTTTTGTTTTCTGACTTAAACTATTCTCACATACAACATGAATTTGTAGTTTGTGAATATTTTTGGTCCCTCAGACTGTCTTCTTGGCAAATCAGTTTTTAGCTACTTTGTCCAAAGACACCACCAGCTCACTAATGTAGTTATTTGAAGTTAAATAGGTAAAAGTAAGACAGACATTTCTATCTTAAAACAATCCCTCTGCTACAAAGTCTCTGACACTCTCATTTCTGGTCCTGAACAGAGCACAGTCACAAAAACCAAGGCTTCTTTTAGCAGCATTAAAGGTGAAGGGCCTCCTGTGTAAAGTCCTGGAACCTTCCTGGTCCCTTCAAACGTGCCGAACGCCCTCAGCTCTGGAGGGGCAGGCCCTGCCGGCCCCGGGCGGGCAGCCTGCTGCCGCAGGGCAGCTCCCTGTGGAGGCGCTCAGTTGGTCGCACACGCGCGTGGCCTTTTCCCAACGAAGCAGTGGCACCTCGCGAGCACTGCGGTACGCGCATTAGGGGAATGCTTCAAGAAACTTCCTTCAGTCAGGGGGGAAAACACCCACGCTACTCTTTTTACAGACTAACCACAGCTTTACGCCTCTGAGCTTCAACAAACTTTGTTGAGAGGACGAAAAACTCACCGCCAGATCTGAAAACCTAACTGTGAGCAAGCTGAGCTGATCTGCTCCTGTGTTCCCTCAGGGAACCTCACATTTTGGCACTGATTCGAAAGGAACGCTTACACTGATGAAGTTTGCAGCTCTCCCAAAAACTCATGGAACAGTAAATAATGAAGAGGTCAAGTCAACGAACCAAGCGAACTGGATCATTTAATGAGCTGGGCACAAGCAAAATGTCTTTGAGACATCCAACTGGAAAATCCAATGCCTAGAAGCAAAGAATACCTTCATGGAGAGGACAGCGGGCGTCACCCTAGGAAGTGGTGACTCTACTTTGGGGGCATCACTGGTAGATAGAATCTACCCCTTTTAAAAAATCACCTTGGAGATCACTTTCGCACCTGCATGTCTTCTGAAGAAGCCTGCTAAGGTGAAGGATTGGGTGGGGAGGATTCTAAGGAACCCTTCCACTGCACTACCTGGGAGGGAGAAACACAGGATGATCTCTCACTCTGCTACCAGTTTCGGAAGGGATGTATTCTAAAGGGAACTGAAACATTCAAGTGCATCTTTTGGGGTAGCAGTATCGAACCGGTAAGCAACGAGAGCAAACCACTCACAATGTAAAGCAAATGCCAAACCACCGAGCCGTGGAGTCCATTTTAAGGTACGGCCCGTGTATGAGCACGGCCCCCATCATCTCCTCCTACACCGTGTTTAACTTCATGGCCCCGCAGAGCTGAGCGGCTGTAGGTTTATTTGTTTGGAACTTACTGGTGACTCAGATATTGCCGCAACCTTCAAAGAATTCTTGATGGAGCTGAGTTCCCACATGTGCAAGTTTATGATGTGCACACCACAGCATCCCCTTGTGATCTTGTACAGGTTTTTAAGCACAGCTTTCCGGAGAAGAATGTACACCCAGGGATCTAAAATCTGATTCCACGTTGCCATTCGGAGAGCGAAAAGTATTGTCTCACAGGTCTCCTTTGAACGACTCTCATTTATCCCAATTCTGGCCATTGTCACCTGAAAAAGGAACATTTTAAAATTATACTTTGAAAAAATACACCAAGAGGGCACGTAAATGACTGAAATAGTTTCAACATTATCTCTAATCTTCACACCTTCACAGCATCATTGCATCCCAATCGCAAAGTAAATACCTTCAGGCAGGTAACACTGATCATCCCAGAAATCCTCTGATGTTTTACACAAGAGGTACATGTGTCTCTGCTGAACCTTGAGCAGAGAGTGGCAACCACCCAGAGAACATCCTCCAAAACTGGAGATCAATCTGATCAAGGAATAAAAACTTACCCAGAATTTGAGCTAACAAAGCATGCCAAGACTGTTCCAGGGATGGATTTTTTTCAAGGATAGAGGCCACTGGTAGATCAGAACAATTTTATTTTTTCACACTTTCCAAATTACAGTCTGGTAAGGAACACAGCACCTTGATTTCATCAAGGTGATTCACACTTTTTAGGCTGCAACAGAACACCACCTATTGTCACCAGAGGGTTTAGACCTTTCTAGGAAAATTTAAGCCACGGTGAAAGGCCATGGATACCCCTCCTCTGGCCACTGGAGACACGGAGGGTTTCAGCACCTGCACACGGACAGACCTTCACCAGCAGCACCGCTGCCGGAGCCAAGAGCTTCACAGGGGTGGAGGCGCTACTCTTCCAGCGTAGCTGGGCAGGACTCCTTCTGGCAGAGGGCACCGCGGCTGGCCTCCCCGCTTCGCAGAGCCGCAACCGAGGCCGTGAAGCACCAGCCCTGGCGCAACGCGCCGCTGGGGCTCCTGCCCCGCAGAGCCCTCCGTCACGGGCTGCCTGCCACCGGGGCTTCATAACCTGAGTTCCTGCGTGAAGAACGCCCCACTCTGCCAAGCCAGGAATCTGCCAGAGGATGGTAAATTATCCCTCTCCATTATTAATGTTAAAAGCACATGAAGACTTTTTTGGTAGAAAGATGAAACATTGTAAGGCTTTCCCTTCCAAAGCCTTTAAAGCAATACAGTTCTTTAAGTAAGAAACGGGGTATTTTACAACTGATGCTAGCAGTGCACTGATTTATTGGGCGATGAGAGGTAGGGTCAGTCTGTCCGAGTGCAGAGGGTTGTATTTTCACAAAGACACATTGTAAAAAAAAAAAAAAATGGCAAAACTAAAAAATAATAATGAATGGAGAGAGAAAACCAGCGCCCAAGATTCAGCAAACCTGTTTGACTCCTTTTTAAACGCTTCTCTGCATTCCTAGGCCCTCCCTATAGCTTGCAGGTCACCACAACTGAGCAAAAACTTGAGTGGAACAGAGTGAACGCGTAAAAGGAGACTGTACTTGCTTGATGAAGCACTTGATCAAGCGTTTCTGTATGGACATCTGTGGGAGCAGCGAAGAGAGCCCCTAGGAACATTCCTAAGGAAGCTGGTAAGACTGGCAGAAGCACAGCTGGGAACCGGTGTGAGGAGGAGGAGGAATGTCTGAGCACCGAGCCAAGACAAACACTTACAAGTCAGTTCCCCGAATCTGCTTTTCACCCCACAACCGCTGGGCACATTCCTCTCTGACATCAGCAGCCCACCCAGACTTGGACAACTCCTTTGGCTTCTGCACGGGATGTTTTCTCGGGACAGTCCTGCATTTTATTTATTAGCAGTCCAACACCACCAGCCAAACTCGGATGGAATACTCCTTACTCACACAAGTAGGACTGGGCAGCGAACAACGGCATAACAGAGCTCGCAGACCAGCATCCTTACCCGATACACCGCACGCTTGACTGAACAGCCAGAGAGATTCCTGATCTGCTTCTTGAGGTACTTCAAAATTCTGGGGGTCGTTGTTGTTCTCTTGCACTCTGCAGAGCTAATAAATGCCAAACGCAATGCCATTTCATGCCCGGAAGAGGAAGCAGGAGGTGTTGCCATCTAGGAAAAGTAGCTCCATCCAGATTTTGTAAACCTCTATTATTTTCTCTAGTTTCTATGTTTCCAGGCAAACTTGTGAGATTCTTTTCCATTTAGTAGTAATCACCTCTAAGCAAATCCATTCATTTGCTGTTCAACTTGCTGGCTCAACATAAAGTACCTCTGTTTCAATTACAGATTTACATAAAGTAAACCAGGACAACAAGGAAATTCGATACATAATTTTATGGATTCTGATACTTGGAGAAGCTTCATCCAGAACGTTTAAGTTACCTCTTCTGAATACTGGACATAGAAAAAATAATATATCTGAACTCACAAGTAGAGCTTATGTACATAGCTAAATGCTTACGCAACTGAGCTGTGAATCCCTGTATTGGAGAGGATAAGATAAAATCTACACTATCTACGAATTTTGTTTCATAAGAGTTTTCTAGACATATTACTTACATTACTTGGGAGTGTTACGCAGAAATTAATAAATGTTTCCTTTCTTGTACCACTAAAACTAACATAAAACGACATCCCAACTTTCTGAAGGTCTGAGACACTGAGATTTCCGTATAGGCCTGGACTAAAACAGAGAATCTCAGTCCAACCCCAAGCACGAGCAGTTTCATCCCAAAACACTTGCGGCAGAGCAGCAGTGGTGACAGACATGTTAGCATTGCATTGTCTCAAGAGCACAAAGTGTGACAGCTCCTCACTCCTCCAAAGAGCCCGCACAGCACTGGGAGCCCTTCCATGTCTTCTGAGAAAACACAGGAGAAAACTGCAAGCGACTGAAGTCAACCACATGCAAAGAGAGGGCAAAGAGGAGGCCATCTCCTGGCTACTGGAGCCTTCCAAAAGTCATCTGAAGTCTTCTAGAACAAGACCCTAAACTCCAGCAGAAGAGGGGTAGAATGGAGTGAGGCCAATATAGATTATTGTTTCTATCACATTTTCATGGTCAATTTTTTTATTTAAATTCTTAAAATACGATTCCAAAGTCAGTTTGAAATCACAAATGATAAAAAGGCCTAATAGGGTACCACCTGTCTAATAAAGGACTGCAAAGCAGGCAGACCCTCTGTCCTTGCTGCCCAGGTGCGAGCAAGCCGTGTCACCGAACGGCCACAAGTCACCGGCTCAGAAAGGGCAGCCAGAGCTCGCTGCGGCGCTACGCCCACTTCGAGAGCAGGACCTCCTCTGCAGGCACAGGAAGGACTCTTCTTGGTTGAATAACACTGTTCAATAACTAGTTCAAAGTCAAGAAACCAATTCCAAGACTGACTTTTTCTCCCTCCCCGTGGGTCCGTCGGGTTGGTACGACGAAGGAATTCTGCCCTCTGTAGCCAGCCGTACACAAGTGGGGAAGCGGGAAGAGGCAACGCGATTGCATCGTATCTGGTTGCCTTTGATCTCCACCACTGAATTTAATATTCATGCAGATTCAGCAGTATGACTCAAAAAATTAATCCTCAGCTGGTAAATAATAAACGTAACTCACGACATTTTCGAACGTATTTAGAAATGTAAAAATCCAAGTAGCATTTTGCTGAGTTATCCAATGTTTATATGAACACAGCTGTAGTATATCTCCCTGATTTGCAAAAGAAAAGCAAACCGTCACGTGATGTAACCAATAAAATCCAAAGTTTCTTTAGGAAAGTAACTATAAAAGCACATCTGTAAAAGTGACTTTCTAAACTGAGGCTGCCTGCTTTTAAGACATAAAGTTACTCTGACTCATATTAGTCCTCAATGGTTTAAGGAAAGACCTGAGAATTCCTTGTCCCTAAAAATAAATACAGAGAAATCAAATTTGTGACAAGGAAAGACGTGACACAATACATTAAACTTTTCCATCCTTTTCTAGGCTGCACTAAAACCAGAGCTCACTTTGCAAGATCCAGAGAGTCTGATGGAAAAGTTTTAAAAACACGTTGAAATAGTCGACTTCTACCGTTTTGCACCTCGCAGATAGCATCAGAGAATCGCCAGTTCCCTTGGGGACTAAGCTCTGTGCAACAAACCGAAAACCCAAGAAAAGCGCTCCGAAGCTTCACACCACTCTCCAAATGTAAACAGCACAACTCTCACTTCCCTTCCAACCGGACCTCAACTACACAAGAACAACTCCTCAGCTGAACGGCAGCGCTGCGCAGCCACGTTCCGGCTAGCGCTCAGGGCCAGCCAGGCAAAAGCAGCAGCAGCCCCTCCAGCTAGTGGGAAGTGGGACAGACTGTCACGGTACTTTGATGCATTTCAGCACATCGGCTCTAGATCCAGGTTCTCCTCCCCGACTCCAGGAAACCGGATCAAAACCAGTCACCAAGAGACTGACACGGAAAGCAGAGTGAACAAGTACCAGAAATTCCTCTGCAGCTCAGCCTTCAGGCTCCCCTTCCCTGCAGGAACCTTGCAGACCTTCCCAAACCTCCTCCTCGTCCTTTGGATTTCATTACAAGCAGTTCTCAGAATTTCCACTCATGGAAGAAAGTCCATGGTCTTTTCAGCATTTGCAGAGCACTCACGTTTTGTCACTGATGCCTGTGTCGCATCCAGAGTGCACATCCCCTTCTCCTAAAGCACACAGGACTGAAGCCAGTATTCTACTGACCACGGAAACAAAAAATATATCATTATTTTGAATTTCCAGGTTTGGAACTTCCATTATTCACACGCGCTACAAAGCAGCTGCAGTCTGCTATAGGCAAGAGCTGACCGAAGAGGATACTCTGCAGCACTCTATAAACAGAAACTTAAAAAAAAACAAAACTATTTGCAAAACAGGGGGAGAGAGAACTCAGAATGTATCCATCTTCATGTTTTATGTACCGTTTTATATCTCCTAAGAGCAGCCATTAGAAAACAAACACTGACAGCGAACTGCCTATATCATTGCTATATAGACAGTGCAGTATATAAACCGAGCATTTGTTGCCACAAAGCTGAGTATGCTCCATTTCATTTTTTTTATGTGATTCTATGTAAGTCAGTTTAATGGCAAGGGCTTCCACGAAAGATACGTAGCACACCGCTTCTGCCATCAAAGTGTTAGTACACACACGGTACCACTTGTGCCACGTCATCTTTTTATGTTACAGATCTGCAATGTGGTTTTCCCCCAATGTTTTCCTTTCCCTTTTTAAAAGAAAAACACGAACCATACCTTCAACTTTTATGCAGCAGATGATCATTTGGCCCAGCAAGTAAATTTTAACTGAGCACAGTGATTTTATAAAAAATGTGTATTTAAAAAGGAACTGGAGAAGACAAAATGTGTTAGCAACTCTTCCCCCACATTAAGGTCCCGAGGGTGCTTTTAAGGAGATACCTAATACTTCCATGCCTAAAGTTTTGCAGGAGCGGCTCTTGACAAGCAGCAGCAAAACAAGGGAGTCCCCTCTTCTCTCAGGCACTCTTCTGTCAAAAAATAATAATGTCACCAAAAATTAACAATGGATCCACTGCCTCGCTAAGCAGCTGGGAAAAAAATCTGTGTTTACCTCCCGAAAACAAGCTCTAGTTCAAAACAGGTAGATCAAGAACGGTAACTCCTGCCCGCCACGATGTGCCTCCTTAAACACGCACGTTTCTTTGCCATCCTGCTAAAGGCAGCTGGTCTGAGACAGACCCTTCCCCTATCAGCGTCGCGGTCTCTCTCGGGAACCAGAACCCGAACGAGAAAGAGACAGAAAAGGCTGGGATGACCGGCCCTAGCTGAGCTTGCAGAAACATTCTGTAGAAGTACACATAACCTGGAGGAAAAGGAGCCGCAACGGTTCGTAACTATAGAACGGGTTCAGCATTTAATCACTGTCATGCTCAGGATCAAATCAATCACTCAGAAGTGAACTGTCTTTTCAAACCTCACCACATGCACGCTGCTTCATTCCTAAAGTCATCCTCCGCTCTCCTGTCATGCCCGAGGAGAGACACAACACAGATCCAGCAAGCAGAGGCAAATCTTCCACCTACGTCTTTGAGAGCAAGCAAATGCTCTTCAATCGGGGATGCAGGGTCTGCCAGTTCTTACCTGGCCATTTTCTTCATTCATTCAGATTTGTTACCTTTGTCTAAGATTCCAAGAATTAGGCTGAATTCTCTGAGGGTTCCTTGGGCAGGTCACTCCTGATTGCAGAGGAATTGCACACACAATTCAGGGCCAATACCACCGAATCCAAGAGGCAGCCATACATATTAGAAGTGTTAAGGGAGAAGAATTTCACAGGGAGTCAGTCATGACATATAGTGGCCTTCTCACCTCTTCTAGGATTCAGGAACGCAGACGGCTTTGACGTGACCGAGCCTGCAAGACCTCAAGTAACAGCGGGTCTAAAAAAGTAACTGTCTACCAATGTCTATTGTCTACCATGGAGTGTAGGAGGAAAATGGGCAGGAAAACCCCACAGATATATTAATCCTATTTTGTGTATGTTTACCATGTATGCAACACACACAGTGGAGGAAAACGAAACCTTTTTACAGATGGATTGGAGTCAGTCACCTCACGACTCAGTGCTGTCTGATTTGCAGTATTTGCAAATCTGGCTGGAGGCAAAAGAAGATGTGAGGTTCCTTTCATGTCATTTTTTTTTTTTTAAATCACCTTTATTAAAGTGACTTATTGTATACATCATTCTGGAGAAGTACACTAAGGCGCTATGAACAGAAATCTCAAGACTAATGAATTAGCAAGATATTTACCAAGTTGGAATATAGAATTTGCAGTTATTTCTTTCTTTAATGTTGTCAAATAAACTAAAATGACTGCTGTGCAGCTGGACCACTTCTTAGGTGGAGGAGGGCAGAGAAAAATCAAATCTCCATTTAAGAGTGATTCATTTCTCACTACTTCTGCAAACATGTGCTCCTGGCAAAGAGTGGATTCGATTTTATTTCCAACTCACTAATGAACTGTAAATCCTAAAACAAATTGCTACCACTTACATGGATCCTCACCTCCTTCCTGCTCCACCTTCTGTGTTAACCCCTCTCCGTGTAACGAGGCAGATGGGGACACGGCTGGCCACGTCCCCACCGGCACAAGTCTTCCTCCCCACGTCCCCACGTCCTGACGTTGGTCATAACACGGGTGATGAGGTTGCCCATGGGCAGACTCACTACGTCCTTCACATCCCGCCCGAGGCAGCTGGCAGCACCCGCGGCCGGGACAGCAAGCAGGGGACCAGCTGGTGACCAGGTATTAACTTCCCCTTCTCCAGGGACAAAGTAACCTTGGGTTTCTGTGAGCTGAGTATTGGGGCTTAATCGTCTCAGAAGCCTCACTCAGCTCAGGACACCCCTCACACAGGGGCTGACCTTCAGCCTTCTCCGGGAAACCATGCAGGATCACCACTCCAAGGCCGCGCGAACCCGCCCTTGGGCGCCCCTCTCCGAACGGGGTCTTCGCACAGCGCGTTAACGAGAGGAGCCAGGGGCCAGCTCAGGAGCTGCTCTCCGCTCCCCGCTCCGGCTGGAGCAGGCGAGAGCAATCCTTCCGCAGGAGATGGCGTACGACCTCCAGCACGGCCCCCGGCCGCGCAGCCGCTCCGCTATTTCGCCTCACCCGATACGAGAAGGAATCCAAAAGAACGAGTCGCCGTCACTAAGCTTTGCGCTAACTTCCCGCAAGGCTCTGCGTGTGACCGTGACCACCTCTAAAAGCACACGCACAGCACCCACGACGGCACCGCACTCTGTCCTGCTGGCACTGCGCGCACACACCGCACGCGGGCGCCTGCCTTCCTCGCGGAGCCTGGAACCCAAACGGCAATCCAGCGATTTCTGAACATTTTAACGTAAAACATAAGTCTTAAAAGCACGTGAAATAAGAATTATTTCTCTGTTTTAAAACTAAACAGCATACTTTCCAAAAGAGGATCCAAATAACGCGCTCTCTCAGACATAAACTCATTCTACACTACTAGTGAGACAAGTAAACTCTGCTAGAAAGCATTTATAATACCATGCAACGCTTAAGATCGTGAATTAACACCATAACAAAGATCTCACCGAATATATGAATGTATGTCACAGCCTCATGTCTGTCGTGTTAAACCTGGTGAGGGTGAAGGGCTTTCTGGAGTTGTTCCATGTGAGTGTGTTTGTCCCAGAGACTTTTCAGCAACACGTTTACCATTTAAAGTCTTTAGATAGTCAGGAAAGAGAGCTTTCCTAAAATAACCATCCAAAAATGGTTATGCTGTGTATGACATTTTCCAAAAATGGCTATGCAGTGTATGATATTTTCAAGCAAGAAAGGCCTGAATAAGTGTAATATCGAGGAAACAGGAAGAATTCTCTTATATCAAACAAAACTGGAATGTATGTCAAATTGACTTACTGTTTAATACCGAGCATGGAACCAAAGAACTTTACCAACTGAATAAATAAGAGCAGGTTATGAATGGCAAATTTATTTGGCTGAAGTTTTCAGAATTTGATTTTTTGAGATGGCAACTTCAAAATTGAAAAAAAAATAATCAAAATTCTCTGTGAAAGTCACTGACATCCATTTGGAACAAAATACTGTATTTCAGTTTGTAGACCTTTATGGCTTAATACCTTCTATACGTAATTTAAATTTAAAACTCAAGCAGCAAGCAATTCTGAAAGAAAAACAGGACCACATTGCTTTGAAAACGCAATGTTCTCACCTGACTGGAAACCTGCCCTCCCTACTTTTTCTCTCCAAAACAAACCCATCTCGTTGCATTCTGATGGCACTGCATTTTCAGGAAAAAGGCTCTATCTAAGTTTCCCCAAACAGCACAAGCAAAAGTAGGTAACAAAACCTATAATTGTGCTTCCCCAAAAGCCTCTGGCAAAGGACAATCCGTCAATCTCTTCCCCCCTCCCTGGTACAGATCATTGCTGCAGGACGATACGCTGACCACCGGCCATCTCTTCTCCAGGACCTCCTTCCTGGGGAGACAGCATCTCAGCTGCTCAGCTCCCTGGCTTCTGTGAGAGGGAGGTAAACATCTGAATTACAAATATAGCCACAATTAATATAGAGTTTCTAAACACTCTATGATAAACTACACCCCGGCCCACACTTAAAAACATTTTTAAAAAATGATTCATATTTCTCAGAAAGGCTAAGGCCTGTACAATCTCTACAAAGTGCAAAAGATGAAAATAGGAGCAGACCCATTCTGAACACTGGAAGAGCACCTCTGAAACTCAGTACCACTTTAGGTTGGTACGCTCATTCCAGTCCTCACCCAACCTGGCAGAAGTTTGCCAGCTGGGCCTCTTGAGAATCCAAAAATAAAAGAAAGATCTCTACAACCAACACTAAAACAGACACGAACATCTTATCCAAGGGTTTCTGGTATCACAGAAACACATCTGAACAGGTGGATTGAATTTTTAAACGCATTGTATTAAACTTGTTCTCTCTCTGCAAACACTTGCAATTTCTTTCCACGGAGTATTTTCATGGTGACATACAAAAGCACACTTGAATTGCCTGAGTTGCCACTTAAACCTTATTCCACAGGAAACTGAGCTAAAAAGACACTTCTGTCTGGGGACTAACAAAAACTTCAATCAAAATGAGTGTTCTCTTTCCTCTGAACCCCTAAAATCAGCTACTTATTCCAAAATATCTTTGGGGCCATAATATTATGAATGACACTAACATTTCAGTGATTTAACCTCGACTACCAGAAGCTCATTCGGAGGAACTCAAGCAAGAATTGTAACTGAATTTGCACAGTGTGAACAGATGTGCCGACAAACTCGGCGAGCAATTAAAAGGCCACGATACGAGGGAGAGCGAGAGCCATTTTTCTGGTGTAGCTTGAAAGACAAGCAACCTCACACGAGATCTTTTTTATTTCCCTTCCCAGAGTAACTCAGGGAGCATTTTATTCAGTCGAACACCCGCTCCTGACCTCACCTCTTCTGACGCAGCAAGGGCTGGAAGAGAAAGGACACCCTCCAGTTGACTGTCGCCATGTCGCCATCACGGCATTGGCGCCTGGGCCTAGGGACAAAGGGGCGTACCCAGCGGGCCGCCTGCTAGCAAAAAGCTCTTCTTCCTTCCCCTGGGAAACTGGTTCATTTACCAGAACCGCTGTGGTGGAAGTGGGCTCCTGAGATGGCCCCAGGGCGCACCGACCGCGTCCCACGGGCGCTCCCGTGGAGGCCCTGCAGCAGGCCACCTCTACCAAAGGCGCTACAGACACCCGCTCCACCAAAACACGACAGGAATTCAGTGACAAAAGCCAGCACTACCACAGCCGTTGTCACTGAATGCCTCCTTTAAAATCTGAATCTTGGAAAAGACAGACAAAGTGTGGTTTTCCCCTGCGAAAGTACCTTTTCCAACATCATTCAAAGCCGCAAGGTGAGCTCAACACGGTTAAGAGCATCCCCTTCACTCTTCAGAAGCAGATTGACTGGAAACTGAGAGCCTAATTTATTCTTTTCCTGAAGAAAAGCTCGCTCTCCTTGGTGACGGCGCTGGCGCAGGCACCGCGAGCTGCAGCGCTGACCAACGAGGCGTTTTGCGGGTGCAAGAGCTCGGGCTCTGCAGAGCGGCCACCCCCAGACCCGGGCTGGCTGTACCGCGCAGGGCGACAAGGGCCCACCCGACAGAGCACGGACCTGCACCCTGGGACACCTGCTGTCCGCTCCTCCCCAGCTGCATTTCCCAGTTACAAAAACCACCAGTCACGAGAGCGCCAGAGAATGGACGAGTTGTTCAGTCACTATTTTGCTGCAGGGACAGCACAGCCAGCAGTATGTGAACAGCACTAATAAAGCAACGAGCTCACATCCATGATGCCCACTGCTCACACAAGCATAAGGTTGGATAACGGAACTCAAACCGCCAGCTTGTTAAAGAATCCAGAAAACAGGAATGGAGGGAGACGCTTCAAGGGTAACAGGGGTACGAGCTCCTGGCAAAGCGTCACTGTGCACGTACACACGTGACTACACACACAAACACACCTAAATGAGATGCACGGAGGCTTGCCTTGCACAACACAGTACCTACCTTATGCTGTATGCAACCACGTGCCCTAGAATTTAGTTACCATAAAACCTGCAACCCACTGACCTCCTTCAGCACATACCAACCCCAAGCCCCTCTCAGCACCCAAAACACCTGGTGGAGAAACCAGGGTGGGGTGGGCTGGGGAAAGGGAATTCCACCGAGAGCCTCCCTCTTAGCGCACCACTGCCCCTCTCTCGTCCTCCGGCAGCGTGTTCGCTGCAAGGACCACCCAGAGCAGCTCCGACGGTTTCCAGGTTGGGGAGATTCAGCAAGTTGTGAGCTAAATCAGCCCCAAGTGCACGAAAACCAACCATCAAGCCTCGTTGCATGAGACAATCCGAGGACAAGAAGTCAGAGCGAGTTCAGAGAGACTCAATTAGCGTAACAAATTGGAAAGGGAAGAGTTTACATGAGAAAAGATTGCTAGAAATTAATCTGGGCAGTAAAAAAGGCAACTGAATAAGAGCTGATTTAATCATATGAAAAAACCAGTTGAGATCTTTCAAAAAAAAACCCCAGGAATGGCTATTTTCTGCAGTAGAGGGGAGGTAAAACTGGAAGGAAAGTAATCAGATAACTGCATGGAAAAAGATCTTAACAAGAACAATTTGAATGTAAAAGTATTTTTCTCAGGCTAAGACTGTGTTCCACACATGAAAAAGATTAGACATTTCTCCATAACATAATTTGTTCCCACAGATAAATTCACTACAAAATAAACCTGTACATAATGACAGGGAGTTCACTTTGCTACTCCAAAACCAAAATTTAAAATATGTTTATCCTTGAGCCCCACACAATTTGACGTACTGAAGTCAGAATTTGCTCATATGAACACAACTCCAAAAACAAGCTGGTTTATGACAGGCCAAACGTCAAGTCACAGCCAAAAACCAGCTTTATATAACAATCTATTTCATCAGAGATGTTTATCACTAAATGCTCCAGCCCAACTATTTGCTTTGGGAACCCAAGCCCTAGGGATGAAATTTATCCAACAAAATTCACGTATCCCTAGCAAAGGGCTAAGACTCTAGCAAGGCTGAAAAAAGATGACTTACTACACGGAGAAGTCAATGCTACTGTCTTCGGAATGTATCTTCCTGGAATTACTCATCACAAAGCAAAATTATTTGGACTGTCAGAACGTATGTGCCTCTGCAAATCACTGACTACACAGGTTATCAGAAAACTTGTGCATTTCACTTGTTGCTTTTTTTGTGAATTCTCCCCCGGCTCTCAACTCCTCAAAAGCAGATCAGTGTTCCCCAAGAAGGGAAGAAGTAGGGAGTAGCCCTCATTCTGGTGCTTCATTAAGGAAAGATTCCCACACAGTGGTAGAAAATGTGAAAAAGCTTCTCATTTTTGAGGAACAGAGGAGATGGAGCTTCAGGAAAGGCATCAGAAGGAAGAAGAGGCATCAGAAGGAAGAAGAGGCATCAGAAGGAAGAAGAGGCATCAGAAGGAAGAAGAGGCATCAGAAGGAAGAAGGGGCATCAGAAGGAAGAAGGGGCATCAGAAGGAAGGCCCTGGCCAACAGCCCCAGGCAGAGCTCCACACGAGCCATGCCATGGGCTCTGCTACTGAAAAATGCTCCAGATCTCCAGAAGTCTTAAAATAGGGGTAGTGACTGATTATAATATTATATATTATTATATATAATATTAAGGTTAGATACATATACATACAAATTTACACACACCAAAGCACCAAACCAAGTTCAGTACTGCTGAGCAGGTGCAGAAGTCAAGTTCAGCTCCTCACCAGACACCATAAAGGACGACCCAGGGTCTTGTGCCTTTAATGTCATCTAAAGGTGATTTTAGCACAGGACAGTGACTGAATATATAACTCCACTTGGGAAAAAAAACAAACTCTAATAGCGAAGTAAATCTGCAGTGGATTACAGTATCGGATAGACTTGACTTTGGTAGCCATGCACATACGAAAACTGACGTAACACCAGACTAGATTAAAAACAGGAGAATAAACAAAGCAAATCCCCCATCAGATGGAGAATCACACCAAATAAACCCAAACTCTTGTATCTGCAAAGCACATGGCATACACTGCATCGCCTTCCTCTGCTTTCTCTTCCAAAGGTTGGTTTGGTTTCTAATTGTTTTAGTTTGTATCGAGGAAATTCACTCTCAGGTAACACACTGCTCTGTACACTCCTTGGGATAGAGAATATGGGTTCTGCAATTCAAAGATTGACACTGACTTCTAGGTTTGGCTTTGAGAAAAAATTAAACAAGGAAATGATTGCAAAAAAAAGTATGTATTTAGCTACTTTGCCAAACAATTTCACCTATGAACACCTGCTCATATTTATTTCGGGATATGCTGATTATATTACAGAACCCAAACCATTCATTTCACAAATTCAAAGCCCTGAGAGGTTTCAGATAAAGCAGACAAGTCGATCTGGATCAGCAACTCATCATACGCCTTGCTGAGCCCCGGATGTCTTTCCCGCGGCACTTTGGCAGCACGCTCCCGGCAAAGCGCTACCGGTGCGCTCCGCTCTACGCGCCACTGCCGTCCCACAGAGCTGCGAAACTAACACTGCGCTCGGAATGCTGTTTGTGTTCAGGGAACAGAATGCCATCGCAGCAAAGGGTGGGTAATCCAGAGAATTAATGTTGGTGCAAACCCTAGGATCCCAAGAGCTAAGAGAGGCGCTACCTACCGAGGACCCCATCCTACTGCCTCGCCCAGACTATCGAACTCGATAGTTATCGAACTAACATACATCTGTCCATATTGCAGAACTATTTTCCACACTGCCAGGCTGATTTTGGTGATAGTTTGGCTGACCTCACTTCAAAGGAGATCCAGAAGCAGCACATCGCAAGCCCGCATCGCACAGCGAGCGCCGGCAGATTCACCACCCAGTGAACCAGAACGGCTTCTGAATCACCCCCCGCGGCAACGCAGTCCCCACAACTCCCAGGCCCAACATTAAGCAGAAGCCATTCACGGGTCTGTACCACCAGCTGAGGAAAATGCTGAAAACTCTGAAAAGGCTCAGAAAAAAAATTTGCTGCTGGAATAATGATTCATCACCAACTACAACTCAGATGAAGTTAAATACTTTAACAAAAGTAGGGCTGTGGTTTCATTAAAGATTGTCAAGATTTTAAAAACTATGTTTTATAATTAACAAAAATTGAAAGGCATGACAAAATTACCAACACTGAAAAAACCACCACAGTAGCTGCAAAAAAATCCCTCAAACGTTGAGCAAATTATGTATTTCTGAATTGAAAAAGTCTACAGCTCTTTTGACACCATAGGGCTTTTTAAAAATCAAATTAATTCCAACCTTTAAGGACAGCTATTTTATCTGAAAATAAATGTCACCAGAGGATAATATAGTGTTTCTTCATGAAAAGTAAAGCCATCGTTTGAGCTGCTTTTCTTGAAAGTCGTTCTGTGGCTTGCCCCAGGCAAATTTCAGGAGGTGTCTGGAAGTACCTGGAAGGAAGCTCACTACAGAGCTTGCTATACTGCCCTGACGACTTTGTTTATGCTCTGTGCACTGCAGCCACCACACTGACAAAAGCCAGCATGAATATAAACTATGCTGCAGAGCAAGGCTAGAAAAATTCTCTGTGTCTTGAACAAAAGTGAAGGAGTTTTTGTGCATCTCAGTGATGAAGAGGTTCATACCCAGACTGCCTCCTAGAAGTCTGCGATTCTGGATTAATTAGATGCTGCCTGCCAGATACACCCACCTGCTGCAGCTAGGCTACTACCAGCATCTAACTTAGAACTAGTTCGGGTAACTCCGTACTGTACCGTAGGCGGTGAGCAGATGAGACAGCTGGACCTGATTCAGATCTCAGATTTAAACTGCTATACACATAAGCTCAAGTCAAAATTGCTCCTCACTCCTATACACATAAGCTCAAGTCAAAATTGCTCCTCACTCCTATCAGTGGAAAACTACAGCACCTTGTTTCTAGGAATAAAATGAAGATTTCGTATTCATTTGCGACTTAACCTCTCTCACTGCCGTAAAAACACAGATTTTCTTCCGTCAGGACTGCCACAGCAAGAGCAGCCACAGCCGATGCCAGCTTTATAACGCCAGCACACGGCAGGAGCCACCAAACCCTGCCCACACCGCGCTCCCGCTTCCTCCGGCCCCGCGCGCGGGCCGAGCCCACGCTGACGTGGGCGACCCTCGCCGCGCCGGGAGGGCCGCGGCAGTCACCGGCGAGCGGTCCTGAGCCACGGCCGGGACAGCCGAGGAAGCAACACGCCGACGGCACCGGGCGGCTTTGCCAGTCCCCCGCCCAGATCACAAACCGGGCTGGCTGAAGGTTAAACCAAACCTCTGGCTTAACCCCCTGCCAGCCGCTGGCTTTTCACACGACTCCGAAGCAAAGCCCTTCATCCCCTGCTAACAGGGCGGAGGACTTTTATGTTCCTAACTGTTGTCTTCTGTAACACAGCTCACAAGTAGCAGTAAACCGTAATAACAACAACGAACGGGCCACTATCAATAAAAAAATCACAGGAAGCACAGCTCAGACTAAACAGACTTGCCACTCCAAGATTTCACTCAATTTTTGGACAAGCTCAACATTTGCTCTGATTTATTCTAGCCACCATTCTGCCACCACTGACTGCTTCGCAGCACGGGATACGCAGTCCCCACAGCCCCCCACATCCTTAGCTTACCCAGTGTATTTTGCTTACGATCAGATGTGGAGAATAATGACCGTTTTTGTTACAGATGTGTACACACTTTATGAGCAATATGCTGTAAAATTAATACACGAAGAGTGAACGGAGCTGTTATCACAGCTAAAGTGCCTTAAAACCTGGAGATACAAAAGTATAACTTTTATACAGTGATGTGCATTAAAAATTGGCAAACACGTTAGGCTCTTACCAGGAATGGACTCCAGCAAATGCAAGAAACACACATTATAGCCAAGAGCTGAATGATCATTTCAAAATGATGAGATCTGCCTTGTCTTTGTTGACTTTTA
The DNA here is from genome assembly GCF_034619465.1 of Leptosomus discolor. Lineage (NCBI taxonomy): Eukaryota > Metazoa > Chordata > Aves > Leptosomiformes > Leptosomidae > Leptosomus > Leptosomus discolor. Next base: position 85,240,200 of record NC_141393.1, read on the forward strand.
AATTTGACTCTTAAGAGGGTAATTCCTGTGACAGCATTGCACAAGAATGAAATAGCAAGGGCCAGTAACCCAAGGCAAGAAAAAAGTAAGAGATAAAATCTGTCTTCCCAGTCCTCAACATGTTCTGTTTTATAGAAGCACCAGGTCCTCGATGCTTGAATTTGATAGGCTCTAAACCTAAGAACAGGCAGCAAAGCTATAAGAACAGCAAACAGACATACCATAGTCAACATCATTTTCACATGCTTAGAAGTCATTTTTGTAGAGTGAAATATTGGCTTAGTGACTCCGATGCACCGCTCGACAGCCATCACGCTGCCCAGGAAGAGCGGGCACAAACCAAAGAAAACCATGCAGATGCCAAAAACACTGCAAAGAATGTTGGACTGGTTAAACCGAATCCAGTCTTTATCCGAGGCATACACAAACACTGCGATGGCTCCGTTGATGAGGTGGCCGAAGAGGTCTGTGACGACCAAACTGCTGGCAAGCAGCAAAAAGGAGGCTTTCGATTTCTGTCTGAACCTCTGGTACGCCTTCATGAGAATGGCTATGGCAAGGCTGTTGGACAGAATTCCCACCGTCATGAAGATTATCGAAAAGAAAACCGAAATCTTCTTCTCCGTGTGGCAGGTTGTGTTTCTCAAGATTCCAAATCCAGCCAGCCCTGGTGATTTTGAACTGTTCATGGTTAGGAAAGGAGAGGCAGCCCTCAAAACATTTCAGCAGTCTTGCAACGAAAAGGCATCTGCAACATTAAAAACAAACACACACACACGCTGTAAAAAGGCACACTGCTGCTCAAACGACATTTGAAGCAGAAATTCCACAGTGTTAGTCTGTGGTACAAATCTAACTTCCCAGTTTTCTGAGTGATACGACAGGGCAGCATATCTGAAGTGCGTCAGTCACGGGATAGAACAATTACCTGCATGCGTTATACAGGGCAGATACAGCGCACAGCGTCTTTATGGTATCTGCACGAGTTAAGGTACAAAAAACAGCGTATAAAATCTATAACGCACACGTAGAACCATCAGACAGACCACACAAAGCGTTCTGGTGGCTAAACTACCAGACTGTACAGCCTGCTGCATGTACGCAGGCGTTTCTGCAGCGTGCTCCTAGGACGAAAGTAGTTATCAGCCCAACCGCAGCCGAAGGTGAAACACTCGAACGGGAATGTTTTGAGGTGATAACCGCACTCCATTTTTCTTCCCGCTGTTAAGCACTTCTGTCCAAAACAACGCGCCAGCATCCTCCAACCAACTCTCCTCCCGCCGCTCGATGCCCCCAAGCCTCTCCTTGACCAGCACCGAACCCTCCAGCCCGAGCACCAACCGGTGCCGCAGACGCTCCCGGTTCTGCCGCTGCCTTCGCACTTCACCTCCCACCGCTCAGGACGTTCCTGCTGGAGACACCCCCCCACACCCCCCCACACCCCCCCACACCCCCCCCCGCGCCGACCCACGAGCCGCCTCCCGCAACGCCTGGCACCGCCACCGGCCACCGACCGGCACCGGGGCCGGAGCCGCCTCTGCCGCCAGGACCGCTGCAGGGGAGCGGGGCCGGCTCCGCGGGCGCACCGCACCGCACCGCACCGCACCGCACCGGGAGCGAACCCCCCCCCGCGGCCGCGCGCGCACGTGGGGAGCACCGGGCGGACGGCGGGAGCGCGCCCGCGGCACCGGGGCTCCCGCCCGCCCGCAGCGCCCTTAAGTGCCCGCCGGTGGGGGCGGGGGCGGGGCGAGCCCTCCACGCCGGGCGCAAGTGCCACCGGCCGCTGCCGCCCCCAGCCCCGCTCCTCCCGGCTCCGCGCCGCGCCCCCCCGCACCCCGCCGGGCTCCCGCCGCCCCGCACCGCTCCCTCCCCTCCCCGCCGCCGCTCACCTCCGCTTGGCTCCGCGGCCGCGGGGAGAGGCGCGGCGGCGCAGCGCGGTGTCCCACCGCCCGGCCCGCCGCCACCGCCGACCGCCGCCGCTCCCCCGCCCGCCCGGCACCGCCCGCCTCCCCGCCCGCCCTCCGCCTTCCCGCCCGCCCTCCCCGGGGCCCGGCCACCCCCCGGCGGCCCTGAGTGCGCCCGGGGAGGGCCCCCGCCGCTCCCCCGCCCCAGCGTCCCTCTGCCCGGCCCGTCTGGAGGGGGCCGCGGGGCTCCTCCGTCCCGAGGAGCTGCAGACCCCGCCGATGGCACAGCGGCGCCGGGCCGGGTGTCCCCGGCAGGCAGCGGGCCGGGCTGCCTTGTCAAGGCCGCCCCAGCCGGGCAGGACGAGCCCCGGCCCGCGGTGCTGAGCCGCAGCGGCGGCGGCTCGTGGGGCACCCAAGGGCCCGCGTCTGCCCTCAGCCACCGCCGCGGCCCTCGGCTTCCCCTGCCCTGGCCCGCCGCCTCCTTGGCCGGCAGGGGCTGGGGAAGGGGCACCCCCGGGACCCACCCCGGGGCGCAGCCCCGCGCCCCACAGACCCCTCGCACCTACTCCGTCGTAGGGAGCCGAAGGCGCTGCCCGGAGCAGGAGGAGAACGTGGCCGGGCGAGGAGTTCCCGGTGCTGCCGGTGAGGCAGGAGAGCCAAAGGGTCTTTGTTTCCCATCACTCGGCCCACTGCAACCTGAACTTACCGACAACGTGTGAGCTCTCCCGTCCGTCAGCGTCCAGGAGTACCAAACAGGCCCGAAGGGGAACTTCTGTCAAAAACTCTTACGACAAAAACAAGCCAAAACGTAAAATCAAGGTCAAAATGCAAAATCAATCTGTAAAATACTACAGAGTTTGTCGTGGGCACGAATGATGGCGAACTTGCGTTTGTTTCCGTCAAGTGCCTTGGGTTGGTGCACTCTTCCTAGCTCTGCAGGGCAGCCACTTAAAATTCCCAAACATGTTGCCGTTTTTGCTTGCCTTCTTATCTTGAATATTACAGACACAATTTGCCTCTCCCTAACCCACCGGTGAGGGAATACAGGCCAGCTAAACCCATTCTTTCACGTACTATCCCAAGTCACGTACATAAACAGTTAAAAGCACCGTGCGATGGCCTTCTTCCTCAAAATGCTTGTCAGATTTTGGTGTCTTATCATACAATGAGCAAAAATGGTCAGTTTGGTCTGATTGGGACCTATAAATTCCCAGAAATTCTTTTTTTAAGACAATAATAAAATATAAAAACATCTCAGAATACATTATGGCCCATTAAAGTTCAGATGAAAAGAGTCTGTTTTATGTTTCCCTGCCCAGAAATAAGTGGAGATGGAGATCTCAAACTACAAACAGCTTGCACCGTGCCCTTCTTTCCTAGCCAGATTTCTTCACCCACCCCTCCTGAAATGGGGGGCAATTCTGCTTGAAAAGAAGCGATGAAGCTGGTGCTTCAAGACGCTGCCATCTGGGAGGTAGGAGCTAAAATGCCGCTATCAGGTAGATCGGGCCAAAGCCAACAGAAAACCCTCCAGCCAGACGTTTCGGCGTGCTTGTAAAACCGCTGTTAGCGTAAGGAAGGAAATCGCAGGAATGCAGCGTGCATCCTGAGCAGCGGTCCCCTGGACGGAGGGACAGTGGCCTTTCAGCTGCCCCAGGGATGGGGAAAGAAGAGCAAGAAATAGCGCTGGGAAGGTAAATATATAACCCCCCATCTCTCTTTTCGGAGCGCAGGCAGAGAAGCGTGCTCCCGCAGCCACACAGCCTGCAGAGCACAGAGCGCCACGTCACAGTTCTGGCGTGTCGGCAAAGCAGCGGGCACGTTGAGCGTCGGGGAAGCCGGACACGTCCGTGTGCTCCTGTTACACGGATAACGGGAGTAATGGCTCCTCTGGAATGGGGCGGTTCTGCGGGGTTCTGGCTAAGCAGGACGGTGGCCCCAGAAGGTGCTGGAGGAGCGAAAAACTGGCAGTGACACCCGCAGGACTGTTTTTCACGCTGACTGAGGGGCAGCTCTTTGCGTTTCCTATGACTGAAGAAAACAGAAGGAGCGACCGCAATCATCCCATCACTGCCGTGGGTCCTGGCTGGGGAGTCGCTGCTCTCTCAGGGTCGTACCCCTGAGCCGGGGCTGCGGGGAGGGAGAGGCAGGATTCGCATCATCTTCATCAGGGCAGCGGCTCTTCCTCTTGTCAACAGTTTGCCGATCGACCACTATGGCACTGGGCCGGACAGAGTCCCGTGTATGACAGGGAACAAAAGCTGTAGCCGCAGGGGTCGCAGGGCAGGGTTTCCCAGCGGCTGCCTCGCTCTGGCTGTTCAAAGGCTGTGAAAGAAGAGCTGAAGTCGTGCCCTCGGCTTGGCCCACTGGCTGCAGCATTTCTGAATGTGTTTTGAAGCTTGTGTTTGTCGTAAAACCCTGGGCTCCTCGGTGCTCCAAGGATCAAGAAGATAAATACTCTTTCTGCCCCAGGTTTCAACCTGAATGAAGGAATCGGCGTTCCCTGCTCAAGTTCAATGCAGAAGCATTGGCATAACATACATGCAGAGGTGAAAAGACAGCCTGCATCTCCGTGTGCTGTGATAATTGCAATCCACCCGTTGGGTACCAGGCTCCAAACGGTGGGAGGAAAACATACAAAAACTCTTCTGAATGGGGAAGCATGTTGCTGGTTGGCAGACGAAGTGTACAGCAACCAAATCCTCAAAGCCTCCTGCTACAAATCCAGAAGTGTTGCACTCATTTTTCGCTGAAAACTAACTCCAGAAAACCTTGCTGTGAACAAACAGGTAGACATTTCAGTAGCAGCATCAAGGTGGTAGATGAAATGGCAATAAGTGCACAATAAAGGATGTCACCAATCCTTAAGCACTGGAAGGCTCACATGAATTTAACAAGCAAAGCTTTCTTAAAAGCATTATGTGACTGTCATGTCCCCTTTCAGAATCAGATATAGTTTCTGATTTCAGGGTCTGGCCTGAGTGTCTTAAGACAAAACTGTAAGTTTCTGCCCGAGCTAGAAAACAGATGTTCCGTAAGAACACATGCAGTATCGCGTCGGTGTGGGGTGAGACAGTGCAGGTACCTGGAGCAGGCAACCAGATCTGGTCTCAAGATCCTGGGTTTACTTGATTCCCGAGGAGGGTGGGTACAATACACGCTTCCGGTATCCTGGCGTATTCAAAATACTCATTTTAAAATATGTTAAAACACTTCTCTGATTAAAAAACCCGTGGTTCAGCAGAATGCACTGAACAGCTCATCCATGGCTTTGTCATTCAGATAACTGCCACGCTGACCTTCACGCCTCACCATGAAGGAGTTCATAAAGCAGCCACAAATTCTGGCATGAGTACTGCCTGAACTGGGACACTGGCCAACGCAGCCAAAGGAGGAAATTCCTAGGTAGTTAAATATAAATTAATGGTGTTTTGTAACAAGCCCCAGATCAGTTCAGGAGGTTAAAAACACCAACATGCCAGTAGGCATATTCCCTATCGGGGGGAATAAAACCAAGAAAGGTCATCAGGAATCACAACAACAAACATGCATCCTTCTGCTGGGGTTTCCACCTGCTGGTATCTAAAAGGGGACTGTTTGCTCTTACTGGAAGTGCAGCTGTGGATAATGGTGGTTTGTTTTCTAAACAACCCTATCAGCAAGGAAGTTCAATTCTCTGCTCCTTGATAATGAGACACGCCTCCTGGCAAACGAGCTAAGAGTTGCTGTGGAGAGAACAAAGGGGAAATACCCACAGCTCCTCTGGTGAAGTGTGAAGGGAGGGGAAGGACACGCAGAGGTTTACTGTAAGTTGTGACATTCACGCTTGCGTTGCAGTTTTTGCCACCAGGAAGAGCAAAGACAGATTTTCTGTTTTAATGCAGGTCTTGATCCTGTCACAAGAAGAATCCAAGAAGTCTGTTCAGAGGCATTCCTTTAGCCAAGGAATTTGGCCGTCCAATGGCCGATGGGCCTATTGGATTGTTTCTGAGATACCAGCAGACCTGCAAAGCAATTCCTTGATAAGCAGACCAAAAACAGCAGCTAAACTTCGGAAACAGCTGAATTTGACTTAGTCATCAAGGCCAAACCGTGTCAGCGGAGGAGGAGACAGCTCGAGCATCCATCACCCAGCTATCAAACACGCAGACAAAGCTTCAAGGGGAAAAAAATTACTGAACCCAGAAGTTTCCAGTCTAAGCCAGAGTATTTGCAATGTGCCAGGATATGCAATACAACAACAACAATGACAAATTGATTCTTTACTGTCTTACTCACACTTGTTCTTAGCAATGTTTGCATAAACATGAAAATGAAGATGCTGCTTATTAGTCGGATGACATCACTAACAGGGCATGCCAACCAATGCTGAGCGTTAGAAGTGGCTACTGGAACCTTTCGTTACATCAGCTGGCTGATTTGCATTTGTTCCTACTTAGAGACAAACTTTCATCTTCATCACATGCTGTCACTCTGAAATTATTTGGTTCCTACAAACAGTGCCTAACCTGCTTATAACAGAAGGAGCTGGAGGACAGTGATTCCCCTTCTTTCTTCTTCATTTGCAAACCCTGTGTGTCTGGTGCTCTCTGGATACCTTTTGTCCCATTGTGTCACCACAAGGCGTACCTGGGAGGTGGTTAAGATCCTTCCGTGTGCACGCGGGTTCCTTCTTATACACAGTTTTATGCATTACTTTGTGCAAGCGTGCCCCTGAGAAATGAGGGAAGAGGAACAGAAGGACAGCAAGGTGATTGTATAGCAGGTGTGTCACTGAAACATCTTTTAATTGCTTTTTAAATACTGACTACGAAATTATCTGAGGTTGTTTTTCCTACAAACCCACAAATTTGCAAGCATTCCCTTCAAGAATTTCTAGGAAGCTCCATGTAGTCATTCTGCACCCATTTAGCTGGCTTTAATGAAAAGTAGATTTAACAATCTGAAATACATTTGTTAAAGTTCAGTGTGACGTTTCAGAATCAAAGCTTGTCTCCTTTACAATTACATAAAGCACCCATTTTCTGTGCCACCGGAGGCCCAAATCTCTAAATGGCCAGAGGAGACACATGTGGCCACTGCTCACGTGAATCGCCCCTCTTCAGGCAGGGGTAATTTGTAGTGAGTGGGCTTAACCAAGACGGGAAGTACTGTTCTACCCATAACAATAACAGTATAATTTTCTCTTGTTCACTTTAAATATGTGGGACAAAATGTTCTCCCTTATGACTCACCTTCTGACACGTAAGAACAAACAATCTACAAAAGGATACTAGGTGCTGAGCCACATTAACTCCTTTTCTCTTCTTCCAGTCTCCAGGATGGAGACACTGTAAAACCAAGTCAGAAGAAGCCATTCATCAAGTATTCTTTTCAATCATTCTGCTCAGGTCAAATTAAATAAAGAAATAATTTCCTTCAAATTGTCCTAACCGATTATATTTATGCCACGTGACATAATGGCCAAAATAAGTCCATTACACGAATGAATCTCATTAAGGGTATGCCTGCTGCATGCCTTCAAGTTATGTGGTATTATTTATTTGGTTTCTTTGCTTGTACACATGTTTAAGGATTTAGTATGCGAAGGTTTGATAGGTTAAACACTTCTAAAGGATATTTTGAAACTGAAGGGTCACACTGTTCTATCGCTTGCAAACAGAATTTCCACAGTGACTTCAAAGAAATAATGTACTTAAAATCAATGGCCCGCAGTTCACGGAGCTGACTGCAAGTCCCAGTGGCCATGCCGCACTACCGCACCACGGAGCTGCTGGGCTAGCTGACAGGCAGAGAACTGTCGCTTCAGACCATCAGTTTCACAAAAAAAATAACCATATTCTCTCAATAACTCAGTAAATAGTTACAGCACTGAACACCAAACAGTGAGTGCACTAGTTGTGATCGGCAGTCTCAGAGACAGTCTTCGTTTCTCTTTCTGATCGATGGTGAAAGCCTTGGTTTGGGACGGGTGGTCTGTGCGTTGCATTCCATTGTGGCTCAAAAGAAGGGTGAAATGCTGTTAAATGGAACACCTTGTCGTTTAAGGACTGTGGTAAAGGGTGATGTTATTGATAAAAGTCACTCATCAGATTAGTTGCTAATCCAGGAGGCTGCTAATTAAGAAGTTAGTTAAGAAGTGAGGCAAATCGCATTTAAAATACTATTTTCTGATTTTACATATTTTTCTTTAAAAGGGGGAACTCTAAACCGTTTTTGTGACCCATTGACGTTGCCAGAAGGGTGGAAGGAAAACCTGATGACCTATTGCTGGGCGGGTTCAGGGACCTGCAGCGCTCTCCCGGGGGGGTTAGCGGCCTCCGCCCCGCGGAAGCACAGCTGAAGGGGACGAGGGCCTGTACGGTCCCCCGAGCTGCCACCGCGCCCCACTCCTCTCCCGGCCGGGGACAGTCGGGGTGGTGACAGCCACGGGGCTGGCCCCGCTCCCGACGGGTTTGCAGTCTGCACCAACAAATGGGGAGAAGAGGCTGAGGCACTCATCTCCCCCGAAAGGTGGAAGCAACCCCTGCCGAGCGCCCCCTTCCACCGTGCCGCGCGGGGCCCTGCAAGCCTTTCCTGCAGGTGGGCAGGGTGAGGTACGACGCTGGCCGTTTCCAATGCGCCTGTTCCAGTTCGTAGAAGGATGAAAAGACATTCGAAGCAGGTAACTCACCGAAGAAATGACAAACGTGATCCCTTGTTCCTTGTGAGCAGGTGCTGACAGGACAATCCAAGCCGTGACCCAGAGGAATTCTTCCTTTCTGTTTAATCACCTGTGAGTAGCGCCGCGGTTTGCCGAACAGGCCTGCGGTTCCATACTCCAGAGTCACAGTGAGATTCGTGCTAGTTGCTCCTGATTATCGGAAAGAGACCGCAGCTGCATTTAAGAACAAAACCAAAGTACCTTTTTAACATAGAACCCTTCTGCACTGGCCAAAGCGAAGGGGACAAGCTGATGGAGATCTGTGGGTTAGTCATTTCATCGCTTACCACAGGCGCTTTCTAATCACATCTTTCATAGGCTGTGAAGGTTTTCTGACTTTTACATCTTCGATCCTGGAATCCTCTATCCTGTATTCAAACGCTTTACTTTTCAATTTACCCTCTAGAAGTGTGTTACCATTTCTTCCTCATTAAAGAGAAGTTGAACTTTTGACAGAATTTCCAGTTAATACCTCAAATTTGGAAGAAGGTTAAAGGATACTTGTAGTTGTGAATCCATGAATTAATGGGTTTTCACTTCTGAGACATAATGAAAAGCTGGCAGTTGCAAATCTGACTGCCAACTGAATATGCTTTTCTTTTATAACGGTTTGGGGGGTAACATGATGGGTTAAAATAAATCAGTATGAAACAAGCATTTCTGAAAATGGTCATCCAGTTGTAAAGTCACTTTCCAGACAGAGAAAATAAAAGTGTGGTCATAACTGGAAAATTCCTATAAAAGTCAGTGAAAATGATGGAAGAGACTAATTTGGAATCAATCAGCATTGTAACCTTTACATTTTTATAGCATTAGCTAAATTATTTTATCCTCTTTCTTCCAAAATTCAAATTTAACAAGTGCAGGACACTGAGCTTTCTGGCAGCACATACTTGGCAAACCTCAGCAGCCTCTGCAAGTTCTAGTCAAAGAGACCTCGACAACTTGACTTTCCTTAAGAAAACAGAAAGATGTTAACAAGCCGAAAATATGGCTGCTTAACTGATGGGAGTTCTCACCAAGACAATTTTCACTGAACTATGCAGTAGTATTTTTGTGGGGTTTTATCGAAGATGTTAACATAATCCCTCCAGTTACACAATAAACTCGGGGAAGCCAGGGTGCTGTTATCTAACGTTAGCCAGGTAGTGGCATGTTCAGAACCCCTTGCTCTGCTGTAACGGTGAAGAATGCAGCTCACTACAAATGAGTACAAATCTGTCCAAGGAGCTTCTAATTATCAGTGACATTTCCCCAGACGAGAATAGGAAGCGTTTCTTTACAGAGAGGGCGGTCAAACCCTGGCCGGGCTCCCTGGAGAGGCGGTCGATGCCCCAGGCTGTCAGTGCTCGAGCGGCGTTTGGGCAATGCCCTTGACAACGTGCTTTAGGGACCACCTTTTGGTCAGCCCTGGAGCGGTCAGGCGGTCGGACCGGGGGGTCCTTGTGGGCCACTTCCCACTGAAACAACCTGTTCTACTCCAGCAAGTAGGCAGGTTCATTTTGATTTTCTTTTTTTTTTTTTTCGTCTGATTCTCCTCCTATTTTGAAGTAAAAATACTTCAGTGTTATTTTTAAGTGTATCATAAAATACAAACCCAAAGTCCATTAAAAAGCAAAGATTTCAATTAACATCAGGGAGCTTTGGGTTACGAACAATAGAAATGCCAGCTGATTAGCAGAAAAAGCAGCCCTAGAGTAGCAACCATTACGCTTCAGAGATACAGGTCTCTCCCTCAGCCATGCCACCATAGCTATAGAGGTGCAGAAACAGGTGATTCCTGCAGATAAAGAAATGATCAATAGAGATGCAGAAATAAGTGATTTCTGTAGATAAATGGTAAAAAGTTATCTCTATTTCTTATCATCTAAAAGTGAGGAGAAATAAATTTTGCTTACACCAAAGTAAACTAAATGAAATCAGAATAAGGCAACAGCTTAGGCAAAGAAATCTAATTTTAGAAAAAGCTTCATGTTTTCACAACGTTTTTTTTTCCCTAGGATTGCTAATATCTTAAACAAAGTGCGATCTTTAAACTTTAGACTCAACAACATACCACGACCAGAGCGGGATCCACTCAGCCTCAAGGTTTCCCACGAAGTGAAAGTGTTTGGATTTCCTGGTAGAAGATAATTTTTGATAAATAAACAAGTTCATCTTAATGAAAAGAAAAAGCACTTATTTATGATGTGGAGAGGTCTCGGTGTGAAGATGTTAAGAATGATCTAATTTTTTTGTAAGTAATTCTCACAGCCTTGGCTTACCTCAAGTAATACCTGTGCTAAAGAAAGGTGGTAAACAAGTGCATATTCTCTAATTAGAAGCAGCTTTGTTTTCAGTGTGGTAGGCAGCCGTGCAACCATTCAGCTCTTACGAAATTCATACAATCTGTACAGATAGAGCCTGAAGCCAAGCAGACAATTTACTTCTGAAATTTCAATGAACGAGTTGCTCTTGCTGAGCAGTAGGGTTTGATAAACAGTGGGCTAATGAAAAGTAGCGATGTTTCCAGTGGTGGCACTAGTGGAGTCTCACTGGAGACAAGAGAGAAGAACAAGAAGGTGTTTGAGAGGCACTAGACCATCAAAGCCTGAGAGCTGATGAGGGAAGAGAGCGAAAAGGAATTCATGTCTAGTCCCTCTCAACACCCTGATTTTCTTTGGCTTTGCTTTCTGAAGGGTCGAGGGCTGGATTCCAAGGACCAAGGAGGTGTTCAAGTGTGGTAACAGACCTCCGCGCAGCCAGGCTGACCAAGCAAACCTCAGACACGAGGGTTTAGTAGCGCGATGGGCCCGTGTGCCTCAAGATACGGCGGCAGAGACAAAACATCTGTGAAACGCTCTGCAGGTACCGGTGCTCGGTGAGACAGTTTAGCTTTACGTGTTCACAGCAGAAGCACGTCGAGAAGCGTCATCAAGGTTTAGAGGCCAGACGCGTGCATTCGTATACAGATGTTAGATCGCGTATCTAAGCAAGTGCAAGCACGGAAGGAGAGAGCCTGACTTCTGAAGTTTAACGAATTGAAAGCTCTGGGCTTTCTGCAGCAGCTCGTGAGGCCATTAGTAATGCTACAGGTTGTAAAAACATGATAAGGTTATTTTTTAAAAATCTTTAATTAGTAACAAAACAATTAGCAGCATTTTAACATTCTGATTGCCCAAGGTCGTAGCTAGTTAATAGTAAACCCTGAAATTGTGTGTCAGAATTCTACTTTCTAGCTTGGGAAACTGGAGTGGGCACAGAGCTGTATCGCAGTGCCCTGATCAACTACAGGATTGCAGCATATCATTTTTTTTGCTAGATTTAGGACCAGGGTTTCCCCAAGAGTAGAGCTGTGGGGTTCAGGTGACCCTGCCCTTGGCTTACACCCAGTCTCAGCCCACACGGCTCCCAGCATCGGGGAGGTTCGGCTCGCTGTTTCGAGCGGTGCTAACGCAGCACCGCCGGTTCCAAAACTAGTTCCGACTCTCGTTCATTAATGACAGCATTTGTTAAACACACGCTTTTAGGGTCAGAAAAAGAAAACTCCTTTACCTGCTTTGCAGCGTGAGTATACTCAGAAGCATTCCTTAAGGCAGGAGAGCGCAGGAACAGACCAGGAGTGACGGAAGCGTGGGGCCCGCCCCGCGCGGTTTGACTGCACTGCCCGCAGCGACGCAGGATCCCGTGTGGGCTCGCTGTATAGACCGTCTGCGTTACATTTCTGATGTATATACACAAGCAGAATTTCCTCTGCTCCTGTAGATCTTAAAGTCTTGCACTTAAATACCACTTATGTCACTGTTCAAGTTCTCCCGGTGACCAGTTAGACAAAGTGGAAGGGCAAGCTACTGAGTCTGGGGACAATTATAATGCTAAGGAACAATTTGGTTTTGATTTTGTGAGTTCAGGCTTGAAGAGCGGAAGAAAAAAAAAATTTAAATCACTTATACCAAGCAATACAGCAAAACCCCTGGTTAGAAAACTGATCTAAAAAATAGGGGGAGAAAATGTGTTGCCTGCGTTAGTAAACAGTAAGTGGCAATTCCTCATGAAATATATCATCCTTCAGTCAGCTCATACTATTTGCAATTATGCTGAAATATAGTTAACTCAAGCTCAGATTTGTGCTACTACCTATTTGTCCCGTGTGTATAATGTTGACAAGAGCATACCTGCATCAGAAATTGCATTTCTGCCTTTTTTTTTTCCCCAGTGGGCCTGAATTTTACTGAGAAGACAGATTGCGTGTGCCTGTGCGGTTACCATCCCTAAACCAAACCCGACTGGTGTCCAGGAGCAGCAATAGGCACAGAAACACCGAGCGGATCGTCCTGGAGCTGAGGTGTGGGATGCACTGTCTCGCTCTAAAAATGAGGGGCATCACTGCAGTGTATTCAAGGTGTTCAGCAATACTTACAATGCGGTAAGCTTCCGTAGTGCTCAGCATACACGGGTTTCTTTTCTTTGTTTTTAAAGCACAGGTTTTTTCCATTCATGACTTGAGCAACATCCTTTGCGGAGGATAGCAACTAGGCGACAGTTGGCTTTTGCAACACTGATCTCCATAAGCTTAAGAGCATTGCACAAAACTGGTTTTTTCTTTTCCCTTTCTCTTTTTTTTTTTTTCCTTAAGAGAGAACTGGGAAATGAGGGAAGTGAGTAAAATTTTTAACACTGGCAGATTGTTTTCCTTTATGTAAACAGCCTGAGGGGATTTGTTGAAACACAGTATTCAAACAAGCAGATTTTATTTCATAATAAATGAGCTCTTAAACTATTCTGGCATATTCGATCACACAAACAAGTTTTTCCGAATTCAGAAAAACTTCTCAGAGTTTTTTCAATTCTTTTTCCTTACATCAGAAGATAACCTTACTTTTCTTCTCAGATAATTCTTACGTGCTTTTTTCCTGAATCTTGTGATCTCATTTTCATTTACACCCCCAACCAACCCTATCGTTAGGATTTAGAGATTTGTTAAACATTTCATGGTAATCTTGATAATGTATCTGTGATGTATTGAGCCCAGTCCTAATGAAGGTTTGTTTTAAAGACGTGTAAACAAGAGGGACGTGCTCTCATCGAACGCAATTTGGCAGCAGGAGCTCCCACGGAGAGGAAATGAGCTGTCCCACGGTTGGCGCGCTGGTCTGCAGCTCAGAAATTCCTGGGGCAGTTCTCTGTTCGGCTGCGCGCTTCCCAGATGACCTCAAATCCATCTCTCGCTGCCTCCGCTCCCCGGGTGTGACACGGAATGATACCTGTTTCCTGGTTACCGGGGGAAGGGAAACGAGACGCAGCTGAAGAGAGCTCGGTGTCCGTCAGCCCCGTTGAGCCGTTCTTGTTCCGACCGTGGACCTGCTCACCCTGCCGCCGCATCTCTAGCTGCGGTTTTCTTGCATGGACAGACCTTTAACCATTCAGCAAGAGCCTTTCCTGTCCCTTTTTCACCCCGTCAATCTTTTCCTGGCTTTCCTCCGTTCTCGACACATCCCCGACTGCCTCATCCCCCGCCTGCTGCGCGTGTCGTCTTTCATCCCCGAACCAGCGCCCACCATTGACACCTGTTTGCAGGTACAAAACCAGGACATTTTGTAGTCCAACCAAGGAAAGAGATCCACTCTGTTCTTCTTCACAAGCTTCTGGAAACTATAACGTCTAAAAGGCAAAACTAAACACTTTAAACCGCTCTCTTTAAACCTAAGGCACGTTTCATCCTGGCTGCCAGGACCAGGATGTTCTTTCAGAGGCAGACCTGGACAGAGTCCTTAGAACTCTGCAGCTCACTATGTGCCACGATAAAATCTAAACCACCGAACTTCTGCACTTTAGAGACATTTCTTTTAAACACTATTAACCATATATATGCTCTTAATAAATATAGGATGGTTTATGACATAACATAAAAAGAATTCATATGAAGTGTCAGCAGAAGAGGATGGAAGAAATATCCAGAGTAATTAGCACTTTCAAAAGCGTTCTTTGAGAGAAATCAAAGGAGCTTTGATAATTCAAACTACTGAAAACCAGACTGTTGATTGTAAAAAAATTAGTATTTACATTGTCAAATGTAAGGCTATTGTTTATAAACCCAGCTACTTTCATTCTGACATGACCAGGAAAATAAAACACAGATTCTCCAACACTTACTTAGTAAAAAACAAATGGAAATCCAGGCTCGAGAGACTTTGATCCATGTCCATGTATGACTAGCTTTTGGGGTGTTTTTTACAGTCCTAATCCCAGCTTCAAAGACGTTGTATCTGTTAGATCTGTTAGCCAAGTACGTACCAAAGCCTGTACATATGGTTACTGCCAACGGAGTTCAGAATTAGAGTGGAAAGTGGTGACTCAGACCAATGGTTAATATTTCTAACAATCTTATCATATTCAATTAATATATTCCAGTTCTTTGTTTCAGAATAACAACATTATTAATAATATTCTTGATGAGGAAAGTCCAGGGAAAGCTTAAGGATAGTCCTTCCAGTTTCAACAGTTACATTCGGAGGTGTGAATACGAACAAATATAGCTCACCAGGAGCCTGTTACACCATGGCCATTACTTGCCTGCATTGTCTGTAAGGGCACATCGAGTTTTCATGTACATTTTCTGTAAGAGATGCATGTCTAGTAAATCTGTATTTCCATTTTGAAGTCAGGTACCAATCTGTTGGACATCATCTCTCACTCTTTTTTTTGGTAAATGCAATTCAGCATGCAATACCATCCAAAAAGAACCCCAAAGTTCCTAAATCAAGAGGTTTCATTGGATGAATAGGAAAAAGAACAAGTTCAGCTGCCTTATCTGGAGTGGCTAAACACACAGAAAAGTCTCTGATTATTCCTTCTGCAAAAAGACATCAATTCTGTTCTTAATCTCTCAATTTCCTGACCAAAATCCCACTGTGCATATCTTGCACAGCTCACTACAGCAGGCAGGAGGCTTCTGTTTGGTTCCACATTATTCTACTCAACGCAGCATTTATACTCAGTTTCTACTTTAGTATAAGATTCAAAATTTGCTGCAGGAGGCAAAGTTTTCAAAGGAAACTATCCAAATTCAGTTAAAAGTATTAGGCAATTATTTATATGGCTTGCCCTTTAAGATATTACCTGTTTTAGGCAACAGGCAATGAGACAAACCATGAAGCTAGAAATTTACTCTGTTTTCTGTTCTATGCACTAAGAACAAAATCTGCTTACAAGATGGAAAATTTGTGATAGAATAGTCAAATTATTCTCTTGACTTTTTGTGAAAAAATAATAGTGGAGCACTTAAAGAAAAGATAGTGCAAGTATACTAAAAAAAAAATATCCCGTATATTTATTCCCACTGCATCATGTTTAGCCTCCTAGTCATGAGTTCACTTTTGTTTAACAGTGAAAATAGGAAACAGAGCAGAGACTGATAGACTTCGTGGAGTTACTGCAGCATGACTGCAGGGAAAAAAAATGTAAACTAATCGTGTAATTTACTTTGAGGGTAGAAAGTTTGGGAATTAGGACCGAGTAACTCATGACCAAGTAAAAGGTGATGAGCTGGTGTTACCGCGTGGCCCTGCCAGTGCGTTCTCGTCCTGACCAGCCACCTGCGGGGAGGGAGCTCACTCCGATCCTCACTGTCTCTTCTGCAAGTCACAATAACGCTGTTTGGTACGGCTGCTGCTAGTGAAGGTTGTTGGCAGCTGAAAACCAGAGTGCAATCATCACATGGGGGCCGTTACCTCGCACTCATATCCCACCCGCTGTTGGCATTACCATCGTAAAACCAATTTAACTGTTGACAGGAGGCAAAAAACTCCTCAACTTCACAAACCACTGACCCGACTTTTTCCCAGACATTTCTTTTCTTTGATTCTCCTTGTGTAGTGATTTCTCATCTACCAAGAACTGGAGAAAATAGTCTGGATAGTACCTGTAGAGTGACAGACACGACATTTGGTGAGCCAGCCTGCCTTGCTTGCTTTCTTCTTTTTTTCTTTTTAATAAAACTCTTCTCACGGGAGAGGTTAACAGAAAAACTTGGAGAAAAATTACTAAGTCAAGCTCTTAGGACAACCTTTTCTCTGTAATAAATAGCTTGCAGAATGAAGCTTAAGTGGGGATTAGTTTGCAGGCAGTTTCAGAGGAGAAAAGAAGTTGCAGTTTCCTCTCCCAGTGCCTCCAGCATCGCTTCGCAGCAAAAGTATGGGAATGAGAGGACAGATCCCAGATCCCAGAAAGCGTGGCTCCTGACTCACTCACTGTTTTCTGCAGAACTTGTGCATCAGGTTTTGTTTTCTTCCAATTACCTGCCAAGCCCTCCTGGCTGTTAAGAGGACCTGAATGTGATCTGACACTCTGGACCTGGAGAGGGACCTGAGCGGGTCTGACGGGAAGTCTATAGTCCGTCCTGCAGTGCTTCGAAAGTGGAGGTCAGACTGTTGGATTTTTCAGTGTAGCCTTTTCAAAGATATGCAGCATCCAGTTAGGAATTTTGCCTGTAATTCCTGTATACTAAAAAATAAAAAAAAAATAAAAAAATAAAGTAAAATCTATAAAAATACTGATCATTTATCAAAAATGACCCCTGGACTGACCCTAAGGACATATCCAGCCTACCCAAAACATCACCTTCCAACTTTACTTCATACTCTTTACCACATTCTTTGTATGAGCTAGTGTTGGCAGGTATGTTCCACTTAATCCGAGCTGAATTTACCAGCTAACTGCTTTAACATTGTTCCTGTGACTACCATGTAAAATAACGGTATTTATGTGCATTAATTCAGTTGCCAGCGTATTCAGTGACAGCTTGAGATAGCAGAGGGCTTGAAGAGGAGGAGAAAGAAGGAGGGGTGAGTGCATCCACAACCAGTACCTAAGCAAGCTTTTTCCATCTCTCCAGTGCCGCAGCAGATAAAGCAAATTGCAGTTATTTAAGTCGTGCTTAGACAAAGAAGAATGGATTTTTTTCATTCCTATTTTCCGTCTGCGAATCAAGCACTTCCGAAGCAAACACACCATGAGGAGCAGAAGAAACCACAGCTCCTGCTTGGCTCTGCGGGGGAGACGACGTGGGTTTCCCATCTCATGTCTGACTCCCTTCTGCAGCAAGATAAGGCCAACGTGCTCATTCCCCTCCCTAAATCATGTCTGTGTTGGATAGTTTCTAACAGCGCTGTTTTCATTCCTATTTGCTACCACGTTGTTGTGAGACAAGCATGAAAAATTATTTGTCTGCCTTTCCTCCCCTCTCCCTCCCCACATTGTATTTTACCTTCCCTGGTAAGGTACCTGACCTGGGAACCCCAGCTGAAGGCACTGAAGCTCACGTTGGCTGGAAGTTGTAAAAACCTGATGCTGCCTTAAGGTATGAAGCCCTTGTCCAAAAAACTGCTGATTTTTAACAAGTTTAAAACCTGTCATAACTTTCTGATCTAAACCTGCTGCTCACATTATTTAGTGACAAGTGAACACTCTCCTGAACCAGAATGTGAGCATCACCTAAAAACAGACTAGCTGCGGTATCCACAGCTGACCTTCGAGCTCTGCTTCTATACACCAGGAAAGGAAACCCTGAATCCCAAATAACATCAACTTTTAAGAGACCCTGATACAAATTCAGGTTGAATTCAAGTGCATCGGAAAGAAAGAAATACGTCTAAAAGAGCACACTACCTCCTCTTCTCTATTCTGGTTGCTTCTCCAAGCTCTGATTTTGATCCACAGCTTCACATTTCACATTGAATTTCATGTTCAAACAAAGGCATAATCCTACAAAGTTCCTCTGCAGCTGATGTTAAAACAGAAACCATGTAAATAAATGAATTTTTTCGGTTCAGTAGCCAACAGAGGGAAAAAAAAAAGTTAGCGGTTATTGCTTTGGATCCATCCCAAACTGAAATGTTTCCGCATCCTCAGCCAATTAAGACAGATCATTTGAGATTAAACCAAACATTTCATTCAGGCAGAAACAAATCAGACATACTTAATAACGCCAGCAAGCCAGAATCAGAGAGCAATCAAGAAAAAATAACAAAACACTTCACGTCCCTGCCCCTGTGCGCCGAAGGCGGGATCCTGTTGCTCTAGGATCACAGATGACTTGCAGGTGGTCCAGGGGCCGCTCCCGTGCCAGGCCGGGGGCCTGATGGAGCAGGGCTGGCGCTGGGGGAACGCGGTGGCTGTGTCCTCTGAACCCCTCCAGGAGAAGAGAGGAGCCAGCCGTGGCCCGCACGGCCTGCCCGGGGCAGGGGCGAGTGACACGCTCAGCCGCAGGGGACCGTTGGCAGCTCCTGCTGGGGAACATCTTGCAGCGTGTCCTCCTCTCGGCTTTTGAGTCACAGCGTTTCGCCCCTTGGTCACTTGAAACGAGGAACGTAGCTCACAATGACAAGTTTCACCTTCCTCTGCTGGAAAAGCATCCAGAACATGGGTGACCTGAGCATTAGCGCCACCCTGCTCACTCCAAGAAGGAATTTCACTCTAGGTCTTCATCCCACAAGCTGACCAGAGCAGCAGATCAGGACGTCGTGGGACCAAACCCTGTTCAGCAGACTTCAGCTTTGCGAATGGCATCCAAATCTCTTCATTAATCAAATTCAGATGTCAAATGTTTTTTGGAAATATTACAACCGTTTCCTGGGACGTACTATTTTTCTGCATCTTGTATTGTCTGAAATACTACATTTTGAGAAGCACCAAAAAAACAAAGTTAGTCAAAGCTATTAAAAAAAAAAAAAATCACAAACATCTTTCATTCTTCTGGGGTTTAATGTAAACTAATGTGATAGCCCAGGTTTTCTCAAATGTTTATCAGAAGATATTTAAATTTGTAAATAATTTCATGCTTTTGCTTATTTTGAAAAAAAATGCGGATGGTCGTGTTGAAACTCCTCCTGAAAAAAAAACCAAAGTAAAACAATCTTTAAGCTTAAGGATGACTATGAGGATGACCCTTTTTTCCCTCTTCTTATACAAATCTTTCTTGAGAAGGAAAGCCTTGGATTTTAACAGATAAATTAATGACCATATAGACCGATAGTAAACACAGTTAGCAAGACCGGTAACGGAACCACCATCCACACAACGTGTACGTGTGTGAGCCACCAAAAAAAGACGTCCATCCATCTTAGTACATCTGTTTTTTCAGTACAATGAGAGACACCATCCTTTATTGGTCACTCCTTTTAGAAGGGTTTCTGCCGGCCAAGTTTTGTCAAACTGTTGAATTTAATAAAAACAGGGGAAATTGCCTTTTCGAAGTTCGCTTAACGCTCAAAGTGAAACGCAGATGTTTAACTCACCATCAACATTCTGTTTATTTAACAAAGAGCTCGAGGAGTTCATGGGCCTCGCCCGGAGCCACGCTGAACGCGCCTCGCCGAGACCGCTCCTGCGGATGTCAAACTCGCCTGGCCGCAGCCTCGGCCTGACGCTGGCCGCACGGCGCCGATGGAGAGGCGGAGCGTGAGGCTGCGAGTGCCGCCAGGTACGCCTTCGATCCGCGGGGGGAGCTGCCTAAGAATAACAGCGGGGAGAGGAAGGAAAGAACCGGAGTTTCTGCAGGAGGTTAAACCTTCTTTTGCTGGTACAAAGAATAAATTCATTTTTCCCCTCCTGCAATAGAGTTCAGAGGTGTACAGTTAGAATCATCCCGTATCAGGGTAAGTCAAAAGGCACAAAAAATGTGACAGTTGTGAAAAAGGCAGGCAGCTTTTCCATCGCGCTTCACCTATGGGAGCCTTTGTGACCCTTCTGTCCTATGGCTTTTCTCTTCAAACCTTATGCAGGGAAAAGCAAGTCCTACTCACCCTGCTTCCTTTGGACAAACTGCTTCTGTTCTGAAGCCAAAAGCTTATGAATCGCACATCATACTTGTTTCTTTTATTTATTCCCCATGTCTACCTTCGGCCTGGAAGCTTGAGCTACCAAAAATAAATACTAAATCAGAGGAAAATATTAGTGGAATTTTCACCATTTAAAATAAATAAATAAGTGGTCCCTGATCAGGACAGCCTGCAGCTACCCAAAGTGTTTCTGCAGTGGCAAACCACACTGGTGGAATATCAGGCATTAGTCCTGCTGAAATACGTGGAAAACATGAGCAAGGTGATAACGCCACTTCCCAGCTGCGAAGGCCAGATGCAGGACCGTGTTCCTCGTCCCTATTCACGGTAGGAAGGAGCTGAGAGCGAAGCAGACGAGGACCAGGCTCAGCTGCAGCAGCCAGCGAACGCCCGCTGGAGCACTGCAAGCTTTGGTTTTGCTTTGCACATAATGGAAATGTTGCTTAAGAGCTGTTGAGCAATCTCCTGTAAGGATATCGGTGATGATGAGAAACCTTCTCCTAAGGGATTCTCTATGTTTTGGAAGATGTTATGTGCTTTGACTGGTGAGGTGTTTGAACTTCAACATGCCTGGGGGCGGGGGTAAAGGTTTTTTTTGTTTGAGTGCTTGGTTATTTTGCGTTTGTTTGGGATTTTTTTCTGCACTGAAAGCCAAATAAACAGTTATTCCCCTAATTTTTTTTCCCCCCAAGAGAGATAGCTTCTGGTTTGCTACGGCCTCCTCGACTGCACTGCTAAGCCAAAACCCAGCATAAGCTGCATATTTGTACATTGCACAACTGCAGGCACTTTTGGGATGCCACCAGACTGCAGCCAGTTCAGAAACAAGTGAAGCCCCTGGGAACCTTGCCCTCGCCCTCGCAGGGCTTTGGGAAGGCCTGGGAAGATGATGTCATTAATCTAGCCATGCCCCTTGTGAACGTCGCCGGGAAAGAGGAAGCACAGAGGTATTGAGACCACACACTAGATAATGACAGGTTCACCGTTCAAGGACCTCAGTCAGCCTCTCCAGTCCCCTCTCCAGCTCCTCCTGTTTTGGGAAGCTCATCTTTTTTCTTTGGGTCCGGTTGGGTCCTTTTGTCACTACAGGGTGAAGTCCCACCTGGGAATCGTCCAGCACGGAGGTGTTTAAACGAACCCACTTCCACTTGCTCTGACAAGCGCCTTCTCTCAATGTGGTTTATTCTCCGATTGCCACATCCTAGAGGCAGCGCCCGATTCATCGCGATTTAATACAAGCAAGTTTGCAGTTATGTTTACCCAGAAACTGTGAAGCATTTTTTACCTCTCAGATTGTTTTGATCACTTCCTTTCCAATAGGAAATGGCATCCATAGCATTCGTCCTTTCCTATAACACTGCAGAGCTCATGAAACGTAAATAGTCTCTGTCTACTTGGTGGAAAAAAATCCCTGGGCTGCTGCCATCTTTTGGTTCCGCTGTGTGATAATTGCCATCAATTAGAGGTTGTTTTCTAAACCAAACACAAGAGTAAAGTATTCTCAAGACATTTTTAGGTTTATTGTAATAAGGGGAATTATCTAAATAAGTACAAATCCAGGAACATTTTCTCTGTGGTCACTAAAGTTTCAGAAGCAACTTAAGTGTATTTGTGCAAGGATCTATAGGAAGGCCTGCTTGAGGCAACGGAATTTCAGGACACTGGAAAACAAAGAGTAGATTTCAGATTTTTTTTTTTTAATTACAGAGTCATCACTAGATAACTTGTGATCCTTGGTTTTCCATTTCATTCTTCACTTTGTAAATCTAGTTTATGTTTCACCACTTCCGTGAATATAGAGCTGTATTTTCTGATGCCTTTGCCAATCTGCCCTTATGATGTTCGGGACTCAATATGCCCTCACAGACCCTGAACTCTGACTCCTCTGATCCATCCACTTTAAATGGCGACAGGTGGGCAGAGTTAGCAGCTATGGAGAGAGCAAGCACGTGTTCCCCATTGGTTTTGCCTTTGCGTCAGCCAACGAGCAGTGACTAAAACTGAAAGTGTCTATCACTGGTCCAGCTCCCTCGGGCTGTAAGTACATCCACAGCGGTTTCGTTTAGGAGGCAGGAACACGATCGATGCAAGGAATACTGTTTACACACAGCTTAGCAGCTGAATGTGTACAGCTCACAGATTATCACGCCAGCTGGAGTGTTTCAGAAAGTGTTGGGAAGACATACACAAAACTACTTCTCTTAAATTCAGTGAGAAATCAAGATGAGAGCCTCCTACTCCTTGGCAGTCCTTTGATAAACAGCAGAAGAGATAAAAAAAGAAATTATTGCAACAAAGCTGTGGTTTCTTGAGATTCTGCGATAATTCCTCTACTGCACACTATCTGCAGCTGGAATTTCACAATAATGGGGTAAAGCATGTTTTTTCATGCTCGAGGTGCAGAATATTTTCCACCCAGCCTTTAGCAAAGTGCAGGCCACCAAGCACCCAGCAGGTAGCTCTGATTCACCTGATACACCTGAATGTGCATGTGGGACACCCACCCGAGCTAGCTAGCTAAGATAGTACTGCCCCCTGTTCAGCGTAGGCACGTGTGGCCGCCTGATACATCTTTTACACCCAAATCAGCAGAAAGACAAGAAAGTTTACATCATTCAATCCATAAAACCATTTAAATGCAATAAACAAACAAACTGATCAATGCCAAAAACATTTCAAAGCTACCTTTTTAGTGTGCTTGGAACGTGATGGAATTGGTTTTACTATTGTTGTTAAACACATAAGTTAGTGCCCAAACTACTAATCTAATCAGCGGTGGAGGTGCTTGTGGTTGGTAGCGCCTAAACACCGGTTACTGTATCCTGCCAGACTTGCAGTCCGTTTGATCACGACAGTTTTACGCCATTTATGAAACTATGAAAAGCAGTATATTCAGTAAACCCTCACGTCACTGGTGGTGCACAGGTCAGAAATGACAAACCGGGCTGCAGCCAATGGACCGCTAGCACAAATAAGATGGCCATAGCCATCCCGTGCCTCTGGATGCCAGAAGGAGCAAAGGTCCAGAGCGCGATCTGGAGGAATTAGGGCAAGAGGCAGGGGGATATTTCGCAGAGCAAGAAGCAAGGGGATATTTTGCACGGACATAAAAATTCTTCTCCATCACTGGTTAATTCTCTTCCACTTATCTGGCAGCTTTCCCAAAACTGATATTTAATTTCAAGGCTCAGAAGATACACTCCTTGCTAGGTAATTACTTTCCCTAGTAATAAATTTAATAGTAATAAAGTTAAATACACGAAAAGATCTTTAAATATCCCAAAAAGATAGTAGGAAGCAGGCTTTTATGTACGGCTGTAGATACAAAGCGCTGCCCTCTCCCAGCCCGCGTGGAGATACAGAACTCACCCAAAGACAGCTGCGCAGAAAATGCCAGCATGTCTCTAGGAAAGCACAGATCGAAAATATTTGCTATATACATTACAGTCCTATAACAGGTGAGTCGTACTGTTTCAGTGTAGATAAACCCGTGTGTTTAAAATACGTACTCTACCCGACCCGTTCGATGGCTGCACCAAGTACACACACAACATGCCCCCGCCAGACCAAGGTGGTTGTGGATGACAGGCAAACAGGAGAGATCTCCAGATCCAGATGTCCACTCCCAGGAGTGACACCAGCTGTTAGGAAATAACATCTTTACACTTTTGAACCGGGCAAAATATGTTGTATAACGATCACGGACATGAAATAAAGATATTTGCAGTGGAGTTTTCGGGGTATAACTGTGCTTTCTATAGTCGATCAGAGTTCTACCAGTGAAAGAACAGTTGGCTACAGCAGGTTGTGACTCTGCAGAGGAATAAACAGTCTGCAGTCGCTGTCAAGCTGGGATATGTTATTGTCACAGCACATTCAAAGAGCAGAAAGCAGACTTGCTATTCATTTCAAACTTAAAGGAAGACAAGTTGAATTTCTCTCAGTAAGGAATGAACACTTTAACGATGCTTTAATTTTAAGGCTTTGGGAAAGTCTTCTATGAAGTTTCATAGAAAACAGAAAAGGCCTTTTGATATCAAAGTGGTCCTTAATTTAAAGTATTCTTTAATTTAAAGCATTACTCTGACAGCACTGCAGAGATCACATTTGCTACAACGTCAGAGTGGGTGTGACTTGACCGGACCGTGGTGTGGATTTCCCCGTAGAGCTCACCCGCTGGCCACAACTGGTGCAACAGCCTGTGCCTTCAGTGTGGAAACGCGCTGGCTGAATGCTGAATACCAGAACTCGGGCGGTTCAGAACACAATTTGCACTGCTTCAGGCTGTTCAGGTGTCGCCTCTTCTCCGTCGGTCTGTAATCAGTCACCGCGCCAACAAAACGAGATGGCTTTGTGGCACATCTCCAGGCGTGGCAGGCTCAACCGCTCTGTTTCAAGTACCCACAGCTGACACTGGTGGCACAACGGGCGTCACTGGTGAGGCAAAGCTGCCCAGAGGCACCGCTGCAGGAAACGCTGGACGCCGCCTGGGGGAAAACAAGAGAGCCGCTCGCAGCGCTCAGACCTTTAGCGCGGCCCGCAGCCTGGTCTGCGGTAGCAGCCCCATTCCTTTCCCGTACCCACAGACCCCTGACTGAGATGAGGAAAAACATGCTTTAGGGCAAATTTTTTGTGTTGTTATTGTGTTAGCTGCCTGCTAGCCCCGCTGGGTGGACCCCTCAACTTGCCAGACATCAGTGGTACCAAAGGACTGACCGGGGCTCCCAGGCATAGCTCAGCACTTCATGAAACAAACCAAAAGAAGGCAAAGAAAAACATACAAATACACAACACTGTCCTTCTCGATACCTCCCACATTCATGACAGCTTGACCAAAACCAAAGATCTAGACACGCATGACTGCTACAAGTAGACAGTGCTTTTGGGTCTATAACTACTCGTGGTTTTCCTGGCAGTGACTGAGCTAACATAATCTGCTTAGCTGGCCCATAAGCACTAGTTCAGCTCCTTCCTCACCTACTTTCCTCCCTCCACATCTGGAATTCACGCACGCCCTTGAAGATTTTGGCTCATTTGCCTGCATTTCTAACAGAGCAGGTACAAGTGTGCATCAGTTATACGCATTTCATATGAGAAGTTCTCTTGCAAAGGGCATTTGAAACTGTAAAGTTTGAGTTCCTGGTAGAAACACTGCTCTTAGATAAAGGGAGCTCAAAGAGCAAGGTTTGACTCTTTGTAGATTGGCGTACTGGAGATGATTTCTTTCAGTTTTGCTCTTTCCCACTGACCCGAGACAAAGAAGCAGCAGCTTCAGAGTCAAACCCAACCTGCAACGGTGCACAGCTGCACAGCAGAACTGCTCATCTTGCTTGGTGGCCAAGGCTAAAAAGGAAAATGGAAATTACTCCACCTATGTCCCTCAGAGTACTGCGTTTATATGGAAGCATTTTGCTATATGAGACGCTTCCTTCTGCTGATTTGCTGAGAGCAAACCACAAGCATCAGCCAAGTGATTGTGTCAGGCTATGAAATCCTCCATCTTTTAAACGATGAGGGCCTGCCAACCTCTGGAAACCAGTTATGTCAGAAAAAATAGGAATGAAGCCCCAAGAGCGCTAGTGAGCACAGCATGCAGCCCTTTCACAGTCAGGGCTGTTTCTGGCATCAACTTGAGCAAACAAGAGGGTTTTTTAAGCTAATCCTGTAAGCAAACTATACTGACAAATTCAAAACATCACAGAGAATGCCACTGTGTCTAAAGCATGCCATTAATGCGGCACTGCGGGAGCAAAGGAAGAGGAAGAAAATGAAAAAGTAAAACAAACAACAAAGGAATGTGGAAGAAAATTGCTGTCAGAGGATGGAGCATTTTGTATTGGCAGATCGTGTTCGCTCCCGCTTGCTCCTGAGCAAGGCACGGTCTTCTGGGCTCTTTCCCAGCAGTGCCCGCAGAAGGGCAACGCGCCTGCCGGAGCCGGGCTGCTGGGAGCCGCTCAGGGTTCCAGGTGGGAACCCAGCGCCGCAGAGGGGGGATCCCGGCAGCTGGCCAAGCATCCTGCACGGCAGCACTCCAGGGCCTCTGAGCAACCCCAGGCGGAGCCTTCACCTGGCTCAGACCGAAGGCTGCAGCCACCTCCGGAGCACAATGCGGACGGTCGGAAACACCGCGGTGTCGTCGTTACAGCAAAGGACTACCCCGCGCCTTCCAAAAGCACGTTTGGGGCTACTGCTCCTCCCTCGGGTGCCCTCTCTCCGCACCGGGTAGCAGCCTCACCGGTCGTGCACCGAGAAGGGAAGCTGCTCTGACGGCAGAACGTTGCACAACGACGTTCCCTTGTGCGGTGCGGATCAGGTGCCAATTTTGTATCATTACATTTTGTGTTTGGACAGTGAATCGGGCAGACTCAGCTAAAATAACACAGCTTGTTTTACTAAGTCTTTATGTAAATAAAACTATTGTACTGTTCCTATTCCATACTTATTGCTTCTCCCTATGGGCCAGATTCTGCCTTTCCTCTGCTCAGTATAAACCAATTTCATAAGTTTTTCATTAGTTTCACAATGTACATTTCACAACATACAATAGTCACAAATTTGACCTTTCTCCAGCCATTTTCTGCACAACTTCTCTCCTTCTCTGTGAGATACAACCATTTCTTCGTCACTTTCCCTAAAGGCAGAACAAAAAAGACACGGATCATATGTCATTGACTTCTGGATATACGAAATGTTTCCCCAGCTCCTAAATGCAATGCTATGACGCATCGAGGGTCCAGAAGGACTAGTGATGCTGTTGTGGTCTATCGAAGAGCCAATGGGGCCCAAAGCCAGTGCAAGCTGCAGATCGGGGACACACCAACCAACTTTGTAACTGAACAATTAGACATCGATGGGAAACAAAATCCAAATAAATTTAAGTTAGGAAGTCACTCACTAGTAACTATTACCAAACCAAGAAGGTTCTCAAACAGCCCCAGAAAATCAACAGGCATGGGTATCTGATGTCTGTACTAACCACTCTCTCCGAATCCTGACTGAAAGATGAGCATAGCTGCCTTTTTGGAGGGGCTGCCTTTATTTACACAGGTCAGTTGGCTGGATCAGCCAAGCAGCACAGAACATATCGTTTGACCAGGAGACTTGGCTGTGCAGATTTCAGCAAGTACTGCCAACAGCCAGTGAAGGAAGCGTGCATTATCCCGCAGAATTACAAGTGTGTTCGAGGAACACAGTGTAAAGAATTCTCATATCAACCGACTGCAAACACAACGCAAATCACATAGCTTGCACACCCAATAACCGTGAAGAACTTGCAAGCACAAACATTTCAAAAATAGGTGTTGAAGCAACATAGGAGAGATAAAGAAACACTGGAGAAACTGTTTGCATTTGTCTTACAGCATACAGAGCGTTACCAAACATGTACTTACCTGGTGACTTCGGTAACTGCTCAGTTGTGCGCGGTGTTGGGGCAATAAATAATTAGCTTCTCACTAAATGGGCGCTGCTTCCCCTAGTGCAAGTTTGCCGTAAGGAGTTTGATGCTGGAAATGCAGGAGACTGACCACAAAACATACAGCAAAATCCTTCAGCACAAGCATAAACTCAAAACTGTGAACCAAGCGACCACTCTAGGAAATGGGTGGCACTTAGCAAGAGCGATATCTATAGCTGCCACATAAAATCAGAGCTCGGGCAGACTCTGCTCTATGTCAAGGTTCATTTGACCCATTTGTCCTCTGACAAACATTGGAATGTAAGCGTTGCATTGGGCTCACTCAGTCTACCCGTAAATCTCATGATCTATGAAAAAGTGAAACAATCACATCTAGTCAAAATCCGTGCCATTTGAGAGGTGCATTGCGGTGTCTCCAACACACCCTTGGACATACTCTTCAAGCAGAAAAGTGGGTATATATCCTGCATAAATATCATTAGTGAACAGCAGTGGAATCCACCCAAAAACAGCCAATGCACAAAGCCGGTCAAACTCCTTGGACGTGCATGCAGAAAAGGAAGGGATGAAGAAAATAAATGTCCATATGCTTTAAAATACCGATTTCCAGATCATCATGCATCAGTTCAGATTGACTCTTGCCCAGGTGAAAGGTGAAGTTATTTTAATACCTATTCCCTTCTGCGTGTCTCTCTTCAATAACTTCCCCCTTTCCTGACCACCAAATCTCCAGTTATTTCACTTTCCTGCATACAATTATCACAAAATCCACCACGTAATTAATTTCCAATTCATTTGCCATATATTTTTTTTTTTTAACTTCTATTCACCACTAACCAGCCTTTGATTTCTTTTTTCCATGCTCCTCCTGTGTTTTGTCTTGCATGACAAAAAAGCGTTACCCTATGCCACTTGTGAGACAGGGAACGCCTCATCCGTGTGCAACTTGAAAAGGAACAAGAAAATTTTCAGCACGTTTTAAAAGCAGCCTTTTGGACAAAACAATCTTTCCCGAGAATGCTTTGCGCTGTGAGCCAGGCGTTTAGGTCTCAGTCAAAGACTTTACATATATGACTCTCTTGAAGTCAAATTCCTGTCAAGCTGGGCTCTTGCCCCGTCCCCAGGGCACTTTGCTGGGCTTTTTGGGCAGACAGCAACACGGGCCGAGGAAGTGCAACGACTCTCGGTTTCCCTCATGCTGTGTCAGGTAAAGAGACTGCCTGCCTGCCAGCTGCTCACAGCCCTAGGGCACTTACAGCCGCTCCCAATGAGCAGTAACTGATGTATTGCAAACTGCTCTTAGTGCCATTCGGCAGTTACGAAATATTTCCGGGTCATTTCGGGGGTTTCAGAAAGACCCATTTAATTCTGGGTGGCTGTTAGGGATTTCAGCATATCCCATGCTCAGATGTAGTATTTCTAGCAGAAATTATGAAAACATTCCGTTATAAAATATGGTATTTCTGCATTTTGGATATTACTTGGTAATCTAAACCACGTTAAAGTAGAATATATGTTTTATACAGAATTTGATTGACATGCTTCTCTCAAGAAGAGTAAATACTCACACATCTTTTGAAATCTTTTCATGGACAGTGAAGAAAGTGGTTGTTCCAAACTGCAGGATGAAAAATGAAAAAAAAAAAAAAAAATCATTCTGAGCATCATTCTGAGCAGATATAGCAAATAGCTGCTATCTAAATTTTAATCAAAACCATGCTACGTGTAGCCAAGGCTTAAGCCACTGGAAATACCTGCTGCCTCAGATCACAGATTTTATTCCAGGAGCCTACAGAGCGCTGCAGGAGTCACCTGAGAGCGGAGCCCACATTTGCTGCAGGCAGCTTCAGTACCTCTCTGGACCTCAGCGGGCACCACATCTCCTTGCAACGATCCCAGCTCCTGCTGGCTACATGGCTCACGAACCTGGTGGCCGAGACTTTCCGGAGGTGGGAGTGGGGGTGAGGAAATAACGTTGGCAGCTCTGTCTGTAAGCTGGAGCTAATGGTGCACACTGAGACTCGCCGTGAAGGACCTTGTGAAGGCACGTTGGCTGATGGTGGTAAAGCAGCTGAACTGGAAGGCAGTAAAAAAGCACAGGGCGTTACCGCACTGCCCAGCTCCCACGGAGTTTTACCGAGCTTCTGCGGTAGTTAAGAGCTCTCACTGTAGACCTAAGCAAGGAACCCCATTCGTGTCTGGAAAGAATATCTGTCCTTTAAATATGTTTTCATTTTGTTTGACAAATGTAATCCCCCCGAACTGCTTTGTGGTAATGCAGAAATGAAACCGGTGAAGCAGAAGGAGGCTCTTTTCATTAGGAAACATGGAAAAAATTTCAGCTGAAAATATACAGTCATTCAGATAGCATAGTCAAAACCCATATTCAAAGGGCAAATAAACCCAAGAATCAGAAAAGGTTAAAATGGAGTTGAAACTTAGCAGGAAAATTCAGCACCTCTACCTTTAGGATGTGTATTAAATATATATGATATTCAAATGCCTTTTTTTTTTTAATGAATTATACTAACTGTATGTGGGGAAATTTTCATTTTCGCTTTTTTTTTAGAGTGGAAGCATTTGTAAACTTGTAAATTTGTAAACAAAATCCCAGGCTCAGCAACACCATCCATCTGGATCCCATGCTGCACAAACCTGAAGCTGGGTGTTCACGGCTGTGTACGTTGGCGCAGAACAGAAGACAGCGCCAGACAGCAGCTGAATTCCTGAACTGGCCTTCTCAAATTAGACATTTGCTTCTAATCACAATTGTCAAGCTGTAATAAAAGGAGAAAAATGAGAGCTTTTAAACAGTGCAGTATGGCCGTGTAAAAAAATTCTTTCACTTACAGAACCTTTCCCTCAAATCCTCCCAAGTAAGGAAAAGGCCCCAGGACACCTGGATTTTCTAGCTGCCTCTCAGAATTACCAGTTGTGTGAGTCTTCTACCATGCAGGTCACTTATGAATTTGTGCCTCTCCTGCCCAATTTGTAACATTCTCACCTAACTTTTGTGACAGATCCGATGGGTTCCCTCAGCTTTGTGTTCTCGTGTGCTGAAGAGTTGAGAGTTAGGCTTGAACAACGGAGGAAAGGCACAAGAGCAGGCAGCTCCACACCCAGCAAGAACAGGATGCAGCAGTAAATGCAGCTCTTTCATGGCCATGAAGAAGCAGAGACCAATTAAAAGGAAATTATAGCTTCAAACTGAGCTACACTTTTTCTTGAAAAGAATGAGCATAGCTTGGGGGCTTGCCACTCTGTCACCCTCTAGAAACAACCAAAAAAAGGCACAAAATTGAGTAAAGGTAATTCAAATACCAGGTGCAGGACTGAGAAAGAGCACGGTGATATTCCTTGAGAAAGGCACTTGTAGCAGAGGAGAAAAGCCAGCCTGCAGTTCGTTTGCTTTGCCTTGCACTGCTCACTTCCATGGCTTGTACCGGTAGAAGAACTCTCTCCACCAGGCACACATCCTAGTACAGGCAACTTCTCACAATAGCCTCGCTGCAGCCACCTGAGGAATACGCAACGACTTACTTGAGCGTGGAACAATTGTAAATTAACATATGGTAGCCAAGCACAGCAGTAACACACTAATAACTCGCTGCTTCCCGTCCCAGTTACCGAATTCCTGAGGGCAAGCAAAATCGCTTACAGCTGATGGAGGTCTGAAGGCTGCATATGAATCATTCCCCGTCTCTTGAGCATCCTGAGTCATCTTCATTGTGAACAAAACAATGTTATTTATTTATTGCCCATCGCTGTAGCATCTGGGTGCCACGCAGAGTTTAAACTCAATATGCTGGCAGGCGGAGCGCAGGCTCTAGACTGTGTCAGATGTCATTGTTGTTAGCACGAGCTTTTTTTGCTTTGCTTTGTCTTTTCCTTCTGCTGCTGTCACTCTGGCAGTTGCAGTAAGCTGCTGAATTTGTCCTTGCTTTCCCATTGTTTGAGATTCTGGATGAAGTCAGTGACTATGCAGAGCTGAGAGCTCAGCCTTGCAGATAAGCAGAAAGCAAGAGCTGGGGAAAATGGGACGGGATTTGTTGGTAACAGAGCTCCAAATGCTGTCGTGTCATCATGTACCATTTTTATATCATCAAAGCCAGTTTCTGGTTTCTTTTGTTTCTAGGTGTATCATTCACGTGTATTTTAATGGGAATGGAATTTTCAAACGGTGATTTCAATGCATTTGCCTTTCACCACATAATCCCATTATGCATTTAGTCGTTCACATGATTATGTGAGTAATTAGAGAGCTGCTTCTTCTCTAAACAAATCTTTCTGCATGTCCTTTGGCAATGCTTCTCTCCTATGTAAGCAAAGAAAACCATTTTACTTACTAAAGAAAAGCAACACACCATACCAGGAATGGATTTCAGGACTTTTTCCCAATTTGTGGGAAATCTTATTAATTTTTATTTGTTGGATTTAAACTTCTCAGCCTTCAGATTTCAAGTCAGTTGACATATATACTTCAGGGTAGAGATGTCTTTAAAAAAACATGCACAGTATCTGCAAAAAAAAAAAAAGTCAGCAAAGAACAATAGGAATCACAGAGTCGTTTAGGTTGGAGAAGACCTTTAAGATCATCGTGTCCAACTGCAAACCCAGCACTGCCAAGTCCACCACTAAACTATGTCCCCAAGTGCCATGTCTACACGTCTTTTAAACCCCTCTAGGGATGGTGACTCCACCACTGCCCCAGGCAGCCTGTTCCAGTGCTCAACAGCCCTTTCAGTGAAGAAATTTTTCCTCATGTCCAATCTAAACCTCCTCTGGTGCAACTTGGAGCCGTTTCCTCTCGTTCTATTGCTTGTTACTTGGGAGAAGAGGCTGACCCCACCTCACTCCAGCCTCCTTTCAGGTAGATCTGGAGAGCGATGAGGTCTCCCCACAGCCTCCTCTTCTCCAGACTGAACACCCCCAGTTCCCTCAGCCGCTCCTCACAGACCTGTTCCCCAGACCCTTCGCCAGCTCCATTGCCCTTCTCTGGACGCGCTCCAGCACCTCCGTGTCCTTCCTTCAGTGAGGGGCCCAAACTGCCCACAGGATTAGAGGTGCGGCCTCACCAGTGTTGAGTCCAGGGGCACGATCCCCTCCCTGCTCCCGCTGGCCACACCATGGCTGACACAGGCCAGGACGCTGCTGGCCTTCTTGGCCACCTGGGCACACGGCTGGCTCATGTCCAGCCGGCTCTCGACCAGCACCCCCAGGGCCTTTCCCACCGGGCAGCTTTCCGGCCGCTCCTCCCCAGCCTGTAGCGCTGCTGGGGTTGGTGTGACCCAAGGGCAGGACCCGGCCCTTGGCCCTGTTGAACCTCACAGCACTGGCCTCGGCCCATCGATCCAGCCTGGCCAGGTCCCTCTGCAGAGCCTCCCTGCCCTCAGGCAGATCAACACTCCCACCTAACTTGGTGTCCTCTGCAAACTTACCGAGGGAGCACTCAGTCCCCTCATCCAGGCAGTAACCTTTACGCTTCTGATAGCTCTTGCTTCTAGCAAGTCTGAAACTCAATACTCTCACCGACTTTCAGTAGCTCGCATACTTGGGGTATCTGAATTTTGAGTGCTCTGCATGAATAGTTATGATCTTTTTCCAGAGCTGCTCAGTCCTGCTGAGTTTAATGGAAATCCCTAAGTATTACATTCAAACATGTCAACAGATACACCAGTTAATCACACATACACACGTTAAAAAACTCAATACACTCCAGACTGGAGGATACTCAAAAAATTTGGACATAAAGTCATCCAGTCCTCAGAAGAGATGCTGACAACCCACAAATATGAGGCCGTTGGAAATGTTGTATACGCAAGTAATGATTCCCCACATAGAAAATGCAAGAAATCTTACTGACTGTTCTCTGTGATTTTGAAGCCTGGAAATCAAGCAACTATTTAAAACCATTGAGCAGAACCAAAATTTCAACAATAAAAGAAAGAATCCTATGAGATTCACAACGGGAATTTTTTGCATTTTTTTCTTTTCATTTTCTTTTCTCCTCCCTTCCTTGCTTTAAACAGCATGGCCCCCATTCTCATATGATTTATTATAGAAAGCTAAGAGCTGAAGGGTTACTCTGGTTATCTTGGTTAAGAGCTTTAAAAGGGCACCCAGAAAAATCACAGCTGGAGGAGCCCTGAAATTCCTGTGGAGAAATAGCAGCAATTTGGAAAGGCATTGGCAGATAGCTCCATTAAAGCTCTAATTTCTGTTCCCCCATGAATACATCATTGTTTAACTTCTCCCACAGAGGGGAATACAGGGCCCTAGTTGTAGGATTTATTTGTTTTAACAATGGCTTCTCTCTGCCTTTGATTACGTTAGCACACAAAATGCACTATCACCTGAAGCAACTGTCACCCTATCTGCTGGTCCTAAAGGCAATATAGGGCTAATTGGTTGGAAATCATTTTTTATGTAGCAAGTTGTTAGGCAAGGACATGAGAAATAGAGATTTCTCAAGAATACAGTTACATTATACAGTCTCTTCCATCCTTTCATCAATGTGTCTCACACGAAGGTAAAACAATACATAGAAAGCACATCAAAAAGTTAAGCCATTCAAACTTCCACCAAGGGAGATGGGGGGGGTGGAATTCTCTGGTCTCTTTGCTTAAGTTGCAACTGCTCCATGTGCCTGTGCCCCAAAGGTTGTGTAAGGAACAGGGTGACACGGAGCCAGTTAGAAAACATGGTAACAGGATAAATGTGTAAGGAAAGAATAAGCTGCATTTTCCTTAAGGATTCCCACCAACCCTATAAGCATTCCCTGTCCACACACAGCAGAGCTTTGTTCCTCCGCACATCTCCATCCACCAGCTCCCTCCTTCCTATCTGGGCCCTTGCAGCTTGGACCAGCAGTGACCAACACAGACCCAGGGCTTCTCTGAGGCTGGGGGTCCGGTTCCCAGGGGGCTGCACGGATCGGTGCTGTCACGTCATCCAGTTTCAAAGTTCGTTAGGGAGCTGTGCAGGCAGAAAACCTCTAGAATACTCTCATTTCTGGTGCGCTCTCACCCATTATCTCTCGGGCTTCAGTGGGTCTAAACCACTCGTCCCCCAGTTCAACAAAAAAAAACCAGGAAACATCCTTGGGGTCGTTCTGCAGAATGACCACTTCATTGTCTCCTCCAGCCTCTGTAGTGCTCCAAAGGAATGTTATCCTCAAAAGCCAAGTACATGAGATGCCCCCACCAGAGGACTGGCCCAAGGCGTGCGCAGCTCGCCGTGGCTATGCCTGGCTGCCAGCCCATACAGCACAGCTGTAGCAAGGTTTAAGGTCAGCCCTCGAACCCTGCCATGAAGACAGGATCCAAAACCAGCCAGCCATCCTGGGCAAACTGCAGCTCCTGGCGTGTGGTGGATGGGTCAGCAGAGAGGAAGAGCCCAGGATGAACACCTGATACCTGAGGGGCAGTAAGGAATCCTGCCCCGGATGACTGCTCGTCCAGACCTCGCGCTGCAAGGGCTGCCCACTGTGCTCCTGCAAAGTCACCCGCAGTTCCAGCCAGAGGCAAGAACCTACACAGCCAATTTCTTTGCAGCCTTCCAGCTGCGATTCAGTGCCTCCTAGCTGAGACATATGCCCGACACATGCCCGAGGCGTGGGACCAGTCAACAGCCGGCCAGGAAGCTCTCTGACCACAAGTCACGGTCACAACTCACAGTTCAGTTTAAAGGCAGCCTTGCAGTGGGAGTTTAACCTATGGCTTTGCCTTTTTCAAGAGGAGGAAGACTGAGCTCTCTCCTGTTCAAGATATCATCAAGATTCAGAAGAATTCCGACAGATTGTATATCATTTGCTGGAGTGACATTTTTCTTCTCTTTAATACAACTTGAATTTTTTCCTGGCTATTTTTACATCACATTTTGAGTATAAAAACACCACAGTGCACAGAAAAAAAAAAAAATACAGATACCACAATTTAAATTTGTCTATTGAGTTATTACAATTTCAGAGCTATATCACACTCTGTTACATAAACAGTACCAGACAAAAATTGAACCCAGTGATTCTGTGTGGTCTTCAGCCACCTCAGAAAAGTAGTAGGCGACTTGAACCAACAGTTCAAAATTGGTGTTCCATTCAGTTTCGAGTTCAGGCTACGAGAAGTTCTTATGAGGGATATTACAAAGTAAATTTTATTCTTTCTGAGAAAAGAACTTCCCGTGCATGTTAAAATGTGCCAGGCCTCTAGTAACCCATGTGACCTGTTCCCACAGTTTGGGGAAATTTTTCCTTGCTGTCATTTAGGAATGTGTTTGCTTTTAATTGTTTAGTTATATTCAGAGGAACCACATTTTGGCAATTTTAATTCCCTGGTTTGTGGAGTAATTTCTCATAGGGCGTACTAAAGGAGAGGAAAAATAAAAACTTCTAAAAAACGCGAGCCACACCATTACCTGACAGAAGTTAACGTGTGGTAAAGGGGAAGCATTGCTGCTGAGGGTGCGTGTAACTGAGCTCAGCCAAAGGCACGGGAAGGGAAGTTATTGTAATGAGACGTTATTTTAAAAGGCAGCTGGTCCTCAAGAGCTTAAAGACAGTTGGTGGCTCTTACTGACCTGAGGTGACTCTTCAAATGAAGCTTTGCTGGGCAGTTTCTCTGTGCAAAATTTCCTAGGGCCTGAGAAGGTAAGGCTCTGTGCCGGGTCGTGAAGGCAAATGAATGACAGGCCAGAAAAGTGATTTTTCCAACCATGTGAAACGAGCTAAAGTATCCTAAGAAGATAAAAAAGAGGCAAAACAATTGTATTAATTTGCAGAACAACAGTTTGATGTTTTGGATTGATCTAAATCTTTTAGTTGTGTTTTTTTCTGTTTACGCTTGGCAATACATTCTATTCCTCTTACCTGACAGAAACAAATCTTGAATTTCCGATTCAAAACCGTTAACAAGGTGGCAAGCAGCTACGTTTCAAACTGAGAGTGCCACTGGAGTTTTAATTGCCTGTAAATAAATGCAAAGATGCCTCATTACCTGCACCTCTGAACCGAGCGTTGCCGGCATCGCCTACGTGCGGTCAGCAGCGGTCAGAGCTCAGCGGCTCCGCGGTGGGTGCTCGACCACGGGCTGCAAAAGCGGGGTGCACGTCGGCTGCGCGCGCCCCACGCGCCGAGAGCTCGCCTCAGAGCTCAGCTCCCGCTCAGCCCTGTTTGTGCCGAGACACAATTAGTTTGTTCCGTTGTTCGTCTTTAGGCACCGCGCGCCCGTGGCAGAGCCGTGCCCTCTGCCCTCGCTGTTCTCTTGTCTGTTGTGCTCCCGTTCGTCACCACCGAGCCCTGAGCCCTCTAGTGCGCCTGCCAACCCCAATGTTGTCTGTCGCACTGCCCGTGTTCACCTCGCGGTCTGGGGTCCACTCAGAACTGAATCATTACCGGCTGTTACTTACCCTGCGCTGCCTTTCAGGGTGTCTGGATGGATATTGCAGCACGCAATTTGCAAACGTACATTATGATGAATTATGGAAGATAAATACTTTTTTTTTAAAGAAATATTTAAAGGAAGGGTATTCAAATGAAAAATATTTAATATAAACAGGCTATTTATAATTTAGCCATTAGTGGACAAATAAAAAAAAATAAGCATATGGTGCTGGAAGTGCTTTATATATAGAATGTTAGTATTTTATGTAAAACATCATATTATTATAGGATGTCACTTTAAATTGCTTTAAAAGTTTAATTTATTTTTTTTTTAAATCACTGAGTAATTTCAAAACTATTGTCCACTTTGCTTTTATATGAAAAAGACAACAAGTTTGACATAGTAACACATTAAAAACTTGATGGATGGCTTAGTAATGTGAAGGAAAGCGTGCTTAGGAGTTTGTAATTCTTCTTTATCTTTAATAATACAGACCCGAAGGTGCCAGATCACCTGAAACAAAACCTCGGTAAACAAAATAGAGTAGTAGGTATAGGAAAAGAGTAATCCAAGGTTACATTTCTGCTTGATTTATTCAGACCATCTTTAAAGTCACTTGACTTTCAGTTAACAAGAGTAGGCCGTGCATGGTGTCCTGGTCTGGCTGGGACAGAACCCAGCCCAGCCATGCCCGGCAGGCCGTTAGCAGTGTCGAGTCAGCCAGGGCAGCTGCCCTGGGTTAGCTACAGGTAGGTAGATAGATGGTTAGATAGATGGTTAGATAGATAGATAGATAGATAGATAGATAGATAGATAGATAGATAGATAGATAGATAGATAGATACTGACCCATAATGTCATGGGCAGGATAAAGGGGGAAGGTTTGCTGAGGAGAGGGAGCTCCTGGGGGGTTCCTGCCTTTATAATATAAGGACAGTTCTGTCTGGGAAGCGTAGCTAGTGATAAAAAGGAACAGCAAGTGAGGTATATGTCCCTATGTAAGACCATTCTGCAGTGTCTGTTTAGACATCTGCAAATAAAACCCAAATAGTTGTGAAAGATTGCTGCAAGGATGTTTATGAAGCTTGCCTGGAGCTGGTTCTTTAGTAATTGAGGTGACAAAGGCGACTAAGAAAGCAATGAAAAAGGCAATGAATGCATTTAGAAAGTGTATGAAAATTAAAATTAAAATGATTCATTAAAAACCTGGGGCTTCTGTGTACATTTCCTAATTCAGTCAGAAGAATTTCTAATAAAGGGCAATCTTCTGTATTGCCATTCCCTGGCAGCTAGAGGTTGCAAACAACACTGTGATAATGTTGTCCATCCTCTGCTTCAATTTTCATTATTGTTTCAGTTTAAACACGCAGGTCATCACTGTATGCAGTAATAATAAAAAGATGCCTCTAAATTGTAAGGTAAGTTTCCCTTTAACAGAAAAATCCCATCATCAGCTCCAGCAAACCACCCGGCGAAGGCCAGCTGCCCTCAGCACCCTCTCCACCCAGCTGGCCCATCTCACTCTTACCCGTGCTTGGTGGTTATTGATTAAGCTTTTGTCTTATCTGACAAAAAGGCTGCTCCCGCTCGCAGCAGGCACCCCCCAAACGCGCTTCTGTTAGAAGAAAGGGACCGAGCGTTGCTTTCTGTGCTCATCTTCTTCCACCGCTGTGCCACGGCGCCCAGGTTGCTCTAAGACCAGGGTGCACCGGTTCTCCCGCGGACGGAGGCGGCTGCACTGCACCGCCAAGCCCTTCCTCGGGCCTGGCTCCCCGAATTCTGGCACTACCTCGGCGGGAGCGAGGACAGCAAACCAGCGCTGGCTGCTACAGCGGCCAGAGAACCGGACACGGCCAAGCTGAATGTCCCCGAGACACCTGCCAAAGCAGCTGCGTGCAGAAGAGGACAGCTCTGCAGCTGAGGATCCGGAGGAGGACCTGTACCGGCAGGATCCTGTGACTCCCGGCACCGTTCGTACCGGTTTGGCATACGTGGCAGGATGCCGACAGCATCACACTGCTCTGCCGGCCGCTCTCAACCTGCGAGGACTTCTCCCTCACGAGTACCAGCTCACAGCCACGCAGACCTTAAAAAGGAATTAAATCCAGAGACTATGCAGAATGAACAATTACAGCTTTCTTGGCTGTTCACACTATGCTGCATCCAGGAATTCTCTGCAGGAGTAGATGATTTAAAACAGTGTTTTCATGAATAACACTGAACACAACAAGGAAAGCAAAACAAAACCACAAGATGGATGGAAATCCTTTGCTAGCTTAAAAATGTGTGTGTCCCAGATAGACTGGTTAAAGCTTCTTTTTCTTAGCTTCTGGTGTATTTATAAATGACAAGGCATCAGTCTTCTTCTGTTATAAGCAGGATTGTCAGCAGGAGAAGCCAACCTCAGATTCATTCTTCTAATCAGTTTTGGACAGAGTACATTTCTGTAGCATGTGCTAATAGCTATGAGTACAGCTGGGTAAGTGCCAGGATGCTTGGTAATGAAAATTAATTTCCTACTGTATTCTGTACTTACAGCATCATTTCACTTGGAGAAAATATTTTCAATGAAGATATCAACTTCTACAGAATCCTTTCAAACACAGTTTCAGCAACTGCATTTCAACGGTCTGTTATGGGCTTGAGTTTTTCTTTCTTGACTTGAGGAGATATGATCTCTCCTGGCTTTCAGTGCTGGGCTGTGGGACCTGCAATATTTCCCCAGGCGCTCAGACCGTTCTTTCCAGAAAGGCGTACCTTCAACCCAAATGGACTGAGCGAATTCTGGACATAAATGCCTTCACTTGCACCAACTCACACAACACCTACTCCTGATCACGCCAGAGGAACGCAGTGCAAATGCAGAGAGCTGAGCAGCGTACCTGGGGCTGCACCAAACCGCTATAGATCCAGCCTGGTGACGGAGCTAAAGGTGGGCTTATACTTTATTTCAGATCCAGCCAGACCAGTATGAGATATAACTACCCTGGCTGCCGGTGGGGCAGTGGGTTCTGCAGCGGGGGAGAAGCTTGCCGCCAGGTGCTGCATGGTTAGCAACCAGCAAAATCAGCAGTGCTTAGAGTTATCTCAGCACGTTTGCTTTGGTAAGCTGAGAGCAATTACATTACCTGCTCGACTGGCAGAGGAGTCGGATCAAGAACAAAGAGTTAGGGGCCGGAGAGTTCTTCCACTGGCACCGCTGGACCAAGAAAAGAAGTTTGTCTTATGCAGGAGTAGAGATGCCCTTGATCCCTTCAGCATTGTTCCTTTGGGGTCAGACATTCACAACTTTACCTCTGTTCAGACTGCAGTCCGAAACCCCCTACCTGAAGTCCAGCGGTAGGCTGCGCGTGTACGGCGAGGGGAACGGGGGTTCAACAAGCAGATGAGGCTGTGTCAGCCCTGGAAATCGCGTCTGTTCTGCCTGTGACAAATACGGAACTAGTGAGGCAGCAATGGACAGCCCAACCATATGTAAATGTATTTACAATCTATGTAAATATGTAACAAATATTTATGTGTGTGCTGTTATTACTTTGATAACACTTTTTTATCATAATGATACTTTTTTTAAAATTTCCTTTTTGGCCAACTTTCAAATACTGTTTTATTGTACGTACATCATAATTTCTTTTTATCAACCATAGTAGTTTTAATTTATTTTTATAAATAGCTCTCTAATATATTACTAACCTACCACTTAGCTGGTAATAAGAGAACACTGTGTTCTGTAGCCCTGTCCTACAGAGTAAAATGAACTTTAAATGAAGAAATAGTTGAAACTAGTGAATGCAAGCCAAGAAAAGCATTGCTGCTGTGGAGGGAAATACAGACTTATCATTTTGCCTTTTAAAATCCTTTTTCTCAAACTTAAAATATATTGGAAGAG
Organism: Leptosomus discolor; assembly: GCF_034619465.1. Classification (NCBI taxonomy): domain Eukaryota; kingdom Metazoa; phylum Chordata; class Aves; order Leptosomiformes; family Leptosomidae; genus Leptosomus; species Leptosomus discolor. Next base: position 85,281,306 of record NC_141393.1, read on the forward strand.
GGAATATGCTAAACTAATCAAGAATTCACAGTGAGAGGCCGAATGAAAGCAGCAATACTTTCTGTTCCCAGAAGGCACTGGTTGTGAGACAAAACTGGACATAGAACGAAATTTAGGCAGGACATACAGGAGGGGAATTGATATGCATTTAAAATAAAGTTTGGGGGTAGACTATATGTTCAAAAAGCAGCAGAAGAATTCATCTTCTCGTTTATTCCTTGCTAAGAATTAGGGTAATCAGAGTAGCAACTACACATTTTTAGTAGAAGCAAAGAGCAGGTATTGTGTGCAAAAGGGACAACGTCCTGGAGACTTTGTACCATGAGTGACAGCATTAAAAAAGTTGCCCAAGCCTGCAGCTGCAAAGCAAACCTCCGAAATGCAAATAACGACGTGGACCTGAAACAACGATTCGGGACCAGTTCCTCCCATCCATCCCAGCAGAGAAATTGTTTCTTTCTTACTACAACGTACATAAAAGGAGAGGAACAACTCCTGTGCGTTTGTCTGTCCTGCCTACTGCGACTAGAATCCCACCACGGTGTCAAGAGTAGACAGAGCTCCGTCTGTTTGGAGCAGGAGAGTGCAGTTTGATTTATTATTTCAAAGTTGGTCCATGGTCGGAGCAGTAGAAAATTGCACTGTCCCTGCCTGTCGTGTGTTCATAGTGAGTCTGGGACAGGGGACCAGGTGGGTTTGGGCCTGATACCTCAGATCACGAGAGCGTAACCCTTTTAAGTCAGTTGGTGACTGGTACCTTTTATCACGGCAAGTGAGAGCCTGTCTTTGCTTGAAACTGTAAGTGATTAACATAGTTTTAAGCGTATTTCAAAACGGCAGAAGTAGGATGGAGTGCTATGATAATTATGGAAAAGCGCCACCGACTGGATCTTCAATCACACATTATAGCAAAAATGGGCATCGCACGATCATTCCAAGATATTAGCATGAAACCCACACAGCAATGAAATGTAATTCAAGCCGTGTGAAATCACAGGAACAAACCACAATAGATCATACACCACATAAAAAATTCAAACCGTTCTATTGGCTTCGTCACTACTCAGAAAAACAGATCCAGCTTTCTTAGAATTGCTTAATCCAACGGTCACATCCCTGAAGATGCAGCCACAGACATCGACATGTGCTGGCAGCTCTTAGACAGCATAAGCTCTCCAAGAGTAGTGAATCCATAACCTTGGTACTCACATGTGGCAAAACGTGGGTTACCACATCCCTGCTCTTGTTTTGTAAGCCATGCTAATTTGATGAAACTACTTGGTGTACCCAAAGCCTTTGTACCTCACTCCATTGTCTGACTGGGCAGGCAGCTCCTCAGACCGACTGTCTGTGGTTACACTGCCCAACACAGTCACACACCCGGGTACTCCCCCCCCATTTTGCCTGTGACAGATCCCAGGGGTACCCCTGGTATTGTTACCGCTGCCCCTGCTAGCAACCACAGGGAGGACAGCCTTGGCAGGATGAGTAAAGACAGCGGAAAATGACCAAGTCGTTTGCTGTTGTATCTCAGCAAGGACTTGTTGGCTCTGGTTTGGTTGTAAAAAAAAAAATAGAGAACTGCCTGATCCAAGCACGAGATGTCACTAGTTTATTTTATGCACAAGCTGTGGATGCCAGCAAATCAAGGAGGTTTGCAGACCCCAACCAGAACTACCATCTGATCAGAGCAGCTTAGTCCTTCTGGACAAGTTACTCCACAACACTTGGCACGAAGACAACGAGGGATAAGGATTTTACACACCACATTTTGGTCGTATTAACAAGTCTTTTGAGTAACAGATTCAGCTTCCACCTGCAAGTGATATCCTGGAAAGGGAACAGGTGTAGTTTTACCACTTTACAATGTCTCTGGGAGAAGGATGGTAATAGAGACATTTGCTTTGCACAGATGCCACCTCCTGCAACAGAAGGACAATGATGGGGTGGTAATCACCAGGCTAATATATGTTCCATGAAGTCCATTGACAGCTACACAGCTCCCAGTGCGTCTTTAGGAGGCACTGCACTGGTTCCTGGCATGGGCTCCGACGTCCACACCTAGCCTTATCGACAAATAGAGCTACTGTGGGGTGACTTCAACAACTGAGAACGCTGCCCTCAGAGTTACATGAAGTATTATGTACTTCAGCTTTCTATCAATATCACTCAGCATTTCTTATTCTTTCCTCACTTGATTCTTTTAATTTCTGGACACTTTGCGTGTCTAGGTATGAACCGGATTACATCTCACTTCCGCATTAGGTTCCCATCCCCTATCTGAAGGAAAGGATTAATCTCTAATCGAAAAGCACAAGTACTTCTTTTAGCATTTAAAACTTTTAGAGAAACATCTGCCTTTGATACCTGAAAATTCATGTCATATAACACAGTGCCCACCTTTTCCCAACAAAGACAAAGTTCTTGTCTGAAAAGAAACCCTGCAAAACTGATGTGTAGAAAATTCCAAATAATACTGACTTCTGCAGCTACTGGGTCAATGAGTTGCAGAAAAGTAATGCTTGCTTAAGGTCACAAACTTCAGCACGATCCCAGCAATCACCCCGGGGGGCACTGTGACTCAGTGACGCGCCCGTGACTCACATCACCTCCTTGGCTTCATCTCGCCCAGGCATGTGGCCGTTCACTCCTAGCCCATCACTATCATCCTGCATCTCCTCAGCTCTTTGGTCAGTGAGTTGAAAGACAGCCATCAGAAGGCTCAACAGCTCCCCTCGTACGAGATGAGCTGTGGTTAAAGAATGTTTGCTATTAAACCGAACTAAATTTCAAGAGCAATATGCTATTGCCAAGACTTTCGTATTCAAGGGATGGCTCTGAACTTGAACTCAGCCATTACCTTGCATATCTGCACAAGGAGAAACTCAGACATTAAGAACCATTTGATCCATTTCTGGTAGAAAATTATTTAAATATGAACATCCCTGGTTTTCCACTCCAGGATATAGTATTCTTTAGACATGTCCCAGTTGTTACCATGCCCACCTCACAGCATTCCGTTATATGTAATGTTTTAAGGTCACCAACCTTAGAACAGAGAATTGCTTTAACGTGTGGTATTATTGTGGAGATTTTGCTAGGAGAAATAACTGTAAAAGGACTGCCTTCCTCCATAGCAACAGAGGGAAATAAATCTAGCAGAAACCATGACTTTCAAACAGAAATGCATAGCCATGGACATTTAACGTAACTAATCATTAATCATTTAAAGCACGGACTGAGTATGTAAATTTACACCATACAGACAGAGAATTATTAAGGTTTCAAATTTAGCAATACTATAAAAAATAAACTATGAAAATAACTGATTTTTGGTTCACTGGCTAAAGCGAAGAGAAAAATGGTCTTTTTCAGAAACAGTCTGATGATAAAAACAAATTATTTTGAGGTAATTCAGAGCACTTAATTCTGGCCACAGTGTTTCTTTTTCTTGTGTTTTAGCCACTACTAAGCTTTGCAATTTTTCAAATAATGTGTCCTTTCAAAACCAATAAACACTGAAACACTTTGACACATCTTAGCTAGGGTTTCTTCCCACACATGCTCTGAAGAAAACTATTCATAACATTCAACTCCAATCTGTAAATAACTTACAGAACCGTGACAACTCAAAGAATCTGGGAAATTCCTGATAGAGCTGGGAAGTTAAATGGTGGTATGGGTTTATTAACAGTGGAGAGCTTCAGAGAGAAACTTCTAAACTGAAGGAAGGAGAGAAATTTTTAGCAGCAGTGACCTGTGCCCATGTCTCCCACTACCAGGTGGTACCTTAACCACTAAACTATAATTTCTGCCTCCTTGCTACAAGAATATCTTTCTTTTTTTTTTTTTTTTCTTCAAAAAATAGCTCATGTTTATAGAAAAACTAACCTTCTTAGAACTTTTTCCTGGGAAGCTGTTGGTTGAATTCCCTTTAGTGAGGAGAAAGATTAAATCTAGTCTTCTTATTTTCTTTATTAGCCCTTTGGCACTGTACTAAAGTACATTTTCAGTATCAGCAGCAGCAGGATGCACTACACATTCTCAGAGGAGGCAAGCCAGGAATTCAAATAGCACTTGCAAACTGCTTTGCAGTAGCTGGCGTTACAGAACAGCACTTTGCTGCAGTCCTGCACAATATTTTCATGCAGGGTATTTTTGAACAAAGACTGTTATTAAGAAAGCCTCAGCAATTTAGCTAGCTTTCCTCAGTTGAGAATTTCACCTATACGGCTAGTTTATCTTTCATGATGTAATAATAATAGCCTTGAATTAAGTCAGAAGCAGATTAAAGTGAAATATCAGACTGTACATGGAATATTGACAGAATACATCACCACAGACTGGCAGTCTAGACAGCAGCAAAGGTAGGTTAAAACAGTACTTCTCTCAAAGAATAGAAATAACAGTGTGGCCATAAAACCTATGCAAGCAAGGAACAAGAGTCTTTGACAAGTTACAGAAGGCAGAAACCGATGAATTTCACATGAACGGCAAAAAAAGAACAAGACTTCAAACCACTATGATCACTAAGAGTAATGAAATGAAGAATTGCAACTATATCCTCTCCTCAAGCAAAATTGCCACTTAAACCAGTAGAAACTTTCTCTAGGGAAAAACGTGAAGTACTGGAACAAAGTGAGTACATATTTTTGAAAAGCTCACTGAGAAAGCAAGAAGGAATTATTTGGTATTTTCAAGGTACCAACAAAATCCTTACACAGAATTGTTTTGAAAGCTTCAAATTACCTTTATTGCCTCCCCCACCCCGCTTTGCACAGTGTGCATAAAGACTTCACAAAAGGAAGGCCATAAAGACTAATTAAGTGAAGGTGGAAGAATAACAACAGGCCTCAAAAACCTTTTATTCCCCAGCCTAAATAGCATTTTAAAATAAGGACTCACACCTGAGTTCAAGTGTTGTTAGGGTAGAATGAGGGCATTCCCTTGAAGAGGAGCTTTGAAATAAACTTGACTCCGAAAAAGGGCTGTGGAAGCAAACGGGCCGTGTCGGTGGCAGCCAGGCTGCCGGAGCGCGGGGACGGGGGCGGCTGGCGGCGGTGCTGGGACACTCCAGCTCTGCGCCCCCGTCACCCCGCGGCTCAGGAGCCTCCGATGGCCCATCTCACCGTTAGCCGGAGGCGACGCAAAGGCTGCCGTTCCTTGGAGGAACACGACCGCTGCCAAGCCATGCTGGAGCACAGACCTGACTGGGGGTGGTTACCGCGCACCCCGGCTCGGCCTGCAGCGGGAGACCCCATCTCGTCCCCAGACTAGCCAGCTGTGCTCCTTTCAGTCTCCATGCTGGAAATGTCAAGCTTTAAGCTGTACAGGCTATAAAAAGCAAACTGTTTGCCATACCTGGCTAAGGGAGTCTACAGAAAGGGGCACTCTCCTCGACCCTGTTATTTCCCTGACCGGCTGGCAGCTCCAGGGATGACTAACACTGTTATTCAGATCCTGTCCTAAAGAGTGCAGGTATTTACATTGCCCTTTAGCCACTCATTTCGGTAACAGTCGTGGTAGAATTCCCGCTTTAATACAGACAGACAATTGCCCTCCATGTTGTCCCTCTTCTTTCTTTACGGCTTGACCTTCAAGGGAATCACTAGGGTCTTAAGACTGCAAAAGGACAGGCCAGCACAGTAATTTGTTGATAATAATTTTGTTCTAAATTACTATTCTTGACACAGAGCGGTAATTTAGAACAGCAAAATGAAATCTAAATGCCTGGCACTAGTTTTCTATTGAATGCCCAACCTAACAAATTAAAACATAATTCTCTGATATCCTGCTGACCTCTCCATATGTCTTCTCCAAGACGGAACCATTGCCACAAGCCTGGGTAAATCCAAAGCTAAAAGACCGCAATCCATAAAAAATTCAAAAAATGAAAGGGGACCATTCCCTTCAATTCAACATGTATAGATATGAAAACAGAGGATTTACCTTTATGCATATGTTAAAGAAAGGGCAAAAGAGAAAATCCTGCAAAAGGAAAACAAGGTGGTTAGGGTATGTCAGGCGGAGAATCCACCTCTGACTTGCTGCTACTCATAGTCTAACCTCACAATGAGCTCCAACTTTTATTTTATGCATGGCACAATCATCTTGTGTAACTAACGCCTGTAAGGCATCATATATAGAGAGCTGAGTAAGGCACACCAGCACTTTAGTAAGGTACATGAAGTGAAAGTTTCAAGCCACTGCCAAAGAGAATAAAAAGATTTCAAAGTCATCCCTAAGTCTTCAAGGCATACCTCAAATGAAACATCCAATGCTCAGCACCTGACTCCTACAGGATCTCGGTGTCACGAAACCATGACTCTTCGTCTGCTTCAATAAGTCATTTTTTTATTGAAGTCTTTCCTCCTTTCCTACTTTAAAATCCCCATGGAAAAAAACCAAAACTGTAAAAGTGTTTACAAACTCACATACCTTCAAGCTATTAAAATCAGTCCCTTCTATGCCTGAGGTTAAACATGTACAAAATATTTGCAGGATTATGGATTTAGAGAACTGCTGGACAGCTATAAAAATTGTTTTAGCACTTAGTGAAAAATGAGCTTTAACAACAAGGTGAAAAAGAACGTTCTAGATAATGGCTTCTTTTTTGAAATAAGAGATGATAATTCCCACAATCATTTTATGAGGCAACGATCTGATTTTTGAGAGCATGGGCTTGACGTTCTAAATCTACATCATAAAGCCTCACTGCTACAGCTGAGAATTTGCTTTCACTTCTTTTCCATTCCCATGTTTTTTAAAAACAAATGATTCTTACTTTACCAAAATGTCTACAATATAAACCCAAAAATGTTTAGCTATTAGACCGTGTTACCAGCAAGTCATTTTTCATCTCTTAATTTTTCCATGGAGCTGCAGTTTGATGGATGCAGAATTATTCTGGGAAGTTTCAGAAGTACCAGTGGAAAGAATGACTGAATTCTTCAAAGACTTAATAAATACTTTGTGAATTCAGTTTTTAAATGGTGACCTATCCAAACTGTCTGCTCCAGCTGAGACAAATGGCATCTTCTCGGTCTAGTTATGAACGTTCAAAATTACATTTGAACTCCATTATAATCACCCAATATTTGAGCTGTAAAACTCATACTCTCATTAACGTTACTCACCATGAGCAAACCTTTCAATCAATCCATTACATTAAAAGGATGCAGCTCACACGTGGAGACATTTTAATCACGAACGGTTGTGAAACAAAATACACAGTACCTAAGTCCATAAATGAATAGAAGGTATTTGTACCAATGTAAAAAAATTAAATATCCGATAGCTTTGTACCTGTCTATGGAGCTCGTTAAAACGATTGAGGATATTGCCCCAAGCTAGTCTCCCATCTAGCACCTCCTGACCTGAAACAGCAGGTTGGGTGAGCGTTTATCTGCTTCCCTGCAAAGACTTATACAACCTTCAGCTAAACTTTGAAGGCTGATGAAGGGAAATTTAAGCAAAGCCAACTAAATTTGCACAGTAACAGGTGAGAAGCTTTCACACGATCCCCTTGCCGAGGTCCAGTTAGTCAGCGTGGTGATCTCCATCTGGTCATTTTATACGACGGCAGATGCTGCCAAGCAATTGCTTTTTGTAGTTCCCCTTCACAAACTTACACCACAATATTGTAACTACAGCAGTTATAACTTATACATTCTGTTTTCCCAACACAAGTCTGCAGATGAACACTTGGTTCCAATTAACCTTTTCCAGTCTTTGTCCAGTTTAGTTTAGCACACTCAGAAATTAAATTATTATAGAATCAGATCGTATACACAAACTTGGCCCAAAAATAAGAAAATGTATGAATAATAACTGAATACATTAATCTAGCACAAGTTTTTAAGGACAAACTTGTAAGACGGTTGAGAACAGCAAAACCACCCTACCCCTTCTTCAGCCATCAATGTCCTCCTCTTGGAGGTCCTCATCGCCGCTGAGGGTCCGCCAGCCACGGAGCGCTCACACGGCGCCCCCTCCCCCAGCACGGCCAGGGCAGTTGGCAGCCCAGGCTGCCCCCTGCCCCGCTCCCCGCTGCAGTCCTGCTTCCCTGGGTCACCGGGACAGCGTTCAGCTTCGCGTAGCGCTCTTGCAGAAAGACGTTCTGCACCGTAACGGGCCGGAGCAGCAGCAGAGCCGCTGCGTGTTGACTCGGGTGCTGCCTCCACAGCCAGCCCCAGCTGGGTACAAAGCTGGGTACTGACAGGCATTCGCGTGGTCACTGTCCCAGGTGAGGCACGTAGCAGGATCGCTGCCTGGTCAGCAAGCACTGCCAGCTGGGGAAGGACAGGACACTGACTTTCCTTACCACCGGCCGGCCCTGCGGGTTGTGGAATCGTTGTTCTCATTCTCTTTCTCCCTAAAAAGGAAGAAAGCAGAGAATCATTCCTTTCTTCTTAAAAATGAGTTTTATTGCATTTCCATGTCAGATCTTTTCCTCTCAAATCCTTGACCTGCTATCTATGATATCTCCAAGATTACACTCACAAATTTTTACTTTTCTTACTTTCTGTGGCTTTATCTCAAGGCTCTCTCACTCCTTAACAAGCATTTTTCCATTGTAACTGCTCAGAGTTCACACATCTGAGCTGGACTAAAAAGCCTTGAATCCCAGCTGAACCCCAAGCCTGAGGGTGAGGAGCTGGGAAGCTGACCCACAAACCTTTCTAGGAGGAAGCCTAAAAGCTAGTCCAGGTTTCTGAAATATTTATGTCCCTTGCTGGCATCACCTGTGACTTTAGCAAGGCATTTTCAGCTCCCCTAGCCCCTGTACCACAATGAATCAGCATAATGGCACTTAAGTTCTCAAGCTGGAAAGCACAACTGAAGCCCTGTTACTGACACGTGCTGCTCTTCACAACATGAATTCAAAGTTTCCTGGAGTAGCTCCAACTTCAAATATTTGTTTTTATACACACCAGTGAAAAATCAATTATATTACTGAGACTGAAAGCCTTGATGAACAAAGGCATCACTGAGCTTTTTCAGGGTCAAATGAACCTTTACTAGAAGAAAGCTTTTTCCCAGAACTGAAAAGTGCCATTACATTAGTAGGAAAAGCTGTTGTTTCAGCATCATTCCCCTCCTCCCGTCTGCTTGCAATACCAGAAGCAGATTTGTTGGAGATGGACGGGGAGAGTGGGGGACAAGGTAAGGAGAAAACAGGTAAAATTCAGTACATTTTTTAATACTGACAACATAGCTGCAAGTTGAACAGCTTATAGTAAACAACAGTATAGCCGTAATAGAGTACAGTAGAAAAATAGGCAACATATTATGCTTCTCCACATAACAGCTTTGTTGTTGAAAAGAAACTAAATGTTCCAGAAGAGTGTTTCCCCTCAATGGAGTCGAATTCAAGCTTCCAGAATACACAGACCACAGCTGCAGGACTGATCCAGCCAGAAGTATGCAATTAATCATCGCAGTAATAACTGTATCATTGAATCTCCTTTACAGAGTTTATGAAGTTCCAAAAAAATGGGGTCTGATAATATTTTAAATAATGCTGGTGATAAAACTTCTGCTTCATTTGTATTAACCGTGGGCTAACTTTTTCCTTACTCAACCATATAGCCAAGATTCGTGTTTCCCAGTCTCTCAAGGATTTCATGAGTAAAAACTAATGACTCGTACTCTGGCAGTTGTACCACTGCCATCTTGCTGCTTTGGGGCTCTCATTGTTTCACACTCAGCACCTGCGACACCCAAGCTGTCTCTCTGTGGCTACAGTGGCGCGGGAAGGCAGGGGACGGGTGGCTCGATGTGCGCACAGAATGTCCCTCAGCACAGGGGCAGAGGGTGCCCACCCAAGCCCAGGAAATAAACCAACAGGGCAGATGGGGGGTCAAACCAGCTCTAACGGTAGCTAATCTGTGTTTTCACGGGCCTTTCTCCATCAAAGCATCAACTGTGGATTCATCTTAGGACACAGTCAAAATTGATCGTGATGCTTTGCTGAATGGAGCTCACAACACATAAAACAAGCCTTTGGGGCACTGTTCCCCAAGTTACCTGTCAAGGCTCCTTCCACAATCATGGAAAGAATTAGGCCGATCAGAGTGGATCCAAAACAACCAGCAAACTGAGAAAACTGGCTTCTTGTGTAGCCAGGAGGAGTTCCAGGAAAGAGCCTCCAGAAAACCTCCCCACGCATGGGCTGGGTAATAAAATCCATTCAAAGGAAAGGAATTCCTAGGAACTGATGGTATTAAGAGCTCTAAGACTCAGACCTTTGGAAAACAGAACAAGGAGATGCAGACGGATCCATCCCCTTTCCCAATGCCCCTCTCTCTCCTCCAACACTGTCACTGAGGACAAGGCACAACCAGGAGGGCTGTGTCAGGGCTCTGTGCCGGCAGTGACTGTGAAGGAGTAAATCATGTTGAGAAAGCAGAGACTGCCGTGCGCTGAGGAGGACAACAGGGACAGGGGGTGCAGCTGGTGAAGGCAGAGGTGACGGCTGGTCCGGGGAGAACAGCACACGAGGTGCGTGCTCCTGCTACATGGACTCAGTTTTCTGTCAGACACCAGCTTTGGTAAATTCTCCCAGAAGCTGCCCTAAATCAAATTCCAGGACACATCAGTCATGTCCTGCACTTGATGCAGCCAAGGTCCCTTGGAACCATGCCCTGAAATTACTCCACATGTTATCTATTGAGCTTCATATCCTGGAGGAGAAACAGTGCTAATTTATCTGTGGCTAATCAAACAAATTGGTTCCAGAAATGATGGTCATCAGAAATGGATCTAATACAGCGTGGCCGACGCCTCCTGACTGATCACAAACCTGTGAGAAAAGGAAATTCAAAGATGCAGCTACAAACACCTGCAGAGTTCTGAAGTAGGCACCTAGATTCCACCGCAGTCCCATTTGTTTGTCTTTAACTGTACAACATGGGAATGACTTGGAGCAATGGGACAAACCTCCTTAGAGAAGCACAGTACAATAAGACATAAGAAGATACAACAAACAGACCTATTTTTTTCCCCATTGGGATGGTCTAACAAGGACTTATTGACAAGGACGGCAGTAGGCAAGGCTCAGACCAGCCTACACTGAGCTGCAGAGCACTGTCACCCTAGCCTGGGTTAAAGAAGGCTGGAAATTCAATTACCTTTTTTCACAGCACCAATCATGGCTCCACAGGTTGACGGGTGAAGAAGCTTTGAATGAGAAATGCTCAAAGTCATGGGAAAACTTTCTTAGCAAAATCCTCCATCAAGTTGCAAGAAAACAGCACAGATTGCTATTTCTGAGCGTCTGGATTTGCACATCCCTGTAGGGTAGGTATGATGTAGCTAACATTCACTGTGCTAAAGCAAAAGAGAAGCGTGTAGACATATTTTCGTAAGCCTAGCTTGCACTTTGAACAGTAGTTTCTCTTTAGTAGTTGTACAGATGTCTGCCCTTAACCACCGGAGGTGAAGGATTGGCACCACTATTTTTCAGAAGCACCACCAGAGCTTTAATTAACTCTGTTATCCAAGGATCTTGCTGTTCTACACCTGAGTCCCAACAACAGGGCCTCAAGCAGTCCTGCGGTTCCTAATACCCTTCTGCAATAGCAGCTGAACTGTACGAAACAAAGCAAGGCTGCCGTTCACACCGCAGGAGACATCACTTCCTGCAAGACCGTTCTCCAAAGCGTTTCATTTCACCTCAAGACCATTTATTTTGTGAGCTTTGGCTTCATCACAGTTCATGGCAAAAGGATAAAAAAGTAAATCCTATAAAAAGGCTGAAGTCCTGAAGGATTAGTAGATTCTTTGTAGAGTTGCAGATGCTCCATTCAAAATAGCTGATCAAGCAGGTGCAGCTTCACCAGACACCAGAAGAGAAGTGTTTTAAGTGATGTCCTGTTCTTTCTGTACTGTTAAGGAGAAAAGCAGCCCACCGTGTTTAACAGCGTCACTCCAAAGAAACCCAAACTGTTGAACCACAGAGGGCTGGCACTTACAAAACCAGGTGGAAATCCAGATACGTGGTTTGCAGAGCAGCTTTGCAGCACTAACCACTCACTACGGGGTGAACAAGTCTTGCTTGCTTCTCCTTCTGAAGTGCAAACATTCCAAACACTCTGTTTAATAAAAAAAAATAAAAATAATTTTTTTTTTTCCTTTTCAGCAGTATGTCAGCACTAGTTATCTTTTGCCATCTGTCACAGGCTGCCTTCGAAATCAGTACCTCCTCTTATGATGGTTTGGAAATGCCAAAACAGAATCCTAAATACAAACCCAACAGGAATATAGAGGAAACCAAAGGTAGCAGAATACCTGCTTTTCTACTGCCTTTTTCTTCAGGGAAAAAGTACTATTTTTCCGTGACTAGGTAAATAGAAGAGCTCTATCTATCTTCCAGTGCTCATTAAACACATAGAAAGTTTCTTCCCTACAGGGATACTGAAGAATGAAAGGAATAATTCCCCCCTGAAGCAGCAGCCCTGACTTTCCCATAGCCCTTAGCTCTGCTGATCCCTTCTCCAGCTCCTGCTTACCCTACAAAGGACTCGGTTCTCTGGATGCAGACTGGGTCCCCAGAGGATAAGAAGAAAGATTTTCCCTTGTGATTACGCTTCCTGCAAGTTATCTTGCTGAAAAATTTAAAGCTGAACACATGTCCCTTTCTTCATTCCCAGCTGCCTCACGTACACAATTTACTGAAAAAAATCAACAACCTACTACATTTCACATTTCTGATCTCTCTTTTCTTAAAAGAATGTAAAGGCACGTACTGTGGCTTTCAGGAATAAAGGCAGCTGTCATTGGTAACCGTGCATGGCATTATAGCCAAGGATTAACCTATTTGAGGCTTTATCAGGAAACTACACGATAATTAATTGGCCGCACCACTGAGTTCTGAAACAGCGGTTGCGTCATGTGACAAGAAGGAAAGCAGAGTTAGTTACTGCTCCAGAGAGCTCTTAAGTCAGTAGGAGACTTTAGATCCTTATTCCTTTAACACAAAACTGATTTCCCACAAGTTGTATATAAAGACTCTTCTGTGAAATTAGTGGTCAGACAGTATTTATATGTCACACTGATATTTTCCAGATGTAGACTTTGATATTCCCAAGAAAAAAACTAAAAAAACCCCAGCTAATTCAAGGGATCCTCAAAGTAAATCGCAGTGCTGTTCATTTTCTAATGCCATATTCCTTTTGGCAACGCTAACTTAAACTCATAAACAACAGGGCTGTAGCCCAGAGAATGCAGCATGCCCTCAACCACAACCGAAAGCAATCGAGCAGAGCCTGCTGAGCACCTGGCAGGAAAAGTCCTTAATTAGCACCATTTGGAAAGCCATAGCATGAGATCACTCACTCTTGGCTCTTGAGAAGGAATACGAGGTGGTCCAGAACAGAAAATGGACCCGAAGCAAACACACATGTTGACATAGACCATCACCCTGCTGATTTAAATACAAGGGGTAAAAATTTATTCTTGAAACCATTCTAGAATTGTCCAGTATTTTAAGCCTAATTCGTGCTTACCTGTTAGCACAGGTTCTGTGCAAACTGCTCGTGTTTGGTTGTACAGGTTAGAACCATGACAAAAACTGGTAACTGGGTCTCATTCTGAAAGAGCCATCCTCAGTTTGACAGGGCTGTCCTTTTAAAGTTAATGGCACCGTTTAGGCTCTTATGCAAATAAGAGCAAGAAGTATAGAATCGTTTGCAGAGTCACTCTTTGCATAAATGAAATGACCCTTTCTTGTTAAAAAGGGAAAAATAATTTGAAAGGAAGAAACAGTTTGAGGTAAACCACGAAGAGACAATGTCTAGAATTTCTTCCTTGTAATCAGTTTGCAATTAAAAACGTCACAAACATGATAGGCTGCCTGCATTCTGAAGAATCCTCCTACTCCTCTCCAGTGCATAGCATATAATTCAGTGAAAGAAAATCCCTTTGACAGTCTCAGACCCTCTCTGCTACCACTTCACCTTTGGCTGTATTTTGTTTGCATCGAGTAACCGCTTTCCACCCTTTTGCTGAGACCGTTTCTCTCTCCTTTTAGCCAGAGCTGCTCTTCTTCCCCGGGAATGCAGCAGAGCACAGAGGAGAAGTTACACACCAGCGTTCATCGTGCCAGTTTAAGCGTACGGTGTTCAGTTCTAGCTGGGAAATTCCTGCATTTCATTCAACTTACGAATGTGTGTGTGTTGCATGGAAAACAGTTAATATTTCTTCAAGGCTATGAAAACTTATGTGGTTCTAAAATCATGGAGATAAAACATGCTGTGATTGCCTACAGCTTTTAAAAACCTGATCTGCAGTACTCGTAATTAATAACACCTCTCCCTGACATAAAAGGGGGGGGGGGGGGGGGGTGTGGAAAAAAGTTTCACATTGTTTTTTCAATTATATTTCCTAAAAGCAAACAGAGGACAAGATGAAGCGAAGCAAGTTGCAAATTTGTCTCCCTCAAACCTTCAAAACAACCATTCTGCTGTGCCACGTTCTCGATTTCGATTATGACCACCAGCATCACGTGGATAATAAAATAAAGTTACTCGAAGCGATGTGGCAGTTTTTCAGTATGCTGCGTATTTTGACCAACAGACTGCAGGAGAGCACGTTCCTCCATAGGCTACATGACGGCTGGTTTTGTGCAGCCGTTAAATGGTTCACTGGGTCCCTCTTCCTGAAGCAGTTGAATGAAAAAAAGTTCGTTTGCAAAAATAGCTTTTGTAGGCCATACATTATGTTTCATATTGCCAGTCTAAGATCATAAATCTGGCAAAAGGCTTTGCCCATCCTGTCCAGACACAGCCAAACCCTCCTGCTTGCAGGTGTTCTCCTACTTCACACGCTGCAGGGGACTCTGCAGAACCAACTTCACACCTAAGCTTTTATCAGCTCTTCTCGTGAAGGTTGCCCAGTGCCCCTTTTATTGCTAGCGCTGTGAAAGGACAATGTAAATGCATGCAGGGCCACCTTTTAAAATAAAAATCAAGTACAGGTAAGTCAGTTCAGCAAACCATAATTTCAATGTATGAAATGTAACAATCTTAACAAGCAGCCTGCTCCTGTAAAACCCTGAATCTATTCAACCTCCAGGACACCACCACTAAAAAGTGCCATCTTAAGGATCCCAGCAAGAGGCTCCACACTCCTATTCAGAGGGGGTTTGGGGTTGGGTTTGTGTTTGATTTGGCGGGGCGTGGGGTATTGAAAAAATTGTCAATAACCAAATACAGCATGACTCCTATCCCAATACTGTTGTCATCGCATCCTAGAATAAAGCAGGACTCTCAACATCATCATCATCTTGGAAATCTCAGCACGGCTTCATCGACTTACCGCCATGAGCTAGTCGCAGACCTACCTAAGTCGGCTAAATACCAAACATCCTGCGAGACAGCACCGCCAAACCAGAAAAGTGTGTAAGGGTGAGGAAAAGGGGGAGAACGGTACCTGCCAAAACTTATGTCATGAAAGAAAACAGTTACCAGATCTATGAAGTGATCTTACTGGAGAAGTAGTCACTCGATCCCTTCCACGGGAAGAGTATGCAGGAAACACAGTAACTCACTGGTTTATGAGAATTCTTCACGTTACTCCTGGAGTGAAAAAAAAAAATTGCGGCTAGTGGAAGAGCTGTGACTGGTAGAGAAGTTTTGTGCATCATAGTTATGCTGCTGGACAACGATGACTCACCCAGGATCCTCCAGGCTGTTTACTGAGCTGTCCGTTAGCTGCTGCTAATTTTGATCTTGCAAATGAACTATTTCCATATGTAAAACAGGGAGACAATCGTGCTTAGCGCTGGAAAGACTAACGCGCACACCCAGTTGGCTCCATCAGTGTCTCAATTACGTGACCCCCGTGATCCTGACGTTACTGCGATGGCAGAACTCTATCAACCCCCTGTGAGGACCTCCCCGGATTGTTTCTGCCCTCACACTCAGAGCATTCCGCTCTCGGTCACCCCAGTACGAGAAGGGAGAATTATCGCGCCGTGAGATCATGGTAACCCAGCCACAGAGCAGTGCCAGCCCCCCTCCGCTGTTAGGACATCTGAGGCTGGGGTGGATGGTTCAGATTTCAGAACTACGGGCACTCAAGTCAACTGGCCAGATGTTTCATGATTACTTCTGGATAAGCTCCCAGATCAAACCTAAGCAGCCTAAAAGAAGAAATCCTTTTTTCTTTTTTCTTTTTTTTTCTTTTTTTTTTTTTTTTTTAAGTGGAATGTGCTTTAACCAGTGTACCCATTTTCCTAATTGGCTTTCTAATTATAAAAGTATTTGACAGCAGGGCATATAAACCGTGGTTTAAAACACCCCAACAATTTTAACCAAGTTGAACTTTATGAGAACTCTTTGCAAAGTTGGCTTATATTTTTATGGACAAGGCCATTATTGATTAGCCTTGTGTGGCAGAACTGATGTGTTATGCTAAAAATTGAAACGCTTGGAGCTCTAGCATGAATGAAAGGTTGCTGCACAACAGCCTGGTGGCAAAGCAAACCAGCCCCCAGAACCACAAGCCACTTGGAAATTTGTAAAGATATGAAATCAAAAGCATTACAAAATTCAATGTGAAAATAAACCTCCAGAGCTTGTCTTTGCTGAATGCAAAGGCAAAACTCTGAAATACAACTCAAAGGGTCGTAAGAGAGAGAACACCTCGGGTAGCCCAGGACCGGCGGTTCTCTCAGCTAAGTGCCGACACAAAACCCAGCGCGCTGGAACCCGCGGGCAGGTTGGGTCAGACAGCTCTTGTCTCCAAAGCAAAAAGCAAGCAGCAGGGAAGCAAAATCCTCTGCAGAGTATTACCCAAAAGGCAGCAGGAGCACATCTTGACTTCTCTGCTGCGTTTGAATGACCTTTTACTAAATTTGAGAGCAAACACATCAGAGATTTAATGTAACAGGAATAAACAGAATAGTATTGCATAAAAGCTAGAGAGGAGAAAAGATTCAGAGCAAGTTAAAATTAAACTATTTAGCAAAAATTATCACCTTCAAACCTCCTTTCATTTAGTTTTGATTCCATAAATGAGTTGTTTCCCTTGATTACAAACAGACAAAGTTGTTGTAGAGGTAGCAATCAAGCAAACGCATCTTTTAGCGTATCCATAACACTTTGAAAACCATGTGCTTTGAACTGAGGAAACTTTTGTCAGGAGCTGCCAGGTAAGCCAGAACCCATAGCAAACAGCGCTGGAAAAAGTATCCATAACCTAAGTGGAAAGGAACATAATGCTTTTAGATGCTAAAGTGTGAAATAATCCTGTGACTTCACATTTCATTTCCATCTGCTGACCTTTTCCTATGAAGGGAACACAGTCCAGCTTCTCTTTATCTCAGGAACTATCTTCAGACACTCTGTTTTTCACATCTGTCTTGTAGAGATCTTTTCCGATTGGAATAATTTCACTAGAGAGGACATTCAGCTTATAGCCAGGAAACCAAGATGCTGTGCCTTAACTTCAATCTGGTCTTTGGCAAATAATGAAAACTTCACAGCTTCAGTTATCCAGCTGTAAAAAATAATTTTTTGAGGCCTTAGATGAGAAGTGCAGGACATTGATCATGTATGTCGATTTATATCGGCTAACATAGGTTTAGAACCTCTCCATTGAGCAAAATATCGAAAGGACCATTACCTCCTCTCCATCAATTGTCTCTTTGCTTCCTTTGCCTCTTCATCTTCCAGAGGACTCGTCCCTTCTCAGTTTTGCTCATTCTTCTGCCCTCCTTTCTGTAACAGGGAACAGCGATGAGGACGTTCGCCTCTTGAAATGAGGCGCAAAGGAAGGTGCCTGCTGGGAATAGTCTAGTCCTTATCTGCATGCGCGGTAGTTGTGCCCTCGGTTTTCACCTGAAAATTATTTTGTCTGAAAACACAGACACCTTCCAGAGGTGCTGCTGGCATTTGTGCCTTCCTCCAGAGCAGAACTATTTCTTCTCAAACTATTCAATCTCATGAGACAACTTGGACGCTGTCCCGTTTCACAACACAGGACAGATGTGTTTTCACTAACAATACGGGAATCTCTGCTTAAGGTGCTTCACATGAGCTTTCCTAAGGCAAATAGAAGGTTTTGGGGAAAACTAACATTGACCTTTAAAATCATATGTAGAAAACAAGACAGCCTTGGAAATAAATTCAGTCTAGTTAGGCCGTGATTTATTTAGCTGTATAACCTTGCAGTACTGCACTGTACCCACTAGAATTGTCTGTATCTTTTCAGATATAATTGATAGGACTTTTCCCTTCACTCCACTGATGAATCTCCACTTTACAGCAGCTCTGCACTAGTGCCTTATTGGTATAACAGGTCTTCTTTAAAAAAAAAAAATAAAATTTCAAATTCCAGACCACATTTCTGTATAAATAGCTGTAAATCAAAGCAACTTCTCTTATACAAGTCATCTAACAGGACTCAGGCTCTCTTAAGCATGGTCACCTTCCACAGTCTGTTCTCCCTGAGTCTGTCTGGCCTCGCCATTTCTGTGTGTCAGAAACATGCTGGGCGGTCAGCAGGCTGTCTGTTGAAGAAAATCTCACCGAGTTCACTTTACTCTCCAAACATTACACCACTGCTCCTTTGCTCCAGTCTCAAAGCAGCCGGAGGCAGCAGGACAGCAAAGCCTCCTCAGCAGCCCAGAGTAAGTGTTTGCAGTTCGGCGTGTGGTGCTCACGCGTGTTTTCTGCTGTCACGGCGAAGAGGAGCAGGTGCCAGTCAGGAGAGCAGGCGCAGGAAGGGTGGAGCCTCCAAGAAGCGATGTTTTTCCCTTAAACCAAAGGTGCTAGGGGAATCCTCAGGATCCAACTCTTTCTAATACCTGTGAAGGAAACTGGAGGTGCTGTAAAGTATATGGTACTCAAAGCCCTTTACAAGCAAATGATACAAAGAGAGAATTAATCTGCATCACTGCTAAACACGTCGTGTCTTTGTTGCTGTGGTTTGGACGCCTCAGTAAGGATACCTTCTCTCGTGAGCGACTGGCCGCTGTGCGTGGTGCAGCACGCGAGCCGTGAGCACGGAGCGCCCGGCTGCGCCCCACGACAGACGGGATTTCACAGAGCAGAGCCAGAGCTGCTCCCTGACCCGTCCTGCAGCTGTGAGCCGGGGCGCTGGGCGAAGCACAACGTTCTTCCTGGGCACCCAACCGCCACGTCAACCCTTCCACACTCATTGCGCTAAGCTCCCTGCGGTTTTTGACCTGGACAATATGAAACTTGTGCACATATGAACAGCAGAAAAACAACCTAATGACCTCGGTAAAATTTCCATTGCTTTTAGAGAGCAAGAGACTGTGCATGTGAGACAGAATAAGCATGTTTACAATATTATATTAAATATTAGGTATATTTCAGAATAGGGCTAAAAATACAAATCAGTCAATAAGCTGCAAAAACATCAGACAGGAGAAATTCCATAAAAGTCAGGATTAATAATAATTGTAATACCTAGTATTTATAAGACTTTCCTCAAGATGTGTGAGCATTTTAAAGTAAGAATCTATTTTAATTTCATATTGTTATTCCTAAGTGGCAGAGAAATAGGCACCATCTAAATCATCAAATAGGATGTACTTGGCAGAGCGAGAAACCTAGTTCTGTGCTTCAAAAACAAGCTCAGTGGAACAGTTCATACAAAATTAAGTTTCTTCCCATAATCAAAACCACATTTTACTTCAACTCATCGGGAAGTTGAGCTTATTTCGGGATTATATTCATTCTCTTCTGCCCTACGAGCCTCTGTGGTACCTGCTGGAAATGGGTAATCACGCAGCACAATCCTAGCCATAAATCCAAACTCTGGCTCCACAGCTGGTCCCCATATTCCTGCTCTGGATCCTCAGTCAGTGTCTCACTGTCGGACATCTATCTCCCACCACCCCGGTGCCCGGGAGGAGGTTCAGCCATCTCTTCCTGCAGGGGTAGTTTTTATTCTGTTTCAGCTTTTCTCCCGTCCTGGAACTGAAACTGTTCTGAAACGCTGGAACAGAGCAGTCATATCCCCACTTCACCCTCACTCGCTATCTAAACAACTTGAAGTCTTTTGGTATAACTCATCAAATATTATCTCTTTTCCTGTAATCCAGTCCCAGTCTGAATGAGTCTTTCTTAAGCAACAATTATAAAACCAGCAGATACCGTTGTAATGTATTATCTGTCATGTACAACTACTTGAATATTTCCTTGCCTTCACCAGTAATATTTCCCTTCGTACTTCCAAGAAAGACTTTTGCTTTTTCATGGCTGTATTACATTCTTGGTTGAGTAACTTTGTGAGTGATGAATAGTCAAGTTTTCCTTTTCCTCTGCCATGAGTGTGTCCAGCTATTCCCACTTTATAAAGGACAATCAAGTACACAAACTTTTGCTTTGCTCTATTAGATTTCTTCCTGTCTTATTACCCCTGTGCTAAAGGACAAACAGTTCTTCTTTCGTATTAGTACCCTCTCATACATCTTTCTTCTCTTTCTGACTTCTCTTGGCTTTCAAAAATAATTTAAAAACATGCATTAAAGAAACAGAAATGTGTCAGTAGTTGTCTTAGGTACCTTCTATCCTTCTAGACCACAGGTCACACCTTCGCCATACGTTAGCTCTAGTTAGCAGATTTATTTGAGAACCAGCAGATGGGCACCTTAAGGTGCCGGTTTGTCCTGTGTGCTGGGGAAGAGCTGGATCACTGTGCCTTTCCTACAGGTGAGCCTGAGGTTAGGGTGAGGGGAACGAGAGTGTGTAGTTAGAAAGTACAACTCAAAGCAAACTAAGGGATGATGTTACTATGTCCACTGAGCAGCATTTCATCCCTCAGCAGAATGTGGTCCCCAGAGCGACGTTTGTCGTTGGGGATGGAAGTGTGCTGCAGAATGAGCGAGAGCTGCAGCAGCAGTGCTGCGAAAAGGGACTGTCTGTTCCCTTCGAATGCACTGGCTCCGTGCACCAAGTTCGTACCTTGCTTCCAGCTGCAGCAGCATCTGTGCCCTTATTTTCGTCCTTCTCAACAACCGCACTCACCCTTTCAGCAGGACTAGCGTAACTTTCCCATCTTTATGAATTATGACCATGCCTGAGTATTAAGTCCCTTAGTCACATCCTCAGTGGATTCAAACCATGCAACTACTCGGGCACGAAGCCATCCCTGTTAGCAAACCCCAGCTGGTACGGGACACTGCAGCTGCTCTCCTCAGCGACTGAAGCAATAGCAACCTATTCTTCACCATTTGCACTCATTCGTCACAAAAGGGAGAGACAAATTCTAGACCTGAGCTAATCTACTCCAGGCTCTCAGTTTCCCAAAATAACGGAGTTAAAAGATAACTGAACATCTTTAAACACATGTTTGAACCTGTTACTCCAGCTCCTCATTTTATGAGCCGTTCCTACAGCCAGCCCACACCTGGGCCAAAAGCTACTGCAAACCTCACCATGCCTTACTCCCGTGCAAAGCACACAACTCCAGCTCACATCCTCTAAAAAATACTCAGAAAAGTTACATTAGAAAACTGTGGATATCATCCCTCAAGGGCATGGCAGGAGAGAAAGAACAAAACCACACAGCACCTCAGTTAACAGGCTGCTAGAAGTCTTTGGTTACAGTGATAGGCACCTAACCAGGTACACAGCTAAAAAGTCATTGTTCTTCCTCAAAGGGATGTAGCCAAATAGCGTATGCACAAAACCACAAAATTAGCTTTGTCTTTTTGAACTTCACTGGTCCAGTCCAAACCCTTTAAAGCCAATGGAAAGGCTCCCACTCACTTCAGTCAATTTAACTTGTCCCTGGACTTCTCTTCCACAGTTTGTAAGCGAGTGGAAAAGAAAAATAGATGAATACGAATCACATGGTTGTAAGAAGCAGACTTCCAAGTAAAATAAAAATCTGTCTGCAATTAAAGAAAAGCAACAGATAAACTAGAACTTTTTTGGAGTCTGGAGGCTCCAAAATAGCAGGGCAAAAAATGCCTGGGGCGTTAGAGAGAGAACAGCCTAAACAGACTTAGGGAAACTGTTCTTTCTGGACCAAGACTGCCAGGCAGAGTTTATAAACCTGTCCAAGCCATCTTCTCATAGCACTACCAGTGCAGGCTGGGAGTTTTGGTCTGGCTTTGGATTTTTTTTCAGCTGTGTGCAGATGAAGAAAAAGCTTTCTCTCGGTGTATTTTATTGAAGAAACATTAAACAATTCTTCTTAACGCACTAACTTAGGTCACGTCAGAGACAAAGGAGTAATTTTAGAAATAAAGTGAGAAATCTCAGTTCCTATTACCAAAGTGCCATGTACTAAAACCGTGCAGAAGTTCTGGGATGGGGTCTCGGTGAAGCCACTCGCTTTCAGAAGCAACTCAACCACAGTGAGGTGCTGAATAGATTTTTGACTCTGGAAACAATCTCACATGACCCAGGTTAAACCCATCCCTCGCCCACACCCAGTTCCCCCTCTCGTACTGCCGTGCACGACAGCGCTCCTGCAGGTGCCAAACAACTCGGGCAAGGCAGTGCCCCAACGTTTTGTTTGGATTAGGCAGCGGTAAGGTCTGAGAGTTTCGGATATCGTGCAGGTTCTCCACCGGCATTCACGTAAAGCTTAGTTTACAAACACGCACATAACAATTCATCCAACTGAGAGTTCAGACATGTCAGTTTGCATTTGATCTTCAGAACATGTTTGTTAACAGGAACATCAAGACAGAAATTAGTCGAGAGCATTGGAAGGAAACCAGCAAACATGAAGTACAGGTGTGAAAAAGGACAATATAGCACAAGCATTTTATGCTGGATGTTATTGTAAATTAGTTCTTTACTTCATTTAGATTTCCTGGAAAGAACCCTGAACTTCATTCAGGACAAACATCTGTTGTACCACAGCTACCTTCCTTGTTAGGTGACAACAGTACATGAGCTACACACAGAGAAAAAAAAAAAAACACATTACTGAGGTCACAAAGCCAAATTCTCAGAAGTTAAGAAATGCCAGATTTCAGGTTGCCTAATGCAGCTTCTGTACTATGACACAAGTTTTAACTATGCAATTGCATTTTGTCCCCAGACCTCATGCACCGCACAGGATGGATAGCTCTTCTGTCAGAATTTCTTCAGTATTATGTTTTATATATATTTTTTCCAACATCTTACTTCGTGCCTTTACTCGATTATAAAGCCTTCAAACATTTCATGAAATAACCTTTACTGCACTCTAAAGAGAGAGATGTCATTTTACAGTGACAGACACATTCAGAAAGGAAAGCAGAAAGGTTAAACAGCAAAAGCCAGGCCTGCAAAGTGATTTCAGTCATTTAAACAAACAGGAATTTGAGCAAGTACAGTAGGCAACTCAAAACTAAATTAAGAAATTATTTATTAAAAAGAAACCAACATCAACCAAAAAAAATCAGAGTATTTAGAGACTTAAACTAAAGTTGAAATCTACGCTGTTATTTAAGGTGATTTATTCTAGCTCGTTTCTGGAAGAGAAACAGCATTATCTGGTTTTTAAGCGCGACGTGCAAGAGCTGCCTTCCCAGCATGATTCCGCGCGCAGGGGTAACATCATGAGTTCTGTCCGGGGCCTGCTTCGGAGGGCTGCTTCCCCTCCGGTTTGCCAGAAAAGTGACAGGTCTGAAGCGTCAGGCAAGTGTTTTTCGGGCAGAACACACAGCCCTGCGATGGAGCACAAACCACGCTGCTTTGCAGCTGCGACTTTGAATTCCTTCCTTTCCTTCCAGCGGGCAAATGAGGCCACGCCTTGAGCAATGCTTTGCACCTTCGGCATTTAAATCTCTGCAGGCTGCAAAGACAAAGCCCGAAGAGGCAGGAAGGGTGAATATCAGCCCGTTGTTGATCTGGTGCGTGTGGCTGAGAACAGCCCAGCTGACCGAGTGCTGCAGAGAGCAGAGGCAGAGCAAGCGAGGGTGGAGCAGCAACACGTTTGTCTCCTCGAAAAGCACATCAGACCCTGTCTCCGTCCATCACTTTGAGATCCATCTTACTTTTCATTTAAAAAGGCTTGGCAGAAACAATTAAATACTATAACATTAAGCATTTACAGTGAAAACATAAGCCTTTGAAAGTTGTGCCACCTGCCAAGCTCTGCTCTTTTCACTGGCCGTGCCAGGTGAAGCAATGAGAGCAGCTGGTGTTCTCGGGAAGGTAAACGGCTCATCTGCCTTTCGCAGTCAAGGCTCCCAAGGTAACCATGTCTGAATTTTTGCTTTCAGTTGTAACAGCTTTATATCTTATTCATAAATCAGGGGAATGGAATAAAGGAAGAAAATGTAACTGGGAAAATTATAACTTGGAAGGATATCGGATGATAATTTGTGGGTATGCTCTGCTCCTGCAGGAATAAAATCAGAGGTACTTCTGCCATTGCAGTGCTGCATGTATGGGGGAAAAAAAAAAACAAAACCCAACTGACTAGCCCACTGACTGTAAATGAGAGCCAAATGGGGCTAGAAGGATCTGCAGCCCTGGGCCTGCACGTGGCAAGCAACGTGCTTCTCAGTTGAGAGGTCACAGGCAGGACAGGACAGCAGCTGTCGACAGCTTTTTCCAGGGTCTGAAGTGTGGTGGGTTGTAACGACCAGAGCTCCAGACGGAAGGAAGAAGACTCGCTAAGGCCGGCGGGTGCTGAAGGGCTGTTACACAAAGCATTCTCCAGCGACCGCGTCCCACCACTTCTACCAAGCCGCTGAGACTTCTGGTCTGGACTATGGCCAGGCTGGAAGGCAGAGGTCACTTCTGTCTCGAGACTGCCGTACACGAGTGATAGCAAAACCAGACCTTTTTCTTCGACCCAGCGTGAACCACGCCACTCAGCACCACAGCAAGAAGAAAGGCCGCCCCGGCCTCCCTCCTGCAGAGCTCCCGCCGCCCGTGCACGCACGCCCTGCGCCCTCCCAAGCTCAGCAGCAAACTCCGCACTGTTTCGCAGCTGCCTCACGCCGAAGAACTGGAAGGGAATGTCCAGCGGGCAGCACGCCTCGCCAGCGGCCCCGCCACGGCCCCGCCACGGCCCCGCCACGGCCCCGGCAGCGGGCGCGGGCAGGGGCGCGCTCGGGCCTGTCCCCTTGGGACACCGGTGGCGGCGGCGGCAGCAGCTCCTCGGGGATGCTGCCCGGGCGAAAGGCAGAAGCACCACGAAGACAGCCGAACGGAGACCTCGGACCTCCCAAGCACGGGGGTTGGTGTCCTGACAACGACCTCCTGCGCCTGCACGGGTCGCGGCAGATACGGAAACGGCCGCCAGCCACGTCACGCCGACCCCGACAACGCCACGCGCCGGCTCAGACTGCTGAGGGGCTAAATGGGACGGCCAGCTGGCTTGACTAATCCGCAGTGAGATCCTACCCGGGTACCCAGACGGGGATTTACATGGCCTTGTGCTTCCTTGGGAAAGTTTCGAAACCGTACCTACATAAAATGAGATGACAACCACCCGTGCAAAGACGATGCTTTTCATTTTTCCTGAAAGCAAAAATCATTTAAAACCACTGAAGCAATGAAGAAAAATAATGTGGCGTTGCCAAGGCTCAGCTGAAAAATAAGAAGCTCACTGATAAAAATCCCATTGAAGTAAGGCCCATCCAGTGAGGGTAAAAGAGCCTGACAGACCTATAAAATAAAATTTTATACCTCTCAATTTATATCCTTCCATTTAGAAATGCTCTTCCTGCTAATTGTAGTGAGTCAGCCTATCCACCTCTCTGTGTCACTTTAATTATTTATATTAGAAATAATTCTGTTATTTCCTCTTCAGCTCAGTAAAGTGTATTTGCACACCTGACTAAATAGGAAGGTCTGACTTACCGGCTTTGTTGCTACGTGAGTATGTGGCACCATTGGAAGAGGGAACTAAGAAAGCTAAGAAAAGAAGAGCTATTATAAGACCAAGGAAGTTTCAGGGATACAAGCAAGGCCATTTTCTCTATACTAGCAAATTTTGTGCTGTATTTAAAGGATGTGACACTATGATTCAATGTCATTGCCAGATCGGAATGATTATGCCTGTGAATCACCCATTTCAAAACATAATTCCTACTTACCTTGAAGTGGAAAGAATGGAAAATCTAAACAAGTAAGTGGTTTCCTGGTATTTCTCCATAACATGCAACGCGTTGGCAAAGACGTGATGCGACGCAGAATTCAGCACCGCCTAAAGGGGCGGAGGGTGCGGAGCCCGAGGGCTGTGACCTCTTCACAGAACGCGCGTCCCTAACGCAAGGCCTCCGAGACCCCGACGTAAAGGGGTAACCACAAGCTATACGAACACTCCCTTGCGCTGCAGGAGAATGGGCTGTAGTTTGGAGGGAGGGAGAGGCCAGAAGAGGTGGACTAACGGCTGGTAGAGGATTATTTGAAGACAGCACCTCTGCAGGAGGGTTGTGGAGGTCACCTGAGACCGTTTCTGCTTTTGCTCAGCAGAGCAAAAAATGTTGCTCAGCCCGGTGTCCAAAGAAACCTGCACGGCAGGAGCAGTTGGTTCACTGTACATTCCCTCTGGCACTGCTTGGATGTTTTTGAATTATTTTATCTACTGGGTGTCCAATTTGAAATTTATAAATAGACCTAGGAGATAAGCCAGGACTCCTACTTCTCCCTTCTCAACATCCCTAATCACTAGTGAGATAGACTCTCCTTTTTTTTTTTTTCCTTAAAAGTCTAGAAAATAATTAATTCAACAATTTGTTCTTCATAAAACAAGTCACCTTGTGACATAAAAAAAAAAAGATTTCTTCAGAAAAAAATCCACTCAAAAAATACGTTGAGGGTAACTTTAAGAGATTCTACTTCAATTTTTAAAGACTACTGTCTGCATCTCCTTGACACATGAGGATGAGATGTTTCATTCTTTTCCAAGTTTTTTATGCACAGTCAACTTTCCATAAGTTACCCTTATAGCAACTTGAAAATTCATTTTCAATGCCTTCATGCAATCGAAAATCAAAGGCAGGGGTGGGGTGTGTGTTTTTTAAAAAAAAAAAAAAAACAAAAAAAAAAAAAAAAAGAGAGCTGTAAGACATGATGGGTCTGGTGCCAGAAGAGAATTCTGCTCAAAACATTTCTCATACCAAAATAAAACAGTCACACAAAAATTACTTCTGCTAAATCTAAGCACAGCTGGGTAGAGAGGCAACATGAAGACAAATGAAAGTCGATAACGGTAAATGCAGAGATCTGTAGGTGAGGAGGAATCCACCCAATTGCTTCTGCCTGAGTCACGTTCTACACTGATCGCAAGCGCGTAGGCAGGAGATGAGGTAGGGACTGTGCACAGACTGAAGTAGCTGCTCACCTTGGACTAGGTCTAGAAGGCAAAAAAAAGTAGGGTTCATAAGAAATGAGGTAGCAAATACTGGTTTTAATACTATAGTACTGTTCTATAAACCTGTTCTATCAATTATATACAGCAGTATGTGAAATAGCAGGAGGCCCTGTCATCTAGAAGCAAGCTGGGTGGCTCAGATTAGAAGATCAGGTTCTCTAGATCACTTCTGTGCTTGAAACAGGTCTTGGCAAGGTCCAGAGAGACCAGAGGTTTACCAGGAGTGCAGGAACACGCAGAGTACTATAAGACAGGGTGGAAAACAGAAAAGACAGTCCCTCAGACCTTGTTCAAACTACATGAAAGCAATGAACAGAGCTCCGTCATTTCAGTGACACTGGGACCAAGGCACAAAGCACAGCCGAGTCCGCGCTAGTTGATGGGGACTGGAAGGACACCGCTGGCTTCCCCCGGCCCTGCCCCAAAAGCCAGTCACCTGCTGTTCATTACTGCTTTCTTGTGCAAAGGTTATGCATAGCTTTTAAAAAACAGATCCAGGGTGAACTATGGTATTTGATCCGGCCAATCAATACCATGTTTCACACGACTGCTTCCACCCACTAACAAATAGCAACTTCAACCCATGTTCAAAACCAACACTTCTATTGGAGCTTGTGCTTAACTAACCGCATTGCTCGGTTTGTCCCTACGACCTGGGTCTACCCGGAAATAACCTACAGAAATGCTGTAATAAAGGTTGTTCCCACTGTTTATCTCGAAATCTACTTGATGGAGAATGCAATGTTCCAAGGGGGAGGAAGAAGCCCTCTAGGGAATGCCGTTTAAAGAATTTCAGTCACAGGCTGACTGCTGCTCCGCTCCCCCGAAAGAAGGTACGTACCCAGGACACACTCCCACAGCAGAGCCTCTGCCAGTTTGGTCACGTCAGGAAGTTCCCCGGGAAAGCCAGCGCAGACATGGCCGCGTCCGTTCCCTTCGTGGGACAGAAACAAACAGCTCAATAACTGCAGCTCCAGCACAAGCAGCAATAACAGAAGATTTCAAACTGGTCTTTTCAGTTCCAGACCTTTTCTGGCAGCAGATTGAAATTATTTTTCAGTACTGTATGAATCTGCAATGAACATAACACAATTCTCTTCAAATTTTTCTTCTATCAGAGGTACGAAGCCTGAAAAGGAGCAATATGCAGAACTCTGATATCGGCACTGCCTGGCCTGCTCCGTCTAGAAAAAACAAGCAAACCCCAAACTTCTCCCATCAAATCTCCACTCCAATTAAGAAAAAATTATTATCTGTGAGAAACATAAATGAGACCCAACATTCCTCGACAACGTGTGAACAAATTACTGGGAACAATTTTACTGAACTCTTTCGTCTTTCCATGTTTTCTGTCGTTTGTTGTAACGTCTAACAGCTCTCATTAAACTCACCTCTAACGCTGTGCTTTTCCTGGCAGCATCTGTTTTCCCTTGGAGCTAGCTTGGATGACATCAGCAAATGTGAAGATTTCTACCCAAACCACAGGTACGACAATCACACCTGCTAAGCAAAGGGCCAAGCAGCAGATCCTACAGCCTGGTGCCATTAAAACAGTGACTCGGACGTGCTGATCCAGCCTAATTCCAGAACATTTTGCTTTCTAAAACTGGCGATGTTCAATCCACATTTCAGATTGCCTCAGCTCACTAAGGAGACACAAAGTCATTTCCATTGGCTATAAAACTTGCTAAAAGAGGTCAGGAATTGTTTTTTCCTCCTTATTGCCACATAATTGCCTTAAGATGTATGAGCAACGTTAAAAAACACGGCTATCCATTGGATTTATTAACTAATTCACGTGCACCACAACTAAAATAAACTGAATATATTTCTCGAAATCCAAGTTTGAATTCCTGCTGCTTTTCAGTATGAAAACTAGAGTCACAGTTTGAAGAAGGTTCAAAAGATCAACATTAAGACTTACATACCTTATGGCTGCTATATTAACCCCTGGTTAGTAAGAACTACCGGACCAGTTGCAAAGCAGTCTCTGCAAAGAGACAGGAAGATGTCTCTGCAGTTACTCATTTGACCCAGATTATTTCTTTTAAAACACCAGTTTTAAAATCCAATCTTGATTTTAAAATGTATAAGGGAGACTCCACCAATGTTTTTCATGCCATAAGTGGTTAATTAACCTCAAAACTGCCAAGATACATTTTTCTTTGAATCTGAATTGACTTTGATTAACTTTATTCTTCTCTCATAAAAAATTTTATGCATGTTTTATCAGAACCAGACTAGCAAATCTCTGCTTTCTTTGTGATCAGATTAAAGGGTCTTCACTCCCCCTTTGATCTGCTGAGTAGTTCCTAAACCTTTCAAACAGAGCAAAGGAAGACAGATGCTCTCTTCTCTCCTCAGGTATTTGCCAAACTCTAAAGTATTGAGAAAAGCAAACATGTAATCCATTAATAATCTAACATCTCTTGTCAAAAGGAACTAAAGGTTACTCGAACAGAAATAAATTATTCAGTGAACAATTTCTCATCGCCTGCAATTGCAGACCTACAGCACGTGCATGCAGCTGGTTCTCAGAAAACCCATGGATGTGCGGTAACGGGAACAGTTAGATCGAACCAGGCAGCGTTACACTAAACGCGTGAAAAACACACCTTGCCGAGCACTCCCACTCCGTAGCCTTCGTAGGTCACGGATGTACCAGCAACCACGGTGCCAAGGACCTGAGCAATCTGTGCGCATTCCCTATCAATAAACGGCTAGATGGATATCGTACGTTGTGAAGCTGAGAGACGCCGGGTGAGCAGGCAGGGAAGAGCGGGGTCACACAGCCTGCTCGAGGCGCGGCAGCACCCAGGGCCAGCGGTCAGCCCCTCTGCCGAGGCAGCTCCCAGCTTCGGTGCGTCCCAAAACCAGCTACGTGAAGCTGGGCGATCAAAGCACTGACCCCATCAGGAGCAGGCGTGGAATAGCTGGGCTGCTACACAGTCACACCTGTGATTATTCCTATGTTCTTTACACGATGTTTACCTTTAGGTCTGAATAAATGTTACGGAAGAGAAGGGGCAGGCGAGGGATGTACCTGTACCCAACCAAGGACAAAGCCTGCAGTCGGGAACAAAGCAGCAGGGCAGCCCCTGGCGATGAAAGCGACAGCAGCAGGATTCCCAGCAGCTGCAGGAAACCTCGTCTTCGTCTGAAGGAGTTCAAGGGCGCAGAGGAGACAACAGCCTTTGGTGCTAAAAACTGCAACAAAACAGCGAGCAGGAAGGACACAGCTTTCTTGGGGGAGAACTGGAAAGAATTCCCTCTAGCTGTGCAGTGCTGTCTCCGGCACGCTGGAACAAGTCTACTTCAGAAAGTCTAGGAGTATGCAAATGAGCGAGCGTCGTTAAGGTTAAGTATTAGTTCTTAAGGCAACTCAGGATAATGCTAACCTTTAAGAATTGCACTGTGCTGTGCTTGCGGTATCGAACAGAAGATATTTCAAGTAACTAAATTATGTGTGTCATTAACCTGTTCTAAATGACATTTCTCCAATCAAACTGGTTTAGACAGTTATTTAGCACAACCGCCTCTTTTCCAAATTTGCCATGGTCTTCTGTTTTGAGGAAGTTTCTCTTAATATCGTCTCCATTAGAACTCTGCGATAGCACGGCTTTTTTCCAGCAGCCATCTAGTTTTTATATTCCAGCAGGGCAGAGAACCAAGCAGAGAGGAGCAGCACTGCTCTCGTGAGGGGTGAAATCCTGCACCCGTCCCCGTTCCGCTCGCTGACCCTCAGCAACGCCCTGCGCTCTCCTTGTCGCTCCAGCGCCTGCGGCGGCTGGCGTGGGCAGAGCTCACCGACCAGCCGTTACCGTCGCTCAGAAATCGGCCCTATGGAGCCACGTTTGTATTGCCTCGAGTCACCAGCGCAATACTCCCACTGACGTGGACTGTTAAAATTGCAAGATGAACCTAGTAATTGCCTGTTTTGTTATTGCCTCATACTGGCTCGAGATATACGAGCAGCATTAAACGCACTATCAGCTCTTAGCCCTATCAACTAATTCAATGCAATAAAAACAAGGGAGTTGGGGCCACCATTCCTGTCTGTACAGAAGCTAGAATCACAAAAGCGGACTGGAGAGCTCTCTGTTGAACTGATATACTTTGGGTCTGCTAAAGAAATAATCCTTTCGCATGACAAAAGTGCACAGGCCAACCGCTGAGCAATTTTTTGCACAACAGAAGGACAGGCTGGATCGTTACAATCTTCCAGTCTGACCTCCTGAATAAATTGGGCCATAAGACTTTTATGTGTTCATCTCGTTTGAACTGGAGCATTTCCTTCAGAAGAGCACCCAGTTCAGGTTTTAAAATGTCCAATAAGCAGGAATTTATTACAATCTTTATCGAATCATTCCACTGGCAAATCACTCACGCTGTTTAAGATGTGCCTGCTTGGAATCTGCATCACCTGGACTTAAACTGAATCACACAGATCTCGTTACGCCGCCGCCAGACAGACAGGAGAGCTGCTGTTACCGACCCTCTGCTGCGCGTACGGTCAAGCTGCTCCTTCGTCTTCCCCTCCATAAACTTCGCTGGAGCCCACCGCAAAGACAGGTTCCCGAATCTCAGAGTTCCTCTCTTAGACCTCCCTGATTAATAAACTTCCAGACCTGCGTGTGATATTCCGTAACCGTTGTGCTGTGGGTAATTACAGGTTGAACAGTTTCCTGCTCCTCTGTTCAGGCAGCGAAAAAATCACCTTTATAACACTCCCTGTCCCCCAGAGTCCTTTTCTGGGTCATTGCTTCCCCAGACTGCCTTCCCTCAGAGAGAAAACCCTTCCCTGTTTTGCTCCCAGCAGCACGATTGTAGCTCTAACCATATGAGCACTCACACCGTTTGGCTACAGCCCGGGCGAACGGCGATCGCTGGGGGGCTGCGAGGTAGCGACGGGCCCAGCGGCACGGCCACGGCCTCGTCACCCCCCGCCTGGGAGCGCCCGGGGCACCGGGCTGCAGACGCTGCCCAGGGAAGCCACGCGGGGGTCAACCCCCATCACCGAACACCCCACGTCGCCCCAAACGCCCGCCCCTCCAGCACGCACCCCGCCACACCGCCTGCCTTTGGGTGATGGCTGCTCGGCCTCCGTGACCTCTCCTGCCTCGTCACCCCCCAAGCGCCAGAAGAACCAAGGAGCACGTGGGCCCGAGCTGTCCCGGCCTCTCCTCTCGCTCCCACGGGAGGGCGGCTGATCGTCCTCCGTTTGGTCTCCCTGGGTCAGATTTAGGGGTGCGAAGCTGCTGCTGCACAGGAAAGGCGAGGGACGCCCCAGCGACGACCGGGGGAGCACGTCTGCTGGCGGCTGGGGAAGGGGAGGCTGGGGAGCGGGAGGGACAGGGAGGCGGCAGGCCCAGATGGGTCACGGCTCTGCTCCCCGTCCCTTCCCCAGCGCTCGGTGTGAGCCGGCAGAAGGGCAAGTCCCGGGGGCTGCAAGCCTCTCCGGCGAGTGGGACGGGCACGGGACGCAATTCAGGACTGGAAACAGCACTTTGAACAACTCTCGCGTCTTGTACAACGCGCCCTGAGCAGAATTTATCGTCCCGCCGACGTCGTACTGATAGAAGATGATTTGGAAACAGCTGCAAAGCATTTGCTAAAGACGAAGCCAAACCAAAGAATTAATTAAGGCATGAGCTCACCAAGCTTTGTCTTCACAATTACAATCTCCAAAATGTACTAGTCAGCTGAAATGCATTTCTGCAAATACGGGAAAATTTATGGGGGGGTGAGAGGAAGGATTTGGAAAGAAATTGAAGGATCTGCAGTACATACTGGCTGGCATTTTTGTTAATTACTTACTGAATCTCAACTTATTTCAGAGTTTCAAATGTGTTCTGATTAATGCACAGTCCTGATAAATTCATGAAAGAACTAAATACCATCTTTCCATTTCATTAATGGTCAGCACACTCGCTGTTAAAGGTGAAGCTGCACTACGTGTCAATGTATTTATACGTGGTTTTGCCTATTATCATATCTCTAGAAAAGAAGAGAAAAAAGATTGAAAATAGAAAATACAGGAGTTATTGTCTTTACACACAAAGGAAGTATATACAAAATGGGCTTAAAAAGTAACCAGAAATTTCTGCAGATTAAAACACCTGGAACATGAAGAGACTCTCACTCTCCACTGCCATCTAAATTAGCTTTTATATCTATTTATTCTGTTGTAGGTATCCACAACATAATTTTAAGGCCTGACAAATACTGAGACCCAAAACGCTCTGCATAAGTAACAGAAATGGTTCTGTGAAATAGAAATACAGCTCTAATAATATTTTTAATGTTCTTTAAATTCTTTAAGGGCTGATTCTGCGAGAAAACATTTAAAAGATTTTAAAAGATTTAAGATCTTCAGTCTTTCAAATAATTTCCAGCTTTACCTATATAGTCTTTGGAAAGACTAGGAGGGATGTGCATTTCTGTGAGTATTTCTTGTGAGGGCAGGGAGGGGGATTCATATCCACAGCGAAGGGAACAGCTGTGGCCTTGCAAATGTAGGTCTGGACATACCTCCTCCAGCCAACGGGCCTCCCGGTCGCCAGGCGGCTGAGCAGCAGGGTGCTCCGGCGCGCTGCTCGCCAGCTCCCCGGGCTCTCCCAGCACACACCCTCGCATGCGGAGCACCAGTGTGGCCGTCCTGCTCCCTCAGTGCCGGGGGAATGACGGGGAATGCCCAGAAGGAGCACTGGTCATCTTCCTGGGTGGGATCTCTCAGGCGGCACGAGAGAAGGTGAGATCCGTTCGCTGTAACTCTCCAGAGACACAAATCCTGTTTTGCCGGGGGAATGTGCTGACTAATGGCTATAACCAAAGAGGATCTGCCCAAATCAGGTCCACTTTGCTGTTTTCCTTCCAAGTTCCTATTTAGGCTTGGATCGTTTTGAGTAGCAGCTCCAATCTGGTTTTGTTCAAACACAGCCAAGAGCAAAGGCTATAACCATCACAGACGGAGTTAGACTCGTTCAGCCCACACCTTCTGTGGAAGCAGCTGCAGTTGCACCTCTGGGATTCGGGAGCGGGTATACCTACGCCTCAGGCACCAAAACAGAAGCGCCATTCCCTTTAAATCGTGAGACTTAGACCAGCTCACACAGGGAGAGCAAACTGGGGAAGGCGTTCCTCATAGCAGAAAGAGCCACCAGGAAGCTTACGATGGCTGGGTCGAGAAATGGCGCTTTTGTTGTTCAGGGGTATTTTTTAACTGAAGGGAATTGACCCCTTGAAGCCCTTACCTGGCAACACAGCGGGTCCTTCATCCCCTGGAGCCCTTTACATCACGACCCACGCGATTCAGAGACGTGCAAATAGCTCAGGCAGAAATGACGAGACAAACTACCGGACCAGTACCAAGGTGTTATGCAAGAGGCTGGAATTGCCCAGCTGTCAAAAGCGACTGAAAGTCATTTTATTGCTCTGACTGGATCCTTGGTAGTATTCCTGTTAAGTTGGCACATTCAATGAACCAAACCGGGAAAACGGAGGGTTTTTTCCATCTCTTTTTTCTTTACGTTTTGGCAAGCTCTCTGCCCTAATACAAAAACACACCTTTTTGCGAACATTTCTCTCTCAGAGGCTACTGCAGAATCCTGAGTGTGGCAGTTATTCAACTTACCCAGCCCCGTGATTACATTTGTACGTGGCTCACTTTCACACATTTGGCAGATTGTCCTTTTTCCAGACCATATTTTTCTAATTGACCTTTGTGCTTTTGATGCTTCCTATCTTCCTAATCTTTCTCCTATTCTCTTTCCCCTTTGTCAATGGTTTGGGTCCCAGCCTCTGGCTGCAGCACGTTCCCAGAGCTGTTTCTCGGAAGACGTCCTGATGTACTCCTGGGCTTTTGCCCACGTATCTGCTCACATGGCTTTATAACCAGAGCTGGGTACGAAACGGTGTCCAAAAAAAAAGAAAGAGAGAAAGAAAATCAAAATTTTAATAGTGTCTCTACTCTAAATTGAAACAACCCCAAGATCCTGTAAGGGAGACAGTCAGATACTCCACCAGCTGGCCAGGGGGTGTTTGCTAGGGGTACAACCAACCTGCCTCCAGACTCTCTTTTCCATGATTAGGGAACTGAAGCTCATCTTTCCGCTTTGGTTAACTGCACATCTGAAGTCGTCAGGCCTTCTAGGAAGATCGAGCTATTCTGCTTTTTACAAGTAATAAAATATTTACTTCACCAGCTTGACTGTGCACCTTGCAATGCAGTGACTGGCTGTTCTCTGGCTGAGGGAGTGCATAACTCCACAAACAGAGTATCTTCAGCTGTCACTGAGTCAAATGGTTTTACAAGAAGTTTTGATTTTGACAAATCAGATTTTTCAGATTAAAAAAAAGTCGATCAGACCAGATTTATCAAAAGCATAAACCTAGTTTACCCATAAACACCTCAACCATTATCATTTCAGATAGCAGCACTTTCAGGCTGTTTCAGATAGCTTTCTAAATAGGCATGGCCACTTAAGAATGTGGGGCACTTCACTTCCAGTACAGTAGTTATCTGCATTTTAAATATTCTGCTGCCTTCACATTTATAATCCATTTATAACTCATTTTGTTTTCCTAT
Source organism: Leptosomus discolor (assembly GCF_034619465.1). Classification (NCBI taxonomy): domain Eukaryota; kingdom Metazoa; phylum Chordata; class Aves; order Leptosomiformes; family Leptosomidae; genus Leptosomus; species Leptosomus discolor. The sequence continues at coordinate 85,317,202 of NC_141393.1, forward strand.
TTCTAGCAATTTGTTAAGAATTTGGCAGTAAAAATTCATGTCTTACCTGCATAGAGTAAAAGTAGCTTTGTCTCTGATTCACTCTGCCTTTGCGAGACTGTTCGTAGGCTGTTCACTCCATCGCTGCCTCCACTGCATGATGTGAAGAACAATGACGGTATATAGCAAGGTTTGCTATAGAAAAGGACTTTGAGATTTAACAGAGAGAACATTTTGGTGGGCAAATTATGTGGGGTGTGAATTTGCACAACCAGCGTTAAGCGATGCGTTTGCACACGGGACATCCAACGCTCGACCGTTCATTCAACACTGAGGGAGGGCAACTAGAAAGCACCCCCCGCCACACCAAAAACCAATTTTTTGACCCCAAGTTGGAAAATCCTGTCCCTCTGCTGCGCGAGGCACTGCCAGAGCACCGGGGAGGCCGACACAAAGGCGGCAGGGAGCTCCACACGGATGCAAAGCCCGACGCTCACCCTGGGTTTGCCCCACAAACATTTTCCCTCAAAAGCACCGAGGAGAATCGAACACGCTGAACATTTCCAGCAGAAGCTGGCCCTCCTCGCCCCTCCTCTAACAAGAGAGGTCGCTGGAACTGACCGAAACACCGGGGTCCCCGAAACACCGGGGAGCGCTGCTGTGCCCACCCCCCACCCGCACGCCAGCACCGCTCCCGGGGCGCTCGGACAAGGGCTGGTGATCCCACCTCACGCTTTTCAGACCATGGGAGAGCTGAAACCAGGTCACTTGGGACCTTCCTTGTGAAAAGTGTGTCCCAGAAGGTCTCTACTGTGCAGATCAGCCTGGTATAAAAGGCTCAAGGGGGTTTTGTTCCTCCAGAAAATCAGCTGCCATGGGCTTTTCAGTTTCATCGGCCACATTTAAAACAGACCCAGGCAAAGAGGTAAAGACGTTTTACTGCTGTGAGCGTGAACTCTTAAAGACACAAGTAAATCCACAGAGGAACTAGAAGCAGGACTGATCTCTAGGAAAGGCAGCTAAGTGCAAACCGGGACACTGCAAAGACACTGACGCCTCCTGCGCTGAGGCTGGAGCTCAGAGGAAACATTCACACAGTGGCTTACCTTATTTTAGCCATTTCTGTGCCTTGTCACACAGGCTTATTGAAAAAAGAAAGGCCGATTTTTTATTTTTTTTTTTATTTTAATAATGTTGTTTTACTATTTTGCTCTGCCTGGAAGCAAGACAGCTACTTCACTGTGGGGGGAAAAAAAAAAGAAAAGGTTAGATACCAGCTCGAGGTTAAAATAAATGAGGCCCAGTGGAGATATTAGCCAAGTGATAACTGCAGATCAGCTCTAATGAGCTGAGATTTTTTTCCCCACAGGGTATGAGTTACTCTGTGAGTCAAAGGAATATTTTTTAAGTGACAAATAAAATGCCACAGAGGAATTAATTGTTGCATTGTTAGCTACTGATTACTCATACATATCACAATATGTGGCTGAGTGATGTCATCTTCTAAACTCCCATCCCACACGAACAAACGAGGGGGTAATTACAAGTTGCTGGCTGGAAGTAATCGGAGGGAAGAGGCACGAACCAGAAACTGCTGAAAAGGTTGTTTTAATCTTGACAGAGACATCTCCAGGAGAAATTCTCTTACCTTCATCTCCCTGAGCTCTGACAAAGCAGAGCTCATGTCTTTGTTCCCGTACGTTTGGAGGTAAATAAAATGCTTTATTTCTTGTCAGTCATACTGACGGAATGCTGACCGTATGGAACAGAGGGCGAGGAGAAAGTCCGCTGGGGGTGAAGGCAGTGCAAGTGGTGCAGCTCGCCCTGTCCATGCTCTGAGACACAGGCAAAGTGTTGAAAACCCTGAGGCATGTGGAAAAAATCCGCCGTTAATCTCCAGCTGTCAGTTCCCTCCTTACTTTGCATTATGCTTTTGTCTATACATAGCTTGTCTTGGCTTGGACGATACGCTTCTCGGGAGAGCTGCTGGAGAGCAGACCTATGTACTTCCTCAGACACCGGGAACCTGATATGAAAACCCAGGTCTGCGACGCCACAAACAATGAAGAAGAATTCTTTTGCCAGATAAAGTAAACGCATTCCTGTTCCGTAAACTGAAGTGTTTAAATAGAAATATTTTTTTCTGCTTACTTAACCCTGTCATCAGTCACCACCCCCTCATATATAAATAGTTCATGGTGATCGGCTGTAGAAAATAAACTTCTCGAATTCATAAATCTGCATTCTCCACCCACTTAATGTATCACAGGACCTGTTTTCTACTGCACGGTGACAGTATCAGGTACAAATAGTTTCAGTTTGTTTGTTAATGCTTTTGAGCCAGTTGGCATGGACTTGGAAGTGCTTTCTGTGGTGACTTTTGAGGATAATGTTTGAAGAACTACTTACGACTGATGAGGATCTCATGTAACAATTCAACGCTCCAGTCTAGCTTACTTTTTGGTCATTTTTTTCTACATTATGAGATTTAAGAAGGTAACAATTTCAGAAGATGCATAAAGAAACAGTATGAAATCCTAATTGACTATAATACCTTTCTGTTGCCCACCTCTGTTCCTGTGTAAACCAGCAAACACCAGTTTGGTGCAGGGAAAAGCTACGGGGTCTTGGATGTGAGACCATGGGAGATGGAGCGGCACTGGAAGAAAGAAGATTGCCACCTCGCTAGCAAGTTCACAGTCCAAATGGTTCAAGGTCACTCACTATTTTATTCATTCATTTATTCAAGTGCTCTCAGCAGTAGAAGATTCAATTCTTTCTGCAGTAAAACAATTCAATAGAAGGCATTTAGGGCCAAGACAAAATGACTGAATTACGCACACGGCACCACCTGTCTCACACTCACCCCAGCCGGCTTTTTTGCTAACCGCTAGGCCTTATCACTCACCGTGGGTACGGGAATCAAGAGTCAATTCCCGAACTCCTACCTGCCTCAGAGCTGAAGCAAATAACAGAGCAGGGTGGGAATTATTATTCTTTTAATCAGCCAACTCCCGGCGCCCCAGTAGCGAGACGGCTTTTGCCACCGCGTTCGCCACGGTGGAAAGGTTATCAGGTACCAGGCAGGCGGCGGGTCACACACACGGGGAACACGGGCACGAGCAGGGCGACAAGACCCCCCTTCCAGACTCCCGGGCAGGAACAGCGGGGCCCCAGCAACTGACGTGGCCGCGGGAGGAGGAAGGCGAGCCGCAGCGCCCGGTCTGGCGGCAGCCCGGCGGGGCGGGCAAAGCGGGGCCCTCACCGCCCAGCGCCGGCCGGCGGGCGCGGAGGCGCCGGGAGGAGAACGGAGGCAAAGGGAACTGCCAAGGGCAGAGGTGAAGCGAAGGAGACACGTTGGAGAAAGCAGTGGGAAACCACGAGCAGAGCACCTCCCCCCACCCTCAAACCACCAGAATAAACCAGGAATTTACGCACTTGGCTCACGCCATCGACATTTCTCTCAACAGTATCGCAGCGAGGCTGTAAGCGCGCGTTCGGGCCTCCCGTGAGCACAAACCGCCTCCTTGCTCAAACCAGCACTGCCTACCGGCTGGCCCGTCAGGCTCAGAGCCGTACTTGTACGCAACGAAAACCGCCATCCTTAAGAAATGCTGCAAAGTGATCAGGCTGATAACCGCACGCCCCACCTGCAAGTAATAAAGCACCATGCCTGCAGCTCCGCTCTCACACTTCCAAACGCCACGTAAATAAGGCCTAATAATGATTTGCAACAAATCCTGAAAAATACTCTCTTCCCTATAAATACTACTGAGACGGGCTATTTTCTTGCAAATGTATTAATGCATTTAATTGAAAACCCAAGGCAGCTGTTACGCTGCTATTCATTTTATTATAGCCATAAAAATAATGGATCTTCAACACAGAGCCGAATACAGATTACAGCCAAAGCTACTTACTAATCCCTTTTCCCCTGATCATTCAAGAGACCAACCACAAATCTGAAAGGCCAGAAACACAGGGGAAGAGTGAGTTCAGCGGGGTACAAATCTCAGACATTTTTGTATTTATTAGGGACTAGAAACCTAGACAATGGAGAAAATAGTGTCCCAAGCAACAGCCTGCAGCACAACCAACAAAAGCTATGCTGTCTGCACCCTTTCTTCACGCAGCCATAGCTGGAAGCCAAGCAGAACTCAGTTCTTGCCCCTCTGATGCCCTGGGCAATTCAGTGCCTACACCTGAATATTGCTGAGGACCAGAACTTTTCTCAGCTGTTCCTGGGGATAGGCTGGACCTCGGCAGACTCCTCCTCCACACTCAAAAGTTGTAGCTGGCTTTACACTTAGGTCTAGGGCAGCAAAGTGACCGTAGCACACCAAATCCGTACAAGAGTCGGGATCCAGCTGCTGACACCAAAGGAAAAGTCAACAGGACCAGTAGCTATCGCTGGAAGCGATTCGTCCCGAGCCGCAGCAGGAGCAGCAAGCTCAACACTCCAGGGACATCTCCTTCCCTTCCCTGGCACTGCTCCCCCTCTTCTGGGGTGCAGCAGGAAAGCCTTGGCTTAGCCATCTCCCCCCACACCTTGGGAGCAGTAAAATCCAAAATCACTGACCCTGCTGAGAGACCGCAAGCAGACCTGGGCATTGCACCTCAGTCGAAAAGGCAAGTTCCTTCACTCCAGCCTTAGAAGACTCCCTATAATCCTACCCGCCTTTTCCAAACCTGTCCATGTTTAAGCGAGCCTGGGAAAGTTCAAAACATCTGGTGATGCAACACAGCCGAAACAATCCTTGGGACTGGACTGGAAGGAGCCTACTGGGGGATCACGTCTTGTTTGCTGGTACCCCAGCAACTATATCGTATAACTTCTCTTCATACAGGTTTCTGCCCTAAAACCAGCCTGGTTTTCGTCCCCATACAGGTTAAGTTCTGCCCTAAACCAGCCTGGTTTTCATCCCCATACAGGTTAAGTTCTGCCCTAAAACCAGCCTGGTTTTCGTCCCCATACTCTTCATTGCACTGTTGCATTTGTGGTTAGAAATCCTCCTTCGTGTTTCCAGACCAAAGGCAGTTCACGGCCACATAATACACACCTGTATTTTTGGCAGCGCAGTTGGTTAGCCTGAAGAACTCTTCTGTCCCCAATATTTTTGCCATTCTAACACATGTTTTTGTTGGTTTTACTGTGTGAAAGAATGCAGGTTCTTCAGTTCGATCCTTGAAGATCTTCATGATCACCTTGCCAGGTCTTTTTCCTAAATTTGTCCAGTGTTTGAACAAAGAGGGGAAGCCTGCACTGAGCACAGCGCTGCGGACAAAAAGCTCACCACTGCCCTGGATAACATCACCTCCCAGCTTCTCCTGGATCTCCTCCCTGTGATGCACGCCACAGTCACTCTCCCCAGATGCAGCCCTCTGGCAGCTTACAGCCATTCTGTGAATGACTACTGCATCAAGGTATTTCTCATCTACCATCTCCAGTGAAGAACTTCCCTCAGTTATTAGTCCCTGAAGTTATGACCTTTCATTTTAAACTATTAAAATTCTATTAGTCAAGTTTTAAAGGCCATCTCTTTGGATAGTATTCCACTATTCTTTTTAGTCATGTTGTCTTTCCCAGTTTGTGTCACCAGCAATCTCATTAACCTAAGCCTATTTTTCATGCCAAGGTCTGTCTTTTTTTTTTTTTTGAAAAAAAAAAAAAAAAAAAAAAGAAAAAAAGAAAAGGAAAATAAATCAGCCCCAAGATCAATTCTTGAGAAAGTCTTCTGGTAAACTCTTAAGCTCAATGGTTTGATGACTAGCACAAGAGAACAGCTGTTTCCCTCTCAGGCAATGCTTGAGCTGCCTTGGGCCTTACGGACCAAACCACCAATCTGAGCCGAGTTTCACGGATCTTTCCTTCGTGGGAATTCACTCCAGCCACGACCCACTGCACATTCGACAGCTGGTACACAGCTCGCTGTACTTCAGCAGATAAGCAACATCACCCATCTCAGCATCGGAAGCTAAGCATTACCTTATTCTTTACCAAATGAGACAGCATTTGTACTGGTATTGTGTTTATCGAGAGCTTCACCTCCATTCTCATTGCTTCTGGTCCTGGAAAGAGGTCACCCCTGCGACTTTAGAGCATTTGTCTGATCACAGCTGGGCCCTTTCTTTCCTGGTTCACTTCATAGAAAACAGAAACACGCCCCCCATGAAACAACACGATGTTTGCTAACATAGAAAGGACAAGGTCAGCCTCTACTTTTGTAGTCCTACAACGAGAATTTGTTCACTGCCAAGTTTGTCCATGCTGATGACAAACACCCCTTGGGCATTTCAGGTATTCTTACCAGCAGAGGTGAAATTCCCGTCATTCTGTCAACCAGTTTCTGTATCTGATAATTAAAAATTTAGCTTACCTAGAGGTACTTCAAAAAAGGCTCACTGGTTTCAAAACTTAAGCTCAGCAATTTAAATCATCTGTAAAAATACTCATTGGAAATAAAATCCACATTGTGAAAATAAGGATGTTTGGAAAGGATGTGTGAAGGGTTTTGATAGGGGTTTCAATATGATGAATGCCTGGAGAATGTGACTTGCAATGAATTTACCATCCTTTCTTTCCCGTTTCAAGCCAGAGAGAGTTTCTCTCTGTATGAAGAAGAAATCGGTGCCTTTACTGGAAGAGTTGTCAAGTGAAGGGATTAGACAAATCGTTGTTAGATCATCTGGGTTACAAGCACCACTTGTAACCGTAAGTCTGTCATTAAAAGTTTTTTCCACTAAACTAAAAGTTTTCCTCCCTGGCTGAACACCATCCTGTAAACTTATTTCCTTATTAAAAGGACAAAGAAAAAGATTTGGGAGTACTTAATCTTTTTAGTAAAAAGAAACTTGCGTTCTTAGATATTGCCAAGTATTGTGGTGCAATATGTTTCTCCAATTAGAGCTCATCTGAAATTCAAATACCTGATTTCTTTCACACAGTTAATGAGTGCAGTTCTTGCTCCAAAAAGAACCATTAATCATGAAATATTTAACTATTCATCTCAAAAGAAGACAGGAAAAAACAAATCAATATAAAGCATATTTAGTAATCAAAAATTTGAATATTATAGTGAATCTTGTCCTTGTTCTCTCTGCCTCTGTGAAAAGTTCAGCCGTGCCACGGCTGGAGAAACACCACGGAAAAGCTCTGGGGACTGTTTTCAGCCTTTAGGTCCAGACAAACCTGTCTCCCTCCAAAGAGAAAAAAATTACAGTTAATTTCCAGGACGAAACACCCAGGCTCACAAGCCTCACTGGGCACCAACCAACACGCTACCCTCCTGAGCCCACATCCCCCGCGCGCATTAACGGGGCAGGACCGGGGTGCACCTTGGCCAGGGGTCCAGGAGCCTCGGGAGGTCTGCTGACCAAAACCGCCGGGGCCGAGCACGCCGCACCCACGCCAATCCTGCGCCGGGGATTTCCTTAGGAGCAGCTCCACTCTGACCCACAGGCTCGCCCCACCAGCAGTGGGAGTGGTTGGAGACCTCCATTACTTCTCGGGGAACTGGGAGGACCCCGCAGACCGACGATTCAGGCACAAGCCCAGCAGCTCCGGGTTTCCGAAAGAGCTCCGAGAGCGCCACACAGGTTTGGGCGAGGAGTGCCACGATTTAAAGAGAACTGGAAAAGCTGCTCACGGCCTCTCTCTTTATAAGCAACAGGAGCTGAGAGAGAGGGTCACATCAGGAGGTTGCATCTGTTCCATCCACAGACCTCGTGGTGCTCCATTTAAAGCCAGCGCACGCGTTTCAGTAAAAGAGAGGTATTTTCTTCACATTCATGCTGCCTCAAATCTTTTTCTTCTTTTTAGTTGTCATTCCCTGAATGTCACACACCGAACATACCTGCTGTGAGGAGGGGGACTGTACCGCAGGCTGCATAATTTTTAGTCAAAGACCGTTACTATTTACAAGGATCTTCAAGAAATGCTGAGGATTTTCACCCTCAGAAAACAATACTGAACATAAATTTCAGGTTAAGCTCCTATTGCTAAAGTTGAGTTCTGAAGTTCATGGCAAACACGCGTGCGATTTCAAAAGGGCAAACAGTCAACACCCCGACTTCTAATTGTTCTGAAATATCTCCTGGCAGAAAGAAAATGAAGAGTAATACATCATTTTACTACAATATTCAGACTTTGGAACAGAAATTCTCAGAGCTGTTTTCAAGAAAAACAATATGCAATTTGAAAAGTAGCAGAAGTTCACATTAGAAAACAGAAAGAAGTCTACAATTTGCTTTTTTGTCATCACAGAGAGCACTTTAAAAACTTTATACCCTGCTTTACATCTTGCCCGAGAGCATCATCTTAAAAAAAATTATACATTTATAAACTTTAAGATTAATATCTCCCTCTCAAACACAAAGAACAATATTTTCAAAGTTTTATATTACGTTTATCTCAAAAAGAAAAAAAAGCAAACAAAAAAAAAAATTGTGAAGAAAATGATACCCAGAAATAAGAATATACGCATTATTCAGATCAAGGTGCGAATCTGAACAGCAGAGGAGACCTTCCCAAACACACTGATTACATTAATGGCTGTTGGAATACAGCTGCACCGTGGACAGGGTTGCACAAAAATTTAGCTGCAGCAACGCCCGGCACACGGAAGGTGTCACAAAGGACGTATCTTCATTTGAAAAGGTATTTCCTTTGAAAGTGTGAGCCGCCCATCGCTCCTCAGCTTCTCAAGACCAGAGCTCAGAGCTCCACGAACACGGCGTCTCACGAACCCCCTTGCCGCGCCTGAAGACCAACACTTCCAGAGAACACGGCGGCGTCTCCCCGACCCCTCCGACAGCGCCGGTGAGCCGAGGCGCCCGTTATCCCGGCAGCGGGCCCGGGCTGTGCCCGCCCGGTGCCTCCCACCCGGCGCGGACCCAGCAGCACCCGCCGCCACCTGCCACACGCGCCACCCCGGCGGCTGCAGCCCTCCGACCGACTGGAACCCGCACTTCCAACGCACCGGGGACACCTCCGCCGTGACAGCGAGGGACGTTTCCACCCTAGGGAGCACGCAGAGACTCTAGTGCCATCGCTGACCAGCTGCTGGAGGGCTCTGCAGGCTGCAGCGCAGCACTCAAACCACATTCAGTTGCTACACAAACCATTACAAAATGTGTTTCTCATTTATCAAAGTATTTATCACGCTTTGTAAGTGTGATTTTTGAGTGTAAGTGTGATTTTTGTGTGACAATCTCCTCGTGCACAGCTGGGAAATGCAAATAACCTACTACGCTGGGTACCGTTAGGTCTCACGCGCTGGAAAGAGCGCACGCGTAAATGAGCAAGCAGAAAAACCCGGGCACGCCGGCACCCTTCGTTGCAGTAAACGCCAGGAAAACGGCAATCGCTGCCCAAGTCTTCGCTCTGGAACAGAATCCACGAGGACAGGCCACTGCGAGGAGAGACAGGTCTGTGCAGAATTAGGGCTTTGGAGATCATTTGTACCTCGCTATTTTATCACTGTAACCGCGCAAATCATCCTCTGAGGATGAACTGATGGAACAACATTAATTCCTCCAATAAAAAGAACAGCCAACAGACACGCGGGGTTGCCTGCTACAGGTAACACTCGGTGCGTCAGGTTAGATCATGGCTCTTCCACAGCACCCTTCTTTTGGCTGGGTAAGAAGGAATTCTGAGCCCTGATTTCATAACCAGTGGCATGTGGGTTACTAACATTAGTGTAGAGAAACACTTCCGCAGGATTCGACATCGGAGTTTTACATAAAACAACTTAAAACCGGCAGGGAATTCTTGGCATTTCATCTTTCCTTCCCACCTAAAGGAAGTCCGAGGAGCAAACGCTCCGGCCCACAACCCCTCGCTGCCAGGAGTGCCCCCGCTGAAGCAGCCCCGCGCCAGACGGAGCGCGCTGACGGCAGCGTGGGCCCAGACCCGCAACCACTGAACGCAGAGAAACACTCCCCACCCAGCGCTCTCTGCCCTGAAATCACACCCCTTTCTCAAAACAACACACCCTCCTGGCCCCAGTTGAGCAACGGGATGTATAAAATTTAACCACCTCCTTACAAAGTTTCTTTAATTTTATTTTCAAGTTCTACTAAAATTCTAGTCTTCTTGTAAAATTATATGGTTTTACTTCTCCTAAGTTGAGAATAACCTAAATTTCTGTATCTATATGTATTTCTACATACACAAATTGATAACAAACACACCTGATTTATTTTTTTCTTTTAAGATACATACCGATTTCATCCCACACTGGTGATACAAGGCACTGGTACAATTAACAGACATTTTGACACCTCTGAACTTCTTAAATACAACAAAATATATGACCTACACAGGACTCTGTACTACTCTTCATAAAAAGGAATGTCTACGCTGTGTGAAAACTCGTCCTTAAATCAGAGATACAAGAGCAAAATATTCGCAACAGCATTTATAAAGCTGGAGATGATCCCCACCCAAAGACCACTGACCAGTCTTTACAGGACTCCATGCAGTATTTTGTAACTAGAAAAATATGCACTTACTGTGCCATGTGCCAAAGACTGAGGTGGAGTTCAGGAGCCTTCCTGAGTCACGGTGCCAAGAGAACGAGGACCTGTTCTCCCAGCGGCACTTCACACCGTCACGGGTTTAGACAAAAACAAACATTGACACAAAACGTGTAAAATCACTGGCATCGTCTTTATTTAAAGGGGATCTCTGCACAACAGTGAAAGACATTGTCCTCAGAAGAAAAGCAACTTGGTGATTTAGAAAAAACCGTTGTAACACCTACGACATACATAAAAATATAAAAGTACCGAAAGCTATGAAACCTTCCCAGCTCAGGCCCCACGTTCTTGCTCAATTTCTTTTTCAAGGACACTGTTATTTGGCCATAGTAAGCATTTGAAAACAGCTTTTTCTAAACAACTGAGCGAGTATCTGTCTTGATTAAAACCAAGCACAGTAAAAATTGATAAAGAATCTAGTTATGAGGAAAAACAAAACTTATTGCATTGCTCTTCATTAAATACAGAGCAGAGGAGCATGAATGCAGGCATAGCAGATGGGTTAAAAGAGACAGTTCATTTTTAAGAATCTGAGATCTATTAGTAAAACATTATCAGCTAAAATAAATGTTTATGTACAATATAATTGGAAATTCTAACATCTAGAATCTGTTTAGTGTATTTTTCGGGGTTGAGGCATGTGTCTTGTGATTGTTTGTAACTTCACAGTAACGCCTCCCAGGCCTGAACACCTCCAGTGTCTCTCCTGTGTTGCTGCGGTGGAAAAAGCCAGACAAGGGGGGACCTCCATAGGATCTCAGCAAACGGTCCAGCATACACCAAGATCAGTCAGCGTCAGTCCCGCGCTAGAGTCTCCAGTGCCAGACCACAGATACTCTCCAAAGACATGGTCAGCGATCAGAATTAACGTTTGTTTCTTCCGGTGCAGCTCCCGTTGCAACAGCACAGCAGCTGAATAAAGCAGCAGCTTCCTGGTTTAGGCATTTCTACGACACTGACTCACCTGAGGAACAGCCAGGCAGCGTGTTTGATGCCTCCAATGAAAGCAACCCCGTTCCATTCAAAGATCTTAGTTCTCACGTTTCAGAGGAATATTTTTTTTCCTGAGCTCAGGTTCTTCAGAAACAGGGAAGCCTCTTCCTAGCTCTGGCTACCGAAAAGACTATGTCCAGGCCAAAGGCTTTAGGTTTCCCACAGCTCTCCGCGTACGTGGGTACCTCAGGGCAAGGGACGACCAGGGAACTGCAGCGTGTAGCGATGCGGGTTTTCAACAAGTTTAAAAACCTTTCTAAAGAAGAGAGAAAACAATCCAAACTCTTTGTTGCACATGTCTAACAATCTTCAGAATATTGATATCAAAGCATATGTACAATAAAAAAATACCTAATTTCCATAAAACGTCTGTATAAATACATCTCCTTGATGCACTCCTCCCAGTGATTTCTACATGTAAATTAAGTATTTTAAACACGCAGTTGTCAGAACTTTGGGGTTATCTTCATATCTATTAGAAACCTTCCTTTGCAAAAGAAAGTCTCGGATAAGAATATTTATACAGAGCACCCTGAATTCATATCAATGAAAGTATTAAAATTCCAATGCACGTATCTGAAAATCATTTTGTATCTCCAGATAGGGATGGATAAACCGCACAGTTCTCATTCCAGTCGTCCTTGCTTAGCATCACCGATTGCTCCCCACACATCAAAGACAAATTCATCCGGAAATGCAAAGTCTCCGAGAGTTTCATCCAGTGCCACTGCAAATTCATCCGGGTTCTTCTTGTCCCTTCCAGCTTCCACCATGGTTGCAGCTAAAAAGCAGCAAAACAAAGCAAGGTAACTACCCTGAGAGTGACAGCCAGCATACACGGCCAAGACAGTTTTGAATGTCTACCTTCCAAACCAGGTAAGGTCAGCTCAAGGAGATGCAAAGCTTACCTACCGGACCTAGGATTCACCAGGGATCACGCACTGAAGTGCCCCCACCTCAGCTACACTCTGCTCTGATAAACAGGCGAGCTTCCTCGGAGCGCTCCTTACAGAGCCTTCTGTTTGTTTGGCAGAGGTTTAACTTTTAACTCAACAAACTTTCATTTTACTCTTACTAAACCACGTTCTGTATTCATTACTGAAGGCACGTGAAGCGTGGGTCTTAAACCCAGCTCTTCTGCGACAGCCAGACCCCCGCCAGTTCACCGCCAACTTCAGGGAGTTCGAGACGAGCTTGCCGATCTAAGCCAGCAGATCAAAAGGCAAACCTGAATGTTTTTCTCTAAACAACAAAGACAAGACCTCAGCAAGTCGGAGTCTGAAGTGGCCAAGTTCTTCACAGAGCGCCAAGAGGCACCGGCTTTGGACAGCGGAAGCAACCCGCAGCCTGCGCAACAGGCGCACGCAACCGAGCTAGTACGGGTTTGCTGGCGGCAACCCACACATCTCCTACGGGGCTGCGTGTCGAGCACGGCTGCCCTTAGAAAGGAGCACTGACAAACGGGCCTAGAGGAGAGACCTGGATACCCTGCCTCAGGGAATGAGAATCCAAACGCTAGGCTCAACTAACACGTTGTGTAAAATACAGAGAAACCCAAAACCTGGTCTGTCAGGTTCTGGGCACGGTACGTTCGCAACTGCCCGAAAGAAGTCGTGCTCTCAAGAAACTACCGTGTGACCTCAAACGTATTTGCTTATTTTTTCAGCTTAATTGTATTTAATTTTAGTTAACTTAACGTTAATTTTTTAACCCCAAAAACACCTCCAGGTAGTAAAGAGACTGAGGCATTTATCATGAGTCACATCATTATTTTGCTTGGACTTGCATTTCTTTCCATACCATCCAAACTGAAGAGCAACTACTCTCAGCGCAGGAGTCTGCTTCAGTTGTGGTTACCTCCAGCTCGGAAAAGCAGATCCTTAATTCAAGGCTGGGAAAGTCTGTGCTTACAGCACTAGGAGCGAGAAAGATCAAAGCCGTTTCTGGGAGTCTCAGCCAGGCGGTCCGAACTGTGCCGAAGCAGGGAAGGGCCTTGCTGCTGCGCACCGTGACCCAGAGCCACCGCACTAAGAACACCTCGGTACCCAGGGAAGTTAAAGCAAAGAGGTCGGGTACAACAGAGGTAGGCTGTGATATCTCATACACCCACGCTGCTGGCGTTTTGTCTTACTTAACATCCAAGTATCGGAATTTATCTAGTTTTAGACTTTAGTTTGGAAGTGGCTACGCTGGGGCTGCTGCTGAGGACTCAGTCCTTGGCTGCTGTGCCCATCCCTCACCCTCTCCACCGTGCACCTTCTCAGATTCCAGGACAAATTACAAGTCTACCCCAAGCAACGCTGGATGCTGGCAACGCCAGGGTATCAGAGCGAATGAAAACTGGGAGGGCTCAAACGTCTTTTGGTCATGGCACCGGCACCTCCCTGAAGGATGGAAAGTGCCAGCACGGGAGCTTCTCCTGGTTAAGCCAGGCCAGCAGAACTACCGCGGTCTGAGGGACGCAGAACACTCTGTCAAGCAGACTCGGCACAAACAGCACTGTGAACGCAGTTTATTTTCTGAGCTGTAGCTCTGCCCCACGGCCCCTGCGCACAGTCACACGAAATGACGGGACTGCACACAACAGACAAAACCCTCAAAGCTTCCTTTCATGATCACTTTACACACCTGCCTTCAACTGCAAGATGTCCTCCGCCTGCTTTATACATCAAGTAACCGCCATTTCCTCATGAGCATCCCAAATTCCAGTGTCACACCAAAGGACCTGACGGCTCCCAGCCTTTTCTCAGAGGGACATCCGAGCGGACACCACGTATTACAGTGCCCGAGAAAGGGCAGGAAGTTCTGAAGCCACGGAAGACCATCTTCACTAGGACAGGCCGCTGCCTACTGCACGCGCTGCGTTGTATCGGCATGGCAAAACCTCTCTGACAGAAAAAGAAAAGAAACTCCTCCTGCCCCCAAGTTTTATTAAATGTATTTAATATTATTTCGTTGACCTGAAACTCAGTTCAAGTTTATTGACAGTTATGAACTTCTGGCAAGCGCCGTTTGCTGTTACGCAAACTTGTAATGAGCCGTGAGTGAACTTGAGCCATATTCCACATTGCAACAGTAATTCTGAAAACCAAAACGTCAAGTTTCTTAACTACGCTCAGAAGTGAGGCTCCAACCAGAACCGCAGCTTGCCAAACTACACAAAGGAAGATTTACATCAATCTTGACAAACAAACTGCTGTGATGGAGACAGTCCAAGTGTAGCCCAGCTTCCCGGGCACCAGCAGAGCTTCTCAAGGACTCTGAAGACCTCTTTCCCTGCCAGAAGAAACCCTATCCCTGTGGCGTTGATTCTTTCTACGCCCCCTGTGAAGTTCCTGGGACACTGACTCAGAGGAGTCTGGATGGGAAACGGGCATTGAACGGGGGACTCCTGTTCCTGCCAAGTGGAAAACCAGTATCTGTCCCATCCACCCCACCCTACGCCCCCTGGCACCAGAAGGTACTTCCAGAGGAGCAACCCTGGAGGCAATGAGGTGAAGGGTGTAATTTAAACTTCAGATTTCCGGATATGAACCAGGATCAGGATATGAAGTTATCCTACACAGACACTGGGAGAGGGTAGGAGGGAGAAGAGCTGTGCAAGGTGTGTGAGCCAACGTGTTTGTGTGAGCAAACGTGTCTAGGTACGGTTACTCAAGGTATCCAAAAAGTTTCCATCAACAGAGTGAGGATCTAGAGGAGTGTTCCAGCAGAAAGAGCAAGAGCAAGGAATTTATCCAGTTTTAAGATAAATTGGTCAAGATGTATGAAAGAGCCACATGACACAGACAGCAGCGACAAAACAACACAGCATTGTATTACAGCCCTAGCTGAAACCTCAGAATTACACAGAAATTAACTCTGTCATTAACACAAAATGTTACTTCAAACACAATTTTCTTTAAAGACTGAGCTTCCAAACTACAAAATAGAACCTTAAAAATAGTTTATGACAGGTTTACCGAACTTGAAAACAAAATGCACCGGACTTAGATAACCAGGACAACTTTCAACCCAGTCCAGCAGAGGCCAGAACGTCACCAACGTGCAAAAGCAGCAGCCTCAAGGGAAGGTGTTTTCATCTGACGGAGCAACTGTGACCAGCACTGCAGGGCACGTTTAAGGTGCTATGTCCATTAAAGCACATTTCCCTTCCCAGACCCACCCGATGTGAGGAAATACGCCCCTGTGGAAGGACTGCAGGATGGTGCCCGCTGGGGCGCGGGCTCCCCGCAGCTTGGTGCTGACCTCCAGCGCCAGCAGCGCCGCGGTGCTGTGCGGCACGCCCCAACGCCAGACGCCAGCCACCCTTCCCGGCCCGCCGACGTGCACCGACGTGCGCCGCCGAGCCCCGCGTCGCTGGGTGCAGAGGCCCAGCGGCACAGAGCTGGGCACCTCCCGGCGGCGGCGGGACGGCAGCCCCGGCACGGCCGCGCGGAACCGGCACGCTCGCCCCGCGGCTGGGCAACGCGGGGGTCCCAGGGCAAACCGCAAACCCCCGAGGGCCAAGGCGCTGAGCAGACGCCTGCCAACCCGAAGGAAATTTCAGCGGTTCCGAGGGCGACAGCTCCGTGCCAAGCTGCCTCCGCTCCCCTCCCTTTCCCCCACCGCCTCTGGAAACAGCTGCACAATACTCGATCACAGGAATTTTATTCCAACAGAAATTTCTCCACACTCCAGATAGCCCCAATTTTTTTCAGATTTTTTTTTTTTTTTTTTCCCTTCCAATGTCACTTCAGGCAATGCTCATGCCTGAGAAATTTCTACATAGAATGGGAAAAGTTCAGCAAACTTAAACGTGATGAAAGGAATTAGAATCTTCTCAGCTTTAACTGAGAAGCTCAGCATCAGGCTTCCCAGAACATGAACACAGGAGCATCTGGGCTTTTTAAACCTTTAAAATAACTTCAAAGATCTTTCACAAAATCCTTATTTTCACTTCTGACAGACACATGCAGCTCAAGCCACGAAAGCTACGTTCTGCCTGCCATTGTTGTTATCCACCTCCGGTAGCAGTCCTGCTGCCTACATCCTATCCTGCGACTTCCAAAAAAACTTTTTTGTGACTCTCAACAGAAACATCAGTATTTATTTAGCTGTAATGCTATCAGAAGCTTTGCCCTCATCAAAAGGTAACAAGCATCACCATTATTGTGGCCTGACACTTTAGCAGTTTCCAGTGTTTAACATTACGTAGTTGTAGTTTCATGTCCAGCAGTGGCAGATCTGGCACTCAAGGAACCATTAGAAGTACCCTTTCTTCTTGTTTCTTTCTATTAGATACTAATTCTTCTTGAAGTGGAGAAGCATTCTTGTTTAACCAGACTTGCTACCTTTCCCCTTTTCACAAAACTCCCATTATTCTCTGGGAGTAAATGAAGAGTCACACGCAATACACCCCAGAGCGTATACGATAAAACCCTTTGGGGAAGGAAGTCTGGTGACAGAAGGAGCAGAAACCAGGAGACTCACAGAAAAAAATCACGTTAGTCAAAGCATTTCCAGATACAAACACCTATCCAATACTGCTGGGCCAGATTAGTGAGCCAAGAAAAGAAGCTTGGGTGACAAAAAGTTTAAGCCTGTTAGGATGTTTTGACTAGCTGGGAGATTTCAAAAAGAAAGTCAAGAGTGGAGAAGTCTGGAAACAGAGATTGAGAATATGAAAAGATACGTAACGTCTGACAATATTATAGGGAACAATAAAAAGGGAATAATCATCCAAAAGCACAAAAATAGAACAAAATATCAGTGGACGAAGAGCTAGCCAAAAGGAGCCGACAGAAAACAGCTGGACAGGAAGCCCTTTTTGCCATCACTTTTCCATCATTCCGTTCTGGGGTTGGATCCCACAGCTCCAGGCTTCCTCCCACCCAGAATCTTTGGGATCAAATACAGTCCACAACAATTCAAGCCTCACTGATTCAAAAAACCAAACGCCTCCCGCATTTTCTACAAACACTGCTCCAGAATTCCCTCCTGTTAATCAACTGTTCCCGTTCCTTCACCTGAAAGCACCGACAGGGTTTAAAATACCCTGAATCCTCTCCTAGTGGCACATTTAGGTTTCAAAAAAGGCTGAAGAAAAGCCTTGGCCCCGTTTCTAATGTGCCCATAAAAACGGCTGAGGAATATATTTCCAGAGCCAAGTGTCCCTTCTGCAGATTAAGCCCAGTTTTCAATAAAATACAGCACAGAGGTTAAAAGGCAGAAGTGCATTCAAAAGGCAGGTCTGTAAATCTCAGCGGCACTGAGATCTGAAAATAAGAAACCGTGCCCCCCCGAAGAAGGGAGTGTACGCATTGCTATTAAATGATTTCCAAGCATTTTGCTCCAACTTAGGGATTTGTGTGTAGATTCACTCAGTCATTCTTGAAACTGTCAAGTTACCCAACGACACAAGAATTAAGGGTTTATCGCATCTGTAATTCTGTCTGTAATTTTACTCTTTTTTTTTTCCTTTCTTTCTTTCTTTCTAACTTCTGGTTTAAAACTGGGACAGTGGTTTAGAATTCAATCACACCATGGGAGTGTCATTTTAATGGAGATGAAAGAGCAACATTAACTGACATCCAAAGCTTCTGACAAACAGAACTGCATGGGAGCGAGCAATGATTGAGATCTTAATCACCTGTCAGCTGTCGCATTGTGATGACTTGCATTTTCAACTAATCTGGCTTGAGTAATGACTGAAATTTCTAGCCGAGTGGTGATTGGCACTCTCTGAATGAATCTTTTCCTCATATTTCATTTTCATGGGTGACTGATCACATCCAGTACATGAAAAACTGACACGAGTTAATTGAACAGGTTTGTGACAGGTGATTAGCTCTCCTCTCCTGAAGAGTCCGAGGGCTGCTTAATTGTTTAAAAATTATAAAACTTTTTTTTTTATCATCACCATTGGCTCTCTGCTCTAAGATCTGAACTTTAGTAAATGGCTTCAGGGCTGCAAACTAAAGCCACGTGAATGCTGTAGTCTCTGATTCCCGACAGTTCCTCCTTGTTTCCCCGCCTTCCGGGGAGGAAGAGAAGGAAGAGGCGAAGGGGAACACAACCACCCAGTTGGGAAAGACCTCTTCCTTCTTTGAGTATTCTCTTAAGGTATTCATTGAAACTTTCCAAACTACATATTGAAAGATGAAAGACAGTAGATCTTTTGGGGAAAAAAAAAAATAATGAAGGAATTCATGGGAAAACGCTGCCAGGTGCTTGGCAACTCCTCGGTGCTGTGCAAGAGCCATCCTGTTGTGGTACTGAGAGCCAACACCACAGGGAACACCAGTTCCCATGGGAACTTGCTTCCCTGTCCTGGAGTGGAGCAGAGCACACCTCAACATCCCAATAAAACCACACTCTAGCCTGGGATCTCAGGGTTCTGGGCTATGGCCACCAAAACCAGAACACCCACAGCCGCTTATTCCTGTGGGGCCAGGAGGCAGGGGACCTTGGGGGTGACCTGCAAGGACAGCAGCCTCCAGCAGCCCGGCCTGAGTGGGGACTGCAACAGCTGCAGGACAAAAACGGCTCCCAGAGGGACTCTGGCACGAGACTCCGAGCTTTGAAGCCCGAGACGGAGATGGACCAAGCAGCAGAGGCTGCAGGAGAGCGCCAGGACATGGGACCCTCCCTAACCTAAACCGAGGGTCAGCACCACGCAGGGCTCCCAGGAGCGTATTACATGGCAGGGGCATCACACACCAGAGCTGCTGGGAACAGGATTTTTGAGAATTCTTCGTTTTCTGGGAATTGGAAAGTTTACATATGGCTTACAAAACAGAATTCACAAGTTTGGGGCAGCTTTGCTCTCTTTTCCGTGCCAGGGAGCCCACCTCTGCCTTAGGTCAGGGACAAATAATACCTTACCCACAATTTTTCCTGTGAGAAAACTAGTAGAAGCTGCCAATCCAATGCCTGCCGGCAGGAGCAGCCAACAAAGGACTTTTGGCTATTCAGACAACCTCCTATTGTTCTCATTCCTCTGTGCGAACTGCTGCCTGTCCAACCCTCCTGCTTCGCCCTTCGCTTCATGTCAGACCTATTTTCTCTTCTGCTTTGCCTTCTCCACTTCTCTCTCATAAAAGCTTTCTTTTCAAGACCGCTCCCTATTCAGTTTATCCTTTCCCAATTCTTAGCTCATTTTTTTAGTATTACCATAACAATAAACACGTTCCTCTTTGTCTCAGTATCGGCCGTTCCACAAGATCATGAGGACCACACCAGCCACAGGGGGGCTACAGCAGCACTTCGTACCCACCTAGACTGCAGCTTCTTCCCACACCAGCAGAACTTCCTATTTAGTTGTTGTCAGATTGACAGAGAGAAGCAACAGCTGCAAGGACAAGTTTGGTGCCGTTTCAAGGAACTTATGACACTGAACAGTTTCTTGCACTGCAAACTGATGATTGTGATAGCTGGTAACTATCCTGGAAGATTTCCCATGTTCTTCTCAACACAGGCTTTAGAGAACGTGGTAAATCTGTGCAATTAGTCTGTCAGTTCCCTTGCTACATAGCTGCCCTTTCAGTGATGAAGATCTCAGACTCAGACTTCAGTGAGCAACTTTGATGTGTCTAAGCCAAGGGGCAAAAGAGCGAAAAAGCAAACAGACACGCATATCCTTACCAACCCTTGAATGTGGCACACACGAGCTCCACTAGAAAATAGATGCCAGAAGGAATACAGAGATGACAGTTAATGGCAAACAACTAAATGACTCACACAATAGTGTACAGATAATGTGCAAGAAGACTAGAAGATTTATTAATTACATCATAAGGTTTGTAGTGAGAGATTCATTCTTTTATCAGACACACACACTTGCAGAGATAACAGGCGTTTTTTGAGACTGCATGCTGGACAAATGTTGCTTCACTTACATCCAGAGACTAAAACACTCAGTAAATTTTAGACTACAGAAAATGAGAGATTATTTAATCTTGTAGCAATGTATCTGTCAAAACTCACCTAATTCAAGATCTCTGATCCCCATGTACGTTTCAAGAAGCTCATCCACTTTTTTAATTGCTTTTTCTTCAACTTCAGTCGGCTTTGTTGAAATAAAGGGAGAAAAAGAAAAAAAAGTATGATTATATCCACGCGGATTTCAAAATAGCCGGCAATTTGCCACTGATTATCCTTGCTCCCATCCTAGCCACCCAGACTAACAAAACCTACACGTTATTCCACTCCCTTTCCCTCTTCTCACAAACCTGAGCCTTCCTCCCGACATCAAGCCACACAGCTCTCACATTCACACTAAACAGGGGCCTTGCATCTCCTGACACCACAGGTCTTCATCCTCATCAGCTTTAGAGGAACCCAGAATAAACAACATTGCTTCCTCCAAACCCTAATCCCGGTTTCACGCATATTCACGTCAGCGTACGTTATCGGCCTGTTCTCACCCCGGCCCAGTGCACTTCGCAGTGTCAGAAATAGAACCAACCCTTCACCTGTCCCCCCGCTCCTTTTCCCCCCCTTCCCTCTTTTCAGCGCTCCTTGGTCTAACCTACCTTCAACTCATCCATGTGATCCATGACATCTAAACCCAGGCTCTCTGTTTCCAGATCCCCCAGCCCCATCCTCTCCCTGCCAGCCTGCCACTGTATATAAGCATTCCTCCCGGCAGAAGGCAGTCATCCCCTTAAGTCCCCAAGTTTTCTAACATCCAGACTTTTCCTCCCTACGTGACCTTATCAGCCTCAAGGAGGAACAAATCAGGTGCTGGATGACTAAAGTACTGAAGGGCCCCAAGACAACCATACCATTTCCTCCACAGTAGCAGGGCCTTTGGTTCTCAGCCGAAGTGTTTCTCTCCCTCTAGAAATTTTAGCCTCTGGCAGACTTCCACCTTTGGACCTCGGTTCCAGCTTTTCTAGAGACAAAACAACCAACACCAACAAAAAGTAAAGAACACCAAACAAAACTAAGTACATGGTATGTCAGAATACGGTGTATCTGCTTTAGCTGTTACATTCCTTCCTATTACACACCTGTACCTTTTACTCTAATCAAGATCTAGACGTACATAACTTAATTATAAATTAACTGTAGTCCAAGTATAGCTTTGCTGACAATTTCTTGCCTTCAAACTCTGGTACTTGCTTCACTGGGCTGAAGCTGGGACTTCCATTGACCGGTATATCTATGCAGGACTATTGCACCCAACTTCATATAGGCACTTTGTATAATTTCCCTATTCTATAGGAAAGTAGAAGTATTTATTACTTAATATCAGACAACGGCTGAAGCCATCAGCCAAACGCTGACTTATCCCGGTCTCCACAGGCAGACCATGTGGCAGGTTCAGCACCGCAGCGTCTCCACCTTTCACCGACGCAGCGGTGCAGGCACTGCTGCCGAACAGGGCACGCCGAGCTCTGGTCCAGCCAGCAACTGGACCACCAGCAGCCACAGGGGAGAACAGTCCATAGGCAGGTCTGCACGAGTTTTTCTGCTGGTTTCACCGAGGTCACGCTTCCACACCTGATAAATCCCTACCAAGAACATCTGGGCTCACCCACAGTTTTCGTTACCTGAATTCAGCTTTCCTTGTTTAATCTCGGGTACGGGCACCCCAGTCAGTAAATGGAGTACGGAGTTATTTAAGACTTGGCTTTCTTCTTCTAGGATGTAATTTTACATTCGACAGTGGCAAGGCTTTAAGTTACTTACTGACATGGGAGTTACATAGTTAATCTGGAAAGTGCTAGAAGAGAGGAGATAATTCTGCAGAACTTTTTATAACTGTGCTGTTTTCTCTACCAGATTATTCCTCCTCTTAACAGCAGGCCTTTCTAATAAGATCTCCTTGAAGGCAAGAATTTAACACGCTGCACTAATTTTGCCCAGGTAAATTGCAACTCATCATTCTTGCATAAGCAGCCAAAAATCCAGATTATTCTGCTGAACAAGTCTTGAAAAGTACATTTTAATTGTTTGATTTAAGAAACAGATATGGCACAGTCTCTCACCTTTATATACTCAGGATCAACACTTTCTCTTAATCCTGTTACTGCTTCAAGGACAGTTTAAGACTTCCTTAAGATGGTCACCATTTCTGCTAGGCTTGACTCAAAAACTCATTCCTGACACAACACACATCTCTTTCTAGTTCTGTCACCATTAGCACCTTAAAGCTCATGGTCTGACATTACCTTTATTTGCAATACTTCAGACCAAAGCTCTCCGGCCAGCGCAGAAACTATTTGTCATAGTCACGTAACTTGAATCAAGCGTTTGTGTTCTGCTGCCTTTACTTTGTTTCTACCAATTTTCTGCCAGTTCACTGAGTGCCAGTTTGTGACGGGGAAGGACCAGTCTTACTCAGACAAGTCTTTAATTCCGTGCTGCAAGCCTTGCCTAGAGTAGCTGAGGCCGCCTGTGTGCACATGGCAGAAGGATATCCACCCAGTAAATCGTATTATTTCACATTCTGCTGAGGGGAAGAAAAACAGAAGTCAGTCACCTCAAACAGAGGCTTGTCTCTGTTTTTCTGTACCCTCACAAACTTGTGTTGAAACCAACAGGAATTCAACATCGACTTGTCCAGCAGGATCTGGATCTTGTTTGTCATCTCCTCTGGGGCTGTTCTCAGCATGCAGCAGCTTAAACATTTATCTTGAACAAACCTGTGCCTAAAGCCTAACTGCACAAGGCTAGAGGTGGGATATTCTAACTTACTGGGCACTGCAACTTGCACAGTAATTTCTGTAGGGTAAAAAATGAACGTGCATCTTCCAAACATCAGTCCAAAAAGCCGATTGCCTCGTAATTCAATGTCAGATAAAAGGTACTGCCATGGAATGAGCAAGTTTCCTTCTCCACGTCACAGGCAGGCTAAAAGGTATCTTAAACACCTGACTAAAGTAATCGCTATTAAATAATGGCTGAAGCCATCAATCAAATGCTGATTTACCCTGGTCTTTCCAAACAGACTATAGCACGCATTTAGCGTTGAAAACAGACAGACCCGTGTTAGAAAGGTACACCTGTACCATGGACTGCGATACACACACACGTGCGATAGTACTTCAGCACAACATAGAACATACACGCTCACTGAACAGGAGTATCAGCTCACGCCCAAACGCACCAGAGGTTAACTCATAGCCCTCATTCTTCACAGAAGAACCAACAGCAAAAAGAAATCTTCACATTTCTCTCATTTTCCATTTCTGCTGCTATCCTGACACCAAGTGCCAGGACTGGTGTATGACAGCAGCTGTAAACGACTAAAAAAGATTTGAAAAATAAACATCCCAAATTGCTGCTGTGGTGAAGACGGTGATTTTGGACTTGCTGTCAGCGCAGGTGGGCACAGGGACTCATATACACTTAAAACTTAGCAGCATTTTTAAGTTTTTATCACAGAAGAATGCTACATAGATGGGGGGATATGAAAAAAATTGAGAGAATAAAAATGAAAACTCAGGCTCTATTTGGACTCCCTGAGCTGAACCTACTGTTTTGTTTGTTCGTTTACAACACTGATAAGAGCAATACACACCAGGGCGGGCAGGAGGCAGGCGCTCCTCCTACATAAGCATCACCTTCTCACGCAGGCCGGCAGAGAGGGAGCTCCGCCGTGCTGCTTCCCCCCAGTTCCCTGCACACCTGGGGCAGGACCAGGGACCCACACCCGAGCAGGGAGAGGGAGAGCAGGCAGGCGTGCCACGAAGGAGCTGCCCCGGGAGCCCCAGGCAGCGTTTCTGCAGCACCCTGCGCACCAGAGCGCGCGCTCCCCAGAGAAGGGCACAGCAACAGCGAAAGGTGACGCACAGACCGGCAGGCCTCAGGTACCCGCCGAGGAAAAGCGGAGGTTCGAGGACCAGCGCACCAGGGAAGCGACCCGTGCTCTGGAACTGCTCCTGTGAAACCATTCCCGCACTTAGCGCGCAGCGGCAAAGGGACGGAGCAACCGAGAGTCAGGCTGCGGCAGCCCGCGCCAGGACGGCTGCTGGGGAAAGCAAGATGGGAGAAAACCCATTCATAAGTCTCCCACTTCCAAGGAAAAGAACCAACGTACTTCCCTGTAGCAGTTACGTTACGCTGGGGGGACACGGGGCTGCAACCTGAACGCAACTAACTTACAGTGCAACGCAACGCCGGGATTTCGTGATGCAGCGAGTCACTCACCAAAAGCTTTCACAGGCTCTATCAGCTCCAGCTTGAACATCCGACCTCTCTCCAGGTCTTTTAGCATTTTGGCAACTTCATAATGCCGGCAACGTGACACATTTTTTCCATTTATAGTCTCTATGTGATCACCCAAACAGACAATTTTGGTTTGGTCCATAAGGCTTCCTTCTTTGATTCGCTATTGTTTAAAAATAAAATAAAATAAAATTAGAAACATTTCTTTCCAAGGTAAAGAGGTGACACCACAGAGTTTCAAGGACATCAGCTGACAACATCAGTAACCATTGAGTTTATTATACCAGCAGTGTGTTTTGTCTGTAAGATTTTCATAAAACATATTTTGGAAAGCATCATTTTTCAAACAAAGCAATTTAATAAGCATTGAATATGAAATCAACAGGGAAAAAAAGAATGCAATCATACTCCAGAAGTTAAGGTTGCTGAATAAGCTAATATTTTCATGCTTTAAAACGGAATCCAAACATGTCAGTAATGTAAATGTTTAATTGAGTTTTGAGATTTTATTTTGATTTAACAGCTTGGCAAGCACAGGAACAGAACTTCTCTCAAGCATGGTCCAGAACCATAAAAAAAAAAGTGTGATATTCTAAAAAATGACATAGTACAAAGGGCTAGTGTTAATAAGACCCATCTATAGTGATAAAACTACTACCATTTTCCTCATCAAGCTATACAGCCACATATTAAACTATTTCCTCTGAAATAACAATAAAGAAATTCTTCTAAACACCATCTCATGGAATACCAATACAAATGGTCTAAAGGTCATAAAACACAACAGAAGTTAGTATTGATATCTTTTGTGAACTGGAATTTAAAAAGCGAGGAAAAAAAACCCTTTACAAGATCTCTATGATGTGTCAAGTCAATTAAAGGACACTTAAACCTCCAGTGACTCTGCTCATTGTCGCTCTATGCTGCCATGTTCATTTCTCATGCGCCCAAGTCACGTGAGCCATTGTCCTACGGCCGTGTAGCAGAAAAGCTACGGCATAGTAGAATATCTTCTGTTTTGAAGAGAGAGGAAATTCATTCTCATACCTTCCTGAATAACATACTTTTCAATAAAGGCTGAGGCTGTTCAGAGTGAGGTAACAGTGAGGCAAGGGAGACAAACATACGGCCACCTACTGCTGTAACACC
Source organism: Leptosomus discolor (assembly GCF_034619465.1). Lineage (NCBI taxonomy): Eukaryota > Metazoa > Chordata > Aves > Leptosomiformes > Leptosomidae > Leptosomus > Leptosomus discolor. The sequence continues at coordinate 85,343,023 of NC_141393.1, forward strand.
CAGCCCAGCTGCACAGCCGTCTCAAACCTGCTTCTGCTTCGTGCGCGCATGTCTGAGCCCACACGTGTGCCTCCATCTGAGCGAGTCGGTGGGAAGTGTGATAGTGCTCAGTGTCCCAGCATATACTGCAACTACTTTTAGCTTCGGGCTGAGTTTAACTCTTTCCTGCACTTTTTTCTTTAACCCAGATTAAAACCCAAAAGAAGCCTCCTGGTGAAGGAAGAGGGGGCTATCGTCCGGGTCCCAAATCCACTTCTGTTACCAGGTGCCAGCATTCAAAAGCATGCCCACCAGACTACAATTCATGCTCAGCCTACATGTTGAATTCATCTGCATTTAGCTTTTCTTCTTCACTTGGATCCTAACACCAAAACTGATCAGGTAATTTTCACTGGCTATGTTACTTCTGTCCTATCAAACACCTTTTTTCATACAACTTAGCTTTTATCAACACTCCAGTTAACTGACCAGAGGCAGTCAAGCTCCACGGCCACAGTCATTAAGATGCAATTGAAATGCCTGTACTTCCAAGCGAGGATCTGTATTTCCTATGCAATGCCCAAAATTGATGGCACCCCCCCACGTTATACTGCCTCCTTATACACCAGTCAGTCATGCTTCAAGTGCTACTGTTATTCTTTGAATGGCTAATTTGATTCCATAACTCATCCTCCCATCTGGCCACATACCCAGAAAACACATTTGTGAAAGTAGAACGACACCAAGTTTTGTTCTCAGTGAGGCAAAACGGCGTTCGATTTCATAAGAAAAGAACCTTCAGCTCAGAGTGTCAGGTTGAGAAACTGAACTTGCATATCAAACCCAGAAACTGCCCTGTCATTCAAAACAGCAAAATTACTGCAGTCCATAACAGCTTTCAACAACCCACAGATAGGTGAATTTAATACTGTTAATTAAAAATGGATCACAGTAACAGTTTTTCAAGGAAAGTAAACATATAAACGAGAAGAATTCTATCAAACTTTAAAGTACAGCGGTCTCTGCTTAGTCATTTACCCAGACAACCACGCGTGGAAAAGCTGCAGCTTTCACTTTTGCATATGTATTTGCCACGCTGTTTTAAAAAAGCCATTAGCTAAATATGCAACAGCCACAAAGCAAGCTCCTAGAAACGCCCCTAGACTGACGCGTTTCCCACGAAGAAATCTGCACCATTTTCATTACACCGCTCGTTATTAGACCAGCAGGACAATGATATATCTGTTCAGGCGAGTTTGACACAAGTTACTGGAAATTACAGCTTGTCTGGCTCATGTGGTGAGGGCTCTGCAGGCTGCTCCAATTACGCAGCCATCTACGTGAGGGCTGCTCGCTCGCTCGCCGCCGCGTTACCCCCCAGCACAGAGAGAACCGCCGCCCAGCGCCGCGCACGGAGCTCTAACCGCCGCACGAAGCCCTGCTTCCAGCGCCGCCTTTAACGTGCCACCGCAGCGGCGGCACAACCGAGTGTCACGGGCTGCCAGGAGGAGGCTGCCACCGGCAACTCAGCGTTCTGCGCCTAGAAACACAAAAGGAGGCTATAGTTTTGCCAAAATGCTTACTGAAACCTCCGCTGCATCTCGACCTTCTCGAGCGTGATCTCGGTCACATTCTTGCACAACAAAGACAAACAAACCTATTTCTACAGCACGTCTTGTTTTATATCCGTGGTCGCTGAGGAATGAATGGAGAATACAACCTCTCCACACAAGAAGCTCTGTTTACAGAGCAACGAGAGCAGCAACTGGGACACAAGTAATCAAAGCTAATTGCCAATGCCTCGCTAATAATGGGCAGTTAGAGTGGATTAGAGCAAAGCAATAAAGAAGGCAGAAAATGTGATTAAGGTTCCTAATACCTGCTCTAGCAAGAGGGGTAGCATCATTTCCTCAGTCTCTACTTGTCTCAAAACATACTACCTGGAGGTCATAAGGAAGACGAGGAGAAAAGCAATTATGATTAATATATTGTACGTGTTACTGCCCATAGCTGCTACTCCAGTTAATCGTGGTACATGGTGTTAACCAATATCCTTAGCACCTTTTAACTCACCCTACTCAAGGAACAACACTGGATGCTGAAAAAGCACCGTGCTTGCACCTATTCTTATACAGCACAAAGGCTTCTGCCCTCTGAACAGTCATAAAGACTGAAAGAACATGATCTCATTAGCACATGAGTGACAGAAGTTCTGTAAGCACCTAATCAATGACATCAGAAAGTCACTTAAAAAAAAAGGAGGGGGCAGATGCAAGCAGTATCTAACACCTACCGCCTCAGGGTAGGTCAGAAAACACAATGGTCACATTGTAAAGCTGATACACATTACAGAAGCAATGAACAAATGAACGAATTTGAATGACATGCAGTATAGAAATAGCTGAACTAATTTTGAATGATGTACCTAAAGAAAAGCAACTTTATTTTTTACTTACTGTACATATGATAATAAAAGATTTTATCATTCTAAAGGATCACTTAACCTGTTATAGTAACAGAAGCTTCTATAGAACAAAGTATTTCACTGGTAATTAAATTTACCTTTATAAAGGCACAGCCAGTCCCATTGTCTGTAATGGTAAGCCCAAGCACATCATCAGTTTTAACAATTTCCACTTCTTTTCGTTGTCCTTTTACGTGGGCAAATATGAAATCTTCAAGGCCGATTTGTGCACCTAAGAGCTTGTCCATATCAGCCTTGTGAGTGTTCAAAGTGCAAAACATGATCTGTGCAGGAGGAAAGCAAACATGTTAAGTTTAACGGTATATTAGGGGTGGCGAGCTTGACAGGAAGATAAAGGAGAGCCTAGTCCTGGCCTCTGACAGACCCAGAGCTGAAGTGACGACAGCTGTCCTTCTCCGGCTGCCCCAGGAGAGGTGACAGTCTCCATCCATGCACACGACTGGAAGCATCAACAGCTCAGGTTCTGCAGGCAAGAGCTGGCAGGGAGCAAAGGGAAGAGACATCTCGGGGCCTGGCTCAGCACTCGGACACCAGGCACCCTGAGCCAGAGCAGAACAGCTTGCTCCAGAGGCTGGAGTGAGCAAACCGAAGAGCCACCACCATCCTTTGCTTCATCATTCACCCACCTCACATTCCACAGGATTCAAACATCACTAGGGACTGCTTTAAAACATAACTGCTTGAAAGCAGTTTCATGGGAAAAAAAGAGAGCTTCTCAAATCAAAAGGGTCATGAGGGAGCAGGAAATGTTTTGTGCTGCTCCATGTGTTCCCCCATTAGCTCAGAGGTCATTGTCTCCAACGGGTTTGCTTAGTTTCCTACCCTTCCTCCAGCGTAAGTGGGGGGCATCTCTGCTCCAGCTTCGTAAGAGCAAGGCTTAAGGAAAAGGGCAAGTTGGTTCTTTGTAAATCAGCCTTTCTGAGGGACTTCCCTTCGGCACTGGGCGTTAGGCACTCCTTTTTCTCCCTACATGGACGCTAGTGGGTTTTTAACAGGGAGGCTCGTTGTCCTGGCCACAGGCAGGGTGCGACTAACCCCGCCGTACGGCTCGGGGACAGCGACGGCGCTGCTGCCCACCACGGGGCCAGTCCGGGCAGGCTCTGGGCGCTCTGCTCGCGGAGCACAGGCTGCACGGACCAGCCCGGCCGTAAGAGAGACAAACGAACCGTGCTGCCGCTCGCGCCACGGTCACCGCGCCTCCCGACTCCTTCCCGCGCTGGGCCGGGGAGCGGCGAGGGCTGGGGGGCCCAGCCTCCTCCTGGGCACCACGGGAGAGCGCGGGGCAGCAGCCACAGCGGGGAAACTGTGCTCCAAGAGACACTTGGAGAATCCCTGAAGTCTACTTCACGGGGGCAAAGCGCACCCCTCAAGACCGCCTTTCGCATGCAGCTGGGAGCAGGGGAAGAGGGAGAGTCTTGCCACCCCGTCCGCCCCTCCAGCCGCAGCTGCAAACCACCAAAGGCCCTGCCGCCAGCAGCACGCACAGGGCTCGGGCAGGACAAGAGACGAAGGGAGGCCCTTTCCTACCCCCGCCTCTACCTGCCGGACGGCCCTTTCCTTCAGGGCCCCCACCGCCCACGCCAGCTCCAAACGAGGAGGTGGCGGCAGCAGCGCGCACACCGCGCAGCCCAGCGGGACGCCAGCCTGCCGTGCCCTTCGTCCTGCCACCGCCGCGCCAGTGGCAGTCCCTGGGGAGCCGCGGGCCAGGCCAGCTGCCCCAAAACCCAGGCACAGACCTGCGACCCCCCTGGTGCCTCGCTGGAAACGCAGGGTCTCCTCCTGCCCTCCCGGCTTCCTTCGCTACGCTTGGAGGGTTTTTTTACGTTTTTTTCCACACCAGAACACTTCAAACGCCTCTTCTTTCCTTCCGACACCACAGGAGGACAGCAGAAAAATGGAAATGAAAGTCACCAACCTATTCAATCCACCCCAGGTCAATGAGGGGTGAATACTTTTCCTAATGTATTTAAGCATTTAAGTTCCTGAAGCTTTCTAGAACACAGATTCAATAGCTATGGGTGTTGTGGTTTTAAAAACGGAAAGCTTAGCAGTAAGACGGTGCTTCTTGATGAGGGAGGTCTTGTTTAGTTGTTGTTTTTAAAAAAATCAAACCAAACAAAACACCAAAAAAAACCAACACCCCCCCAAAACCCAACCAGCCCTAATTCAAAGGCCAATCGCTTCTCTCATATAACCCATCAGACACCCACCGCAACCTAAGGCCTTACTTCAACAGTGAGAGTCGCACCAGCACACCCTGAGCAGACACCAGTTTTATTCTCTCGGGTAATGCAAGGCTTTCCAGTTAACCAATTCTCAAGCAGTAACACCGCCTAGAGAAACTCAGCTGGTTTTAAGCAGAAAATTAAATTTTATTTTATAAATAATCACCTCTAATCATTAGCATTTTTTAACCAAGAAGGTTCAATTCAAACAGACTACATAGCCACTTTCAGCTCTCCCTCAAGCTACACAACAACTTGGCTGGTTTACAACTGCACCTCAGTGCTTGTTCTTACAACGAACAAGCAGCGCTATGTCTTTACGTTTTAGGCATCAGCATCCTTCACCTGACCTTGTCAAACAGACAATCATCTAGTCACTACTGTCACACCTTTGAATAGATAAAATTGGCAACAGAGCAGAAATGTGATATTTAGAAACTCGATCCAGTTTCTCTTTTTAGACCTTCATCTGGATGGCATTCCTACTACAGCCTATAAGTCTGCAGAATTTTCTGTGAGTCAGTTCTGTGCTGACCACAAGGCTGAGAGAGCATCACCAGTCAAAAATAAAACTTAAATCACTCTTTATCCTCTTTAGTGAACAACTGCTTTTTCTCAGAACAGATATATGCAAAGAGTAATGTACTAAAGATGTACCTACCCGGGATAATATACAGTTACACCACCTATCAGTTACAGCACAGCTTTATTCGTACATGACTGAGACCTGTCAATTCAAAAATGACACTTTTTCATAGATTTTACTGAAGTTTAATATAGGTACCTGTATTACAGCATAAATACTTAAACAACACCTACTATAGTACACCTTCCATCTACTCATTACTTAACAGTAATCTTTTTATCCAGAAATGAAGGAAGAAAAAAATTCAACATGCAATTTTCATGAAGTCTTTTCTGTCTCTTCTTACCCTCAACCTTCACATGCATTTGCTCTTTAACTCGGCATAGCAGTGCTGTGACATTTCATGCCAACTTTAGCAAGATATTATAGACCATAACTGCCTCATCAGTCCCGAAGTATCCAGGACACCTCCTTCACTAAGGGAGCTCCCTTGTGCGGGGCACGCAGAGCAAGGAAAGCCCATTTGGTTGGCAGGGACTGGGGGCTTGTGCACCACCTCACGAAACAGATTTGTCGGGTCAGATGACTAACAGACCTCTCCCTCCCTCAGTATTTTCAATAGGAAGAGTCCACATTAGCCAATAAAACCAGGGGTACACGGTGTGTTACACAAAGAAACTGTCCTAGCTCAGAAAGAGGGGTTACGCTGTATGTCACATGAAGTATACATGCAGCACCATATTGCATATCCTATACATTAACTACATTCTCATCTTCCATATTAAGCCTATACCTTGAGAAGAACTCAAAAATGAGCTGACTGATAGATTACACACTCAGAAGCTATTAGAAGTGCTTTTAAAAATCAGCAGATCTCAGGTAACTTTACAGAGATCATAACCACCCTCTCTATTTCAGAGGTGGGGAAATGGGAATTCTACTTGGGTGTAAGATGTAACACCCGCTGACATATTTCCCTACCTACGTAGACATCATTATATCAAGAAATCACCAACACATTTTCTAAGAACCTCACACACTTTATCCTCCCTGAGGGAGCCTTGACTGGACCGTCTGCAGCAACAGGGGGAGCAAGGAGTCCTCCAAGTAAGTTCTTGTTGCTTTTGGTACTCTATCAGGTACGCAACACTGCCTTCCCCAACACATTCAAGTACTACAAAATAAGCATGCAGCGGTTTATTGTGCTTTTTTCAAGCACACGAGAATGACAGTGTAAGTTCTTCCATACAGCTTAAAAGTATTTGAAAAACCAGACCATTACCACAGCATCACAGGCCACACGGGTGTGAAATTTAAGCACTGCTTTGGGAACGGCAAGCAAACAATTGTTGCCACAGGGCTGGGAGGAGGTGGTTTGTAGGGAGTGTTGAGTTTGTTCACTTAAAGTCCTCAACCTGTAGGCGAGACTGTGAACAATGTCTTGGAACAGATAAGCACATACTCTAAAACTTCGAGCATTTTGGTGATGAGGGTTTCACAAGCTGACCCTTTTCTCCAACCTCCTAAAACACACTTCAGACTTCTTCTTGTTATAAGGTCACTTTTATTCAGAAATCTAAGTTTCAGCAGTGGCTTATTTTCAGTGTTTTTATGAAAAGTTTAAACTGAACAGGTTTAAATCAAATACTCCTGCGGAAGCTTAATGTGGCACAGCCTTACAGCATGCCTTACAGTTCAGCGTGAGGAGGCAAGGCTTGTGGAAGAACAGCCCAGGCACAAGCTCAGCAGTGGAACCCTTGTTATGGCCACAGACCGGGAGGGTCTCCCTTTTCCTGTATTCCCCTTACAAAGCAAAATTCCTTCCACCGTGAAAGCAACCCCAACCTCCAGGGGCTCTTGAGAGGCACACCCGCTGCGCACCCCCCTGACCTCACCAGTCCGGCCACACGGCACCTTTCAAAGCAAACAAAGTAATCAAAAGTGCAAATTATGCGTACACAAACTGAAAGTCCACACGGGTTCCGTGGTTTACCATTCCCTTCTCATCTAATCAGGAAATAGCCCTGCCATAGTTGGACTTTAACACCCACCTTCCCAGTGCCCGATTAGCTGCTCTGAATACTTTAAAGCCCTGCCATGTGCTCTCACAGGAGCACACCACCACCAAACCCTTCAACAGACGCACATTGTCCTTTGGTCAGTGCTCATTTATTTATCATACAGGCTGCAATTAGCCCTTTCACCCTTACAGGGAACATTAGCATTCCCTGCTTCATTTCCCAATAGTCACAGTGGAGCAGTAATCCTAAATGGCCGAGACCACACACAAATACTTATTCCAACTACTTTTTCTACTTCACCCTCTACAGAGAAAATGGGGGAGATATTTGTATTATTTATGCAAGTAGAAACACACAGGTCACTGTGGATGGGTTGTGTTGTCAGTTAAGAATTGTACTTATTTATTTTTTAGCTGTGTGCTTCCTTGTTGAAACCCTGTTCAAGAAATCAAGTTAAAAGCCAAGAACAATGCCATCTACCTCAAACAGCACTCATGTTAATGACACAGGCAATCCATGGCTAAAAGCCATCCTCAACCCTCTTCCCTGTGGAAAGAACATTCACGTTGGACCAGGAAAAGAAGAAATGCTGGCCATGGTAGAAGTCAGAGAGGTAGGCAGAAATGCAGGCTGAATGTCAGGTTCAAAACAGGTAACCAAGATGTAAATTCACCTAGGATGACGGATGAAGAATGAAATACCTAGACAAGAAAAGATGAGTACAGGAAAAGCCTCAGAAAGCTGCTGTTACGGTTCACCCCTTCATAGATGCCTAGCAAACACCCAGAGTGAAGGAGCATCCCCTTTGAAGGTATAGACCTGTCTTGTTCTGGCCCCGTCCTGCCCCACTCACGACCCAGGCCTGCACAGGCGTTTTTGTCAGAGCCTGCCCAACACACACTGTTCTGTACCAGCTTCCCTCTGCCCCCGTTGGCAGGCAGCACAGATCCTGGACAGGACTCCCCAGCAGGAGCTCAACTCAGCTGGTCCTGCGAGAGGCGACACGGCGAGGACGCGCGGTGCCGTAACCGCACAGAGCCGGGAGGAGAAGCGGCAAATTTCAGCCCGTCCTGAGCCGGAACTGCCCCGAGGACCCGTCCCCTTGCCTGCGCTGCAGCCGCCTCGCGTGTCACATCCAGGGCGTTCACTCCTGCCCCAGGGATCCAAACGCTCCCTGCACAGCGCTCCTCCCCTCGCCCCCCCACGCTATTTTCCACCCGGGTCCCCACAGGGCAGAGATCTCGGTGACAGGACCTGTTTCCGAAGGCAGGCGGGGGTCACCCCGCCCACAGGCTCCCGCACAGCTAGGTCACGGAAACCTTCCTAGGCAGGTAACACCTGCAAACGGCATTGGAGCACCCCAGCGGCTTCCAGTTGGACGAGGTGCAGCTCCTGGCGCTATTCCTTACACAGACCGCCTGTCCAAAGGCACCTTCCACTAACAGACCACACCATTTTAAATGCCTAGTCTTTCCTTACTTCCAGCAAGCTCAGCAGCTGCCAATAAACCCATGTTTCATGGCACCCCCTTGCTATTCACTGGTGTATCCCATTTTACCTTTCCATCCAAAATTTTTTTGCAAGACTCTCTGGTCCAGGTTCTTAGCTCTGCTGTGCCACTGTTACACCAGGACGTACTTGGATCCCTATTGGATCACTTTGGATCACTACTCTCATTTTGTATAACTTAGTTTCTTAAAGCCAACTGAATTTCTTGATAAAATATTTTAAGATCAATGCCTCCAGCATAATTCTCCAGCCATTTTTACCAATAAACTACACTTAAAAAAAAAAAAAAAAACAAAACAAAAACAAAACCACAAAAATCCCAACCAAGCAAAAAACCCACAAAAAGCCCCAAACAGGAATGGGACAGTAGAGAGACAAAGAGAAAACAAGAAACCGCTTTAGTTTAGCACAAGGCTGACAACAGATGCCCGTGAGACACGTGGTGCTTCCTCTAAACCCTTTGGGGGTGTCAGATCACACATCTAGCAGGAGAAATGGGAGTGCACCATTCAGACAAAACTGAATTTCCCATTCTTTCTCAAGCCAGTGGAGCCAAAAGATCGGTAACAAAAGCTCAATGGCAAAAGGCAGAAAATTAAAATAGAAGATAATCTGGCAATTCTGAGAACCTGAGAGTAAGAGGTGTAACTGGAACAGAGCAAAAGGGGAAGAGCAGCTCCGTACGGAAAGAAAACAGAGAAGCAGAAGGTCAGAAAGCAGCTCGGAAGGCCCGGGAGACGGGTGCGCCTGCTGGCAACGGTGCCAGGACTGCTTCATTACTCAGTGCAACCGTGTCTGGTTCAGCTGTATGCGCTGCTCCCGCTGCTCTTCTTTCCCAGCCTGCTGTTGGAAACGCTGCTAGGTCAGGCTGCAGCGAACTCTCTGAACAAAGTCCGCAGCAGCAGCTGTCTTTAGCGCTTCAAAGGAGCCAGCTACAAGCAGGAGAACAGTGGAAGCCACACGGCCCCGTGCAGGCACAGGGCGATGTTAGTGCTTGTCCCCGTTTGCCACTCAGAGGTTAAGGTTCACAGAACCACGTAGGAAGGGCTTGATGTGGCCACTACCTTTAAACTAGGAGAAAACAATGCATTCACAAACACACATGAATCATTGTCCAAATAAATGTTTAAAACTTGGCTCAGAAAAAAAGACCAAAAAGGCAGCAGGTTTAAAAAAAAAAAAAAAAAAAAATCCTGTTATAGATTTAAATAACCTCACTGGAACAGTGGGCCTTTTAAAAGTAAGTACCTGGCAGAGAAAAAAAACTTTCCAAACATCACGTTCAGGTGGAATTTTAAAATGTGGTCAGCTTTAAAGCTTTTATACCCCACCGCCTCCATTGTGGGTGTTTGCCCTCACGGATCCATTGATCTTTATTTCTTTTTAAACCAGAACCGCCACGGCCAGAAACTGCTGCACCGGCAACGACTGTCCCACTCGCTGCCACACCGACGGTGCGACCCCGAGCTCCATGGCGGTGTGAAGGAGCGGGATGCCGGCGGGTCGGCCGAGAGGCCACGGCCATCTCGGCTAAAAGGGCGGTTGTTTATCGGTGAAAAGGGCAAAGGCGGTCACGCTCGTGTCCTTTCCCCCCTCTGGTAACGCTCATTCAGAGACAGCAAAAGGAGTTTTTTTCCCCAAAAGCCATGGAGAACACCCAAGCCCACTAAAAGCTGCTCCCACACCCCACCCCCCACCCCCCCCCGCCGCCGCCCCGCCAGGCCCCGGCCCCGGGGCTCTCCCCCTCCCGCCGCGGCCCCTCCTCGCCCCGGCCCCGGCGCCCCCCGCGGGCGGGCCCTACCTCGTCGGGGTCGATGCCGAAGGCCTGCCCGATCCGGGCGTAGAGCTGGCGGGCGCTGCCGAAGCCCTCCACGCGGGCCGTGGGGCTGCCGTGCGCCAGCTGCGTGTGGAACTGCAGCCGCGACGCGCCCGGGGCCGCCGCCGGGGCCGGGGGGGCCGGGGTCGGCGCCTCGCTCTCCACCAGCTTGGAGGTCTCCTTGGCCTTGCCCTTCCTCCTGCCCCTCAGCCCCAGCGGCATCTTGCCCGCCGGAGACGGGCTCCCGCCACCGCCCGCCCGCGCCGGACTCTGCCCCGGCGCCGCCCCGGCCATGCCGCCCGCAGGTGAGGCGAGGCCGGCCCGGCCCGCCCCGCCGAGCCCCCGCCCAGCCGCCCCGTCCCCGCTTCCCCGGGCAGCCCGGGGGGTCCCGCGGCTCGGCCCTGCCCCTGGCCCCCGCCCCTCCGGCCTCAGCCCGGCGCGGTGGCGCAGCCAGGGCCCCGGCGGGGGAGCGGCTGTTCGTAGGGACCGATAACGGACCCGTCACCCTCGGGACGGGGGCAGACAGGGCCCGGGGCTTTCCTCCGGAGCGGGGCCAAGGGCGCTCTGCCCCAGCCACGCCGCGGCTGCCACGGCCCCTTCCCCACCCGAGGAGAGGCCTCTCCTCCACCTCGGCCCGGCCGTGCGGCAGGCCCAGCGTGCCCACCCGCGCACCTTCAAGGGCTTTCCCCAGACGCTGGACAAACCCCCGTCGTAATAAGCTTACCCGTCTTTCCCCTCACTGGTAGTTCGGAATTTCCACTAATAACAAAGCACTAAATACTGGTCAGAACCGGGACGCAGAAGAAGACATGATGTACACAAGGGCTTCGGTCAACTCTCACTTATTATTTACCACCTCGGTACACAGTGCACCTGTAAAGCCCCACGGATAAATAAAGCGATAGCCATAGGAAGCAGAGTTTAAGAGGCTTCCTGTTGAACTGGCCGACAGCTTTGAAATACGGAGTTTGAACATATAACTATTTGAAAAGCGTATTTTCTAACATTTAGTAGATTTAAAATGTATCCTTCACCGAGACAGAGAAATGTGTTCCACAGAGTGAGTTGATGTTCACAGAAGACACCGTCCGTGCTCCACCATAATGACACTCACGTTGGGGGAACCGCTCCATTCTCACCGGGGCACTGAGCCCACTCGGGGTGTGCGGAGGGGAAATCTCAGGAGGCGACACCCAGGAATCTGCTGTCAGGCTGCAGAGAGAAGCAGCGCGGCCCTACTGCACCTTCTGACTCCCAGAATAAAAGAGACAAACCCCAGGGGACAGAACGAAACGGTGTTCTGGCAGATGGAGTCAGACGAGGTAGGCACAGAGAAGGGAACTATTAGGAGGCAGCCCAGAGTCTGAAGTTCTCAGCACCGCTAACCCAAGAGTTCCTGGGGCATCTCAGAACATACACACAACCGTTAAACTGATTGTGTTGTAGTTCAAAGCCAGCTGGATTGCAGGCTTTCCAGCTAGCAGGTGGCAGATCTAACTGAATACTCAAAACCACTTAACTTTTATCCAGGTCTAATCTAAGACAATTGGATTCAAGATTTATATTAATTTTCTAGTCATTTCCACCAATAAAAACCAGCACCACAGAACAAACTTACCATCACACTTTAATGGGTGACTTTGCAATCCAGTTTGAAACCAGGGAACTTGCACTGAGGATTTCTCTCAACTTGGGGAACTGTGTGTCCTGTTCCCCTTACTGGATGCCATTCAGAGGGCACCTTGGCAAGAGCTGGGTAAGATTGTGGTGAGATGAAACGAGACAGGTTACACAGCAGTATCAAACTGTTCATGTTCGTTCTCATATTTAGGGGTTTTTGCTGGTTTGCAATTTTAAATGGGCAATTTCTTTTAAAGCATGTCTTTCCCATGTACTAAAAGCACAAAGGAATTGGTGACGGTGACAAGAATTCATGCCTTGGCTCTACCGATCTCGATCTCTGCCAACTCACTACCTTCTGAAGAGAAGATGAATCCATGTTAACAAACAATACATACCGTTTACAGTCACTATTGATGTTAACAGTCTAGATAATGTAAATTAAACCACTCACGTTTCCACGTCGTGACATACGGAGGTTGTGCAGGGCTGTTTCAAAAACTCATGGACATTGACATGGCCAGAATTCAGGTGTCTGTTGCAAAACTTTCTTCCACAGAAGCGCCAACGTTTCCGTGTTCCACGTGGAGGTGGATGGAAACGACAGCCGCAGTTGAGCAAGAACGATGCTGACCCTGCTTACGGCTGGGAGCAACAGCACCAGCTCTTCACTACGGGAAGGAAAAAGCCGAGACAGCAGAGCTGGCCGAGTCAGCTGGCCGTCACACCGCGCTGTTCAGCGCAGACAGCACGGGGCGTGTGTACGCCATCACTGCTTACGTGACGCAACAGGTGAAACTAAACCTTTTTGCTGTGTTTGGATCAGAGGAAGGTAACATTGCACAGACCCTGAACCATCCCGGAAAGCCCAACCCAGGACAGCGCCTGCAGGGAACTGCCAGAGCAGCCCCCAGCTCCGGCAAGAAGCCGTGAGAAGCGTCCAAGGCTCAGGTCCAGCTGTCCCTCGCTGCTGCACGTACGGATTTTCTGCTGAGCCACCAACACTGTTCACAATATTGCTCCGATGGTGGATTAGTTTCCTCCATTTCCATTTCACCAGCACAACCTGGTGTTGACGGAGTGATCTGCAGAGCTAGAAACGGGTCAGGCTGCCGAGAACCTCCAAGAAGAAAAGCCTGTAACGGACACACGGCATTTTCTCCAAGCACAGCCAGCCCCGCTCTCGGGCTTCCTTGACTGCACACCCACTAGGGAAGTATCTGCCAACGTTAATCAGCACACACCCAAACTAGATCACGAATCCAGCGATCCAGGATAGTTAGGGTCCAAAAACTACTTAAATTTCACTTTTGTAAGTGACATCGCCAGAGAGTTAACCATGTCAATAAAAATGTTAATAATAATCCATCATTAGCCTTAGTTTTAGAAGGAAAAAGAAACCAGGTGCTAAAAGAAAAAAAAGGAAAAATGGGTTTTCAGTCCTTTTATCCCACGAGTACACTGCACGCTGCAGTTCATCACGTTCTTTGGTTTCTTGGCCACACAGTCGGGAGGTGTGAACCGTGGCATGCCACAGCCGTGAAGTTGGTGACAAAAAGTGTTGAATAGAACATCGTGTTACCGGGCATGAAACAGCACGGTGCTACACCGCAACTATCGGGACAGAAAATTGTTTCCAAAAAAATACCTGTACACGCACCTACCTGTATCTATGACTTTGGCAGTTCTTACCTGCAGCAGACGGTACCTTTCTGGTCACTATGCTGCAAACAAAGCAACTGCTTAAAAGAATTACTGGTATGACCAGAGCACAAAGAGCTGCTTGTGAGATATTTCCGGACCTTATCTTCTTTAGTCTAATGAAAATATGACTGAAGAAACACAGCTGGTGTTTGTAAGTATCTGTGATAGCTTTAAATGGACATAAACTGTCTAAAGAAAAGAATGTTGATAAAAATAAAGCTGAAGTTTCCTACTCATAAATAACGTCTAAAACTAATTTTTAAGCTACTGGAGGACACTGCAAAACAAGGCCTTTCGGTAAGACTGCATTCCCACCGCTATGTTAAGACAGGAGCTCAAGCAGGGCTGCCTGTGACAGAGGGAACCGAGCGCCCTTACCAAAACTTAGGGCTCTTCTCGAGTCTGGCCATGCTCACTCAGTACGCACGTTCTGCCCCTGACACGTGAAAAACACCAAGCAGCAAAGCCACCCGCCGACACTCCGTGCCGCTCACTTTGCACACCGGCTTTGGTGCTGGAACTGTGACTCGATAGAGAACGGAGCAGGATCCCGGAATTTTTATCCCGCTCCTATTGCTTTTAAAATCAGTTTGCTGGTGTACGAGGAAAATAAAGATACATGGTTTTCCTGGGCTGCTCTCAGCAGTGGCACAGTTGGCCACAGCTTGTCTGGCAAGGGCTGCTCCTCACCGACCCCAGCTCACCAACCTTTCACTGGATAGGAATTCACTTGGGCGGAACACGCCATGAAGTGCTTCTTCAGGGAAACGCTATAGGGGATTTCAGGAGCTGCCTGCAGAGGGATTCTGGGGTTTTAATTATTCACACAGCAGGAGTGTGAAGATGACAATTTGTCCTTGATAAAGCAACCAGGCATGACTTAACAAGATCACGGCTATACAGCTCCTCCCTTGGGTAAGCCAGTAATTCCAAGGGAACAAAACAAGCACAGGCCCAAGGGGAGCAACAGTAGACCTCTACTCCCACTCTTTAGATAACAGAACAACTAACTGGAGGAGCCTGAAGGAAGCAAATCATGCCACCTAATAGTCCATTGCTGAGCAGTCCGACAAACGAAGAGCCGAGACTCTGCACTTCCAGGAGATCGGTACTGCCGTTCGCACACCATCCAGTAGTGAATGCACAACCACCCTGGTCCTACGGGGTTTGTTCTGTAAGCACTACAGCCAGAAACAGTAACGTCAGCTGCAAAGGACAACTAGCATTGATGGACTGGAAAATTGTCTCTTACTGGTACTTACAATAGCATGTCCATGTCCCGTATTTTTTAAGTCTAGCATAGGAATTCCAGTGCACAGCATTTCACCCCGAATCACAGCAGATTTCACTGGTGAGATAAAACCTGTCCTACCCCCAGAGGACGTTACCAGTGAGCCAGCCTAGCACAGAAGCAGCACGTGCCAGAAAGGAACAGAGTGCATTCAGTTTGCCAGTTGCCTGGTCACCTCCAGACCCTCTCAGAAGCTTCATCCACCACATGAACTCAAGAGGGGGGCCAGGAGAATCGGCGAGCACGAGAGCTGCCATAACCCCTGCGACTGGGAGCTCTGCAAGTGGATCCCTATGGACTGACACTGAAGTCAGGGGAAGCGCCTCTGCATGGGGCACGGAGCGCTTTTCAAACGTGAGACTGACCCCATCTTCACCAACACACTTCTGTTCTCCTCCACATCACCAGAGTTTAGTGCCTGTCCCCCACCCTTGCTGCCGCCTGACACCGCAGGCACCATTCAGCCACGCACACCATTCTCTCAAACCCCTATCTAGGCACTTGCCATTGGATAACCCTGTCAGCCCGACACACAGGTCGCCACCGAGCGTGCAAGTGCCCAAAGCAGTGACGTCAGTCTGCCACAACAGGGTGAGACATGGCAATTCACCAGCCTGGCCCTTTCCAGAATCAGTCAGTTGTCCGTGGACAGAGCAGAGCCCTCGCGAAGGCTGCAGAGCTCAGCAGCACCCCAGACAGGCAGTTCCTGTTTTAAGACTGCATCGTCACGTGAGTGAGACCAACTCATTGAGGAGTGGCAAAGGCATCTTTAAGGGCTTAAAGGTTTGGGTGTTTTCTAAGGCTAAAATATATTTTAAGACTGAAGGGTTATAGGCTAAGAATAGAAAAAGAAATGATGTAAATGTGTCTAGGATCATGTAGCCTTAACTGAAGGCCAAGAAAAACACAGTTTGGAAATCACTATTGTTTTCCTCTCCATCCTGGTTTCAGCTGGGATAGAGTTAATTTTCTTCCCAGTAGCTGGTACAGTGCTGTGGTTTGGATTTAAGATGAGAATGATGTCGGTGCCACAGGGACGGTTTAGCTGTCACTGAGCAGTGCTCTCACTAAGTCAAGGCCTTTTCAGC
Organism: Leptosomus discolor; assembly: GCF_034619465.1. Classification (NCBI taxonomy): domain Eukaryota; kingdom Metazoa; phylum Chordata; class Aves; order Leptosomiformes; family Leptosomidae; genus Leptosomus; species Leptosomus discolor. The sequence goes on from NC_141393.1 coordinate 85,359,347, forward strand.
TTCTCCCCCCACCCCACCAGCGCGCGGGCTGGGGGCACAAGGAGCTGGGAGGGGACACACCAGGACAGGTGACCCCAGCTGACCAAAGGGACATCGCAGACTGTAGGACGTCACGCTCAGCAATAAAACTGGGGGGAGGTGGTGGTGGGGTGACAGCCTGCTGCTCAGGGACTGGTGGGTGGTGCGCAATTGCATCACGAATCGCTTGTTTTGTATATTCTTTTATCATTATTTTCCCTTCCTTTTCTGTCCTATTAAACTGTCTCCACATCAACCCATGGCTTTTACCTTTTCTCTGATTCTCTCCCCCATCCCACTGGGGCAGTGAGCCAACGGCTGTGTGGTGTTTGGCTGCCTGTCGGGTTGAACCCCAGTGCTCTCCCAACAAAGACTAAACACCAGCCAGTTGCACCCAGCATGTCTCCAAAAAAAATTTATTAACACAAAGCATGACTCATTAACAGGGCAAGTTTAGTTTATGCAGGCATAGGGCTAGTGCCACTTACCAAGCAGCAGAACTGATTCTCGGCCCAATACAACTCCCTCTCCGGGCTGCTGATTTATTGTGGAACGGGCCCTCCAAAAAACAAGCCCCACAACTAACAGCAGATTATCCGCCAAGACAGCGGCCTCCTCCAGTCTCTAAGCAGAACTGTGCAAGGTCAGGAGTTCCACGGCACACCGATCCCTGTGCACAGCTCAGCCGCGGCCTTTAAGCCCAAGCCAGCTACAGGCCTCTTCTCACCCACGCTTTGGCTCTTTAGCATCGAAGGTACAGCCGGTCCAAGAGCTTCACTTACCGCACTATGCGTCAGCCTGATGGATGCCTGCTCCCTGTGCTCGGATTTTTGGGAATCAGACATGGATACTGTTTTGAACATTTAACTAAAACCACCAGAACTATCACATCTGAGAGTCAGAACACTGATAACCTCATCTGACTGACCACGGTAACACAGACTGCTCCTCTGCAGCACCGTTTGCGAGGTCTGGACCGAAGGGCATATTGAAACCAGGGGTGAATATGAGAGGAGGACCTACAAAAGGGGACGCTCCCACCCTATGAGAGGCAAAGGGAAGGGAGTACACACAGTTACAAGATGAAGGTGGCAAGAACAGTGGAGACCCCACCCCAGTGAGACAGTCTGCCCTAACGGAGTAAACGAGTCAGGACTCAAAACCCACCTGAAACCACAACATCTGTTCAAGGCACCACCAAGAGGCTCCAACAAGTTTGCCGCACAGGTAACACCGAACAGGCTTGTGGAAGAGCGGCACACCAACACCCTCGTGACACCAGGCAGCCTGCTCTGGAGCAAGCGGAGTACCGCCGCACGGCAGGAAGGAGAAACGCTTGCCACGCAGCTTGCCCTGCTCCTCCAACAGCCTGAGGCTGCCCTAAAGCTTGATGTTGGGGACATCAAAAAGGTTCTTTAGAAGCAGAGGTTTTCCGTGCACTTGCTGAGTGACCTCCTCCAAAGTAACCAAACGACTTTCGCTTTCTACGGCACCTCGACACCTTCAGGAGACCAAACCATCCTCCTCGCCCCAGCTTCAAGCAGGTCCCCTTTTACTGCCATGTATTTCAGCAGTTACAGATATAGCAGGTGACTGCATATTTGCATCCTTCTCCCAAGTAGCCTTTATTAAATAATTAAGTGGGTTTTAAAACATAACTTAAGCACATTTTTTGATTAGAAAAATACTAATTTTTGTGAATCCTGGATTAGATAAATATTAATGCTCCCTCTTATACTTTGAGGTAATTCCACATGCTGTTTTCTGGAACACATACTTTGTTACCTCTCCGTAAGAAAAGAAATACAAGCATTTCATACCAGTCCTATAGTTCTGTATTTTGAGCATGAAAACAGTTGGAAAAGTTTAGTTTGCTATACATACATATGTATACCTCTAAATACACAAGATACTGCAATTCCGCAATTTAACACTACTCCTCTTACCTGAAGATGGTTACAAAAAATAGTTGTAGTTGCTGTAACACTTTTTTTTTTTTAACAAGTCGGACTATGTTTACAAGATCCTGGATTACAAAATGCTCAATTCCATTAGCTTTTAAACCAACAAACAGGTATTTTAGCATTATATGCTTTTAAAGTCATGTAGCTTATAGCATCTGCCATCATAACAAAAGAGAAGAGAAAGTTAAAAACCAACTTTACATTTTTTACTTAAAAACCACATAAGAAATGCAATACGGAACATACTGAAATGGGAATTTTTGGAACAAAAAATATATAGTGTTAACAATATGCATAAGCACTAAGCAGCAAGTTTTTTCCCTTTGTGATACTGCTCCAGCAATTGTTTAGTTCCTTGTAGATTTAGGACTACAACTAACTGACAATGCATGAAGAGATCTGCAGTTGCAATACTGACTCAAACAGTATCCCCCAGAAGTTCTATTCCTTTGAGTAACAGAAATAGGGTTGTTCTTGTGCTCATCAAAAAGTTACTGTGAATTAAATCTCAACTTCCATATGATTTACTTTCCTGCAGAAAATCACATATCTATGAAGATAATACTGCTATTTCTTAAGCTACCTAACAGAGCAGGTAACTACTAAATTTCCAGAGGCAAAAGGCTGACAGCAAGTCTTACGTATTTTCTTATGAAGAAAACAAACAAACAAACAAAAACAACCTTTGAAAGTGTTATTAAAGCACTGTATCATGGTTTTAAACTCAAGTAATAAAGCACGCCCGCAAGGCATTTCTTTCACCAAAATCATGCTGCAATCAAGGGAACCAGCCCTATCACTATATTATAAAACTAGAGTATTACAGAGGGCTCTCCACTTCCCCATTCACCTTTTAACTCTAAAGACAAGTAACTCATATTTGTACTCAAAAAGACTCAATTTGAGTATGAAAGTTTACGGGCAGCCCCTATCTCGCTGCGTCCTAGGCAAGCTTTCATTTAGCTACGACCTGGGCTCTTCCTCCTTCTTCGTGGGAGACAAGCCCAGCCTTTGAAAATAAGGACTCCTTGGAATCAGCACGGTCTTTAAACACCTGCACTAGCCAAAGGCTCACCCAGCGTCTGCGCAGCTTCATCTCAGGCACAGACCTACCCCCTCAGGATTCAAGCTGCCATCTGCAGAGCATGGCCCACAGCACTGCCTGGGGACAAGTGCCAAGGCCAAATTCACTCGGGTGGGAAGGAACCTCTTGGGATCAGGGGGTCCAACAGCCCTGCTCCAGCACAGTCAGCTGCAGCAGGCTGCCCAGGACCACGTCCAGTCGGGCTTCGAGGGACGGTGACTCCTCAGCCTCTCTGGGCACCTGTTCCAGTGGCCGACCACCCTCACAGTAAAATGGTGTTTCCTTGTGCTCAGATGGAATCCCCTGTGGTTTAGCTTGTGCCCACTGCCTCTGAGTCCTGTCACTGAGAGCTACTGAGAAGAGCCTGGCTGCCCCATCTTCATTCCCTCCCAGCAGGTATTTACATGCAGTGATAAGATCCCCCAAGCCTTTTCTTCCCCAGGCTGAAGAGCTCCAGCTCTCTCAGCCTCTCATATATGGCCCTGTGCCAGACCTACTCCAGTAAGTTACCTTTCTCGTACTGGGGAGCCCAGAACTGGACGCAGTACTCCAGATGCAGCCTCACCAGGGCTGAGCGCAGAGGGGAAGGATCACCTCCCTCAGCCTGCGAGCAAAGCTTTGGCCTTTGTTGCCACCAGGGTGCATTGCTGTCTCACGGTCAGTTGGTTGTCCACCAGGACCCCATGGTCTCAGCGAAGCTGCGTCCCAGTCAGTCAGCTCCCAGCGTGTACTACTGCCTCGGGTTACTCCTCACAGAGCAAGACTTTGCATTGCCTCTCGCTGAGCTTTGCCAGTCCTCTGTCCAGTTCTCCAGCCCGCTGAGGTCCCTCTGAAGGGTGGCACGTGATTTGGCATTACCAGCCACTCCTCCCAGTTTTATGATTTGCAAACTTGCTGAGGATGCACTCCATCACATCATCCAGGTCATTAATGAAGAGGATGAACAGTATTGGCCCCAATATTGAGCCACAGGGTACACCACTACTGGCTTGCCTCCAACTGGACTTTGTGCTGCTGATTGCACCCCCCTGTGCCCACTCATTTGGCCAGTTTTTAATCCACCCTACTTGCCACTTATCTAACCTGTACTTTACCAGTCTGTCTACTAAAGTCAGGGTAGACTATTCTCCTGTCAACCACAAAGGTGGTCACCTCACTGTAGAAAGCAATGAGGTTGGCCAAGCACGATTTCCCCTTTGTAAATCTATGTCGACTACTCCTGATCGCCTTCTTGTCCTTCATGTGTTTGGAAATGCTTCCCAGGAGGATTTTCTCCACTATCTTCCCAAGGACTGAGGTAAAGCTGACTGACCTGCAGCTCCCCAGATCTTCCTTCTTGTTTTTCTTGAAGATAGGAGTGATATTTGCTCTTTTCCAGCCTACCAGAATGTCTCCCAGTCTCCATGACCATTCGAAGATAGTTAAGAGTGGCCCTGCAATGGCACTAGCCAGCTCCCTCAATGTTTTGGGGTGCAACCCGTCAGGCTCATTCCAGTTGAAGTGCACCCTAATCTGGTCCTCCACCAGAGGGTCCAGACCTCCCCTCTGGTCTCAGGGGCCTGAAATTCCTGAAGGCTCGTTTTACTGGTAGAGACTGATGGAAAGAAGCCACCAAGTATCTCCGCCTTCTCCATGTCACTTGTCCCCAGCTTCCCTGCCCCATTCGACAGCAGGCCCGCCATTTGCTCTCCAGGGACTTGCAGGATCCCTTCGTGCTGTGCTGCCCAAAAGCTGAGGAACCACCCCGGGCAAAGGGCTGCTCTGCTCCTCGAGCCCCAGGCCCTCTGCCAGGCTCAGGAGGCAGCCCAGCCCTCACGCAGGCCGGGGCAGTGACGGCAATGCTCCCGTTGCGCTGGGGGGTGGTTCAGGAGCCCAAGCTGACTTTCCCGGCCTATGCTTTGTGCAGTGGAAGGCAACGTACCAAAATGAGATCTTCCATGGTTTGCTCTCTAAAACATTTATACACGTGTGCATTTCTGCTACCATCTCCAATTTCTGTATAAACGGGTAATGTTATAGACAGGGCAGGGATGTAAGAAACAAAGTACTTGGAGGGTGAAGTAGTGTATCAGAAATATGTGCTGACTTTGTAAAAACTGACTACATTTTACATCAGGCAAAATAACAAATGAACTTTTCCGATTAAGGAGATGCAAAATAAAATGAGTGGTTTTCCCTGTAAATTTTACTGCAGAAGTCACCTGTGTGACTTGTACTGAACCCTTGTCTTCTCATGCAGCATTACAGTGTTTCCCCCCACCCATCCCACAAAACAAAAAAAACAAGTATTCCACTAGTTGTTACAGATTGCACTTTTAAAGCACAGACTTGCCAGTCTTCTGCATTTCCAGTGTCCTATTTAAGTTGTTGACACAGAGTCTTCATTTTATGAAACTGGGAGGTTTCGCCTAAGTACTTCTTTTGATGCTGGAGAAATGTTATCTGGGAAAATGACTTCAAACTCTATAATTAAGTCTCCACGTTGGTCAGGATTTTTGGGAAATGGCAAACCATATCCTATAATTCTTCTTCTCATCCCAGGCTTTACAACTTCATTTACTGTCATGGGTATGGTTCTTCCTTCTATCGTTGGCACATTGATAGAGCTGCCGCACAAAGCCTAAAGAAAGATTGTATCATGAGAAAAAGAAATTGGTCAGAGCTTTATTCGCACCTACAACTGAATCTGGACTATTCCGAAACGGCTAGCACTGAACAGTAGTGCCACTGTGCACTACCGAGACATCAACACTCACACCCATGCTCCTCTCTTCAAAAGGGAAGGCCTCAATCTGTCACTGAGTACCGGGGAATTTACCAGTCTTACCCAGTGGCCACTGGAGGGTAACTGAGCTTATATATCCTTCAAAGGCTTCATCACATCATACGGTAGCTGAGGACAGAGTGAACTTTTCACTCCTACTTCTCTAGAGATGTCCAGCTTCTCAGTTTCCACTGGAAATTGAGAGTCCTGCTCCATTTTTTGTCTACAATGCAGAGGGGTTTACTCTAACATACCAGCATCTGTGTCACACCAAACTGCAGAACACCACTGAAGTGCCCGTAAGCAGAGGCCTACTGAACTTCTCAGCTGTTTGTGAGCATTTGCAATGCTCAAAGAAAAGCAAGAGACCACTTTGGTGCACTAAACATCAGAGACCTCTTGCTTTATCCAATAGTTTCTTTTCATTACTAGGACCTCCGATAGCACCTTGATTCCTCCAACCTCACCCGATTCAGCATGCTAAGTCTATACTGACCACATCCAATCTACAAAACAACACAATGAGTCTAAATATGCTATTGTGTACGAAGGAACTATATTACCCACATCAACATTAAATACTGTCTTTTCTCCCTCCCTCACCTATTTTAAGGGCTTCACTTCAGATGTATTTGTAGTTAAGAATCATTTAAGAAGGGAGCACATAATGTACACAGAGGTTATGATGCAAGCAAGAGTTTATTTTTCCATCTAGTGCTAACAAAGCAGAAAAACCCATCACACATACTCAGCTATGCTATCTTTTCAATGATGACCATGTCAAAGCTTCGGACCCATAAGAATTCTGCATAGTTGTCTTTCTGATGTTTCCCTTTGAAAGTCAACATGTTTTGACTTGGAATGGAATTTTAAAGAGCTATACCATTTTTGTGGTTATATATAGCTTCTGTAACACCTGTTCACAATAATTTATCCTCATGAAATCAATCTCTCTGTACTTCCAAATCACACTGAAATAACTTATGACATAAAAAGGCAGACTCAGGATCTGTCGGCAGTGAAAATATTTAAGGCGCTTCTACTTTGTCCTACAGAAGCAGCGATATCACAGCAGCACAGAGCACACTGTATCAGATGTACTTGCTCACTGTGTTTGTGTTTGCTAGTTCTATCTGTGTGTGTTACTTCTGCCTAATAGATATTTAGCCAGAAAGGTAAGGTACGAACATTTAAGATATACCAACCCTTACTCTTACTCTTCTGCCTCTATAGCAAACAGCCTGAAACATTCCATTTTTATCAAAGCAGCTATTGCCTGCACTATAAAGAACTGTGCTCTACAGCTGCACGTTGACTTTACACGAGTGAAACTATTTTTAAAGAAAAACCTCAAAGCTTTACTGCTGCCATACCGCTTGTGCAGTGCAGCTATCCTATCATGTTGTAACAGGTTTAAACGTTTAGAGTCATACCAAAAGAGAAACTTACCTCCCTTAAGCTGATCTTAACAGGATAGATAATATTTGATCCATCTCTCTTGAAGTGAGAGTGAGGTTTATCTTTAATGATAAAAACAATATCAGCTGGAATTGTGTTGGGCGTTTCGTCGCCTTCTTTTGGAAAGGTGATTTTGGTGCCTTCTTTCCATCCTCTTTTTATCTCGATAGTAAGAATTTTGTCCTCTGTTCGGACACTTCTACCATCTGGGTTAAGCCTTTTACGTGAAATCCTCATCCTTTTTGTGCAGCCATGATAGATCTCTTCCAACGACACTTTCAGTTCATGGATTACAGGGGGATCTTGTTTACGACGTAACTGGCTACCAACTGTATTCCTTTCCCTTGGAAAACCGTTCATACTGAAACTGGTGAAGGATCCAAACGGATCACCATCCACCTCCATGTCTTCAGTGTCTCTGCCACCAGGCATCCTCCTTCCAAAGAAGATCTCAAAAGGATTCGTGCCGCCAAAGAAAGCTGCAAACGTAGCGTGTGGGTCGCCATGGAAGGAGTACCGGAAGGTACCGCCCTGTCCATCAGGTCCTCCAGCCCCTCCTTTGAGACCTAAATAAGGCAAATAAGCCAAGTTAAAACCAGACTGAAAATTCTTACCAACTAGTAATTCAATAGCTCAAACAGCAACAAAGTTTCTGAAGCTCCAGAATGACTTCTACTTCAGGAGAACAAGTATTCTGACAAGTTTGTTTCATGTGATGAAGCCAGAATTAGCATCTTAGAGGACAGGTCTGCTGGATTCGATCTTTTCTTGTTCTGCAAAGGCTGTCAGGAGTTGCATCACTCTTCAAGATCACTTCTGGGGAAAATTATGCTGTATCACATGCAGCGTTTTTCATGGTCGCCATAGCTCAGCTTTAACTCAGCATTAATTAGCTTTACCTCTGTCTTCCTGCAATTCAGTCTGAGTAAAAGGTAATGTGCCAATAGTCAAGCAGCCGTATGCCTCCTTAACGTTCAGTTTAGAACCCCAAACTCACCACAGCTAGTGGTGCTATGACACACAGCAGGTAAGAATCCTGGGGACTCTTTTCAAGGCAGCCACAAATAAAAATAGTTTGGAAGTTCCTAAGACCCATTGGTACAGGCTGTCACTGACTCTGTGCACAGTCAGAATGTTCTCAAACAGCTTTGTTCTTTCTCTCCTGCCTTCCACAAGGAGAGACCTACATCTCATTTCTCCCTAATATGATTTCACTTACAATTCCCACTGGACAGCCCCTTATACTTCCTGCTCTCTTGTTCCAAACCCAGCTAAAATCAACTTCTTAAACGCCTCTTTCCCAACAGGTGATCTCCAAGTGTTTCCTCCTAACAGTTAGTGCTCTCCTGCACTGACCATTTCAGAATACCTTCTCAAACCTTTAAGATGAAAGGCTGAAAGTCTTCTTAAGAGACTTTTATTTCTAAACTTATGATGTTTAGTTATTTTATTTTATCTTTTTCAGTCTTAGAGCAGCTCAGCACTACAGCTGCTATCCAAATTCCATAGCCAGGAGAATGTGAAGGCTTACATTAATAAAGCACGCATTCCCTAAATTTGAAAGAGGGTTGTTTTGGGGATTTTTTTGTCTCGGCGTTTTAGACCTTCTATACGCAAGCTTAACACTGGTTTCAACAGTAACCAAGCAAGATGCTAGAATGAGAAGGCTTTCCCCATCTCAGTACCGGACCATATTACAAGTACTTAGCAGCATGTAGCACATCCTTCTGTCACAGAACTGTCAATGTCAAACAAGCAGATCTGTGATAGCAGAAGGACACCTCCTGCAACAGCTAGCCAAAAGTTACTGAAGGTATATCAAGCTCTTGGCTGTAAAAACACCGAGGTGTTCTCCTTCCTCCCACCCCACTCCCTGCCTTTCCCTCACAACTACTAGTCACACTCTCCAGCACAACTGAGGAACTCAGCCACAGAAGCATCAGGAGGTATTTCCAGATTCACCATTCTAAAAATTCACACTTTCATTTAATATTATGCCCCAAACGAACAGAAATCCTTGTTTTGAACCTCTGCCTTCAAGTAATCAATACTAGGCTGCCAAAGGCTGCATTGCTTTATGAGCTCTACTTGAAGCTCTTTGGTAAAAGTGACTACAATGATTATTTTGGGAAAGTAGTGAGGATGAGCTGCTACACAGGAATCTAAACCGCAGGTGAATCCACAGAGCAAATAGGTTTATAATGACATACACAAAGTGTGTGTGTGTGGGGGGGGGGGGGGGGGGGAGGAGGAGGAAGAAGTGCAAGAAGGCAACAGACCCAAGGCCTCCGGTATCCCCACACACGCTTTTTTCCTAGAATGCTTCAGTAACAGCACTAAAGCCTTGAACACATGCACTGGAACACAAGGCCAAAAGCCCTGCATCCTCTGTAGAAGCTGAAGATCTTCTACCTTAATTTACAGATTTTAACAACCGTATTAAGTCCTATGGGTGACAACGGACCAAATTTTATTATGCATTCATAAGAACCCACAATTTTCCCCAAACTGCTGCTATTTAAGTGTCCTCCTTTATATCAGTAAAAAACAGGGCCCTGAGAGAACAGCAATGAGTGAATGGACCTACTTGTCATGACGGAAGTAATTATTTCACATTGAATTTCTGATACCATACATTAAGGGGAGGGATGTTAATGACTTCCTCTGTTGCTCAATCATACGGCTGAAAGTCACATTGGTCAAAAATAAAAAAAAGTCATCCTCTCCAGATAACCATTTTAGGATAAATATGACATTTCTGAGGCCTCATTCTCTTGGCATGTTATCACTGCTTACAATTAAAGCTAAAAAATTGTTCTGGTATTTCATGACATCAGCCAAATTCTTTCCTCTCCAGGCAAGAAGCCAAGGACAACTACAGGCTGGACACCTGGGCTTCTGCTCAGAAGAACTGCCCGGCCTAGATCAAGCAGACTGCCCTTTAGCAAAGATTTAAGAAAAGAATATATCTCTCTTCAGCTGCACCCCAAAAGGTGCTACGGCAGGGGAAGACAGCAGCAACAGATCCCAGAAAGCTATTTATGGGTCACACAAACTTTTTCAATTCAGTAACTTTTTGCCTGTCAAGTATTTGCGATTTTAAAAAAAAACATAAAACCACGTTAAAATAAAACATTAAAACTAGAAAAGCACTAAAACTCTGCAATACACTTTACATTAAAAAAGCTGATGAGCCAAACTTCCAAGCCGTACAAATACCTTGCCTAAAAATCAACACATGCCATGATTTCATGCACCATCTCTGCTTATTTTGCTTCATGCGACACAACGAAAGTGCCCGATCGGAGTACAATAGAGACATACATACCTTCCTCCCCAAACTGATCATAGATGTCTCTCTTTTTGGGATCACTCAGCACTTCATAGGCTTCTGCAACCTCTTTGAATTTCTCCTCTGCATGGGGAGATTTGTTCTTATCCGGATGCCATTTAAGCGCTTGTTTCCTGTAAGCCTTTTTGATATCCTCGTCGGAAGCCCCCTTTTCAATTCCCAGGATAGAATAGTAATCTTTCCCCATCCTGAGTGCTGGAGGAATTCAGATCTTCCTCGCTATAAAGAAAGCAGTGTCCAGTGTCTTAGCAACGCAGAGATGCTAGAGAAGGAAAAATAAAAATCAAATTTGGAATCGAAACAAGGAACTGTTACGAATCAACAAACACCGCTACGTTAAAGCAACACTAGACAGCTTCTCCGTCTTCCATTCCTCCCCCGCTGCTCATTTATAAATAATTACACACACGGGACAAGACACAGCCCTCTGCAGAGCCCTCCCACTACGCGACGTGTCTCCGCTCTTTCTAGAACGACCAGCAGCCTGGACGTCACTTCCCCGGCTGCCCAGCCCGCGCCGCTGCCCCTCGCTCCCGCACGCCTGCGTGCACTCACGCAGAGCCCGCCGAGCTGCCGCTTCCCCCTTCTCAAGCAACCAGGAGGGTTAAAGGTTTGGCAGTGTGATGCGGTGCCTATCCCCACCAGGGCTGAACCCCTCAGCTCTGAAGGCAGAACTGCCCCAACAGAAACGCAGCAGCCCCTGAGCAGTAATTATAGCGTTTTACTTCACAGTTTCTATAGAGACAGCTGCACACACAACCGTTTTCCAAATATATCAACACAGATTTGCACTCTTTCCAGCAAAGACTATGAAGTATCTTACACCCAAGTTAACTACAAAGCTTCAGAAAGCATAATTAAAAATAAAATTAAGCCACCCTCAACCACAGTTGACTGCAGCCTTGCACTATTAAGCATTAAGAAATCAAATCTGAGCAAGAAGTACCACTCCATTTGCCACCACTCGAGCCACTCAAGGCAGACCAAAACTGTCACCCCCTGCCCTGGCCTCCTCCTACCAGGAGATACATCAAGACTATTATACAAGTATGGCAACACATCATGGCTTTCATCTGGGGAGATGTTAATAACAGAAAAATACCTGGTTCCTACGTGTTTGTTTTACAACACACAGTGCAAGTTTTGCTTTTGAAGGATTTCTCGTGCTCTGCAGAGGGAACGGTACCAAGTTTCAGACTGCAAGATTTCTTTCAGGTCATAGTTCAGAGCTATAGGTCATGAAATTATCCCTACTCCTCAGTACAACCACAAACTTCAACAGTGATTAGCATCACTTGAAAAGTAACTCCTCCCTGGAACCAAGTATTAAAATACACCAGTTTTGGTCACCTCTAGAAGTTGCCTGTATGAAGACATTTCTAGGCTCAATTATGCTTGTACAAAGACAATTAGGCTCAACTGCCTTCCTTCTAGTGATTAAAAAAGTTTAGGAAAGGCGGCATACAGCAGTCAAGGAGCCACCAAACCCGAGGGGAGAACACCAACTGTCTGATTCAGGAAGCATCATATCTGTTTTCCAGAACCTGCTCTAACTTAAAAGGGGGCTGATCAGAAGAGATAGAAAATTTCTCCCAAACCGGAGAGCACCAGAAAAAGATGTAGGACTTTTTTTGTGTGTGTGGGTTTAAAACATGTGTCATCCCCCTATCCCTCACATCATATCTATTCTTTTCCAATTTCTGCAATGGAATATACCAGATTCCCTCAATGTATCCAGGATTTGCTCTATTTTTTTCACAGTCCCCTTAGAATAGGGTGGGAAAGATCATTACAGAATAAAGACGAGCTTTCATCACAATATTTGAGAAAGCAGGAACCACCTTTGCATATCTGTAGCTACTCTTTCAACGCAACAGAGGCCAAAGAGTATTGCAAGTAGGAATCAGCTCCCCTGGCCAGCAAATACCTCAGGACTTACTCGCATTTTTGGAACACAGGGAGCCACAAGGTTACAATGAACTTTACAGCTGAAGGAGGAAGTTGTTGCTGACCTCCATGTGGAACAAAGCTAGTCTCTTACTTATCACCCTTTTCTACCTATCTTTCTTTAAAAAGTGCTACTGTTGTTAATTTACAGTTAGTATTTCAGATACATTATTGCAGATCCATATCTTAAATCCGGCATTTTCTCCACTATGGAGTCCTGAAAGCAGCAGGTACAATACTTCGAGTTAAAACAGGGCTTCAACTGATTTCACGTAAGATGTAACACCACTCCCTAAGAAGCTACTTCCCTGCCCTGTTTCAGTGGGCAGTTTTAACCTCACTACGCTCAAGCAAAGGTTGCAAACACGACAAGCCCCCATCCAAATGCAGCAGTTACACCACTCTGAACTATAACAGCAAACAACCTTCATCACTAGTGACAGAGTCACATTGAGAGCAGCCTGACATTCTCCTGCAAAACCAAAACCAGCAGCACAAGGAGCTGTTCTGCTCAGCTGTGTTCCCGGAGCGGTGCAAGCAACCTCTGCCAGGGTCACAGCCACAGCCCTCAAGTATTCCCAGCGGTGAGTGTCCGAGCAGGGCCCCTCGACAGCTATGTCACTGTGCTGTCACACAACAGAACGGTCACAACAGCAATAGCTCAGACCAGTCTCAGGACTGTATTTTTCATCATGTTTTTCAAAACCTCTGGTCGATCGAAGTGGCAGAAGGTATACATGCTAGTTTAAAAAAACAAGGTGTAAGAAGTTCTTCCTGTTGAGAAGATTATATTAAACAGTTACCTCTCCTTTTAAATATCAAAAGAACACTCAAGGAGCTGCAACTAGCAAGGCTTAGTTAGCATTCCCCCACCCCACCCCCCCTTTTGTAAAGCACAGTAATTAATCTCTCAGGTTTCATTAAGAGACTCAATAGTCAGGATTTCTTCTTAAATCAAAAGTTTATTCTCCTCAAACTTACAGAACAAATTTTGTTAACACCAAAAGTTACACTGGGACTTTCTGCTGACAATCACAGTGAGTAAGTGTTCAGGCATCCTTTCTCTCCCTGCAGAGGGGAACATGCTATTCTGGCCTAAATGCCAAGTTATACCCTAATTAGGGAAGTTATTCCCTAAAAATGAAGTTTCATGAGATTCTGAGCGAGATGTACAGCAACGATTACATTCCTTCGACTTCCTGCCCTGCATGAGATCTTCATGTCAGAACCAATTTACCATTTGCAGTCTGCAATCTCCTGCCTTCTCGGAGCCCACGGGATAACTGGAGCACCTCCTTCCACAACGCTTGTTCCTTCTTTTTCTCCACACTGAGAACTTCCTTTCATCACATAATCAGAGATCTTTTGGCAATACGAGCAGGCTGCAGATCCTCTCACATGCTTATTGAGCTCTGTAGCAATGTGTAATAGATCGAGAGATACGACTCTCTTAGAATTAGTGAAAACATTTTAATTATTATTATTAAAAGACTAGCATGCACAAGATGAACATCTGGAAATCGTGCTAATGATCACTTGGGCATATCTGATCATACCAGCACTTCTTCAGACAGCGAAATCCATCTGGCAAGTGTGCTAAGCTTTTACATCTTCCAGTCTTCTAGTTTTAGAGCAGTTTCAAGGACAAGTAATAAATCACAGCTGCTTCATTGTCATAACTGAATATCTGACCTTTGCAACTCTTTATCATTAATTTTGTCATTTTATCCCACATTCCTCTTCAGAGTTAACAAACCCAAAGAAACAAAAATCTTTCATGTACTCTCCACAACATGGACTTCTGGCATTGCTGCCCCTTCAAATAAGCACAGATAAACAGAGAGCAAAACAGCTTTAAAAAAAAAAAAAAAAAAAGAGAGAAGCACATATTTAACTTTACTGCTCTAGTCTTATCTTTCCTGTTACCACACACACCTAGAAGCAGAAGCGTTTAAGAAACTCTTCTAGACTGTGAAAAGATTCTGCTTCCAATATGTTTGAATAAGATTCTTGGGTTTTGTTTAAAAGCCTGAAAAAGCATCCCTGCAAAACCAGGTAAGTCATCACCTAGTGTGCGACAGACGAACTCGTTATGGGATCATTTTGTACTTTGCAAGTTTCTCCATCTCTGCCTTGAGCTCTTCCTCTCTCGCAGCAGAGCTCAGAAACACCACGGGGCGTTTTGTCAGGGATCCCCGAGCCCTGCACCTCCGTCACCTCTTCCTTCAGAGAGGAACCTCGCATCCCAGTGCCGCGAGGCGCCCGCACTGCACGCACCGTTCCCAGTGCCATGTCCCGGGCCACCTCTGGCCTGTCCCCTTTTCCTGCAGGGAGGGGTGGCTGCCGTGTCGTGACTTTAGGGGCACTGACAGCACGCAACCCTCTCTGTGGCCACGGCTGGCCTCGCTGGGACAAGCCAACAGTCGTGCACCCTGCGACTTACTGCTGCCTCCCAGGAGCAAGGCACTGAACCATGGGTCTGTAAATCAGTAAGGCCATCATCCAAGACTTCACTTCTGAGCCTGAGCTGGACCACTCGTATTCAGCATGAGCTTGAGTCAGTATTTCAGTGAGATTATTGTTGCTTTAAAGTATCTTCCCCACCATGCTCTCTGAACAACCACAGTCAAACTCACACAGAGATGAGCGCTACACATGGTAAGTTTGGCAGAGCAGTGGGAGCAAGGTCGTATCACTTCCAGGCCTTAGAATAGCTGCACTGATGACATTAACTTTGAATTAGTTGCTTTTTTTAAAGAAGCCGTCATAAGAACAACTGAAATAAATTAAGGGAAGATTCACAATAATAGTTACCCTGAACTCAAATTCTAGATTAATCACAAATTAGCACCAGTGTAAGGCTATTTTAAGGAAAAGCTTCTAAGCAGAACAGTGTTGTTATTCCCTGGAGTACCTGAAGTTGAATAAAAATGCTCGTTATTAACTTTAAATTAAGCCATTTCTTCTGCATCCCTCAACTATCAAACCTCAGAAACAAAACTGAAAAGGACAGGGCTGGATCGCAGAACGAGTTGAAGAGCAAACAAAACCACAAAGGCAAATTCCAGACAGATCACCACTATAAATACACATGTGCACGTAAATGTCAAGGCAGAGGAGCCAAATCCCTCCCCAGAAAAAGCTTTCACATTTAAGTTTCATAATATTTGCAAACCCACATTAATGAACGGAATAAACTGACATTTGTCTACAGTGCTTTGAAGAAAGCACATCCATATACAATGGTGAAATCTCCTACAAGATCACCCATTCTCAGAGGGAGAAAAATTTTGAGAATGGCTTTTCTCCCCCTCCATCTTTAAGTGTATGTAGCTGCTGACTGAGCTACGGTTATACTTTCGGGCTCTGAAAAAGACCTTGTGCATGCGAACGCCATTCATTAGAGGTTCACTACAGAAACGTTCAGTAGGTGGTCTCTAAAATAAATTTTAGAGTTGACAACAGAAGCAACAAAATAGTTGAAATTGTTTTCTATATCTAACAGAAACCTGCAGAGCATAACAGCTCTTTATCAGGCAATGGCCCTAAAAGCAGAGCTTTACTTAGTTGCACACTTCATACCCAACTACACACTTTTATCAAATTTCTACCTCGGTTCTCTGCAGAAACTTGCTACTACTGTACATAAGGATTCTGAGGCTGATTTTACCTCTAAAAAAATGATCATAAAAAGTGAAATAAACTTTTAAAAAATAAAATTATAAAGTTACAACAGGCAGTGACACTAACTCTGTTGAAGGGCATACTTGATTAACTAGGCACGCTTATTTTCTGTTGTCATATTGCATGCATTGTGTCTTTGAGACACCCTACTTGTAAGTCACGCTTTACAAACAGATCTGCTTCCATGAGAGACGCCACTAAGTCCCTGTGAAGCAGTACTTTACAGGACACACACCTACTGTACTTTCTATATTTAAAAGCCGACAGTACTGTCCGGAAAGATCTGGGCTGATTATTTTTGTTTCAAGAAGAGATATTAAATGAAACCTCAGGACACAAAGTGATCCAAGACAATTAAATTAAATTAATTATATTTAAGCTACACCAGCCCTAGCACCAAACAAAAATATTTTCTATTTTATATTGTCAGTATCATAATAATGTTCATAATATTACCGGAATAGACATGAAGTTATACCTCTGCCAACAGGCCAAAGGACATGTTTTTAAGGTCTTCTGTGGGAAAGCTTACTTTAAACACACATTCCACAGTCGACATGAACTTCCAGCTCAAGTTCCAATGTTAAATCTCAAAACGCATGCTGCTGTCACCCAGACAGACCGTTACCACTGCTGAACTTTCAAAATGAGTTTTTAAGTCTGTGATTCATGCAGCCGTCGAGTTTATTTGGAAAATCTACACCCCAAGACAGCAGGTGCTGTTTTCAGTTTATGGGGTTTTTGTAATCAGTTTCATTTTCGTTGTTACTTTTGTAACAATAGACCAAAAGCTAGAAATGTTACGCACGACTAAAAATGTCAAGCATATTTTCACGTTCAAACTCACTATCACTTCCTATATATTAAGTTTTAAGGTTGGGTGGTTCTCTTCAGAAAATGGTCACTCCCACTATACATGTTATGATCTACGTAGAAGTACATACAATACTGGGAAAAGAAAAAGAAAATAAACTGATCTACATCTCAAGCGGGTTTTATATTAAACTCTCCAAAACCATGACTAGGGCACTAGTAACACCCGCAGTGACCCCGCGTCACAGCATAGCAAACGTACGTGTCATTAACAGAAAGAACTGCTTTCTCACACCTGATTCCTGTCTACCAAGTCACAACTTCTACTATAGCTGAAGAGCAAAAATAAGCTTGGGAGAATTTTCCAAATTTAACTTTCCACCACTGAGAGGGAATGAACATCTTGTCTCAAGCTGGCAAAGTTCTAGGCATGGCACTGGTGGAAATGCAACCAACACCCCCGACTTCAGGACGGTGAGTTAACTCCTTCAGCCAAGTAGCAGATGTCACTTTGGAAAAGAAACGGAAGCAGCAAAGCACAGTCAAGCAA
This sequence comes from Leptosomus discolor, assembly GCF_034619465.1. NCBI lineage: Eukaryota > Metazoa > Chordata > Aves > Leptosomiformes > Leptosomidae > Leptosomus > Leptosomus discolor. Next base: position 85,376,981 of record NC_141393.1, read on the forward strand.
AGCGAAGCAGCACGCACCCCAAGTATTTTCACCTGCGCATTCAGGCTTCCCTCTTCTGAGAGAGCATAGATTCCACAAGTGCTCTTCAGCTCCTTACCTCCGTTCTGTGCCCATTTCAATCCCCACCCACATAAATTTCTGTAAAAGGACTCTTCCAAACAAGTCAACTGGTCAGCCAAGAAAAATGCCGATGGTGCAAACCCTTGAAGGGGTTCCCTCGCATCACTGACTGCGCCTGCTTACCCCAGTCCCTGCTGCAGGCTTCCGGCAGTTCACCCCACCGCTGCCATACGCACTTTTGTAAGCACCTGCCCAAGCAGCATACTGTGTTGGTAAGGAGAGAGATCTTCCCACTGCTGCCACCAAAAAAAACAAATTCATAAGGAAGCTGAAGTTCTGCTTCCGCTAAGAAAACATTCTGTTTTGACAGCTTCTGCACAATTTACTAGTAAGTTACCTGTCTGGGGCAAAGAAAGCAGAAAAACACTGTAGTTAAGGTTTCTCCTTTCAATTTTACATATAAGCCTGGATTCTTGTCCTAGCTACTTGCGGCTCTCACTGCTGTCACTCAGGAATTTTTCCACAACTCAAGGAAATCTGTCCTGAAATACACGCAAACAAGGAGTGAAAACTCAATCACACATGTATCACGCTGTACCAGTCAGGTTTCTGACTCCCGTGCCACCAGCCCTCCCGTGCTGGTTATGTAACGAGTAAAGACACTAAACATGACGAGCAGCTTAAGGCTTCGCAACTGTTCACTGGTTCCCTCCAACGCTAGTTGCTTTTTGTTTGATTATATAAAGTTTTACAGCCTTTCCAGAAATTGCTTAAAGAAACAACACACTGCTGCAATGCAAGTCTTTCGGATTCTCAAGTACTAACATGCTCAGACCCTGAATACGTTTTCAGTATCGTCACACAGGAGTATTTTATCGGTCACACAAATGCCACCTCACACCGTTTCCGCAGCATGACTAGTACACCACGTAACAAAACAGATATCATTTATACCAGGTACACAAGTACTAATTAATTCTGATCAATGTCAAAAAGAATACAAGATTGCTCGATAGCCAGGAAAAAAGCAAATGAAGTGTTAGGAGATACTAGGAAAGAAACAGAGAACAAACCAGAAAACATGACTATAGTATCGTATGGCCAGGACAGTACCAACCATACACGTGCAGCTGTGTTCCCTGCAACTCCCCACATCTAGGTGTAATTTTTTTTTTAAAGAAGCATTCATAGAAAGACCACGAAAGACAATCAAAGATATACAAATGCTTCCGCATGAGAAACAACTGAGGATGCTCGAGTTCTTCAGTCACAGAGGTCTACAAATGATGGAGAAAGGAGGGGGTGGCATGAACTGTTCATGGCTTACTCCCATCTAAGCCAGAGCCACAACATGAAACTTGCAGAAGACAGTTTCAACAATAAAATTAAGAAGTTCTACAAGTGATAGATGTAACTCCCTGCCAAAGGACATTGGAAACTCAAAGATGGTTTCATGGGATGCTGAAAAAAATACTACAGAAGAGACCCACTGCAAGTTTCTCGACATAGAAGCAAGAGCAGGAATTCCCTGAACTGCCAGCATTTGGAAGCCACGAAGGCGGAAAAGGGGACCAAGTGTTTGCTTTATTCTGACTTTCCCTGAAGCATCTACTTGTGGCCACTTTTGAATACAAACTACTAGGCTAAACAGATTACTCAAAGGACAACCAGTTCAGCATTCTCTAGATGAGCACCCTCAACCCTCATTAGATTCATTAAAATCTCAATATAACGCAATTCAGCCACTTCCCCGTTCTAAAGGCCAAACACTTTCTAACACAGAAGCTTAAAATGTGAGCATTGGCACTAGAAACCCACCTCAGCGACACCCAAATACTGTCCAAACCTAAGGGTCCCCCCAAGTGCTAGCAGTCTGCTTCAACCAACAGAAGCAAAGTGTTTGAGTACTCTTTATTCCAGCAAGCTGCCTTGTCGTTAACTGAAGCATGTTCTGTACATTTTCAAAAAACCATTCGACTGATTCATTAGTACTGCCAAGGAGGGCTGGCGGGAGCTCTTTTGGTTTGGGTTTTCAGGGGGTTGGCATTTTGTTGGGGTGTTTGGTTTGTTTTTTTTAAAGATACATACGCTAGAGGCACGTTATTGAACCTGACTTGGAGTCGCAACCCAAGGTACCCCCTGCAACCGCACTGCTGCCTCTCTCTCCTGCCACCTCTCCGCCTGTTCCTATGTAACAACGTCCCAGCTGTCTACAGGCTCTCAGACAACTCGCACCGAAAACAAAATGGAAGAGGTGCATAGACCTCTACCCTCATCTTCCTGCCTGCAGAACTGTTTATTATACAAACCTTGGAAAACAAGCAAGGAATATTAAGCATACCTGTATTGTCTTCCATCTATAAGTGAAACTGAGGGGTGTTGTTCACAACAAACAGACTTTTTTAAAACAGTTATTTAGTAACACCTGAAAAGATGTTTCCAATATTCCTATTTTCAGTAGAAGTGAGGCTTAATTCTACAAAAACATTCAATGGATTCAGCCCCACGCTTGCAGCACAGAAGGGGCAGAAATCTCCCTAAAAGCACAGAGGCAGAATAGCCAGCTCCTTCTGCAGTCCAGCATTCTCCACCCCATGGACCAGGGCCAGCTGGCACAAGCCACAGTAACATTTGCTCTGGGATAGCTGCGACTGGACACCAGGCCAGCCAGCACAGACCCTGGGAACCGTGACTGGCTCCCTACCAGTTCTTCCACCAAATGAATTCTGGTGGAGGAGAACTTCCATGACCTAGCAGCAGTGCTAGGTACTGAGTAACAGGAAAAGGCAATGGAAAATTTGTGCTAGTTTCCGCAATAACCCTTGCTGACTTTCCTTCAAGAAACTGGAACGGAAAAAGTGGTTTTGTAAATGCATTTATTTTAATATCCTACATAAAGTTAGTTATCACAACTACCTTATCACCCAGGAAACATTACAATGGACAGACTGTGTCACCTAACGCTGATTTCAATCGAAGTAGCATACGACAGCTCCTCCTACATGCAACAGCCTTTCACCTGTAGAAAAGGGAGGGCATCCACCAACTGTGACAGTTTATTGGTGTTCACCGTAACTACGGCAGCAATTCCTTCATTCACAGCAAAGGAATCCTAAGGGGTTTCTTCCACCAAACAATATAATTAACAACCTGTTGTCTCAGCAAAGAGGTAGCAGCAGAGAATTCAGGGCACCTGTAGAATAAAGACAGTCCTTACAGATTAGCCCTTGCTAAAAATCTCTGGGAAGCTGGCACCAGCATGACTCAGATTTGACCTGATCTGAACCTGAAGTCTCTCCTTCCAATGTTTCTCAGCATATCACAAAGTATTTAGATTCATTCTATTTAAAAAAAAAAAAAAAAAAACAGCCCCACCACACTGCCAGTTCGGAACATTCACTAGAGGAACACAACACATTATAGAAATGTTTTCCTAATGGTGCATACGCTCTACGAGTTTATACTGAAGACCGATAGGCTCATCTGCAGTTTTATCACCACGTCAGTCATGCTCCATAATTAAGGAAGACAGAAGTCATGTCTGCAAGTTATTTTTTCTTCTTGCAAAAGTATTTTTTTTTCCTGACAATTAAAAAGCTATCAGTAAACACAACAGCTAAGAGAAAAAAAAACAGAATAAACATGACACTTAGCATAGTGATGGGTCACATGTAAGAGGGGGAAGGGTAGCTGGAAGATGCCTGCACAATCCCTATCCACACTGTAATCTTATTTCTTTCCCGTCATAGTGACAGAAATTAACAGTTTCCAGTAGAAAATTAACTATTTCCTCAGTCTCGAAAAGAGGAACTGCAAAACAAATAAATCCACTCGGAAGAGCGCCTCAGCCACACCGTGTCGTCTCTAACCACTGCTCCCCTCAGACCAGGGGGTTGTTAAAGCCTTCCCAAACAAGGAACCATGCACATTTTTGCTGCGGACATGTGATCCTGCCGCTCTTACATAAGCACGAGGAGACGGTCACACGAGCTGCTTTTTCCAGAGAGCGCTCGTCAGAATCCCACCCAGCCACGCTGATTCACGCTGCTCCACTTACGTGCGAGGCTGAAACACACGCACCGAGCTGTTGTGTAAGGGCAGGAACTGGCAAAGGAGATGCCAGCACAACTCTGTTTAACCTGACAGGAGAACAGATGTCGCTAAGAATGTACTTCTGCTCACCTACAGAAGACAGAAATGCAGGCAGCCCTGGTCATAGCTATCAGAATGTGATACAGATCAGAACCTAACAGGAGTCAAAATAGTTGCTCATTAGTCTTTCAAACGTTTCAACCACATCCCACAGCTCAAGTCAGGTTTCTTAACTGTTTCCCCCCCCCCTTAGTCATCCTAGAAGAGTTCCGGGGAAAGATGACGGGGGTTTAACAGACCTACCTCGCAGTTAATCTCTTCAGTGACTTTATTCCTCTAGTTCTAACGGTGCATGCCTAGCCAAGAGGTAAAGGAGGTACAAACGGGAAAGATGAACAACGAAACAGAAAAATGCCTAGGTGTTCTAAAGCAATGATGTTTTCAAGTGATAGCAAAGTTCAGCATCTATTCTACTAACAGACTATACAAATTCTATAGTTTCATCAAAATTTTCCCTCAAACCCATAGTAAAAGTTCAAACTTTGCATGGTAGAAAGTCCTAAAAAGACATTTTGCTGTAGAAAGCAATACATTTTCTTTTTAATCTTTTCCCTGCCCCTTCTGAAAAGTGCAGAACAAAAACCAGTGAGGCATTAGAGGACACCTGCAAACAAAATCCATGGCTTCCATGACCACGGAATGCCAATGTTACGCAGAATCCGTTCGCTCACAGGACAGGATCCTCACAGACAACCACCTGTGCAAAGGAAGTGAGACACCCCCTCTTTGTGTCCTCTGCAGAAAACCTCACTTCAGCCTCAAAAGGTTTACAGGTGTATTGGGTTTTGTTTAAGCTAAACTTACAGAATCTCCTGTTTTCTTGCTCAGCACATCAAGTCCTACTGCGACACCCACATCACAGATTTTTTTTGAGTGATATCTGACATTAACCCAGCAACATCCATCCCTTTCCAAGTCCATGCAGCATTGCTACTGAGGGCTCATTTTTAAATACACTGGGTTTTTCATGACGACACCAAGATACTTTTAACCACCAGCAGACACTGAAGGAGCAGTTAAGACTACAGTTTTCTCTACAGTGCCTTTGGACACTGATGTATTAAAGAAAAAATAGCCTTACACATTCACAAACTTCACTGCCAACATCTATTTTTCCCCAAAACATGCATGTAACCCTTACAATAAAGTTTAAGAGGATTTTCAGTTTAAATAAGCTGGTCATAATCATGGTTTTATGGACTGAAGGGATTAATTATCTAGAGCTTCCAAACCATCTCTTCCATTTTTCCTTCCTCACTCTCAGAAGAGATTTACCTTTCTATACCAGTTGTTGTTTTTTTTAAATCAACACTATGATATATGCACAATTTGCTTAAAAATAAGGTGCTCTGACTCACAAATTAGCTATAATTAAACAGTATTAGAAAGAATACCGGGCATCAGGCCTATGTAACAGGGAAGTACACCAATCTCTTCAAAGTAATCGAGCTTTTCCCACTTTGAGATGAGAATTCTGAATGTTACTGCCTTCATTCAACAAGATACACATTTACACACTTGTTAACCGGACTTGAACACACATTCTTCAGCACTCTGGTGACAGAGGGACACAGCAGACACTTCTATCCTCTACGGCTACTACTGCATTAACTATTTGTTCTCCCTTTCAAAGTCCCTTGGTCCCCACCTCTGCCTTTCTTAATCCCCATTCATACGCAACTTCCACACTGACCTCCACCAACCAAGAGAGGCCTTTCACACTACTTCTCTCCCCTCATTCTCCCCCACCTGGGAGGAGATTTGCAGATGTTAACAGCAAACAAGTTCTCTGGGCTCTCAAAGCTTTCCTTCCCATGACACCCGCAAAAAAACATCCAACCCCTTGAGAAGTTGGACGCTGAAGGCTGATGACCACACTACCACGCCAACTGACACGACCCAGCTGCCTTTTCGCACCACGTCCTTTCTGCAGGGTAAGCCCCACTGCCTCACTGCACGCTTCAGCTGTATTTAAGGCAGAGGTGCACGTTCTCCCATTCTTCCTCCTGCATTTGTGACACCCCTAACGCAACGGTGGCCTAATGAGATGTGACAGCTTTCTGTTAACTAGTCAAAATTTGAGAGGCTAGATCATATTAACTAGTCTTCTGCTGCTCAACTGTCCTTAAGCCCAGAATCAAATCTGCTGGTAGACCTCAACAGAAACCCTGGGGCAAAGACCACTTCTTCCCTTTTCAGTTTTGCTATTAAATTTCCTTTCAGCAGCTCCAACCCACTTTAAGTTTTAAATCAAACACATATGAAGTAAGATTCCAGGAGTGAAATGCGCAAGACACATGCTCTAAAGAATCTAAAATATTTACACAGCTTTTCTTCAAATACTTAATATAGTAAAACTTTTCTGTTAAGAAAAGCAGCATGGCAAAGATTCGGGTTTTTTGAGCCTTACTATCTCAAAGTTGGCACACAGGGAACCAGAAAGGGGCTTAGGGAGCAAATTCTCTCTTGCCCTTCCCCCAGGAGCCAAGAGCTGTGTTGTCATCACTGGGTGACGCAGCCGTGACAGCAGCCGCAGCAGAGCAGGCTGCCCTTCCTCTTCAACACTCCCGTCCTCTCCCACAAATACTTCTTCCTACCCCCTCCAACTCCTCAGCAGCAACCCATGCCTTTGCATTTGTCTGGAACCAAGCTAACAGGGATAGCTGCTGGCTATCACTTGGATCATCCCGGGCAGGTGAACTCTGCACAGTAATCTCACTATTTCAAACCTAAAAACTGGTCCCCTTGACCCTCACCTCTCCCAAGAGACAACTTAATGACGAGCATTGCACAGATTTTGTGCAGACAGTTAAGTTATGCTTTAATATCACAGGCTTTCCACCAATACACCCTCTGTCAGATCCAAATTCATAGTTACTACTGCAGTGCACAGGCAGTAAGTACGAAAGCTCACGACACGGGGACAGTTGTTGGTTACAGAGCACATGCCGAACCTCCTCTCAGGAGCTCCCAAAGGGAGCTGTCTACCGGCAGCGTTGCAGATCCTGGCCGCCCTTTGCCAGTGCAGCAGCACCAGCTGACAGCTCAATCTGAACCAGTTGATCTAAATCTCCCAAAGTGATGAAATCATCGAAAACCAACTGCAAACATCTCCACCCCAGCAATGACTTGCAGAAAGCATAGCGGGCGGATGCAAAGCAGTCATAGGGACTGCCCTTCCCCAACAGCAATCCCCCTCCCGTACAGGTGTGCAGTACAGGTGTGCAGTGACCCGGGCCAAGCCAAACAAAACAGACTCCCCAGAGAGCCCTCCTGAGAAATGTAACCCTTCGGTTAACGACCCTGGGAGGTCTCCTCACCAGCACTAGCCAACTCCTTCTGTCTTACCCTTTCCTTTGGTCTGCTCACCACAGACCAAACCTGAAGTGAAAAGTTGCAGGGCAAAAAGCCCCAGACAACCCACAGCAGAACAGAACTCGGCCCGAGCATGCACTGAAGGGTCTCAGCTTACGCAGAGGAGCTGGGTCCATTCCACACGTTTGCAAAAGCTGGACTACCTAATTTAGAAATACCCTGAGCACCTCTTGGTAGAGGTAAGGATTCCTTCTTATACACAGTATTTGAGGTAAAAAAAAAAAAAGTATTCAAATGTGGTTTGGGGATTTTTTTCCCCAGAACTCTCCATTACTTAAGCCTGTGACAATCCACACTATACACAGAAGTTTTCTGATTTGTCAGATTTTTCACTTAAACTAGCTGTTTCTCAGTAACTACATCTACCAGAATGTTCTAGTTTGATGATTACTGAAAAAAACCCAACAACTATGGCCTGAAAACCATGAGAGACGTCATTATCTAGTAAGTTTAGTTAAGGGGGACACCTTCCTCCAATCTCCAGAAGAAATACTGAAAGACATTTTAAAATCCCATATTCTGTTTCCTCTTCTGTTATCTTTCAGATTTTTAATAATTAGATGGCACGGAAGCAGTCGGTTTCTCTACTATCCATCCTTCTTTCATAAGGATGAGTTACTGTAGAAGTGAGGCTGATTTTACAGGGCAAAGCCAAAGTTCTCATGCTCCAGCAGCACAAACACTTGCTTACCAGTCTGCTACATTGAATTTCTTAGATGGCAGATCAGAGAAAACAGGCAACAAGTACTTTTTACAAGTGGGAAAGCGGGACAACCCAGTGTACTCTGCTGTCACAAGGCAGCAAAGCATTGAAAGAAAATCGCAGTTAGCACTGTTATGGGTTAGAGCCTCGCTCCACTCCATTAACAGATTAAAGAGAAGGAATTAATCCCATCAGGATAATTTTCTCCACAAAGTACCATTTAATAAAGGGAAATGGGGCTAGAGTGCTTAAGAGACACGGGTTTCTAGCCGACAGGTTCTAAGTGCCACCACGGGAAATATAGCGAGAAGCAACTGTAATTGCTGATAAAGGTCATTCGATCAACTTAGGAATGGGGAAAATAAGAGCGTAATACTTACACAGCATATAGTATTTAAGATCTTACCCCTCTGTAATTTGCTAAATTTCATCTCCTAACTATCTGAAAGGCCTAAGAAAGACAGTGACTTCAAGAATTTGGAAGATTGAGGGATCACATATATACTCAAACATCTCTCTCAGCTTTCAAATGAAGCACCGCCTTAAACAGTAGCAAAAAGCTGATAAAAGTTCCAAAATTAACATTCACTTATCCCAAGCTGTTTATGAATGCAACTAGAACACTTACAGTACCAGACAAGAGTGTTGTCACTAGCCCAAGGCATTATAACTCCTTAAAAATACCATCAGTGTTGCACAACTACCGGCTCGTCTCCGAACCTCACAGAGAATCCTTAGCCCACTTCCTAACAACCGCAAGCAAGCGCACAGGCGCTCCGCAGCTCCCAGCGAGGCACAAGCCAGCCACCCCTGCTCCACTGCTCTAGGTGCACAGCACGGCCGGCACGCACGGCCCAAATACAGGCAACAAGAGAACAGTTCAAGGTCAAATTACTGTTTAGAAAGAGCAGAGAGTCAAGTACAAAAATGAAGTTCCCACTTGCCAAACCTCTTTTTGCTGCACCGCTCCCCCCCAGCTAACACAGCTATATCAACGGAGAATATATGCTGATTCTTCTGAACAGGCTTTTTCCACAGAAGTATCTCAGCAAGCGAGTTCCACCTAGCTCTAATGATAGACTGCAATCTGCCTAAAAGCATGTAGTAATTTCAATTTAGTGGAATATATTCATCTTAAAACCCTTTTGAGCTATACTACTTCAAAAGTTTCACAGAAGGAAAAAAAAATCTAGCATGTTTTCAGCTTCCTTTAGCAGTGTTATCTGGAGCTGCAGGCTAACCTGACCTCAGCAGCAGCAGCGTGTCTTAAGGCCTACTAAAATGATCCCATTTACAAACAGCCAGAACTGAAGGGATCGATGAGAAACCAGGCACTCCTTAAGGCAGAACGACAAGGCTAGCTGAAAGACAGGAAGATACGTTTTCTTACACAACTTCAACAGAGTTGCTCCCTCCCTGCATATAGCCCAAAGCTAGGCAAAGCACAAACCAACAGTTCCTTAATTAAAAGTACAGACCACAGAGAAACACAGACTCATTTAGGCTGGAACAGAATTCCCATACTTCAGTTTAAAAGCATGTATGTTTAAAAAAACCCATGATATTTATGTAATAAAGGAGCCCATGAAGAAGCTACTGATCGATCCACATAAATAAGTTTTTTTAAAAATTGCAAAGTATCCCCTCAGAACAGTAGAGAAAGCAGTTGTGGAGCTCAGCTGCCCTTCAGCATTACCCAGCCCACTGCTCTCCTAGCTAAGCAGATATTCCATGCCCTTATCTAGACGTGAAGCCTTTGCAACACCGTCACCCACATCCAGCACGACAGTTCATCCCCACTAGGTCACAGGACCTAAACAGGGCCCAGAATAAAGCATTACTAGCTCCAGTTTTTCACCCAAGCTCGTGCTTGCGCAACCAAGAAAAAAATGCCCCCAGCTGTAACAGCTGTACAGCAGCGCGGGCCATTTCCAACTAAGGAGCGGCGAACGCAGCTCTCTGGAAGGCCAAAGGCAAAAGCCCGCCGCGTTCCGCGGGGCAGTAGAACAGCCGAGAAGCCGCCCCGAAGAGGCGGCGGGCCGGGCCTAGAGGGGCCCGACGGGCAGAGTGCGGCGGGGAGCTCAGCTCCGCCTCTCCCGGGGCTCGGGGGCAGGCCTACCGCCGGACGCTACGGTTTCCACCCCGGTAACGGAGCCTCCGTTACGTTCCCTGGCCGCCCCAGCAGCACGACACGACGAGGAGCCCCCCCGCAGGGCACCGCCCCGCCAAGGCGGGAAAAGGCCCGGCTCCCCCCCGCCCCCAGCCTCCCCTCAGGACAGAACCGCTACCGCTGTCACCCCGACCGCCCTACCCTCAACCAGCCCGGGAACCGGCCGGGAAGGCACAGAGCCGCCAACGCCTCCCCGGGCGCAGGGCGAGGCGGGCGGGCGGCCAAGCCGCAGCGCTGCCCGCGGGCCGCCACCGCCGCCCTCAGCACTCACCCGCCCGACGCCGCCTCAGGCGCCTCCCGCGCCGACCTCTCTCCCACTCGCGCCCCCGCGCCTGCGCAACAAACCACGCGAGACCCACCCGCCGCGCTGACCTCCTCGCACCACGTGACGCCCCCCAGCCCTATCAGCGCGCCTCTCTAACCGCTCCGTGCCACTGCGGAAGCGTCGCGAGCGCACCGCCCCCGCAGAGAGCACACCCCCCCCCCCGCTCTCCTCGAGTGGGCGGGGCTGAGAGAAACGCCGCGAGGTTTCTCCGTCGTTCCTCGTCGCGGCAGGGAAATCTCGCCCGAGGTCTCGCGAGGCTGGGCCGCTCGCGCCCCCCCCCCCCCCCCCCCCCCGAGCACGATGCCGCGCAGGAATGTGAAAGGCTCCCGCCCGCCGCCATTTTCTTTCTTTCTTGGCAGGCAGCGAGCGGGGCAGGAAGCGGCGGCCGAGCGAGCATGGCGGACTATTCCACGGTGCCCCCTCCTGCCTCGGGCGCGCCCGGGGGAGGTGGCGGGGGAGGCGGAGGAGTGAACGATGCCTTTAAAGACGCGCTGCAGCGGGCTAGGCAGGTGTGTGCGCCCGGAACGCGGCTCCGCCGAATCAATGGGCCCTCGGGCTCCGCGGCCTGAGGGCAGCCGCTGGCCGGGCCGCGGCGCCTGAGCCGCGGGAGGAGTTAGAGGAGCTGCGGGGAGGCCCGAGGAGGGGGTTCCCTCCGCCGGTGTGTGGTGGCGACGGGGGAGCTCCGTCCCGTCCCCTGGTCCCCCGCTCCGCGCACGCCGTGGCGGCCGCCCGGGCGGCGCAGGGTGTTTCCAGTCGGTCCCCGGCTCCCGCCGCTCCGCCATTGCCCGCTGGCCGTGCCGCGGCGCGGCCCCAAGGGACCCGCGGGGGCGAGGCGAGCGGCGCGGCGGGGCCTGGCCCGGCCCGGCCGGCGGCGGGAGGCGGAATCTCGGCCGGCCACTGGCGGCCGCTCGGGCGGGAGAGAGGGCGGGCGGGCGGCCCCGCGGCCCGTATTGTGCTGCCCCGGGCGGCCTCGGTGCCCGCTAACCTGCTCAGACCGGTTGGGTCGTGCTGCGGCCGGCGGAGCGATGGCTGTCCGCTTGGGGCTTCTTTATCCCCAAGTTTTATTTGTAGCTTTTGCCCCACGGGCGATGCTTTCCTTATTTCTCGGGCAGCATTTTCGACTCGTCTGACAATAACCGGTCGCGGTTTCGGCAATATTTGAAGACCCCCGTGTAGTGGGGACTGTTAAGGTTTGAAATCGTTTTCGCGGTCAGGCCCTCTGTGAGATACTGCAGTGTTTCGTGAAGAATGGGTAGAAAAGGAAAAGCCCCTTTTAGGAAAAAGTTTCTCGTGTTTGAAGGGCAGGGTCTTTTTTTCAGCCGATGAGGAAAATACAGGAAGCTTTGCCGTTGAAGGAGGAGCTGAAGTCTCCCTGAAGACATTAAAAAATAGAATTTCTGTGAGCAGAAGTGTTTCTAGCAGCGATCTTCCGTTTACTTGTTTGAGGTCGTTTTAATATGCATTGTCAAAATCGTTTACAAGACCTGGAATAAATGAGGGCTGACTGATTTCCCCCTTCCCCCCCCCCCCCCAAGTCATAATATCTGCCTTTTGTTTAGATTGCAGCAAAAATTGGAGGAGATGCTGGCACATCAATGAATTCAAACGACTACGGTTATGGAGGACAAAAAAGACCTCTTGAGGATGGAGGTATGCGCTCGTTACTGCTGCATTTGTTTTTGTTGAGTGTGGCCACGGTGCCAGAAAGATTGCAGGTGTTTTTTTTTGTTTGTGGGTGTGTTTTTTCCCCCCATAGCAGCATGACAACGTTTTGTTCCCTTATAGATCATGACATGCTTTTTCATTTTCGGTTTAATGGGGAAATCTGTTTTAAACCATTGTGCTCTAACCTGAAGTGAATGTAAGCCTGTTTTAAAATTTTTTAAATGAGGTTTAAATGCTGTGAAGACAAAAATGTGTTCCAGGGAGGGGGGGACAGATAAATTCATGATTGAGAAACGCTTGTACAGGTATGTCATCTAAGTCTGTTGTTGTTGTGTAGTTTGTAAATTACAGTTAGAGTAGGAAGTGATCACTCCTTAAATTTGATTGTTTTATATACTTTATTACTGCACAGTTTCAAATAAAAGTATTAATGCATTTCATTGTAAAAGCATAGGACTTTAAAAAAAGACAGGAAAGTGAATTTTCTACCTCATAGACACTTGTAGTTAGTCAATATTTAAGCCTGATATGATCGTTCTTAAATCTTCTAACTTGTTGCAGCTTTTTGGATTTGCCTTATACCGCAGTAAAGTTTTCTCCTGAAATGTGTGTGTGTCGTCTTCTGTCTCTTACTAAGCAGCCAGTTTGAACTTAACAGGGTTTGATACATTTAATGTACACACAAAATCCTGGCTAAATTGTGGAAAGAAATCTCTGAACTTGTTGAAATGTTCTCATAGGTCTCACAAAAGAGCAATGCTTTTTTTTTCTGTAAGAGGATTGAAACTCAGTCTACAGAATGTAACTAAGGCTTTATATCAGGAGTTCTCGTGTCCTGTAATAAAGTTTTTTTTTTTCTATTAACGGTGAGGTTTTTAATATACAAAAATGAGCTAATGATGCTTCAGATGATATATGTAATGTATTCTTTTTATTTTATGTGTAGATGGCTCTTGGACAAGTCCGAGCAGTACAACACACTGGGAGGGAATGCCCTCTCCTTTTAAAGGCAGGAATTTTTATTTATTACCTGTGTTTAGTATGTAAACATGACATAAACTAGTGGATCTTTCTGGATTGACACAAATATTTCTTGGAATACGTGTCTGAGTTTTTGCTGCACATAAATTATGGTGGTTCATATAACCTTTATTTTGGGGTGGGAAGGAAGCATCTGAAGTCTATCTGTTCGGATATAGGTTAATTATGCCTTTTATTCCTTTACTGTACGGAAAGGATTTGGATAGTAGTGATGTAGTTGCTTTGAATCTGCTTTTTTTTGAAGTTTTATGCTATGAAATGCTTGATATTTGGGTAGGAATTTCATACCAACATTCAGATAGAGATTGCATTGCCATGTGGTACTGTTGTATTTTCAGACGTTTGATCTAGATTTGTGGTCACTGTCAGAATTTTTTTTTTTACTTTAAGTCATTGTTGATTTTTGTATGAATTTGATTTTTTTTTTTTTTTTTCTTTTTGACTATAGAAGCATCATTAGCTTGAGCAACCAACACAGCTAAACTTTGTTCCTTGTCTTAGTTCAGTTTCAGTGACTGGGTATCTATGAGCAATCTACAGTGTGTTCTGAAAACTGCCTTTTGTTAAACTGCTGAATAGACACATGGAAAAACCTAACATCTTTTCGGCTGTACTAACCGAGTGCTGAGTGTTCGTGAGATTCTTTCTTTTATTCAGATGATCAACTCCCTGAAATTGGAGGAAAAAAAAAGAAAGAAAAGGAAAGGGGGACTAAAATACACTGGAAAGTTACAATTCACAGTAAAAGGTGTAAACGCTTCTTGAATTTCCTGGCAAAAAAAATTTAAAAAATCTTAATTTTGCAGATCAACCAGATGCTAAGAAAGTTGCTCCTCAGAATGACTGTAAGTAGTTCTTATTTTGTTGCCAAAAAAACCTAACCCAGTGTTAACATTGTCAGAACAAGAATTTGAAACAGTGTTCTGGTAGGTGGTACGAAAGGATGGCGGGGGTTTATGTCTTATTTTCTTGAAGCAGTGCGACTCTGCTTTGTAAAACTGACCCTGTTGCGAGCAACAGTTGAGAATCTCTCCAGCTGTTCTCAAATGTCTTGATAACACTTCTCAAAAAGTCACAGAAATTGATATGGTTAAGTTTTATTATCAAAGGAGAAGCTTAGTTATAACTTGCATTGCTTGTTTGAATTTAATTTTAACAATATTTGTTTATAGCTTTTGGCAACCAGCTACCACCGATGCATCAGCAGCAAAGGTGAGCGCCACACTGCCTCTTCCGTCGAGTTCCCCTTTTCACTGAAAGCAAGCAGTCTCAAGGAATATTGCTGAAGAAGCGGTATCAATGCACAAAGCACTTGCTGTGTGTTTGTGTGCTCTGGTGGAACTGAGCTTCCGCCAGCCCCGAGCCCACGCTTACCACGCACCTGCACTGCTGTCCCGTCCTTCCTCTTGCAGCCCAGGCTGTGCGTCGGGCTTGGCGAGAGGAAATGCGTCGCTGCTGGAGCGTCGGTAGCTGCCCAGGGGCGGGGGGCAGGTCTGGAGGGGAAGCAGTTGATACTATCTTGTAAACAAAAAAAAGAAAGCTCGTGGGTTTTAAAAAAAGAAAGAAAAAACAATTCAGACTTAGCACAGCATATTGCTGCGTCAGCTACGTTTGCTCCCACTTAGTGGTTTTCTCTGCTCGCTCCTTCCCTGAACAGCCACATCCGACTATTAGGCTTTGGCTGGTTTTGGTAGATGAGATTCTGAAATTTGTCTGTTTTCAGCATACTTTGGTGGATGTGCAGGTGAAACTTAAAATGCTGCACTGGCCTTTTCTGTAACCCACATCTGTTAATAGTGAAGAGGATGAAGGAAAACTTAGCTGGATTCATGCTACACTTGAACTTGTGGTGGTCACTTTTGTGTGTTGCCAGTTTACTTAGTACTGTGCTTGTGTAGTGACCTTTAGTGGGAGGCCGGTAAGCCGGGAGGATGGTGGGGGCACTAGGTTTCTTCAGTGTAGTGGGAGGCTATGTGTAAATTTAATGCCAGTTTGGTCTCTGAATGGTTGTTGCCTTCTGTTTGATTTAACATTCTCTGTAGGTCTGTGATGACAGAGGAGTACAAAGTTCCAGATGGGATGGTTGGATTCAGTAAGTAGTATGGATGTGGTGGTGTAGTATAGCGAGGGATGTTAGCAGAGGCTGTTAATACAAGTAATATTTCTGTATTTTCTTTCTCCAAGTAATTGGCAGAGGTGGAGAGCAGATCTCACGCATACAGCAGGAGTCTGGCTGTAAAATACAGATTGCACCTGGTAACTATTTGTGGGGGTTTTTCTTCGCTTATTTTGGTGGGGTTTTTTGGTGGAAAGTTGCGAAGGCTGATCATGGCTTCTAACTGCCTGAAGCTTCATTTAAGGTATATTTTAATATTTTGTGCTAATTGCAGTTATCACTGTCTATAAAGAAGTGCAAAATATTGTGATACACTTGAATGTTCTACTTCAATGAAGTTCCAGTAGTTTGCATACTATGTTTAATTTCAGAATCTCTTTCTGACTTAGCACTACTGCTAAATTGGTTTTATTTTGTGACCGTAGATAGTGGAGGCCTGCCTGAAAGGTCATGTATGCTGACTGGAACACCAGAGTCTGTTCAGTAAGTAAAACAAATTCCGTGTGTTCATCTTTAACTGTGCAATACACTTCATTTTTTAGATCTAAATATAATATCTAGATAGTAGGTTTATAGTATTCTGTTTTTTTTCTGTGGAAGAGGCAGTCTGGTGACAATTAAATGTATACATTAAAAAAAAAAAAAGGCCCTGAACCTGCAGTCAGATCCCTCAGCATACTTGGAATTTTGAGATTAAAAACATGGAACTGCAACTTTTTTAAGTCCAAATCTTGTAGAGAGTACTTACCTCACCATTGACTGATTTCAGCTTGAGAGTGAAATGTGTGGATGTGTACTGAAAAGAAATGTGTGCTGAAAAGAAACTCCTTATTAACCATAAATTGGAAGATCCCAGGGAAAATGTGGAAGATCCTTAATGTGTAAGAGCAGGAGTTGCTCAAAGCACAGTGCATCGGAGTTCTTCAATGTCTGTGCTGTAAATTGACGTGTACCAGAGGTTACGGACATGGCTGTAGGCAACACCTGTCAGCACCGTCAGCTTCTGCCAGCCTGTGTGCCAGGAGGAGGGTGACAGCCGTGACAGTGTGTTGGGTTTTGTTCCTGGCGCAGAGGCTCTGTAACCGCTTGAAGGCCAGCTTGCCCTGGCTGTGCTGGGAAAGGTCCTGGGTGTCGTAGCGTGTTTGGCATCGCCGTGTTCGCGTGGCTGCTCCCACTCCCTGGTTGCAGGCCAGGCCTGCCTGTGGCTGTGCCATGTCCTTTGGGAAGCAGCGTGGCATTCTCCTACGGTGCAGCCCAGCAGGCTGCTGTCCCTGAAGTCGTTCCTTCCTGGGAATTTTCTTTCTAATTACCCTTTGTTCTGCTCACGTGTTGGAGGGAGGAGTGTTTCACCAATGTTAGCGCTGTATTCGCGGTTTATTCTGATGGCACGTGACTCAGGTGTGTGGTGACTACCTGCTGCTTTTGTCCCCTGCGCTGGTGATGGCAACAGGTACAAATGTCCTTACTTGGCACGCTAAATGAAGTAGCAGCTGCTGTGGTACTTGACATTAGAGCTAGGTTTGTTTTGCAGTCTGGGGTTTTTTTGCATTTTTATAGAACTTAACAGAAAGTAGGTCTGCCTTAAGATTGGCTGTTAGTAAAGAAAAAATACTGTCCAATGAGAGGTTACCTAAATTACGACTGAAATTAAGCGAAGTTAGAAAAAGCTTTCTGGCTGGTGAGTGTTTAATGCCATAAAAAAGGTAAATTGTAACAATTGCAAATCTTCTCATAAACATGAGTTGTTTTTTTGAATATTTTAAAGGACAAGGTTTCCATCTTTTGTTCTGAATTAAGGTTTGATCAATGTCGCTGTATTCAGGGATGATGGTCATGTTTGAGGAGGTAACTTTTACTTAGGTGTGTTTGGTAGAGAGCCACCTTTTGTAGTCTGACGTTGAGGTGGTTTTAGGCCTACCACATTAACATTCAGTTCGTTCCTTCAGCTACTGTTACACATTTACTTCTTGGTGATAGTAATTATGTTTCTTCTGCAGAAACTTTAAAAAGATAAAAATTTCCAAGCAGAGTGCATGTGGGCTAGTGATCCTTGTAGGAATAGGTGTATTTATAAAGGTATGTGTTCCTTCACAGATCAGCAAAAAGGTTACTTGATCAGATAGTCGAAAAGGGAAGACCTGCACCTGGCTTTCATCACGGTGATGGACCTGGCAATGCAGTCCAAGAAATTATGATCCCAGCAAGTAAAGCAGGGTTAGTCATTGGAAAAGGTGGAGAGACAATTAAACAATTGCAGGTATGCGTGCATCTTCTTTTTAAACCCACGATGCTATCGAACCTGGATTTGAGTGGGTGTTGACCTCCCTTTTGCCGAACAGGAGCGGGCAGGTGTCAAAATGGTCATGATCCAGGACGGTCCACAGAACACTGGTGCAGACAAGCCCCTTAGGATAACTGGAGACCCTTACAAAGTTCAGGTGAGGAGGCCTTCAGAACGTGGAGCGTTCGTACATCTGTTCTGATGTTGCAGTGCCTGAATGAACTTTCCTCCTTCTTTCAGCAAGCCAAGGAAATGGTGCTGGAGTTAATTCGTGATCAAGGTGGCTTTAGAGAGGTGCGCAACGAATATGGTTCGAGAATAGGAGGAAATGAAGGGATAGACGTAAGCATGGTTGAAAAAATTATTCACTGTATTTTGAGATGTTAACATTAAAATGTTGAGTTGGGTAACACTACCAAAAGCTCTTAACCAGATCCCAGAAGTGGTTGTGGCATGTAAGTATTACTCGATCCTTGCTGAAATTACGACTTCAAACGGTGTGCGGCATTCGCTTTGCCCTGCCAGCAGTTCTGAGCAGTGTCAGCCAGCTGGAGGTTTTCATCAAACAAGCAAGTAAGTTTGATGGCTGAGTATGTAACGTCATCGTAGAAATTGGCGTTTGGCCTTTACAGGAGGGTATTTAAGTCCACCTGTTGCGAAAGTCATGAGCTTGTACCTATTCATCGGAGGTTATGCTGAAGGGTTTGTCTGCTAGAATGTGCGTTTTAGGCCCGTTAGAGCTGTTGTTCTTTGATTGTGAGAAGGATAATGCCCACTGGAACTGCCGCCACTGTGGGAACTGGTAGTGCTTAGGGTCTCTCTCTTTTTGATACTGTAGTCCAGTATTTGCTAGGCTTGTGACTTGATACTAAAAAATCTGTACTTCAGAAAGCCTGAAATGGCATAGGGCTGGCCCTAGTTTACAATTCTAATATGTGACCCTGTAATTTGGTAGGAATATTTGCATCATTGATAACTGGAAATGTTTCTTTTCTCTTTAAGGTTCCAATACCACGATTTGCTGTAGGTATTGTAATTGGAAGAAACGGAGAGATGATAAAAAAGATACAGAACGATGCTGGTGTTAGGATCCAATTTAAGCCAGGTTGGTAATATGTCCGTAAGTTTCTGCGAATTAAGTGCAAATTTGCTGGATTACATATACTGGAATAGTTCATTTTTATTCCAGATGATGGGACAACTCCAGATAGAATAGCCCAAATCACAGGGCCTCCTGACAGATGTCAGCATGCTGCAGAAATTATTACAGATCTCCTTCGAAGTGTTCAGGTTGGGTAATACGTTGTTTACAATTTAAAATCTACTGCCTGACTTTTGGAAAGGCTTAAAAACTAAAAATGAGTGTGTAACTAAAGAAAGTAATTTAATGGTGCCATTTGAACTTATTTCAGAGTTCAGTCTGGAGTGTGAATGTTTGCTGTTGCAGTTCTGCAAGTGTCAGGATGATGATACTGATTCAAAGTCGAGGCAGTTTTTGATGTGTCTGATTTTAGAGCTGCTTCTTCTGTTGTCTTGTATTGGTAGCTGGGATGCTGTTGCTTTTGGCTGTAACTGGTGTTTGACTTACATGTTTGTTGTGACATGAGCCCCACTGCTGCATTTGCAAAAGGCAGACAGATAATTACCTCTCTGTACGTGTGAAACTTCCTGCTTTCTTCTGTATCCTTTCTTAACACATGATGTGGTGTAACCAGTTACCGTGTTTGCAGTGATTTTTATAGAACATGCTAATTGTTGCTTTTTCTTCTAGGCTGGTAACCCTGGTGGACCAGGACCTGGTGGTCGAGGAAGGGGTAGAGGCCAAGGGAACTGGAACATGGGGCCTCCTGGTGGATTACAGGAATTCAATTTTATTGTTCCTACTGGCAAAACTGGATTAATCATTGGCAAAGGCAATGTATCTTATATATATATGAATATCTGTACGTAGCTAAAAAACCTCTCAGCTTTCCTGTTTGTACAAAGAGCCGTACTAGAGAGGTGTCTCCAGAGAAGCCTTTGCAAGTAGTGTCACATATGGTGAAGCACCATCATACTGCTAAATCATAACACTCCTAGTACTTTTCTCAGGTTTTCCTCACCAAACCACAAACCCCGATAGTTAAAAGTCGAGAACCAACCCATTTATCTAACCCATCTATTTTAAAGTAATATAAGTGCTGCTACGTTGGTAGCATCTGGGAAATTCTTACATGATGTATCTTATAATTAACTTGCATTTGATACTGCTTGATTAGCTAAGAGTTACTGCATCTGTAACTCTTACAACTGATTTTCACGTATTTCAGTGAAGATCTTTTACAGTGGAATTCTGTAACAGTTTCTTAACCTGTGTGTTTTATTAAAATAATTGCTTCTCAAAGAGTTTTGTTTTAAAAATCAACTTACTGTATGCTTCTAAATGAAACGCTTGAGTTATCTTAATCTTTTGCTTGTGATGTGTTTTCCAGACACAACAAGTAGGCTGACATAGTTCAGTTCTTGACCGGGAAGGTTGCTTGATTTTTGTTTTCTTTTAAATGCCAAATGACTTCTGTTTTGAAAAGCTTATGCTTACTAGTAATACAAGTAAGGATCCTGTAAGAGGAGGAACTAGGTTAGAGAATTTAACTTTCTGGTTTTAGTGCACTGCAAAACATGGGGACTTCACCACCTGATCAGCTCCTGGGGTTTTTTGTCATGTGTGCTTGCCTGCTGCTTTCTCGGGAGGTTAGGCTTCAAGGCCACGTTCGGTTAGCCGTGGGTGTCAGTTGTTGCTCATGTCTAGTCTTACACCTTCACATGAATGTCAAGAAGCAGACAGCATTGTAGGAATTGTTTGCTGTTCTTTCTAAGTAACAATATCGCGGTCTCGAATTTGAGAAGTGATTTATTTTTACTAGTTTATTGCAATCCGAGGTCTCTGCTACACTGAAGAGGGGTTTTTAAAATGGTTGTTGCAGCGTTCTGGTGTGGCCCGCAGGGATAGGTACCTCTTCACTTCTCTGTCTGCAGCTTCCGCGGGGTTGACTGTCTCTGATTTGCATCTTGGTGTTTTCCCTTCGGCGCATGTCATAAAAGTGGTGTGTTGCATTGTAGGTGGTGAAACTATTAAAAGCATAAGCCAGCAGTCTGGTGCTAGGATAGAACTTCAAAGAAATCCTCCACCTAACGCGGATCCAAACATGAAGATGTTTACTATCCGTGGAACACCCCAGCAAATCGATTATGCACGACAACTTATAGAAGAAAAGATTGGAGTGAGTGTATAACTATATTTTGGTTTACTGTTACAACTAAACAGAATAGGAAGCAAGTCTCCTTTTTGGAGACTTTGCTTCTATTTCACTTACAAATTATTTAATCAGATAATAAATTGATAATAATAAATGGAAATCTGGGTCTAAAGTAATATAAACATAACTTGATGCACCAAAAGAAGCAAAACCTTGAAATGGAGTTGAGCGACTTCAGATATATCCTTGATATTCTTGAAGTTGCTAAACTGTTTGGTGTTTCAGTATGTTTAGGTGGAATTTTAATCCCAGTTTACAGTCCTTGATTTCACTGCACTTCCTGTTTGCACACGTATGCGTGAAATCAAATTTACTACCCGTTTTTTATACCTGCTCTTGCCAACGGATGTAAGTAGCCAGATTAGCCAGATGTAGATGCATCAGGTTAGTTTTAAAGCGCTGGTAGTCTTGTTTTAGTTTGTAGGGGGGTTTTTTTAATGCAATTTGCAGAAAAATCTGTGTTTATTTGTAGAATTCTTTATTTCCTCAAGAAAGAACTGAAAGAAATGCAGCTTTTTGGTTGCTACTGCTGCCACGGCTGCTTTTCCCTCTCTTTAACTAGCCATAAGCCTAACTAATCTTCAAAAAGACTTTTCTCCAGGGAAGTGTTTGTTGGGTTGTTTTTAAAAAAACAAAACAATCAAACCTTTTAGATTATATTCTTAAAAGTGTTCAGAGTTACTGCTGGAAACTGGAGAACGTCAAGGTTTATTTTCCTCTGTGTGCTGCTCTTGTTACAGGGTCCAGTAAATCCGTTGGGTCCCCCTGTTCCCCATGGACCCCACGGTGTCGTTCCTGGCCCGCATGGACCTCCTGGGCCACCAGGTCCTGGTGCTCCCATGGGACCCTATAACCCAGCTCCTTACAACCCAGGGCCTCCGGGCCCTGCGCCTCAGTAAGTACTGCTTCAGCTAGCTGTCTTCTCGGGGCGGGGGGGGCGGGCCTGGCATCGCCGTTCACTCTGTGTGTGTGACTTGGTCTTTTGCAGCGGTCCTCCAGCCCCGTATGCCCCACAAGGGTGGGGGAACGCCTACCCGCACTGGCAGCCACCAAATCCCCCAGACCCAGGTAAGAAGTGTTGCTGTTGTGCTGTGGCGTGGATGTGCCTTGAGGACATCCATGTTGTCCTTAGAAGGCGGCGCCTGTCGCAGTTCCCTCCTGTTGTGCTGCTACATCTGACGGAGCTCCTACTCTTCAGGCTTTTCTGTGCCCCTGTCAGTTTGTCCGTGTCGTGCTTCCCACGTGTGGCTTGCGAGATGTTGAAATTCCGTTGTTATGTTGGAGTATGCTTCTTTCCTGAACATTGCTGGTACTGCATCCCGATTTCTGATGCTTTTTGCAAGACTCTTTGTTAAATGATATTGTGCGAATCAGCTCATTTTTCTTAAATAATGGATGTTGTTACATAAAGTTCTTTATTGCAGATGTGTTTTCTTTCTCTAACAGTCAGTGACTTTGTATTTTATTTTAAACAACCTCACTGATCCTGACTTGGCACAGTTTATGCTATCATATATTTCTAGCTTTTTTTGACCTATATGAGGATTGCTTCTCAGAGTCTGATACGAATGTATTTTGTTCAGTCCTTTTTGAGAAAAGAGAAAACTTCTATTGAACTGCTGTTAATACAGTAAAACTAGTTAGGATTGTGTACTTTGAGCTTTTGTTTATGATAGTTTTGTATTTTCCTCTGAAACCCGTCTTTGTAGAATGTTTCTTCTATTTCTGTTTATCTTTGTCAAGACCGGGAGTTTTTACTTAATGACAACTTCCCGAAGTTTTAGTATCCTGCTTTTCTTTAAGTTCCATCCCTTGGTTGGACTAGAGCATATGGGGAAACGGAACTGCAGTCGCAGAAGGCATGGTAAGGCTAGATGCTTGAGTCACTTGTACCTCGTTTGTGTGAGGTAGAGCTTCTTCAGAACTTCACCCAAAACATCTCAGTTTCATTTTTGTTATAAGTAGAATAAATATTTTCTGATAGCCACTGGTCCCAACACAAGCTCCCTTCGTGAAAAGGGAGGGCTTTGGAGGATGCTACAGTCCACAGTGTCCTTCTATATATCCTTTCTCGGCAAAGAGCCACCTCTGGTTTCAGTTCCCAAGCTGCCGTAAATGGTAGCTGTGCATGCATTCCGTGGAGTGTTTAAAAATGCCTCGTGTCGTTGGTTAAAACTACAGTGATTCAGAGTGACTTGGAAGTCTCAGCATATCCCAAAAGTGTCATTTAATCCAAAACGGCTGCCATAATGTTACAGCCTTTTTCACACCACCTTTTCCTTTTATAAAGTCATGTATCTACATAAAGATCTGCAAGAAAAATGGCAAATGCTCACCTTGACGTCATCTTGATGATGATTTTATAACCATTTTCTTGATAAATGCTCTTAATGAATTTTTTCTGTGTGCAGTTGAAGTTGGTGTTTCTTTTGACTGACACTTACTTGGATGAGTTTTGTACAGTTTTCTACTGAGTTGCTTTTTTCAGTGTAACAAATGGATTATTTTAGTATTTTTTTCAGAGGTGCTTTCTCCAGAACCATGCTTGCCTCTTGTCACATGAAAGTGGAGCTAGATACTACAGTCAGATTTGTTTGGAGGTTTAATGAATCCTGCTCTGTGTTCTTCTGTTCTAGAGAAGTAGCTACTAAGGGGAAAGGGGGGGAACCAAGCAATGGCTTATTTGATACTTGCAGGTAACCTTAGAGTACTGCCCATGTCAGTTTAAATCCACTGTGGTTGCTGGAACAGCGCAATTTGAAAAGGAAGCAGCGTGTTAACGTTGTTGTGTGTAGGCTGATGCTTCTGTGTGCGTTTGCAGTGGTTACACCTGGCTGTGATGCTAAACGAAACACTGCAAGGCATCTGTTGTGGTGTGGATGCCTCTCCCCGAGCGCCTTCTTCAGGGGACTGCTGCTTCCTCTCCCGTTAGGCTCTGCCTTACCTATTTTGTGTTGGGGGGGTATACTTCCCTCAGGTGTGTCTGTGAAGTTCTCTCCTGAGCTGGCCACGTGTCTTTGCAGCCACTTTTATTCTTTAAGGATGCTGGGTGTGTTGTAGAATGTTACGCTCTCTAACAGTAGGTTTGCAGGTTTTGTGGATTGCCAATCTGGTAACGTAATCAATCTCTGATTTAGCGAGAATAAGCCATTCCTAAAGGCTCTATGTGAAAAACAGAGAAATAAGCTCTAGGAAGCAGCACTGTTGGCCTGCCTAGGTGGAGTTAAAAATAAGGGAAGCGTGGAGATAGCTTCAGGAAGACACAGATGTTGCTATCATTTGTTACACTGTATGTGGGGATTCAGGTTCTTAAAATACTATGTTTCTGTGTTTTACTGTTAACTTGAAGTTTAACTGACAAGTGCTGCAAATACCTAGTAAGACTTGTATTCTTCTGTTTCAGAAATATGTATTTGGCATCATCCCTCCGCCTGTGCCAGTGTCGTTAGTGTGAGGTTATAACACCAGTAAAACCACCGACATTGTTTGGTGCTAGAACGATTCGTTGCTGCTACTATTTAGTAACGTGACTGTTTAAATAAACTTGAAAATCTATTTCTGTTTATCATATTTAAAACATAGTAAATGACATTGTAGTAGTGTGGGTACTGGAATGATTTTATCTTGTCAGTCCTATGAAAGTATACTTTGTACAACACACCTGTCTGAAACATGACCAAAAGTTTCTGCGAGATAGAAGAGATACAGGACGTACGTGGGGATTTGCTTTAGATGGATTTTTCCATGGAGGAAAATACGAGTGATTAGGGCAGGGTTAATTGAGGACAGCGTTCTGTTCGTAGTACTCTTGTAAACGCCTGTGCTTTGTTTCCATAGGTAAGCCAGGAACGGATCCCAACTCAGCGGCGTGGGCAGCTTACTATGCTCACTACTATCAGCAGCAAGCACAGCCACCACCCGCAGCCCCTCCTGGTGGACCAGCCACCACCCAAACTAACGGACAAGGTAGCTGCCTCGGAAACACTGGGGGCATAGGTGCCCCAGTGGTTTTTGTTGTTGTCTTCGTGTAGTGGGTAAACTTATTGTAAGGTTTTCCTGGGAAACTTGCTTCGAGATTGTTTTTCTTGCTTTCAGCGGTGATAAGGGTAATGTATTTATCTCGTGATACGCTCCACAAAGAACGTTGCTGCAGCTTGGGCTGACGTAATTACGTCTACATAGTGCAGCCAGTCAGAAGTCAAATGGTATGAGCCAAACTGCTGATTGCCATTTGCTTAAGCAGTTGCATCACTTCAGTGGTTTTGGGACAATTACAGTTGTAGTGGTGAGTGTATTAATG
Source organism: Leptosomus discolor (assembly GCF_034619465.1). Classification (NCBI taxonomy): domain Eukaryota; kingdom Metazoa; phylum Chordata; class Aves; order Leptosomiformes; family Leptosomidae; genus Leptosomus; species Leptosomus discolor. The sequence goes on from NC_141393.1 coordinate 85,402,465, forward strand.
TAATTGTTGTGACTGGGTGAGGCTTACCACTTCAGGTGTAGGTGGCATTTGTACTGCGATGGTGTGGGTTTCTGAGCCTTGAGAACATGCTGAACACTTTAAACAGCTCCTTCTTTATTCCTGGCGTCATTTACTAACTTTATGTTTGTAGTAGCTTGTACCACATAGGTTTATAGTGTCAGACTCCGTGATGTTATTTGGGATTGTCACTGAAAAATTCAGCTGATTATTTATAAATAGTTCTATGTATGAAACAAAACCCAGTGGGTTTATTTTGACTGTTTTTAATGTCCTTCAGGAGATCAGCCAAATCCAGCACCAGCAGGGCAGGTTGACTATACCAAGGCCTGGGAGGAGTACTACAAAAAAATGGGTACGTGTGCATGGGGTTTTTTTGCTGTGGCATAGTGGAATGTTTTAGGAGACTTACAGATCGCGTTTGATGAGATGGGGTTTTTACCCCCAAAAAATAAAAACACACAATCCATGTGCCTCTGAATCATGTCCCGCTAGAGGCCCCGAACCCTGCAGAAAAGCAGACTTAAGCATTTGTGTTGTGTTCAAGGCGTTCACTTGTACTCATGCTAGTACTTAGCTTTGCAGAAACACTTCACCGCTAATGAGGGGTCTGGTTTTGATCATTGGGAAACAACAGCTTTTAAATACTTCAATCTGGGTGTCTTTAAGTATGTCCTTAAAGTGTATTTCATAAATTTTGGAGTTTGACTTTGATCGTTTTGTGAAGCTGCTGTTTGCCTTGTCAGTAGTTGTTTCCTAATGCTCTTAAGATTTCAGATTTATTTTTTTTTCCTCATAACCTGCTTTCTGTGTTCCAGGTTATTAAAGCATCATAACTGGCTTTCGTTCAGGTCATGCCTTTTTTTACATAGTACTTGCTTCGCAGCACTGCAGAGCTGTTTTTAAACTGCAGGTTACACGTTGTTGCTAGCTTTTTCAGAATAATCTTGCTTGAGTTGACTCATAAAACTGGAATGTATTTGCTTGTTACTTTGATTTCATCATTTACTGAATAAGGAAAGAATATGTGGTCTCAATGCAGTGGCAGAAGGTGCTGTTGTCTTTTAAATCATGGGAATGTCTTGGAGGTCAGTGTTTTGTCCACAGTGTCCTCCCGTGGATGTGGGAGTTGCTGTAGATGTGTATCCTGAGGACTAGTGGGCTCAGGAGTGCCAGTGCTTTCTCTGGCTGACCAGACACAGAGCAGCACCTAGTTTGCGGTTCCTGTTTGGGTGGGTGGGTGGGATGGTGGGGTGAGTTTTTTGCCCTCTTCCTGCTGCACCCCATTTTTTCATGGCCTATTAAAAAGCATTTGGAGTTAAAATTAATAGCATGCTTAGTGCCTCTTACCAGCCTTCTGCCAGTTGATCTCCAGTTACTTGTCAAGGCATAACTAGCTTGATTCTTCTTTATTTTGGCACAGCATAAATGATGAAATGAAATGGAAAATATATAATGATGTGGCTTTACTTCAAGAATTGTGTACCAGACTAAGAAAACTGCAGTAGAACTCCCAAACATATGATTTTTAAGATGTGATGGGCCTTTCTGTTTTTTCTTGTCCTGTTTCATTTCACTTTTTTTTTTTTTTTTTCAGTGTACTGCCTCTTAGTTCAACTCACCTTCAGTGCAAAATGGCAGGGGTTTTCCACCACCTGTGTAAGAACAGTGTAACTTGTTGGCAGGGGCTCTGCCGTCTTTCCAAAGTGCTAATCTGGAAGGCAGAGTCTAGGGTGCACTAGTCTTGGATTTTCTCTGACGAAATAATAGCTAGTTACAAGGTGTTGGGATAGTGTTTCTGGGTGCAGTCCGAAGAGGAGTGTGAACCCAAAAAAGATAGACATTGGGAGATGTAAAGAATTGCTTTTTAAATGCAAAATTAAAAAAATAAAACAAAGTATCTGGTGTGATACTGCCACTGGGGCTCTGGATTTTTTCGTATTTTGAGTAAGAGTGATCTGAAAACTCTAAAGCTCTCCTGAATGGTCCCATCAAAACCATACTGCTGTTCTCCAGAGTGACTTCCCACTGGTGCAGTATGGCTCGGCTCGTCACGTCACAGGGAACACTTGCCCCTTTTTTTCACAGTGACTTGAAAACCACCTGTTTTCCACCTCACAAATGCAGTGGCAGAGTCCATCTCCTTTTTCAGACTCTTGTTTTGGCCAGGGACTACTGCTTTGTGTAGCAAATACAATTAAAAATAAGACTGAACAGCCAGTAAAATTACTCGGGCACACTGGGAAGTTACTGTACGTGGCTCTTGTGGGTGACCCAGGTCATTTATTTGCTTGGTACCACACTTGAGAAAATTTGTTTTACATTTCCCTCTAGTATTACTGGGTGTCAAGACAGCAGTGTAGCTTTTGAAGACGTACAGATTACCTTGAGTTGGAGACATAGTATTTTTATTTTTCGCTACAAGAGCTGAAATAAAGATTTGCGTAACTGAGCCCCAAGAATCTCCCAAGGACAACAGTTTCCTCTTAACCCAAAGTCGTATTTTAGGAGGTGATGTGTATGTCACCATAGGAGTTTGTAAATTTATCGTTTTAAGTCCTTCTAATATATTGTGGGCTTGATTTACAGGGGAGGGGTTCCATAGTAAACCAGTGGAACAGTTCTTTAATGATTCCTCGGCTTCGCAGTGGGAAAGAGGGCAAAGAACAGTTTTCTCTTCCTAGAGTCACCCTTGGTGATTTGAGCAGCAGGGGAACTGTAGAATCACCTGGCAGTTTCTTTCTTAGCCTTCCTTCATGGGGAGGTGTTCTGTGTTTCCTTTATTGCCCTTGTATGTGGTTTATCAGGCTTGTTTGTTAGCGTTCCAGTTGAATCCCGGCATTACTGGGCATGTTCCAGTGCTGTTCTGTACACTGAAGGGAAGTGCTGGCTAAATGGCTGGGTTCCGCGTGCAGGTTCAGAATTGCTTCCAGTGCTTAGTAGGGGACTGACACAGCTAAAATGTTTTGAATTTTTACTGACCCGTTTCAGGACAGGAGTCCAGTTTGACATCTCAGAGTAGATGATACATTTCCTAGGCCCAGGGATAGCTGGCTGAATGCCAGAAGATTCTTGGGTCATAACGCACAAAAATGCCTTAGCTTTGCAATTCAGCTGTGCTGGCAGCTATGACATAGCTACATAATTTGTAAGTAGAAGTATTATCTCATACATTAATAGTGGAGTTGCAAAAAGTGTATCCTGGGATAATTTGTAACCATATTAAAGGTCATCTTGGTTAAAGTAATTGATCAGAAATTGTGGTAAATTTTAAGTAGAAATTTTAAAAAGTGATTTCGGCTCTTAAGATTTGAAGAAATGTAAGTTGGGTTTTTTTTTTAGGAAAACAGTTGCGTTACTGTATAACCCAAGAAGTGATGGGGAGGGGTTTTTAATAGATGTACAGTGTAAGTGGAAGAACTGTATAAGTTGTGTAGAGGGTTGGAAAATGGAAGATTCTGTTCTGAAGACGCTCGGGATAGTGCTTCGCCAGATAACCAGATTCGCTGCTCACACCAAGTGTTTCTGAGAGGACGGGGAGAACATACACACATGGTAGAGGAGTGTGGATAGCTAGTGTTGACGTGAATTTTATGTGTAAAAGTATGTAGAAAACAAACAAATAAACCCAACCTATTTGATAGCCTAGAAGACAGTTCCTTAGGGTGTCTGATACTTTTGTTCCCCGGAGGGTTGCTCAGAGGTCTGGTGTGCAAAGAAAAGGTGAGGTGGTTTCAGGTAGGACTGAAAAGTTCCAGCCCTCATCTTGTGGAAGCTGCACCTTTTTCTGGAGATCAGGTGCACGCACGTGGAATTGTACAGGGTGCAGGCTTGCCTTTTGCTTGGATTTATTTGGCGTAGTGAGATTGGATGTGGTGTTCTGTTTTCGGGGTTTTTTTCTAGTATCCTAGAAGAAACTTGAGGTAGTGGGTTTTCAGTAGTATCCTAATTCTGACTGTAGAACTTTGATTTGCACAAATAACCCTTTAAGAAAGTAAATCACAAAAATGTCATATCCCATTGGTAACAGTTATTCTGCTTTGGAAGTTCAAGGAATTTAAAATGAAGCACTCCATATAAACCCCTTCTGTCTGGGTGCGTGCAAGCGTGAGGACAGATGGTCGGACAGAGGATAGTGTCGTTCTGCTCAGTCAGGTCCATCCTGTGGTGGTAGCTGCAGCAGCACCTTTCAGATAAAGAATGTTGAAGGAGATGGGGGCGATGAGTGTGCTTGATCTTTCTGAAACGAAATAAGGGAAAAAGTTAAGGTGTCTGTGGCAGACCTTCCTTGGAAGAACGTGTTGCCTGACCAAGGTCCTGAAAAAGGACAGTATTCTGTGGTGGAGTAGACATTGACAACAATTAATGCTCCTTTTGAGAGACGCAGCCTGCAGCAGCCTCGCCGTTGGGTGGAGGAGGGCAGCATGGGGGGCTGGGTGAGCGGGCAGCTGGTGCATTAGCAGATGCAGTCTGTGACGGGCGGGTCGCCCTGGGCGGGTTACGGACGGGAATCTCGCCTGCTGCCCTGCGTTGTAGTTCCAGTGCTACCAGTTGTTGGGGTCGGCAGGCTCTGCAGCCTTGCTCTGGGGCGTGGTGGGAGAGGTGGGGAACTGCCCTTGGGGTCCCCCAGCTTTGCTCCACGTGGGCATGGCTGCGGTCAGACAGCAGGGCAGAGGTGAGGTTGGAAGGGCAGCGGCGGGGTCCTTCGGAAGCCCGGGAGGAACAGTGGGGAGGAGCAGCCGGGTGTGATCGTTGGCAGCGAGGCTGGGCCGTCGCCTCCCTGGCTGCCGCAGCAGAGCGATGCCGTTTACCTCCCGTAGGTCAAGCGGTTCCTGCCCCCACCGGGGCTCCGCCGGGTGGCCAGCCGGATTACAGCGCGGCGTGGGCCGAGTACTACCGGCAGCAGGCAGCGTACTACGCCCAGACGAGTCCCCAGGGGATGCCGCAGCACCCTCCAGCACCACAGGTATAAAGTTTACGTGGTTTTGGCTGGCTTCCCTTTCAGTGGCTACAGATATTTTTTTGCATGTCTCCTGCTTCTCGTTACCTTTGGAGTATGCATCTTTTTTCTAGCGAGATAACTATCAGAGTAATTAATAGATGACTTTGCTTACTTGGTAACTTGAGTTCTGTATCTATCCATATGTTTGGTGATTATGGTTTTTTTTAAAAAAAAAAAAAGAAAAAAGAAAAACTTTCTCCTCCCAGGGTTTTGAAAACCATGAAAGAAGCCACCACCATTTACATTAACCAATTTTTCTTTCTTAAAGGCTTCACTCCTGAGTTAGCTCGATTTGAAGGATTTTCTTTAACTTTTTGTGTATCTCTTATGTATCTCTTCTGCACAGGGCCAATAATAAGAAGTGGACAATACAGTATTTGCTTCATTGTGTGGGGGAAAAAACCTTTGTTAAATGTATGGATGCAGACGCCTTGATGAAGATCTTAATTTTGTTTGGTTAAAAAAATAGTGTTTTTGAAAATGTACAAAATATCTATCACTACTGATAGGAGGTAATATTTCTGTGTAGAAATGAAAAATGGTTTGTTTTTAGTATTAGTGTAGATGTACACATTCCAGCAAATGTATTTGCAATTATGTGGTCAATGCTTTGTGATATAAATGTACTTTTTCAATGTATACTTTATCACTTTTAAAATGCCTGTTTTGTGCTTTACAATAAATAATATGAAACCTCCTGTGTCGGTAAGTTGGATATGTTGGTATAGAAAGAATTAATTATAGGATTGATTTGCAACGCTGAATCAAGGTACCTGTACACAAATAAGATATTTTTTTTCCCCCATGAAACTTGTTGAGTTTAAAAACTTGTCGTTAGCATGTTTTTCCCCTCTTGCAGAATAGTTGTAGATGGAGGATCTCTTTCCTTCGTTGTATTTTGCTGCCTAGCACCAGTAATCTTGATACCTTAATTTTCTTTCTATTTGATTAAACCTGCATGTGTTTAAGAAGGTGATCTTTCGGCATACTTCCATTGCATTAACAGTGACATTTCCTTTTACACGTGACCACTGTTTCAGACCTGTGCAGCTGCTGTAACAGATAACTTGTGTTCTTAATTGAGTACTTCAGGACTGCTCCTGCATAACTCTCTGACGGCTTTTTTCAGACTAGTTACAAAGTTCATTTGAAGCGTAATGTGCTTAAGCCTTCGGCTGGAAGTAGTCCAGCATGCAGGGTAGAAAAGTCGCTGTGGTATATGCATAGTAGTTACAAACCCTGCATCTGTCCTTAAAGCGCTGTTTTGTTGGAGTGGGGGGAATTCCTGCAGAGCAGATAACGTTGGTCTTGTGCATACTCCAGTATTTGAATCAATTGATGATTTTTTTTTTTCTATATACTTGAAACTTCTTATTGCTCTGATGCTCATGCTAAAAACCTGATTCTCTTGAAATCCTGTGTTTGCTCTTTGCATATTTATTGGCTCTTTGCATATATTAGACTACATGCAATACAGTCTGTCTTGCCATTGTCTGTTGAAGTGCAGGTTTGATCCAGCCAGTATAGCGCTAGCTCTGTAGGGGTGAGGAGGACTGTGCTGTGTTTCACCCTTGATTGTTCCTTCAAGGAGCATTGCACTGTAAGTACATCAGAATGACAAATCGATGAACTGCAACAGTATCTTTTTGTCAATGTTCCACATAATGAAAATGCCGTACTTGTGTGACTATTATGTTGGAATACAGTGCTGATATCTTAGGAATCGTGATTGCTTCTCAATTCAGAAACACAGGTTTGCGTGTACGATCTATACGTACGCATAACATGAGCTTTGTGGGTAAGTATTCCTGAAACGTTTAGCAATAGCTAAAGACAACAGTGTTTCTGTTTATCTGAGTAATAGCTTTTTTTCACTAGTACTCCTGAGACAGCTGTACCGTTGCGTGTTTTAACGTATGCATATCGTAACATTGAAGCCTTTGGAACCGCTTGTTAGACAGCTAGTTGTGTCTTCAGACAGCCCGCAGATCCCTAGCCATGTGGTATGTCGGAAATGATGCTGTAACCCTGACCTGCTTTATCTCCTGGAACACCACGGTGTTGCTTTGAGAGTACCTTTTTTTAGGGAGGCTGCACAGAGGAGTAAAAGTTAAGGCTTGAAAATTGAAGTAGTTTATCCAGGTAACTAGCAATGTATGTATTGCGCTGTAGAAATAGAAGGAATTATTTTTATCCCTTTTAAAATTAGGAATTATTCTGGTAGTTTAAAAAAGCTAGGACAGTACTTGCTATCTTTAGTGTAGGGTATGAAGTTTAATAGTTCAGATATTTTGCATGGTATTTTGTAGATAACCTTATAGAATGGTGCGTTTATTATGTACTAAACTGAGCAAAATTAAATTCACTGGATTCTTTTATCATTCACAAAATGGAGGCTGTTGATTTTTATTCATTTAAGGTATAAAATCTTTATTAATTGCAAACAGTGCAATTATTTATACTTCACAGTGCCTTCCCAGACCTTCCACCTTAGGTTCTGCTGCAAAAAAGCAACAGGTAAGCACAACCTAAGGAAGTATATAAAGTAATATATTTCAGTACATTAATGTTGTCCCTGTGAGATCTTTGTGGTTGTGTATTGAAGGGCAATCCGCTGCTTCCCCAAATGCTTTGTTACTCACGGTTCCATTTCAGTGGAAAGTCTTTTAAGTTTTTAAACAACTGTTTCTATTTCTAGGTAAATATGTATTTTTTATTACTTTTTTTTTTTAAGAAAAGATGAGTAGATTGCCGTAATTAAACTTGATCAGAATAAGTAATTTTTGTTATTTTTCCTCAAATAGCTAATTGTTGCAATTAGAGAATCAAGACCTTTAAAATATGCAGGAATTGCTTTGGTTAGAAACGTCAACAGCCTTCACCCATGTTCTCTGTGATAGGGCGCTACTCCCCTCAGGCCCCTAAGACCCGAGTAGGAGGAACACGACCTCTCGTTGTTACCACTGAACTCGATAACTTGTCTTACAGTTACAACCCGTTAGTGGCGCTTTGAGATGACTTAGTTTGCCCATTCGTACTTGCCGTGGTAGGGGAGCAGATTCTGGCGTTTCAGAGCCCAGTCCCTTTGAACTGAAGAAGCGTGTGCACCACTGACACGTTAACAGCCCAGCAAGCGCTGCGTGGTCACCTGTATAGCAGTCAGTGTATCCTGTTCCTTGAACTTCCAACTGAATTGCTGTATATTTTGATAGTTTGAAATGTTTGTATGTCTTACAGATGGTCTGGTACAGGTTTCTGTTTCTGGTTTTTGTTGGTTGTTTTTTGGTTTTTTTAGCTTAAAGTAAAGCAGCATCTGTTTGGTTTTTTGTTGATGATCTTGTTTCTAAACTGTGCTGCTCCTCTTTCAAAAGTCCTGCTTATCTGTACATCAAAGAACAATATTCAAAAATACTGCCTTCATTTTCACACACAGTGCTGAAGATGCTGCAAGCACCAAATCATAGCTCATAGAATCAGGTCCTGAGATAGTTACTGCCAGTAAAGAGGAATCCTTTGAGTGTATGCCATTGGTGAGCCGATGAGCATGGACCGTAGAGGGGCTCCATGTGGAAGGTAAAATTGGCAAAAACGTAACAGATATGAAATGTATCCCATACGTTAACGGTGTAGGGTATAATTTTTGTTTTTCTCACTTTTCATTCTTTTAAAGTATTATTTATTTGACCATAAATGTTCCATAATCTGTTAAGTTTTTTAAACTGTGATTTAATAATATAAACAATCTATTTTAATTTCTGTTCTCCTAAACAGCCGAGCTTAGAGCTATACTGAGTTTTTGAAGTAAATTGGTAGTTGTGCTTCAGGTTCTCAAGCCGCTTCATACTTCTCTGTAGCTGCCTGTGTAACTGGGGTTTGACAGGAGAGGCGGTCAGGCGCGTACCGGGGCTCGGCCCTGCGTGCCTGGCCTGCGGCGAGGCAGGCGGTCACTGCTCCGGCCTGGCCCTTCTTGCCTCCAGCTGTCTTAGCAGCCTTTAGTCGGAAGTGCAGCCCGTGGGAGGAGGCAGAGCAGAGAAAGCCGGGGTGTTGGAACAGCGCTAGTGCGTGGGGGTGGGATGTTTGGGTGTGTGGCCCGGGAGGTGTGCCAGCCTCCCGCTGCGCCGGCGGGGCTCAGCGTAGCGCTTGCTGTTCAACTCTGTCTCCAAACGCGTAGTTCTGACTTAGGAGAACAGGAAACAGATGATTGGAGTTGCCCTGAGCCAAAACGATAATTGGAGCTTAGAAAGGTAACGAACCTGCCCAAAAGGTGCCTTTAAACGGTTCCTGCTCTTCCCCCCGCACCCCTCAGTCCCGCAGGTTCAGTAGCAGGTGAGGCCTGCGAGGGGTTTAAACCAGCAGCATAGTGGTCAGACAGGAGAAGCGTTTCCGTACGGCTTTTGGCGGCCTGTGCTGCCCTAGGTCAGGGGGATGATCCTTGGTCTAGCCTGGCCCCGGGTCATCCATCTGCTTGGGCTGTCCCGGCAGACGCGACCGTGCCTCGCACAGCCTGGCGGGAGACTTTCCCTCTTTTCTCTAGGGGTGTCTCACTGGATGGTAGAAACTGTTGCTTCCCTGTTACCTCCCAAAGGAACTGTTAAGTTTTCCATTGCATGCTAAAAGCTTTTTGTTGCGCTTTTTTTTTCTGGAAGTGGGGGGAGGAAGGGAAGCCTGGGCTTTTCAGAAAGCATAGAGTTGACAGGATTCCCTCTTCCCTAGCAATAGCTGATAAAACTCCTACGTGTGCACAACTCTTTCTCTTGCGTGCATGTGAAATGCCTTTTCGTCCTGAGAAAAGTGTTCTCTGCAGAAACTACCCGTGTGTAAACAGAAGATTGGCTTTAAAAGGCAACTGTGATGGGAACAGTGTCTTAGGGAGATGCAGCTTGGACTTGAGGTAAATTGAATGCTTTACAACACTGTGGGTTTGAGCTTGCATTGACATTGTATGTAACATGGGTACACGTTAACTGTGTCATGGCTTTTGTATGGTTTTTCTCAATAAATGTAAACTGATGGATAATAATAGCACTGTTCTTGTCTTTTTTTATGCTCCTATCCCTGCCTTCGTTAGTTTGAAGTAACAGCTTCAGAGGAAAGACAGTGCAGCCAGTGCAACCTCATCCCCATGAAAGGGAGTAGAACCTCTTTACAGGGCTGTGGGGCTAAAGATTCACAGCGCCGTGCAGCTCCCTGCCTTTCTTCTGACGTGGTTCTGAAGTGCAGTTGTCGTACTCGGGCAGAAGTGCGACCTCAGCAGGTAGCTGTACAAAGAGCAGTCGGCACATTCAGCCCCGGGAAAAGGGCTTTTTGAAACGACTGCAGCACGCGTGATTTGCTGCAGCTTGTCTTTACACCAGCGCTTACACCCGTGCTCTGTCACGTGTAAAACGTGACTGTTGTTTGTATAACTCCTACAGAGGCTGTGCCATGCAGGTAGCGGCACTGTTGGTATCGAGAGGTCTGAGAGAAAAGTCGTACGGTCGCCTTAAGACGGCGGAGCTGGAGATGCAGTGATTTATTGCATCAAGAGAGCACAAAGATGAAGCGAGGCGCGTTCTGAAAACACCCATCACCTAAAGCTTGCTTCCTGCCAGCTTAGCTACGACAGGCTCGTGTTTTGTCACCAACGGTTCCTCGGTCATTTAAGCAATGAAAAAACCAGACCCCTTACAAGCAAAGGCTGGCACTACAAGGACGCCTGCCAACCTTACTGAGGTGGTTCTGCTGCGCAGGTGTAACAGCGTGACCGTCTGCTGCAAGCCCCTTCTGAGGGGCTCTGTGAAAGGGAATGACACTGGGAGCCGTTAGTAATCCTTTATTTGTTACAGACAGTACACTGGGGGTTCGAGAGTCGTCAGGAAGTATTGCCTCTGGGACAGAGTAGAAGAGCTGATCTACTTCATGCCGGAGCCCCCACAGCTGGACACCGCTGCCCCTGTTTCCAGGTGGCCTGTTCGGCTTTGCGCTGCTGCACAACAGTTGGTCTTCACCGTGGGGGCACTGCTGTGATGTGGCATTTTCCTTTAGCTGATCTCACACGGTGGTTCCTTCTGCTGAGCCTTCACGGCTGGCTTCTGTGTTGAGCCAGGAACCTGGCCACTCGCAGGGGGAAGGGTACTCTGTCTGACACGGGAACGACAACCACTGCGACCCCTTGCTGTCTTCAGTTGGCCCCGTCAGAGAAAGAGATGATGCAGTAAGAAAGTTTTGAGGGGAAGAAAGGTTCCAGCTAAAGCAGAGCATTAGTAGTCATCAGCTAGAAAAGAAAAGAAAAGGGTCGAGAGAAAGAGACAGTTAGGTTTGTGTGACAGGAGAGAGGGCAGCAGAGCACCTGAGTGTGGAGCCAGCGGAAGGGCTATCTCTTACTTTCAATGGTGAGAATGCAGGTGCTGGCAGCTGTGCCCCTGCTGTTGACAGCTTTACACATATATTCCCCTTCGTCCTCGGGGAAGGTCTCTGGCAAGTAAAGGCAGTAGGTTTCTCCTCTTTCAATATATTGGTAGTCCTCGGAATCCTGCAGCATGTCCCCCTCAAACCACCACGTGACTTCAGGTTTTGGTTCTCCCGTAATTTTAACAGTAAATCTCATGGGCTCGCCGTCCACCACGGAGGTGTTCTTCAGTGACCTCTTGAACCAGGGGGCGCCGGATCGAGCTTGATCCTCCTCATCCTCGCAAGTAGAACCATTAACAACGCTTCCCTCCTCTTCCTCCTCCTCTTCCCGTTTCTGTTTCAAAACAAGTCGGTTTAGAACGTTAGAAGGGGCAATAGCAGGACGACTGCTAGTGACAGGCATGTGATGGCAGAATTGTGCCATGTTTCTGAGGAGGGACCAGCCACCCCCACCCCCACTAGGTAACCCGTGCCCTGAGCCCGGATACGGAACAGGCAGTGAAAGGGATTCGGAGGAGGCTGGAATGAATCTTGGGGTAAAATACAGCCATGAAGGCAGGTTCCTTTTTCAGACTACTCTGAAAGCTCTTCACAGTGTCTCCCTCCTGTTCTTCAAGAACGTGTGACAACCAAAAGCACTTTCACATCATCACAGCAATTCCCAGCAGCCGAGAAGCGCAGTGGTCCTTTTAGACCGCTGGCAGTGCTGCCGGTGGCGGTGAGCGGAAGCCAAGTGAACCGACCCAGGGCTGGAGCAAAGGTACTCTGTAACGCCTACCTTCTGCAGCGCCGCATCGATTTCTTTTTGTTCGAACTGCATGCGTAGTAACTTCTGTTCTTCAATTCTCCTCTGCTCCTCTTCCTGCCTGGCCCTTGCCATTTGCTCAAAACGGGCCTTCATGTTGACTTTATGAGTAAAGGGAGCCTCGGACTTCGTGGCTGGTCTCACATCCACCTGATCATCCTTGGGGGGAAGAAAAACAGCACTTAACTCATTTGTTACTTTGTGTGGAGCAGTAATTCTTAATGTTGAGCAAAGCCATGCAGAGTCCTGTTCCTTTCTCAGAGGTTTGTTCAGTGACAAGTCTCACCATAGTTTATCCCAGGGACAGGGCAAAATACTTGCAAAAGTAACTGCCAAAAAGAGTAGGCAGAAGAGTACTACAGCCTTACTGTCGTGTTGGATGCTGTCTCGGGGCAGGGGTGCAGCCTTAGTGGCTTGACTTTCAAGCTGTGACGTTACGGTAGCTTCAGCACCTGACACAGGCTGACACACACCCACCCCCCCACCCCCAGAAACAGAAGTACAGCTTCAGTCATTAAATTAAAAGCCCCAAAATTAAAGACAGGCTTTGAGCCGATCCTGAAGCGACTGACCACTGTGGGCAGGAACCTCGGCGTGAGGCTCGGACCAGCCTTGCTGCTGTTGGGAGTTTCCAGCCCTGCCACACCACGGTGCCCTGAGCGCTCACGGCGGTGCTGTGCGTCACAGAGCACAGTGGTGGTTCAGTGGCTGGACCGGTAGCTTCGTTTGCTTTTGCCTTCCGAAAACCCGTGAGGGGTTCCGGTCTGAAGGACAGCTAAGCAGGCACCCTTCCCTGCTCCCCCCTGAGAAACGGGTGAGGACAACAAAAGGGCTTGGTCTTCAACTGGTACTGCTGGGCTGGTTGGGGGTTTTGCCCTTAATCCATACGGGGGGGATGAATTACAGCTCAGAAGGAGAAGCAATTTGTGTGATGACTGATAGCTCAAACCTCAAATAGGAACATTTCAAACCCTCAGGCTGGCAGGTTTCAGGTTGTTCAGATGCTGAATTGAGGACTTTGAGCAGAAAACCAGCTCTTCGCTTGACCAGGTGACGGATAAGGAAATGGTGCCATTTCCCCTGGGGGTGCTGAGGTGAGACTTCCTCGTGCATCCAAAGGAGGGGACGGGCAGAAGGCAGGCAGACGCTTTCTGAATATGGCAGCCTTTGGGCAGAGCAGCAGCATTGCCCGCTGCAGGATCGCTAGCGTGCTAGTTAAGGGTATCGTTAACGAACACAGAGCGCAACTTACCTCTTGAAATTTTTCAGCTTCCCTTTCTCTTATTTCTTCATCCATTGCCCTTCTCTTGGCTCGCTCCTCTTCAATCTTCTTCTGTATTTCTTCTTGAGACAATTGTCCTATTTTTTCAAATTTGCTTTTTAAGTTCTTTGCCTGGATAGAACCACTCCTTTTCAGCTTTATTAATTCTTCATATTCTTTGCTCAGCTCAAAAGTTTCAGACTCTTCTTCCAGCTGTTCAGAAATTACAGAACACATTAAGACTGAAAACACCCTCGTTATTTTTACTGCCTGTTCTCCCGCAGGTAGGTGTGACTTCATACCCTTGAACAGTTCTCTTGGTTACCTGACATCAGCACAGACACCTCTTCCCTCCCATTCCTTTTTTTTCCCTGGCAGTTCTCAGGATTCCTGTCTGCACGGCACCTAAACTAGGAACAGGTTGTTCAGTATCTTGCTTGACTCGACCCTTTGTTTGGGGAGTGCTGTCGACAAACGGCCCTTCGCAGGCTCGGGAACCAGACGCCTGGCAGCACCAAAAACCTGTTATCCCGGAGCCATCATCTCCCTCTGCCTCACTTGCACTATGCCAGGAGAGAATTTCTTTAAAGTACAGCTACACGGTTAAACAGGAAATGACTACTTTTTGTTGAGTGAAGTAAAAAGCAAATGAGACCTGGAACAGAACGGGCCGTGCTGGACCCGGCCGTCGGTCATGGCTGGGGCTGTGACGCTGCGCGGGCGCTCGCTCCAGCTGCGTGTCCCCGTCTCGCCCCGCTCCCCGGGGTGTGACACTACGGTCACTCCAGCAGTTGGCAAGCTTGAGCCCTCAGTACTCGCTCGACATAATAACTAATAAATCAAGGCGGTGCTCCAGCGCTCAGAAGGGGGCAGAGGTCTGCCGCCCGCAGCCAGCTGGAGCTGGAGGCAACGCTCAGGAGCGGTCTCGGGCACTCGGTACGCAAAGCAAGTCAATGGTGATGGTCTTCAAACCCTGGACACACCGGCTGGAGCTAAGCTGAGGCCACTGAGTTCTTCCCTACTTAGTTAACATGGCTTTCCCTTGAGGAAAAACAGGAATTTTGCTCTTTCCTACTTCTAAGTCAGTATTTTCATGTGAGAAGTAGACGTTTCTGTTCCCCCGATACAATAAATACGCCACAGCCGATTTAGTAATGCTGTAGGGTTTTCAGAAGTGACTGCAAGATAAAACTGCAAAGTCAAAACTATTTCACATTTAAGGGTGCCAAGGGATAAAAGCATTTTCCTGGTAGATTAGTGATAAAAATATGTGACATTATATACAATGTTATTTTTTAAAAATACATTTTTTTTCCTACTTTCCATTCTTTTCACTTAATACTGAAAGTATTGACCTAAAATTCCTTTAAAGTCATTTTCAATTACAGTCTTAAACTTTGAGATTTTAGTAATTAGCGGAAGTGATCTATTCAGACCACGCTTACCATCTCTGGTGTACAAACCTCTCCCATTTCTTGTCTCAGCTGCTGAAATTCTTGCTTTTCCATTTCCAGCTTCTGCCGACGCTCCTCTTCCGTGCGTCTCTTTTCTTCTTCCATCTTTTGTCTCAGCAGCTCCTCAAAATTAATTTCCAGTTTACCAGGGACGAGAGATTCTTGAGAAACCGTTTTGAACATCTCCGGCGATTCGTCATCCAGCACCTGCTGGAAACCAGAGCGTTAAGGCCCCGGGGCCGAGGCGGCAGTGCTGCACAGGCACCTCCGCACAGAGCGAGCTGAGTCTGTTCTGTTTCTCTGAGCAAGCAACGAAACACAATAAAACACCCATTAGCCGAGTTCAGCCTTCCTAGAGGGCCGCAGATGACTACAGTTCGTACTTGCAGCGATCATTGTCCGAGTACACCACTACTTGTGCCTTAGCCGGTAGGAGCTGACTGGTGGACACCCTGCGGGGAGGGGAGATAAACCTGGAGAAGCAGAAGGAATTGCTCTGCCCCCGGAAACCCAACAAACCCCCTCGGGACAACATTTTGCTCCCCGAGTTGGTTGCATCTGGTGTAGTAACACCCCTCAGACACAGCACCTGGTTGTCAGTAAATCATTTGAAACCCTTCCGAGCCTCGCTGCGAGGAGGGATTCTTCTGTGATGATTCCTGGCAAGCGAGCTGGGTTAGTTTACCCCACCACCGTCCAGTAAGCAGCGAGGTGAAGCCTGCTGCAGCTCCTGCGCTAACTGTATTTAAGGCTTTTTCCCCAAGCTCCTCCTTTGTGGTTCATGTGAGGCTCAGGTAAAAGTTAAACTATATGCAAAACAAGAGTGCCCTACCATGTTCTTCCTCGCTTCAGCAAATGCTCTCTTCTCCTCTTCTATGCGTCGTCTTGCATCTTCCTCTGCTTTCCGCTTTTCCTCTTCTCTCCTCTGTCTTTCCATCTCCTCAAAACTGAGTCTGAGTTTGCCAGGACGAAATTCTTTAACAGAACTTTCAGATTCTTCATCTCCACCTTCGTTTATCTTCAGAGAAGAGGGAGAGGAAAAAACAGAAATTACTTATGCAAACACAAAATATTCCTTATAGTAAATAAATATTCTGTTAATTCCTTTCTGATCTTTAGAAAATTTTTTTTTTTTTTTCCTCCCGGGGGGGAAGTAGTTTGGTCCCTGTAAGAAACATTTTCGTCTTGGTTTTAGCCAGGGGAGGGAGAAGAGAGACGTATCTCAGTACCCTGTACGTAGCTTCTATAATTTTAAAAAAAATCTGTTGAGTGTGTCCTTCAAAGACCAACATGTTATCAGGAGACGGCTGAACACCAAGTACATATTTTACGGTCTCGGGGTGGGATCCTTTGCTGCAAATCACTCCCTATTCACTTTCTTTACATCACTTTCATAGACCTTTATACCACCAAGCCTTTTTGTTTGCGTATAAATGTCTTTCACTGATGCACTTGCCAGTTAAAAATGCCGTAGAGTTTTATAGCAAAACTGAGTCAATAACGCTTTGCGATTACTCCAGAACGAGACCTTTGTTTCTTTTCTTCTAGACATTTAATCAACACTGAAGAAAGGGAACCGAGATACCCTGGTCTTTTCGCTATCACTCGTCTCCAGTGACCACTCGTCTGCTCAGAGCAGCCTGTGGTTTGCAAACCGCAGCCCAGAGCAACAGAACGAACCACCTCCAGAGGCCCCCCCGCCGCCCCGTACTCGTTCATGGCACTAACGGCCCAGGAGCTGTCAGAGCACCGACAACCCAGATCCTGCATCCTGCCCTGGGCTCGTACGTGGGCAGCCAGTTCGGGCAGCTACAGAAACCTTTTGTTTGGAATTCAGGGTGAAAGAAGAACGAACTGAAGGAAGCCAACTGCTGAACTCTGCCTTGAAGAAAGCTTTTGACTTCAAATCTCGACAGCCGCTGATACCGGATAAAACCAGGCGTTAGAAAACTTCTTTCGAAGCAGAGAATTTGTAAATTCCTTCATATTACTTGGTTAGTAAATACATAAGGGTGGGAGACGTGAACAAAACTTCAGTCAGAGCAGCTGGTGGCTCCGTGAAGTTCTCTCTGCTTCATTCCTTCCCTCGTATCCCCTGCCCCAGCCCAACTCAAAAGAAGAGAGTGCGTTATTGACAATAATTAAATCAAGGTTACTGGTGCGGAGAGGTTAAGTGATGAACTGGAGGTTGGGGTAGAGGAGCTAACTACAGGTTGAGTGTCTGCCTAACCCTAGAACCCTCTCCACTGGACCAGTGGGGAACTTCAGTGTTGCAGCTTTCTGGAGGTTCTGTGGGTTTTGGGGTTTCGTTCGTTTGTTTTTCTGGAGAACGTAAATTTATTGAATGTTTCTGAAATACAGTCAATACAGTGATCTTGAGCTGTTTGTCCACGAATGTTCGTTCATAATGGTACTCCATTTAAATTAAAGTCAGCGAATTCCTAGAAATAATATTTTCAAAGATTTCATGGAGGATTAAAATCTCATTTCTCATTAATCTTCTTTGTATGTGAATTAACATACAGGACAATATTTAAATACAGAACTTAAAAATGCTTCTGGAAATGGAGTATGGTCCAGGGAGGGAACGTAGAGCTAAGCTAGCTGCGTGTCTTCTGTTTACACCGAGCGTGCAATTCCTTCAGTGGGATCAAAGAACAGGCTATGGCGGGGTCTGCCTACAGCTGGTCTGAAATAAGGTTGGCTGATGACAGCACATACGGAGCCAGGTTTGCGAGTAATATAAAATCGGAATTGTGAGCTACATCGCTGACAGTTTGGGGCTTAATCTAGTAATTTCTAGTATATTGTTGTACCAGAGAGCTGACCTGTCTCTCCCCCTGCCCTTTCTTCATAAGGGGAAAGTTGCAATTGGTGTATTTATCTATCATATTTATAAATAAATATGGGAATAACAAATAGCATTCTGTTACTACAGAATATTTTCATCAAAAACTGGTTACTGAAACATCTGAAGCACTATTTAAGAACAAAATTAAGACAACTAATTATCTTCCTGAGGACTTAACAGCTTAGGGCACTACGAAGTGTAGCTATAAAGCCTGCTAACATTGCTGGCAAATTTAACACATAAATTTCCTGGGTTTACTCAAAGAATGTCTAAAGCATTGTGCCAGTGTGGTTACAGAGTTAGAGCCAAGGTCAAAAATACATCTTTCAAAAATTAATTTTCAGACTCTTAACAGCTTGAAATGTAGTTAAGGAGTAAGAAAAAAGATGAATGGGACACAGGAAAGAATGTAAAAGCACGTCCTGCGTGAGGACTCTGCAGCAGCCCCAACCAAACGTGTATTTACCATCCGCTGCCTAGCTTCCTCAAAGGCACGCTTCTCCTCTTCTAAGCGCTGTCTTGCCTCCTCCTCCGCTTGCCGCCTTTGGTTTTCCTGCCTCTGCCTTTCAAGTTCTTCAAATGTTACTTTCAGCTTGCCAGGAGACAGAGGCTCTTGTGCTTCACGGTCTTCACTTGCAGCCTGTGTAAGGAAAACGAAATACTTACATCTTAAAAAAAGAGATTACCTATTTCTTGGGTATTTTCAGAGGAGTGGTTTACCATGGCAAATGAAAGGCACTTGGTTTCCTTAAGGAATTGGTTTTGTTCCTCGTATTTTAGCTTCATTTCTTCATCCTGTCTCTCTCTGGGTTCAGCTCTCTCCTTTCCTGCGTTCTCAAAGTTTATTTTCATCTTCCCGGCTGTTTTGGCGGGCTTTACAGGCACTACTGTAACTAGCAGTGAATCGTCCCCTTCCTGTCCAAAAAGATATCGATCATGTTTTCATAACGCTTGACTTCTAGACAGACTCATTTCTTACTGAAACTGCTGGTTTCACCCGTGTGCACCAAAGCTGCCGGAAGAATGACTCGGGCTGAGCCTCCGCCCCGAGACGAGCCCTCCTGCCTGCGGCAGCCACGAGCTGCTTTACCAGCCGAGCGCCTTGCGACTCAGTTACCCCTCGCCCGCAGCTGCTGGCCAACGCCTGCCGTCGTCCTCCACACGTCCGACTGCCGTTACAAACCGTCACGGTGTGGAGAAGGGCGGGTGGAACCAAGCCCCAGCGCCCGCAGCCGGGCTCTGCTCCCAGCCCCACGCTGCCGTGCGCGGGACCGGCCGCGCCGCGGCGAGCTGGCGGCTCTGGGCAGCAGCGCGGGGCTCGTCAGGCAGAGTCGTTCTTTTGAAGGATGTTGCTGCTACAAAGCGATTTTCACAACTTACTTCCCAAAACAGATTTTACCCAGGTGTTTTCACAAAATACCGTGATTAACAGGGATACTGTCAAATAACTTAAAACTAACGGGTTTTGTTGCGGTTTTTCTTTTCTTTTTAAAACCGCAGCAGGAGCGTGACTTTCTTGTGTCAGTGGAAGGCAACAGGGCCTCCGGACCTAGCTTTGGGGCAGCAAACATCCATCTGCAAGACTTAAAATCCAAACCCGTACGGTAAAACAGTCAATTTAAAGAGCCACAACAGTTGCAGGCAAGTGTTCCACACCCGTGCACTGACAGAACCCCCGTCTAATTTCAGGCTTAAGGCAAAGAGCTTTTGAGATGATACGTTCCAAAGCCAGAGGACTTACAGTATCATTGTCAGTGTGCCTCGAATCATTCCGGTGGCTTTGAATATTTACACTTCAGACGTTTTTAACTAACCCCAAAGTATTCACAGTGCAGACTCTGTTCCAAACTTCAGTGAATTGACTTCAAGTACAGACAGACAGACAGATCCGTATACTTTAAAAATCTGTTAGCACCTTGGCTGAGGTTTGATTAGGTACTGGTGTGCTGTTTTCTCGCTTTTCCCAGCCCAAATTACAACAAACAAAGTGAATAAAAATGCAGGTGAACATTTCTTTAAAAAAAAAAAATCTGATTACCTCAGCTGCTGATTCAGTTCCCGTATTGTTAAAGTCATCAATCTATTAAATGAGAATTTCATATGATTACATTACTTTGGCTCTTTGCCTTAGATTTGCAAACACAGAACTGGAAACTTTTTGTATCAGTGACAGGTACGCAGCACTTAAATCGACAGAGATGCTAGCGAGTGAGCCTTGCTGGAACACCCCGACAGGGTCGCTGGTGGAGGAAGAGGGGCCGGGCCATCAAATGTCCCACACAAAGCCTGCTAAAGCGGTCCTGGCCCTTCGGCCAGGAACCAAGTACTTGAGGTGTCCGTTCTTCAGTCAAGCACTCCAGAATTGTGCAGAAAGAAAAACGTTAATGCCAGCTCACTGATCATTTCCAATTCAAGTGACACTGTCTTCCCCCAGCTCCTGCAAAAAGCCGACTGCGGTACTTGCTTCATCGGCTGTCCAAAACCAACGCACCTTCTAAAGCTCTGCAGCGCGTGTACTTCTGCCGGTCAGCAGGCGAAACACGTGCCAGATCCATTTCCAGTTAAAAGGGCAGTTTTAACAACGTTAGAAGCCTCAGAAGAAAATACTGTCCAAGCCCTTGTGGAAAGCTGACTTTTCCGAGAGCGCTGGTTTCCTTTCCTTACAACAAAACCAAGCCTCAAGTACCACTGTCTTTCGGTTAAGTGAAAATTCGCTTACGCTTCTCGTCTATCATTCAGATGCTCACTCCCACTGCAGTATGGGCAGCGCTGAAGAAAACTTACAAAAGGAATTAAATACAATACCTAACCCAAGATTCTACAAAAGACAAAGTTTGCCTTATTGGCATCTGCAAAAATGGGAATCTGTTCACAAACAGATGCAATAAAGACTCATAAAGTGGCAAAGGAATAAAACATGATCTGGATCTTCATGATTTGCTATTTTTACTGCATTAGTGCCTTCTCACTTTCACCTGCTGATGGCCTTTTCTTATTTCTTCCTCCTTGCCTTAGTTCACCTATCACTGAACTGCATCTGCTAATGAATAAGCAAAAATCATCTACAGTAAGGGCTGGTAAAATAGAAACAATTTCAAGTTAGCTTAGTACGTGCTGCACGCTCTCGTACGCCAACGCCTGTGCCCGACCCCCATTCCTACCAGCGCTATGCCTGCCCAGTTTCATCTGTAACTCAAGTGCTTAAAAAAACGGATACTGCAAAGAAGCGAAGCTGAAGCTTCTCTGAACAGCCTCCCCACTTCCACCCCATCGAGCATCTCCCATGTGAGTCACCACTATCAGCCATCTCGAGCGCGAATCGGTCTGAGCGGTACAAAGCCTTTTCCTTGCGCGGCTTGTTTACCGCTACCTCCTGACCACTGATCAGCTGAACATACCTCCTGCGCCTTTTTCGCCAATTCCCGTTGAATTTTTCTTTTCTCAATCATATCTTGTTCAATCCTGCGCTTTCTTTCTTCTTCCATTCTTTTTCTTTCTTCTTCTTGCCTTTGCTTCTCCATCTCGGCAAACTTGCCCTTAACGGTTCCTGTGAAGAGGAGGCACGCAGTTCAGCGGTGACACCCAGCACTCGCCTAGTGAGGCGTGGGGCCTCCAGATGTGGCCCCCTCTTACCTATCAGCTTTGGAACATAGCCTTTTTCTGTTTTACAGGATTTTGCGTCATCGTCTTCATCGGATCCAAGCAGTTCTTTCATCTAGTTGATGAAACACAGAAAGTAATATAAATTTCCATAAATAAAATTCCAGTATTACTGTCTTAAAATAATGTGAAAAGATTTTCACATGTAATAATTGAATATTAAAATAACGCAAAATATTTGCAAAGAAAATAACCTCCTGCTTTCTCCTGTTCCATTCTCTCTCTCTAACATATTGTTCTTTTCTTCTTTGCTTTTCATCTCTAGATCTCCTTTGATTTCTTTCTTCCCTTGCTTTCTGCATAGCTTCAAATTTATCCTTCACATCACCCTTGTGAAGCTTGGGCACATAGGATTTTTGGACGGGTTTAGATGAAGAAAGCAGAATCTTGGTGAAGATATAGGAGAAATGAAGATAAGAAAGAGAAGGTTGAAACAGATGGAAACATCCTGGAAGACTGGGTCAGAAAGAACATCAGAACATAACACAGAAGCGCGTGTGGGACTAGGAGCCCGGGGCCGCTGGCCACCAGCCATCACCGCATTTGCTCGTAAACAGCAACGACTACTAAACTGTGCAAACCAACATTTAGCACCGTGTTAAACTTAGGCTGTAAGTGCGTGCAATGGATAGCTACAAAACTGTGAACACCCCTTTTCAGTTACTGCGGCTTTACAAGTTAGGTGCAGATTTATGCCGCTGCTTTCCATCCCCAGCGGGCACCACAGAGCCCCTCTGCCCCCGGCATTTAAACGGATAAAAGACAAGGTGTACGTCTTCTTCTGCCACGCTTCAACAGCCTATATGGCTTTTAAATTAATAGTAATATTGGTTCATTTAGAACTTCCAACACATGATATACTTACATTTCAAATATTTAGAGAAACTCAAGTCCGGGGGTTTTATGCTATAACGTGCCAAGACCAGTGGGCTTGCAGGCCTGATGCTGATGCACGGGTACCTCTTTGCCAACGCTTACTCTGGCTGTGCCCAAACAGTTGGAGAAGTTCTCGCTTCTCAGAACGACTGTGCAGTTTTCTCTCTTTTACTGTAACGACTACAGGAATGCTCTCAATACAGGAATGCTGAGAAAACTGGCTGAAAACATTCCATGTTTCATATTTTCTACCTAAAGCAAGGGGTTTTGTTCCTGCTTACGTTCCTGTTTGCCCTGAATTTCCCCCCAGCATTTAAAGTTTCTTCATATTTTGTCACCTTTATTTTGCCTTCCTCCTTCATGTTTTTTGATAGCAGTAAGAACACATTTCACAGTCTCCATCAAATCAGTTTCCTTAAGCTACTTTCAAGTGCCCTTCCATTGTCTTAAAATGCAGCAATCCCAGTAGACTTCCAGTATAACTGTCTGTCTTTTACGATTGTCTGTAATTACGACTGATGCTTGCAGAAAAAGGAAATTACTTTGATTACTTTAAAAATCGGTACATACCTCGGTTTTCTGTGCAATGTCATTCATGGCTGCTGAACTGTGCTCTGCACCCGGTATGTTTAAGATTGCTTTCAGTTTCTACCTGAAAGAAACAGTTGTAGTTAAATTCCTTTCTTTCCTTTTGAACGATGCTTTAACCATCTTCCTGTAAATAAGTTTCCAGAGGCTGAAGTCGACGTATCACAATTTCATCTGGTCCTTTGAGGCTTCCGAAGACATGAATAGGCTCTAAGTGTGCAACAGTAATTAAAAGAACAAGCTTATGATTCACTATTCATGCTCATAGCCCGTCTATATAGCCCTAGATACTGGTTTTGAATTTCCATTAAAAAAAATAAAGAATTAACTTGGAGCCAAGCTCCGGCTGCCCTGGCCGGCGCGTTGCACAACTGCGGGTCTCCGTCCTCCTGCCAGCAGAGGATCGTGCCCGGCAGCCCCGCCGCTCTCCTTCGGCCCGGGGCGCGAGCCAGCGGCTCCGGCTGGGGGCTCGGGCCGGAGGGTCACCGGCCCCGCGGCCAGGCAGGACCCACCCGCGAGCCTGGGTGCTCCCGCTCCCGCCCGGCCCCGGCCAGCCCGGCAGCTCACCGCCCTCCGCGGCCTCGCCCCGGGGCTGCTCTAGGACCCGCCGGTGCCGTGGGCCGGGACACGGCCCGGTTCACCACGCACCCACCTGGAGAACGCGCTTGTGCCACGGCGCCGCGGGCGGGAGGCTGCACCGCGGTACACGCCGTAAGTGACCCCGCGTTCGCGGGGCACCCGGCGGAAAGGCACACCAGGGCAAGCCGTCGCCTTTGCTTTTTTCCTCTTTCCTCTTTTTTTTTTTTTTTTTTTTTTTAAATCACCGGGTCTATCGGAGCTTGCGGGAGGAAGGAAATCACGACGCGACTGCAGTGCCGTTGCTGTCCGTGCTGCACCGATGCCCTGAGCAAGCCTAAAACCGCCACGTGCCA
This sequence comes from Leptosomus discolor, assembly GCF_034619465.1. Lineage (NCBI taxonomy): Eukaryota > Metazoa > Chordata > Aves > Leptosomiformes > Leptosomidae > Leptosomus > Leptosomus discolor. The sequence goes on from NC_141393.1 coordinate 85,426,302, forward strand.
AACGTGGCGCAGGCGAACGGGCTCAAAGGCTCCAAGTCAAAAGGCTGGAGAGGTCGCCCGCTGCTGGAAGGGGCTGCTCGCCCGTGGTTTAGTGGAACTGAAGTCGGAGCACTTTGTGATATGGACGGTGAAGTTCTTAGTAGCCCTTAGCCTTTAGGTTCGCTCATTCTTATTTACAAACAAGGGATTATAAACAAGATAAACGTGGGACTTTCTATGTGGTGTTAAAAGTAACGAACACCAAGGCTCATTTTCATATAAGCTCTTCAAAAATATCCCCATGTCATCAACGTGCACTGGTGCTGCTGCAGCTGTGCAGACCGACTGAGGTTCTCCGCTATCTTGGGATGATTTCCACACGAAAGCAGTCACAACACAGAAAATGAGCATTTAGCTACCAATCCCTGTCCCGATTTACAGATCCTAAACTCTTCAAATGCAGCTTTGACAGAGATGTTCTGGAGACACCTGCGTGCTCCTTTGCGACACCGAGTATGGAAAGTCACCCCCAAATCAGAGTTGACAAGTACCTTGCCCGCCCGTAGGCTGACAGGAATCCAAGGCATTTCAGCCTGTCACTCCTGAACACAGGAACATCAGGTTACTCAGTGCTTGTTCCTATTTAGACTGTTCCAGATTAGCAGTACCATGTCAGAATTGAGCTGTGTCTAGGAAGGCAGGTGACTTCATGAGCGTTCCTGTGGTCTCAAGGTCCCTTAACTCAAGGTCACCTCACTGTGCACCCAGGTACGGCGCAGGTGGGTTCACACGTCTTTAACCTTCGCCTCACTTCAGGCGCGTGAGCAAAAGCCCCGTTGTGATCAGCGTAACATAAAACGAGTCAGAATCTTTTGACTTGCTCGTTTTTCTAAGTGGGTCTTTGAGAAGTTCTTCTCCGTTCCCTTCTTTTGCTACTCGGCTCTTTTAATTTCGCCTGCCCTGCTTGTGGCTGATAGCCTTTAGCCTTGTACTTCAAGCACAGGAGCTGAATAAAGGTTTACTGCACGAACCCATCGGAAGACAAGGGAATGTCGTGCACGGGTGCAATTCATGCACCGAAGTAGCCTGGGACATAGAGACCTTCTTGCCTTCCTACAGGGCTGGAGCAGGAAAGCAAGTCCCAAAGACAGTCCTTCCCAAGGAATTCCAGTTCACCTAAACGCCTCCAGTGAAGGTCACTGCCAGCCTTCACCACAGCAACATCCCCTATCTACAGGGCTTCATCTTAAAGTCATTTGAAAACCGACTACTCCAAAGTCCGATCCGCTAATTATGTGCGATTAATTGTAGGAAGAAGATTATGTTTACGGGTCTGTAAACATAATTGTGTTTACACCACGTCACTTTTGGATCAACTTGGTCTTGAACCTTTCTGATAGCTCCAGTTACCTGAACCCCTCGCCAGTGTCACCAAGACTGCTGACAGCAGCGAGACTAACCCTCAAATAACAAATCTGAAATTTTATTTAGAAGTGCAAATGCTGGAAGAAATTTTGTTCGCAAATTCCTGCTGCCTGACCTTCCAAAACCACGCCAGTCCCGCAGGCCAGGGCCCTTCAGGAGGGCAGGCACCCTTCTGCCCTTTGGCCCAACGCCACTCCTGCTCTTACTTGAGGCTACCTGCCAGTTCTTCGGCATCACTAACGCCCAACACGCCTGAAGGGTAGCCAGCTGGCTCCCAGGCGCTTTGCATCCACACGTCACCCCGCCTCCACCCCTGACGCCAGAAGATGGGGCCGCACCGCAGTGGGGCACCCCTGAGCACGATCCCGCCCTGCCCGCACTGCCACCCCTCTGGCAGCAGTTAGACCTTGCGCAGGAGCGGCAGCGGGACCCTGCCCGCACCCCTCACGGCCCATGAGCCATTTCCAGTGAAGCCAATCCAGAACCTTTAGAATAAAAGCAGCGCTCCTTGAGTTTTGGCTGGGGTCTGGGAGGCAGCGACCAGCGCTTCGGGAACAGCGGCAGCAGGGAAGCTCCTGTCTGCCTGCCTGGCTCGTAGAGGAGGATCCACACAGCCAGCACATCGGGGCTGAGAAAGCCCAAGCAGCCAAGTCTAGAAGTCCTGGCACCTACAAATCGTGGAAGAACAGAGCCTTCATCATCTGCCAACAGCTCTGCCCAAAGCAGGTGCTGACAAATTTTCCAACTCGGGAAACTCTGACCTGCTAATTCCCTTTGGAGGTCAACTAGTTATACATATATATATATACACAACTTAAAATATATGTATATATTCTTGTTCTGTAGTAAGAATTTTCCCACAGAGTTCATCTAATACAAGTAATGCTTATTCTCTGAGGCAACAAGAGTCCACCTGGACACGTTCCAGAGGAGATTTGTCCTCCTATCATCAAGCTGTCCAATCTTGGGTTCAGTCTCACCTTTTCTTTTATTTCCTGAGATCTCTGTATCAGGAAATTTCTCAGGAAAGGCTGTAAGAGCTCCTCATTGAAGCTTCCCACTCAGAAAAATCCCAGATTATAAAGCTGAACATAACCATGATAGAAAAGAAAAAAAAAAAAAAAAATCAGGTTGTGCCTAGGCTTTCCTTTGCCTGAACACCCTCACTGCTGCACACGTTCACCTGACACTGGGCTGGTTTGGTTTTTTTCCTCTCCACATCCTACCTCTGCCATGACTAGCTGAACCACCTCAGGAAAGGTTAGTCTGGCGTTACTGTGTTTATACCGAAAGTACCAGAGTGCAGTTCCACTTTCAAGGGAGGTCAGCACCCAGACGTCTCCTAGAGGAGAAACGTAACCCTGTCCCTCGATCAGTGCTCCTACCTCTGAACGGCATGGAAGGGAAAGCGCCATGGCTGGAATGGCTGGCTGCAATGCACGGCGAGCTCTAGGTTTCCAGTGAAAATTTAATACAAAACCAATAACGCGTAGGAAACCAGGCAATAGATTAGAAATACTCTAGAAAAAAAAATAAAATCAACTGCTTTCAAGGATCTTACTTGTTTGCTTTAAGCGGGTGAGCTACCGCCTCCAGTGTGTCCCGATTTGTTGTGGTCAAGGCACTTCTTCAGCTTTTCACGCAGACTCCTAAAACCTTACTGTAGGCAAAATAATCCCAGGGAACAAAGAAAACCATTAAGGGGACGCATGAAGGTTTGATGGCTCACAAGTCCCCAAATCCACCTCCTTAAATTTAATTAATTTCCATTTCTGAAAGGAGGTCAGAGTCCCCAATCGATCAAAAAACGTTGTGCAGCTTTAACCGGATTAAAAACCTCCCATAAAAATCAGAATTCCCCTTCATCAGAAAACATAGAAGTTCTTGATTTTCAGTGGCACAACGGACGTCCTCACACGAGACCCAGACACAGCGCAGCGCTCTCCCGAGCCGGACGCTGCTCTTCGCGGTAGGCGTGCGAAGCCAGGACTTCACAACAAGCCTCGCTCCCCTGTGTTTTCGGGAGCGCCCCCGCTGCCCCTCAGCTCCTGCCAGTTATAAATAAGCCCTTCACGGCCCAGCCCTGGTGACGTTTGCCATCTGTCCCCTCTTCACCACCCCCCTGGCAGGGCCGGCTCCGTCAGTGGTGAGAGCTGGAAGCTGGCTGCCTGCAGCCAGAGCACCCGGAGGGGGAAACGGCCCAGCGTCCATGTATCCAACGGAACGTTAGACAGGACTGGGGAGAGGAGGGGGAGCGCCGTGTCCATCGCTTGTGTCCTCCCGGTACCGCCCCTGGAAGGACACCGCCAGCTGCTGCACTAAGTGACAGACACCGAAGTAGACACTAAAATTATCGCGCGTAGGGGAAGACCCTGAACTGGCACAGACCATCGCCCCCCCGGAGCCAGCGAGCTGTGACAACTAGCACCAGCTGTCCGGACTTCACGTTTCATAAGACTCACTTGTATTCCCTTCGTTAATTCTTTCCTGCTACAGACTAGAACGCTTACCGACACTTGACTCGGATAATTCAATTCCATTCACCAGTTTTTCCTCCAGCTTTGAGCTTACTGCCCATCAGCAGTTACTGAGGGTCTCACGTTAGGGTAGAGCGGCCCTTGCAGGTACGATGTGATTCACCAAGATGAGTTTATTCTAAAGGATTTTGTCTATGTCTTCATGTAACTATAAATACTCTAAACGTGACAGTGCCATGCAGTCCAACTGCTGTGTTAAAAAAAATAAAGTCGCCCTTCTCCACAGGAAAGGTCTGTCTGTCCATTCCTTGCTGCCCTCAGGCACTGTTACGGGGTATGCAGGCTCCAGAGCAAATGTGGTGGGGGCTCAGAGACCGCTCGGTTACGGGGAAGCCCTGCCGAGACCTTCTGGCCTGTGATTTCATGTTCCAAGTTAACTGCTGGTCCTCATCATGGGTGGCAGTAACTTGCGAACCAAGGTCCCCAAGAGAAAAATCAGCATATTTTGTCCCTTGCCACAGCTCCTCCATTCCCCACTGAGTCACGGCAGCCGGAGAGAAACAGCATGACCCGAGCTCAGCTCCTGCTGACTTCACCGACAGCACTTCGGAGACCAGCGATAAAGCACCAGACGCGAAGCGCTACTGCCATTTGCCTTGCCCCCTGCCCGACAGCAGAGCACAGCTCACCTGCCTCTCCTCCGAAGCGCCTGTGGCCAGCTCGGACTGAGTGTGGCAGTGGTCACTGTGCCCATGCCAGCCCCTGCCCCAACGGAGAGGCCTCCTGGTCTCCTGCACTCCTGGGGACAGGCTGCTGCTCCCGCTGGACCAGCCCGGCTCTGCTGTGGCACTGGTGCCCGTGACAGCCCAGCGGCGTGCGGCACCTCCAGCCGAGCGGGCACGGCTGCCTTCGGTGCACAGCAGAGCGTCGCCCCCGTTGCCTCCCGAGCTGCTCCTCCACCAGCAGCGCGAGTGTCCAGAGGGCTCACCGCGGCCGAGCGTCCCAGGGCGCCCAACCCCGGCCACCAAGGGACGCGCTCGTTCGCGCTGCTCCAAGCGCCGCCAGAAAAGGTGTTTCTTTGGCACGTCCTGCACCACCTGCCCAGCTCCTCGGCTTCGCGGGGCCACGCTTTCTGCATGCGCTGGTCCCGCGCTTGTGGCTGTGAGGCTCCCGAATCCCCCCCGCCCTCTTACAAAGCCAACTGCCGTTTCACACTTCAATTCCACGGGACACTTTTCTAGGAGACCCCCGGTCTGAGGTTAAGAGCGCTGTTTTCTAGCCTGCAGCTCCTCGCCGGTTCGTTTTCAAACCACCGGCACGTTTCGACGAACGTGCTCCGCCCCAGCTGCCCACGGCGGCAGCAGCAGCTCCCGTTCACCCGAGCCCATCGGGACGTTCAGCGGTCTGAGCTGCCGTGGGAGCCCCGCGCTCCCTCCGCAGCCGCCGCCTCACCGCCACCGCCCCAGGACGAGCGGGACCCGCCATCGCCCCGGCCCGCGGGCCCCTCGCCACGCGGATTCGCGCGGTTGGCGGGCCGAGGGCAAGCGCCCCGCACCAGCGGCGCCTCGCCCCGGGGCAGACCGGCGGGGGGGACCGCGCCGCACACCCCTGGGCCGCCCCCGCGCCTCCGGGCGCAACTCCCCGCCGGCTCTTCGCGCCTCGGCCCGCCCGGGCCCTGAGGGCTCCCCCGGCCCGCCGGCCGCCGCCCCCACCGAAGGGAGCTGCGGTGCGCGGGGGGCTGCTGCTTCCGCTCGGCCCGGCCGCTGCGAGGGGGCAGCCGGCGGAGCGGGCTCGCTGGCGGCGCAAGGAGACGCCGGGACCGGCCGGGGAGGGCAGCGGGTGGGCGGCCAGCCCGGGCCCCGCCGCACGACGAGGGAGCGGGGACGAGGGAGCGGGGACGAGGGAGCGGGGACGAGGGAGCGGGGCAGCCCGCCCGAGCCCTCTCTCCCGCCCGCGGCCGGCGGACCCGCTCTTACCTGCGGCTCGGCGTGTCCCGGCGGGCGGGCTGGCGGCTGCAGAGCGGCCCTGGGCTGCGGCCGCCGCTCCGGACCGGCGAGTTTCCATAAAAGTCGCGACGCGCGGCCGGCGCCCGCATTCCAGGCGAGCCCCGCGCCGCGGCAGCTGTCCCGGCCCCGGCCCCGTCATGCCCGGCCCCTCGCCACCCCCCCGCCGCGGGCAGCCGCCCGGGCCAACAGGCTTATTTTGGGCTGGAAGCGCCACGGGGCTATAAATAACCGGGAGAGGAAGGCCGCCCCCCGGCTACCGCCGTCCTGGCCGCCCCGTCCCCACCGCGGGCAGGGGGCCCGGGGACCCGCCCCCCCCCCCGGCGGCTGAGGACCCAGCCCGGCTTCCCGCGGCGCGGAGCCGGCCCGTACTCACAGCTGCTGCTGCCGCCCGGCCAGCGCGGAGGCTCCGCACCTGCGGCCGTCGGGTCCGCGGCCGGTTGATGGCTCACGGGGAACACCCGGCTAATTATAGCGCCGAGGCAGCTGGCGGAGGGAGCGGGGAGGGCCCGGCCCGGCGGGCCCCGGGCAGCGCCTGCCCCTGGGAACGGCCCGGAGCCGGGGCAGCAGCGCGTCCCCTGCCCGCTCCCGGCTCCCCGGGCGGAGCCCCCTGCCTGCCTCCCGCCGGCCCGGGGCTCGGGCAGCCGCCACAGCAGCCGCCTTGGTCTCCGAGGGGGCAGCGCCGGAACCTTCCCCCAGCGCCCCCCTCACGCCGGCGGCGGTGACGGAGCATCCCCCGGCGCGGGCAGCACCGGGAAGGCGGGCGGGTCACGGCGCTGCGCTGCCCTCCCCAGCAGCAAGGGACAGCGCGACGTGCTCTCCGTGTCCCTCTTTGTGCCGCCCCACGAGGAAGCCTCGCTCCGCGGCTGGGGCAGTTCGGTTGGGGAAGCACCTGGGAAAACGCATCTCCAAAAACCGAGGAACGAGGCCAGAGCTTGGCACAGGCACAGGCACCGTCCCGTCTGCGCCAGGGTCAGGGGTGGTCAGTGCCACCCGCCCGCTGAGCCGCCCCTGCCCGTCTCGCACCGCTGGCGACAGCCATCCCCGGGTTGGGGGTTCTTCAGCTGGCTGAGCCGCTTTCTGACGTCCGAGACTGGAAACGCCAAGATCCGCCTTTTTGGTGCGTCGCTGGCCCGGGTGGTGAAAATGTCCCCGTGCTGCGGACCATGGAATAGACGTCAATTAAACAAGCTGACGACATCAGGCTAAACTGGACTGCTCAAGAGCTAGGCCCGTTCCGTTTTTTTTTTTTTTTTTCACTAATATAATAAATTTTGTCATTCTAACTTCAGGGTGACCATCTGGTATCAAAACTCCTGCCCTATTAAATAATTTTGCGTTAGATTTCGAGAATTGTGCAAAATCAAGTTTCAGATACAGTTGTATGAGCAACAGGTGTTTCACTGGGCAGTTTTATTTAACAAACACAGCTGCAGTTTATTTAGGCAAGAGAAAGGTCACAAACACGCTGACTTGACACATTTAGTTTGGTAGAAACCAAAGGCTATGAAAGTGAAGTATAACTATCATTACGAACGCATTAGAAGTGAGATTATTATTACAGCTAAATTACAAATGCTACAAATATTTGATCCCCATACAATCCCTACACATTCACCACTTCTCATCGCAGGAGCACCGTTACAGCAGAAGGGGATGGCTTTTAAATTTGCCTCATTCTTATTGAAAGCGGCACTGGAAGCTATTTAAAAGTTTAGAGGTTATAAACTGAACTCTGACTCTGATCACGAATTCACTAGAGTAGAATTGCATCACCTGGTCACTGCTTTGGTGTGGCCCCAGCCCTTGTGTTCTCAACAGGGCAGACTGGGCTGGCAGAACCCTCCGGCCCCGTGGCTGGTCACCGACAGATGCCCCCCACAGACCTCCCCGCTGGGGTGGGCAGGCCCTCGGCCGTCCAAGAATGGATCCCAGCACCGCAGCTGCCTCCAGAGCAAGGAAGGGCAGAATAGGGGAATGCTCTTTGGGGAAAGGCCCAAAACGACCCAGGGGGGATCAAAGCCTGCCCCCCCTGTGCCTGCACACCTCCCTCTCCCTCTCGTGTTCTCTCCCTTCCCCCTCTCTCTATTCCTTTCTTCCTTCCTTGTTTCTGCACCAAGTATTTGTTGGTGGCGCCTTACAGCAACCAGATGCTGCAATTCAGATTTTGGATGGGAAACACACCAGTTCACTTTCCAACCCCATTCTACGGACTTCTGAGAGCTCTGAGCGCAGGGAAGTGCTCCTGTTTCAAAGGGACACATTCGTTTAAGCCAGATATTCTCAGGTTCTTCGACATTTTCTAGATACTTTGGTGCTTCATCAGACCTTTTTCACTCCGCTCTTTAAAAAAAACCCTTTCGGTTGCAACAGATCAACTTTTAAGTGATCTGGAAACTTTTATTGTCTCATGTGCAATGCCGTTGCACTCTCTTCGAGAGCTTTTTATAAATAATACAAAAGTCACCCAAATCCCACTTACTTCTGTGAAAAGGTGCATTTCTGGTTTTCTGTGAGGAACGTTAAGATGCAATTTTCTTCCTATCACTTTATCAGAGCAGAGGGTTTCCTTTGACGCACTGCAACCTCCAGGCAGTACCTTTGCTGGGGATACGTCCTGTGCCACTTCCAGCTATTCCTATGGGTTCTGAACGCAGCAAGACGCTTCATTCCGCGCAATTCCGTTCAGACTTGCAAAAAGCTGCCAAAACACAGATAGTTTTGAGCAGATCAGTATGTTTAAGGTAAGTGAGATGGGTGAAAACAACTTCACAGTCCAGTATTGAACACATATGTGCAGAGAAAAGAGTACAGCGTGGAGCACGGTGCCACGCCCGGCAGCTCGGAGGGGGCAAACAGGCCAACAGCAGCAGTTGCAGTTTCTGTTTTATTACACACAGAAGTATACTTTTACTTTTTTTTTTTTTTTTAAAAACAAACTACAATCGGTTGGCAATTCACACAAGTCATATGACACATTTTCATCATTTTTGCATTTCCCAAATGAGTACAACAAAGGAGCAAAATGTCACCCTCAGTGAAACCCGTGGAATTCCACAGGCCCTCCTCTGCGGGTGGCGTTTGCAACAGAAGTGCAATGTTTCTAACCGAAGTTCGTTTCGATACGCTAGACTCCAACAACCTGCTTCCCAAGCATCTGAGTGTCTGGAGTTGCTCTGCAGCCACTCTGCACTAGCTGGCCCAGGACACAGCCTCGTGGGCTGGCTCCGTGTGGCAAAGCCGTGTCGGTGGGGTTTAAGAGCCTCCGCTAACTGTGCAACACTGTCTGTTTACAGAAATTCAAAGATTATAGAACACCCTTATTTATTACCTCTAGCACAGGAAAAAAACGTTACTGCCAGCTCCCTGATGCCTTCTCTCTGTGCTGTGCTCCCAGCTGAAGCTCAGCACTCCCGAGCCGCAGCCTTGCGTGGCACGCAGGCGGCCGTGACTGCTTAAACCGCCCCTTAAACACACACCTGACTTCCTACACGGGAGGGAGGAAGATGGAAATGCTTTTATTTACAAACACACACTGCCTTCGATGCTGCTTCATGATTAACAAACCTCATCACACATCCTTATTCAAAAATATATTTTGAAATGCTACATAGGAACAGAGAACGGTATTTACGCGTTACCACCACCACCGCGTAAAGCAGCAACCGTTTGAGAAACAGGGCAGGTTCCAAACGAACTGGCGAAGCTTGCACGGCTTCCTGAATGTAAGCCAGCGCCCCACACGCCTGCGTGATGCCCAGGTGTTTCAAAACAAGACAAAGCAGCCAATGCCTACTGGCAGCCGCCCCTGGCAGCCACCCCTGCCCACACGGTGCCGGCAGTCCCTGCATCGTTCTGCTGCCCCGTGGCACAAAGCGACGGCTTCCACCCACACCAGCGGGGCTTCAGGGCGGCAGCAGCGCGTTCCGTCCCGTGAGTGCGACCACTCTGTTGCACGAGTCGCACGAGTCAGAGGCTGCACACACCCCAGCCGAAACACCTTCTAGATTTAGACACAGAACAGAGACTGTAACAAACAACTTGTACTACGAGCCTTTACGGAAAACAACTCCATCAGCATCACTTACAAATTACCTGTGCAAAAGTACAGTATTTCATAAATAAACTTTACCCAAATGTTACAGAAAAAAGCTTTGGGATACACGGAGTATAAATAGGGTGACAGCGGAGCTGTGAGCTCAGGGTGGGTATATACAGCCACGGGCTCACCAGCTCCTGCCGCGGGCGCCCGCTCAGCCTCCCCGAGCCCTGCCCCACGCGCAGCCACAGGGCGCGTGGCCGGGCACCCGCTCGGCGTCGGCGGCGTCGGCGCTGGAGAAGGGCGGGCAGGAGGAGCCCCTCCACGGGCGCTCCCCGCCCCGCGGGCTTCGCACTTACTGCGCCTTCGCTTCCACCAGCCCGCTGGCCACCACGGGCCCGTGGCCGCTCACGCACGCGCCGACGTGCCGCAGCGAGTCTGCTCCCAGGTAGGCCGTCAGCAGCTCGGTGTGCCGGATCAGCAGCTGCGTGAGGTCTTCAGCCAAACTCTCCATCGTGGAGTACCTCACCTTTTCGAAATCAAAAATGTCTTTGAGGAAGAAAAGCACTTGATCCTGGTGGGGGAGAAGAAGAAAAACCCGCGTTCACTTGCAAGCAGAAAAAGCACGCGACGCCAGCCCCTTCCTTCACACAGGTCCTGAAAACACCCCTTTAGGTATTCCCTGGTGCTAAGACACAAGTGCACTAAAACAGACTTGGCAAAACAGTTCTGGGCTTAAAAAAACTTTAATCTGAAAATACTTCTTTTCATGGTTTCTTACTGTTAGTCTTAATCTTAGGAAAATACAAACGTATGCCCATAAATAAGATCCTCATTTCTTTAAGTTTTTGGGGTTTTTTTCTTTTTTTTAAAGTGAAGCGGTAATCAAAAAAAAAAAGTTGCAAACCTTGAAGAAGCAGCACAGGTCATACAGGGAATTTCTAGGGCCCAAAAAGCCCCACGCCAGGACAGGGCTGATATGTTCACATATAGCATAGAAATGTGCAAAAAATCCATCAGGCACCTAGTGATGCAGAAAGCGCAGAGAGAAGTTACACAGGAAGTTTAGCATCAATCTCTATTACAGAACTCTATTTAAAGTCCTCAGAAAAGCCTAAACCGCCCCCTGCTTCAGGGCTGTGGTACCTTGAGCTCCTTCAAGTCACAGGGCAGCTGTCCCACACAAGCCTCGTGATTTTTTTAGGAAAGGTTTTTACTTCAGTGGTACTTTGTATTTTAAATATTCTAAGATTAATAGGCATAAGCCCAAAAAGATCACGAGCAGTCACACTCCTGTACAACAGATCAGATAAATATGTTCAGTTACCCTCATCCGAGCCCCTATACACAATGTATAGCTGAAACTTGCAAAAAAGGAAGCAAACTGCATGTTTTGAGTGGGGAAAAAAATAGACCTTGCAAGAATCCATCTGTAAGTCTAAAGAAAAGATGAAACAGCTGTGAGTGCCCAATCTCGGTGTTACTTTTATAACCTACGGGCACTCATAAAATACAATGTAGTATACATTCACGTAGCATAGACGAATGTACACGGTTCTTTAGATTCTCATATATTTACATTTTTAAAACATCGGTTAATTTAGAAAATAATAAAAATCAAAATTAAACATAAATTAGAACACAAAATCCCACATGAAGAACTGTCCATAAGTAAATTTAAGTTCATCAGCCTCCTTGTCACACGGTTAGTCTCTCTCTCGCAAGGGCTTCCACGGTGCTTGACTCCACCCGCTTCCGAGTGGCTCCAGCAGCACCGATGAAGCCCGTCCCACGGAGTAAAGTTACTCACGCGTTTACACGCTTACAACTATTGGGACTTCAATATACGAAGGAACTAGAGTGAGGTGGCTGTGCACTGAAATAGCGAGGACAGCAACAGGTTACTGTAACAGCTGTTTTGGAGATACAGTCCCTTTACACAACACAAGTGCCGAAGAGATCCATTTACATAAAATCCCCAACCATGCTGACCCAGGGACCCAGCACCTCCAATCCTGAGGCGTAACGGCGGCTGAGGACCTCTTACAAGACACCAGCTGCCACTGGGAGCAGCTTGTTGTACGACGAAGTACGTTCTTAGCAGCCCGGCGTGCCGTCAGCAGCCCTCCCCAGAGCCCGCGAAAGGCGCCGGCGCTGCCACTTGAGCCGCGCTCCCTCGCCCGCGGCACGCCGACCCGCTGCCCACGGCTGTCCTGCAGCCACGGGGCGTTTGCCTCCGAGGTCTAGTCAAGCCCTCCCCGGGTGGAAGAAAGGAGCTGCCGGCTGGCTCTGCTCGGAAACCTGCCGCCCTTCTTCAGGGAGAGGGCCGGTGCCGAAGGGGGGAGGGCGGCTGCGGCAGCGCCCTGCCGCTGCCGAGGACGGCGGTGCTGCAGCGGGGCACAGGGGCAGGGCCGAGCTGCACTGAGCTGGGAGGTGATGGGGTGGAGGACCCTAGTGCCAGCAGGCGAGACACAGGGTTAACAACCTTGCTCTGCAGAAACTCGAGGTACGCCTGTGGGGCCACAAGCAGGAGGAACTAGCGCTACCACTGACTGGACCGAAACTGAGCTGGGAGTCTTTCAGCTTTTTGCTAAAAAACTGGTCTTAGGGTCCCGTGACCAAAACGGCTACAATCAGCAGCCTCTGGTGCAAACCAACAAGTCTGCGGGATTAGGGGCTGACCCGTGATTTATTTTGCCAAAGCTACAGAACAGAGCTTCGAGTTCTTAGGAACCAATCAGCAATTCTGCTCCGCACCATTTGCAAGGCAACTTACCTTCATTTGCTGTCTTTTCTGCTTCAGTACTGACCAACAGCTTGAAGCCACAGCCTAGGTGTAAAAAAAAAAAAAAAAAAAAAAAAGCCCAAACCCCTGTATGACTTTGCTATAAGAGAAATTATTTTTCATCTCAAAAGAAGCAATCTGCAGAACACCGTAGTTCTGTATTTTGGGGATTTGTATTTTCTTCAATTTCACTCTTGTGATGACACAAAGTTTAAAACCCCATAAAATATCAGCTGATACAAACAACTAATTTCATACGTAGTTCGTATTTGTTATTTTCAGGTCTGGCTCTGAAACACTTTCTTTAGTTTAATTCCAACACGATTTTGCATCCCTGACCCTCTTCAGAGTTGCCATGGTCCAACACTCACTGGGTTTAACCGAGGCCAATCTCTCATACAGGAAGCCTGCGCTCGGACTTAAGTGACTATTTCAGACGTTAAGTACCATGCAAACACATCGAAATGTCCTTTTTCATTTTAGCAAAAACATTCTTGCAATAGCTTCAGATTCAGCTCAGGAGTTTTGTCCAAATATGGGCCTGTGCAATGCACCACACTGGTACCAGTACTCGGCTCTCTCCCCTCCGAGCTGGTAACCACCCTCCTCGGTACTGCAAGGTAACGCACTGCTCACTGAACACAACGGTATCGCGTGACTGCAAACACAGACGTGCACACGTCACCCTTTTCCCCCTCCAGGGAGAGGACTTCCATGGGAAGCCCGAAATAGAAGGAGAACTGGCCGTTGACAGCTGCGAAGGGGTGAGGAGCCAGCCGCAGCTCCACCCCGCGGGGGGCAGCCCAGCCCGGCCGTGACAGAGCTGGGACCTCTCTGACACACGGACGGGCGCAGCTGGCAGCGCGCCCAGGGCACCGACACGGGAGCGCCCGCACTGCGGCGATGCGCCCCGTCTGCGCGCAGCTTTGCGCCCTACGGCCAGACCGCTCGCACATGAGCCAAGAGCTGTGCCTGCCAGCTACGACGGGGCCGACAGAAGCTGCCCTTCCAAACCTCTGCTTCCCCACAGAACACGCATCTTTGCGGGACAAGTTAAAGGGTTTTCTCCAATACGTGCACTCGTTCCATATATTTTGCGCCCAGACTTGTACCTTTTAAACTGCTCTGATGAAAAGCCTGACAATACAATCTCTATTTTTTCTGAGGAATATTCCGGGTACCTACCCAGTTATAACGGCAGTTCAATCAGACTTTACAGTGAAGGACAGTGTAGTTTCTTTGCTTTGAAATTAATGCTATTATCAGGACAATATTCACAGTCTTTATCCTGCAGTTGCTGGATTTATTCTCGTTTTCACATTTGCTCTCAGGATACAAAGCACAGGTCGCCAGAAGAACACTTTCGGCATATGCAGAAATTCTACAACTGAACGCTCACACCGATGTCACACCCTCCACTTACTGTGACACACCGCAGAACAACCATTATGAAAATGACACAGAAATACTCACTGTTTCTTTAAAAGACGAATTTAGCCAGCGGTTATTCACTACATTCTGTATAGATATCGGCGGATTTTCTAAATCTTCAAACGAATCCATTAATATGAAGTCCAGGACAACATCGTAAAAATTCAGGTTTTTCACCTGTATTAAACCAGAACAAAGATTTATGTAACCCAGTTCCTCTTTCAGCAGCAGAATTCAGCACACACCATACTCTAACTCTGTATGAACATGCAGATTTACAGTTGGTTTTGACAAACATTGAAGATCCTTTGTCAGTAGCGAAGGAAAGTTAAAAAATTATTACATGCTTCCCGGTACTGAACTGCAGCGGCGGATGCCATTTCTCTAAACCAGCAACGTAAACAAAAAAGAACTGCCTTTCCCACAACTCTGAACTGTAAAAACTTATTTTTAGATGCTAGGGTTTGCATAATAAGGGTGAAAGCACTTCTCAGAAATTCAGACTCACTCCTCTAGCAGCCAGTTCCATTTCAGTATTATCCCAGTGATCTGTTTGTTCCAAAAAATATATCATTTCGTCAAAGACATCTTCAAATTTCTTTGGATTCTGTAAAGTAACAGCAAGGAGTATCAAGCAAACTTCACAAGAGAGATGGTTTACTTAGACTGGAAAGTGAACGCTGGTCGAAGTTTCATTAACAATAAAACATGAGTTAGAAAAGGCTTTTACCTTCCGTGCTCTCACAATTAAAGCAGACAAAATTTTTCTTCCACTTTCAGCAAGAAATATTCTGTTTGCTGTTTCTGAAAGAATTACCTGGAAAAGGTTTCAGAAAATACAGACATATTCACTCACAGGTTGTACGAAGTGACCTTCAACACGTCAGTCAAATTTAATATAATTATAACCGCTAGTGTAGCAGGCACGTCCCTAGCCAGCCTTAGGCGCTACGGTTCCAAAGGTAACCACAAAACTCGGACTCGTCTGCAAGTGTGTCCCATTTCAGAATTACAGGAATGTAACAGCAACAAGAAAATACTTAATTACAGAGGATGGTACTGAAGTGCTCACACAGGTAGTGCGCCGAGAGCTTCAGTGCCACCCAACGGGACAGACAGATCACTCCCCTTACTATTCACCTGAAAAGCTTGTCGAATGCAATGGAGCTTGGCAAGGAAGTCACTGTCTCCCAGACATTCAAACATTTCAGTCCTATATAAAACAGAAAAGTTTTCACAGGCCATTTAAAATAGAAGCATGAGAAAATCCAACAAAGTCTAATTCCTAGGAAAAAATACCTCATGCAAGTAACTTCTAGAAAATGAGTTCTAAATAGAATATTTAACTTTAATTCTCACTTTTCTCAGAAATAATTAGGTAGACATCAATACCTTAACACCCGTGAATAAATTTTGCCTTCTTCTGCCAAGTGCATAGCTTCTTCATACAACGGGCAACGGCAAAGGGAATCCAGACCATACGTATTGCGAATCTCTCTGTGCTCTGTAAGCTGAAAAAAAACAATTTTGAAGTTCATTAAAGAACTTGCTAACACCCTTTTTGGAAAGGGAAAACAAAGTAAAGTAGTTTTCCTGATGTTCTATTGAAAACTGAATCCTTTCCTGCACCTGCTTAAACCAAAGGGGCAACACTCAAGCGGTAACACCAGGGAAACGCCACAGCATTAACAAGATCGTCACTTCACAGCTCTTACAGCCCGAAAGCTACGGTTTCAGGTTTCTAAAGTTTAATTAATACAACGGAGGCAGATCAGTTTTGTTTTTAATTTGCCTAGTTAAACCTAATAGGTCTCAAAGCTGCTAAAAACCATGGCTGTGAGGACACAAAGGATCGCATCACACCAATCCTTACGAAGCTGGGAGCAGCAGCATCCTCCCACCCGTTTCTGCTTCGCTGGAGAGTGTCTGCTAGTTACCAGGGCCCACTGCAGGGAGCACGGGCACCCAGCATGTCCCTACAGGCTCCCAAAAAGGTTTTCATGGTGAGCAGTTTTAATCCTGTGGTTATCACATAAATTAACGTGAACTCCTAGACATTTTTAGAGCAAGAAAAACAAAATTAAGAAATCAAAGCACATAAGTAATACAGAGAACTCCTGCTTACAGGATGTTGTATTTAATCCACAAAACAGTGTGGACTCGAGCGACGAGACGATAGCCAGGGAATAAGTGAAGGAATGAAAGTTTTAACGTCAACAAGCTGTTATACCTAAATGAGTAATGTACGCTTTCAGAATTCATCTACCTTTTAAAATGGAAATACTTTCGAGCATGTTATTTGTTTATCAGTTGTTTTGCTTGGAAGAACGGAGCAGAATGAGCTGACTTCCTAAGGAAGATTTACAGCTACTAAGACCACAGATTTTATTCCAATTTATCAGTATTAACCACAGTACCAAATGGTTTTGCATTCGCTAATTCAAAAAGCCCACCTGAAAATTTATGTTCTTATTAAGCAAAGGAAGCCACACAGCTTTTAATTGAAAATATATGTGAAAACATATAGGAAGGAATAGTTTAAGCAACTGGAAGAAACAGGAATGTACTGATGTCTTTCAGATGTAAGAAATCAATATACAGATAGTTACAGGCATAAGGACACCGGTGTTCTTTCCCTGTTGTCAAAGCCTGCTCCTTCCTGCACTGTTTTGTTTTAGTAGGTTTGACCTGGGGAAAAGACAACCTTAGTAAAGGAATTACTGATAAAGAAGAGCAGCTGAGGCTTTATTCACAAGTCTAAAAAAATCTCCTGAGCCTTGGACTTAGTTAACAGTTTAATGAAGAAAGCAAAGTTTACTTGGCAATAGAAGTGCACATTCGGCTCTAGTCAAGGTATGAAGAGAAGACACGATAAATGCAGGTGCACTGACAAGGGAGAGGCAGCAACAAAGCTCGCTGTCAGGGAGAGCAGCACGGAGCTTCTACTGGAAAGATGGAAAAGCAGCCAGGAAAGAGGGTGGAGACCTTCATCTGGCACTCACTGCCGTAGTCTTGCCAAAGGTGGTAGCTTTATTGGTCCCACAGTAGGTGAGACAGCAAGAATATGAAAAGGTTACCAAGCCTCATAAACACAAGCTGATGGCAGACTGTCTCAAAGAGGGAGGAAAACACCATTACTTATCACAGCATATAGGAGCAACAACTTCATTAGGGCAAAGGGTTGTGCTCACTGCCCCTTCTGCAGCGCTTCCGAGCGCCTTCTGTGTTCAGCAGCTGAAGTCTGGCCGGGCCTCGGGCCAGACAGTTCCCATCCCCATCACCTCTGTGAGAATCCGGGCCCCTGTGCATCACAGGTGTCCAGACTGGCACAGTTCCCTCCGAGAAGTCATCAAGTGCACGATGCTCAGCATCCTCTTGATTCCCAGCCACTCGCAAGGCAAAGCTTTGGCATACCCTGCTGCTACCCTGCAGAGCTCATCGAAAGGACACGTGATTTAACCTCTGCCAGCTGTCCCAGTTCTGTACAGTTCTGTTCTCGAACGCCATCTTCCTACGTTTTGTCCTAACGGAGCACGGCACCACATTCTTGTTGCCTCCTAAGCAGCATCCCTACTGATCTCCGTCAAAACATCCATCTAGGTCTTGGTTAGCACTCCCTGTGTCGTTGCTGTTATCTCTCCTGGGGGCAGCGAACTAAACTTGACTTGACAGTGTGTGTCAGCACTGAAATATGAGAATAGCTTCCAGCCTTCAAAACCACCTCCAGGGACAGGATGCAATGTAGAAGGGAGGTGAATGACTGTTAACATACAGATTGCAGCATGATACGACCGCAAAAAGTGCTGCTACTCTGTAATACCACAGAAGGGGAAGTTGCTAATGATTCCAGTCGGGAAAAAAAAAAACAAACAACAAAACCAACCACACAGCAGTATATACACATAGACAAATTTCAGATTTAACAGCTTTCCTAAACAATTCTGTCAACACACAGAGTTTAGGATAGTTATTGGAACTGTAACTGCAATCGCGGAGCGCAGGATGAAAGAACAACTGCCTATTGGCCCATTAGCTGAGACAAATGCAAAGCTGGAAAAGCCTCAGATCTCCTAGTCTGAAACATTCCACTTTTTTGCAAGTGCAAGAATAAAAAAAAATTTAAAAAAAAGAAAGAAGAAGATAAGCAAGCAGCAGCTACCAGACATCATCACGTCTGCAATAAAAAAAAAAATCTGGTATGTCAATTCTAACCCAGTTACATCAAAGCAACTACTGTTCTCTACTAGCAGCTGAAATACACTGGCAAATAGTTACCACTCCTTCTCGTTAGTACTGCAAGGAACTGCAGCAATTTGAAGCATTTTTTCCCCCAGAAGATGCACAAAACTTTACATCAAGGTAACACCAATTCACAGCTTTATTTTACCTGCACCACCACCACACAGTGGTGCCCCAGTAGCTACTACTGGAGAACTAACTGGCCCTGTAGTTTAAGCCTAATGGCTCATATTTAATCCAGAATTTTGATGGTGCTCTGGTTTGACCAACAAACTTCAGATTGTCTATGGCTTTGTTAATCTTCAGGACTCCTTCCATCAGCTGAAAGTTTTAATGGATTCTTCAGTAAAATCTGAGAAAGCAGATCAGAGAGCTTGTTCTATCTCAAAGGCTAGAACAGCCGGACAGGAAGGGATGACAGAAGTGGCTTTGAGGTATCAAAGTGTGGAGAACATTTTCGGGGTATGTAAAGACAATTCCATTGCCAGTTTTCACTCAAACATCTCTTTAGCAAATACTGAGACAATTTAGCTTCAGGATAGGATGGTTATTCCACTGGCGTGATACAGCCTGAGGTTTGGGGTTGGTTTTTTTAAGCCAAGCAATACAAGTGAGCATAATTGATTGTTCCCATCTTCACTAGGACAGATTATGAAGAAAAAAAGATACGAAGTGTACAGACTGTAATCGTTTATGCCTCCACTCAAGAGCTGACAGGGTTGAAGCAAGCCTGAACGGCGGTCTTGTCCAAGTAACAGGAACGGGTAGCCAGTCTCCACAGATGCAACCAAGCTAGGAACGAATGCGGGGCCTGCCATCACAACTTCAGGTGAGCTGCTAAATCCAGGTAATCACCATTTAACGTTAACTCCTAAACCCAGTGACTGTTACGGCAAAGCAAACCACGCAACAGACAGCCAAGACGATCACTGCAGAGAACGTGTGTGTGCGCTTCTCTCTGGTCACAACCGCCCGAGTTTAGCAGCTTGGCTGAACTGCATCTGCGATAGCAACACCTAACGCAGCCTGGATCTACCGGACCAACTGCCTGCTCCCGCAATTTGGAGAAGAGTGCTACTCAAGGTCACTTCAGCTCCTGAGAGACTATGAAAGCAGATACTCCTCACGCAAATAATGCTGCCACCGCACATAAAATTCTTTCAAATATTCCAAGGGAGCTGTAGCATATTTCAGCTAACAGACAATGCCCTGTTATCCCGAGATTATTTGTTTATCTACCCTTTGTGGCCTTATCCAAGAAGATTTGGGAAAATTACATGAAATGTATTATATTGTGAATGGAACATACTAAACTAGGTAGCAGTCGCTTTCTCATCATTGCCTCTTCAAAAACACACCAAGACAACCAAAGCCTTTGTCACAGGTCTTTATATTATGGTAAGGGAATAGGGGGAAAAAAACAACCAACCAACCAAAAAAAAAAAAAAAAAAAAAAGAACTGAATAATTCAATTCACAGTGAAAGGAACTACTACAGCTTCAGCTGATTGTGCTTCTTAGCTCATGAAATTCTCATGTATTTTTCAAAAGCAACTTCTTTTTAGGAGGAGTTGCGGAAACATCCTGCCAGTGCACCACAAAAAAAGATAATAAGCAAATTGATCCCAGCTTCATTACCTGACCTGCTAGGAAGCTAGTTACAACTTAGCAAGGAAAGCTGCTTTTTTCCCTGTAAGAGAAATACATTTTGCTTACAATAATTAGCAAAACCCAAAGATTCTTCTGTTCACTCTTCAAATAGATCAATGCATCTTTAAAGAAGCAATCTCTAAGAGTCTTACCTCAGCTGTGGAAACAAAGGAGTCCGTTGATGCAATGCTTAATGTATCTCGAAGGCAGAAATCATCCGTATTATCCTTTACAGTAACGTCTGTACTTTTATCTTTAAAATAGAAAAAAACCAAACAACTGATTATTAGAGTACCAGAAAGTTCCATTTAAGTCTTGAAAGGGTGTTTCGTGTATACTTTGCTGCAGCACTGCATTTGGAAGGCACAACATTGTACTGCTGCGACAGCCAATTCTCCTACGGCCCGCTAACATACATAAAGGTGACTGTATATCTCTGTCTTCAGAGTGGACTTACAAATCTCATCTGCAATGAACAGAGAGACCAAAATAACATTTCCCCAGGGGTTTTGTCTTTTCTTTGATAGACCTCTGAAGCTCACTCTCTCTAAAGATACTACTTTGCTACATCGATCTAAACGCTCTGTTAGGTTTTTAACGTGGCTGTGCTCTTGTATAACAAGTGCTCTGTTTCAGTAACTAAGAAACACTGTTCTAAATAAGAGTCCATTAATAAAAAACAGGTTTCAGTTTCACTTGAATTAATTCCATTTTCTACTTCTCATGCCTTTTTCACTTGCTGGTTCTTCAGGAGAGCGAGTGAAGCTTTTAATCCTCACTGGATCCTCTTTCCCCAAAACGTTTTTCCACTGAAATAACACATCCAGAAGCATTTCCTATAGTACTAAAATACAGCCTTTAAAATAACTGGTATTTTTTGCTTAAGATCACCTGCAATACAGTTTCTCTCAGTTTTCCTCTATTTCACTCTCAGGTTTCAACTGTGACCCACACAACTAGCATAGATGGTGTTGTTTTCACCATACAGAAACACTTTCACAGAAGGATTAAACCCAAAAGTCAGTCAGTCAGGCTTTGGCTTGGTGCGTCCCATACTACATATCAGCAGAGCACTGGCATTTATTTTGGGTTACTTCACCTTCAGACATTACACACGTGTTGCTAAAACTCTGTTTTATTTCCAACAGTCAGGAGCAACCAGCTACCCCATGTCTTCCAGCTCTGTTGCTATGGCAATACTTCATAAAAACACTATTACCCAGCAAAGTGGCCCAACGCCAATACAGCGGAACAGTTTACTCATCAATTGAAGTGCTACAAATCCACATAACTTAACCATTATTTCGGTGGTTGTTATGGTTTTATTAGTTACAGACTTGGAACCACAGCTCAAAAATTGCAAGTAACAATAAATATGTCTTTGAGACTATTCACTGAGGGAAAAAGTTATCAAAAGTTTGGATAAAGATTTTACTAGATTGAGTTAGGCGGATTCCTACTTGTAATCACAACCTTACCAATATTCATATGGTTCCTATAAGTTTTTCAGATCATTCTTAGTTTGTTCTTTCTTTTGACCTCAGAAAACCAAGAGGAAAAGTACAGCAGCATCCAAGCTGGTTGAGAAACCACCACCTACTGGAATCTGCAGAGCTGGAACAGAAAACCAAACTGTGGTTTGTAAAGCATTTGCTTGAGCTCTGATAAGAGGAGATGGGTAACATGATGTTTCCTTCTTATTTCTGGCTCACAATTTGCATTAATCCCCTTCTAGTATTACATTAAGTGCTTTTCTAGTACCACTCCTTCACAGAAGCAGTTGCTGAAACTGCAGTACTACTGTTAGACACAGGGTAGTACAGGGAGGCACAGCCTGGTTGCAGGTCTTTCCACTGAAGCTCCCCTTTTGGCTATGTTGTTTTCCATAAGAAATCTGCAATTAAAACAAGTTCCTACATCTCACAGTTAGAAATGCTCTCCAGCACCTGGTTCAAGCACAATCCAAATAAACTATTTTCCTGACCCTCCCAGTCTGTGGGCAACACGCAACACCCACTCGGTGAGGTGTGACCAGCTCTGTTCACCAGCAGCAACGCAAGCCCCCAGCTCCCACAAGGGTAAGCACGGGCCATGCCGACACAGGTCTTAGGGACGGCTTCAGGAAGATGTTCAGGTGAGGACCCAGCTCTGGCGTACAGGCGGCGCAGCTGCCGACAGTCTTGTGTGTCAGCCTGCCCACAGCCCGACAACGCTCCACCACCCCCCAGGGAAGTCCCCGCTGCACCGCGGACTGACGACTCGAACCCTCTGGATACTGCCTGACAACTCCTGCACTGTTACCTGCGGGTGTATAGCGCAGTCACAACACCCAGCCCCAAACTGCCACGGAAGGATTTAACACTGGGCTATGTGACTGGCTACATATAAATGGGAATAATGGTATTTAACTGAAATTTAGCCTGCATATAAGCAAAATAATTGGTGTAAATGAAGGAACCACAGAATTTCCAGCCTAGAATACCACAGGATGAGGAGTTCTTCCGTAGGGTTTGCAACCAGCCTGCTACAGACTACATGAAGCTCTAGTGATAATAAGATTTTGAATACATCTATGTTTGCTGAAGAAGTCATAATTCCAAGTTTTCTATTATGGGTATAAAACTGTCACCTAGGCAGTTTGTTTCTAACATGTCAGTTGAATATGGAATATGTGTTTTCACTGATACACTGTGAAAATTCTCATGGCTACAAAAAAAGGCACAAAATTTGCATTTTATCACCAAAAAAATTTGATTAAAAAAAGGTTGGTAATGCCGAGTGAAATAGTACCCTTGCCAAGTGGTACGTGCATACAAAGCACAGCCTCCCCAGAGAACCCAGAACAGCCTTGTCAGCACTTTCTGGCCATCCCCCCCAATACCCTGAAATACCCTTAGCCAAGCAGGTGCTCACCAACACCCACGCTGCGCAGGGAGCACGCTACTACGGAAACATCCGGGTGAAAACTAAGCTACAGCTGGAGCACATACCGTGCAAGCACCAGGAGAACATTCTCAGACACAAGAACACGAGAGAAGAGAGCCGCAGCACAACGCAGCTCCTGGAATGAGCAGCTGCAGGAGGAGCCCAACGCTGGTGACTGCCGCCGCCCTGGGGAAGGACCAGCACCAGCCGGCGAGCCCCACGGGCCCTGGGGAAGGACCAGCACCAGCCGGCGAGCCCCACGGGCCCTGGGGAAGGACCAGCACCAGCCGGCGAGCCCCACGGGCCCTGGGGAAGGACCAGCACCAGCCGGCGAGCCCCACGGGCCCTGGGGAAGGACCAGCACCAGCCGGCGAGCCCCACGGGCCCTGGGGAAGGACCAGCACCAGCCGGCGAGCCCCACGGGCCCTGGGGAAGGACCAGCACCAGCCGGCGAGCCCCACGGGCCCTGGGGAAGGACCAGCACCAGCCGGCGAGCCCCACGGGCCCTGGGGAAGGACCAGCACCAGCCGGCGAGCCCCACGGGCCCTGGGGAAGGACCAGCACCAGCCGGCGAGCCCCACGGGCCCTGGGGAAGGACCAGCACCAGCCGGCGAGCCCCACGTACACGGCGCTCCTTTGAGAGGCCAGGAGCTCTCCCGGGTTCGCCGACATCTGTAGAGAGGACGAAGCCGCGGTTCAGAGGCGATACTGACGGCAGTGACTGCCATCGAGGCTCTTGGCTGCAGCGCCTTAAAGCATGTATGTGGTTCTAAAGTCAGATCAGGGATATTAAAAAAAAATGGAAAAATACGGGGTATTGCTAAAGCTGGGGAAGTTAATCCTAGCTCTGTAAGATTTTGCAAACAACTCTCCAATTGAAACTGAGCAAACTAAACCCACCCAAACGAGAACAAAGCGACTGTCACGTCTGTTCACAGAGTACTCACCGACACCACCTATTTGTCTTCGCTCTGGCAGGTTCCTGCGGTAAGACAGGCCACAAAACCAACCTCTGAACCCTCTGAGCAAAACCTGGCCGTAGAGGTGGAATGGCACACAACTTTCAGCATTCAGCTGGGAAGTATTCACCTTCACACAAGGTTTTCGAATTCTGAAAACTGTTTATACGTCATCTTTCCTCCAACCCTGAATGAAAGACGGCATGAGTTCCCGAGTGAGGCCGGCACTTGGGTGCAGCAGTCAAAAAGGGAAAGCACTCACCCACCGGTGAGGAACTCACTGGGAGCCAAGGCATTTAGTTCCGAGTGCCACCGCTGCAGCACAGCCTCCTGTCCTCCCCAGCCCTCCCACTTCAGTGGGACGTCCGTGCAGGGACTCGCCACGAGCGCGAAAGCGAGCGGAGAGACTCGACAGGCTGCGAAGAGGAGAATCTGCCTGTGAAAGGGCAGGGCAGCCCCAGCGCTGGGGGCCCCAGCGCCTGCCAGCGCTGCGCAGGACGGGTCGGGCCCTCCGCTGCGGGCCCTGCGCCCCAGCGCAGCCATCGAGGCCGGGGAGCGCAGGCACACGAATTACTACACAGTCCAGGTTCAGGAGGACGCGACACAGTCTTCTAGCTCGTCACAGGCGGCACAGCGGTGTGTCACCACTGTCGCCGAAGCGTCCAAAAGCAGCTTTATTTACTCTGAGAGCGCTGACTGAACCTTCATTAAGAAATCATCAGTCCTACCAAGCAGCTACTTGTGTCTCACCTGCAGTCTCACCGCACGCACCCAGAAAGCGGCGAGTTTTTATGTCGTATTTATAAAAGAAAACTATCCCAACCTTCAGACGGCACCTGCTGACGACTGGGCCGTGCAGCTGCTGGTTAAAACAGGCGAGCCAAGAATGGCGCAGGGCGTGCACACCAAGGCCTGCCGCTGCACCGCTCTCACACAGGTAGGGAGGGGCCCATCCTCCAACACACCGCACGCTCACCTCATCATCCTTATGCAAAACACGAGGTGTTCTTCATTCACGCCGTGTTCTGTATTCATTACTTCGATGTTTCTCTTAAGACAAACAGAGTCCAGCTGATTAAAAGCTGAATTAAAAGCATCCGTAGAGATAAGAGTAATGGATTCTTCATGCTTAAATATAAATTAGTAGGGAACGCACATAAAAATCGAACAGCACAATCCATTAAGTTTACACACATAAGCAATAAAATCCACCTGAGATGTACTGATTTGCAACATTTGTCATCTGGAAAAAGATGCAACTTGCCTAAAATAACCTTATAATCGTCAAGAGACTTTCCACATACTTTGGAAAGAAATAATAGCAATTTTTGCGATGTTTGTAATAATTTGGTTATTGTCAAACCTTTAAGATACTTGACTTTGTCCATGAAGTTATATTATCTGCTGAGCACCACGTGTAAGTGATGCATAAAATAATATAGATAGATAATAAAAATATAAAGTAATAACGACGTATAAAACAAACAACACAGCTACTGCTCTTAGAACAGTAAAATCAAGCACCTGGAATGCTCTCCTCTAGCAAAGGTAAGGACAGCACAGACTGCACGTGCAGAAGTAATTGTTTTAGTGTTTCAAAGTAAAAATCAAATATACCTAAGAAAGGAATTTAAATATAATTTATTTCCTGTAATCCATAGACACAGGTACATTAAATAACTCAAGAGGACTATGAAATATTATATAGCTTTGACATTCTGGAATGGTGATAGATCAAATTATTCTTTCAAGGTTTAAATCTGCTGAACAACTCTCCCATAAATTTGATAACCAAATTGGAATATTTTCTGATAGTTGCAAACTTTTTTTTTTAAGCAAAGAAATAACCAAAAGGCTAGAAATATCATTTTGTTATAGAGAATGTGACCTGTGAAAGCTGACTCTGAATTATTGTGGTGTGCTTTATCGTAAAAGCAGAACCTCAAAATAGAAAGACCTCTCCATGAGGAACTCTGCAATTCAAATCTCAAGGAAGAGGCAGAGTGAACACACATGATGGCTGAAATCTGAATTTGAAGAAAATAAAGCAGCATCTAATGTGTATTTTGTAACCTGAACTAACACATCGTACGTACTGACAGCTGAGAAATCAGCTTCGCAAACACCAAATAAATGTACGGGTATGTTCACTTCTCTGCTTGACCAACACATGACCCTGAAACAGATCTGAGATGTATATCCTCTGTAAGCTACATGTCACTGTTAGGTCTCTCCCTACAATACAGCTTTTCATTTATTCAGAAGTGTAAACTTTGATTATTTCAACTGCACATTATAAGGTTCTACATCTACACAGGGTTACAGTTTGCTGCAGCTCCCTTTCTTTATCCCAAAGACAAAAATCAGTGGCTGTTCCCTGAATTTACAGTTTAAATCCCTATCTTTTACAGAAGGATTTCTGACCACCCCCTGTTTTCAAGATGACTAGTTTAGATAACATTTTCTGCACTTTGATTTGAGAGAGAACATCTGGCAATCAAGTTTGCTCAGCTGTCTAATCTGGACAGAGTCTATCGAGATGGGCGTGCAACACAAAGCTCCCGCCGTTTCCCCTTCAGAGGGGTGCTCCATTCTCCCCTAGCTCAGAAAGCACCACATCATCTTGTCCACGGCGAAGTCTAGTTTGAATTCCAGTGCTGCTTATTTTAAAACGTAGGCTGTCCACCGAGGATCTGCAGCGCAGCGCTGTGAAGACTGCCAGTACCTTAGTCATCAGACGCGAACGTCACTGCCTTTTCTTAGTTCTCCACATCCTACAAGCAAGCACAACCTACCGCTATTTTTGCAGACGCTTTCTAGTGACAATGGAATGGTCTGTTCAGCCACATTCGGTGCGATAGCACGTTAAATCACTGTGATGCAGAGCAGATTCAAAATGCAATGTCACAGCTACAGCAGAAGGAAGTACAAGGTTATTTTGAGGCTTACACATCCAGAATTAGCTCCTGTAATACCTTTCCTATGCCAGAGGCCTCTGTAAGCAGGTTAGTTAGAAAAGTCCTCTCACTGGACTCGAGAGAGGAGCCTCAAAAGTAAGTGAACCTATCCCTTGGCCTCAGTTCTCCTGCACCTGTGGAAACCTGGTGAAATCTGTGGGTACTTAAGCAAGATGTTTAACATGTACTGGCAGTATCCCTTGCTTCTTTCCAAGGCAGTCCACTGCCACCTTCTTGGCTTCCCCACCACGCATCTCTTTATAGAAAGGCCGACAGTAGCACATGCAGCAATGGAAAAGAACAAGAATAACCAGCAACTGTTGCCCAGCTCCTGAAACTTGTTGCTTTATAAAGTTTCCTCACTTGTTGTATAAAAAAAGGAAAGAGGAAACAGTTTAGTATGTTAGCATACAGACTACTGCTGGACACAGAAAAAGGGTATGGGACAAGCCAACATGTTCTCTTCAAAGTAAGATTTTAAACACAAGATTTGCTGGGAAGGTTTTTCTGTAGCCAGTGTATTATGCTTCAGGGATGTTGACATTTCAAAGCAAGCGAGACAGACTGACAAAAGGAACCCACGTATTCACTTGTTCTTCCACCAAAAGAAAAATACACTGTCTAGCAGTTGGTAATTCCACTTACATGCACAAAGTCGGTATCAGAAAATAAAGATCGATACCTTTCTAGCCCCAGAATTGACAGAAAGACAGAAAGACAGAACCAATGATATAGCTGGTGATCCTCAGTGAAATCAGCACCAAAAGACACAAATACGTATATTTGATTTGGGCTGACATAGGGGTTCTGGGTTCAGAATAGAGACTCTAGCTTATCTGACACAGGCGAACTCTGCAGGGACAGCGAAATAACCCTCATCTTCCCTTGACTCCTAGGGCAGAGCTGTCTTACAGGATTCTGCAGACTTCAGTGAAACTGCTCGGGAACGTGACCGGCTTCTGCACACCCAGCTGCACACAGCATACAGGTTAAGAACCTAAATCAGCAAGACACATGCTTAACTTTAAACAGTGAGACTCGGAGAATATCTTAAGTGCCTTACTGACTGGGGCCCCCTCGCATTCCACTTGCCCCTGTGAGGAGGAAAGAATGAGATAAGAATCCTTAAAAAGCTGCACTGAATGAAGAGCTCTTCCTCTGGACTTTGTTTACTAAATAACCCCAGTTACCAAACCTAAATTAAAAAAACCTAATCAATAACATAAGGTACTAAATGCATAAGTAACAACATATTAATACTTGAACCATAATGTAAGTAATGATTGGCGCAACCTGACCCTGGGAGACAGCTTCCTACCTTACTGATTAGCAGCGACTCAAACAGACGCAGTCAAAGCTGCTCTCTAGTCAATGCATTAGTTATCTGTGCTAAATTAAGGTAAAATAAAGCAAAGCCTAAATTGTGTACATTGTGTATTATTCAAGCCATCTGGAAATACATATATGTTCACCTTTAAATACTTGCAGCATATCTGCTTGTAGGACAAGGGCAGCTTTAAATAGCAGTAGAGAGAGAATAAAGCCTGGTGTGACCGACATGTGCTCTTGAATCAGCTACACCACACCACTTTGCTACAAACAGGATTACTAGGTAAGGTGGGACATAGTGCACAGACCAGATATCCCACAGAATTAGAGAATTGACAGCAATTTATTAAAAAAAAAAAAAAAAGGTTTAACTTGAGCCATCAAAAGGGAAACAAAACACCTCTCAAACCCAGTTAACTTTTTGTAACAGTTTTTGTAATTAACCAAATAAATACATGTGTGAGGAAAAAGTGACACATACATAGTAAATTTTATTCCCTCCGCTGTTATTGTTTACAGAAACCTTTTCCTGTAAGTTTCCACAAAAATGGATTTACTCCTACATATAGTTTCAACTTTGAAACATTTCAAGCTGAAAGAAAAGTTTAAGAAAATTGTAAGACATGGCAAGGAATGAAGTGCTTACACAAGCTACTTGAGCCTCCCAGCTATAAGGTAAACAATTAACACACACCCCCCCCCCCAAACGATGCTGTAGCGATGGGGCATGGCTAGTGCTAAACGACAAGCCAGTCAACAGCAGTCGGTGAAGACTGTGCTATGTGGACACGCTACAGCCATCTACGCCAGGCTGACGGGTCAGTACCTGTGACTTAAACAGCAGCAAGATTTAAACACAGTAGACATATTGGTTCAGAAAAGTTGTTAGCTTTTGCATGTGTGCCCACAGACACAATTTTCCTCTGCAGCCCTTGAAAATAAATTGCAGGCAGAAGTTATCTATCCTAGTCCTAACTGAACTGCTGAATTAATAAAGCAACGCTAGCAGAGCGCTACGTTTGCTGATTTTACACGATTCTGTCAATATTCCATTTTGATTTTGTGCTCAAAAGCAATGGGAAAAGCTCAAAATGTTGTTTCTGCATGTTCAAGATTAAGCTACCAGGCTAAGAGAGCTGATTACCTTTGAAGTCTTTTCAAACTCTCCCCTATTGCTGTCTGTATCTCCCCCAGCCCATTCTGGCTCTCCTTTCTTCATTTTGCCCAAGAACATTTCAGACAAGCCTCTCACAAACAGACTTTAACGCAAGAATAAATTGGTTTAGTAGAAGTTCCAAGGCAGGAATTAGCCCTATGGGCCAAAACATGCTCTTGATCATCACTTTATATAACCTCACACTGCGACGCTCCAGCCAGAAAAATAAACACTTATCCCACCCTCACGACTTGCCATCTGTCTGGTTTGATTTTTTCCTGCCTCTGGAACATTTATACTCACAAGGTATATAAACACATAGAAGTTGAGTGTATATATACCCTTTTTAGTAAGAAAAAGAATTTGTAAAGCATAACTTGTTAAGAATATACCACAAGAACATGCGAGGGGAGGGGGGGAAAAAATAAAGCACGACTCCCTGCCTTTGGAAGGCTGTTTCCTCTTATTCCATACAGCACTGCTGAAAAGTGATCAAAATGAAGGCGAGCAGTTATTCCAGCAAGCCCTGATGTGTGGGGAAAACGATCACTCTTCTTCACACAAAAAGAAGGTAAAACCGTGTACTTTTTTCAAAAAGGTTTTAAAAAAAAAACAGAGAAGCTATTGACAAGAACTAAGCACTGGAATGGCCAACAGAAAAGATGCAAAAGCAACAAAACTGAAAAACATACCCTTAAAGCAGAGTGAGTGTGTGTGCGCTGCCATGGGGTACGCGACCAACACACCGGCTACACAGCGCACGTTCCCCAGCGCTACCTGAGCCGTACGGGAACGGCCCCAGCCCTGCGCGAACCGAGCAGCTCCCCGACATCTCCCCCTCCTTATCAGGGGTTTCAAACGGAGGGGCAGAGCAGAGAGGGAGAACATAACCGGAGCGAGCCCAGGTGAGCCCGCGGAACCAGGGCGCTCCGGCAAGGGAGGCGGCAGGGCGGGAGCGGCGAGGGCTGCGCGGGGAGCGCAGGACAGCGACCACGCAGAGTTCGGGGGGCGGGCTGGGGCTCCGTGATGAGCAACCTTTATCGCTGCAGGGAGGAACAGCTTGTATGTCACTGGAAGAGAAGCTCCTGAGGGAGAGACGGCTTAAGGGAAAGGAACAATCTGGTCAGAAAACGAGCCAAGGCGATTCTTATCAACAATGGTTAAGTCCATGTGAGAGGAGCCAGTTTGACGTGGAGAAGGCAAGAGACAAGAACACAGCAGGAGTCAAGAAGCGAGAGACAAGGGCAGAAGCAGGCGTTGTGGCACGGACAGAAAGACGACAGGTTTCAGGGACGCCATCTAAGGCAGAGCCACAAGGTGCATAAATAGCCAGCACGGCTGGGTCCAGGAGCAAAGCCGTGGGCAAACGGCAACAAGCGCCCTCAGACACCAGAAACAGACTCTCTTTCCGACCTTATTGGAAGCGTTTTCGGAAATTTCCATCCATACCACCCCCAGGCTAACACACAGTGAGTGACCTTGAGCTCCCCAATGCCGGTTCTAGGTACAGTAAAACAGATTATCTTGAGCCCCTGCTGAGGAGACTTCAGCTGATCCGTTTCACTGTGCAGTGAAAGGGCATCTCAGCTTCAGCGTTTAAGATAAACGCAAACACACGCGGCAGGTTACCCAACACCAAGGCAGAGATCCAGACTAACCGTTCTCAGCACCGGTAACGGCGCTGCAGGGCCGCGCAAAGCTGGTTTGGGTTTTCAGTGCAGTACTGCCACAGTTAAGAGGATCGCGGAGAAAGCCAAGCGTCACACTCTTTTCATAGACACTACATGTGCAGAAATATTCCTGCTTACAGTTTTGAACTGAACTTTTAACTACCAGGCTTGCTCTACTATTCAACATTGTGCCTAGGTACTTTCTGGTAAAGATTTTTGCTGGAGGAGATTTAGAAAGGAAGCGTTATTAATATTGGACAAATATGCCTTTAAAGGGAAGTTTTAAGTATTATTGATAGCAGAAGGCATACTATTCAACTGCAACATCTGCCCTTCGAGTGAGCCAGAAATAAGGAGCTGCAGCAATAAGTTCCAATACCAGAGACCTCACAGTAAAACGCACTGAGCATCAGCAGTTACTGAACTTCCACAAACTGTAACAGCTAAATTATGTTCAAAATATGCATTAATTTTTTCAAAATTGGATTGGAATAAGTTTTCTGGGCTTCTCCTCAGACTTAGTAGCATTGCTTTCTTTTATAGGAACATTTCTTGACATTAATTTATTTCCACACTTAAAGAAAAAGCTATCATTTGCTTTTGTTTTCATTTCAGTTCTGTTTCAGCCACTAGAAAAATGTTTTGTCTGTCTCCAAGAAATTAAGAAATAATTTCATGTAAATTTATCTTCCAGGAATGCAAGGCAAGCAAAAGTTTTCAAGCTATCATATAAAATTATATTACTTTGAAAATATTTTACAGCATGTACGACTAGAGCACACCTAAGTGCACCTAGTGGAGCCTGAGAATAATAAACAGAAACATTTTTTGTGCATAAACAAGTAAAACATAATACTCCTAAACTAAAACTTTTCCATTAACATTTCAGAGGCAAGAAGAGAAATACAGGCCCTAGATATTAGTCCATGGACAGCAAAACATTATAGAAATCTACGTTAACAAAATATACAAAAATGAGCTTTCAACAGCTTCATTGACTATGCAAAGATTTTTTTGTTGCTGTTGTTTTAAGAGCAGCCAGAGAAAAGGTTTCTGATACGCAGATATGTTCTCCAAAGAGTTCTGTCACTAGGTTAAAGGCTGTGCTTATTCTCTCCAAAATGCCAGGCATATCTTTGAGTGTGAGAGAGGAAAATCAAAAAAAGAAACAGACAAACCTTCCAACAAAACCAGCCAACACAGACAGAGATCTTTTACTGACATAGCTCAAACAATTAATGTTGGAATAATAATAAATAGTAAAAAAAAAAAAGTAATTATTTTAAAAATAAAAATGCAATAATGCCTAGGTTTTGATATTATCATCAAAAAGTTTAAGGGCAGCGTACACAAGTCACCATTAGTTTGAGTGCCAGCATCTATTTTTACAGTAGAAATCAAACTAACAGTATGAAGTATTGGGAATTCAGAACTGACAAGGAGCTCTACAATTTGAGAATTTTCCCCTCTGACCTGCAATTCTGCTTGTAAGTAAAGCTTTTGTTTCTCCTAACTCTGTGCATTCCTCCCAAGTCAGCTCAACTAATATTTCAGTCTGCTAGAAAAGATCAAAAAAAAAAAAAAAAAAAAAAAAAGAACTTTTTTCAAAGCCAGACTACAGAAAGCATTGGAAGCTTTTAACCCTCTACCCCTCACATTCGTGACTCAGAAGCAAGCAGCTCAAGATTTCGTTTCACAGTTTCCTGCCAACTGCCTCCTTCCCGACCCGGCGCAGCTCAGCCGGCCCCAGCACAGCCTGCTGCCCGGCTTCCCGTGCTGTTCCACAGCCCTACGAGGATCAGCGCAGGAACAACGGCGGTTTGGCCCCACGTATGTGTTTTAGTTTCACGTCCAGGAACACTTCTGCTATTGAAATCGTATTTTAGCTTGCTGCTTTATATGAGAATTCTGAAAGTCCAGTGGAGGACGCAACATAATTGCTTTCCATTATTTCATCTATTTAACATGCAAGTCTTTTCCAGGGCTGTATTCGTTGTTTGTAACTCAACAATAGCTTACGGAGCTGCAAATGATCATTTGCAATTTTTATTATTATTATTACTATTAATAGAATTCTACCCACAGGGAGAAAAGTTATTTATTTATACCTGTATCTTCTGCACTGCTAAAAGCTGAGTATTTAGAAATATCTGGAAAATATCTAATTTCCATGTAGCTAGGAAAAAAAGAAAAGCATTTGGAGGTGCAAATTTACACAAGAATCAAACAAAAGGCAATTAAACCACAGCATGCAACCATCTGAAGCAATGGTTGCTGCTCTGACCAGGCACCTTTCACCTGCCCCAGCAGAGGAGAGAGGCACTTCAGGCCACGCCGTGAAAGACAGTGGCTGCAGCGACAGGCTGCTGTGCGCCAGCAGGGTCCCAGGTAACTCATTCCTGACTCTCCCACGCAGCAGGTCACCACGGTCTCCTCCAGAAGGTTGTTTCTCAAAGCTGGCTGGCAAATCGTTGATCATGCCAGCCAACTTCAACTAGCAAGTGGGATCAGGAGATGAAAAGCAAGTCTATGGTAGGACTGATCAGTGGCAGCACTCAGATCTTAATTCGATTAAGTAGATGAAAGATGACCTGGGTAAAATAACATTTAAAGGTTTTGGGAAGGAGTAACATCTGTGACTGGTAGACAAACAGTGGAGAGAGTGGTTTCAGGAGCCCCAGAAGTGTGACTGAAGATTTTACACAGAAAGCTGAAAACCAGAAATTGATGGAAATTTTTACCTTTGAAAGTTTCCTTCCTGACCAAACTTGGAGCT
Source organism: Leptosomus discolor (assembly GCF_034619465.1). Lineage (NCBI taxonomy): Eukaryota > Metazoa > Chordata > Aves > Leptosomiformes > Leptosomidae > Leptosomus > Leptosomus discolor. Next base: position 85,460,101 of record NC_141393.1, read on the forward strand.
CATGACAACCCAGGGGTCCTGAATAAGAAGTGCTAGTCAGATATTTATGTAGCCAGTCTTTTGATAACACTTGATAGCATTTGTTACAGCCCTGTCTCCAGCTGTGGCTAATCAGAAGTGCTTCAGATGGAAAAAAATGGAAGAAAAATCCACAAACTACATCTAACAGGCGTGTATCAGAGAAAAACAAAGCAAAACATTTTCTGATTACTGTCGTGGGTCAACAGTTGAAACCCTGAAGCACACGAGCTGGTTATAAGCATTCTAACGACACGCTGCGAGCGTTATGAACCTATTAAGGATGACAAAGGCTTTTTCTTGTGCACTCCAAGGCCCACGAAAGAAGAAAAAATAGGGGAAATGCTTAAATGCCAGAAAGGCCACAATGATCATTTACCCCCAAGACCACCTCTTCCTTTCAAAGAGGAATAAAAACATCCCTCAAAAGAGCATTAAAAAAAAAAAAAGAACCTTTGTCTAAAACACTGAAATACCCTCAACACTTTTCAGAGGCAACTCACTTCAGAACTTGTTTCTCTTGGAACGAGAAACTGGATCTAGTTATGACTTTGAGAACAAGGTCTACAAATCCCCCAGCACCACATACCTTTTCCATGTGTAAGTAGCTATTCAGAACAAGTCAGTCACCTCTCGGTGTTTTCTTCAATAAGGAGCTGGACATACACAACTTAAACCACATATTAGCTTGTTTTTCCAAAATGGGGACCATTTTTAGGGCTCGTTTTGAGCTGTCTAGTATTTCCATATCTTCTGAGTTACAAACAGTAGAACTGGTCACAGTATTCTGAAGCCATACAGCCCGAGATCCTATCTCTGTCTCAGTGCTCACGCTGCCCTTTTCACACGGCCAAAGATTAGCAATGGTCTGTTTTCTCCAGCACTGCGCTGATGCAGAATTTTCTTAACGCATTCCAAGACTGTTTCTTTATTTTCCTTCAAAATCTCTCACTATATGTACAGTCCATACTTGCCTGGATTCAAATGTCATTTGTTAGACTGTAACCATTTAAACAGATCAGTCAGATCAGTTTTACTAACCTTTCCTTTTCGTTAACACAATGCTCTTAATGCACTAAATGATCATTTTTTAATCAGCTTCCAGCTCTACAACTGATTTTATCATCAGCTATGTAGTTGATAATGTTACAGCGTTTGACCAAACATCGTCCCCAGAGAGCAAACCTCTCCCTTCACAGTGGGCAGAAGTATGCACAAGCGTTTCTGTCAGCGAGCCACTGATCCTAGCCAAGGTATCCGATAGCACTCTGCCAAACTGCAGACCTCAAAAACTTACAGTCCAAGAAAAACGACCCACCACAAAACCATAATCAGCTGGCACAAATTACACCTTTTATTATGTTGTCTGTGGCAACAGAACTGCAAATGAGCAATGCTATTATTTCACAGGCATGAGTTTGGGGTGGGTTGTTTGTTTTTGGGTTTTTTTTGTTTGTTTGTTTTTTTTAAGGTTTGGCGATTTCCCAATCATTTGGAACATCTTCCACGATTCGCGAATAGCAAATGATGGATTAGGGTGCTTTCTTTATCTAGCTTCTTTATGAGGTCTTGGGTATAAATTGTCCAGGACTACTGATTCCGATTGAGCAGATGCTGCCTCTTGCCAGGAACGATACGCATTCCTACGGAGCAGAGGCGCCTCCGTTTCTGTTTCTGGTCAGAACTGCCATTTGTATTTTGCAGTAGGATACAATTCCTATTCTTAGCAAAGAATGCTCTGCTATCTTTATTTCTTCTGGACACTGGGATTTCATCATTTTCTTGGACTTGCTTATCCTTGTGAACCTTTCCATTCCTGCTGGTCATGTGCACGCACACACACACACAGAGGAAATAAAGTGATCCGTGTTTATTCTCGGCTATGTCCTAAGAGAGCAATACAGAGCTTTGAACAGAAGTGAAACAAAGTAAGTGTTACTTGCTAACGTGTACATTTTGGGGTAGTAAAGGAAAGTCTGTCGACACCAGCATTCATTTTCTTTCACTAGATCACCAAACACAAAGAAAAGGGAGGGGGATAAACCCGTAGAGAGCCTCTAGGATTCCCCCCGAACATACTTTTCTGTCTCTTCCAGTAAAGTCACCAAAAACCAGTCCATCTCAAAAACATCCTACTTCAAACATTCCTACACTACACTCAGTGTCATATCCTACGGAAAAGTAAGTTACCTAAGAAATGTTGAGTGATGCAATGCTTTTATATCACATATTGAACAAAAACATCCTCCACATTAAGTCTTCCAACCACAGTGCTTGGAAACAGATGATGCTGTTCTGTTTTCATTCTAAAACACTCTGAAAACGTGAAGCATTCTTTAATGTATTACTTGCTGTTCAAGCCACAAATTCAAGGTAACTATGAAAAAGCCCCAGATCCTCAAATCCTGAACCGTGAAAACACTACTCACTAAACCACTTCATTACTTCATTGTTTTCCTCACAGCCAGCACAAATAAAATTCATAAAAAAGCAACAGATATTTTTTCAAGAGATCACAAGTTATTTCTATAAAGAACATTTGAAAGGAATTCAATTCTCAGAACATTCTTGGTAAACAAGAATCTAGTTATCACATTAAAAAAACCAAAACATCAATTAAAAAATGCTTCCAGGGTAACCAAGCAAAATAGTAACTAAAAACATTGAACATCAACACTGAGTCCTTTGAATACCATGTTAACAGTTTTGCCTGAAGACAGAAATTACAAATAAACCTCTAATTTAATAATGGATACACAATGCAACTTCATTTAGGGCTTACGGTTTCAGACACCAAAATAAAACATTCAATGCTTTTCTGCTTTAAGAATCACATTAACAGGTGTACGCAGATATGTCAGAAAGGCAACTCTGAGCTAAATTTAAGTCCCACCTTACTCAGAGCTGTATTTAGTAGCCGCAGGATAACACGAGGGCTAAGACATGAGAGTACTGCCACCTCGTGCCAGTCAAACTGAAGCCCAGCAAGCAAGACTACTGACTAAAACTCATCCCAGAACATGTTGTGCCTTCGAGTCTGACAGTTACCCGAGAGCAGATGCTTGGTTTTGAATTATGAAAGAGCGTAACAGTACCAGTCTTTAAGAACACCTTAAACCAATTCTTTAAATAACCAAACTACCTGTACTTATTCAGCATGTCTGGCAGCAACTACCCATTACACTGGCCATTTTAACAGCCTGGGTTTAGCCAGTCATAACTGGGATAAATTTCAGTCACCAGGATAAGAGCTTTGGTAATGGACATCTGTTTCAGACTAAGTCTTTCCGGTTTGCTGTTGTTTTTTTGTAAAAAATTATGACAAATGAAGAAAAGCACAAGCATATAGAGTTTAACAGTTCGAAACACATATAAAACTTCTTTTGAAATGCTCTAATACACCCATGTCATAAAAAGGGTCATATATTCTTACTGCATAAATGCTTAAATAGCCAGGTCAATACTTCTCAGCTTCCTAAAGTTTATGTTTGAAAATTCTCAAGTATACTGATGAGACACAAAGAAAAAAATTTCCTCTCAATCCCTGCTCTAAAATACAAGCACTACAGCAAGCACTACACATAATGTAAAGAACATGAATTTTTTTTTCTCTGTTTATTTACTGATAAATATAAATCTGCTCAGTGGATATTTCAGCGACTTCCCCCCGACAAGAGTCGTTATTACAAGCAATAAAAATGTTAAATAGGAGTACTCACCAATATCATTAGCTAGAGAAGCCGGATCGGAGGCCCCAAGGGTGGCTTCAAACTCCTCCTGAAGACGATAAGCCCTTTGAAGAAGGGATTCAAGCTTATGAATGAATTCAGCACTAATGATATCCTGCAAGAAGAGAGACATTAGAAGATTTTCTAATTGTTCACAGTCTGTAAGATTCCTCTGTAAAATCCAAGAATATTAAGCCTTCAAAGAGCAAACCGTGACACATTAATTTCCTACAAACCGCACAAGGACACTGTCAGACGAATACTTCAACATCCAAATCAAACACACTTTTCTGAACACATTAGTGTAGCAAAAATAATTGTAAACTATTTTAAAATTCAGGTTTTATCTGTCACGTTTACTGCACTAGAAATGATGAAAACACACAGGTGTATGTCTATTTCAAGATATTTTTAGCATTTAGCTCATAAGAACAGGGGAATACAAACAAAGTTCAAGCACATTTTTTGTGAATATTCATAAATTGATCATCTTTCCCAAGACCTTTATCTTTGCTAAGCAGCTACCCTCTCACAGAGTCCAGAAAGAAAGGGATGACCCAAGGGATTTTGTGCCAAGAATTAGTATGCTTGGTAGCTTGGTAACATCCAGAAGCAAACTGTGATGCAACAGCAATTGCCAAAAACCAAATAACACTAATTTCCTCCCCTTGGCCTCCTCCAAATAACCAACCAAACAAACCAGAAGACAAAGTCTGGTGTTCCTTAAACGCAACACCACTAAATTGGAAATCCCAACTCATTCCCAGTTTCGGTAAGTGAATCAGAAGTTGAAAAGATTCGGGTAACAAAACACAACACATCGTCAGGCAGCAACAGGAGGTTACAGACCGAATATACTCACTTCTACACTTTCTTCTGCAATTGCATCTCCTGCTCCCAGCTTAATGGAACCACAGCTTGCTTCATCTTCGACTTGCCTGTTCCGGAAGGTTAGTGCCTGCTCCCACCGACGCAGTGCTTCTTCAAAAAGCTCCATACCTAGGGGAGATCAGGAACACCTCCATTCCATCAAACACACAGCCTCCAGCCGTAGTCACATTTTAGCTACATAGTTTCCTGCAACTCTAACAAGCATGATTAAAGCAGAGATGGAATTTTTAAAACAACAGCATTTCCCCATCTAAAAAAAATTGAATAATAAAAGGTATCTGCCTTTTTAGTAAGATAAAGAAGTTCACCATACAATTAAACAAACAATGTTCAATGTATTTTTTCCAATCTACTTTTTACAATAATTTTGTGGACTACTGCTACAAACATAGCAATAAAATACATACTTTGAAAAACTAAGTCTAGATCAAGTAAGATTTCATTATTTTATGGAAATGTTCTCAGACTCAAGCCAACTGGACACTGGGAAAGAACGCCACAAAAATACTGTGTAAGAAATTATTTACACTCATTCCTGGTAGATGCTGAATATTCTTATTCTAACTTACCCATCAAATACAAATTTTCAGGTGTGGTCACTGGAATATTGACAAGCTTAATGTCATCTTCATCTGCTTTATCCCAGGAATTAGAATTGGCACAAGCGCAACTGTGACAAGAGGTGGCACTCTGAACCTTAAAAAACCAAACAAATCTTGAAGCGTTGTTACGCAGAGTTATCCTTAAAACCACATCCCTGCCAGAGCACCCGGCACCCAAGCTACCTGCCCAGGAGCTGTTTTTACCAGGCGGGAAGCACAGCGGCCGTCTCTGCACCGCCGGCCTCCCGCGCAGCGTGCTCAGGAGAGCGGTCTCAGCGCAGCGACACCACGGGGTCACAGCCAGCACGGGCTAACAGACAGGCCAGAGCCTTACCACACCATCACTTACCGAGGCCAGGCTTTGAACCGAACCAGAGTATTTACTGAAAAGTCCTCCATTTGCATAGATACAAGACTGAGATCCTTTTTCCTTGGCTGAGCTCAGAGAAAGCGTCAAGTTTTGCCGACTACTGGAGCAGCTAGAACCTAAGAGACACACCGATTTTAAAGCTGCTAGAAAGGCAGAACGCATCTTTCCTTAGCAAGGGCTGTCAAGTATTGCTTTTACTCTTCTCAATACAACCCAGTTTAGAAGTAAACAATGATTCTTTTATTCAGTCCTACATGAGACACTACCAATTAGAGCAGTCAATACCTGTAACAGTAACCATGCGTTGGAGCATAATTATTTTCCCATCCTAAAAAAAAAATTAAATCTGCTTTTCTCAGTATTGAGATACACCCACAAGAACGGCAAACCCCGCTGTCAGTACACTCTTGGATTAAAAAAGTTTTAATCCAAATTCACGATTAAAACTTCACCCTTGAGAAGGAGAACAGCTTGTTTATAAGACACGGTAATTTTGTTCCCAGTTTCCACAACTTCTACTTTAACAATTCAACCCTACTCAGCTTAAAGGAACCTGCTTTGTTTTGCTGCTACACACTGTTACGCACACCCATCCCCTCACACACCCTTTTCTTCCTCTACAAGCCCACAAACAAAACTCAGGGTTTTTTCAGGTACCTTTTTCTGATGCAGCTGCTTTGGTGCACTCTAATACTAGATGACTTGGTTCCCATGGCGGTACTTTCTTGTTTTTCTTTCCACGCCTTCTTTTAAAGTGATGGGCCAGAAAAATAACAGATATTGCACTCACTGCCGTCACTGTGAAAAGCTTCTTTAACCCAGGGGAAAGCTTTATCTGAAGAGAAAAGAGTGAGACTTCACTGGAAACGCATGCTCCTTAACGCCCACCTTCCCTCCTGCCCTCCTTTTGGTGTGCTCGACCTGTTAATAACCACATGCAGCCAAGACTGAGAATACCTCATTCTGGTTTTTCTTGCAGTAAACTTTGAAGAGCATTTACATGCAAATAGGAAAAGTGACATAGCTTTTGCTTACTAGCTTCTAATTCAATAAAAATAAAATACAGTCACACTAAAGACATGAGGTTTAAAAGCAGAACTTTATTGGGACCTGATAATACCTACTTCTAAGAAAAATATTGTTGGCATTCCTAATCATAAACAATTTTTTTTTCTTTTAGTTATCCTTGTCAATGATTCAGCACACACAGAATGGAGAAAATCTACTGGACCAATTTTGTACAGGCAACTACAAACTCTTTTTTCCTCCTGTGTCTTACGGCATCAGAACACGGCTCACTGTTCAAGAAGTTTATTCTCCGAGGGGTACGACTGAAGCCTTCATATTTTCTCAAGTAATTCTGATTTATTCCTCTTTACCGTTTATCACACGTGTAGCTATTGGCAACTAATGCCTCTCTTTGAATCTCTACAATCACAGCTCCTCCTCCCTGCCTTTGACCTGAAGGTGCTCTAGGGACAAATCTTACTATTCCCTGCAGACAAGGAATATCAGCTTCACAATGTCCAGCTTTTGTCAGCCTGAACACTAAGATCACAAAGTACTCTCACCCAGATCTGAGTGGCTGCTATCCAGTGAAACTGGCCTATAACATCCATGAAAGAAAACAAAAATAAATCACTCCAGGGCCATCTACTAAAGGAAATGCTGTCATTAATAGAGCCTTAAGATTGTCTTTGAAGAAGACCTTTCTGTAAGTAAAACAAACCAATCCAGCAAAAAGAACAGAAGGGGTTTAAAAGCCAGCTGCTTTTAAAGGGTCACTGCCTTGTTTTAGTCATGTGCTGCTTATTCAATCAAACAGAAGTGACGCAAAAACAAGAACAAGGATTTTTGATTTACATTAGTGAATTATCATTCAGATTAATTTGGTGAGTTGTACCGGCAATCTAGAAAGTATTTCAGACCACACTCAATACTGTTAGTCAAAATTTAGTGACAGTTATGTTCAGCTCTTAAATACCTGAAAAAATCTATTAAAAAAACCCCAAACTTCAGGATTTTTATATTTGATTTGATGAGAATCATTGTGTTGTTGCAAAACAAAGACACACAGACATTGCAGATGAAGCAATCTCTTCAGCCAGATGTAAGACAATGCACTAAGTGTTTATTAGCAGAAAAAGACAAAAAAACACGCTTATTTTAGTTCTATGTTTTAAAAGAACGGAAAATCAAGGTATTCTGTACAAACTGAATTCATGTTAGGCTCAGCAGAGTGAGTACAACGTTGCACTTAAACTTCTAAACACATCAAAAGTGACAATATTTGGCTAACGTATGTATTACCTGGTTAAGGGAGTAATACCAAGACAGGGGAAGGTGAAACACCCGCAAAGCTGCCGTCCTCAGAGAAAACCGTGCCTCAGTAACAGCTTCCTCTGACATGGCTCCTTCTCTCCCATCACCTCCCCAGGCGCAGCTGTCTCCAGAGCAGGCCGGGCGGTCTCCAAGCGCTCTGCCGGAGGAAGGACCCGCACTCAGTCCCGCAGCGGAGGCCCAGGGCAGCTCTCCTCTGCTGGGGGACAGGGACGCGGCCTGGCTGGTGTCCTCGAGACTCAGGGCGGATCAGCTGGCTCGGCCCTTCCTGAGCCGGGACCCCCCCGGGGACAGCCGGGACCCCCGGAGGCCGCGGCCCGCAGCGCATCCCCCGCCCCCCAGCCTCTCAGATCGCCGCAGCGGGGCGGACACGTTTACCCGTTAAAAGGGTTAAAAGGCTCGAGAGCAGCCAGAAAAACTTTTATCTCATTCAGAGCTTCAGTTTTCGTGCGGATGAGAAACGAACGCTACGGCCTGACGTACCCTCCTCCGTGAGAGGGGACGTCCCCGCGCTCCCGGCGCCGAGCGGCGGGCGAAGCCGCCGCCACCCCGGTGCGGAGGGAGGCGGGAGCAGAGGGCGGGAGCGGTCAGCGCTCCCCGCCGGCCGCAGGCGCTTCCCTAGGGCAGGAGCCGCTCCCCGCCGCGTGAGGCGAACCAGGCCCGACCGGCCCCACAGGGGCAGCGCGCCCCGTTGGCGGCAAAGGCCACCTCGGTCCGGTCCGGTCCGGCCCCGCCAGGCCCTCCCCTGGCAGGGCAGCCGCGGCACCGCGGCCAGGGCCGCCCGTGCCTTGCGGCTCGGCCCTCGGCCGCCACCCTCGGGTTACCTGCGAGCAGCGGGGCAGCGCCCCGCGGGCGGCTCCCTCCCGCACCGGCGGCTGCCCAAGGACCGGCCGACGATCTGCTTCCGGGCCGGCACCAAGCGGCCCAGGTCGGCCCGGAGACAGCCCCTGCCCGCTGACCACGTGAGGGTGACCCGCTCCGCTACGAGTCCGCGTCGGCCATCTTTACGCAGGGCAGCCACCTTCTGCGAGCGGATAGGCAGGGTGGGCTGAGGGCCTGGCGCCGCCATCTTTGTGCAGGGCAGCGGTCACGTGAGCGGCGGAGACGCTCCGCGCGGCCATCTTTGTGCGGGGCGCGTCCCACCACCGGTGTTGCCGCCTGCCTGCGTGAGGAGGCGCCGCGGCCCGCGCCGCCACGGCCCTCTCCGCCACGGCGTCCTTCCGCGCCGCTTCCCCCTGGGCCGCCGTCCCTGGAGGCCAGCGCTCGCTGTCGGGGTAAGCCGTGTGTCTGGCTGTGGCCCGGCTGACCTCCGGGCTGCGCGCACGGTGAGTCCTCCCGGCTGCTCCGGTAAGAGCGAAGCGGTCCTGCTGGCGGCGGGTCCGGCGTCTACAGGGGCGGGCGGTGCCTGCGGCCGGCCGCAAAGCCCGGGGCGGCTCGACCCGCTGGGCGTGTGGGCGCGGTGATGGCCGCCGCCGCTCCGGCGGGCTGGGCGGGGGCCGGGGGCGGTGTGCGGCCGGCCGGCCTCACCCCTGGGCCGCTGGGCTGGGCAGCGGCGGCGGCGGTGCCCGGGCCGCTGGGCGGGGTGCTGGGGCGGCGGTGCCCGGGCCGTCCGCCCCGGGTCAGCGGGTGCTGTGCGCGGCGGCCGGCCGGCGGGACGGGACCCCCGCCCGCCCCTCCGCGGGAAGCGGCCCGGGGAGCCCCGGTGGCCCCCGGCAGCAGCGGCTGGAGGTGAATCCGGGCGGCGGCGGAGCCGGGCTGGGGCGGCCCCGCGGAGCAGCCGATGGGGGCCGGGGTGGGGGCTTGGGGGGGCGGAGGAGAGAAACGTGGGGTCGGCCCCTGCGTCCTCCGAGGCAGTGTGCGGTGGAACGCGGCTGGCCCTGCGAGAGGAGGTACCCGCGGCCCCGGCGGGCTTTTGGTGTCCTTTCTCTTTGGAAGCAATACTTCATGACAGGAAAAAAATCTAAGGAAGGCGACTGAAAAAAAATAGTGGCTTGTTCCAGTGGGTAGCTCTTGGTGCCTGGAGAGAAGGATGAGGTGTCTATCAGCTTGCTGAGCGTGCTTTTGTCACTTACTGGGGTTTATTCTGAATAACTAAGTTTTCTACCAGAGTTAGGACTGGTGGTCACTTTTTTTTTTTTTTTTTTCCCAAGAAAACGGGATACTCTTGTTAGGAGTTGACACATTAAAAAAAGGTAGAAACAGGGAGGCCTTGGAGTTGAAAATCAAAACCACCTACTGATTAACAGAATGTAAAAGAACTTAGTCTGTGAAATTAAGGTTAATCTTCCCTATTTCTTGACCTAAGAAGACTATTCTCAAATTCGATAACAATATTATTCATGTACATTGTTGTGCTGAAGTAATTTCCATAATAAATTGCCAAGGAATACAGGAAAGCTCTTGTTAAAGAGCAACATGGTTCTTTAGAAAACTGATGGGAAAACGTACATCTTAAAAATCCGAATGCGCGTGCCTAAGGCTGCAGCTTCGATGGCCATGTGTAGTTTGGAGCGAAGGCTGGGGGATTTTTTTTCTGAAGTGTGAAGAATATCTATATGGCAAGTAATTACTGAAGTTTCAGAGCTCTTTAGTTTTCTGAGTAATTAAATGTTCAGGTATAAAATTGCCCCCCTGTGTCACACTTACTTTTTTGCCATAAAATGCAAATAAAGGTTAAATGCCATTATTCCAGTGCATTACTAGTAAAATAACTATGAGTGCAAAATGAAGCCTGAACTTGGAGCTTGCTGGTTTGATGTGCTGTTATTCAGAGCTATACTGGCGAAATAACAACTGCCTGTAATGAAGATACAGTTGCTGCTTCAGGTAGTTGCTGTCTTCAGAATAATCCTTTTATTCTTAAAATCTTCTGCCAGCATTCCCTTACTGAATCCTATAAAATGATCTGATAAGATGGCTCCGTATTTAGGGACGTCAATGGAGTAAAGATATGTATGTTTTTATTTCAACACCTCTTGAAGTGTTAACTGCTGTAAGTAGGCAGATGAAAACATCAACTTTAATTTGAATTTTTTTTGGAGAAAATTTAAAATCTATTATATTTCTGTAGGAAATACTAGGCTCCCTGCATGAGCCTAAGATAATTTTCAAGATTAGTTAATTCTCTTAGAGTGTTTGATGGGATTTTTCTGCGTGTGTGATGGGTCTTCCGTCGTAGGCACCACACAAATCTGTGATGACGTGGAATTCTGCTGAATAATAAATGGGTTGCTGGTCATGATGCTTTAAATTATGGTTCACATTTCTCTGATGAAATGTTTTTTTTTTTTCTTAGCGAATGCAAAGAGTAAACTGGAACAACAACAACAAAAAAGACTGGTGTTCAGGATAAATGTTACAGGCTTTTTATTTCTTTGAATTATGACACGCTATGCATGCACTAAGCAAAAGTGTGTTAATAAGTCCTTCTTTTGAGCATTAAATGGTTCACGTAGTTGAATGATGTAGTATGATGCATTGAGATAGGTGGGCTGAAGCAAACCTTTCGGTGGAAACGACAGAGAGAGCTAGCAATGGACTGCAAACTTCTCTCCCAGATCTATGGGGAGCATTTGGTGAGAAGCTCATTGTGTGAATATGGTCATGAACAGTTAGTGTGAGAACTCAAGTTCTGTTCCCAGTTCAGTTTTACTTCATCCTTAACCTCATAGGGAAGCAAAGATGCACCTTGGATCCTGTATATGTGGGTCTGTCGTTTTCAGCTTGTGATTTTTCTAAGGCTCCGGTGAGACCACCAAATACTTCTGGAGGGTCTGTGAAAGGTGACAGAAATAGTCTTGTTACCACGGGATGATTGCTGTCCAACAATTGCTGTCTAGATAACAATTTTTTAGAGTTCTGTGATGTGAGGAAGGCTGAAATTACTGATAGAGATCCTTTCCAGAACCTTTCTCTGTCTTTTTAATATATAAACTTTTGGTTCAGGAAGCCTCAGAGCTGGAAAGGATTCAGGGAAGCTATATATTCTTGTAAAAAATGTTATTGTTGAGTGGATGTCTTCTTCTGGTCAGCGGTGTAAACAGGATACTGGGATAAACAGACCTTTCATCTGACCCAGCAGAGCTGTTCATACGAGGTATCTAGGTACTTTCCCAGTACAAACTATCACATATCACTGGGGGTGTGAAGTGGAGATAGACTCCAGCTTCAGAACAGGAGTATAAAATGAAAAATAAGAGAAAATACAAAAGTATATATATTTTTGTAATTACTGAAAATATGAAGAAGTGAGTCTTGGACAAGCTGAACGCAATGCAGAAGCTTGTGAGAAGGCAGATGTGACAGGGAGGTACATCAGCGGAGGGAGATAAGCAATCTTTTCAGATGGACTAGGAAGCGGTGAAATGGAGGAAGGGCAGTGAGCGAGGGAGGGGCTGCCCTGGGCTTGCCAGGACTTGGAGAGATGAAGGGTGAATCACGGCTTTGAAATTAATTTTGCAGTTCTAGACTTGAACATAAAATTTTCCAGAGTGCATGGCTGCAGGTAGGTATATCAAGCTACCAAGGTTATGGCAGTCCGGTGAGTTGCCACAGCTGCCACAGGATGGAAGGAGGCGTGTAAGGATTCTGTTAAGAAAGGGTGACAGAAAGGCCATCCAGCTTTGGCCATGTAATAACGTGCAAAGGGTCCGTAACGTTAACCAGGCTGCTGCGAGGGATGCTCTCCCTGTGGGTGGGAGTAGGGGCCACATCCGCAGGGACACCAGTTTGAACCTGCTTTGGCCGTTCTGGAGATCGTTATGAGGAGAGAGGTGCAGGCTGCACCAATGAACGGGCTCTGGCGTGAGCAGAACTCCTGGGTTTGGGTTTGTTCAGGCCTGCAGGTTTGGATTTGTGAGGTTCCAGGTGTGACTTTATTCAGTACGAATCTGTAGCATGAGGTGAAGTCTCCGTTTGTTGCTGTGCATTACTTGGAATAATGCATTCAGAAAGCTTCTTCTGTAAAAAAATTAAGCCTAAAGCTTTACTAATCCATTACACCAGTCTTTCTAAAGCATTTGTGTTAAATCAGCATTAATTCACACTGAAGTTTTTTTAAGGTTGTTCAGGCTCTATTTGAAACTCATTTGTCCATTTCTAACGTTGTAACAGACGTTGCAAAATGTGCAAGATGAAACATACATTCCTATTTCCATGTCTGTTCTGAAAAGGAACTGTACAACTCAAAGCAGAATTGCTAATGTGACTGAAGTTGAAGCGGTTTGGCCTGAAAAACTGACGTTTTCATATTTGAAGCGTCTTTCAGCAGTGTTGCATGTAGATTGCAAATAGACACTGAACTGAGGAAGTGCTTCTGCACCTGCAGCTTGTATTTGAGAGTAATGCTTTTTAAATGGCATGCTGTTGGGCCAGGAAGAGAATTTAGACCTCATCTTGAAAAAAATGCCAAATTATTAATTTACTGTAGTATTTCCAGTCTCGTGAGGTGAGTTCTTGAATATTTTATTGAACAGCTGTTAACATGACATTCAAAAAGACTGAAAGATACACACAGATCCTTGAGTACATGTATATGTGTTATCTGATAAATATCTTGTGTGTTATTGATATATAAATACTCATATATAAATAAAATAAGTTTAAGTATATATGTGCAGGTATATATGTGTACAAATAGTGTATAATACTTTAATAATATTATTTGCATGGGGGTATTTCCAGGAATATAGGCTATGTATACACAGACACGCCTAAACCCCGTCTGATAACCGAAGGGGACTGGGAAGACTCGTGATTCAAAGGGGTCTCGTTGTGAGGCAGCGTGAGTAAGGACCAAGTCAAGGATAAGAGGCTGGAAGCTCCCTAGGAAGCGTGTCCGAGCTGCCTGCTAGGCAGGGTTTGTTCTCCCCCATGCCCTCAAGGCCCCGGGTTCCTTGGCGTTTGCAGGAGTGACGGGTCGGACAGCAGAAGGGCCAACCCTAAAGCTGCCGAGGCCAAGGGGCAGAGTGGAAGGAGGGGTCGGTGTCGGTGCCAAAGCCTGCGCGCGGGCCAAGGAGCATGCGTTGCTGGGGGCGGGTTAGCTGCGAGTCTCGGTATAGGAACGCTAGAACGGGCGGCTAATAATTGGGCAAAGAAAGCTTGAGGTTTGTTGGGCTTTAGAGAGAGAGAGGCATCAACAGTAATCGTTTAGGTGACCAAACTGGAACCAGATTCTAAGGTGCTTCTTATCTGCATGAGTCAATTGGAGTGTTTCTGTAAGAAGAATATTACCGAGTTCGGGTTTTGATTGTCCTTCTATAAAGCATCATAGCTGTCTGTGCAACCATCAGAATAATAATGACAGAGTGACTATATTTAGCATTGTTTATTTCTGATAAGTTTCTCTATCTGCACCAGGGACCTTGGATGGACAGAGAGGACTCAAACAGGAGAAAAGCTCGCTCAGCATTCAGTACTGCACGTGAGTTACAAGTTTCAGTTTGCCTTTAGTACATTGTGTGCCTGAGTCTAGAATGTGTCTTTGTAAATAAATAAAACCAAGGTAAAGTTTCCTTCTCCTTTGACAAGCAAGTCACGTGCTCCTGCATTTTAGCCTTCACAGCTCTAGCAGTGTTGTATGAGATCCCATTCCAGAATAAGCAGTCCAAGCCACCGTCAGTCCTGGGTGGGCTTGAGAACCGTCATTTTTGTGTCATTGGGGTGCCGTGGTAGAGGCCAGGAAGTTCAATAATTGATCCAAACCAGCTCTGCTCTGCTCAGGATTTAGTTTATGCCCTAAAAGTCAAAAGATTTCGGTTTAGAAGTCAGCTGTGTTTAATTTGGACTATTGGATTCTCTTCCTGTTAATAAAGTTATTTACACTAACTTACTTTAAAAAGGCACATTCTTTTAAAAGTTATAGTTACATTGTATATTAGAGATCTAATATTGCTGCCTACTGTCAGGAATTGGGTTTTACTCATTCTTAATTCTGTTGACAAGTGATTCCCTGGTCTTGAAAATCCTGGCTCCAGGATCTCAGAAAATAACAGCTTCTGAAATGTCGTCGCCCGGCAGCCACTGCCCACACTTGGAATCGGTCGGTGAGATAACGAAAGAGGAACTGATACAGAAATCTCATGTGAGTGGTAGCAGCTTGCTTTATTCTGGTCACTGTTAACTCTGCTCACTTACTTTGGCTCTGTACCTTGGCAGGTATTATTAGTTACAGATGCCTTTAAGTGTTAACCGTGGGTAAAATCCCCTGTACTGGAACAGTAAGGTTTAAATGAAGTACGGGAAGAATTACGGGCTTGATGAAACTCAAACCAAGTAACGAGTGCTTCCCCAGCAGTGCTTGCGAAAGCAAGGGGTGTTTTTATGGAAGTGTTTGTTGAAAGAGCTAGCGTGACACCAGGCTGGACGCTTACGCTCAGACACGGCCGCTGTAGCAGGCGGTTACTTGGAACGTGGATGCGACGTGGTGTAACTGATGGCTGCAAGTAGGAGCGGTAAGAAAGGCATGTATGGTTAAGTTTTTCTTGGGTAACTGTTCACTGTTTGGTGGAGGAGCCACAGTTTGAGAAACTGCCCCTACCTGAACACTTGGTGTCCGCTGGTATTGATACATGGGACAAAGGCAGACCTGGTGACCCTGGGAGCAGCCGGGCGGGGGTGAAAAGCTGAACCTTTCCTGTCCGTGGTGCTGCGGTCCGTCGTCTGAAAAGGGTGACAGTTTGCGGCCGAGGGGTGCGGCGTCTGCCGCCTGGCCGCTGGCTCTGCAGGGGGCACGGACTGTCTGCGAGTAGGAATGTGCAGTTGTTACCAGTTCTATCACTTTCGTTTCTTTTTATGTTAAATTTATGAGAAAGACCAATTTTAGGGATTTTTGTAATAATGTGATGCGATATACATGTTTATGCTTCATTTAGAAGAGCAACTTGGTTTAAGATGGAAACTCAGAGAAGATCCAAGGTTTTACTAGAAAAATATGCTGATTTTAAGATTGTGAAGTGAAAAAAAATTGGGTTGGTTATCCACACACTCTTTTTTTGGTCTTAAAATTATTCTGCTGATACTGAGCTTTACAGTGTTTTTTCTCATTTTGTCTTCAAGTTGTGGTTTACTGGTGGAAGTAAATGAAATAATACTTTGCTTGTGTATTTAACTTTAATAGGGCACTTGTCAGGACTGTAAGGTCAGAGGACCCAACCTTTGGGCGTGCTTAGAGGTAAGTTGTTCCATGGTAGGGTCCTTTAGTAATCTGTAGATAAAGTCGGTAGTATTTCTTTGTAAGAAACAACTATAATGAAGTTCTTTAACTTAAAAAAAGTAATTTATTATTTAAAAGCAAAACCTCTTGTGCAGTTTCCTACATTTAAAATTATTTACCCTCTGTCAGGTACATATTTTTTATAGATTAAGATTACTGTGTTTAAAATGAGATTTTTTTTTGGATAAGAAGCCAGCATATTAAGGGTTTTTTTTTTTTTCTTGAATTACACTTTTTAGCTTTTAAGATTTCTTTTTTTTTTTTAAATCTTTTCTCCAGGTCTGTAGATCTGAAAAATACTGTATTATTCCTGAATTAATTATGTTACTTTGTGTAAGCCCCTCTCAGCATTTGATAACGTCTAGCAGTAAATGCTGACTTTTTACAGCATAAAAATACATACTCTGACTTTTTTTATTCCTAAGCAAAACAAAGAAGAAAAACTCACCTTGAAACTTGTAGAAGCTTGTATAAGCATTCTCCACACTCTGTATGAATTTTGTACAGGCTCTACCCTGGATATAGTTCTTTCTTACATGTGCTTTTGCCTTACTCTTCTTGCTGTCTGAAAAAAACCCTGTACTTTTCAGTGTATGTAAAAAAAAAAAAAAAAAAAAAAAAGACTGAAAACGTTCCTTCTGACTGATCGGTGACACCAGCAGGGAAGTGTGTAGCTAATTCAGTTCTTAAAATGCCTCACAAGTTCCTCAGCCCTACAGCTGTTCCCAGAGACGGAATTTTGCTCTATAGCCTTGACTTCATTTCTTGGCAACTGTTGTGCAAGTCCTGTCAGGAAGAGACCTCTAGGTGTGCGTGTGAGTGCTTTTAAAGATCGACCTCACGAGTTTCCTTTTGAGTGGATTATGGGAGCAGTTACGAGATCAGATTATTTTGCTCCTTTTATCCACAGGAGATAGAAAGGAAGAGGGAAGGAAACAGCGTTCAGTGCCATTTTGTTAGACAGCTTGGAGTTTAATTGCATATAAAAACCTTCTTGGGAGTAGGAGGAGGTGTTCAGGGATGCATCAGCCTGGCAGGTGGGGAAACGCTGTGAAGCTTAAAACATGTTTTTTGTTTCTCGCTTTGAGCTCCTGAACTGTTATTGGAAAACTCAATTTCATACCAACATTTCCAGAGGCGAGTTTTGTAACTGCAGTAGGACACTTAGCGTCATGCTGCGGTGTGTCTCCTCTCGGATGAATGGGCATCTCGCCTTCACCTTTGTCAGTAGAAAAATATGGTGAGATCCCAGCACGTGAACTCTGCAACTTAACAGATATCTGTGGTTATTAATACAGAACGTCGATTGTGTTCAGCTGCTACTTGATTGTATAAATTAACGGGCTTAGAGAGTTATGCAGATAACATGCTGCTCCTTCTTATGTGATTGCCTTGACTCATGCGAATGAGGAATTAATGAAAATTGCTCGAAGATTGGCAGCTGCAAGATTCCACACTCAGCCAAATACATTTTGTAATTAGTACCATTAAAAACAACAACAATTTTGCATGTTGTAACTAGAATGTAGTAAGTACTTAACTGTATAGTGCTGGAAACTCTTATTTAAAGGTGAAAAAAGTAGTTGTGAAGTCATACGCCGATAAATAGGCCCTGCAGATAGGGGCTTGCAGGCATTTCTCTATAAATGTGTCATGTTCCAAGGCTGCTGCAAGTCGGTATTGTAGAGACTGGGCTAATGTCATGTTTTCCTGTAGATAATCCCTACCAAATAATGAACTGTAAAAAATACATCTTGACCTTAATCTTAATAAATATATCAAAATGGCCAAAAGTTAAGTTCTAAACACGTTAAATGTCTAACGCTGCCCGCCAGTGAGAGGAGCTGTGTTAAATCTTGCAGCATTCTTATTGCTTTAGATGATACTTTTTTTAACACTTACTGTGCACGTCTCTTGGTTTGTGTAGGGCTCTGCAAGCGTGAAATTTGAGTGAATTTTGAAGGGACTGGCGGTATATTCCTATTCTGTAAACCTGTTTGGCACCACTTCTAATTCTGTGTGCTTCTTCATGTCTTGCTCCACAGAACAGGTGCGCGTACGTTGGCTGTGGCGAATCCCACGTTGATCACAGCACCACCCATTCCCAGGTACGCGGTTCGCTGGCCGTGCAGTTACACTTCACAGCAGTGAGGTACTGGGGGAGCTTTTCTGACTCGTCTTCATGAAGTCAGTGACCTGTGTTAGCACCACTGCCTGGGAGTTTGGTGGGCTGTGGTTGCTGGCCGTCCGTAGAAGTGGGTCTTACGAATCGAGGAGCGTGTGAGCTTGCAGTCCTTGCGCGGCTGCCCAGCTGTTTGTGTGGTTCTGGCATTGGTGTGCTCCTTAAAAGGGCGTGGTGAAAGTTAAAGAACAAACAACAATTACTGATGATTTTCAAGATGCATGGACAAAAGACTTCTTGAATGCTTCGGCCCATACGGAGTGCTTCGCTGCTTCAGGCTGACTTTTAGGGTTGTGGCTGCCTGGTGGGAAGCTGGATTAACGAAGATGGGAGCTGAGCCGGTGGTGTAGGATAGGAAGTGTGAATTACCAGAAGCAGGTGCTTTGTTTCTGCATTGTGCTCCCTGTTCCAGTGGCTACGGATGAAGGAAGGACCTGTAGACCGAGCTGAGCATATCCTCTCCTGCTGTGCTCCGATTTTGGGTCCAGCTTGGCAGGAGCAGTGGTGTGTGCACTGTGTTCTCCAGCGTGCCAAGTTCTGGCGAGGCTGGACAGCTTGAGTGCATCTGTTTGGGTCTTCAACTCGCTGCCTGTTCTGTACACACACCTGTGCAAGTGGAACACTTGCCAAAACGAAGCAAGTGAAATATGTCATTCTCTCTTAACAAGGATACTGGGGGCAGGGGGATGGCAGTTTTATCAACATGTCACTTCAGAATTGCTGACTTTCCGATTAAATGAAATTCTTGCCACCAATTTACAGTATGTCTGTCAGAAAATACATCTAAGGTTCCACACTGAACAATTTTTCATCCCTAAAATTCCTAAAAAACCCTCCTGATGATGTTAAAATGCACAAATAGTATATACCAGGGGTTTACAAGAAGTACACTTTATAACTGCATTTTACCAGCTCTCCTGACTTTTCTTTTTTGAAGCAGCACTTCGAGAAACTGCGTATTTATACAAATCATTAGTGTATTAATATAAATGTATATAAACACTTTTTTTTTTTTTTGCCAGCTATTTAAGCTGAATCACAGTTCTAAAGCCTTTACAATAGATATATAAATGAGCTGCATGTAGTGCAATTCAGGAACAGATGGTCCCTGAGTTTTTTGCCCTCAATTTCATACCTCTTGGCTTTCTACAGTGGTTTATTCCTGCTTCATATGCTGTTTTAGCAATGCTATGTACTTGCCAGGTAAGAAAAAGGGAGTGGATAGTTTGCTTGCTGTCAGTGACATCCTTGTTTTGATTTTCTCTTTACCTAATTGTAATTTCTGGATAGTAAGCCCTCTTCTAGATTTTTTTTTTTCCCCTGCCCCCCGCCCCCCCCCCCCCCAGTAAAAAATCTCAATAAACTCACTAAAATGAGAGAAACAAGGTTGGTATGAATTGGTTTGTTTCTGCCTGCTCCAGTTTCCACCAGCAAGCCTCGCTGTACTGCAAATAATCATGTTCCTGTGTCCACTTCAGGAGAATTAAAAAGCTCTTGTTCTGGAGACTTGCAATTATTTACGCAGCTGAAGCTGCAGAATCAAGCATATTCTCATCATGAAAATCATTGGAGATGTTTATGTAATCTGATGGTTTTTATTAGGGGGAGGGCTACTGAATGAAATTGTAGCCCACAGTTTATATTAAAAACATTGTTCTTGTACAAGGCCTTATTAAATGAGGGGAGGAGGAAACTGGGCATCCTGCAGCAGTTTGCAGTATTTTCCTAATTTCTAGCGAATTTCTCATTGTCTGTAAACCTGGCTGGTGACAACATACGAGGAAGAAATACAGGAGGGATTGGTGGAAACATTTGGAGGATGGTAGCAACTGTGTACACAATCTTACCATAAGCCGAGAGGTTAAAAACAGAAAGGTGAACAATAACAATACTCTCCATCTGTCGCGTTTTTGTATTGCTTCACAGTCTGAAGCTGTCAACAAAAGAGCTGATTTAGTCTAGAATGTTTGTTTTGATATGAGCACCTCTTACTGTGATGGAACTAAAAATCCCATCTTACTCTTCTGATGCCTCGTTGTTAAATGCCTTGACTGTCCTGCAGCCCGCCGGTAGAGCTAAACGCCGCCCGTGCTGTAGCGCGGCGGCAGCTGCCGTTACGGCCGGCAGCAGCCATTCCTGGAAAATGGGTTTGTTGTGAATTTAACACTTCTGACAACAGGCTTTCTTCTTATTTCTGAAGTTGCGCGGAAGTGTGTCAGATGCGACAACGGCTTAGATTCTGGTCATACCTTGTTGCTAATTTGAGTGACTTGTACTAAAAATGAGTGTTGGATAGTTTTGTGCTAAAATTTTGGTAGTTGAATATGTATTTTCTAATATTATAACATACATACTTGTTTCATTGTTGAAAGTTGTAGAGTTTTAATACTTCTGTTCAAGCTTGCATGTAGCAGTATTTAATTATTCCAAATTTCTGAATCTCAGTTTTGTTTTTTGTTCTGTTTTAGGAGACAAAACACTGTCTAACTGTCAACCTTACTACACTCCGTGTTTGGTGTTATGCCTGTAGTAAGGAAGTATTCCTGGACAGAAAATTAGGATCTCATTCTCCACTACCAAATGCAAGACTCTCTCACCAAGCACAAGAAAATAGTGTGCAGGTATATATACTTTTTTTTTAACCCGATGAAACAAAGGCAGCTGTAGCTTTACAGTGAGCATTGTGTCTTTTCTCAAGTGAGAGACTGACTTTTTCTCCTTTCTTGTGACTGAACTTAATATTTTTTTTCTCTATTTTTAGAAGATTTTTTTGTTTTAATCTTCTGAGGAAACTGGTATTATACACAGAAAAATCAGTAGGACTTCTGAAGTCTGTCAGACGTTTTGTTTAGAATATTTGTTTATGTGCTCACAGAAAGAGCTGGTCCTGCAATGGGTGTCTGCCTGCCTAACGCTTTGTTTCTCTATTTGTACTTTTTGCATCCAACAGTTCAGTTTGTGAAGTGAGCCATCTGGTGGCATATCAAACCGTATACACTGGCTTTGATGTGACGGCTACTGCGTTAGCTTTTCAGTGCTGGCTCACTGGTTGTTATCCAAGGGGAAAAATGCTATAACTTGCTTTGTTTTGATTCATCAGCTGTTGTCATAAAACCATGCAATGTTGTCACTGCTAATCTGAAAACAAAAACGTGGCGTTTTTCTTAGTAAACTTCATCAGAGTAGCTGTGGAATCCTGTCTTCTCACTTTGTGTGCAGTGAGATTTCAAAATGTGTTCACATAATTTTCAGTTCTTAGATTTGTTGCTGAAATTATACATAAACTTAATTAAGAGGAAAACTGATAAATACAAGTAAATAGATTTTTTCTTTTTTTTTCCTATTAAGGATTTTAAAATACCTAGTAATCCCACCCTGAAGATTCCGTTAGCAGCTGTATTTGATGACTTAGATGTAGAAGTGGAAGAAGATGAGTTAAAGACTAGAGGTAATAAAAGCAAAATCCAGTGCTTTGTTGCCCTTTATCGCACGGGTTATGTCTCCAAGGCTGCTCTCCAGCTATATACTGGTTCTCTTCTAAGTGGGATTGTTTCCTGTTCCGCTCCGCCTGAGATCTTTGCTTTTAGTTTCTCCTTTCTTGCAGCAATCCTTTCTTACCTTCAGAGCAGAGGCTGTGGTGATAAATGTAGTGCCCCCCTGCAAGCGGTGATAAAAACAAGAAAGCGTGTTGGAGTCATGTGTAATGTGGCTGGTGTTCCAGCTGCTCTGGTAACAGCAGCTTTTTGTAAAATCTGTTCTAATATTCTCTCCTGTCCTAAAAGATTCCTGCCTTCAATATTTTCCTGAGTTTTAGGTAACCCTTTTCTATGCCTGTAGTATGGGGTTTTCTTTTGGTTTGGTTTTTCTCTTTTTCAGTAATGGATTTCTTGCACTGCCAAACTTTCTGGTATAAAAGGTTACCTACCTCATCCTATAATTAACCTATTGTAAAGATGAAAATAAGAGTGGAAGGAAACCCCAAGCAGTGAAGCCTTTATTTCTTATTTCATGAGAAAACGTGATTATTATTTCTTACAAGTTTCAAATTGGTATTGATCATTTAAAAAATGATACGTGTATTTGTTAGTAAAGGGAATATTTCTGACTACCGTTTTGTCCAAAAAAAATCTGACCAGCAGATTGTTAAGCTGTGGTTGTTGAGGTGCCAGTGCATATGTCAAGGCAGTTTGTTTTCCATCGGAGATAATAAGAGTGTTATGCTAAGTTAGGGATCTCATTTCTCCTTTACTCGTCTACTACCAGCATTCCCTCTCCTAAGTCTGCTGACACTGGCCAAAAACCTACTTTACCCCTTCTGTTGTCTGGCACGGTCTTTCTGGAGATGTCACCACCCCACTAATTTGCCATCTGCCCTTAAATCATTAAACCTTGTGTTTTACTCCCAGCTGGTTTCTCCTACCAGTGTGTGTATTTGTGTGCCCTCTTGTCCCATTAATATTTTTTTGGGAACGTAACTTGTATAGAAGTAATATACAAGTAGAATTGCATTGAAATTCCCAGTAGTATTGATGTGACTCTGTTAATACATTTCTCAAATTTAAAGGAAAAAAAATTCTTTAGCTCCATTTAACTTTGTTCTTAAAATTTCTTTTGAAATGCTTTGGATGAAGCAAACATTAGAATATGTCTTTGCAAGAGAAGACATCTGTTCGAAACTTTGCTTGCAGCACTGCGGGCTGGAAACTGCAGTGAGAGTATCTTCCTGATACATCTTCTGCTGTTAAAATAGAATATTAAAAAATCCCGTGACTGTTCTTACTTTCCAATTGCAGTAAGAGTGGCTGTTGTTTTGTAGCAGAGATTGGAAGGGCAGATGCAGGTTCAGAGGTGGGAAGCAGGACTGTGTCTCCATTCAGACAGACAGAAGAACCCTTTGCAACTTGAAAATGAAGTTCTGTGTGTTAGCAAATTGAAACCAATAAACTGGTTTTTAGATGTAAAAGGATTTTCTTCGTAAGTTTGATTTTTCTGCCACAGACTAAAATGATCAGAGTAGTTCCTATACCTCAAGGATTGCACAGAGCCAACGATGTTGATTGCTGAACGTTTTCAGTCTTCTATTGATTCTTTGCTTATAAATGTTACTGTTCTCTCATACATAAGCAATTTTATTTTGAAATTAATTACTTCATTAATTTAACACTTTAGTAGGTACAAAGAGCAAGTGTTTCAGATTATTTAAATTCAAATTGAGGTTATATGATCCTTAGGAGTTGTTTAAACAGCCTCTCCTCAAGTATTTAGAGAGTGTTTTTCATGGCTCCACAATCACTGAAAGAATATATGTTAATTGTAACTTTTGTGTGTGCCGAAAGGCTGTACGTGGGTATTGGTAAAGAAAGCAGGCCGTCCGGGCTTGAAAGTAGGTTCCGTGGGGAAGTCTAAACTGAGCAGTCTGTGTATAAAAATAAGGGTATGTAATTGGCATAGAAAAAGACTGACTGTAGGTAATTATAGTTCTGATTCCGGGATAATCACATGCTGAGTAGGTTTTGAATGTTTAGTGTAATCTGACTGCCAGCGTGAGCTTGAGACAGAAGAATGAAATCTTCCTTGAGGAGCTTTTGGTAATGTGATTAGTGGTTATGGATGTGGCATAGCAGCAGTTTAACTGAACAGGTAAATCGTCAAGTTCAAGTAAAACTTAAAATATTGATAAACATATTTTAAATCACAATCATGAAACATCAAAAGTTAGTAAGATGAAATTCAATCTACTCGTCTGAAGTGTTTTAGCCAAAATCAAAACACTTAATTACTTCTTCTAGTTAGGTTAGTGTTCCTTTAGGAGTCCTGTGTTTCTTTTGGTTACAGCTCTGCGCTATCGTTTGCATCAGAAGTGTTACATGAGGACTGTAATTAGTACGTGTTTTCTGGGAAGTATTTTTCTTAGTGTGTCTTGTCTTGGATGAACAGACTTGCTGAGTACTCATTCTGTTTTTCAGGTCTAACAGGACTAAAAAATATTGGAAACACTTGTTACATGAATGCAGCTTTACAAGCTCTTTCCAACTGGTAAGGAAGAGGATTGTAAACGTAATTTTATATTTGCTTATACATGCATTATTTTCAAGATGGACTTAAGGATTTCGAAGGGCTGTGCTACCGCAGAAGAAGACATCTTGTTAAATCTCAGTCTTTTACACTACAAACAATTGTGTCGCTGATAGGAGAAAGACGTATTACAGTATATGGGCTGCTCAGCTTTTTCCTGGTTACATTCTAATTCTTCACTGTCCTAAATAAAAATATATGCAGTTCTAGAAATTAGAAGAAAATCTGATAAAGGCTATTAAATTTGTGGGTTGCTTTTTTTCTGCTACAGAAGAAAACAAAGGAAATGCATGAGAATAAACCCTAACTAAAAAAAGAGAGACACATTAAGATCAAAAGGTCCAAATTCAGTCCTTACAGACAGGGCATCTGGGGCATTCCATGCTCAGTCATCCTCGGAATGGCTAGAGCACAAAACCCTTCATCCTGGGGGGATACCGGGCGAGTTCGTGGCCGAGAAATCTGCCGAAGCCGAAGAGATAAAAACACCGTCCAGCTCTGAAGTTTCTCGCGGTAGAGACGGCGGGGCAGGGACGGCGCTGGGGCGTGTCTCGTACGTGGTTGCTGTGTGCCTCCGCTTTGGGCTGCGCCCCGGGCAGGACGCGGGGCTAAGCAGACCTCACCGAGGCCCTTTGTCGAGGGAGAGGAGAGCTGAGGCGGATCTCTCTGGAGGGTGAAGTGGACGAGGCCTCTGACCCCCAGGAAGCGATTCCGTTGGGAAATGCCAGCTTTTGCAGGGATGCTGGGATGCCGCCTTTCCCGCATAGAGATAGGTCTGGCCTGTGTGAGGGATTGTGACTTCAGGCGGGGGGTTGAAGGGGGAGTATCTGAGTTGGCAACACTGCGTGAAGCAAGCAGATAAATAATCACTGAAGTATTAGTCACTTACCTGCAAACATCGTGTGGCGCTGCTGGGTTCTAGAGGAAAGAAGGTTTGTTTCAGATGCTCTTTGTGGACCGGGCTTACGGTGGTGGTTGCTGTACCTGGGTACTTCCGTGGTGGCTGGTAGGAATTGCCTCGAACTTGAGTCCCATTAGACAATCCTGCTGCTTTAACAAATGTCAGAATTCGTTGGAGGAGCGGGGATGCTGGGATGCTGAAGCTGTCCTACTAGGAAATGTTTGGTTGCAGCATCTAAGGATGTAGGAAATGGAATTGTTCAATTACATAATAGTATTACTCTTTTTTTAGTCAGCTTGGATGAAATGCGGGTTTCCTCTTGTATTGTACCAACCTGAAAAAAATACTATTTTCTTCTTTTTAATCAGCCCACCTTTGACACATTTTTTTCTTGACTGTGGAGGCTTGGCGCGAACAGAGAAGAAAACGGCAATTTGTAAAAGTTACCTCAAGCTGATGACGGAACTCTGGCACAAAAGCAGGTATTGCGTTCGGTGATCGAATTTTGGCCTTGAATTGGTTATAAATAAACTCCGGAGTCGTGAAGGATGCATTAATCTGTCCTGGGTTTCTAACTTCTGTTTTGTGCGTATCGCAGAATTAGTCTTATAAATCAAGGAAGGAAAGAGGAGCTTGCAGGATTTAAACGCTCCTTGTGACCTATTCTTTTCCATATCTGCCAGAGATAGGACAAATAATTGATGTAAGTTGTAGTAAGGAAGATCTGTCAAGAAATAGATGATAAACACTGTACAAAGTAGCATTAAGCTTTTACAATGAAGTTTATAGCTGCCAGAAATACATCCAAAATGTTTAATTACTGATCCTCTCTGTGCCCCTCATTCTATATCGATGTTTTATCAATTTCTCTTATTTCTTTATATGGAATTTCTGTTATCTCTGTCTAAGAAAATACTTCAAAATACAAGTAGGAAGGTAAAGAAACAGTAATTGTGCGTAGTGCTGAGTATGTCTGGTATGTCATCTGATTCTCTGACAAATGTGGCCTGAAAGGCCCGATATAGTCTCTATTTGTGTTGGGTGACAGATTTTAAAAAAAAATAAAAGATATAGTTAATAATTCCATACCAACATTATGTTTGGTTAAGGTTAATACTATTGGTGTTAGATGTGTTAGAGTTCAGTTGCAGGTAAAATGATGATCCCAGTAAAGATAGACAATTCCATTTAAGTGTTTCCTCGTTTATGTATATTTATGTGTTTAAAACTTTTTTTAATTCAGGCCTGGTTCTGTTGTTCCTACTGGTTTATTTCAAGGAATTAAAACTGTTAATCCAACGTTTCGAGGCTACTCTCAACAGGTAAAACTTTCTGATGTCTTTTAAATCTGCCTAAGCCATAAAGTTATCTCTTGGTTTTAAATCTAATGCTTCAGATTCCGTGCTTCCTATATTTGTCTAAAGCAAATGCAACATAAACTTTAGTTTTTATCCTTCAAATGTAGACAGTCTGAAACAGAACCATCAACAGTCAAGTCAGGTTTTATGTTTGTTTATATCAAATTCTTGAAAGGCCTTCAACTTCTCGGAATAACTTCTTTTCCCTTTTTTCAGGAAAATGAAAATAATACGTATGTAAAACTTCTCCCTTCTGTGAAATAATGCTGCTAATATTTGAGCAGTCCCAGAATACAAAATAAAGATGTTAAAAAATAAAAAATAACAGATTTTTTTAATATTCATCTACCAGTTACCTTTTTAAAAAATTAAATACACAGTATCTAATTTTTGTTTGGTAGCTTTGAAAAAAAACTGCAGCGCTGTGTGTTTTGTAACAGTGTTGTGGGAACTGTAAGTTGGAAACTGGTTAAATAGGAGTGGATTATTGTACAACAGAGGCGTTCTTCAGTTGGGCCTTCGTACCCTGTGTTGCTGCATTCACACGGTTTGCAGTACTTTATTAAGAGCTTTTGGGCTAGAGGGAGAAATTAACCCCTGAAGTTAGAAAAGCTCGAGAAAATCTTCCAGGAATCTGCTGTTGTTCAAAGGAATTTTGCTGTTTCAGCATATTTCATATTTGTGGAGTGCAGGATTAGAACACAGGTTTTAATGTTCAAATGTTGCATGTAGCTGTAAAGTGAGCGTTTAAAGTCATCTCCATGGTTTTTAATGTAGTCCTGAATTTCTTAAGAGCCACATGAATTTCTGGAGAAGTAGAAAATCAGTCTTGATAACCGAGAAGACACTGTGGAACTTGGTTCTCGCAACTCTGAACGCTGATGAGAACGCCTGTTCCCATGCAGAACAAGACTTAATGAGAACCTTTCTGCCGGGATCACGCTCCAGCTGTATGTTTAGCAGGTTTCACAGCAGCAGTTAAAACAGAGCAGGTCTTTCATGTCCAGCCGTCTCCTGCTGCCCAGCCTTGCAGGTTGGGCAGCCACGTCCAGTCTTCAGGGAGAAAAAGGAATTCTTTCGCAGTTCATCTGTGTCTCAAGGTTTGAGTCTTGTACAAAAAAAAAAAGGATTACCAGCAAATAGGCATACTCAGTTTTTTTCATTACCCAAACTCAAATCTGGTAGTTGTAGTTTTTAAGAAAAAGAATGTTTTCTAGTCAGCAGTTGTGAGCTTAATAAGCAAGTGCTATGATGGATGGGAATGTTGAGCAGCAAAAATTATTATTATGAACAACCAAAGTACAAAAAGGAAAACAGAAGACAATAGAAGCAGCAGTAGTTGCCAAGAAGAGGCTATTGTTTTTTCCCATGCTTGCTCTGGGAGATAGTCTCTATTGCCAGGAACCAAGCTGCTGCGTGGGTTATTGAGCTTTGGTGGCTTTTAAGATATTTCCAAACACAAATTAGACTCACAGTGATATCGACAGCTCTTTGTGGAAACACTGATAGCTGAGGGCTCTGGTCCAGGCTTGAGAAGAAGTAGTAAAATCTCGTTTGACAGTATGATGCAGTTGGAAAGGAGGGCTAGGTACATCGTAATGCTTGTTAACAAAGCACTTCCATGCCCAGTGAAAGCGAGGCGCTGGTTCCTTTGCAGAAGATGCCGCATACGGTTTTAAAAAACCTGTCCCTAAAACGTCCCATTACCAGCAAAGCTGGAATCTGGCCATGTCGTTGGTAGTTCCTTGAGTTACGTTTGTCATCCGTGTGAGCTGTGGCAGTATTTTTCTTAGTCGTTGAAATAAGCTTTTTGGGAATTGGAAGTGTTGTTGGAGGAAACTTGTATGACGAGATTACCTATGACATGCAGGAAATGGATGCAGGAAACAAATATGTGGCCTGGAAATGAAATTTATTTTGAACATTAGCCCTGGATCAGAGGAATTTTACCTTATTCTTTAACAGCCAGCTGTAGCTTTCATTTTAGTTACCTGTATGGTTTCCTGGTATGACTTTAATAGCTTGCGAATAGGAAGGAATAATACTGTAAAACTTGTTTAAAATCTTAGGATGCTCAAGAATTTTTGCGTTGCTTAATGGATTTGCTTCATGAAGAACTTAAAGAACCAGTTGTAGAACTGGAAGATGCCCAGCCTATGAGTGTTGAAGAGAATATGGAGGAAGACAAGAGCCACTCAGATGTAGGCTTTCAGCCCTGCGAATCCTGTGGTACCTGTGATAAAATGGAGAATGATGCTGTTTTCAAACCTGTCTTAGAGGATCCTGCAGAGACAGCCATGTTAATTCAGGATGATGATAATTCAATTGCCTCTAAAGACTGGCAGAAAGAAAAAATACCAAGCAACAAGCTTAAACGAGCAAATTCTGTGGAAGACTTGGAAAAAGACACGAACACTGCTTCAGAGACCACTGAATTTTTAAATAATCAAGGAACTGTCAAAGTGCAGATACATAGCAGATTCTCAGGTAAGACACTGCTAATGTGCAATTGAAATAGTCAAATTCTGAGCCAGAATGTCTGTGTGAGTGGAAGTGAGTTGTAGAATACAGCAGAGAGGTGTGGGTCAAGTAGGATAGCTGGATTTACTTGTAAACAATGCACCTTCTTAATGTATTTCTTCAGTTTAGGTGTTCTGCATTCAATTTAAATTCCCTTGAAAAGCTAAAGATTTTTACTGGGTTGAGGTTTCAGATAACCCAGAAGAGTGGAGGTTTTTGGTTTTGTTCTTGGGTACGTGAGTTGGAATGGTGCTTCATTCCAAAATGTCCAGCGACCTGACGCTGTGGTCAGGTGAATGACATGACCATCGTGTCTGTTCATTCTGCAGTACATTTTTTGGTAGAGCTAATGAACTAATGCAAATATTAATTGCAGAGTGCATCAGTGATGTCCACATGAATGATATATCTGCAGCCCAAACCCCCTCATCAAATGAAGGGACAACCATGCGCTTGTCAAACAGTCCTCCAAAATCGTTCTCATCGTGCTCTTCGCTGGCACCAGTCCACAAAAAAGGTACAGGCCCTTTATTTTCTGCCCCCAGTACCGCATTGCTCTGTACTACGGTTTTCGTTGGTTGTGTCTGTGCCTTGCGGAGCAGCGCGGCCTTGTTCTTCAGGGGGTTTCATCCCCTGGCACTGGTGGGGAGAGGGTGAGCTGGGCATATGATAACATTCCCGTTACTTCTCTTAAAGTTCTGACTCTTTTGGTGCGTGAGTCGTGTTTGCCTCTGCTTTGGGAGGATGGAAGAATGTTTTTAGACAACTTTCCCAGTCGCAGTGGTTTGGAGAGAGGGAAGGCGTGTGAGAAGTTAGTACTCCCAGGAAGGTAAAGCTTTTCAGAGAACGAGCACACTGGGTCTTCAGCAGAAGTTGGGTCAGTCCGTGTTCTAGTCTGCTGAGGTTTAGGGAGCCATGTACCGATGCTGTAGACACTAGCTGCCTCCTGATGGTTGCTGACTGCGGTGCGGAGCACTTCCTTTGGCCCTTCCCGCAGTATGATGCGTTTATCAGCATCCAGAATGTTTAAACTTACTGCCTTTAGATGCAAGACAGTGCGGCTTTGGGGCACAGGGAACAATATATAATTTTTTTTTTGCCCTTATTTGTCTAACAGTAGACTACTTTTATTAAAGCTTGTCTTCTGGAATGTGCTTTTTAAGGCATTAAACCAGATCAAAGCAAAAAACTCCCACAACTTTAGTATCGTGATCCTCTTTCGTTCAACAGGCTGTCCAGCATGAGTTCTGAGAATGTTCATGTTATGCTTTTGGTGCTTCGGCATTGATGTTGAATGACAATGATTTAATGGACTTAAACCATATGATAATGGACTCAAATCATTGACCTCTTGGCTCATTTGTTCAGCAGTCTTGGCACTGTGTCTGTACTGCTGTCTCCAGTTTTGGTGCCACAATTCTGAGATGCCCCTGCTTGTGCCTTTGTTTCTTCCTGCAGTGTGTTAGTGTGGATAAGTACAGCACATCCTCCCCACCACTGCTGATTAAACACTTTAGAACCATCTTAAAGCAGTTTAGTGACAAAATAAGCGACTGAAAGGAACTTTAGACAATTCTGGGCAACAGGCTCTTTGAGGCAGTTTGTGTCCATGATGTATTTTATTTATCTGATGCGTTGTGAAAAAGGGGGTTTTAGATTACTTCTAGCAGCCGTTCTTTCTGCCGGAGATACTTTTGAATTCAGACTTTTTTATTATTGTAGACATCTTTCTAGGGATGGGATGATACAGAGACAATATGCAATGCTGCTGGACAGCGAAGAGACAAGTACTTGCTTATGGGCAAACCCTTTATGTACAAAGGAGCCTTGGGAGGTTGTGTTGTATGTGAAAGATTTACTGGAGTCATTCAGTTTCCTTCTCACTGTAATTATTTCCACATTTCACTGCCTATCTTCTTACTGGCTGTCAGCGTTTTGGCACTTTGCCTTTGACTCCTACAAGACTTTTGAGTCGTTTCTTTGGTAATGTACTGACTCCAGAAGAGGTTTTGTGGTCTTCATTTTAGCCTACCGTTCCAGTAGACTGTTGAGCCCAAGAGACGGCTCTGGTGTGTTTACCTAATAGGTAGTGGATTTGGGTGGGCAGCGCATGTTATTGGCTTTATTTTTTTATAAGCTGCTGTTAAGCTGGACCCTCATAGTACATTTAGTCTATATCAGCCCATTGTCATCAGCCTTGTGACACAGTAAGCGCTTCAGCCCAGCCTGGTTAAAACTCCCTGGAAAGATGAGGTCAAATTAAATGTTGGATAGAATGTGCCTTTTGAAGCTTATACCCGGGGGGGTTCCTGCCAAGGTCAATCTCGTAGCAGTAGGCTGTAGATTTCAAGACTGGCAGTTTGAGTTTTACGTAAACAGAGGCAAAATTTTCTGGTGTTTGTCCCCAATAAACTGCCTGAGGAACCTACATGAATTGCCTGGTACTAGCAGTAATCTGGTTGTGTAATTCTCAAGAAATACTTAGTAAATAGAAAACAGGGCTTGGCTCGTAATTTAATCCTAAATATGTGTGATCTCTAACTATATTATGCAAAGTTGAAGGAAATCAGTATCCACTGTATCTTGATTCACTTTCAGCATTTTATTTTCGTCATTTTACAGTTTCAACTGTATCATCACCAAAAAGGAAGAAGCGCAAGAAGTACAGGAGCGTGATCTCTGATATATTTGATGGGACTATAATAAGCTCAGTACAGTGCTTAACTTGTGATCGGGTGAGTAAGGAGGGGAAGCTGTAGCTTTTAATATGGGTTGGGTTTTTTTCCCCCGATACAAATACTTGCAGCTTTACAAATACAGTCGTTCTCTGGTAACTTTACTCCTTCGTGGCAGGTTTCCTCAGAAGGTGAGGTTGTTTCCTGCTGCTTTACTCAAAGAGTAATAGCAGCTACTCCCAGCCCTTTGTGTTTAGACTAGCCTGCATTCAGACCAGCATAGACTAGCAGGAGATTTACTCAAGCTGAAAAATCACATTTTGAGTATTGGTTTCCAGCAAGGATGGAGGAAGAGGCTTGCTCTTCAACTTCACTTAGGTGTGATTAGTTTTGGTGACGTTCTGAATGCCCTAATGCATACCGGCTGCTGTTGCAAGTCCTCAGGTCCGTAACGTTACGAAGAAAAGTGACAGACAGCGGCCTTGGTGGTATGAGGTCTCAACCGAGGGAAGCAGTAAGGGCGTGCAGCTGGGTCAGGGCGAAGTTTAAACCTTATGCTGAGAAATGTGTCCCCAGTGCAAAGATTTGGATTTCCAGTATTTGATACCATTGCTCTGAAAAAACCTCGGGGTAATTTGGCGAGCAGGTTCAAAAAGACAAATACGAATTTTTAAAGTTTGCTTCGAGTTTTACTCTGTGACTATGGGATCACTAAGTTCAGCATGGGAGAAAGAAAAGGCACAGCTGGGTCTCCTTTGGACGGGGTCCAGTTACCTTAGGGCAAGATAATGTCACAGACTGTCAAAACAGAGGGCTGGAGCTTTCCGAAGCGAGCTTATGTGACAGGAGCCCGAGGCAAAGATCGTGGTGCTTCGTCTGACTGGTTGGAAGACAAATAATTAACAACGACTTAAAAAACAAAAGTTTCAGTGATAACAATGTACAAGTTCACTCTAAAATTTTATTGTTTCTCTTTTCAGAGAATGAATTCTTGTATCTCCTTATTTATAAGTAATTTGCTACCTAGTGGAATTTTCAGCTATACAGTGACTTAGTTACTGGTGAACTTTACAGAATTCAATTTCATTGCTGTTTCTCTTCAAGCTCACCTATATTTTCTTTCATTTGTTTTCTTCTTCAGCTGTCTGTAACCCTGGAGACCTTTCAGGATCTGTCCTTGCCTATTCCGGGTAAGGAAGATCTTGCTAAACTCCATTCTGCAAGTCATCAGACAGCTCTGGTCAAGGCAGGGTCGTGTGGAGAAGCGTATGCCCCCCAGGGGTGGATAGCTTTTTTCATGGAATATTTCAAAAGGTAAGTAATATTGACTTTGTTCTATTCCTGTATCTATTTTGAAATTCCAGTTTCTGCTCTTCTGGCAGAACATTTGTTGGTTTTCTTTCTTTTCTGTCAATGATGTTTCAGGTTTGTTGTCTCATGTGTTCCTAGCTGGTTTTGGGGTCCAGTTGTAACCTTACAAGACTGTCTTGCTGCCTTTTTCGCCAGAGATGAGCTCAAGGGTAAGAGGTTAATTACATGAACATGTTTCTTCTGGCTTTTTTTCCTCCTGTCCCAATAAGATGATAATATCTTTTAGCTTCATGCAATTAAGCAAAGGCCACCTGTTAGCTTGTAGTACAGCCCTTCCTTGCTCTTGTGGGATCGTTCATTTCAAAAAGGTAAGCCTTTCACTCAGCTGAGTATTTGAGGCAAGAAATGCCCGTGAAAGCTGCTTTAGAAATGTCAAGTAAATCTGAATTTGGTCTAATGAAATGGTTGGTATAAACTGGAGGCTCATAAAACTTTCAGAACCCACTCTATTAAAATTCATTCTCATAATCTTAATTTGGATTTAGAATATTATTTCTGTTTTAAATTATAGCATCATCTCTTCAAATTATGCTGTACTGCTTTGTAGTTGAAAGCATAGAACCTAAGAACCTTTCTATTTAGTTGCTATATCAATATTCTTGTGACTGTTGAATATCAAACGCAACCTGAAGATAAATTCCCTTGAAACTTTCACATGTGAAATGCATGCACTTGAAGGATAACTGCTTGGATTTAGACAATAATGGCTGTTTTTCTTCTCCTTGGTACTTGCAGGTGATAACATGTACAGCTGTGGAAGGTGTAAAAAGTAAGCTGGCTTTTATCTTTGTTTTAACCTGTCTTAATTTGAGTGCTTTAATGCCCCTTATTATTTCTGTTGGCTGTGTCACCGTAATGTTAATCTCTTGATACTACCCTGTGTTCTGGCTTCAGAAACTTAGTATTGCAAAGGTGCAGAGTTGGGAAGCACTGACTCACCGTACCATACTGCAAACCATTAATTCTTTTTCATGGTCCTTACAATTTTAGACCGTTCTAAATTGGTTTTGATTGATAAAATAAAAGCTTTTAGTGCTCTCTTATTAGCAGGTTTTCGTTGATAGGCAGTAGGTCACTTCAGTGTGTTAAGTAAGTTCACTATGGCTTTAAATAATAAAGAACCAAGAAGCAGAGGCAGCCTGAAGCCTGCTCAAAGCCCTTGATGGACAAGGAGTGTTACTCCTTGCGATGTAACTGTTGATCTGCTGTAGGTGACTTCTTAAAAATAAACTTTAGTTGATGTCTTTTTTCTTTTGCTGGATGATCAGCTTTCATGAAGCTTAAAGTTCTTTCATTTGTGCTAAGAGAAACTGTTTGCTTCATTATCATTGCTGCTTTGAATTCGGTGGCAGTACAGATTGTCTCTTCTTCTGAAGCGTCATTGTTTGTATCATTTTGGCTACTCCATGTCTAGGCTACATTCCAGAAATATTTTGGGTCTACTAAGCTAGTGTTCAGCTTAGACTTTTGCTGATCTAGCACAATAAAATAAAACCTTTTCAGAACTAAGTATTGGTTGTTTTGTTTTGTTTTCTTTGCTTAGGTTAAGAAACGGAGTGAAATTCTGCAAAGTGCAAAAATTTCCTGAGGTACTGTTACTACACGCACTTTAAAGTCCTTTTTCTGCATGGTTAGGGGGTGTGGTGAGACTAATGAGTTGCGTGGAGTGAACTGTGTTTATGCTATAGGTGAAAGTGTATCTTTATATTGGCATTTGTTTTAATAAGGTGAGCAACGTTTGGTTATTCACTCTGTAAGAAAGTGAAGCTTGTACATGAAAAGTAAAGTTAGAAGAATGTTGTTACTGCCAGCCTGCAGAGCTAACTTGCCCTGTAGATCATAGGCTTACGTACCACAGCCAGGCTGGAAATCTTTTCTGTAATTAGTGCTTGTAACTTCATTTTGGGTCATCCGGTCTTACACTTAAAAACATGAGTTGATGGCTGCGATAATCAGGAAGAATTTAATGTCTCTCGTGACAAGATGGTGCAATAGGAGCATTGAGGAAGAGAAAAGGTACATTGTTCATTGCTGCGTCAGTGTTAGTAACTGTTCAGGACTGGGGTTTTTTAATACTGTCAGTAAGATCAGCTTTCAATAATTAATTACAAATTCATTTCTAACTCCTTGAGCTGCAATTGATTTAAAAAAATAAATAAATAAATCTGTGGAATACAGAGCTTGTGTTAGTTGCCTCAGGCCTTAGAGAAAAGGGATCCTTTTGGGATGATGAAAGAAAAAGATGGCATGCACAGTGTAGTTCTTAAATACCGAGTTCTTGAGGGAACCTGTCCATCCTTCTTACAGATATTGTGCATTCATCTCAAAAGATTTAGACATGAACTTATGTTTTCCACAAAAATTGGGACCCATGTGTCCTTTCCCCTGGAAGGCCTGGATCTTCAGCCTTTCCTTGCGAAGGACAGCCCAGCTCAGATAGTGACTTACGATCTCTTGTCAGTCATCTGCCACCACGGCACTGCCAGCAGTAAGTATGAGGTCGATTGTTTTGTCTTTGCGGTTGATGTTGCCCTCAGCACTTCTGTTTAAGGATGATATCTGTATCCTGAAGGGTAAACAGATGAGCATGGGTAACTATAATGTGAAAGATAAACGCTGTGTCTTTTGCCTTGAACCAGAAGTAAGATGGCTTGCTCTTAGAGCTGACACATCTTTGAGGTGGTATGGCATACCTAAACAGAATGGTGGGTGGGAAAACATTAACAGATCCTGGAATATAAAGTTAAAAAAAAAAAAGGCACTATTGAAAGTGAACAGTGTAAATGTACAAATGTACATCTGTTCCAGCAGATGACCAGCTGATCAGCTGTTCTACACAGCTGCTGTTTGTCTAGAGTTCTGATGCTTTGTGCGCTTTACCTTTTTTGAAAGAGGTCAGAAAGCACCACAAAGATGCCAGTAATTTTTTTAAAAGATGTTCACTACCAATTCACCCCAAAACAGGCAGCAATTGCTCTTTGTGAATAAACATCTTATTGCTATAAGTCAGGCTTGTTTCTGCATATGTGCTTTCGGTATTTGCAAGATTTGGAAAATAGGAGAAAGAAAAGTTTGAAGCTGGAAACTTCATAGATTTTTACAGAAGTTACCCACCCACCCCCTCATACCCCCCGAACCTCAGGTATCCATTGTGTAGATGTCACTTGTGTTTTTTCTGGGTACTTTTTCATCTTCCTTTTAGTGCCTGCTGAATGGTGATGCTTCTAATCAGTTTAGTAGATATCTGATGATTTAATTGTTGAAGTTGAATATGTATTTTAAAATAGTAATAATTTAAAATATATTATGAATAGTCTTCAAAATACAGTGAAGTCTGGTCTTGATATGTAGACGTTACACATTTATGCTGATTTGTGTTATAAGGCATAATAAGAGTTGAAAAGAGCTCATTGTGGACACTGATCGGGGTAACTTGTTCAGGCAGTCTTAGTCTGGTTTGAACGACGTGGTTCAGGAGTGCATTAGACAAGAAGCTGCTTGAAGAGCTCGAGAATGCTGAGAGCATTGTCCAGCTGCCCACCAGCTGATAGAAATTCAGACCAAAAAAAATCTGATCCTGAGTTTGAGAGAGGTTAATATCCAGGTCGTGTCTGCTAATGATTTAATGTTTTTCTTATTTAAAACTTGGGGTTTTTGGACTTGCTTCCTTTTCATGTATTGCAGAGTAAAATGGGCATCTCTGGACACTTTTTAATAACTCTTGCTTCTGACACTGTAGGTGGACATTATATAGCTTACTGCCGGAACAATTTAAATAATTTGTGGTATGAATTTGATGACCAGAGTGTCACAGAAGTATCGGAATCCACAGTGCAAAATGCAGAAGCCTATGTTCTCTTCTACAGGTAAGAAATTAAAAGTACGGTCGTACTCGCCTAAGTCCGGTATGTAAATAACTTTTTAAGCAGTTGGGCAGCTTTCAGAGATGAGCTGCCCCACAAGAGTTACAGTGGGAGAATTCGACCAACCAGAAAAGCCTGTGCTGGAGAGAGACTTCATCCTTCAGTCGTGTCCTTAACACTTGCTCTGTCACTGGTAAAACATGTATGGAACCTAAAATGAAAATGAAATCCACATAAATAAAGTGTCCTAAGATGACTAGCGAGAGAACTTCGAGCATCTGTTAGCACTAGCCACCAATTACCTCGTTCTCAATTAGAGGAAAGGAATTCTGCGCACGGGGAGGTTTTGCGCACAGACTCTTAACTGTTAGAGCTCTGAAGGGAACTGTGGAAAGTCTTTAGCAGATGGGATGTGGAACAACAGGGGTTTACTGCATTGTAATGTAATGTCAGGGAATTTATAGGCTGGTCTTTTCCTGAAAGTTGAAACAAAAGGTGAGAAGTCATGTTATCATCTTCAGTCTAAGGAATTTTTGTACTTGGAATAATAAAAGCAATTTAACAAATTCTAGATTTCTGGTACTAAGATCAAGTTTCCACTAAATAGATTGTGTCAGAGTTGCACAAGAAATTAAATGTGTTCTGGGAATGTTTTAACTTTCATTAGGAGCTCTTGTACCTGCCACTGCTTGAGCTAAGCCTGTGAGTCTGACTCAGTAGGTCTTTTAAAAGGAATGTGGAAGTTGTGCTGTATTGTAAAGAAAGAGCACTGTACCTGATTGTCTGCAAGCATATTAAAATACGTAATAGAAGAATAGCATTCATAGAATTTGGGTTTTTAGAGAAGAATATACCCAGAAAATACTACCACACGCACAACAGGTGTTCTTTCAGCGCATTTTAGAAAGCTTAGTGGAGCTACATATGCATTTTTAAATTACGGCTGGAAAGTGAACTTACCTACTTGGATTTCATTTTCAGACTTAAGATTTTTGTTAAATAGCTTTGAACTGAATTTAAACAGGTGATGTGTTTTAATTGGGCTCATAGTATTGGTTTTTTCTTTTAGACTTGTTTTGCTGTACTGTCGGTAGCCTTGTTGCTGTAGCCATGAGGTCTGTCTGAAGCTTTTCTATAAGCTATTTGAGTCAACTTTGACTCCGTAAATTAACTGAGGTGGCCCAGCTGTTGTGTGGTGCCGAGTCAAGTTTCAGGTCTTTTGGAGGATGCAATGGATGGTTCAGACCTGCTTTTGGAGAAGAGAGGTTCTATTCAGTCTAAAACCAGGAGAGCAGAGATACTTCCAGCAGGCCAGCAGCAACAGCCTCACCGAGAAGAGTAGGGGATGCAGGAAGAGCAGGGGCATTGCCCAGCCTGCTCGCTGCTCAGCCTGACTTCGGAAGGCCCGCGAGGCGCCCCGGCCCGCGAGGCGCCCCGGCCCCCGGCGCCCGGCTTGCGAAGCTTTAGCTCAGGAGGTGCGCAGAGGAGGTGGGCAGGTCCTCCTCCCGTGGCCGTCGTCCCTCGGCGGGGGAGCCGCCTGGCTTGGTTGCAGCCCCGCTCTTGGCTTTCTCAGTAGTTGAATGGGGACTTCAGGGGTCTCAGAGTTGTGGGCTGAGCAGGCGAGTGTGTTCTCGTGAGCGTGGTAACGCGGCGTGTCGGCACTGAGGGTGAAGGGCCTTGGCTGCCCCTCCCGCGCGGCCCTGGCTCCTGTGACACACGGGTCTGCAGGACAGCCCGGGTTCCTGCCGCACACCGAAGTGGTGGCTCTGG
The DNA here is from genome assembly GCF_034619465.1 of Leptosomus discolor. Lineage (NCBI taxonomy): Eukaryota > Metazoa > Chordata > Aves > Leptosomiformes > Leptosomidae > Leptosomus > Leptosomus discolor. The sequence goes on from NC_141393.1 coordinate 85,498,977, forward strand.
CTGTCCCTAAGAGGGGCGGGTGTTTTCCCATGCAGTCAGCCACTGCAAGCTCGTAGAGCTGTGAAGTGTGGGCACGGCCTGGGCGATTCACGTGAAAGTACAGTTGATTTCCCGCAAAGCAAACGGTCTGCACCGCACACAGGAGTGATGTTTGTTCAACGGTTTCTATTTCGGCCTTAGGAAGAGCAGCGAAGAAGCACAGCGAGAGAGGCGGAGGATATCGGGTCTGCTGAATATGATGGAACCAAGTCTTCTGCAGTTCTATGTTTCCAGGCAGTGGTTAAATAAATTCAAGACTTTTGCAGAGCCAGGACCAATTTCAAATAATGACTTTCTCTGTGTGCATGGAGGTGAGGCTGTAACCGAGGTATCATTTAAAAAGAATTTGTCTGTTGGCTCTACACGGATGTGCACTTGTTTTAATTAAAAGGAATTTGAGTATAGTGAGTTGATATTAGAATTTCTGTAACTACTTAGGTAAATTAGAACTATAACTCCTAAGTAAACTATTTCTCTCATTTTTGTTGGAAATGATACTGTGTGAAGCTCTCCAAATTTTTTTTCCTTTACTTGCACGTTTGATTTTTGTTTATAAGCTTTCTGGATTCTTAAAGAGGGGCAGTTTGGCTCACCTCCTTGCTTCCTAAGCATGTATATTCCCATTTTTAAAAATCCTGTCACTTTAATGCCGTCCTTAATACTTTATCCTTCCAATTTTAATCCCTCTTCTCAGCTGCATGCTGGAAGCAACAAGAAGGCTCAAAAGCTGTGGAACAAGGGGTTGGTCTGATGCAGAGTACCCCGTGCATGGCAGTGTGAAATCAGAGCAGTAATTCTGTCTGGTTTTTGTAGGAGCATAGAAATTGTACTTTGTGCTAAATGTTAATAATCCCAAGAGAACTGCGTTAAGCGAAAGGTATTTGGGGAACTATCCGTATTTAAGTGCCAGCATCCCAAGAACTCGTTATTACGTGGTGTTCCTGTACCTCTTTCCTAGTAACAAAGTACAGCTGCATTAGGTTAGCAAGGAGAGGCGCTGCTGCTGAGCCGAGCTTTTGCCTTGGGACTCCGTGGCCCATGGCCCGCTGCCGCCTGAGCCCCTGTGGCCGCGATGGCTGTGGCGTTCCTTGCGCAGGGCTGCAGCAGGTGGCCCTGTGCCGGAGCCCAGACTAGCAGGTCTCCCTGCTGGAGGAGTCTCTGCGCAGCACGGTGCTGCTTACCGTGTGCTTCAGCTCAGCGCTTCCGACCCGGCAAGCCCCCCTCTGCTTCTGCCTCCCCCGAGGTTTTGCTGCTTTCCAGCATTCACATTGTCTGAAGTGACTGAAGGAGGTCTACAGCAAATAAGTGACTTTTGAATAGACGGTTTGCTAATGTGCTGACATGCATAAACAAAAGGTTTAATCACTCTGTAACATTTTAGTTGTGTACCTTAAGAAGCATTTTGCAGTCAGTATCTGAAAAGGATTCTAGCCCTTCAATTTTAATCTTTCATGTAGTTTGCTTCTGCTTTTTATAAACTTTTCAGCCTCATAAAAGGCTAAAATTAGAGTGGTCTTGTTAAATACGGTGAGTTACACTGTGGCAAAACTTGTTTTGCCTGATTTCTCTGAATTTATTGAAAGGTGGTGTTTTGTTTTTATTTAGAGACCTCTAACATAGTCTCCTCCCCCCTTCCACCCCCCAATAAAATCAGCAAGTCTCTCTTCTGTTGCTTCTGCAGGTGTTCCCCCCCACAAAGCTAACTTCGTCGAGGACCTAGTTGTAATGCTACCTCAAAATATATGGGACAACCTGTATAGCAGGTGAGTTCTGTACTGTAGCTGGGAAGAATGCAGTGATACTGTTTGAAAGCAAACATGTGCCAAGCAGCAACACTGGACTTGAGAATTAGTGGCTCACAGGAGGAAAAAAAAAAAATTTTTTTTTAAAAATATATATATATACACACACACGCACACACACTTTAGCCACAGAGCTAGGTGGAGGGATTGGAAACGGCCAGTTTATATATAGCTTGCTTGTGCAAAGTGATGCTGAAAACCTCCATAAAGAGGTGCGTAACTGGAGTGTTAAACCACTAAACGTGTCTGGTGTGTACAAAACGGCACAAAGTAGGTCAGCAGAAGCGCGCTTTGCAAGAGGTACTTTGAAAGAGCTCTCTGTATCAGCGTCCTGCTCTCTTGTTGGCTGGAGGCGGCTTCTCCTTTATGCTGGCTTGGAATCCGTAGCCTCAGCTGCCAGCACTGCTTCAAAACAACTTAGACATAAGCGTTGCGTCGGACCACTCCGTGCTTTTTAATGTAGGTCAGCTTTAAGTGCTTGCTTGTGAAGGAGGGATTCTCACAAGATGCATCTCCTTTTAAAGTAACAGAAAGCTGCAGGAGGGCTTTGCTGATGACCTTACGGACTCTGCTTTGCACCTGCATTAAATATTTTTAGCTGTTCATTTCCTGCCACTTAAGCACTGTAGCTAGAGGGTTGGGTTTGTTTCGTTTTAATGGACACAAGTGGAAAAATAGGAACAATACTATTTCCAGCTTATTTCCACTTTCCTAGAGGTGGTGCCTTCCAGCTGACCAGGGCATTATCCATTTTCTGTATGCAGAAGTATTTGTTAAATCTGAAGGAAGATGTTTTTGAAGTTCTCGTTAGTTTCCCTTCTCTATAATTTTTTTTAAATAAGATGTCAAACTTCAATCATTTGATAGAAAGGTAGAAGTCCCAGGGATCCTAGGGTCCCCCACATTTTGAGAGTAATCTGCTAGGTAGAGAAGAGGTAGGAATTGTCACTGCTAAACACTTGTCTGCTCTGACTGGCTGCCTGATGGTTTGCTTTTTGTCTTGCTGTTACCTGGGAATTATGGGAGCGTACTGTGGCTGCAGCGGGTGAGGATTTAGGGCGAGGAAGCCAAACGTGCTGGAGACTGACTCTTATGGAGATGGCATTAAGGAGATGTTTGTGTACGGTGCCAGTTGCCAGGTCCCAAACACCTTCATTTTGCTGCTCACGTGGCACCACTCCCGTTCAAGTCGAAGCACCCTGGGGTCAGAGTTGCTTCAAGATAATACAGTATAATCCGTACTTGACCTATATCAGGTAAAAACTTGGGAACTGATGAGTGCAGCCTAAAGACAAAGGGTCATCTGCAGAGGTGCCGTCTGAGTGGTAGGTGACCATCTTATGGAACGTATGTCTGTAAGCTGGGGTGATTGAGTATAGACCAAAAAACTCGTACGTACAAGGGCTGTCGTGCTGAAATAATGCTTTGATTTGCAGTTAAAATACAACACTTCTGTAGTTGTGGGGGAAAAAAAAAGGCATCCCAAATTATTTTTATGGGCTGACAAACATACATATCTAAAAGGGGGGGAAAAACCCAACAGACTGTTACGCCTTCCATGGCAGACTTTTGTTTAATTTTATTCGCTAAGTAAACAGTTATTTTTCACCCTTGCTTAGGAACTTTCATATTTTAAACTTGAATTCATGTTTCTATACTTCAGAGCACTCTCTTTTTACCTCATTTAATGTAAGATTTTTTGGAATAAAATCTGAATTTTTAGAGGAGAAAGAAGATTGGAAGAAAACACAGCTCTGACAAAAATGATTATTCAAGTAGGCAGTAGAACCTGAAATATCCTTATCTCGATGTGTATTTTAACCCGACCTTTCTGTTGTAGTGATTTCATCTCTTAAGGCTGCTGGTCATTCAAGAACGTTTTCTTTATCAGGCTTGCAGTTTCCAGGCTAGCGATCGCTGCCCGTGTTCGTAATCACACACACACATATCTCTCTCTCTATCTCTGTGTAAATGTGTCCATCTCTCTCCCCTGGCTATACCTCTCCCTCGGTAACCGTGCCCCTGATGACTTCCCTGAAGGCAATCTCACACGAGCAGAGGATGGAGGGGGAGGGTCCTGGAGGGTAACGTTTAGGAACAAAACGATGAACAGGTTGAGGCTGGCATCAGGGAGGGAGCGCACCGGGGAGGAGCCCGCAGCGGGATGGAGGGGTGTGTTTGAGGCTGAGCTGGGCTGGCTGGAACGTGTCCAGCAGGCGTTTTTAGAGGCCTGCAGTGAAACCACACGTGGTGCGTGTGTCAGAGCACGCTTGCTCACCGACACGTTCTGCCCGTAGCAATGCCGGAGGGCGTGATCCCACAGCGTTGGGGTGGTCTGTGCTGGCTTTGGGCGGCCAGGCCTTGGAAGGTGGCGATGTCTTCGGACAGGGGACAAGATGTTACTGGGAAAATACACGGTGGGGTTTGCGGATCGGCGTGAGGGCGCGTCTCAGGCTGCTGCTGCGCGTGACAAGAAGCTGACGCTTCCCGTGGTGTTTTCCATGGGGTTCATGGGTGTTTGCTTTCCCTGCAGGTATGGAGGAGGACCGGCTGTTAACCATCTGTACGTTTGTCACACCTGCCAAATAGAGTCTGAAAGAATTGAAAAAAGAAGGAAAAATGAGCTGGAAATGTTTATTCGGGTAAAAAAGTAAACACTTATTCATTCTGCTCTTTGGCATCACCTGGTATTCGTGACTTGACCCGAGGGGTTACCAGAAGTGCATAGGTGATTCCTGTAACAAATGGACTTCAATAAAGATCTGCACGCCCATACAGAATCCCTGCTTTCCTGTTGGCAGCAGTAAGGTCCTTGTGATATCCCCGATAACTATTTGGATGGAAATGTACTTGGAGAATATTTAATGTTTCTTAAATTGCTTTTTTATGATACGGAAAGAGTGCAGCCACGTGAGCAGTTGTTCTTCATACGCTGCCAGGGCTCTGTTCTATGCAGTCTGGTACGGTTTAAGTGCAATAGTACTGCGCCAGCAAAAAGTTAATCGTAATCTTTATCTCTAGTTCTAATTTTAAAAGTATCGTTAGAGACACAAACAAACATAAATAATTCTGTGTGAAGTAAATGCCTTAGTATTGTAATGGATCTGTAAAATTGACGTCAAGCAGCTGCTATATTTTCCACGGGTTAGAGATCATGTGCTTGAGTCTGGATGGTAACATAACTAGTAGTAATGATTTTGTGATTCTTAAACCAGAAGTGTGTTTTGAAGTTTCCAGTGAGAATAAATGCAGAGATACTGGAGTCCCATGGCTGCTCTCTTAATTCATGAGAGGGAGAAAAGTAGAATTGCAGCTGTTCTTTCCGTTCTGTCTGTGCTTTAATCTCACAGCAGAGGTTGTGTCAGCTTTCCCATGCTTTACCTGCCACTTCGAACTGGTTTGTGTTTAGTCTGGGTTACCACTGGGTAGTAATTATTACTAACGTTGAGTCAACCTCATTTGCTTTAGCAAATCTTTCCAGTATCAACAGCGATTACATGTGCACTGTTGTGCAAGTATTGTTACTGGTTAGCAGACAGAAAGCTCTGTAGTCCTCTATAACGATGGGTGTAGGGCATGATGGCAAAACTTACTCTGTCCGAAACCTGGGGAACTGTGTTGGTGCTTCAGGCTCATGGCTTCAAGGGGGAAATAGAGCTGTATTATTACAGAGCTACAGGATAATGGCTTTAAAGGTTTAAGTGACTTTTTGCATATTTCTTAAGAACATTGTGAAAAGATCTGTAGTCTCTGAAAAAGAATAAAATGTTAAGCTTCTTAAAATCTTAATTATTAAAAAAAGTTGTTTTTTCAAGGATAGAAACAAATTTAGTTAAATGCAACCGGGACTCTTTACTTAGCTGGTTTTTGTGATTTGCACAGTCGCTTACATTGCCTTGCAACAGCAACTCAGAAAACCAGGATGTTCTTTTTTTTTAAAAAAAAAAAAAAAATTAAAAATAGTAGGAACAAAAAATATTTCATGTGTTTTAAACCAAAGGAAAGAAAAGCCATGAGACGTCCCAGTGCATTAGCTCACCTTGCTTGGAATCATACTGGCATCTGTTCAAAGTATTAGGGGAAGAACAAACATAGATAAAGATACAGTTCATCACACAAAGAACCTTCCAGAAAACTGTGGAGCAATCTTTCAAAACAGTTTTATTTTATTTTCCAAAAATAAGTTTCCTGCTTTCTGTTGCTACTTGAAAGTTCAGCCTTCACAGGAATTATCCAGTGGTGTTTGACGGGTAAGCACTTGTACTTAAGAAGAACTTGTTGCTGTTTTCAGGAAAAAATAAATAAATTCTCAAGTAAAGAATAAACCATCTCTTAATGTGAAGGCTACATGATGTCACAATCTCACCTTGGGAATCCACCAGGTGTTTATGGTTCTGACGGTCAGTAGTTCTTTAAAATGCTCTGTAGCAGTGGATACTATGCTGCTAATAGGTACAGTGCTTAAAAGAATTCAGCAGTTTAAAGGCAAAAAACAAACAACAGAAAAACATGGATTCTTTCTCCTTTCAGCTTAACAGAGCATTCCAAGAAGAAGAATCTCCCTCAACATTTTACTGCATCAGTATGCAATGGTTCAGAGAATGGGAAGGATTTGTAAAGGGTAAAGACAGTGGTAAGTGGCGCTCCGTTCCACACACGGGTTTTGCTGCGATGCGGTGGTACTGCTTGAGTAATTCTTTCTGCTTTGGTGGAAGCTGTAGGAAGAACAGAGCGGGAAGGCAACAAAAGCTCTTAGAACAAACATCCAAGGCACAGGTTTTATAGGTGACCAGTGTATTCTGGAACCAAATGACAGAATATAGCCAAGTGACTCACAAGAGTGGGTGATGGGGGAGTTGTGGAGAGAACGTTGCTTGTTTGCAGGAGGGTGCTGTGAGCAGCAGCAGCAGGGAAGTGGATCTAGGTATGAGGGGGGATGGATTGTGCTGTAGATAATGCTAGAGCTTCTGGAGGTAAGGCAGCCTCGCTGTCGCCGCCTTAACTCATCAATAACTGGGTGACAACTGTGGCTACACCAGTTCAGCCTACTTGAGGTGCCTCTGAAGTTTTGAAATGGAAGCGCTGTCTGGGTCTGCTCTGGGACAGCTTTGCTGGGGGTAAGAATTAGGATTAATTTGTGTTTTACAGTTGCTTGAAGACTTACTGTAATCACGAATGCTTTGAAAAACTTGCTCTTAATTAAAATTCTGATTAGCTTTTAGCAGCTGGGGACGTACTGCTAAGCAGTACAAGAACAAGCAGCAAACAAACGAGCTGTTTCTCCTTCCGTTTGAAAGTACAACCTCCGACCAGCCGTTGGTTGTCAGCTCCCCCAATTTTAATCGTCTTTCTGTCGCACTAGATCCTCCTGGGCCTATTGATAACGCTAAGATTGCAGTAACAAAGTGTGGAAATGCTGTGCTGAAACAAGGTAGGTGTCGAGCACTGCCGCAGCTTGGGGCTCCTGGTGATCTGTTTGCTGATGTTTGGAAAATTTATGATGAATTCTTTTTTTTAACTGTTACTGCAAAATGGCGACTCCTAGCGAATCTCTGTTGTGCCCGTTTTGGGGGCACCAGCTCATCCTTAAAGAGTTAGTGTCTGTAGTAGACTAATCCAAGTGCATGTGAGAGCGCAGAAGGAGATGCAGAGTAACTTTAAAACAGCAAAAATGTGCTTTGGCTTTGCATCTCTTGGTTTGATTTGGGTTTTCTTAATGTAAATTGGGAGGTGCTTGGCTCTTGGACGGTGTTATGTGTCTGTACGTTACTGCTACTGGAATCTTGAAACCTAATTTGAATCGAGAGCTACTTCTGACAGAAGGAAGTAAAGCGGGGTAAGTAAACGCTGTTGCTCCTTTTTCTGCAAGTTATTTGCCACTGTACGTGACAAACTTCTCTGGCACGCAGAGATGAAGGTTTCTTTGTTGTTCTTCGCAGTCAGACGCTTTAATACCATTTATCTGAAATTTGTGGATACAGAGGAAAAAAGATTCTAATATGTCCTGCTTTATGAAGACCTTAGGCTCACTATGAATGTTTAAATTCTTTGTAGCTCAGCTGAAAAAAAAATTTGCGGCACTAAGATTAACATTTATTTAACTGGATTTTTTTTCCCAATTTAAGTTAATGCCTCAGCATACAGTGGACCTACCAGTGGCAGTTCCCTGGAGGCCATTAGGCCCTGCATAAACCACACCAGTTGTAAAATGTCAAGAGTGTATTTAGAAAAGAGTGAGTTCTTGCGCTCAGGAGTTTTGCAGTACATTTGAATGATTTAAGCACTAATGTAGGATTCAAACACGAGGTGTAAAGAGTCTGACTGACGTCTAGCAAAAAAAAAATCATTTTGGAATCAGTAATTGGTAGCAAATTAGCCAGTGGCTGACCTGCTTTCAGCTACATTGATTCAAAGTAGAACTTGGGTAGAAATGGAGACAAACAGGCTGTGGAAAACTCCTCTGAAGTCATGAGAGAAGAGGTGGGAGCGCCCCTAAACGGTACAGTCCTGCGTGGGTCTGTGACCCGGTGGTCCTGACCCCAGTGCATCCATTCACTGGGCCGTTCGGTGAAGCCTGGCCGTTGGGAGAGCTGGGGTCTGGGTAAGGGCGTGCAGAGCTGCTCCTGTGCCTGCGGAGGGGAGCTGATGCCTGAGGGCCTGAGCCTCAACGGGTCCCGCTGAGGCATCCGTCACTGGCGCTGGCACAGGGTCTGCGTCGGGACTGCCGGGTGCCGCTCTGCAGGGCTGAGCGAGTGCAGGTGGCAGACGTGCAGCTCTTGCACCTTCCTCTGGGGAAACTGCTGGTCCACAGAGCGCAGTAGTGGGCCCAGTGGAGCAGGAGGTGAGGACGGAGGAGTGGCGGGGGACAAGTGCCCCGGCATGGCGCTGCTTTTGTTGTTTGGTTGGTTTTGAAGTAGGAGGGTGCTGAAATTAGGCTTAACTGGGCAGGTTAGTAGTATCTAATAAGGATATAGGGGAAGCTTGCTGTGTGGGGCAGGTTTTTAATGAGTTACTTAGAAGAGGGCGTTTATTCTGGAATTTGTGCTCTCTGCCTGGGTTAGCGTGGAGAAATCACTTCAGCCCTATCAGCCAGGGTCCTCGTGTTAAAGCCTAGAGGGACAGTGTGCTGATGCTCCCGTGGCCTTTGCCGCTATAAAAGGTTATGGGCAATCAGGAATGTTGTTGGATGCTGACTTGAGACAGGAGAGGGACCCTAGCCAGAGGAATGGAGCCCCAAGCAAAGACTTCAGTCAGTGAACGAAAAGAAATCGGGCTGACCCATCAGTGCTACGTAGGGGGAGCGTTCGTGGGGCTGTTACACCCCAATAGTGGGTTCTCTCTGGGTTCTGAGAACTTCACTGTGGTTCCCCCACTCTTTGCTACTGAGATTAATTTCTTTAATGAAAGAAGAAGCTTCAGTCCTTGAATTTACTGAGTAGTTGCTGGGCCTGCGGGTCCTTGTACGACTGTGAACCGTTGCTTCCCGTGTTCCGAGAGCTACCGTTGTCAGCTTGGTTGGTAAACACCAGACGAGGTCTTTATCATAGAACCTTCGTGTGTTTTGTGCTTGAGGTGTGTTAAGTACCGGATAAGTTAGAGCAGGTAGCTGTAAGAATCAAGAAGTGTAAAGTTAACACAAAATAGGTCATTGGGTTTTGCGGTTGGTGCATGATAAAGCACAATTCCGGCCTAGGGTTTTAAATTTGAGTCTAAATTATTTTTTTCTTCTTGTATCTGTTGTGGACTTCAAAGAAATCATGAAAGAATTATTCTAAATAGTAATTCAAATTTTAAAAACGTTTTCAGGTGCAGATTCTGGACAAATATCTGAAGAAACATGGAATTTTCTTCAGTCAATCTATGGTGGAGGTCCAGAGATTATACTCAGACCACCTGTTCCTCCAGTAGAACCTGATATCTTGCAAACAGAGGAGAAGATTGAATTAGAAACTCATGGTCTGTAGCTATTGAGAAAAAGACGAACTTGTAAGGATTCCCGCTTCCTTACAAAACGCCCAAAATACATTCCTAGAAGTTTTGTTCTGTTACGTCTGTTGGAGGCATTGCATTAACTGCAGATCAGTAAGGTGAAGTATGTATTACCCTGTGTTTAAATAGAGGCCGTTTCTCTGTTTTGGAAGGCATGTGGTTTGTACGTTTTGGAGTGTTTGGTCAATGGGAAAGAAATGTAATTTCTGAACTTTTTGGTATAAGTCAAAATCCTGTTATATCCTTAGACTTGAAAAGTGGGGACAAATTTTAGAGCTGTTCAATGACCCTTCTGATTCCTGATTGGGCTTCTCCTGTCTACAAACTTTTGCCTGTCTTGATTGTACAGTCTTAACAAGCCTAGGTACATGGGGAATATATTTTAAGTGGATTGCAATCAATGGTAAAGAAAAAGGATTTTAATTTCCTAAATGCTCAGGAAAAAAATTCTCACTTATTTTGCACTGTAAGTATATGAAATGGGTAGTATGTAACATCCAAATACTTACTGTATTTGAATGGATCAAGCATTAGTGTAGATTGAATATTGTTTTAGCCAGCAAACGTCATAACTTATTACCTACTAAATTTTACATCTTATTGTGGTCTTCTGTAACGCTATAAACCTGGCTAGTGTCTTTGATAGTGTATGTGACAAAGATTCAGTTTTCTCTAGGGTAACTCTTGAGAGCATGAAGTGTGAAATGTAAAATGATGATGGACATGAGTGATATAAATTTCAGAAATTAAATTGTCTGGTCTCTTGAGCTACATTCATAAACAGTTCCATTTGAAGGATCTTACTGTATTGTTAAAAATTTTCATTGGCATGGTGACCTATAATGTCAGAAGCTGGATAAAATGTATATATTGCAGAACTTTGCTGAATGATTCATGTTGGAATGCAGAATGGCACTCGCTCTTGGTTTTGCCTGATACTGTTACCAAATAAGCAGCATTATTCAAGGCTGGATCAATTTAAAAAAATAAATAAATAAACTGTGGAAGAAGGGGGAGGAAAAAAGCCTTTTTTTTTAAACGCTCTTCTTTTATTACATCAGTACAAAAACTCCTGAAGTAGTGCTGTGGTTACCCGGGTACGTACAAGGAGCGCCGCAGACTTGCCTGTGAACAGTCGATAGCAGCTTGCTGGCCTTGGCCTGCGGAAGGCTGTGCTAACTTCCCACTCCTCCGTCTTCTGCCCTTTTTTTTCTATTAAACCAAACCTGGATTTATACTGTCTGTCTTTAACTCTTCCCCCCGCCCACCCCCCAAGGCTTTATCCCCTTTAAGCTGTCCTTAAGGCGCTCTAACAGACTGAAGCTGAGTAACAACGCTTAGGTCGGCATGCTTCAGGGAGGATTCTTCCTACAGGATGTCCTCAGTTGGAAACTCGGGAAGTATTTTCTCGGTTCAAGCACTGTATGGTGATCAGGCTTACCAGTTCATTCACTGTTTTTATTAATAATCCAATGGGGGATGTAAAACTTGCAGGAGAAGAGTGGATGGAGCGTTGGGGACATCAGCTTGTGTGGGGAACGAAGCGGTTCTGCACAAAGTGTTCCGGGTGTCATAGCGGGTCAGAGTAAGAGTTAAAATCCAGTGATATCGAAACAAAACCTGTTCCGGGTAAGCAAGCGTCAGATGTTGGGCACAGGAGGTGATTATTCTGCTCCACTTGATGCTGTGCTTGTTGCGAGATCCTGTCTGTGCTGCTCCCAGTTTGGATGCTGGATGATGATAAGCACCAGTGGAGGAGAGGTTATTTCAGAGAAGAGCCACAAGGCTCCGTGTTGAAAACAAAGTTGTGCTCTCGCCTCAAAGAACGCTGAGGGCGCAAGACTTCCAGCGTGGAGATAACTGCTGGGTCATGGTGAACAGTTTTTCCCAGACGAGTAGGGGTATTTGTCACCGCTTCCGCGGTGGTGGCTTGTGCTGGGTTTAGGTCATTTAGGTGGGAAATCTGGAAATCCTCTAGCAGTTTTGTCAGGCTTTTCCACCGGCTGTCTGGGAATCCGCTGTGATGCACGTAAATCAGTAACGAGACACTGGAAACGAGCAGAGTTCGTGAAACGCCTCTGTCACCGCAGTAAAAGGCACCTTCACGCTACCACTGCGTGTTGTGCTTTAAAAATGAAATAAAAAGAAATCCTGAGCTTGCAGAGATGAAGTAGATGTGTTTGTGTTGAAGACGAGCGGTTCCGGAGGGGTGACTGCCTTGCTTCTAGCCCTTGGAGAGCCCCACAAGGCATTTGGCGCCGCAGAATGGAAGGAGCCTTTTAAAGAGAGACCGTGGGGGAACTCCAGATGGATGGCTGGCGTATGCTGGAGGCAGCGGTGCAAGAGGAGGTGAAGGAGAAGCCTTTACTGTGAAGGGCTGTCCAATTCGCAGCAGAGAAGGGGCTGTGGAAGTTGTTTTTTTCCACAGGCCTTTCCCCAGACTATTTGGATTCTTTGTTCGTGTGTTTGCAGTTGAGGAAACGCAGCACAGTGTCTGGGTGCCAGGGAAGCTGTCATTTCAAGAAGGGAAGGATCCAGTGGAGTCCTTGGTTTAGGCCTGGGAATCTAGATTTGAGCTGTTTCGAGCCTGCCCTTCGCTCGGGTAACTTTTATCCTCTCTTCTGGAGAAATCTGCGTGGGGGTATGGGGGACTTGGCAGCGCAAAGCTTGATTTCTCTAAGGTTTTGAAGGTTTTTTGCAACTAGTATAGCTAATTGTTCAACTGAACCCCCAACATAGAGGAGAGTGCTTCAGATAGTGTGTGATGTACCTGGACGGTATGATTGAGGGAAGATGAGTGGAAGAGCTAGTAGTAAAGCAGTAAAATAAGGCACTTTTACAGTGCGCTTCAAAAGTGAGAGCGGGGTAGTCCATCTGCTTAATAAAGCAAATAATTTTACAGCTAACCTGTTACACTTTTTCTGGCTTAAAGACAGTGTCTTCCTTTCCTGTGACTGGAACATGAGGGAATTAGGAGGTTCTGATGACAATTCTGTGATGGACATTCATTGTTGAGCTTGCGTAGTCCAGGTTACACTGCTTCTGCAAGTGTGATCTGAATTAGTCCTGTGTCTAGGGATAGGGAGAGAAAGAGAGAGATAAGTGCATGCAATCTATTTCTCCAGCCTCTTAACTGAACTGTGAGGACTCGGGGGCACTACAGTAACTGTCTCTGGTTCTGTGTGGGAATAGTGATTGTGAGTAATGCGTCCGACAAAGGTTGGGGTTTGTTTTGAGATGGGTAAGTAACGCCCAGCTGACTGCTGTAGTGGGTGTCAGCCTTCCCCTCAGTCATGGCCTGCAGCTTTGCTAGGGAAGCCAGAGACTTCATACACTGCTCAAAAGCTGTGTCAAGGTAAGAGGAAAACAGGCAAAAGCTGTTTTTATTAATTCATACTAGATGAACTGGGGACCATTTTGATAGCTCTGCCTATTCTGTTTGAACACTGTTGGCGTCATCAGCTGCTGAGCAGCAGGCCCATGGGCTAAGGTGTCCCCTGGTCTCCGCTGGACCAAAACGGCCGTAGGGTGAGCGCCCCGTGGCGAGATGCTACGGCCCTACCGAATCGGAGTTCCCGGGAGAGCATCCACACCCGTTGCTGCTGCGCGTCCCCGGCGGTGGGCAAGATCCTACGTTGGCGTTCCGCGGCTCTGCCTCGGGGTTGTGCTATGGCTCGCAAGCCCACGGCACGCAGCTGGCTGGGTGGGGGCTCCGTTGTGTAGGGCTCTTTGTTGACCTGTCTCCTCTCGCCGGCGATACCGTGTTCGCTGTGGAAGTTCTAGTCCGTTGAGCTCTGCCTGGGAGTGACGCGGCCAGGCGGGAGGGCTTGCGGTCCTGCCGGCAGAGCTGCGCTGGCCGGAGCTGCCCCGTGGCAGAGCGTTGGCCCTGGCTGCGGAGGCTCGATGGTAACGTGCTCTCAGAGGTCTGTCCTTCCAGCGGCGCGCCGCGCGCAGTGCCATCTGAAGGGACTTGTGTTGGGAGCCTTCCGTCCGTTTGTGTGCTCCTGCGTTCTGGCAGAGCGCGCCCTGAAGCAGGGTGGTTTTGTGGAAGGATCTGCTGCGCCAGCAGTGTGTCGCGCTGACGGCGGGACAGCAGCACAAACAGTTAGAAACCTGTTGGGCTGTAAAATACACGGCGTGGATGGAGCAGTTTGCGTTTGTGGAGCAGGAGTTCAATACACCCACCTGGGCCTGAATTTTTCTTGTGAAATCTGCTGCAATTTGATGTGCTCTGCCAGTGCATTATGGGAGAATCCTGCTTCTTGGAATCAAAACTTACTTTTTGATTGGCCTTTTCTAACACGAGATAGATACCCTAGGTACTCTTAAAAGGACTTAAGCCAAGAAGTTTCTTTCAAGTTAGTATTGTAGGCATTTGTTTGTTACAATACTGCTAACACTTGGAGGGGGCTTTATTGATAGATAAATCCTGTTATTCATCATGTAAGTTCCTTTGGAAAAGCAAACCTGAGATTTGGAGAATTCACAGGAAAACTTACAGCTTAGCTGCTGGTAGGGGCAAGTGGTTTCTTCGTATTTGCCATACAACTAAGAAAATCCTGTTCCATTTATTCCTTTTGAATCCTCTATATACATCTGGCTTAGTGCAGTCTAAGCAGTTTTCTCACTGAAAACCTTTGAGCTCTTCATTTTGCCCAGGAAATGAGTAAAACAACTGGGCTTTTTCATTTTTCCAAACAGATGGCTTTTCTGGCTTCCCTCTCTGCTTAAGCCATCCAGAGCCAACAATTAGTAGCAGGAAGCAAAATAAGAGTTCTAGATTTCTGAAGCGTCACGAAGGCAGACACATCACTTCCAGCGTTATTCCACAGAAATTATCTGGTTGCAAACAAACTTGGTTTCTGTTAGCCTTCAAAATCGTAGCAGCTTAGAAAACGGCCTTGTTTGGTAGAAGATTTCAAAAGTGCTGTTCTCGCTAGCAGGGACAAGTACGGCTCGTTTTCTTGAATATATTCTCTAATATCTATATAGCTGTTTAAACACGTGACTTGTCTTAAGAACAGCTTCAGCCTAGCCTTCAGCCGTTGGGCAAGGTGACAGGGCTGCTTCTCCCTAGGGAGCAGTGCCAGCCCTGCCACCCGAGATCATCAGACGTCTTCTGTTTGTGACACGTTCGGCGGGTCAGCAGTTTGCTCACCGCAGCACGGTGGGGCTGTGCAGAGAAAGCCGCTGTTACTTACTCTGTCGCAAAGCTTTTCTCAGCTGGGACGTGCTAGAAAAACGTTTCTCACCTGTCAGTGGTACCAGGTACCGTGTCCCCTGGTGACAAGGTCCTTGCGAGGGCCGTGGACGGGTGTACGCCTGCACCTAAGAAAACACGGTAGGAACCCAGTCTCTCACATGGGGTGTTTATAAGATGAATAAGCAAGAAATTTCATTTTCCGACTCGTTCAAGGTGGAGCTGGTTAGCTAAAAGGGAAAAATACAAGTTCCCGTTGTTAAAACGAGTGGACGTGAGGAAATACAGCTGACACGTGCCTCGCCGATCGCACGCCCTTACTAAAGGAATGGTCAGTAGATAGGTAAAGTTGGCGCCACAGGACACACCGGCGGTTGGTGCAGTTTGAGACGCCTTTATGCCATGCTGGGGAATCTCAAGTCACTTGTGTTTCTCACTAGTCATTTCTTCAGCAGCACGGGAGGTGCAAAATAAAGCAGTCACCATCCGCGTGTTTTCGTAATACAAATGAAGCTGAAGATTTCATTGCCGGGTACATGCCTCCTCTCTCACTTGGAACTCACAAAGAACTTACTGCACATTAAGAGCTTTAGTAGGATCCATTTTTGGAATAACTTAGCATATGAGAAAGTAAATCCTAGAGTACTTAATTGAGAAGAATAAAGAGGGCAGAGGAGAGGAGGCATTTGATTCTTACGAGAAAGAAAAAACTGAAGATAAATTGTCAGCTGTCAAAAATGAAAAATAGCAGTTTTGTGTCTCCTGTCTCCCAGAACAATGCCAAGACCTTTTCATTTGCATTGCTCCTGAATAGTTTTGCCCAGAAATGAATATTTTTCTAGGTGGCTGATTTTGTCCGCCGTGGTTGTTAATGCACATGCTGAACCACGACGTCCTGGTTACCGTGGTGATGCGCTGCTTCCCCCTTCCCGCTGTCTGTTCAAATGCCAAGCCCGGATGAACAGGGATGCGGCACCCGCTCGTGCTCTGAATGCACGTTTGTGTCCACCAGCGCGCACCTCTCTCTCGCCAGCCAGGAGCTTGCTTGGGGATTTTCAGCTACGACCCAAGAAGCTGAAGACGCGGCTGGACGGGGTGCTGTGCCCTCTGGTCTAGCCCCCTGCCTGTGCCAGGAAAGGTCGGGCTAGGTGACCCTCGAGGTCCCTTCCAACCTGGGGTGCTGTGATTGGAACGCACTCATGCATGCCAAAATGCTAATTGATTGGCAGCTTTAATTCGGTTAGAAATGTCACTGAAAATAGCGCCTAGTCCAGTGCTGAGGGTTTTCTGTTAGGCTGACTGTGCGCTGTAACTGTAGAAATAGCTGTTTGTTTGTAGTACAACTAACTTGGCTCCACCCGAGCAGGGCTGCGGAGGTACCTTGTCTCTTGAACTAGGCGGGCAGCAATCGCAGCTCCACGTGTGACCTTGACTTTGCACACCCCGGGGCAGAGGCTGGCCTCCCTGGGCTCCTTCCGTGCACACGGGGAAAGGCACAGGCCACGGAGGCGCTTTCTGGGCTTCTGCCCCGCCACCCTCCTCCAGGAGATGTTGCGCTTCCTGGTTTGAAACATAAAACCTCACTCTTGAGCATTAAGAACTGAGGAGTAGGATGCATCCTGACAAACAAGGAGCTTCCTTCTTGCTGCACGGCTTTATGTTGAACGAGTTCAAATCCACAATATTTTTTGGTAGCGCACCCCAGTCCCGCTGTCCTTTCGTGTCTGCCTGGCCTTGAAGCCTCTGCTGAAGTTGGGAAAAGCCATCGAGTGGGAGTACCTCGTGTGTGAGGCGTGCTTATAGATTGTACTGAGTGTAGTTGAATTAATTTAATTATGACAAGTAAGTATCAGATCTACTGGTCATTTGTTCAGTGGCGTGGGAGCAACCTCCTCATCCCGTTTGGATCAGATTGCCCCTACTTTAAGTAGACGGGCACCAAGCGGAGATGCAGTGATGGCTTCCTAAACGCCTTTAACTGGTGTAATTGGCACCTGTTTCAGGGCGGAACACGGCGTCTGTCAGCGGCCGCGGCCGACGCTGCAGTCGGCTGTGGGTCAGGGGGCTCCGACTGGCCAGGTGTGGGGATCCTTCATCGGTGGCTGGGAGAGTTTTGTGCCGGGGAGAGCCGCTGCTTCGCTTTCCCCTTGCCTCCGTCCTGCGGAAGAATAAAAGCGTCACGGAGACAGGCACAGTAAATGTGTGGCTGGATGGATTTAGTTTGAGTAGACGCTGGACCGATGACCGCTTAAAGTCCTCTGCAAGTTTCCACAATTGCATTTTTTATCAATTACGATTTTAGGGGGGTTTTTTGTATTATTTTTGACGTGCTGCCTTCCGTAACTACCGTGAAGACAAATACTTTGTCCAAGCAGTATTTGGAGTAGTGGAAATATTATTAAAACCATGCATTTTGTTACTACGTTACTGAATTGATAATGTTGTAAATTTTAATAAAAGTTGTGGCAAAAAGCCTGTGCGGTCTCTGATGCAAACGGGCTGCTGCAGCCACACCTGTGTGAGTCAGTCGGGCATGTCTGCAGGCAGAATTTCTTTTTCTTGAACAAAACTGTTTTGTGTCTAAACTTTACCTAACGCGTTTTCCTCCAGGTAAAACCACTGAAAATGCTTTGTTGTTGATGTTGATCTTGAGGGAAACCTTACCTTACATATGGTAGCATGAATGAAAAAAAAATAAATTATTAGAACTGGGGGCTCTCCAGGGAGTGCATCAGGCAGGAGTGAGCAGCAGAACAGGGGACCTACAGCAAAGCATTGAAGGATGCGTATTTAAGCAGAAAACAGTTTAAACACGGTCAGAAATGTGGGGGTTTTTTTCAGCTTAACAAAAACTTCCCTTTCATAAGTTATTTTACGTAACTACCTATTGTTGGCATTTTCCTCTCAGGAATGCAAATGCTTTTCCTTTTATTCTTTCAGAGGTACCCCAGTACAAAACCCCGAGCGCCGCCTGTACAGCACCTGTGCCCAACGTGACTTCGGTGGCAATGGAAGTGATGGGTGCGGAGGCGCCTGCGGGTTGGCACCAGGGCAGGAGGGTTGGGCGGGTCCGGGCCGTGCTGTGGCGGGTGGCCCGGCTGAGCCGGCGCTGGCTGCGGGACCGTGCCCTCTGCTCTTGGCCCGGGCCAGCGCTGCGGCTTCCCCCGAGTCGGGGCGAGCGAGCCCCAGCTGAGCCTGGCTGCGACCTTCCTCCCGCCGAGGCTGGCGCAGAGCTAGAGCCGCCGCCGCGCGCGCCGGCCCGGTCCTGGCATCGGGCAGCGGTGGCCTGGCCGTGCCGCCCTCGGGCAGGGTGTAGGTACCGGAGCGGTTGTCGCAGGGCAACCACCCGGGTGTCCTGAGGGTCAGCTTCTCGACTGCGCTGGGCTGTAAAGCACCAACTTTGTTAGTCTTGCATCAGGAAAAAACCATGGAATCACCTTGAATGGGCTGTAATCGTAGGAGCCATTTCATGGATTGAGACGGGGCAGCGGCGGCGGCGGTGGTGGTGCTGCTGAAAGCGTGAGCCCTGCAATGGCGTCACCAATGCTGGACCTCGTGCTGACAGACGTGAGCTGAGGTCTCGGCGACGTGGAGCGATACAAAGGGTAGAATCGTGGAAGGTACGGGGTTGGAAGGGACTTCCGAAGGTCCTTGCCTCCTGCTGCTGTGGCAAGTACTGGTTCAGGGAGCGGGGCTGATCCAGCGTTTTCTGGCCTGTCCCATCATCGCGTGCCGAAAAGCCGTCGTGAGCACCGTTTTCCCGTGAGCAGAACAGTGGGCGTTTCGGTTTGTTGGGGATTTTTACTGCCAACGTGGGTAAGGCCAGAAAAATTGTTATTTCTCTATAAACGAGTAATAGTTGAGGCTGCCCATAATAAATACAGCTACCAGTTGGTACGGGAGAGGTGTCGTAGCAGGGAGGAAACTGCCGGCACAAGGCTGAGGGAGGTGATGCGGTTTGGGTAGGGCGTAGGGGAGCAAGGGAGACGAGGGAAGTGACAGTGTATTGGAGAAGGCACTGCGGTGCTGCTAGCGGGAGCACGTCCCTTTGCACCGAGGAGTTACTTAAAAGCTGCTGTAGGATGCTGTGAGCAAGGGGCTGCAGGGTGGCATGGGTGGATGGAGAAGAGATTTGGAACTGTGGGGACAAGAGAGTGGGTGTAGAGCCCCAGCCAGCTGCAGAGCAAGCCGGTTTCTCCAGGTTTAAAGTAAATTCTGAGCAGAGGGTGGAGTAAACCTGCCCGATCCCAGTCCTTGCTGCACACGGACGCTTTTTTTCTTTTTTGCATATTGTTAATTTTCCTCTGGAAGGTTTGCTGAGCCAGACTGCCCCGTGGGTACCCACTGGCTGGATTCAGTCCAGGGAAAGGCAGGGGGCGGTGGGGCAGGCGCCAGCGGAGTGTCCCTCCCATTAGCAGGAGCCATAGCTGGAGCATCACCCTGTTACCCAGCGGTGCTCGCTGTTGTCATCCCATCGCCAGACGCTGCTGCCGCTCGGGCAGAGTGGCAGGACGTAATGGTTGAGTCTGAGCAAAGGCAAATCTTGGTGCGGGGTGGGGTGAGACAATACTGTTTGACTGGTTTCATCCTGTTGCCCAAAAGTTACCGCAGCCAAAAGGGGATCGTCCCGTCCCGCCCCTCCGCTGGCAGTGCTCCCACACCCCAGGCTCGCGCTGGTGCAGGTGATTTTCTAGGTGGAAACGAAGGCGCCAGAACCAGGAGCCATGTCTCAGTGGTTTGGGAGGTGCCACCGGTTTACCACGTGCATAGAGGAGCACCCGAGCAAGCAGCGGGAGACGGTGGGGAAGGGGAAGTTGGGGAAGAACACGAAAAGCCTAACGGACTTTGGGCTGAAGCAGCGGAGATGACCCCTCGGCGCCGCCATGAAGGAGAGCACCAACCCGTGTCAGACGCAGGAGTCGCAGTGGCTGTCGGGCAGCGAGCGGGTCTCCAGCCGGCTGGCCCTGGGCACCGCCTCGGTGCTCGCAGGTGCCCCTGCGGTAACGCCGAAGGCCCCTTCCTCTTCCCCATGCGGGCAGCAGCCTGCATGGGAGTGGGGGCACGAGTTGAAGACAATAAAATTTCCTTCCCTCTCTTGTGGGGTTTTGGTGGGTTTGGGTCTGATCACAGGAGACGACCTCCAGGTCAGCGGGGCGCAGGGGCAGGCGGAAAAGCTGCTGAGGGTTTTGTGCAGGCTCTGGCGCGGCAGAACACGTGTCCGTGGGACTTGGCTGGCGGTTTGGGCAGCGAGGATTCTGCTCCACCTGCTCTTCACCGAGGGGCCCATCCGCTGCGTTACCCCACAGTCAGGAGCTGCGCCTGAGCCGTTGAGGGTCCTCCCCGGTGCTCGGTCTCCTGTGACAGAAGGCTGTCCTGGCCTGGGGCTTTCCAGCGATTTCCCAAGCGTTTGTCACCGAGAGCTCGGGTCTGTCGTGCCTCGTGGCTGCCGGGGACTCCTCCAGCCGCGGTGTGTCAGGGGGACCCGACAGCGGGAGGCGGCGGGGGCAGCAGGGGGCACACGGCAGGCCCCCTCCCCGCGGGGCAGCGGTACGCAGCCCACGCAGCGGCCCCGCAGCGACCCGTGGCGGTCGCGCACCGGCCGGCGGGGGGCCGGGAGGCCCAGAAACGAGCCACCGCAGAGCCGGCGGCCGGCTGGCGCGGCTGGCACCCCGGCGGGAGCTGGATCCGCGGGGGCGGGCGCTGCCGCTCGGCCCCGCACCGCCCCGCGCCCCGGCCTCACCGCGGGGCACCGCGCCGGGGCCGCCCGCCCCCCCGCGCGGCGCCCGCTCCCGCCGCCGGGCACCTGCCCCAGCGGCCGCGGCGCGGGGCCGGGCCCCGACCCCCCGCCCTGGGGGCATGCCGGAGCGCCGCGCCGCCCGCGGGCGGGCCGGGCCGGGCCGGGCCGGGCCGGGCGCCGCCGCCCTCCGCCAGCAGGCGGAGCTGCAGGGCGCGGGCCCCGCCGCCGCGGCGGGGGGAGGGGAAGGAAGCGGAAGGAGCCGCCGCCGCCGCGCCGAGGGGAGCAGGCGCTGTGCGGAGCCGCCGCCGCCGCCGCCGCCGCCTGGTGCGGGCAGCGCGGAGGGAGGGATCGAGCGAGCGGCGCCGGGGGCTGCGCGGGGCGGCCGCGCCGAGGAGCGGCGCCAGGTGAGGGCCAGGGCCCGGCCCGCGGGAGGGGGGGCCCGGGCGGCGCCGGGTGCGGGGCCCGGAGGGGCGGGGGCGGAGGGGACGGAGGGGGGGGGGAGGAGGAGGAGGGAGCGGGGGGAAGCCCCCACGTGACCAGCGCGTGCGGGGAGGAGGTGGCGGCTCGCGCGCCCCGTTCGAATCAGCTGGCCCGCGGCGCCCCCGCGTGCGCGTGCGCGGCGGCTCCGCCCCCCCCCCCCCCCCCCCCCGCCGCCTCCCCGCTCTCCCCGCCGAGCGTGACGTGTGCGTCCATGCGCGCGCCCGGCCGGGGGACACGTGCGCGGCGCCGCGGCCGCCATGTTGGCCGTGAGCGGAGGGCGGGCGGTGCGCGTGCGCGCGCGTGGCCGGGGGGGGGGGGGGGGGGGGGGTGTCGGGGAGGGGGCGAGGAAGTCTCGCGAGGCGTCGCGGCCCCGCGGGAGCGGGCCGGCTGCGGGATGGCGGCGCAGCGCTGGGCGTGCTGGGTAATGGTAACGGGCCCGGGGGCGGGGACCCCGCGCCAGCCTCCTCCCCGCCACCGCGCGCGAGCCGCTCGGCGGCGGGGCGGGGCGGGGCGCCCCGGGCAGCGCGGCTGGTTCCGCTCCGCGCCCTCCCCCACCCCACCCCTTCCCCCCTGGCCCGGCCCGGCCCGGCCCCGCCTCACCTCGGATCACCTCACGCCCGGGCCCGCGCCGCTGGCTCCCCGCAGGAGGGCGGGCCGCGGCGGCGTGGCCCGTCGCTCGCCCCCCCCCCCGCCGCCACCGCCGGCGTATCGCCTCTGCCGTCGCGCCCGGGGCCCTGCAGCTCCTGCTGTGCCCCCCGGTTGTCCCACCCGCGGCCCGGCCGTAGCCCTGCGGGACGCGGTGCCCAGCGCCGCCGCGCCGGCTCGGCTGTGCCCCCGGCTGCTCCAGCGCCGCTCCAGCAGCCCCCGGCCTCCCTCGGCATCCAGCGGTCCTGGAGCCCTTCCTCGGCCGACGAGCAGCCCCCGGCCCTGCCCTTGCCCCCCCGGCAGCAGCCCCCGGCCCTGCCCTTGCCCCCAGGAGCGCTTGACGGCGGTTTTGCTGTCTCGGCTTGCTTTTCACGCCTGTCCCACGCTGCTGCTTCTGTACTCCCTCGGGTTTCTGCTGGGAACCCAAACCTGCCCTGTAGGAACGCTGATGTTTAGGGGTCCAAAGAGAGAGAGATTTAACTTCACAAATCTGATCTCTTGTGGCTGTGGTGTATGTCGCGTCCTATCCCAGACTTGTAACATACATTTCTGTTTTCTCTTGTGTTTGGAAAAAACTCACAGTAGTGTGCAAGCGTCCCAGCTCACCAGTATCCCCTTTGTCTCCCAGCCCTGATCTCTCTTGAGGGGAGAGCATATGGTTCTGCTTCTTCCTTACAGCGGCTTGTGTTCCGTCCCTGATAATCCAGGAACGCTGGCTGGCAGTTTTTGTAGTGTTTTTGTGGCAGTTTTTGTAGTCATGGAGTACAGCTCTGCATTGCACTGATCTGGTTTTAGGCTGTCACGTAACTGATACTAAAGTTTTATGAAATAATATGTTCTTTAGGGTTTGAAGTTCCGAGCTTTGTTTTGGAAAAATGTTTGCAGTTGTTATTAAGCAGCTCGTAGTAGCTTTTTAGTGATTGTACATATCTTCATGTGTTTTCCATTGGTATTGTCGTTATTACTGTACTAATAACATAGTGATCGTTTACTGAGGCTTTTAAGGGGAAGTTCTAAGAGTAGTCTGTATTTCGTGCTAAATTGTTCAGCCTTTTGAGAATGTGCTTTTTGGGTATATTTCTAACCTATGGTTAGATATTACGCTTCCCCCCTCCTAGCTGTTGCAAGGACCAGTGGTCCGGTAGGGACTGGTAGGTTTGGAGTCAGCAAAATTTGATTCTTTCAATGAGCAAGTACAGCTTTTCAGAAAAGAAGTTGCTGTTGCAGTTTGTTTTCAAGTTATCTTTTAATCATACTGTACTCTCAGGTTAATAATATTAGTATTTGCTTAATCAGAATTCAGAAAAAAATTATTTAAGGAAAAAAAACGTGTGTTAAACAGTAAGGGATAAAAATGCAGTTCTTTTGAAGTAAAGAGTATGTGGTGAGATGTTAAAAAGAAATAGCTGTCAGGTGAAATTTTCACCCAATGGAAGTCGCTCATGAAACTCCCGTTGCCGCAGCAGGGGTTAGCAGTTAGTAATTTACTTTAACTCGTGACTTGTAGCCGGTCATTCAGCACCTGAGCACCTTTGGCTGCAGGCTTTCTCCAGCACTGGCATGCTGGTTTCGGAAAAACCTTCTGTGGCTTGAACCCACCATCAGGCTTTTTGTGCAGGGCCGTGCTCAGTACCAGCATGTGTGTCAGTAAGGAGCAGCAGACATGACCCTAAGATGAAATACTGTTGGCAGCTTATCTGTCTGGTTGTTTAGTCCAATACAGATGGTTGTTGCAATTCTCAGTTGTGCCACTACGAACTGAAATGGTTTCTCCTTTGCACTGCATGCTCGAGTGTCTAAATAACAAAGAGACAGGCTGTATTAAATGCTTAGTTACTGAGCTATTTACTCGTGAAGTTCGATCATATGTTTTGTCTCAATTTTTGACATTTCTGGAAAAAGAGAAATACCAAATAGGATTTTCAAGCTCAGTGTTAACACTGGTTTATTGTGCAAAAACAGCTAGTTCTCTGTTTCACCAAGTTTGGGGATGTGTCCTAGTGTGGGCTTCTGTTCTACAGCTGGACAGCGCGCAGTGCCCTGATACCTCTGCGTGTTTCTGGTGTACTGAGAATCGTCAGGTCCCCGTCTGCTGGCCAGTCTCACACAGAACAAAGGCTTTACTCTCCCAACATTTCTAAGAGACTTAAGTTTTTGTTGTTTCTGGTTCTTCTGGATCGTTCTAGGTACTTTGATGAGGTTGATTTGTGGTCAGTAAGAGTTGTCCGGTTGATAGGAGGTGGAAAGGCTTTTACTCTGGTCTTTACCACCTTGTTGGATAAGAGAAATAAGGAATGCTTTCTTAAGGTTTTTGAAAGCACTGGGGAAGTTGGAACAGAAGCCTTTGCAGGCTGCCCTACTTCCACTTGCAGGGTTTTTTCTTGTTTTTTAAATCAGTCATTCACATTTGAAAGGCTCCCTTTACAGTCTTTAGGGCTAATCTGTTGGGGTTTGCTTTCGGGTTTCCCCGAAATGGAAGTCCTTGCATTGTGTGGGTGCTGATGCTAGAGGTCTCTGCTTGTAGAGAGCCAGATTTGCAAGAGAATTCAGCACTTGCTTATATCCACAGACGTACATTGCGCTCAAGTTCTGGAAATGCAGTGCTGTGAGACCTATTGTTCCCTTTCTTTAGGGTTGGTTTAAACCTACTTAGATTATTCCAGGCAGACATTTGTAGAACTTGTCCTTAAAACCCTTGAACAAGAACAATTCTGCCACCTCTGTAGGTGGGAGTGAAGTTGCAGAAAGTGAGAAACTTTCTCACTTCTGTAGAGAGGAAGAGGGGGGGGGGGGGGTTAGTTTCCAGATTAGTCGTTCTGTGCTGGAGATCAGGCTGCTGATTATAAGAACTTGTGTCTGGTAAACTTTACACTCTTAACGCTTCAGGGTACATTGTTTGAGTTTTAAGAACATGGTAAATACGGTTTCTGCATTAAAAACGGCCTTGGTTGTAGAAGAACTGCCATGAGAGTTAATTTTGGTTTTGTGAAAACCTTCTTTCTGTTTGAGTAACTCGTAAAACACGCTTACGAAGTGGAGAGCTGAAGATTACGTAGTGTGTTCTCTGTCTTACTGGACACTGTTTTTCAAACAAAAAGACTTTTAAAAAGATTCTTTGTTTAAGTGCAGCTTTGTAATCAAAATCCTTGGGTTTTTAGCGAGTGGGTTGGTAATTTGTACAGTTGGTGTTCAAAATTCCTGTATTGGTTACAGTTTGCATTTAACTACTTTCCCGTATCCAGACAATTTGTCATAATGCTCTTTATATCTTCAGACAAAAAATTGAGTAGTTTAACTTACAGTACTTGTTCTTTAACGTTACTTTAATGTTTCAGTGCTTATAATGATTTCACTTAAACATCGAAACACGGAAGGGTCAGCTGATCCGATCCCCTGCCCTCTGAAGCGCACCGAGATCATTCCCTCCGAGGACACGGTTCCTTTTTGCATTGCTTGTTTCAGCAGCTCATCACCCTGTGGTTGAAGTTTTACCCGATACTCAATTTAAGTATTTTTGCTTTGCACTAAGCTCGTGCTTTGTGTCTTGTTGCTTCAGAAAACGGCTGATTCTCCTTGTAGCAGTGTCTTATCTATCAGTTTGCCATTAGCTGCTCTTTCTGATCCGTTGTACTCATCATAGGACTCAGGAATAGGAACGGTGGCAAGATAGACAGTTTGATTGTCCAAGAGTTTACAGGTGTTTTTACTAGTTCAGAGTATTTAAATGCAAGTACTTGTTTGGCTCAGTGGGTGCACATGTGCCAGAGAAGCTAGGGGTAAGAAGGGTAAAGCTTACCTCTGGGAGAACACCTCAGCAGTAGGGCAGTGGGATTTTGCAAGTCTCTTACGGCTTCGTCATGGGAAATACCTGATTTGTGTGCCTAAAACACAGTGATTTGAACTTTGCTTAAAACACTTAGAAAACTAAAAAGTCACAAAGGAAATGAGCGTTCTTGAGAGTTCACCTGTTGGTACATAAATGGTGACATCCTGCTTTTTGTTGTGGTTTTTGTTTTGTTGGGGATGTGCATGTATACGAATATGTACGTAAGATCTGAATTGTTCAGAGCTGGTGGTTTTTTGTGAATTGAAGGTCTCTGTAGTACCTCTAGTATAGGAAAGAAGAACGGGGATATAGCCCAAATTGAGACCTGGAGGAGCCACACAGCTGGGTTAGTGCCAGGCACAAATACGCTCACCGGGGAGGAGAGTGGTAGAGCCTCCCCGTACGTTTGGGTTTGAAAGGCACTCTGCCTGTACAGGGGCGCTGGAGTTAGGAATTCTGTCTCCGCAGCTATAAGAATCGAGAAACCCCAAAAATAGGCACTGTGAGAAGAGGTTGGCCGTGCCGGTTAGTTAGTTGTTAATTGAACGCTGCAAGGACATGGTGAACGGAAGGCGTGCGCTGATGGGTCGTGCAGGTGTGTGTTCTGAATTTAATCCTGTTTAGTCTTTCAGTTTGTGACCTGGCTGACAGAACAAAGCAGATTTACTGACTGCCGGGACAGTACAAATCTGGGAGGGCATGCAGGCATTAGAGTGTGAAATGGTCCTGACAAATGGGATGAATGGCCTGAACTCTATGGGATGCAGTTCAGCAAAGAGAAACATGGAATAATACGTTTGGGTAGCAACAATGAACGTAAATATGAGAAACAACTGTCCGGGTGACAGTTGTGCAAATGAGCAGCTGTATCACCAAGCGAGCACGGAGGAGTCGTGGCAGTTGGATGAAAACCAGCAGCCATACTGGGACACAGGGCCACGGTGGCTGTTGGGTGTCAGAGAGGGAATTCTTCAGCAGAGCGCGGCGTCAGCCCTCGGCTGATGTGCTGCCTCCGGCTTTGGTGCCCTGCTTCAGACCGGGGTGGAGCGGGAGTGTTTCGGGGAGAGCCCCAGTAGTGGCCTTTGAGGAAGGGCTGCAAGGGTGGCACTTGCCTGTCTGTGGCAGAGGTGGGGAGACACGGCAGGAGGCTTCAAGCGTGGCGCAGGGGGCTACGGAGCAGCAGGCAGTAAATGGCCCTCTGGGGGTGGGGTAAGAAACAGCGGTCCTGGGGAGCACAAAGGGAGCTCCGTGGCAGGAAAAGCCTCCCGGCTCTGTGGATGGAGAATTCCAGGGTCAAACACCTGAAGTAGGTCGTGGGGTGTCTCTTGCTGAAGGTGCAAAAAAATGAGTGATGTGACAGTTTGTAAGATTTAGTTTTAAAAAAAAAGTCATCAAATATATTCCTTAAAGGTTTTTTATAAAGCATTTTTTAAAGCCTTCTGTAATACTAGAAATAACTTTAATAGAGTCTTCATTGTAGATTTAGTATCTTTGACTTGCCTTATGTGTTTTTAATGATCCAATAGAAATAAATGGAGCTAGAGTCAAAAACTTGCGGAAGACTTCGTTGAAGAGAAGCCAAGTCCAAAGGAGTAAGCCTAGGGAGCCAGGGAATAGGATCCTCCCCAGGCTCTGAAACAGAGCAAATCGTGCAGCTTCACCTTCTTTCTGCGGAAGAGAAATAACAGTTATTATCTCAGAGATGTATTTTGCGGGATAATCATCACTTATAAAGTATCTTCAGAGTTTGTTATATAAATGAGATGTTATTTAAAATTGGTTTGTGTTCCGTGGATTAGAAATAGATTTCCGTCTTTCATGCCCGTGGCTGTATAATGGTCACAATATGGAAGAGCCTGAACAGAAATGTGTCCTTTCCACTACATATACTAGTTTTAAACAAAATTTCTCCCTTTTTTAGGTGGTTTAAAAATATTTATTTAAATTGGAAGAACTTACCTTGACGCAAATGAGTTGTTAAAGCTTTTTGGGGATAAAATTACTGGACAATTGGACAAAACTGTGTTTTGAACCCAAGTCAGTTTAATGAATTGTTCTGCAGTTTTTCTGTTCAAAATCAACTGCCTACATTCCCCATGACCTCATTCAAGCTTTTCTGATTTTTAAAGTTCGGCACAGCTGCCTTGGGCTTAATGATGGCTCTGTGTCACACGTGTATGGTGCTGTAATAAAACAAACTCTATCACATTGTCAACATTTAAAGAGGGTGGAGAGGGTTTAGATAAAATAATGCTTCCAGTCTGTTATTGCCTAGTTGTAATTAGGCTTTTAGGCCATTTTTCCATGTCGCCAGTGATGTGGATTAAGCTTTATATATACACTTCACAGGGTGTCATCATTCTGTTTGTTGTAACGGATGGGAAATATGTCTCCAAACCCTTGAGAAACAAAGTGTAGGTGACTGACAGGGCACTGGTTTGAGATCCTGGTGCAACGCTTGCTTCTGCGTGGCAGTAAACGCAGCAGGACATGGTGGAAGTGAATTCCATCGGTTTCATGTACTTTATTTCAGTTAAATGTGATCTCAGAGCTGTTAATGAGAATCCTATTTCTAAAAATCAATAAAGGAGGAATGCAGGCACTGTTCACTATATTAGAACGATGTCAGAAAAGGAATTTGTTCCTTCCCTCAAGTATTTTAAGTCTCCCAGGGATTTTCCTTCTATGTGTCAGTGCAGTACAGAGGCTTTTTTGTCGAGAGTTATAAAGGGGTCACAGTATCTCGTGCAGTAAGGGCACAAAGGCTTAACTCTTCGGCAGAGGCAGATGCACCTATTCCCCGAGCTCCACCTGGAGAGCTGTGGCTGAGGAGTTGTGACTGGACGGCACTGCCTGAAAAAGGCACTTTTAACCCGGGCTTTGGCGACTGGAAAACTCGGAGCAGGGGTCTGTTAGCGTTGCAGCGCTGGGGTTGGTTCCCTTGGGTTTTCCATTTCCAACTGTACCAGGTTTCTGTGGCCACTTTGAACATCGTATTTTGTTAATCGTTCTGAAGTTAGAGTACATTGGTACGTGTTTTCTCTCCCACCCACTGCCGCCTTTTCGTTTGCTCGCGCTTTCTCTGTGCGTGTCTCCGAAAGTCAGGGTGTAACTAGCAGCGAGTTTTGCTGGTTAGGCAGACATCATTGCATTGCTTTCGTTAGTAACTACTCTGCCGAAATTGTCACTTGGAAAGATTTTACAATGTTTCTGTGCTTCGCCGTGCTGCCAGCACTGTTCTTTGGGTATTTCCTCAAAAGCTAGGCATCAGGGAAGAGGCAGCTAACAGGACGTTCTCAGTTCTTCTCAATCCTCACTCTGCAACTTTTCTGTATTTTTGTTTATTTATTTATTTTGCCTTGGAAAAATAGGCAAAATAGAAAGCCACTATAGCTTCTTTTTTTCTTTTTAACTTGTCTTCTATTTTTACAAGATTTTTGTTGTTTATTGCATTAGTTTTCTGGAAATTCAGCTATATCCAGTGCATTGCAAAAAGTGCAGAAAGGCTGAAAAAAAAAATCATTATTTAGAGTATCACTGGAGGCTGCAGTAATGCAATTACTTTTCATAGATGCTTGCATAGTTTTAAATCCATCGGTGAGGAAGTGGTTTCCAACAGAACAAAGCATAGCTATCTCATTTCTCCTCAGCAGGGTCAGCTGAGAGGTTCTCTGGATCATGTAATTGGGAATCCACTGATCCTTTGTTAAGAGGATTCCTGAGATACTTCAGATGGAAAAAGGTTCTTCACATAGCTGCCAGCTGGCAGCCAGGGCTGGGAAGGACAATGAGAAACATTTACTCTTTGTGTGATGTCCTAGTGCAGATAAAGCTTCCTGCCCCACAGTGAAGTCCCTCTCTTTCAGATTTCTTTTCCTGCTCTACAGTTAATTTCAAGACTGTTTAGATCCTAAGTCTTACCTCGGTGTGGTTCTTCACCTGTCGTTTGAAGGTGGTCTTAGTTGTTGTTGAATGAAAGAGAATTTTGGAAATCCTCAAGAATCCTGTGTATTTTGTTCTCTCTTGTAAAGGGATTGCTTTATAGAGTACAGTTTGCTCTCAGGGCCATTCAAATTACCCAAGTGTGTAAGTGTAAAGGAACAGATTTCCTGATGTTAAGATCTAGGCAGTCTTTTGTTGTTGTTCACTGACTACCCCTCCAAAAACCCCCACACCAGCAATATAGGTAACTCATTTCTTGTTAATATTTGGGAATTTCAGTTACATCACTCATGATCTGAAAATATCGCGCGTTGATTACAGCCCAGGAGTGGTTTCAGTGAAACTTCCTGTGTTGCATGAAGGGTTATTTTTTTCTGCTTTCAGGATTCTGAGTGTAGAGAGGGAATCTTTTGCAGGGCTGTGGAGGTAAAGGCAGGCCGGGTAATGTCATTCTGCCCAGCGAGACTCATGTCTCATTGATTTTCCACTTGGGAGGTAACTGGTGGCCAGACCTTTGCGCCCTGCTCTTAGGGTGTTGCTCGTAATTGAATGTAGTTGCAGTTAGATCAACTGCCTCTTTAAAACATTAGGTTGTTGCCTGTCAGTGGTTACCCAAGAAATCCTCCCACAAGGTCAGGGCAGTCTCTGTGAGAGCTCTGGAGAGGCTCGCTGTGTAGTAGTCTTGGTGCCGTTTCCAGGTTTGGTTCATGTGTCGCTGTAGCTTTGTTACACGGCTTGTACCAAATAATCGTGTGGACGTTCCTTCTCGTCCTGGCAGTAGGCCTGATTTGCAGAGGTGGCGTGAGCTAGAGTTTAGGTTCTCTTTGCTTATCCTCCCTTCAGTGTGTCCTTTCCTGCACGTGGGCTGCAGGCACAACTTCCCTGCTCAGTCAGCTCTTGCTACTGCTTTGAAACAAAAGTTTGCTTTTCTTAGGCTTAGAAATTAACTTCTGTGAGGTCTGGACAACTGTTTCTTTTTGACCTTCGCTGACTGTGTTTTCGGTAATGAGAAGATGTCAAAAAGAGCCCAAGGGTTTGAATCAGTAACAAATCAGAATATAGAAGGTCTTTTTTTTTTTCCCTCTGATGCCTTTTTTGTGCCTCAGGTTCTGTCAGTGAAGACTTGCATCAACTGGATTTCAGTGAAATTTTCAAGAGAATTTTAGCAGCTTTATGTTTGAGTGAACAATGAAAATAAAGTAAATTGGATAATGCTGTGACCCCTGCTTTGCGGCAGCGTTCCCCCCAGGGAGTTCACAAGTCCAGTGTAGTACAGGTTGTAGCTGGCAATATAGATAGATGGAAGCAGGAAGATGGTTGAATTATTTCCTGTGCATCAGTTGGAAAATATTTTTATCCCCATCATGGAAGTTTAGGGTTCCGAGTCGAAAGAGTAGCTGTGCTGCTTAGGCTTACGAAGCGTGAGGAAGAGCCTGAGAGTAAGGCTTCGCACGGCAGCTAACCCAACCCGCCGCCCTTCTGTCGCCAGCGTCCGTGGCTGTGCCCTGTGCTCGCCGCTGGCACCTCTGCTCACCTCACCGTTACGGCGCGGCTCCTCGGGGAGCAGAGCCAGCACAAGAGTAACGGCCCCTTTGCCGGGGTTTGTGCTTCCTGGATCGGCTCGTCGTCAGATCGGGTCGGACACTAGAGCGAGCGCCTGGGGACTGGGGATGATGCGCCTGGGAGCTGCTGGGGAGCGGGGTTGCTCTGTGTTGGCCACCAGGTCGCTTAGCGGCAGAACGAAAGCTCACGGGGGAAGTCTGGTTGCAAAACCCCGCGAGGAGGAGTGAAGGCTCACCAGGGCG
This sequence comes from Leptosomus discolor, assembly GCF_034619465.1. Classification (NCBI taxonomy): domain Eukaryota; kingdom Metazoa; phylum Chordata; class Aves; order Leptosomiformes; family Leptosomidae; genus Leptosomus; species Leptosomus discolor. The sequence continues at coordinate 85,530,442 of NC_141393.1, forward strand.
TGGTGCAGCCCTGGCGACGAGGAGCCAGGCGATGGATGGGTGGGTGCGTGTGCCTCCTTCGCTGCGTTGGAGAGCTTTAGGGAAAGCGGTCCCGTGGACAAAGCAGCAGGCTGCGGAAATGTTCTCTGGAGAAGTACGTATCCAAACTGTAGTGGAGGAGCAGGGGCAGAGAACAGAGCGTTCCAGTAATTAGAGTGCAAAGGGAGGGTATCCTCCTGAGAGTCACCTGCTTGGGGTAGTGGAGGAAACCTTTCTAAATCAAGCCAATTGCTGAAAGAGGGTTGAATCACTAAAAAAGGTGTTTGCCGGGATCTTCGTAACCGTCGTCGTCAGTGAACGTGTAGCCTTCAACATGGGCTGCTGGGCTGGCACAACCTACTTTTAATTGTGATTCTGTTAACTCACACATGGACTTACGGTTTTGTTCCCTTACTGGCTGTTTCAATTCATGGACATTGTAGAGTTGCTCTTCCTCAGCACTAAGAGTGAATTAAAAAATGTTTATAAATTTTTCCCCAGCTGAGCAAGGATAATCCAAACTGCATGTGTGCAGAACTCCAGAAAGCAAGCAGTGCCCACCTTAGCTGGCAGGTGATTTAAGAGGGGATTTTCAGTCAAAATAAGCAGGTGTTTTAGATGTTAGAAGACAGGACAGAGTTGTTAATTGCAATCAAATACAGTAGTGGTATTTCAATGAAATTATTTCAGTGATTGCAGAAAATCTACTCTGATAATAGTCTAGAGATGATACAAGTCTGAGGACTCTTGATTTCAGCACTGTCTTGAGTCAGAGTTGTAGAAGGATCTCACAAAACTGAGCGAATGGGTGATAAAGTAGAAGCAGGAGCTCATTTTCAGAAATGTGAAGTAATGCATGAGAATAAAACTACTTTATGCGAAAAACGCCAACCCTGACTTTAAAACAGCTATTACTGCTCAGGAAAGTGTTCTGATAGACATTTCTGCAAAAACATCAGCTCGGTTTGCGCTAGCTGTCAAAAAAAGTAAATAGTGTTGAGGATGATTAGAAAGGGGCCATAACATAAAACATCACTATTCTGCGGTAAGAACCCCTGACGTGCATGGGCCATGCTGTGCATGTCGTTATCCCGCACTGACCTGCCTGCAGGACTCGGTGCTGAAAAAGGCAGCAGGAGAGTGGAACACCCAGGAGATAAGCCGAATGAAACACCCATTAATTCCGGGAGCGTGCAGCAAAGGTAGGTCCTCAGGTCAGCCGTGCCACAGGCGGTCACTGTGTTTTAGTGCTTGCTTTGTTCCTAGGCACAGTGAAACAGATTTGTAAAGGTACGGGAGTTTTACGTGTTGTTTTTCTCCTGTTATCGAGAAAGGAGTGTATCTAATTGCTCATTGCCCTAGGAGAGATAGTGTATCATCGAGTTAGGGCTTTGTGTGTTCAAGGCACGGCGAAGGCTGCTCAGGGGCTATATTCTTACTGTGTTGATTTTCTGCTTTTGTGGCTACAGCATTATGCCGCGGGTAATACACAGAGCTGAATAATTTCGTGTTTTGTGCAGAAACTTTAGATGCTTTCTAAGAGAACTGACAATCAGTTATTTTTTGATAATATTTTTTGAAAGGTGAAGTAGTTTTATGGATGGCATGTAAATTACGTTTGTTGAGCTGATCCTTCCTTAGTACTTGATGTCAGCTCTTCAGAGGTACTAAGGAAGGAGTAGGCATAGCGCTGTCAGATTCCTTAGGACAGTTTGAAAAAGCAGTGGCTTAGAAAGGGTCAGTAAGGCTTTCTTAGGACAGCTCCAAACTGCAAGTGATTCATTATTGAAAGAAGCTATGTGGAGTCTTCTGCCTGGTGTCTTTATAAATGCAGTGTGCATGTGACTGCCAAGGCCCATGAACGTGGTTGCTAACTTTGTAACTGCTTTTGTGGGTTATTTTCAAATCCGTACTCAAGATTCCCAGCTGTATCTGTGGCAAACTCAGAAAGCTACTGGTCAAATTGGTTTTGGTCTTGTAAGGAATAAGCATTTGGAGTCATCTGGTCTCTGTAACAGAGTGTTTCAGAGGCATAAAACCAAGGCAGAAACGCCTTTTACGTTATATTAGTGTGAGTCGATACGTAAGTCCACAGCAAATAGCTTAGCTGTTTAGTCAAAGCTTTGTCTAATTTCCTCAAAGTAGAGGTTTTCAGATGTGTTGCCACTTGACGCAGCGTGTGGGCAGTCTGGTGCATGTGTCGGAGGCAAAGACCATGCCCGTGGAGCGCGAGAGCCTGACGGCGAGCGCCGCTGCGATGGCCGGCCGTGCCGGGCAGGCGTGGGAACGGGGCAGGTCACGCTGCCCCGGCCCTGGCCGCTCCTTCCCGTGGCCCGAGTCCGTGATGCGGGCTGCCGCAGGGAGGGGGTCGCATGCTCTTCCTTGTTCTGATGCCTTGAGGAGTTCCCCAGTGCCCGAGCCCGGCACCCAGGCAGCCTTTTAGTGTTCCTGCCATCCTTCTGCCTGCTGTCACAGGGTAGCTGTGAGGAATGGTACGATGAGCATCTCCTTTTTGGTTTTGGAAATAGGTATTGTGAAAAATTTTGCATGCCATAGCCAGTCTTACATTTTTCTATAAAAGGTTAAATGCTCTTATTGTTATTTTATTAAAATGTGGTCATAGTTTGCCCTGTATTATTGAATTAATAACTGATGAAGTACAAAATCAGTGAAGTATTACTGTAATCATGAGTCCTATCGCCTTGAGACAAAGGGCAGAAGCCAAAACCACCAGAAATTACTTCAGTTTCAGAAAATTAAAACAAGAAAAGGCAGGGTGTCCTTTGAAACCTTGAAGTCTCATATGTTCTGTTAGGGTAGATGAAACTGCAGGCCTGTACCTAGGTTACTGGTGCTGGGTGTATCCATCTGGAACACCGTGGCATTGGAGTTGAAGAGGCATACTTTGTTGATGCAGTAGCTTTCCGTTACTGTTAATACCATGTATCATTTTTTTTTTCCTTCCTTTATTTCTGGAAAAATGTATATAAGTACAGTCATAAAAAGTGAAGGAAAAGGGGGAGCTCTGGGTAAAACACAAAAATTTATTCTGCCAATTAAAAAAATAAATTGAAAACAGTAAGGAGAAAGACTTAAAACTGAAGTTGCTGTGAGAGTTGCAGTGGGTGTGTAACCTTGCAGCCTTCCCTTTTTGCCAGGTTGTGGGTCTTCATACCCATTTGTAAAAATGAAGAATTATAATTCTCTTTTACGAACACATCAGTGGGATAGCTTGAACGCTAAAAGTTGATGGGAGCTCGAGAGGAGACAGGGAAAATTCACGGAAGAGAAATCCATTGATATTTAGTAAATAAAGCACATACGACTTAAGAGGACCCTGAGCTAAAAATAGTTGGAAGCTGGAAATTGTATACAGCAGCTCTTTGCTGGCTGTCTGCTTACGGCTGCTGTTGGACACCAAGTGCTGACTGGGTAGACCTTTGGTCTGACTCAAAGTGAGAAAAGAGACCTGAAGTTAATAAAGTTTAAAATAATTGATTTGCTTTTAAAGTTAATGAGGAAGAGGTTTTGAAAATGGATAGTCCATGAACATACAGAGGGAGTTGGGTGCACGTGTGCGTAGGTGACAGCCATGTTCCTGTGCTCTGGCGGCGATAGGCAGGTCCCTTTTGCTCTGTAAATGCAGTGCAACACCTCAGTGTCTGGAGCACAGAAGATGCTTAGAAAGTGCTTGGTGTAAAGTATTCGGCAAGTGGGAAGGGATAATAGAATCAGAATGAATTTTTCAATGTAAGCAGTCTTTCATTTTATGCTTGAACAGTGAGCATAGCTTTGAAAGTAAATCGTCTTGTGTAAGTGCAGGAAGTCATAAACTGAGTAGTGCAAAACACAACAACCCTGACGAACAATAATCAAAGCAGAATACCTGGGTACTCCTTGTATCGCAAAGTTGAGTAAAGGAAGCAGAAAGAAAAGCATACAGAGGGTAAACTGGAACTGTGCTTCAGCAATGTGTTGACAGGTGGGTTTAGAGTATAGTGTAAAATGTCAGAAGTCCTTCAAAATGCATTTCAAATGTGTAAAATACGTATATTCACCAAGTTAGTGGGATAGCTGGAGAAGAAACAGTTGATGCATAGTTGTACTGTGTGAAAAGTTTTACTTTTCTGGCTGAATCCTTCAAGATAAATTAACTTGTGACTTTGGAAGACTAAGAAAGCGTGAATCAGAGTGGTCCAAGTTTTTACTGTGCCAGGGGCTGTAGAAACTGCAAAACTGATGAGCAAGCCTGCATCTGCATGGAAAATGTGAGTGGAGCAAGCCTAACGATTCTGTAGTGGTCACAAGAACAGCAAAGACCCGTAGTTACAGTAGGAAAAAACCTCTCTTCTTCTGGGTTTTCTGCAGGGTGATAATGGCATTTTATGCCAAAGTGTTCAAACGGGTAAAAAAAATGTTCACATTGAGAAAGTAAGTAGTCACTAAAAGGCTGAGATTTTAAATGTAAATGCAGGCCAAACAGAACTTTCTTTGTGTTTCCAGTAAGCACTGTAAGCACAGGCAAGGCAGAACACAGAAAACCCAGGAAATAACGGGCAGCGTATTGTTTATCCGGGAGTGTACTGGCCTATAAAGACTTTCTGAGCAGAGCGAGAGAAGAAAGCAAAATAGCCATCAAGCAAAACAAAATTACACAGGATGCAATCATAGTCCTATTTGAACTATATATATTAGAATAGAAAAGGAAAATAGACTGCCGTTGCAGTGTTACATCAGGGAAATTCTGGTCAGCTATGCTGTCTGGAAGTGGTTGGATGTAGACAGAAGCAGCTAGGAAAAGTAATGTACTAGTTGAACTGGGACCACCCTTACTACAAAATTTGTTTTTTAAAAATCAAGGCTCCTATTACCAGTAGGTGTGCTGTAACTGAGAGGAAAAGGCACGTGATAATGTTCATGTTGAAGGTTTTGGTTTCTGTGCCCTGAGACAGGACAGCAATTGAACAGAAAGTGGCTGGTCAGTCCTATGTTAACCGCTTCTAAAAGATGCGGTTGCTCATGCACTTAAAGCGCTCCAGCAGCTGTAGTATCTCAGGCTGTTCCTGCAGAAAATCGCTGTTTCTGTGCTGGCTGCGCGCCAGAGACCTGCCCGGGTGTGATGAAGCCCGTTGCACTGTACAATTTTGCTAATATATCGAAGTCGGTCGTAACACAGCCACACGAGCGTGTAAAAGAGAGAGGGTCTTAAAAATAACTGCCAGTCAAAAGGGCAAGTCATTTACGGCTGGACTGGATGGTCTTTAGGGTCCTTTCCAACCTACATGGTTCTATGGTAGCAGGCTACTGCAGCGTGTAAGCTCAGGGTTGAAGTGCGGGTTGCCCCAGAAGCTAGTCCGTCGCTCTGCGGAGCCCTGGTGTGGGGGGGCATGCCCATTTGGTGAGCAGCGGGCGGCGCCGCGGCGGCACGTGGAGCGTCAGCTCGTGAGCAAGGGGCGCCTGGCCAGAGGGCAGCAGGGCCGCCGCGTAGCTGGGACAGGCTGCTTGCTTTCGATCATAGGTGCCAGGATGGTTCTGGATTCCCTCCCCATCCCCAGTCTGTCTAGAGTGTGTTGGAGGCATTTAGAGCCGTAATTTAGATCAAGCCCTTAGCTTGCAGGCTGCCCAGGGAGGCTGTGGGGTCTCCTTCCCTGGAGACATTCAGAGCCCCTCTGGAGGCGCTCCTATGTGACCTGCTCTGGGCTGACCTGCTTTGGCGGGGGGGTTGGATCTCCAGAGGTCCCCTCCAACCCTTACCATTCTGTGATTCTGCCTGTCTGCTGCTTCCAGTTATTCCCAGTTCCAGTTTTGCTCTTTCGCAGTTGTGATCTCCATGTCTGCTAGCAGTTCTTCAGGATTTCAGTCTGTCTCTGCCTCCAGTCAGCACCCCCTCATTTTGTAGCGCCGCTGCTCTCCTTACCTATCCGTTCACATTTAGCATCCCCTTAGCCTGCCATTGTCACAGCTCCACCGGGATTTTTGTTCCCAGGCAGATGCTTCTCTATACCAAATTCCAGTTGCTTACTCCAAAACACGGAGGTAGAAAAACTTCTTGAAGAAAGTCAGATGTGTCTTAAGCAGTAAGAGGGTTTAAAAAAAAAGAAAATAAATTCTATATTTGTGCACAGAAACAACTAATTATTTTGACTGAGAATTGAGGGGAGAGGCAGCAGGGCAGGAATATCAGAGGCAGATGCTTCAGTGTATGATTTGAGCACAAACTCTAATTTGGCCGAAATACAGGAAACTGGAAGTGGTTTAGAGTTTGTCTGTAAGGAGAAGAAATTTGGTAGGGTGGTTACCTCTAGAGTTCTGCTGTACAGTTACACTTGTGTAATTCGTACGTAGTTTTGTATGAAATAACTTTGCAACCTTGTCTTGGAAAGTTTGGCTGGAGAAGGGGTGATGCCTCTGTCATACCCATCCTCCCGATAAATGCCGTCGTGTGGGGAGCCCAGAAGAGTGGGGAACATCAGCGCAGCCCGCCCTTCTGGTAACGCGCTGCTGGCTGGGGGGGACACGGGATCAGATGGGCTTCGCTCCTCACTGCCCTGCAGCTCGCTGGTGTGACCCTTTCTTCATTTTGCGCTTTCAGAGACAGGGAGTCCGTGTGAGAAGTTAAGCTTTTGTTTGTTTTCACACATCCGATTGTTTAAGTACCCGATTCAGCTTACTCACCTGTTACTTTTTTTCTTCCGCCAGAAAGAATGAGAAACAATGTTTTCCATAAGAAGATTCTTTGTAAAGATTTTTATGGTTTTTCCTCTTAGGTAAGAATAGGTTTGTCTGCCTTGGTGAACACGTCTATTTTAAGAAAATGAGCATATTGCACTATCCATTCTGGTTCTTTGCCAGTTTTAGTTTTGGTAAAGCGTGTCCCTTACTAGTTTGCTACCCTTTAAAACCTACTGATAAATTTTTCCTACTACTCTAATTTTTTTTTCTTTATTTCATCTTACTATCCTTATATATATAAGCTAAAGCAAATACAAGTAGTCCCATGCTGACAAACTCTGTTTTGACCATATGTAGTATAATCTTACTGTGCCAGAGATGGCTGAAATCTCGGAGTAATTCCAGATCATGGAGCCTCCTAACATTTATTTATTTATACTTAATACTGCATTTAAACTTTTATTATAGCTTTAAGCTGATTATTGTTGTATATTATTTCAAGTAAGATCTTTGTAGTATCTTTTGGTGGAGGTTATTTCTAGCATTTGAAAGTACTGCCTTTTTTTGGTGTAATGTAAAATCAGAAAAATACAGTGCCTTCTCCAGCAAACTTAATTTCTTGCTAATGTAGTTATGCTAAGCTGAGTATGTGTGGGAAGAGATGCTGGCATACTCTAGATGTGATAGACTGGTGAATATAATTTGTTAAATGGAATTCATCCCTAATTTAGTAATACCACTTTGCTAGGAAGTGATATGCTTTATATGTGGAGATAAACCAAAGTCCTGATAATCTGATGTCTGCGCAGGTTCTCTGCTGTTCATAGATGATAATGATTTTATCTTGGGCAAATACTTCTGTGAGGGATTAGAGTCTGCTTACATAAATAGCTTCTGTAGTCTTCATTTTATACCACAAAGCTCTCCATTTTAAAAAATGTGCTGGTTTAAATAACATGATACTGCCCTGCAGAGAATTTAAGAAGCACTGTTTTATACCACAGCGATACACCAGTTTTATTTATTAGTTTGTCATCTACGAATATGCTTTTGTTTTGATACACACACTTAAGCAGTACTATGCATGCTGAAAATGTATAAAGTCTAATTGTTTTTTTTTCGCGTCACTGAAATAGTGTGGTCTGGAGCGTAGAGCTGATAAGAAGAAAGACGATGGTGTGGTGGTCGGGGTGTCTCTAGGCAATTGCAACACAAAAGCTTATTCAAGATACCTTTGGTGTAATTCTCTGTGGAAAATGCAGAACCAGAGGATGTAATTTTGCACGCCACCCCCCTCCAAGGGCCACAGCCTGAAGCACATAGGGGGTCCCACTAATGACCAAAGTGTGCGTGCGTGCATGCTTAGTGTGTGGATGCAGTCATGGATTCAAGACCTATGACCTGCTTGTCATAGAAGGTAACAACAGACAGGAGACTCATGGTAAATACATGCTTTTTCTTTGTTACACCACCAATGTAGAAGCTGTGTTACAGATGTAGGGTCAGGTCAGAGCTGGGTTTTGTCAGCGCTGACTGAGTCTTGGGAGAAGCGGAGTTTAGAAAGAGGCTTAAGAAGAGCCAGTTTTGGCCGTTGGTTTCATAGCTGCTCCAAGACAGACCAGGGGCAAGTCCCTGGTGAGCTGCTGTTTCCCAAGGTGTGAACAGTGGCTGGAAACAAGGAATGGTTTCTGAGAGGTTCTGAAAGGAACAGACAACGGTTACGGGTTCAGAGATACGGCAGACTTGGCTATACTGCTATGTAAAAGTCTCAGTTATTTTAATGGTTACATTAAGTGCATTGCAATAGCAGTCTAGAAAGTCATTAGGCCAAGGGAAGCAGGATTTAAAAATTAAAGAAGTAGTTTGGGATGAGATCTAGAGTAATTGAGTGCACATTGTCTCGAACTGGCTAAATTACGCACAGACTTAGACTCTCAAATCACACCGTGTTATTGTCACCCATATGGGTTTGGTTTGATTTGTTTTCTTTCCCAGAACATGCTCTGCTTTTTGATATTAGAATGATGTGTGTAGAAGTGATGTTTCTTCTGAAGTGTTAAAATTTGAAAAAGATAATGTAAAAAAGATAATATAAACTCTGACACAGATTTATGAAAAAATAAAATACAATGTTTTAAAAAAGGAATATACGTTACGGACTCCCAAGTTCCGATGACAGAAATAAGTATGATCAAAGAGTCTGACAAGTAAAGTAAACCACTCTGCAATATTCCTTTCAGCCAGCAGCAGGCAAGGTCCCACAGCTCTAGAGCAGGACGAAAATGAGACAGGAGAGGGCGATTGCAGATGTGTCACGTTCGCTCTTGTAAACGGTAACGACACCAATAACAGATACTGTTTCTGAAGAAGTTTGGGGATTCGCTGCAGTCTGGGACTAGAGCGTGCTGCTGCTGTCAGGTATCCGCAGTGCAATGCAGCCGAACACCGGAGGAGTATCAGTCATTGTCACCGTGCGGTATTATCATTGGGCATGGGTGGGAACCGGTTCTCAGGTGAGACTCGGAAGAACGGGAAGAGAACGGATGATTTATCTTCAGTAAGGTGATGGTTCCTTATACTCTAGATGAGATGAACAAACTGTTCTCTTTTTCAAGGGTTGAATTGCTGTGGAAGGCTGTAGCTACTGTCCATTTTCATAAAACAGTGACATCAAACAACTGTTGGAGGCTTTTTCCTCTTGCAGGAGTCTGTTCTCTCCTCCCACACACGCACACAATTTTTTCTGTTTGTTTAATGTTGTGTGTAATGTTAGTAATACCATCCTAAGTCGCATACGTGTGAAAAGCACCACCACACGACTGTAGTAGAGGCTTCCGTTGCTTTGCTGCTCTCAGGCCCTCTATGCCAATACACCCAGTATGTTCAGGTATTGACCAGTTTTCTCTGCTTTTTCTTTTCTAGCCTAGGGCCACATTGAACATACTTGTATGTGTCTTAATTCTTGGGGTTCCTTTAAACAAGCAACTTGTACTTGGTTTCCAGGTAGCCAGTACTGGCTTAACCTGGTGAAGAAATTGGTTATTCTGCATATTTAGGAGTTTCCTCATCCTGCTGTCTGTAACTGCTGGTTTCCGTCTGTATGTAAGTGCTTCCTCTGTTGCTGGAAGCTTTCACACACACAGTTCAGCGTTCACTAGCTTTGCTAAAGAGGCGTCTGGTTAAGTTAAATAGAAATTCTAGCATACGTGTGTGTCAGCAGAGTCTGCCTAAAGCTCTGTGGCGCTGCAGGGGTGCTGAAAGGCGTACCCTGGCACTCCGTCCTCTGCTGCCATCAGGTTCTTGATGGTGAGTGGTACGGACAGTTGCTGTAAGCAGCCCGACTTCAGTCTGGCTCTGAAGAAGTTCCACGCTGATTAATGTATGAGCATTCCCTATAAGGTGTCAACATCCCTGCTCGCTCGCTGACTGCTTCCGCAGGTCCTTCCTTACACCAGAGCTCTGTCTCTGTCGGCGTTGCGTTCTACTTTCACCTGCAGCCTCTTCAGTTTTAGCAGGCTTTGCAAACCAGACCGTGTTGCTTCTTAGATGATTCTTTGTCTTTAGACTTCGGGTCTGTATTGCAGTATTCTTTCTTAAATGCTGATGTGGTTCCCTGCAGAATGGCTTAGACCTAAAAGCATGTGTAGTTTCCCTTGCACTCCTTATTCCAGCTCATGAACAACATCTTCCAAAATGAGTAGTGCCCAAAACGTTAAATTACTCTTCCATTGAATTTCTCTGCCATGGAAGATGTGGTGGTTCTAGCTGAAAAAAGTCATTCTAATTGGTTATGAAACATACAGAAATAATTTCTTTTAAAGACAGTTTTTCCAAGGAAACTTCTGGGAGGAGCTATTTAATTGTTCACTTGGTAAGCTCTTGTGAATGTTGCTTTCTAGTTTTTAAGCAGTAATTAAGCTGCAGGCATTTCAGAGTATCCTGATTAAAGTTGTTCCCACCCCCCCACCCCTGAAACTGCTACTAAACAAAAGATCCTGAGTAGGTAAAACTTTTTTTTTCCTCCGCCTGGGTTTCTTCTCTTGTGATATTTACACATTCTTTTTGCTGTCTCTGAAAGGCTCTTGCTCTCCCCAAAGGCGACTAGGCAGAGCAGGGCTTGTGTCTTCCCTGCTGGGTGTAAAAGAGGGTTCTTCTGGGGGAGAGAAAATCAGCAGAGATAAAGTGCTCGAATCTGAGGAGAGACTGACATTATTATTTCGGCCATTCCTGAAACAACTATGCCGGTGTTCTTCACTTATGGACTGGTAAAGTAATTAAAAATGTTCAGATTAGGCCTCCTTCTGATTGACTCACTGTTACGTTTTGTTTCAGGCTTTTTTCTGTCTTTTGTATTTTACCAAAGTTACTGAGCAGTGGGATTTTTGTTGGGGTATGTTGTTCGGTTTTTGCAGAAATCTGTCAAAATACTCTTTACTTTTGGTGTCTACTCATGTGTCTTCCGTGTCAGATGAAGGGGTCTATAGGAAAAGCAACAACACAGGTTTGAGTAACTGAGAGCTTACCAGGATATTAAAAACGCAAGGAGCTCGATGGTGGGGGGACACCGCGAGGCTCCTGATGCTGGAGCTCTTTATGGAGTTCATCTCTCGCTGTTCCTGCACCATTCCCCGTGCGGCGAAGCAGCAGCTGCTCCTCTCGCTCGTCCCTTCAGTCGTTTCCCTCTGGCGCTCGCAAGTGGTTTTCCTTGCTGCCTTTTATCATGGCGGTTCTGTGCTGTTTGGTAAACTAAGAAATTCCACTGAATAGTTTGATGTAGTTATCCATATAATAGAATTTATGATACTTCATCTAAAGTCATTGTAGAAATACCTTCCATTATTGAATTTTACTGTAACTGCGCATAATTAATCTCTTCTCTCCTCTTACTTGGCTCAGTTTATATTTTGAATTGTCAGCTTAATGGGGCATTTTTCTGCTCTTACCGCTATGAAATCTTAAGTAGGTTGGGAGTAAAGACAATTTCCAAAGGCTTTGGACATACATAATCTAAATGTAATAACTGTGTACAAAGAAGAATGTGGAGAAACCTGTCAGCTTGTGTTTTGCATCATGAAGTTTTTGAATTGTCAGTATGAAAATAAGTTCACTTTTATGAAATCAACAGAATATGAAGACAGATTCAGTAATGGCTATTCTAGAGTGATTTATGGTGCCTCCGTAGTACTGGGTGTTCTTAAATGCAATTCCTGTTGTGGTTTTTTCAAGTAACAGCTGTTGGGCATTGGCACTGTGCCCAAATGCCGGAGGCAACTGAAAGCATTGTGTGGCTTTTGGATCCATAGACTTATTTCTGTCTTTTGGTACCGAAATTGGTTCACTTGCACTGTAACCCAGGCAGTATACGTTGTTTTCCTTGGGTGAAAAATAGGATTAATGTGAACTCCGGAAAGCATTTCACTCTTATTGTGGAGATGAAGGTTATTCAGGGATTTGGAACTGATGTAAGTTTTGAGTCCTGCTCAGTTGATTAAAATTAAATAGCAGAAATAATTGGCTTCACTGCGTATCTAATTATAAAATACATTTGACAATGCATTTCATAATTCATTACTTCTAGTAATATCTTTCAGTACTTGTTTTCTTGTGTCTCTTCAAGTATCTTCTGAGGTTTGAACACCCTAACACGACTCTGTTGTGAATTCATTTGCTTGCTCATCTTTAGCGTGACACAGTGGATCACTTAAAATAGCCAAGAAAGGTATTTTACATTTGAAACCTTAATTAGCATTTCACATTCTTAATTACTTTATAGTGTACCGTTCGCTATGTAGGACACTTGTAAAATTGATAATTGCTTCTTAAAAAAGCTGTTAGTCTTCATATGTCCTGTTGCAGTCGTCTTAATTTCTAATGGAATAATTTAAGTGGTTTACTGATGCCTTTGTCTTTTTCTCAACAGTTTTCAAAATCTTGTTAATGTGATGGCGTCAACTGGTAAAAAGGCATTTGGATTACATCATGGGTATCGGCAGTGGTGACTGATACCATTCGAGTGGCGCAGTAAGAGTCTGCTGTATGACATGTCAGGAGTTTATATTTCTTCTAGTTTTGCAATGGTAAGTTTTTTTTACCTTTCTTGCTAAGTGAATAATAACTTTTTCACTTTTCCGATAAGGTGTATTTCTTTAGAGAGTAACATCCACCAAATCAGTAAAGATTTCTGTCTTACATATGGTTTCTAACGTCGGTGGAGCTCAGCCGTAGTTCCTCACCAGAGTGTGCGCTGGCATTGGGTTGTTCCTTGGAAAGGGCTGGGGTGGAGGTTAGCTCGGCCGCAGCCCTGTGCCTGCGTCCCCGGGAGCACAAGCAGCGCCTTGCCAGGCAGCGGGAGGGCTGTGGCAGCGCAGGTACAGCGCAGCTTGGAGAACATTGAAACTTGCACTTTGTTCCTGTGTTCGCTTCGCTACACAAGACGATGTGCTGCCTTACACAGTTGTGCCTAGAACTGCACCACGCAGTACTTCGGGGTACGTTACTTTCATTAGGAAATGCTGCTTGCATTACAGGCAGCATAGTAATTACTGTTAATTGTCAAACAGAATCGTATGCTTAAGAGGTGTACTGGTGGTGTCCTGTGCTCTCTTTTCTGCTCTAGCACCATCTGACACCTAAGTAGTGTACGCTCCCCCCCACCCCCCCACCTCTGCTGAAGATGAAAAACACGTATTGAAGCAGTTTTCCACCGTTTGTCATATTCAGCCTTTCTAATTCATGTGTAAAAGGTTGATTCCATATTTAAAATTTTAAGTCTTCACATCATATGTCAGTTGAACAGGTTTGTATAATCTGGAATTTGGGTAGGTAGAAAAGGGAGGGTATGCCATTAGGTACAAGTGTGAATCTATTCATTATCATGGATATTGTGACAGGTTTGTGGTGATATGCAGTTTGACACATTGAATTTTCAAAGATTAAATGAATAGAAGGATAAGACTGAGCTGATGTCTGTTAAAAATGTTATTTTGAGACAGGGCAAGTCAAGTACTCCTACAGTTCACCATGAAATCTGAAATACAGACACTCTCAAACTGGATGTCTTAAACTTAGCTTTGAGTCCGAATTTACTTAAATCTGATGTAGGTGATGATTCATCTCACCAACTGTATGAAGAGTTTAGAAGTGGAGAAGGCTTGGGAAACAGCCTCCTCATACCGCAGAGGAGATGGCTGAGAAGATAGAGCCAGGCTTTTTGTGGACTTAAAGGATGCAAAAATAGGGAAGCCCCCACCTGGGTGTAAGAAAAGGTATTTTCACTGTAAGGACAATTATACACTGGAACAGGTTGCCCAGAGAGGTTGTGGAATATCTGTACTTGGAGGTCCTCAAGACCCAGCTGGACAGTGTCCCATGTAACTAAATTGGAATGTGGTCTTGGTGTTCGTTCGGGCAGGAGGTTGGGCTAGGCTACCTCCCAAAGTCCTTTCCAACTTGAATGGTGTTATGATTCCGATTCAGGCATTTTGCTTCATTTTGTTTTTGCTATTAATGACTGTAACTGTTTTTTACTGGTGTGATCTATTTGTTTGTTTAATCCCCTGTTAAATTAGAATTGCAATTCTGTTTCGTTATTTATGAGTGATTTGGTTTTGTTTTAAGCAACCAGTGAGCAAGCAAATACGATTTTAATGGTTTCTGTCTTAGTATGTGAAACCATGTAACTGGAAAATGTGAGTTAATAAGAATGTGATTTGATACCTCTCATTCGACCAGACAAATAATGATACCAGTATTTTATATCATATCTACAGTACATAAAAGTGGTGTATTTTAGTAACTGGAGCCTAACGGGAACGTTCCGGCCTTATGTAAGGCATAAATGTGAACAACGCTGACACACCAGTACTAAAGCCAGGACAACCACAAATACGAAGTCAGCTCCTTTGTAGCTGAGATGGAAAAATCTTTCGGTGCCCTGAAGAAATACACAGAAAGAAGTGGTTTTAATATATTGCATAGGCGTGTTCAGTTTTACAGTAGGTACATTTGTGACAATACATCCTTTAGATCTGCTATGTCCGTAGGTGTGTTTTAAATATTTTTCTTGACTGTTTTGTTTACCTTTTTTTGAAGGTTTCCCAGTGAGTGGATCACGATGAACATACTTTAGGGACTTGCCATAGTATGGCTGCTTCTCGATCTACTCGTGTTACAAGATCTACAGTGGGTTTAAATGGTTTGGATGAAAACTTTTGTGGTAGAACATTAAGAAACCGTAGTATTGCTCATCCAGAGGAAGCTTCGCCCCATCCTCAGATACGATCAAGGTCACCAAAGAAGAGGCCAGAGTCTGTGCAAACTCAGAAGGGAAGTAACGGTGGAAGAACTACTGATTTGAAACAACAGAGTGCTCGGGAATCATGGGTGAGCCCTAGAAAGAGAGGGCTGTCTACTTCGGAGAAAGATAATGTTGATAAACAAACTGTGGAAAATTGTGAAAAAAAACAAGCAGAACCTGTTTCCCCAGTTTTGAAAAGAATTAAGCGCTGTCTACGCTCAGAGGCACCCAACAGTTCAGAGGAAGACTTGCCTGCTAAACCAGAGAAGGAACCATTGGAGCATAAAAGCTTAGTGTCGGACAATGATGCAGTCTCCACAGGGACTAAGCGAGCTTGTCGATGTCTTATATTGGATGATTGTGACAAAAGGGAGGTTAAAAAGGTGAATGTCTGTGCAGAAGGATTTGGTAATTCTGCAATAGTTGACGAGATCGCAGGCTATCAGACTGTCAATGGAGTTGGTGAGAGAGACTCACATTCTCTTAACTGTGATGACTGTCAGCTTGATGGGAACACTAAGCAAAACAGTGCTGGTTCCTGCATGCCCAAGGACAAAACAGTAGCAGAAAACGGAAACTCGTTTGCCCATTCTTCGTTGTTGCTTAGTGGCAGCAAGGAGGGCAGTGTTGTAGACCATTATGTGCCTTGCACAAACTCTCAAGAACAGGTAAAGTTAGAGGACCACAAAATAATACATGACTGCTTGCCTGAGGAGCATGCTACTCAGGCATATGAGCCAGCTACAGGGTCCTTTTCTGAAATCCAGTCATCTTTGCTAAGGGATTCGGAGGAGGAGGTAGATGTTGTAGGAGATAGTAGTGCCTCTAAGGAACAGTGTGCTGAAAACACCAATAGCAGCCCGAATGCTCGTCACGACAGTGCATCGATCTCAGGTGAACCTGAACCACATTCTTCAGTGCTGGACTGTGTTTCAGCTCAAATGACATCTATGTCGGAACTCCAAGAACACAGATATACACTGAGAACTTCACCACGAAGGGCTGCCCCTGCCAGAAGTAGCCCTACTAAAAATAACTCTCCTTGTAGAGAAAACGGACAGGTTGAGGAAAATAATGTTAGTCCCACTGAAAAGAATGTACCTGTAGGTATTAATAGTATCAATGGATCTCCCAAAAAGTCTGAAGAAAGTAAACAGAGTGAAAAAGAGAGAAATGGTAATACAGGAGATCTTGGGAGTGACGGACTAAGAAAGCCACTTTCTGAGGCTAGGCTTGTTGCTGGATATGTACCATCTGCCAAAGAGAGTGCCAACATCCACACTGCAGAGGATGATGAGGAAGAGCCTGATGTGTATTACTTTGAATCAGATCATGTGGCATTGAAACACAACAAAGAGTATGTGTAACTATGGTAACCATGAATTCTGCTTTTGTTTCTTACCAAAAATATATAAATTAATACGTATTTAAAGTACTTTCACAAACATTTAAGTGCTTTATAATTTTCATACTCTTCAGTCTTCATTTTTCTTCCTTGTTTCTACCTCAAACAAAATTAAACTCTATTTAATATGCAGTATGGTACAGCAATGTGGTTTATACATTTCTAGCAATAGGAATTCTTTAGCCAGCAGTTGTTGGGTTTGATTTTTTTCTAAATACACATCTGTTATCGCTTTTCTCTAAAAAAACTAGCTGGAAACAAAATTGAAGGAATTCTAATCCTCTGTTAGAGTTCAGTTATTTGTCAGCATATCCAACAGGCACAGCACGTACAGCTTACGAAATGATCGTTCTGCTGTACGTGGAATTTAAGGTTAGCTACCTATTCTCAGAGGTCCTGGGAAAGACTTCTTTTTGGTGTTAAGGAAGTGGATCAAATGCAGCAATTTGAGACCTTTCTCCAGAGTACATTATATCTACATTGCTGTTTGTATTCATTAAATGTAAAGATATACATGTTCTAATTATTATTGGAAATGAGCACTGACCATTTTTTTGTTTATCATCTGAATGTGAGTAGACCTGTGTAATTGTACAGTTGTGGTAACGGCGAAAGAGGTTCTTGACACAAAAGGGCCGTTTGCTCAGTGAGGAAAGCTTGCATTCAGAAAGTCTGTCAGACGATAGATCGGGCACAGTTTTTATTGCAAGGTCTTTGCAGCGCTATTCTGACTCCTGCCTTCTGCCGTTTGGTAGATGTTCTACGTTTTGTCGCGAGTGCTGAAGGGCCGAGTGCAGGTGATCTTTGCTTTGCTTCACGTGAAAGTTAAAGTGCTGCGAGCCGTTCGTGTAAATGGTCACAGCACAGTCATTGTACATAGATGATTGTTTAATCCAGCAGAAGTTTGACTGGCTTTTTTGGGTATTGGAGTTGCACTGTTTTTATAATGAAACTGTGTTCAGTATTAGATATCAATAAATAAATTTAGTCAGAGAAAATTGTGAATTAGAGCATGGTTCAGACAAACTGTGATTTCAAAATAACGATCAAATATCCGTGGCTTCAGCCACCAGCCCAAAGGGTACGGACACCTCCTGGTAGGTAGAGAGAAGATTGCTCTTGCCTAAATTCTAGATGGGAAAAACGGATTGTTGTCTTGGCGGTTTTGGATGTTCTTGTCCCTGTATGTGTAGGATGACTTCACTAGTTGTGCTAGCACAAAGATACATTAGTAATATGTCTTGGGTTTTTTTGTGTTTATTAGGAAAAGAATGATAAGAATCGTGCCAGATTTTTGAATGTAGCCTCAACTTTTACTCTTTCAAATTAAATGTGTCTGAAATGCACAGTTTTTAAAAGTCTAAATCTGCAATTGAATGTAAATACTGTAAAAAGAACAGTATTTTTTTCTGTTCTTAAAATTAAACACAGATCTAAATTGTTCTTGAGAAATTTCAGGAAGGTGCCCTAGTGTTACCTTTGCATACACACGGTTGCCATGAAGATGAGACTGGTGGTTGTTCAGGTTGGTGAGAGCTGGTTGGGGTGCTTTGGGAAGTGCAACTAGGACTTGGTAGCTTGCTACTAACTTGCTGCCTGAATGCAGAATTCCAAAGGAAATTGCTGTTGTTTTTTATCCTGTCTTCTATTTTGCTGGGTTTTGATGGCAAAAAAAAATCGGAGCTAGAATTCTCTTCTAGATCAAGTAAGAATAATTTCCGCTTTTCAGAAGGGAAGTGTGCTACTGGAGGTAGTGCAGGCTGGGTCAATTTGGTTTTCCCTTTGAAAAATGTTGATACAGTCAGGAAATTATGGGCAGTCTTTTTTTGTTGTTGTTGTTTATATTTGCAAGTAAATAAATCTAGTATTCTGGTGGTTCCTCATGGTAATAGGATCCTTCTAAAGAACTTAAGTCTGTATTTTGGTACTTGAGTGCAGGTGTCCTTTATCCAGAACTTTGTAGTTCAAGAGTTAATCAAACATGATGCACTACGTCCTTTTCCACAGTTTAGAAATGCCAGAGTTCATGGGAGGATACTCCTAGTTCACGTGTTACAGTTCTGGAATAGTGTCTTAACTACACCCTTGTTTAATCTCATTTGGTGCTTATTTTCTAACCTGTTAAACTAAAAAAAAAAAGAAAGGTTTTAGCAGCGATGCTTTCCCTGATCAGTTGGAAGTGAAGAATTCCAGGGCTGCCATGCTGCCGGGTGAAGGCTGTCCGCTTTGCCTGTGATGCTTCTGGCTGAGCCAAGCGTGCTGGTCTTCGCTGCTTGGATCCTCGGGTGGTACCCGGCTTCGGGCCTCTGTCCTCCTTCGGTTTGCCATTAAACTAGTCTGTGTGGGTGGTTTTTTCCTCCCGTTTATATTTCTGTTCTCCTTTAAAAGCAAATTCATAGAATCGTAGAATGGGTTGGGTTGGAGAGACATTAGCATCTTGGCTAGGCTGAGGAGGCAGATTTCTCCAAGACAACTTTAATATCATTCTTTGGGTGATCCACAGCGGGGGAAAAAAGCTGTGTTCCTCTGTGTGGTGGGAGCCATTTGGTGGGTCTGTGAAGGTGTGCGATGCCTTGTCACGTTCCAGGGCTTGATGGCATACACGTTCATACAGCTGATTTTCACTCTCCAAGAGATTATTGTAATGTTGATAAAATACGGGTGTACCGAAACCTTCAACAGCTGTTGGTAAGACTTGCTATAAGAAAAACAACTGAATGTATATTGTGGGATTTTTATATGACTTTTGTTGCTTGCTGAATATTGTGATGTTAAACAACATTCATATATTAATATTTCTGGGAAAAATTGATGTTATAATAGCAAAAATAGTCATCACAGAAGCAAATGATGGAATATTTATCATTCAGAGAGAAGGCTGAAACGATGCATGTTCTTAATAAAATAGATCTGTCCTACAAAGACAGAGCTGAGATTTCTGAGCAGAAGTTTTGTCACCACGTAGACATTCATGTAGATAAAACCAGAGTGATCTAGGGGGTTGTATAACTGCAAAGTAGTGTTAATGTTAATTTTTCTGTTACTACACACGCAATTTGAATTTCTGTGTGTTGTGATTCCTCTCAGAAAAATATGGTTTGATGCATATTTGAGAAATCTGCTTGTATGTTCTGACTTGGGAACCTTTGCATTTTCTCTTGAGATATTTTCATCAAAACTGAGCTTGTGGATTGCAGTCTTTTTACACCACTTAATTTTATATGCTGGGCTTAGTGGTTTGCATATGTCTTTCCTCAGGAGTTTCTTCTGTCTCTCTGCTGTATCTTTTTGTAGTTTAATTCTTTCTTACAGTGCAGTAGCTTATTTTAATTTTCTGTCTTATGCAATATTTTATACTCATTACATTTTCCGCTTTGCCCAGTGTTGCATTTTCTGCCCTTATTTCTTTTTTTTTCTTCTTCCTCTCTGCTCTCTCTGGGGATTTGCAATGTTTGGCAGGTATGAGGTTGCATGAGGGAAAATTTTTGTTTTAACACTGAGCTCTGAGTTCTAGATGAAGATATAATTGGGGAATTGAGTTTTGCTGTGCATATAATGCATTATAAGTGTATTTCTAGGATCCTATAAACTGTGGTTAGCTTTATAGGGACCACTTAGGCCCATAGGTAAGCTGGCTGAAACAGAAGGACAATGCCTGAGCACTTGCCTACAGGCCTGCGGTTGCAAGAGTTAGGACCTTGTGTTTGTTCAGTAAATAGATATTTTCATATATCTTTGGTTTCATTTAATACATTACAATTTTTGAAGTCATAATAGCTGTGCTGACATTTAAACTGAAGACAGATTAAAATGAGGTACTTCAGTACATCTCTTAAAACCCAGTCTTGTGAATTCTTACCTACGGTGGGTTGTGTTGTTGCAGAGGCCTGGGAAAGAGAGAGCACTGTGAGGGACTGTACAGTCAGGTTTAATAAATAATTGACAGTTCACAGCAATACTGCCAGTGTCTTTGGGCGCACTGCTAGTGTTACGTGAGCGTGAGAAAGAGAAGAAACATCCGTGGCATTTCCTGTGGTGCAGGTTTTGTGTTTACTCGGTGACAAATGTTTCTGCCCGATGCATCGGATTAAATCGGCTCCCTGTAGAAGTTCACCTTACTGCATGTGACTTGTTAGAGTAGGGTCTGCTGCACCTTCCTGTACCAATTATTTGGGAACTTCCTTGAACAGAATCTTCTTAAAGCGCAACTCTACCGTAATCCTGTAGCAGTCTTTTTCACTAAGGTGAACTTCTGATTTTACCTGCACCGTGTTTTTCCCTTAACTGGGTGACAATCAGTATTAAAAATTAAACTACTTTTTATTAGTATATTTTAAGATAAAATCTCTATAGCTGTCTTCGTATATATTGGGTAAGAATAAAAATATGTCATCGATTTTGTAATTTATCCCTGTATAATCAGATATATGTCTTGGAGTTAAGGTCAAATTTATCACACAGTATGGATTTATTTTAATGTGCAGATAAACCAGATAATCTAACATTCCATTGTAGTGATGTCATGTAGCTATGAGTAGCCAATGCTATAGAAAAAAATATCCTCCTGTATTATTTTTAAGGACACCTTTGTCTCATTTTGCTGTGAGACATACAATCTTAGCCTGAGGAGATTTCCGTTGTTATGTTGTTTCATTTTAAGGGAATTGGTATAAATCAGGCAAATCAAGTTACCTTTTGTGGTAGCAGTTTTGATCCACACTGGGGTCAAGTATGTTAGGAGAGGGCAACTATTTTGTGAACATGTAAGCTCAGAGTCCTTTATAGAACATACAGAAGAAGTGGTGAAGTACACATTCTGAGCCTTGAAGAATAATAGCAGTTAGTAATTTTTTTTAAAAAGCATATATGCCATGTATATTAGATTATGATGTGTTTTAGTTCATCCTTAGTTCCACACAGGAGTGGTGTGGCAATCAGTGATATTTTTCTTAAACTACCTATTAATGTAAAACTTAAACATACGGCGAAATGGCACTTTTTTCAGAGAGTGGTTTCTGCTGTCTGGTAGATTGTCTTAGTAACAGAAAATTAAATCAGCTTTAAGTAGAAATCTCATTTCGTGTAGAAGTGAATGCTGCAGCTAGTTCATCTGCGAAATAGAAATATAACAGAAATCCATTACAAACTTCTCATATGAGTTTGTGATCAACTGCACTTTGGTACTGGAGATAATGGTGTTATTAAAACATGTTGTGGTCATGTAACAGGCATACAACCACATTTATTAATGACATTCTTGTTGTATTTTACACCAGCTTAAGATACAAAGTATTTTGAGAATTTTTTACTGCCAGTGTTATTATTTTATCATGTTCTGCAAAGTTGTTTCTGTCGATAAATACTTAGCAAAGGCAAAGTTGTAAGTGAGACACAATGATTGTGGGGCTAAAGATTAAGGTTTAGTTCAGTGTTTTTGTGATCATAGAATCATGTTTTATAATGACATGAACTATTCAATAAACGCCAAGCAGTAGAGTTCTTCACGTGCAAGCGGGAACGGCCTGGGCACATGCCACATCCGCGGTTCCCCCTTGAGCCGGGGCTCGCTCCGGTCGGGGCCATCGCACCCCGCGTGCCTCGGCCCGGTCCCCGTCCCGGCAGGTGTGACCCGCGGTTGGGCACAGCGCAGCCCTGCTGCCGTCCGCTGCCGAAACGCCGTGGAGAGCAGGGCTTGACGCGACCCCTTTGGGTTGGTGTCGGTCGCTCCTGGCGTGCTCTGCTGCCCCGGCTCACCCGGTGCCTGCCCGCGGCCCGAGCCCTCTGTGCCGGGAGGCAGGACGAGCCCTCCAGCACGGAGCTGCCCCTGCGGTGCTGAGGGCTCGGCTGGGCGGTGGGAGGAGGGACGTGGCCTTCAGCCTTCCGTGCGCCGTCCTCTTGCAGAGACAGTAGTTGCGGCCTCTACCCCTTTCCCAACGGCCGGGGTTTAGCGGAGGTACAGGAATGCAGCTGGTCTGTCCAACTTTTGGCCAACATGGATCAAAAATCATGGGGGAAAAATGCACAAATTTTTAAAAAACAATAAAAACGCAGTATTTTAATACGGAAAAAGGTAGAAACTTACTTTCCCAGCTGTTCATTTGGAAATGCTTACCATGTCCAAGGATCCTCATTGGTAAATTCATTTAACTGGAAAATTAAGTATTAGTAAATAACAAAAATGGTTTTGAGGTGTATGTAGGAAGTATCTGTTGGAAAAAACCCCAAAGGCCGTAGGAAATTCATGGTCCTGATTTAAAACGAGAGAGAAAACCAAGCAAAGATGGGGAGGGGACTTAGCCGCCCCGCACAGCTGTGGAGGGTGAGGCCCTGGCTGTGTTTGGCTGCGCACAAGGGGACCTTAGCGAAAGCAGAAGTGGTGAAGTGTGGTTGTGCCGGTTATACCCACGTACAGCCTGTCTGGTGAGACGGGACAAATTATATTGCCATAATTGCCTGCTTGGTGGGGATGTACAAGGGTTTTGCTAAAGTATCAGTAAGCGTAATGATGCCACCAAGAACACAACACCTTAGTGACTGGCGTGTGCCATGAGAATGCAGGTGTCTCTACTCCTCAGTTTTAGCTCACCAAGCTTGAAATAACCCCGTTACCAGTCTTAAGTATTGGTTCTGGTCTCACATGAAGTTTTGACAGCATCTCCGTCATGAGCCACAGAACTGACTGGCAGTGTCCTTTAGAAAGGAGTTGCACAAGCGTTACGTGTTGATGCTCGTTTGAGTCTCGGCGATAAGTTCTAATCCAGATGGATGTTTCTTTGGAACTAGAAAGTACTTACATGCTGTTTTGAGAGGAGGAAAGAGCCTGCTTTTCAGTTTCCTTTGTATTTTGTTCTTGGTAGGAATAGCCAGCTGATTGTCAGTTTCTCGGTGTCACCCATCTTTATTTTGCTTTGCGTAGTTGAAGGTGAAGATGTGCTGTTCTTTTGTATTACAGCCTTTGAAAGCTTCATGCTTCTTAAGCCAAGGACCAACTGTGTTTGTCCATGGTTTGTTATCATAGTGAGTACTAATAAAAATATGCATTTTGCTAATTTTCTTCCTTATTTCTAACTTTTCTTCCCCTTCTTTAGCCAAAAGTGATTGAGTGAATAATTCTTTGTCTTGCTGTTAGAGCATTCAGCTTCTCATGATTGTCTGCGATGTTCTTGTCATCCCATTACAGTCTTCAGATATTACTGTAGCAGGATACTTGCAAGAATATACACCTGAATAATCGGGGGGTCTTCCCTGGGTTGCAGTGCAAACGTGCCTAAGCTAACGCCGAGTGAGCTGAAGGAGTGCAGTAATCGGTGTTGGCAGCAGTCTCCGATGTCTCTGTGCAGAGGATTTCTGTACACTTGGGGTTGGTTTCATGGTAACATGGGTTGCTTCTCTTTTGTCTCTGGAAGAAAGCCCCTTCTGAATGGTTCGTTTCCCCAACGTCTTTTCAGAGAAGAATATCTTAAGTGGAGATACTGGAGGAATCCGTGGTATTTTCTCCCAGTAAAGGAATTGGGACCATTCTCATTAGAGATGATGGGAAGAGAGGAGAAAGAGTTGGAGGTATGCTGTCGGTCTTTCTTTCCGTGCCCCTTGTGAGGAAAGCTATTTTACTGCCATTTCCTCATGTCGCTTCAGGCCTTGAAAATAGAGGAAGGACAGGGACCTGTGTCGTCTTCACTGATGGATGTCGCTGTTCCGCAGGCAGGTACTTCAGAAAGTGCTGTTCAAGGAAGACCAAAAGGCTGCACTAACGTGTGTAACTGGGGGAGAGCCGGTGGGTGATGTTTTAACCTTTCATGTTGACAAGACTGAAACAAGTTACATGTTTGTTTAGAGGCACAGAGACCAAATTGCTACTAAAAATTCTGAAAACTTGCTGGAAACGTGGATATTTGATAAAGGTGCTTTTCTAGAGCTGATAGTAGATCCTGCTGCATATGGTGGGCAGCTCTTGATTAGAATGAAGCCTGTAGAAATAGATGAGTGGGCGTTCTGTTCCGGGGGCAGAGTTAAGGATTTAAGAAGGAAAGGGACACCACAAGTTCATAACCAATAAAATACTGTTCAGATGCTTGAAATACGTCTGGAGCTGTGAAAGTTAGAAGGAAGGTAAAATTAGGGCGGAAATGCTCTTTTGCGTCCAGGTAAAAGGCTGCAGTAGGGTTTTCTCTTTTGGTTTAAGGTTGGTTGGGGGTTTTTTAAAGTGGTTTTTTTTAAAAAAAAAAAATGTTATTTTTGGCCTCATTCTGTTTTGTTTTAAATGGGTGTGTATTATAGCCTGAGGCTGGCATTCAGAACTAGCAGGTTTTGTTCTGTTACTGGCACGATAGACTTGGAGAAGCTACATAGTGTATACTTCAGTTGTGTCATATCTAAAACGGAGATGCAGTTTAATTATTTCCGTATCTTGGAATTCCTTTGAAAGATCTGGAGCACACCTGTTAAATATGGGTAGAGAAAGTACAGTAAATCCCAGTACCTGTAAAGAGGTTAAGCTGGAGTGGAGAACGGTTCCACAATGAGTTGCAGAATTGGCTCTAAGTAGATTACCTTGGCCATGTGTCTAAGCATGAGGCAAGTAAAAACCTGCCATATGCTGCTTTCTTCAGGCAAAGGTGCTCCTGCCAGTCCTGACGGGAGTGGATATAGGCCCTTAAACTCCCCTCTGTTTCTGAAGGGAGGTCAGAGGAGGGACCGCTCTTCGTCAGCCCCTTCTGCTTCCTTGTTGCTGTCGCGGGCTCTCTACAAGTCTAGCGCCGAAACCCAGCGCTCTTCCCGGCTGCGGGGACAGATCCTTTTACATCTCAGATGCACACCAGAATAATTTGCAAGAAACCCTACAGTGTCAAAATTACTGTATCGTGACACTGGCAAGGATTGGAGGCCAAGCTTAACAGCTGGAAGCACGACCTGGTATTTCTGAACGGAAACAAACCAACAAAAAATCCCAAACCAACCAAAATGCTCGCTTCTTTGAAGTGAGAAGATTGTGTTTGGTCTGACTTAGCGGTTCTCCAGGAAGGCAGTCTCTTACCACAGCTGCCTTGGATTAATGTGGAAATTCCAAGTGCAGTTACTGTTTCCTTTTTCCTGCAGTAATTTGCAGTCTTAGAACACGTTCAATATCCACTTTCTTAGCTCGGCATCTAATAAGGGATTTTTTTTCTGGATCACGGTCAGTAGACCAAAATCCAGAGTGATAAACGACTAAGTATGGGAGAGCAGGTTTTAATCTGTACTTTGCTAGAGTGCCAGTAGATGGCAATCAAACAAAGACTTGCTCAAATCCTCCCGGTTACTGATACCTACCGATTTTGTGTCACAGCTCTTGGAAACACAAAACCCAGGTTTACTTTAGAGTTGGTATTTTTTCTATATGTATCTCAGCCATGGTTTGTTACGAGAAGTGTATACTCCTTCGCTTAAAACAAATCCTAGCTGCGTAAGAAATAACCAGTATTTCTAATATGGAACTTGAATTATGGTACACACATTTTTACCTTCTAATCCCCAAAACTGATACACTCTACCTTTTATCATATTGTGAACTGTAGAAGTGCAGTTAGTTTTGGGAGTGGAAAGTGATGGCCACCAGCTGCACAGCATTTTGTAGTTGAGAGGGCAGGTCACTTCTTTTTAAGTAGGCATCGAAGTACACGTCTTTGCAAGGTGGTGGGTGATCCTTGTCAGGCGAGTACAGTTGAGAAAGTAACTTCTTTTATTTCAAGTAGTTTGGTGGGTATCCAGACAATAAATTGCAGGGAACGCTGTGTGCTGATCTTATTGTATATGTTACAAATGATTTTTTGCTACGGTTTTCCATTGTTGGTGTCACCTTTGTCACCTACTAGCATTATGAAACTGTATTATGTATTGTCAGCTTTTAAAAAACACCGGCTAGAGTTGCGCTAGTGATCTAACAATGATAAATATTTAAATAAGTGAAAAAATTATCATTGTGATAACAATGCAAGAGTTTTAAGTCCATCTGTGGTTCATGCTGAAAGCAAGTAATAAACACTTGCCTATGTGTCTGTAAATTTGTCTGAATACTGAGAAAATTCAAGGCAAAGTTGCATGAGTTATATATAAAGTAAATGTGAATGTTCATGGTATCATTACTTGAGGTGATTATGTAAGGTTGAAAAAGATTAAATAAGGACTAAACTTTGGACTGGCAAGGACCTCCTTCCGTTTATTTTTATTTGAGGGCAGAGTAGGAGTAATACTGCCGTTCCCAGGTCTCTAGCTTAAAAGTGAGAAAATGGCTGACAGTTATGTGGAATATTAGATGAGGGAAGTCCAACAAAGAGTGCATAGTAGTGCTGAGAGATATCTCTTGCTCCTTTCAAGTTTACTTTCAAGTGTAAGTTTACTTTGGATAAAGACACTTAAGATGAAAATTCTTCATTTTTATGGATGAGACCAGCAGCTGAGAATTTTCTCATGTGTTCTTAAATGCCTGAGCATTAGGTTTTTGCAGGGGGCTTGTTTTTAGAGGAGGCTTGGCGTTCTTGTGGTGTTTGGTGAATGTTACGAACAGAATGTTACCAGCTTTTATGGCTGCCCCTTACACTGTTCAACAGAACAAGACTGATGCTTCACATTTGTTTACTGCAATTGAACTGAAAAGCTTCACTTATTTATTTTATTCCGTGCTCTAATTTGAATTAGCTACCTAAAAGTTAAATTCTTCATCACAGTATGGAAAGAGTGCAGGTACAAAAGCATCTTGAAAGTAGATCTCAGAAAACTGGCTCAAAATGGAAGTGTGGGGCTCATTAGGGTACGAGCTACGCTGTTCTCAAGCTTTGTCACAGCACGAGAGGAGGCTGCTGTGTCCCTAATCACTGTTAGAGCAAGGCTCATGGAAATGAAGAGTGGGATTACGGATTGCTTATGGCAGGACTTCCGGAAATACGGCTCTGCTGTGTGATAATTATTTTATGGAGCAATTTATAAGAGTGGAGTAGTTGTCACTGCAGCAGAACAACTGAATTGTCCGGAATCCCTGCCAATCGATATCAGTCTCCAAGAGGCGGCTTTCCTTTTTTAAATATCAGTCCCTCAAAAGCCTGTGTTATTCAAGGTTTTTCAGCATAGATGTACTGAAACTGTTCCTGTACTATACTGAATTATTCAAGTGTTCGTGGAGAGGATTCCTGGCAGTTAACATGATTTAAGAAATTACAAGAGTGTTTCAATACTGGGATTGTGGAAACACGGAATTACATTCCGTAGACTGAAAGTTCTCCTGCTTTGGGTTTTGTATGTGCTAACAATTTAGTAATTAGAGCTGAGAGAAGTGTAGTTCAGTCAGCATAGGGGATATGACTGACAGATTTACTCAGATTGTGCAGAAGATGTAAGAGAATTTTCCTTAGTAATTCCTCACAGCTCTTTCAGAGAAAGCAGTGTAACTGTAGCTGGGTAATGTAGAGACGGTGGCTCTTTTGATTGTCTCATTGAAGGATGGGGCCAGTTTTGCAGCAGACTAGTAGGTTCCATCTACTTTCTGTCTACCTGCATTAGGCTTTTTTAGTTTTGGGGAACGTTAGTGCAGCTGCAGGTGGTAGTTTGAATCGTAACTGTTGTGCTTATTCACAAAGAACCTTGGAAGATGGACAGTAGGACTGTTGGCCACCTTTCTTTTTCTTTTTCTATTTTTTTTTTAAAATAGTCCTGGAAATTATGCACACAGTGTCTTTTGCTTGATGTGGCAGAAGTGGTACGTTACTGTTTGAGTTTAAGAAGCCAGAACAGACAAAGGCTTCGAGAAAGTGCCCAACATGTGCGTTGTTATTTGGCTTACTGCTTTTTCAGAGAAATACTTGGCTCTATTACAGTCATGTTGGGCCAGAGAACTAAAAGCCTGTACAAACCTGTGAAAACAGTAGTGTTCAAACCTTAACATAGGCAGACATATTATAATACAGTCGGTTAAAAACTCCTGTTGGAATTTAAGCAGACATGTGATGGGTTGGAGAGAATGCAGTACTGCAGCAAGTCTGAAGTCCCTGCATATGGACTATGCAAACTGTATTTCAGGATTAGTATTTTCAGGTTTTCCTTGGCAATATAAGACCCCCAAAATGCACATTTTTGTGCATTTAAATACTTCTGATATTCTTCATAAAATTGCAGTCTTTTTCCTGGGTTTCAGAATATATTAATTCATAAAAGCTGAATATGGAAGGTGAAGTAAATAGCTCCAAGTTAACACAGTTCTTTAGCGGAGGCACAAAGAAGTGCTGGGAAATGTTTTTGTCTGAACAGTTTGCTCAAAACCTCCTTTTTCTCTCTTGAATTATTACATGATAATAGTGCTGTATAGCCACAGACCAACATCACGTGACATGTTTCTGAACGATCCTGATGTTCTTGTAATGTTTTACATATTTCCACGAAGACCAGAGGTGTCGCTTCTGAACCGTTTATTTTCAAGTCCGTGATCGCTTCAGTGAGGTCACATGAATGTTTTAATGAGGGAAGTAGTTGGAGTTCATTATTCTTGTTTTGTTTGCTGTTTCTCCCCAAATGTAATTTTTTCTCTTTCCGTTCAGATTTAATGATTGAAGGCCACCTCATTAAAATGACTTCTTGTGCCGGTCTGCACACGTGAATCATTGTTAAACTAGCACTTCGTCTAAACTGCCAACATTGGGTTGCGTTTTTTCTTCTCTGTATGTAAATGTTTTAAAGAAATTGTTATTTTTTTTCCATTTCATTTGGAACAGCAATCACGTCAATACAGGTTGAATAAATGAGGTAAAATGGCTCAAGCAGAGAGAGGCAGGTAATGCTTGAACATCTCCTTGGATGCACGTTTTAGTGCACGCTGCTGTGCTTCTGTCACCATGACTCGAGTTAGCTCCAGCGCCTCGTACGGACGTTGGGGCACCTGGATAAGGTGCCTTTCTGCTGTCCGGCCGGGTCCCATCCTCTCCCCCAAGAACCAGGGAGCTCCGGCGTGGTGCTGCCGCGGACGCCAGCAGCCTGCCCGCGCTGGTTCTCTGGAGCACGCTGGGCAGGCGCCTGCCAGGAGGAGCTCCCAGCGCTAAGCCAGGCCGCGGTCAGGTGCTGCTCCTAAAATCCAAGTAAGGGTCTTCACTCCGAGTACAAGGGTTCCTGTAAGGCCGCAACCCTCTGACTGCGGTATTGGCTCCGGCCGCTTTTGGTGTGCCCTCACCCCTTTGTGAGGGACTTCTGAAGTTCGCTTTTCACCTGTTTGAGGATTAACTCGCCTGTTTCCATAACTAATCTCACCTGTTCAAGCTCTATTAATTGTCTTGCTTTATGTGAAGAAGCTTTATGCTTTATTTTGTTTAGAAAGAAAGGGAGCACTTCTTCAGTAGTGAAAATATTCCACTACTGTTCCAATATTAATGGCCTGTTTAACAAGCATTTTAGGTCTTAGTTGCCTATAAACCTGAATATGTGCAGACAAATCTAAATAATAATAAATTCGTAACAGAGTTGTATCCGACTGGTTTAAACAAGCTCAGTATTTTGGTTTCAAACTTCAGAAGGTATGGCTATATTTTATGCAAATATTACATTGGAGTGGAAAGAAAATTGCATCTCTAGGTAGAAACTGAAATATTTGATGGTACAAAGCCAGTATTTTGCCTTGGGGCTGTTTACTTCTTTCCGCTTAAAGCCTTACCCAATTACCAGCGCAGTCAATCGGAAAACTTGCATTAGCTCAGTAACCTCTGGATCTTTTCTGCCAAGCACGTGGGATTCATCGTGTTAGGCTTGTCTTTGTTTTAGCAGTAAGGGACCAGAAAGAAGGTTTACGGAAATACTGTAGTAGTGAATGCATCTTACCTGGCTTTAGTGTGCGCTTTGTGCTGAACTAAAACACAGTTGTAATATTACATGTCAGAAAACATCTCCGTGAAAACGTGTGGCTGATCCATAATGATGTGCAGCAACAGGGCCCGTGGGTAACTGGGAAACTGCAGTGGACACCTCTACCCTTAGAGCTGGTGAAAGGTGTTCAGCGTAGCTATCCGCTTTTTAAAGGCTGTGTTACGGTGTTGCGTGACCTCCTGGCTGAGCCGGCTTCGCAGGGAGCCCTCTGGGACACGCGCGTTGCTGGGTGCGGGGCGGCAGTCCCAGCAGCGACTCCCAACGTGGCTGCTGAACCGACCATCGCGACCGCGCGCGGCTCCGGGACGGCGGGCGTGTGGGAGCGGACAGGCTCCCCCGCTGCCGAGCCCTGGGGACCCTGTGCTCTGTGGGTACCTGTGTCGCATGGGCTTGTTCCTTGGTTTGTCGTTACATTTCCTTAGTGACTCGCGGTCCTGCTCTCTGGTGAGGCTTCCACGGACTGTAGGTGCGGTCCCCAGGCCGTTCCTGCCCACCCGTGGGTGCTGGAGCGAGGTGATGAAATCCTGTGGTAGAGCCGTTTGTACTGGCGTGGAAGGAACCTGGTTTTGAAGTGGAAGAGAAATTAGGTCGTTTTGTTTGTGTTTTTTTAACTCTGTAAGCAAAGCTTGTTGGTCACAGCTATTGAGAATATGAAAATGCTGCGTCAGGGACAACCTAGTTTTAGCTAGTATAGAATTTACATTTAATGGAAGTCACTGGTGGGTTTTATTTATTTAATTTTTATTAAATGGGTTTATATAAATTCATCTGCTAGTTAAAATAAGATTGATGTAATTTTTATATAATACAGTAAAAATGTCTATGAACTGTTTCAGATGGGCTATGAAATCAGGTAGATACTAGTAGATAATCATGGCTAGTATTTAGATGTGGGGGTGTCACTTTCAAAGACAAATTTAGTGAGATGTTTTCCTTTGTCTCTGTAGTTATCAGAGACTGTTACAGACGATTGCTGTACTCGAGGCTCAACGTACTCAAGCAGTTCAAGACCTTGAAAGTTTAGGCAGACACCAGAGAGAAGCACTGAAAGATCCTATTGGATTTGTGGAAAGACTCCAGAAGAAGGTATTTCAATGGGCTTTTCTTAAGTCTTACTTGGAATATTTTATTTTTACTTACTAGTAATTCATCATCTGTAGAAATCAGAGAATTCTATACATACTTGCTTAAACGTTATGTGTTTAAAATCCTTTATCTGCTGAGCAAAAATGGCCCTTTGTTTCCATATTAAATCTGTAAGACATAGGTCTTCGATGATTTTGAGAAATGCTTTCTTTCCTTTTTTTGGTTTGTAGAAATGTAATCTTTAAATTTCTAATTGTAATGTAGGTAGTTAAAGACAACCTGAAATCTAAGGGTGCCTGGAAGTAATTCATAGTAAGGCATCAGATCATTCATCATTCAAGAATTGTTGTTAGAGAAATTGTGTTGTACTGTGAGTGAGTTTGGTAGGGTGCTTTTAAAGAGCAGGAAGTGTAGTTCGTAGCCTAAAACCAAAATGACCACTCGAAAGGATACCTGAGCTCTGGATAACGCAGTAGTGTCTGAGGGAGGAGAACTAATTTTTATAAGGAAACATGTTCTTGTCAAGTTGGGGTTTTTTTAAAAAAAATAATCATAGTAGCACGGATACTGAAGAGGTGTTTAAAGCTTGAATGCTTTCTTGCCACGTCTAATGGTGACAAACACGCTTGACCTTCTAGCCTGGTAGCGAGACGTTGTATTTCAGCAAGGGATGAAGTAGGTGTTTTATGGTTCTGTTCCTAGGTTTGGAGAGCCTAGGTTTGAGGATAGGTCTGATGTAAGCCCCTTGGTTTCAGGAGTTGCCTTCCCATTAAATTTTGAGACGAGTCAACAGCATGCATGATGTAATAGTGTTGCATTGATAATCCTTGTAGGGGGAGATACTAACGATAGTTGACAGTATCTGGTGTATTTTTGTCTCCAAACCAAAGGGATGATACTGTTAAGGTTGACCTTTAACTGAAGCGGTGAGCTTTGCCAAGTTGTGTTCTAGGCAGAAGACAGCAAAATCAGTGTAGAATATGCATTGATTTCTTTGATGGGAGGAAGTTTAAGTTTATCAGAGGATAAAACTCTGAATCTTATAAGAAGTTTCCTGTGTTAAGAAGAGTGTAGTTCCTGGGCATAGGGTACGTTTGACCGAAGATAGAGACAGATGGACAGTGACAGGCTGTGGAGGTCAGAAACACCTGGTTTCAGCTGTGAAATACACGCTTTAGAGTTTTATGCTCAATAAGCCATCATTGACCGTGCCGCTGCATATTTTATGTGCACTGTTGTGTATTACTCTTGAAAGATATCTTCTCCTTAAAAAAACTGTGTGCTGCATGGCACTTTAAAAATTCTGATTTTGAATTCTGCTGTTGGCTAAGAAGCAGTATCAGGTTTTCATAACTTTTCAGGATTTGTAGGATCTTGTTTGGCTGTACAGCGATTGCGTTAAATACTGCTTTTCACTTTCCATTCTTGTTTTTTCAGGTCGATATGGGTCTTCCATATCCTCAGAGAGTTGTTCAGCTCCCTGAGATTGCCTGGGACCAATACACCACTAGCCTTGGAAACTTTGAGAGAGAATTCAAAAACCGAAAACGTAACAGTAGGAGGGTGAAGCTGATTTTTGACAAAGGTAAAAGGAAAGCGGGCGTGCAGTACGAGAAAGAAGTGAGCGGTGTGGAGGTTTAGTAATGCCTTCTTTGTGTTGCTTACAGTAGGTATACCTGCAAGACCAAAAAGTCCTTTGGATCCCAAGAAGGATGGAGAGTCTATTTCATACTCTGTCTTGCCTTTAAGTGATGGTCCAGAAGGTTCTACAAACAGTCGTCCGCAGGTACTTGTTACAAAAGAAAGATAAAATTTTACTAAATAGTAATTTTTGGATTTTTTTCTTTTTTAATATGAGTATATGGATAATCTTAACTGTTACTTTAAATGTTAATATTGGCGATGACATGTCATTCATGTACTGAAATCAGAGAACTTTTTTTTTGGTTTAGGCAAATTTTATTTCACACTTTCATGCATTTAATTGGTTTGGTTTTCCATGGGTAGGAAAAGAGTTAAAATCAAGTTATCCTAACTCTACTTTTTCTAAACCTGTATCTCATTTTCTCTGTTTGAGCAGATGATAAGAGGGCGACTTTGCGATGAGACCAAACCTGAAACTTTTAATCAGCTGTGGACTGTAGAGGAACAGGTAATGGGAAGCTCTTCCGTTTTGTAGCTGTGGTAGCATACGTGAGAGTAAAAGCAAACTGTGCAATAATGTTTAAAGCACGTGGAAGTTCAGAGTGACGTGTATGTAGATGCTTGTCTTTTGACAACTGCTGTCTCTACTAGGAAGGATGTATTTGTTTTTCTTCCCTGTTGATTTAGAAAAAACTTGAGCAATTGCTTTTGAAGTATCCACCAGAGGAGGTAGAGTCCCGGCGGTGGCAGAAGATAGCTGATGAGCTGGGCAATAGAACAGCGAAGCAGGTAACAAGTAGAATGCTTTGAGAAATAATCCCTTTCTGTGACTTTAAGCTTTTTAGGAGGCACTGGTAAGAGATTGTATCCAGGTTTCTCTTCAAGTAATTTATTTCTAATTTGAGGGGTTTTTTGACAGAAAAAACAATTCACAAACTGAGTGATTTTAAAAGAGGGTTTATTTTCATTTTGTTAATAATTAAAGCAATAAAACTTATTTTTCTAGAAAAAAATGTGACTGCTTGGGCATTGTTTGAGTGCTTGTGCTGTGGTGTTAGCGATGTCAGTCTCTGCGTCTAGCAGTTGATACAGATTCACAGAAGATTTATTTGTAGTTGTCTTTTTTTTTTTTTTTAATAGCAATAAATAAAATCCAGTGTCTTTTCAGTGATCACTTAATTTTTCTTAAGAACGTAACAGCAGGGCCTGCATTTCACATGACAGCAGTGCAACTGTGTTTCAAAGACAGAATTCCGAAGGCGCCCCAGAGCCACGCCGAAGCTGCCAGACCTGGCTGTTGGGTCGGTTTTGGCAGCACCCCTTGAGTTGGGGGCAGCGTTACGCTGGAGCGCCGGGTGCCGCAGGGTGGGCAGAGAGGGGGACACAGGCAGAACAGGTGGTTCTGTGCCGGGACCAAGATCCACAGGAGGACACGGGTGTGGAGACACTGAGTAGTTCTGCATCTGACTTGTTGGGGTGGTTTTGCTGAAAGCCTTCGAAGTGTCTGGAAATACTACAGATGCAGAGTTGCAAGATAGTGGTGGTTGGAGTAGCTGTCACAAAGCAGAAGATGAGGATTTCTTGTCCTTACGTTCTGAACCGATGTAGCAATGCTGGCAGAATGGTGAAGCGAAGGCCTGTTACACTTGGCGTTTAATTGTCACGTGTTGTTTTTTCTAGGTTGCCAGTAGAGTGCAAAAATATTTTATTAAACTGACTAAAGCTGGTATTCCAGTTCCAGGAAGAACTCCAAACTTGTATTTATATTCCAAAAAGGTGAGACAATATTACAACAAAAATTCTGTATTTCTGTTTGCATTTATAGGCAAATTGAGTCAAAATCATTAATAGTTTCAATAGATTTAACTCCTGATTAGTGCTTTCTTACAAACTAGTTCCACCTTACATGTATTTCTTAATAATCTTTTTCCTTTGCCATTAGCACTGTAGAGTGAGTTGGGTGTTGTTCTAGTTTCACGTCAGCATCTATTAATTACATCTCTGTCGGATAATCTCGGGGGCTTGTGTCAGAAAAGGGAACGTAGCAGTCGGGTTGCAGGCTGAACTGACAGGGCCGAATGATTGGTCTTGGGGTACTTTATCCTCATCTGCAAGCTAATCGTAATTGGTCTAGAAGAGGATAATGAGAACCCTGTTGGAAGAGGATAAGGAGCCCTGTAATTCATATTGTGCCGTCATCTTCTAATGAACAAAAACATGGAAAATTCTGTATAACTGAGCATACTGAACTGGCACAAGCATAGGCTTAAGACTGAAATGTCATGTTTTATTTTGATTTGCAACATATATGATCATTAAAATAGAATGGTCATGTAAATGACCATTAAAATATGGTGCTTTTTCTGATCTTGGAATGGATGAGAAAAGAATATGGTCCTGAGAAGTTGTCTTAATTTGCAAAAGAAAAGACTAGATTTCTGTGCAGACCAGATATATTTTGATTTAAATAATGTGATACTCTTGGATACTCATGAGGACACTAGACACTTGAAGAGGGCGATCTCAGGTTTTGTGGGTGTTTTGTTTGTTGTATTTGGGGTTTTTTTGTTAGTCGTGTTTACAAAAGTTCTTTAAAACCTGACACAACGGCGTTTTGTAGAGTCATGTGATGTTTTTGTATCAAGGTGTCCATGATGTTTTCTGGTTAAGAATAGAGTAAGCCTTACACTGATTCTGCAAAAGGCAGATTTGCAGATTTAGTCCCTCTAAAGGCTGGGAACAAAAGTCACTGCCTGAGGGGCCGACAGGAAGATCTACCAGAGCTCATCTCTCACGATTTAGTGTTCCACACCCTCAGTTGTCTCCTAGTGCTCTCTGGCGTTACCACAAACAATAACTGCTCCCATCAGAGGCTTTCCAGTTTGCCATCCGTCATGGTAATGCCATTCTGCTTTCACCAGGATTTTGATCTACTATTCTGCTCTATAAACAGGGGAAGGGAAGGGGCAGACGTGACTCTGCCACCTTGTCTATTGGAAAAGCGCTTGCTGGCAGAAGAAACAAAAAAACAGCTGGAAGCATTGATACCTTAAGTACTGTGGGGAGATGCATCTGTCAGAACTCTAAATTACCTGCGGTTTACCATACTGTGGGGCTGATTTCAAAAGGGGTTGAAAATTTAGTTCTGAAAATTACTGTCCTTTGAGATCGTGATGTCACCTCACCATTAGTCGCATGTCTTTTCCTCTGTCCTCTTAGCTGTCTTTGGAAAGACTGTTGCTGCAGAATGTGAGCAGTGCTGCCAGGCAGCGGATCACTTATTTGATAGAGTGGCCGTACTTAATCAGCACTTGTGTGACATTTTAACTGTATTTTTCACTAATTTGAACAGTGATCCATAAAGCTCTTGAACCCCACTGCTGCACGTGCAAACACAGTATATCCAAGTGTGAAATGTATTTTTTTATAAAATTCTTAACATTCTTATACTGCAACGGTAAGGCCACCATCCTACAGCTTTTCCTTAAGCTTAGGTGTAGAGCAAATCTGACACTTGGGTCTGTTCGCACAGGGCGATTCAGGTCCCGGTTACCAGCCGTAACAGTAAGGTCATTGTGCCCTGGTTTGCGTCGAGGTAGCGTCTCCATTTGGTGTTTGGATCCCATGTAGGAAATACAGCAGGTGACAAATCAGACCGGTGGGGTGGG
The DNA here is from genome assembly GCF_034619465.1 of Leptosomus discolor. Classification (NCBI taxonomy): domain Eukaryota; kingdom Metazoa; phylum Chordata; class Aves; order Leptosomiformes; family Leptosomidae; genus Leptosomus; species Leptosomus discolor. The sequence goes on from NC_141393.1 coordinate 85,567,106, forward strand.
GGTGGGAATTGTGCTCTCAGCCTGCGAGTGTGGCTGTCTGCGCAGAGCACAGATGGGCAGCGCCGTGCCAGGCTGCGGTCACTGCCACCTCTCCGGTGAGATAAGAGCGTGCCAGGAGGGAAGTGCCAGGGGTGCTGGGAGCCTGGCCGTGCCCGCGCAGTGCTCATCCTTACCGCGATACCACGTACACTGTCAGCTGTGGTGTCTGCTTTATTGCTGAGAACAGAAGTATGAAACTGGGTGTTGATACCTAAAGCCTGTGTCTGTGGGAGAATAGAAACCAGATCTATTTAGTGTAAGTTATTGTGTCAAGAGAGGTGCTTTGCAAGAAGGTCCTTGCATTTCTCCGCGGGGATTGCCCCGGGTGCTTCTTTTAGATGGTCACTGGGGAGTGAGAAGCTTGTTCAGTTCTTGAACACCTTGTTGAAGTTACTTGGTGTGTCTCCTCACGTGACATAACGTCTCTTCTGGTAAGTGATACAGGAAGTCACACAGGGTGGATCAGTTTATTTTCCTGTATAACCATTATCTACTACTGGTGAAAATAGAACTGAATCAGAGATTTAGAACTCTAGTGTTCAGTTCTTCAGTTATGACTTATCATTTTCAATTTAATGCCTACATAATACCATTAGTGCGACTGCTTTTAAGCTTAATCCAGAAGATACATTTCTCACAGGAAGAATGATTTTTTAACTGTCTGCTTTTATGTAGTATTTTAGTTCATTCTTCACCAGAAGTAGAATCCTGTTAAAAAGATAATTCAAATCCTCAGTTAAATTCCTAGGTTGTAACTGTATGCACAACGGTGCTGCTGTTTAATCCTCAACACAGTTCCCCTTTCTTGATTTCCAGATCTAGTATTGAATGCAGATCTGCCTTCTGTTAACAGAATGTTCAAATTACTGTGTCAGCTCAAGCTGAAATACTGTCTAATGTTATAAATAGAAGTATTTTGGGGGGTTTGAACTCTTAAAGGAAACCAGAAAAGCAGCAACACACGGGAAGTCAGTAATCATAAGGCTGAAGGTGGAAAACTCAGCACAATGGATAATAGTATGTTAGTCTTAGAACAAAATGTTCATTTTTATTTTGGGCGCTGTAGTTCTTCTGCAGGTCTGGGGTACCAGCTTCCAGTCATTACTGCAGACCTCACCTCTTCCCTTGGGAGTGACTACAGCTAGTCTCAATTCCTTCTTACGCTCCTCTGTGCGTAGCTACATGGCATCTAAGATAATCTGCGTGATCTTTGCCTTTACTGCCGGGCTGTCAGATAATGCTGAATCCCTCTTTAGAGGCTGGTTCACTCTTTAGAGCTCAATGGTTGTATTCTAGAATTACAGATGTGTAACTGACACAGAACCACAGAATCACAGCGTGGTTCAGGTTGGAAAGCACCTTAAAGATCTTGTAATTCCACCCCCCTGTTGTGGGGGGCACTCCCTGGTAAAGAGTCCCTCCCCACCTTTCCTGCAGCCCCCCCGAAGGTCTCCCGCAGCTGTCTGTGCTGGGAAGGCGGACCTGCCCAGGTCCCCCTGGATGGCCTCCCGTCCCTCCAGCGTGTCCACCGCACCACGCAGCTGGCTGCCATCGGCAAACCTGCTGAGGGTGCTCTCCATCCCACCGTCTGTGTTGCCAACAAAGATGTGTAGGCACCTTTGGGGTAAAAAGTCTTGCATAAAAAGAGGAAACATTAACTATTGTCAATATTCCTCACGCTTTATCTGTGCGGCAGAAGCTCGACGCGGTGTAAGACAATCCTCTTTCTTATGGCAATTAAACCCCCCACTTTTCATACTTGTGATTTTTGATCCGCACAGTGTTCAGTAAATTGAGGAATGTAAGATTTGACATGTAAGATGTCAAAATGCTGGTCTGGAAAGTAGCTCAGTAAAAAGTTGAGTCAGTTTCCTTCAACTTAAATTATTCTTTTTTGTTCTGCCATGGGGAATAAGTAATAGGGGCTGAGTGCCTTTAAGTAATCTATTTTAAAACTGCCATGCATTCTACACCTTCAGACAGCATTAAAGTTGAAAGGTTTTATATATACGCTAATGGAGTAATTTATCTCATCTAACATGTTTTAGGTTTCTTTTCCAGTCAGTGGCTATGAAAAAGAACCTTCAGAGAGCAGTTGTTTCTAACGCTTAGAAACCTCTTTCATGGTGGCACGAGTGGCCTTTTCTCTCCCTGGACTAGGAAAGATATCTGGGCGATTAGCCTAGACTTAAATTTCCTAAGGCACAAGCTAATCCAAGAACTTGGTGCTAGGTGTCAAGCCCGGACTGGTCTCCTGGATCCTGGACTTGAGCAAAACCACTTCTTTGTTCGGTCTCACGCCCGCGCCGTTCGTGACTCCTGCACGTCTTCTCTTATCTTTGTGCTTTGGCTCTCAGTCTTCAGAACTGGACAGCTTTATTTGCTGTTTTCCTATCGTTGTCTCCTCGGTTTAGACGGCAGGGTTTTGTGGTAAGGGCTCTTTCTTACTGTGATCCTGCCAAAGGAGTGTTGCACTGTTCATCTGATCTCGCTTGTTATGGGGGAGAAAAACTCTAGCTGTATGAGGCTCTGATAGAGAGGTTGAAGTACAAATAATTAGAAATATGATAGACTTGTTCAGTGCAAAAGAGCAAATTTCTGGCAAGGTTTTATCGATGAGGATTACTTAAATGATAGCCAAGGAATGTGTTTTAAAATATATCATTTTTTCACTGTAGTCATCAAGTAGACGGCAGCATCCTTTAAATAAACATCTTTTCAAACCTTCAACTTTCATGACATCTCATGAACCTCCAGTTTATATGGATGAAGACGATGACAGATCCAGTTTTCACAGCCATATGGATACTGCAGCAGAAGAGGAAGTATCGGTATGTCGTTTAAATCAGTCAGAGAATGTCTTGCTTACTGTCATTGTAACCTTGTTTAATGAATAATATGAGGATTAAACATCTTTGCCATAAAATAAATATCATCAAGTAAGTATTAAATTGTGGTAAGATTCATGAGCCATTTTGAATTATAAACACATTGTTAATACAAAGGCCTCCAATTGCAGAAAATTTAGACTTAACCAGAAAGGAAGTACGTAAAAGAAGTAATAAACAGTTTTGTCCTGAAACAGCTCTGAAAAGTTTCAGCTGGGTATTTTCAAAAAGTGATCTGACATGAGTTTGAAAGTCATACAAACTGTAGAGTTATGACTCTGGTTAAAGGTGTGTGTTAGAAGGATTACACAGAGCTCTGGCAGAACGTGACTGCTCTTGGCATCATTGCTTTCTGTCTTCCTTCGCTGGCTGAATTAGTGATGGATTTTTTAAAAGTCTGTTTCAGAGCATGAACTTGCAGGCTGAGTTGTCAGTCAACAAGCAAATCTTTGTGGTTTTAGAGGCAAATTCTAGTAGATATCCTAACCCAATGTATTCCGACATCGTGTAGCGTTCCAGTTCCCTCATTTACCACATGCAGTACCACTACAAGATTTGGGAGCCACGTCTTTCCCACTTCCATATAGAACCACAGAATTGGAGGGACTGCATCCCACCGCCAGGATGCTGGGCCGGTCTCACAGCTGGCGTGAGTCGCTGGGGCTTTACTGTGCTTAGGCTGAAGAACATGACTCCTTAATTTATTTTTTTTATTTTGGTGAGCCTAGTGACATCTTGTATGTGAAAAGCTCGTTGTGTAGCAGAAGTGCTCAGGCCACGCAGTATAAGTCCATTCGTTTTCTGTATTGACTTTTTTACATGCACTGCGTAATCTTCTTGAAATTATTAAATTTGCTTTATTGAGTCCCACCGTCACTCCTGCTCTGTAGTCTCTCTCTGGTGGTCTTTTGGTTCACCTGCAGACATTGCTGATGGCTTTGACTATTCCAGTCTGAACCTTAAAAGGCCTGAAGAGAAAAATGTGTATTAGAAGAGATGCAGATGACTATGATTTGTCTTGATGGGACTGTTTTTGAGCAAACATTCTTTTGTTCTTTAAATACGTATTTTCTAACTGCTCCAAATGTTTTCCTAAAATGTTTTGGTTTTGCCGTGGTGTCCTGACTCCAGTATGAATAGGGGAGCCGTAAATCATCTGGGATTTTTTTAATTTGGACAGAACTTGCTTGTTTATGTTTTTGCAGTGATAATGGTGGACTTGTGCCCTCCCCCGCCCTTTTTTTTTTTTTAATTTGGCTTAATCTTTTCTTTCTTCACTAGTGCAGCATTTCCAGATGGATATATTTCTGGCTTGTAGAAAGACACAGGTGAGCTCAGCTACCAGAAAAATACCCGTTATCAGTGCAAAATAGAAGCAATTTGGAAGAAAAAAAGAGATCATGAACTATGTTCAGAATGAACATAGAGGATTCTGTTCTGATGTTAAAAGTCAGGTCTCTTAGTGACAGTCACTGTCTTGGAGAAAAACACTTTGCATCAGCGTGGTGGGGAAGAGACTCGGTGTAGCACGGAAATGGTAGGAAAGGTTTTCTTCGGCCTCGTGACGGTGGAAGCACCGGGTGCTGTTCCCTTGTGAAGGCAGAAGGTTTTGCCTGGATGTCACCAGCCAGCGCTCCTGAAAATGGGTTTAGTGCAAGTGAGTTACTCCCAGGTGAAGACCCTCTGTTCCAACAGAGCGCGTTCACTTTTCGGTTAGGATGGCTGCGTTTTGGGAGCAGTCTGGCTATCCCAGAATAGAACCACGTACCGTTCTGGAGCTGTTATAGCATGGTTCATTTGATATGCAGTTGTGTTGTGCCAGGCAGCTTTTCTCAGAAAATCTTTTGAGATTTCCGTGGGAGGTGAATCCCTGTGTTATGTTGAGTGTGGTGTATCCCCACACAATTTATTCAGGGCATTTAACCTTGATTTTTCTGAACATTTGCAGTCTAGCCCTTTATACAGTTTCATAATTACAATTAAAGAATTGATAAGGCCTTTAGAAATTTAACAGTCTTTCCATCACTTCCTTTGATAAACCTAATAAATAATACAGATTCTTTAATCTTCATGGATTCCTAAAAAGAAATTGAAATCGCGTGTGTAGGTTACTTTAGAAGAATTTTGATTACTACCTTGTAGTTGTTTTCCGTAACTGAACGTTCCTGTCAGTATAGGATCCGAAAGCTGCTCTGCACCAATAAAGACTTGTCCTCTTTGAGAACAGCTGACCTCCACCAAGTACAGCTGCTACAGCTAAACATCCTGAAACAGGCACCTGAATTAGAGTGAGAGCTCCTGTCTGCTCATAACGTAGAGGTCCTCAGCCTTTGTTGAAGAAAATTGGATGAGAAAAACCAGAAATGGTGTGTTTCCTTAAAGAGGGAGAACCGTTTGTTGTAAATCGCTGGCAAAGTTGCATGCACCAGCCTGTAGGGAGACAAACTTCTTCATAATTTAGGAAAAACAGCAATCTGTTTTCTTAAGCTATTAAGAGACAGCATGAAGTAAAGGGGTGGAGGGGTTGGATAACTCTGAAGCTTCTGCTCTTCCCGTCATGGGATATGCTTCTCATCACTTTTTATTCTTACAGGTAAAGGTGAGAACTTAATACGGTTAAGATTGACTGTCTTCAAATAAAAAAAATGCATATAATGGAAGCTTGGTGCTGTCTTGATTTATGGGTCGTTTAGAAATCTGAGTTTGTAGATTTTGTAGAAATTATTAACACTGTAAAAAGTTTTGGGGTATGATTTTTTTGGGTATCACACTGGAGGGACGGGAGGCCATCCAGAGGGACCTGGGCAGGCTGGAGAGATGGGCCCGGGCAAACCTCATGAGGTTCAACAAGGCCAAGGGCAAGGTCCTGCACCTGGGTCAGGGCAGTCCCAAGCACAGACACAGGCTGGGGGATGAGTGCATGGAGAGCAGCCCTGCCGAGAAGGACTTGGGAGTGCTGGTGGGTGAAAGACTGAGTATGAGTCGGCAACGTGCGCTCGCGGCCCAGAAAGCCAACGGCATCCTGGGCTGCATCAGGAGAAGTGCAGCCAGCAGGTCGAGGGAGGGGATTCTGCCCCTCTGCTCTGCTCTGGTGAGACCCCCCTGCAGGGCTGCATCCAGCTCTGGGGACACCAGCACAAGACAGACACGGACCTGCTGGAGCAGGCCCAGAGGAGGCCACAAAGATGCTGAGGGGCTGGAGCAGCTCCCTGTGAGCACAGGCTGAGAGAGCTGGGGGTGTTCAGCCTGGAGAAGAGAAGGCTCCGGGGAGACCTTAGAGCAGCCTTCTAGTGCCTAAAGGGGGCTGCAGGGAAGGTGGGGAGGGACTCTGGATCAGGGGGTGTGGAGATGGGACGAGGGGTAAAAGTTTCAAACAGAGGGGAGATTTAGATGAGATATTAGGAGAAATTCTCCCCTGTGAGGGCGGTGAGACACTGGCAGGGGTTGCCCAGAGCAGCCGTGGCTGCCCCCTCCCTGGCAGGGCTCAAGGCCAGGTTGGATGGAGCTGGGAGCAACCTGCTCTGGTGGGAGGTGTCCCTGCCCCCATGGCAGGGGGGTGGGACTAGATGGTCTTTAAGGTCCCTTCCAACCCAAACTGTTCTATGGTTCTATGATTTGGTTTGAATATTTTCGCAGCTTTGAAAGTACTTCAGAGCCACAATCGTGACTATCCGCTGAATAGCGTTATTCCGTACTGCTCCACAGAATAGTGAAGAGAGAGATCAGTTAACCTGATAAAAGTGGCCTGAATCTCCAGTTCTCGAGTATAATGCCTGTCTTCAAGTATTTACAACCAACATAAACTAGCTTTGTCGTAAGCAAAAGCGAAGTCTTTAGTGCAGCTGCCGTTTTGCCAACAACATACGGACAAGTGGATCGAGTGCAAGTTGCAGTTGGGCATTAAGGTGACAGACAGCCCTCGGAACTGAAGTTAGGCACTGCTCTCTCCTGTGTACCACAGCTGAGCTCCTCACCAGAAGAAACTTGTTTGTAGGATAATATGGGTAAAAGTATAAATAATACAAGAATTAAATGTAAGGTAGCTGTGTGCACTGTGGTGTGCTATGTTTTTACAAATAATGCCCCAGTCTGTTTCTTAGTTAGAATATATTGCCAGCAGTTTCTCAAAGATTATTAGTCGTACATAGTGATTTATGGAGTATTTGTCTTACTCGTCGTTACGTGCCTAAAGTAAAGCTTGTTTCTCTTTTTTTTTAACAATGAATAGGATGAAGAGAGTATTCCAATAACATATCGAGAGTTACCCGAATACAAAGAGCTGTTAGAGTTTAAAAAATTGAAGAGGCAGAAGCTCCAGCAGATGCATGCAGAGAGTGGGTTTGTGCAGCACGTGGGATTCAAGGTGAGTCTCAGAGGTGTTCTTCTGTTACTCGGTGCGTTGTAGAAGTTTTCAAAGGTACCGCGGGTTGGGTTTCCTACAAAGGCTTTGTTTAACGTAGCGAGTTTGGTTCCTTAGTTCTCGTCCGCTGGTTCTGCTTTCCCTCGCCGCCTTCAGTGAAGGCACCCGAAGCCATTCCCTCTGCCCTTCTTTATCGGGCCTCGCTGGGTGCTGATGCTGCGTGGGAGCTCCTGAGCGCGCTGCCTTCTCCTCCTCCGGCCGCGCGAGCGCAGCGCAGGAGCCTTGCGAAGCGGTTACAGGGTTCCACTGACCCTGGGCCCTGTTTGGCAGTGACCCCTTGGTCGTGGTTCTCGGGTTGTGAATTCGGAGTCGCTTCACCTGAGGCCAAAGAAGGGGCAGAGGTGTGGAGTGCGGACAGCAATAGGTCAGGGACGGGTCTGCTGTGCAGCAGGTTCCCGATCCTGTCAAGGAATAACTCGCAGAAGTTGAAGCAAGGACACGAAGCGATGGTTATGTGACGTTAAGGAAGCAAACGTTAGGTTGAACTAACGTGCTGGCCCGGTATCGGCCATTCACAGGTGGCCCGAAGGGAAGGGCGTTCTGTAAGCTACGTCTTCTGGTTTGCGAGGGATCGTCTGCGTGACCGGCCGCTGTGTTGGAGCAGCTGCTTCCCTCGTTGGGCGCTCTGCAGCCCGGTGTACTGCCCGTACCCGTTTGTGCAGGAGCTCAAAGGCACTCCCTGTAAAGTGCACTTCGAAATGACTGGAAGATTCAGGCGGCCTCGTCCGTAGGCATTGACAGGCCTAGTTGTGGTGTTAGACTACCGAGGTGCTTTTTATTTTGCTAATCTTCATTTTTAAGTTAGCATGGTGTGGGGGGGTTTTGGTTGGTTTGGTTTTTAGTTAGTTTTCTTCCCCAAAAAACTCAAAGGTTCGCTCAGGCAGACCAGGCTTCCAGGTCACAAACCAGCTGCTTTTTATGCGCGGAGTTACTCTGAAAGGTACCTGGGCATTACGCCGCGTTGAGCATTCCAAGCTGGAAGGTTTCTTTGCCCTCTGAACTTGACTCTGTCGTGCCCCACGCGGCGGTGGTGCGGGTTCCCGCAGCAGGGCTGCCCCGCTCCCAGCAGCCGCTCAGAATGCTTTCGGGCCCACGGGGCCTTCGCCTCGGTTACTGCCCGGTTACTCAGACTCTGCGCTGAGTACCAAGTTACTGAACCCCTTGGGGGCTTTTTAGGGCTTTTGTGGCTGTAATACCAGAGCGATTTGCAAATACTTTTTTTTTCCTTAGGAAATGGAAGTCATGGTATGATTTCTGTTTCACAGGGAAGCTGGAGCACAGAAATTAAGGTCAGGGGTTTGCACTGTCTTGGTTCTGAAATTGAGATAACTGGAACCATTTTTTTTAAAGTACTTAGCATTATTCTGAACTTGGTATTTTCAGAGAACAGCCCTGAGTATGCTTAGTCCCTCCTCACTCATTGTCAGCCCTCAAACTCCGAAAGCCGTCTGTGGAAGGGAGGGCACAGCTGAGGCAGAGCTGCCCGTGCGGCGCGTGGCCTGGAGCCGAGCGGTTGTGCCGGGACGAGCTGCTGCGCGAGCGGGCGTCGCTGCGAGGCCGTCAGGACCTGGCGGAGGGTGAGCTGCGGGAGCACAGCCTTGTCTCCCTCATCTCGCCTTCCTTCCCAGTCCTGCCTCTGCAGCGCTGCTCTTAGGTTTTTCGAGGAGATCTCCTGGCCTTCAAGTCCCGTTTTCCAGGTTTCCTTTTTTTATCCAACATTTCTGCGTTTCTGCTCCTCTTCTCTACCGTCGTGATTTTTTCATCCAGGACTGACGTCTCGTTTGAGCTGTGTTTCCCCCTCATCGTGCCACCCTGCTCTGGCACTCGGCTGCCGTTGTGTTGCCCCTGACTCTCCTCAGGGGTTAGATGTAGTCATCTTGCTCGGCTTCAGACTTCCGTTCCCTTCCCTGAACGTGTCCCACTGCCTTCCCAGCCGCCTGGCTGTTATTTCCAGCCCGCCCCGCATGCTGTTGGAGGCCCTGGCTTCGAAGGGGCCTCGGTCTGACCTGTCTGTCCTGACCGGAGCCCATCGAGCTCCCGACAGGCTCTGCTGCTCTGGTCTCGCTGCTCTCCTCCGCCGTGGGAGGCAGGTCTGTACGCAGACGTTTCACGTGGCTGGACCTAAGCTATGGGAGCGTCACGTTCGTGCACCGCGTCGCCGTGTGAGGGCGAGCGGCGCTGCCGGCAGGACTGGGCCTGCGTCGTTGAGCAGGAGGGGAAGCCAGTGGGGCGCTGGGGGGGTGGGCAGCGAAGCGGGAGGAAGGTGGGTGAATCCTCAGGGCTCTGGAGGGCCCCGCCTAGAGCACGGGGACTCCTTTGCCCACAGGTACATAACGGCCTGTGGCGAGGAGGACCCGGCTGCATGGGCTGGCAGTAGCCGACCCGCGCGCGTGGCGCTCTGGCGTGTCGGCGTGCACTGCTGGGGACGGACGCGGTTGCAGCTGGTGGTTTTTCAGTGCTCTTCTGTCTGCTTCACAGTGCGACAACTGCGGGATCGAGCCCATCCAGGGCGTCCGGTGGCACTGCCAAGACTGCCCTCCAGAGATGTCCCTGGACTTCTGCGATTCTTGCTCTGACTGGTGAGCACCGTGCGCTTCCGCTCGCGACGGGCAATGGGCTTCAGCCCGCGCAGCTCAGGGCGGGGGTGTGGGGAGTCTGCCCCAGCACAGCGTGCCGGGCGAAGGGGAAGACGCTTGAGCGTGTGTCCGCGGGAGCTGCGCTTTGTAAGCGTGCTCTGGGTGTGTGAAACCTGCCCCTTGGTACGGCGAGTGCCGAGGTAAGGTTGGTGCTGCTCAGTGGTGAGGGAACTTGCACTCCGCTCATTAACGGGTATCGAATGTGGCATGAATCGGTTAAGATGGTCACTGCTTAAACTGTTACCTTTTTCTTTCCCTTGCAGTCTGCATGAAACAGAGATTCATAAGGAAGATCATCAGTTAGAACCTATTTACAGAGCAGAGACATTTTTAGACAGAGACTACTGCATGTCCCAGGGCACCAGTTACAATTATCTTGACCCAAACTACTTTCCAGCAAATAGATGACATGGGAGGCGGATCGACCATCTTGGGCTTACTGTCCTCTTTGAAAAGTAACAATGGCACCATTGTTAGTTCTGTGCACATTTTGGAAAGACTCTGCTTTCCCTGAAATGTCGCTCACAGCATGACAGCTTCCTGGGGGTACTTGTCAGACTGCAGCCTCCAGCTGTCATGGTTCTAGATCACTGAGCAGCAGCTGAACATTCCTGGTGTGCGGAAGGTTTCACTGGGAGACTTTTCTTTCACCACGTTAGTCACTTTTAGGTGGTGAATCTGAATGCAAAAGAAAAACGTACAAAAGGGTGAGCCAGAAATGAGAGCACACGTTAAAGACAGAGTAAATTCCAAAGGCTTTGAAGAACTCGGTTACGATGAGATCCAGAGGAGATGAAGTATTTATATAAAACCAGTTTAGTAGCTTGCAGTTTTGTTGTGACATAGTTTTCAGCACAGTAACTGACTTCTTTAGGCAAGGTTTTAACCAATGACAGTGTTTGCTTCTAGGATGTACTCTAAAAATACTCACTGTCTCGGCGATGGTTGGTTACAGGCCTTTATTAAATCGGAGCTGCTTAATCACATTGACTTTCAATTTTTTTTTAATTATTTTTTTTAATTTTTTTTTAAACCACGATGAACTCTATTTACCAACAGTGAAGCACTACAGGGGGCAACTGTGGCATTGCTTCCTTAACCAGCTCATGGTGTGTGAATGTTATAAAATTGTCACTCAGATATATTTTTTAAATGTAATGTTATATAAGATGATCGTGTGATGTGTACAAAATATGGTGAAAAGTGCCAGTGGTAGTAACTGTGTAAAGTCTCTAATACTCAACATTAACTCCTTTAAAATAAAATACACAGCCTTCTGCCTCTGTATTTGGAGTTGTTAGTGCAACTCATCAAAGAAAACTGCCTAATATAAATCATATATATGGTAATAATTTTTCCTCTTTTGTAGTCTGCACAAGATCCATGAAAGATTGTATTTTTATTACTATTTAAACAGTGATTAAATTTAGCCTGAGCAGTGAGCAAGGGTTCACATGCATTCTTTTATACTGCTGGATTTTGTTGTGCATCATTTAAAACATTTTGTATGTTTCTTCTTATCTGTGTATACAGTATGTTCTTAAATAATGTTCAATTGTCAGGAGAACTGTGAGAAATAAACTATGTGGATACAGTCTGTTTATATATAGAGAGCTTGCTGTGACTTCCTTTGGGTGCAGTTCCGACGCTGTCATCGAGACGGACGGCGGACCGGGACGCTCGGTGGGTCGAGCAGAGGCGCCGTGCAGCCCCGCTAGACGCCCCTCGGCCACGGGCTGGGTGGGCCCGGCGGGGCTCTACCCGCACCCCGCTCGCCGGCTGCCGGGCCGGCGCTTGGCTCTCGGCCCTGCCCAGGCTGTTCTGGCTCGGAGCGCAGGAGGCTCAGGGTTTGGTGGCCGTGGCACGCGGCACGCCGTCCTCGGGGCAGCTGTGTAATTCCCGTGACAGACCTTTGTTCACACATCTCCTGTGGAGGTGCGCAGCTTGTGGTTCAGCAACACTCGATTATTTTAGGGCTGTCACAGGCTGCCAGTTGCTTCGATGCTTGAAGACTCGCAGTAATTAGCTAGAAAATAAACTAATTTGACTTCAAAGGATGGCAATAAGGCTAATTGGCTGGCTGCACCTCTAAGTACAAACTGATCGGTACTAGGTTTTGCAATAACTTTAGGTGTAGTTATTTTTTTGCTTAGGGGAAAAAAAAAATTTTAAGCGTTTAATCTATTTAGAAGGTCCTGCAGTACAGTTACTGAAGCACTGAGCAAGTATCGTATGTAAACCTATCTCGTGTACCTAGTAATCTTAGGTAAATTTAATAAACCTTAAAAAAAATACTACACCAAAATTCACATGAGGCATTTCAGTTTTTAATTGGAAAGATACAGCCCTGAGAGGCTCCAGTGCCGCACAAAAAGTGCCTTCCACGTCACTCGTGCTGTTTATAGGAAGCTAGGGCTGGTGAAGGTGTATTATCGGGGAGAGAATCTGTGGCAATACTGGTTTTCTGTTGATACCTGAAAAAATGACTGGAAGAAAATAAGGAAAGTACCTTAGTGAGAGGTTCAGCTGCCAGTTTGGGATAGCTTGGGAAGAACGAAGAGCTGTGGTATAATTTGAGTGAGACTGGAAGCAGAAGGGGAATTTCAAGTCTGAATCACCCAGGAGAATGAAGTGTCTTGGATAAGTCCTCCTTTTATTGAATATGTATAAATATTTATATTTCCATTTGCATGCATATACAGCTGTTTCTCTTGCATACATTATGAACATAGGCAAGTAGAGATCTGATGCACATACACCCTATCAAGTGTGGGAATTTTTTGTTTTGTTCCACAGAAAAGACCAGAAGAAGCAGAAAGAAAAAATAAACAAACTGTATGTTAAATCTTTGTAATATGAGTTAAAAAAAAAATCAGCAGCTGATTGTTGCCTTTGTTCCTGACCTGCACAAGTATGATACTCCACCCTTTTTAACTTATATTGTAATTAGAAGTAATAAAAAATACTCCAGAAAACCTACCCAGATGAATTTGCAACTTCGTGGTAACTCCAGAATATCTTACTTCTGGGGCAGATCTTACACCAGACGGCTGCTAGTGCTTCAAGGCTCGGTTTAGCCAAACCTGCCTTCGCAAGCCTGATGCGTTCTGAGCGCCTCTTGCTTACGAACTGCAGACGTTACCGGTCCCTTAGTGGCACCAGTCGGGAGCTGGAGGTGCTCCTCCTCGAGCCCAGGGTACAATGCAGGCTGTGCGCGGACCGGGGGAAGGAGGAGCACCCAGGATATGAGGGACAAGCACACAGCTACACCGGCCCCTTAGAGGTGACTGAATTCGCGTTTGCAGGGCAAAGGCCAGGGAGGGAAAGCCAAGAGCCTGCCCTGCATGGAAGGGGACACACTCTGTAAGCATGCCCGTGTGAGCTGTATTTTCATGTCCTGTACTGTGCTTTAAAAAGGATTAAACCCACGTGTACTGTAACAGAAACCATTGCTCCTCTTTTTTGTACCGGTTTTATTCGTATTGTGTCTTCATTACAAGAGAGGTCACTCCGAAAGTACAAATCCGCTGCATTAAGTACAACTTCAACAGTAAGAGCTATCATGCAACCCACTTCAGCTGTGATTCACCCAGTAGTTCCAGTAAGAGGATGCAATTACTTTACAGGAAAGTCAAACAAGCTTTTATGTAGCTATCAGAATACCAAAGGAACTCCACACTATTTTGGTTAACCTAACAGAAATACGATAGGATTTTTACAGGCTTTTTTGCAGATGCTATGGATAAATGGCTTACTAAAGATGCAAGCAAGATGAATCAAATGATCCCTGATGTTTTCCTTTGTTGTTGGTGGTGGTTTTTTTCCCCCCTCCCGAAGTGCTGGCATTGCCAGCACAAGACAACAGGTGATGGTCTGAATTTTGCACTTGCAATAGTTCCAACGTGTGCTTTAAAGACATCTCCACACATTCTGGCTCACAGTCAACTTTATATGTAGGCTCCAAGGAATACAGTAAAACTGCTGTTAATACAGCTAATTACTGGATTGCACATGGAGCTACACAATATGCTCGTTGCCTTCGCCTTGGCTCACAGAAGGGGGAAGCGGGCACTTCCAACACCCTGCAGTTCCCAGCAGGAGACAAGGCTGCCTCAAAATGGTGTCTGCTCCATAATGGACTGACAGACATCCACAATATTTAACTGGACCTTCACCTTCAATTACTTTTTCTGCTTCTTGTAACAGTGGTCTGGGGATGTGCGAAAAGTTTAGTGTAATTTCTGGCTCTAATTCCAGCTGTCTTACAGCTGCATGTAACAGGGAACAGATCTGAGTCACTTACAGCCCAGGAACAAGCGAAGTGACACCACAGAAGTTGATACCGACAATTAAAAGAAAATAATAACCAAAGGGAAACTTGTATGCAGTAATCTTAAAGTTAACAGGCTGAACGGTGGATGATGTGGCTGAAGAGCTCACCGCTGGCCCGGCACTGCCCAGTTTCCAAATGCAAACTGGGGCTGCTGCTCACCACGCTGTGGTTAACCCGTGAGGAGCAAAGCACCAGCGACACAACGGACAGCTCGTGGTGCGGCGTTAGCATCCAGGCCGCGTCCTGTTGGCGCGCCGTCGGAACAGGGAAAGGAGGTTTCACCTAGCGTTACGTACCGCATGCACAAATCCCAGACCCCTCCGGCGAAAGCAGCATTGCTTCGAACAGTGTTCGTCCGTGAAGCCAAGCGCACGTCGGTGAGGCTGTGTGCACACCACTACTGCGTTTCTGTTGAAAAAGAAAATGCTGCCTCTTCCTTTTCGAGAAAAGAGTCAATTGTCTTGCAGACTTCCAGAAAAACATCCTCCTGTGTTCCTTCTGCATCAACCTGTGAAGCAGCAAAAGCCATTAGTTTTGATTAATTTACAAAGAATTACCTCAGAATCTAAACACTGGCACAAAAGACTGGTCCAATATAAAACAGAAGTTCTGTTCCACGTGAGGAGCATTCTAACACAGAGGAGCAGCTCCCGTACACCCTGTTATTCACTGTGTTTCCACAGGTTTATTGGTAGAACTTTCTGCAGGCAAAGCACATTGACCAAATGAGGGAGCTTAAGCTCTTTCTCCGAAGTATGCGTGTTTTTAAGTAAAATTACACCTTTGATATACAGAGCAGTTTCCAAAGATTTTTTTAGAAACTATTTTACTACCTTCCAACAGAAACCGGCCAGAGCGACTCTGCTATCGCACCGTTCATGAGATGAACAGCACCGACTTGTTAATTTGGTTCTTGCCATCCGAAGCGTCGGAGCACGTAACGCTGCGGCTGACCTAAAAGCTCTCTGGAGGTGGGAACGCGGCACCGTTGTGTGTTTCTGGGCGTTTGCAGGTGCAGCCTTGGCGAGTCGGCTCTGGTTTTAGGAGGACCTTTGGGCACAGCGCCTTTTAGTGGTTTTGTCGTACGAGAGCTCACTTTCGCTGAAGAAATTTTTGTCTTTAACGCCCCAAAGTTTCTGTTTTGGCCGGAGGCTGTCCAGGCTGTTCAAGTTATTTTTGTGACTGGACTTCAACAAAAACAAGCCCAATTTACTCTCCCACGCTGAGGAAGAGAGCACTGCATCCTAGCAGAGAGGAGTGATGTCTGCAGCCACTGGTACTTCTGTGTGTTCCCTGGAAAACGTAAGGTAGCACTGAGCTTTTCTGAGCGATGAGGTTCATGCCCAGCCCATGCAGCGAGCGTCGTGCCGGTCACTGCTTGAGGCGGGAGAGCTGCCTTGCCTTCACGGTGCTGACAGAAGCAGCTTTCGCGCCGGCGGTGCGCCCCACGCGATGGCATCTGCTCATTACTCAGCTCCTCTCAACCGCCTGGCGAGAGCCTTGACTCCCCCCTCAAAAGCAAGCTTCCCCACTGCTGCTCTGTGCTCCGTCTTCCGTGCCATGGACTTGCACACATTTAAACGGGCCCATGGCAGCTCTGGCAAACCCTCTTTCTCTGAACTGTGCGCTGCATTTTCACCGCCACACTGCTGACCAGGGTGCCAGGCAGCTGTCAGGTTTGCAGGGGACATTCCTGACCATCCTACTTACTGCCTCTTCTTTGTTCTGCAGGAGAATAACCGGAGTTTCAGACTCCAAAAAATGTATTTTTGAGGCAGGCCATGAAATCCTCCTCAGACTTGGTGCTGGCTGGCAGCCAGCTCCTGCACGGCCTGACTGCACCGCGTGTTCCTCTCGGTCCCTCGGCGCGCAGCCCGTGTGGGAGGCAGCAGCTGCTCCTTGCAGAGCTCCAGCAAGGGGCTGCGTTCACACCCTGTGGCTCGGTTCCGCTCCTGGTGGCACCCGCAGATGCTGCGAAGTCTGGTCCCCTGTTGCGCCCTGTGGGAAGCGCTGGGGCGCCCAGCCAGCCTGCGCCACCCCCGCAGCTCCAGCCTGGCAGCCTCCAGCAGCCCTGCCTGGCTGGGCCCAGTCCCCTCGGACTCGCTGCAAGGGTACCCCCTGGCCCGAGGGCACCACCCTCTCCCCCCGCCAGCCCCTGAAGCACGGTGCTCTGGCTCCCCGGGCTCGCTGCCGTGCTGGTGCTTGCCGACACGGCTGCGTCACGCGAGGCTGAGCTGTGCCCACGCTGGAATATCCTGCGATAAGGCACCAGGCGGTGCCTTAGAAAGGTCCGTTCTCCAACAAGGGCTGCAGGGCTGCTGAAGCTCTCTGTGCCACAGAAACAGAAGGGTTAGGAGCGGGTTACCTACTCGCAGCGAAGAGAAAAGGGGAATGGTGAACCACCCTGGACCTCAGGCCGACTTCCTCCGGTTACAGAAAACTAGCAGCTCCCACCTCAGCTGCTGTAAAGCAGCTTGTTTTGTCTGGCTCCACTGCCGAGACCCCTATTTTCATATGGCTGTCCCACGGGAAACACACAGGGTGAAGGCCACAGCCATTTCAAAGCTCTCTTGCCTCAGTATGTACTTTTATGATCTCTTTAATCCATAAATACCCCTGCACTGGCTAACCGATCTACCCTCTCAGCACAGCTGACTGCCAGGGGCTTTTCAGTGACCTCTTCTAGAACCGGGACTGATACTCAGGTCTAGATCTAGGCAGCTGGGATGAAGAATTAGGTTTTAAGCGTGGAAATTGCTGCCCTTCATGACTGGCTGGAATGCTGACTTCCTCACAGTCACAGTAAAATGTGGATGAGCGTGACTAACGACAGCCCCAGTGCTTCCTGTGCTGGCCTCCTCCAGCATGCGACTTCTACGGGTTTTAGGAAGGAACAGTAGAACACCACTGTGAAAAAAGGAGAAAGCAAAAGCAAAGAAAAAGGAAAAGGAAAAGCAGAATGCATTTTGGGTGAACTCTGTAGGCTAAGCTCCCAGAGCATGTGACCTGCAGCAGTGAAGGCTTTGGACAGCCTCCGCTCTGGATTGCCTCCTTACGTGTTACGCTCACACCCCTTTTCCTCAGCTGGCTTTGAACAGGGAGCTTGTATTTCAGACACCACCTAGGTGTCTTGCGTTCGCTGGGCAGGATCAGTTTTGGTTTGTGTGACTACCGATGCGTTACTCTTCTCCGTTACTTATTACCCTCCCACACACTGTCACTTGAAAAAGGCTTTAAAGGATGAGTCAGGTATTAAAAACAACCAGGTTTTTTCCTCCCTTTCTTCTCAACTGACAGAGGGCTGTATATCCAAAGGTAGTTACATTTCACTGCGTTAAAACACAAGCAGGTGCCTACTAAATTTTCAGACGCACTTTTCTGCCCAGCTGCCTTGGAAATCACTGAGAAATTAACTCAAAACCAACAGTATCTACCTGCTGACTGCAACCACCACAGGGCATTTCATTTCATTTCACTTCACTCGTCTGAAACCTCTGATTCCCACAGACTCAGGCAGCTGGTGGCTTTGTGAGCAGTGCTTTCAGCCATGCCTCTCCAGTACGAGGTCCTTGTTAAAAGCACCCACTCGGTGCCCGCAGCGGCAGCTGGGTGTCTGTAACTGACTGCGAAAGGAACCGCGGAACAGTAACCTGTATCCCCAAAACATGATTTTTTTTTAAAGTTAATTGGAAAGGTAATTTCCAACTTACTGTTAACAACTACTCTACTCAAGAAAAATAGAACACATTTTTCAACCTTAAAAGGACACTTTACATGATAACGTTTATAAAGCTGATTTTACAGAGCTTCATACCCAATAGTTCCACTTCCAGAAGACGGAAGCGTGTTGAGCACTGACATTCACCAGAAGTGGGAACAGACCGTGTACAGACACTGTAAGAAAAACAGTGCAAGCACTGTTCGAGCAATGTACGAGTATTTTCTAACATGCAAACACACAGTGTCAGTCCCCCCAAAAACTAACGACAGGAGAGTACGAAGCACATACCCAGTTCTGACCCACAGACTAGGCAAGTCCCTTAAGGAGGACGTCGCTAGAAGCTTTCAAGAAAAGACTGCACGGTTTGCCATCGCATGGGAGATGGAGCAGAAATGTGCAGCAGGAGTATTAAGGAAGGGCAAGGAGAGTCCACGTCAAGCGGAAGGTGACAGACGGTGAATGCGAAAGCTGTGTGGAAGTGTTCAGTGCAGCTGCATTCTCTTCGGGGCTGTCGCTGCCCTGGTGCACCAAAAGGGAAAGGCCGTGGTAGGCACAGCTCGCTGCAGTGCGGTCTGGGAGATACACAGCACTCCCTTTTCCTTTGCACCGCACTGTGTTGGTGCACTGGGTGTTGGACTGAGCTCTTAACCAGACACATCCTTGCGAGGCAGCTCGTCAAAGAAAACACAAATAAAACCAGATAATTCTTCTTAAGCTTAAAAAGTAAAAGCAGTTTGGGATTTTTTTTCTGCCACTCTAGAGCTTGCCCTCTGTGTGCTTATTGTGGGGTTAGCCAAGGACGCAAATCGGGACCCTCCCTCTGAGTATCCATTTTCTCAGGACTACATCATTTACTCGGCTCTCAGGTCGGGGTACGCGTGCGTAAATTAACTACACGTTTCTCTGCTGGGAATTCTGCAGAGGAGAAAGCTTTGTGAGATGGGCTTTGCGTGTTTGCTACAGCCTCCAGAAAAAAGTCCCCATAATATTTTCAGAAACTATCACTGGATTCTTCTCCTTTTAGGACAAGAAGGATCAGTAGGACTAGATCTTTTTGTAGCTAAATATGAGGGACAGTTTGCTGTGACAGAGCAGAGAAATAAAGAAAAAGAAATATAAACATCCCATGTAAATATGTTTACAGATGTGCCAGCATATACATCAGTTAATTGCACTGGTGGAATTTTTCTTGCTTCTCTGTAAAGTATTGATTAGAGAATAAAAAGAATGCTTTAAATATCACATCCTGAGCAGGCGTGAACCGAGGTAATTCATTGCAATTAATACAACTATGTAATTTATTCCAGCAGAAAGATCTTTCCTGTGTGCAAGGCTGTTTTATTTCAGGACATACACTGTCAGTCTTGTAAATTTAACTAAAGGGTTTTGGATTAACATAATCATTCATCCCAATTCTGAAAGCCCTGATAGAGAAATAAATCCTAATACTTGAAGAAAAGCTTTGAGTATTAATGTTTAATAAGAGATTCTATACAGATGAGGTAGTGACTCAGGATATGTTCTCAGACGCAGGATAAATCTGCTTTTATTCTTTCAATTTGTACTGTGGAACTCAGAAGTTTGTAGATGTTGCAAACAAACAAGGGAAGCATTAGATGAGAACAAACTGTAAAGTGCAGAAGCTAATACAGTTCATAAATGGTGTTGTGTCAGTATTTTCCAAATATTGCTCATATAATGGAACTAAAAAGCAATAACTTAATTAAAAAGGTGAAGCCATTTACCTTGCATAACTGTGCTTTCCTTTCATAGTATGCAATCACAGGCTTTGATGCTTGGTAATAGCTTTCGATTCCTTCCTTGATGGTTTCGGCGTTATCGGAGCGCTGGCTGCTCTCATCCCTCATCAGAAGGCGACTGCTCATGGTTTCTGCAGAGCAGTCCAAGCAGAACACAAGTTTTGGTTCTCCAATCTAGAGACAAAGACAACCAGTAAGTATTCAAACCACTGCCCTGACAAAACTGATTTTGTTTGGATAATTTTAAAAAGAAAAGACACCAAAAAAGTCATCAAGGAATTTATTAGCAAGTTACTTTTGTATTTATCTATGCAGAAATTAGGCTTATCAACAAACACCTCTTATTGTGGCAGCATTGAGAGATCCCTGTATTCAGGACCAAGGCTGTGCTTGGCTGGGCTCTACACATACAGAGAGAGACACAATCTGAAAAACTCCGGCTGCTTGGACCAGCAATCATCAGTTTGCAACTGCTTGATAAAAGCTTGATGCAAACAGCGCTGGACTCATGGAATGCCTGACACAGCTATTTCTCTAGCCTTTGCTTTGTTCAGTCTGTGAAGAGTGTATTTTCACCCAGAGAGTGGTAAACCATCGCTTAGCATTTCAGGAGGCAATAGAAGGAAATGTCCAAATTAAAGTGTGCTCACGTGAAACAGAAATGAGTTGCCACAGATGGGCTCTGGGACACCATCAAATGCTTGTTATTGGGCACATGCACAGGAATACAGGCTGCAAATCACTCTGTCACACACTATTTTATGTCAATGTTTGTGGTGTAGCTCTACATCATCACTAGCCATGGCATCAAGGAAGGACGTGATCCATTTCTCTGCATTTTCAAACTGGTGAGTAATTCCCAAATTCTATGAGAAGCCCACCATTTAGTGCTCTTTGGCTAGTGCCAAATGAGTCATAAGGGAGAGTCTGCCCTTTTTCTACAAAGCAAATAAATATGTATTTATTTATTTTTATTCCCAGGCCTTGGCAAAGATAGTAAATAATTGTCACTATCTACATTTGATTGTAGACATTGCAGTACTTCATGGCTGAAAAAGAACTGGCAAGAAAGAACAAAATGTTCCTTATAGTATTTTAGGAGAGAGCCAAAAGTTCTAAACACAAATCCCTGTCGTTCTTTCCCTGAGATGCTGAAAAATGCTTGTGTCGTTTAGCTTAAATCTTGCAATATGCTCTGTCGTGCACCCTGCTCAGGCACAGCTCCCGCTGACACCAGGTTTTGTCTGAGCAGTAACTGTTGGGCTCAGTCTAAAGGGATAAACTCCACTCTATCAAGTAAAATAGAGGTGTTACACGATCTGAGAAAAGCAGTGTGATAATTTTTCCATGCTGTTATGTATTAAATCCTTCAGTGTATTTTTCCATGTAGTTATGTATTAAAGGCTCTCGGGCTTTTTCTCATTCCTTCCCTTTCTAGCAGTGATTTGGAGAATACCTTTCAGGAAGGAGTTGAAAGGTCTTGAGAAAAGATGATTGTTCTTCACACTAGTGACCATTAGAAATTCATACTTTTACCATGGCTACTGAAAAGAAAGTCCAAATGACTGCTGTACAGAAATTGCCATTGCTACCTTGTGGACAGCCCTTAAAGCAAGAAATACTCTAAAGGTAAATATTTCATGTTGGGCCTTCTGCATTTGGCTTGGTACGTCTGGATTATACTGACCCTCCTACTACCCTAATGACTTGCTAAGAGACAGCTGAAGCCAAGGGATTATGCCAGACTGATCCATGACAGGCTTTCACCCATCCTTTGTTTCCCCACAGCTCAGGAAGCTGTTAATTAATGCCGTTAGCAGCAGCAGGATTGGGTTTGGGGATTAAAAAAGTCAGCAAGGCAGTTCTAACAGCGCCAGAGACTTAGATCGAGAAGTTGAAAAAGAAGTGGGCTTAATCAACGATGCAAACAAATGTCCTTTTTGTATAATTGGACTAGGATGGTGAGGAGTTATTTCCTCCCAGCTCCACATGAGGAATTCCATGGTCTGTTCTAAATTACAACAGAGTAAATGAGGAATGACTCCTTTCGTCAGTTATAGTCACATCACCACCTTACAATGAGGATATAAGGGAGTCTACTGACTGGCAGGATCAGGCAATGGTATCTTGTTTGATAGACTGGGTCTGATGTGCTTTTGAAAAATCTGTATGGTTCTCTTCAAAGTTTCAATGTTGCTGTTCTGTGGAATGCAAAACATTACCGAAATGTCATTCTTCAGAGTTAAGAACTGTAGAAAGTAAAAGTAATTGCCCCATCAGATATTACAGCAATTTTTACTACTGGTTTGGGGTTTTTGTTCCCCAAATTTCTGTTTTCCTGACACAATTTAGCTTAAACAATGCATGCTGAGGGGACACCTGCAGGAAGCTGAGTAAGTCTAATGTATTGGGTCTTTACTTGGTCTCACTGGGTGTCTTCCACCTGGCGATGTGGAACTTATAATTTAATATAATTTTCTACTTCTCAGCTAGAGAAAGACTGATGAGCAAAGAGAGACACACAGCTCTCTAGAATTACAGCTAGGTAAAAGTGCAATTATATCATAGAAAGGAATTGGGCAAAACTGGCTGGAGAAAAAGCTGTTTCTACACAGCTAACTCTATTTAGGGCTGTCACGCTTTTCAGTGTAAGCACTGTTCCCTGTGTCTTCTAAATAGAACAGCTCTTTGTTAACAAGTACAATGCTTTTTACACAGCATGTACATATGTAGCATTATTCATTTGCACTTTGCTGCCATTAATTAATAAAGCCTGATGTCTACATCTTTTCATTCAATTACAATGTAGGAAGAACTTCTCATCGCCCTTTAGAAACAACTGCAAAGAATTATCTCCGTAATGACTCACTTAAAAACACTTCACAGACTGGCTGAGCAGCTTACAGCCAGCCAGCTTCACCCTGCGAAAACTGATGTGGACATGCGGATACAACATGGATGACTTGGCACATTCAAAGTTATCACTTGGGATCCTTGTGTTTGACTCCAAGTGCCAAAGGCAGCTCGGGGCTACAGGATTGTTTGCTGCTATGGTGTCTGAGGGAACTGAAAGGGGCTCTGCTTTTGCCCTGGATGCATCAAGACCTGTTTGCCTGGCACTGCCTCAGCCAGGATGCTCCAACCTCCAAGTCCTACTTTGCAGCATACGCCAGCGTTCACAGGACATGGCACGTACGCCTGCCAGAAAGGCAGCACTGCTGAAATAGCTCCTCCTCCTGCACAAAATGAAAGAATTCTCCAATGTCTTTTTACTAGTCTGTGGCCTTTAGTAAAGGCACTAATAGATCAACATTTCTGTGAATGGCTTCTATAGCAAATCCTGTTGCCCATTATTTTGTCCAGCTTCTGATGCCTAAGTCTTGTTAGGCTTTTGTGACAACCAACTAAATAAAGCAGCTAAAGGTTCACAGAGAAAACAGGGGATTCATTAAATTTTATTACCTTTCAAACTTGTGTAAGACATTGGGGAATGTAACCTAATAGAATATATACTTAACTGTTTCCTCTAGTTCACCGCTTCTTTTCTCTTAAACCCTGGCAAATTCATTCACAGGGCTTACACAGAGTATTTTCTGCAGATTGAGAAATGTACAGCTGAGACTTCTCAGTAGGTCTTAGCACATACACAGAAATCGATAACTCTCTGAACTGCCACGCAGTCACTTGCGAAACGCTCTTTTTATGGCTATGCCACCTGTTACTCATCATAAAAAACAAATCCGTGGTTTGCTGTTTCAAAGTGGCAGCAAGCTTTAGCAATGGAAAGAGAGATTAACTGTGAAGGTACATGCTTTCACGAACCTACATCACATGCTGCCTGGTGAGATTCTCATGAGAAGTACAGCAGCCACCCACTAGAATTAGAAAACTAATTCTAAATATGGTGTTTTCCTCTACATGTGAATTGTTCCCAGTTTATATTAAATTTGGGTAAAATCAGCTGGAGTTGCTATATTGATGGGGTGCCAAAGCTTCAGCGCTCAGCCAGACAACGCTGTTGGATTGGCTCTGTACATTGCAATCTGCTAAAGATGGAGACCCAAGCAACATCAGAAGTCCAGTCCTATTGTAAGAGGGGACAGAACAGTGTTACGAATATACGGTCACCTTGCTCTCAAACTCTTCTGCTTCTTTCAGCTCCCGAGGATACCCGTCGATCAGGAACCCTTTTGTGTCCCCTAGCTTGGAAACCATGGCTTCCTTCAGCAGCTCTAGGACAATACCCTGCATTGGAAAGAAAGGGAGTTACTTGGTTAATTAACAAGAAAGACAGAGACCCTTGGTTTTTACACTGACTTTAGTCCTATGCCCTTGAGAACTCCCTTGTTTTGCTAAAAGCAGGTCCTGTGAATGCAGGTGGTGTTCTTGTCCTGCAGGTAGCAGGGCACCCTACTTTTTATTCTCTCAGGACCAGCTATGCTACACAAACCTAGTGTTGCAGCCCATCCAGGAGTTCCCAAAGTGTCCTCTAGATAGCTGGGAACATTTCAGAGTTTCAAAATTAATGCTAATACCTGTGAAGCTTTGGAGCGCTGCTGCAGCAGTTTCCAATCTGACTGCACTTTGCTACATCATTGATATAATTTTATTACATGGAAAGTGATAAGAGACCTCATCTGACCAAACACACCAAAGAGCAAAGCAATTGAAATCAAGCCACGGCACAGCTTTTAGCCTCCCCTGAGCAGCACTTCCCAGTGTCTAACTGCAAACACACCCTATGATCTAGCTGCGCTGGCCAAAGACCCACCCGGAGCTGGGGCTGCGGACCTGCCGTGTAAGAGCCAAGTCCAGCTGAGAACAACACGCTTTGTCTTCAGTCTCCATTAAACTACAGTCCAGCTACTCTGGGATGCCAGCCAGCTCTGCGGGGAGCTGTGCAGGTATTGTAAATCAGAATAGCTGCCAGGAGGACCAGCTCTGAATCTGAAATGTGGAGCTATGAAATGGACATAAAGTTTGTTTCCTGTACTTATATTTTGCAATGCATAGCGCAGCATCTGTCTCGCTGTATTTCATGACTAATTTGTTGGCTATGTGAGTCTGAAACGTAAAGAAATATTGGCACAGAAAGAGGAAAGAAGTGCCACGGGTCTGGCAATGAGGAAACTTCTCCCTCAAGTTGCAGATTAATTTTACTTACGTGGGAATCATCAGCTCTAGTCTCTTACTTCCACCCTTTTAGACAATCTACCTACCACTGCCTTGGTTGAACCATTAGGGCCCCAAATAAAACGGTCGCTTACACCAGGCACTGGTTCACCGCATTCCACGACGTCTTTGATCAACGTGCTTCTCTCTGAAAATGACGATAACTCATTTTGGAGAAGGTCACCAGCAGACAGGTGAGTAAATCCGTATTTCTTGGCTAACCATTCGCATTGGCTACCTTTGCCAGAGCCAGGCCCACCTTTGTGAGGGAAAAACGTCTAGAGTTAGAAAAGAATAAATATCTGCCTTTTCTCAAACTATTGCAACCAAGACCATGGGAGGAAATTGATGAGACTGCTTATTCTGCCCTTTTTTTTTTTTTTTTTTTTTTCCCCAAGGACACTCTATACAGCATAAAAAGTCATACTTCCCTTCTGGTACACCACGCTGCTGACTCAAAAATGTGTACTGAGGTGGAAGGAGTCACAACAGCGTGAAATCTCTTGCAGAAGATAACCTGTTCCTGAAACACCGTTACCACGAAAGGAAAAACATGAAACAGCCAGCAGGGAAGGGTATTTGACTCAGGACACGTTCAGCCTGACAGCCGCACCAAGTACGAACAAACTGATGTTCACTGCGCCTTGTGACTGAAGTGTTTTGCCCCCGTTTACGGACCGGGAAGGTACAGACAAAGAGCTGGTGAAACCTGCCCCTGCTGCGTGGGGTGCACGTCGGTGTGCTGTAGCCAAACCCTTCGGCGCTGGGGCAGACCTCAGAGCAACCTGTCACTGTGCTTGCGCCCTGTCCCTGGGGCTGCAGAGCCCCCGGGTGCTGCTCTGCCTGCCGGCAGCCCGGCACCGGCTGCTACTCTACATCCCCGGCCCTGCTCGCCCGGAGAACCGCCGCCGACGCAGGCCCCGAGCCGGGCCGCCGGCCCCCGAGCCGGGGCAGCTCGGCTGGCGGGGCGCTCAGGTGGCGCCGGGGGCTGCTCCACAGGCCGAGGGCAAGGCCCCGCAGCTGCAGCCCGGTGCTCGCTCCTCCGGAGCCTGAGGCGGCGGGGAGGGCGGGAGGGGAAGGCTCGGGCGAAGGCCGCAGGTGTCCCGCCGGACGCGGCGCCTCACGCCTCCTTCGACAGGAGAGCTGCGGCCACCTCGCTCCAGAGCCCCAGAGCTCTGCCGCTGCTGGGCGCCTCTCCGGCCAGCGCCCTCTCCCTGGGGCCGTCCCGGAGGCTCTGGGTGCCTCCTCGCTCTGCTGGTGCCGGCGCTGCCCCGTCCCACCTCCTCCATGGAGGCGGCTGCTTGTCCCTCCTCACCCTCAAGGCCGGCCCTGTGGGACGCCGAACAGCAGCCGCCCCGGCCCGGCGGGAGAGACGGGCGGCCCACGGAAACCGCTGGAAGCGACTTCTCGGGCATCCCGCTCGTCTGGCTGCGGCCCCGGAGCTGCCGGCGGGGCTGAGGTGAGCGCCCGGGAGGGCCGAGGGGCCGCGCTGGTGCCGGGGTGAGGCTGAGGCGGGGCCGGGCAGGGCCGAGGGGCCGCGCTGGTGCCGGGGTGAGGCTGAGGCGGGAAAGCAAATCTCTGCTCTGGCAATACCAGGACGTGGGGAGAAGCTTCCCGGTGTGTAGCAGCATTGCTACACTTTTTGACGGATCTGACCAGCAGATCTGCTGCAGTAGGAGGTAATTACACCCTTGCAGGGAGACAGCGCTCACAAACCAGGAGAGGAGGAGGCAAGGCCGAGGTAAGAAAACCCACACCTCTTTTCAACAAAGTTTTTTAAGCATGTGACTTGTGTGTTTGGGGCCTGCAAATACGACTACACAGCTCTATTATGTGGATTTAAGATCCTAGAAAATAGGTGATTTTCCTTTTTGTTTATCTGTCCGTGAACAAATACAGGAATAACATGTTTGCCATAGAGTGAGTTTGGCACCGTCTTCTCCTGACTTGAACTTTCTTCTAACTTTTGCATTCAATTTAAGAAATAATTGCTCCAGGCATATAATTTTCAGAGGTTTTACAGTACTGTAGCTGAGAATAAAAATTGGGTCATAAAGCAGCAGCACCCAAGGAACAGTTTTGTCTGCTGTAACCTGGAGTGTTATACTTCAGCTTCACAATTACCAGCCCATGGTGTGAGAATCACACTTGTGCTACAGTTTTAGCTAGAAACATCTTCGTCACACTCTCGTTTTCTTGACAATGTGGGTTACACGTTGTTCTTCTGTTGCTTTAACAAGAAGAACATTATTCTTTTGTAAAAGCGCCAACTGAAAGAAAACAAGGAATAAATAGGAGTGGCTACAGAGAAATAGATGCAGAGAAATTATAGGGAAGTTATCTGTAACGAGACCGTTAAATATCTGCAGTGGCAATTTTATTTCTGGTCTGTTTGGGTTTTTTAGATTAGTAAGTGTGTGTGTGTGCATGTGCTTGTTTACACATTCTTCTCCTGGCCTTGGGTACAATAGCAGTGCCGTAATTTCATCCTATTTATTTGGTGTATATACACAGTATTAGGAAAAAAAACAGCTATCAAGACAACTTTATCCTGTTTCTTGTATAACTGTTTCTCTTCTGAATGTAGAGCAAACCAGAAATTTTGTAATGTCCCTTCATATACTAAATAAGCTAGATCTTTTTCTAGAAATAACAGTACAAGGGCAGGTTTTGGTTGTTTATAAATATTCAGAAAGTTGATGTGTTTCTATAATACCTTTAGCTGTTAGTATTTTAAAAGAGAACATTGTCGGAATGACAAAATATACAGGGCATACACTGTACTGAGAATTACTATGCCTCTAAAACATTAATTAAAATTTACCATGTTTATTTTTTATAGAAGAGTTTCAACAAAGCTGAGATTAAAATGCTGAGCTCTTTAAAGAGGAGAAGACATAATTAAATAACAGTTATGTGCTGAAAATGGTAATTTTTATGGCCACTGCTGTTAGTTTAGTGTCATTTGATGAGCAGCAAAGCATCCTACTGCTTGACAAATGCGTATGAACCACTTTACAAAGTCTTGCGCTTTCTCATCAGTGAGTGAGACTGGGTTCTTGCTTGGCCTGACCTAAGAGGCTGAACGCCCCCAGGAAACTCAGCGCTGAGGGCCGCACGCTTCCTCGGCATTTATGCCAGTATTAATTCACATGCCTGGAGTTCAAGTATTAGTTAATGTCTTGTCTCCTTCTGAAGGCCAGTATTTAATGTGATTGAAAAAGAGCTATTTAGGTGGGAAAGAACGTGAAAGTGCATTTCCTTACTAACTAGATACTTCCTTCCTGCTCAGGGTATAGACTGGCAGGACTGCTACGTAAGCAGCTTTAACAACAATTTAACCCTGCAGTCATGAGGCTTACTATCAATTTTTAGTGTTGCAAAAACTGTATTTCGTTCTTTCAGAGTGTCTCTTTATTAAATCTATGCATTTTTCTTTTTTTAAAAAAGGAAAAATTTAATAATTTACTTGAAGAAAGTATATAATGTATCAAAAACTAGCACAAAGACATTTTCAGTTACAAAGGCTTCACTGCAACTTGTTATGTCCAATGATAGGACAAGGGGCAATGGGTGCAGGCTGGAGCACAGGAGGTTCCACATGAACATGAGGAAAAACTTTTTCACTGTGAGGGTGGCAGAGCACTGGAACAGGCTGCCCAGAGAGGTGGTGGAGTCTTCTGCCCTGGAGACATTCAAAACCTGCCTGGACCAACCCCTAACATTCTGTGATTCTGTGAACCTGAGGCATTGAAAAAGCTAGTGAAGTTTTCCCAATGGCTTAATTGTTAGGAGAAGGAAAATATGTCCCCACTTTTGTTGTGAAGGTGTAAGATCCTTTGTGAACGCTGTCATTTTTTCTGTATGCCGTCGTCTCTTCGTCTGCCTACGTGTATTTTGGAAAAAAATTTGTGTTAACCAGTGACAGACTGATTCACAGTAACCCGCTGTTCAGAATAATCATGGTGTCTTCCAGTTTTCATATATGATGTGAAGATAAAGAGTTAAAGCCTAGAAAATGGCCAGAG
Source organism: Leptosomus discolor (assembly GCF_034619465.1). NCBI lineage: Eukaryota > Metazoa > Chordata > Aves > Leptosomiformes > Leptosomidae > Leptosomus > Leptosomus discolor. The sequence continues at coordinate 85,596,103 of NC_141393.1, forward strand.
GAATTATGAGTGTGCTGTGACCTGTAGGAGAACGACCAGCAGTTCTTCAATGTTAGTGTGCTTTTGTATCATGCTAGTATTGCTAAGTGCAGTACATCTTGCTTTAAAGCTCATTCATCAATTTAACAACAAGTTGCAGATTACGAAATGAAGCACGTTGTATCAGTCAGTGAGATTGTTCTTGGAGACTGAAGCCTTTGTGTGTCCCTTCGTGCTTTCTGATGCAAATGGTAAGCAAGTATCTGGAACCAGGGTACGAGACAGAGCACAGGCGTTAAGTGCAGTTCCATACATTGCTTTTCTGCTGGCCAGGCTGGATTAAAAGGTCTGTGTGTTCCCTCAGCGCAGTTTGCCCTTCCATTATGCTGATTGAGCTGCCTGTGAAACGGTGTAAGGGGATCTTCTGGTCAATAGCTTTCTGGCAGCAGTGCTGACTTAGGTGGTCACCTTTCCCCATTTAATTACTGACTGCAGAAATGCTTCACCGAGAGCCCTTCAAGGGGAGAAACAGAGTAGTCTCAGTGGGCAGGGAGAAAGGACAATTGCCCAAGCAGTGCTTTGGAGTGTTTCACAGCAGCCTGCCTCAGGTCAGTGAAAGATCTCAGCCTGCACCGACGCTCTCACACCTGCTCTCCTCATGCCCCAGCCCACGAAAGGCCACAGCCCTCGGCGTGCGACCCAAACGCGCCGGCCTGGCCCAAGCACAGCATCACCAGCAGCTGAACCGCTGCTGCTGGAGGGAGCCGGGACTGCTGCTGCCGGGGAGCAGGGACAGGAACAAGTAACTGGAGCAACTTGTGAACCAGCTCTGCTGCCAGAAATATTAATAAAGCAGAAGTGTCATACAGACAGACTGGGATGTCTCTATTTTAAACTTGCCAAATCTTACGAGTTTATCATATACCAAAATACCATGAGCATTTACATAAAACGCCAGCAGCAGGATTTACAAGAGTACCGCTGATCGTTTTAAAACGTTTCAGTTTCTAGGCCTGATTTTCATAATGAGTATCATCCATGTATCATGGAAAAGTGCTTGCAGGGGAAACCTAGCTGCACAATGGACCCTCAGAAGTCAGTACCGAAATCAAAGTAACCCCAGTCAAGCTATGATTTTGGAGGATTTGATCAGTTTGGAAACTCTATCAATGCTACGTGGTTTATTTATACAAATAGAAGTAAGACTTTGCTTCAGAATATGGCATTTGAAGGCTTCTCCTCTGTTGTTCTGTATGATTTTAGTCTGAGTGAAACCATATAGGAATGATGACAAAACCAAAAAACCCTCAACTTTTTTTTTTTTTCTCTGAAAGATGATTTTAATCACAAAACAACCTGGAGCACATGTTGGCAGAGTGATGCGATGTCCTGGGACATCACTGAGTTTTCATCCCTCTTAAAGAAAACAGGGAGTTAATTTAATGGAAAGTCAGAGAAAGCAGCCTTCCTCAGCTTCTACAGTCAGTGCTTGGACTGACTGGGGTTTTCATTACCAGCACTGCTCATCCTGTGCCTATCTGACTGGAGAAGGAGCTGTACTACAGGTACTGTAGCATAATTCAGGTTGGAAGGGACCTTGTCTGGTAAAACCCTCTACTCAAAGGAGAGCTAAATTCAAAGTTAGATCTAGTTGTTCAAGGTCTGACATCCTTGGACAAATAAAGACTTTGAGATGTGTTTGGGTTTTATTTTTGTACGCACAAGAAGCTAGTGTCTGCAGCTGGTCACGTTTTACCTGTAAGTGTAGGTGGGGACAATATCTTCAGAGTGCCAGCTGCAAAGCTGCTCTTACACTGAGCTTAAACCTTTATCAGCCTTGGTCCATCAGCAAGAATATGACAAGGATTCTGCAGAGGAAGTTGGTCACACTGACCTTGTTTTAAACACCACAGTTCAGGGTAAGCAGGGAGTTTGTCTCTGATCCAAAGCACAGAAAGGTTTCTGAAAACTTCCTGATTTGTTTCAGCCTCAACCAAAGCCAAATGTGGCTATGTTTTATGGAGCTCCTACAGAGGACAGGGAGGGATACTGCTCCCAGTAACTCCTTTATGTACGACATCTTTCTGGGTGTGATATAGAGAGTATCACATTAGTTAAGAATGATCAAATCATAACTTGTTCATTATGGATTAGATTTTACTTTTCATGTTGCCCTGGTGAAAAAGGTTTTTTTGGTTGGTGGGGTTTGTTTGTTTTTTTTAGTGACTGGCAATAAGCACCTAAGTTTTGAATATTAGAGCATCACCCAAATTTATCTTTACACCTGTTTAATTTTTTATTTTTCTCTTGAATTTTACTTTACAGGCCAAATTTAACTTGGTTTTGCCTCTTTTTATTACCCTGCTGTTATCGCCCATGTTTTTGACTTGCTGGTTCTATGCCGCTGCTTTGATGTCTGGAGAAAACATCGACATTGTTTCTTAATTAATCTGAGTTGACTGTTATTCCAATTAATTCCTACATTAGCTCTAATGTAAATCTTTGCTAATTAGGTTTTTTTTTCTTTCTCTTTTTGGACAATTTTCAAGGGAAATTAGTGGGGGAGGGAATCACTTGTCTGCTTTTTTCCCTTTCTCTTATAAACAGTATCTCATCAGCTATGGCAGATGGTGTACTTACTTCAGCTAGTTTGTAAACTACTTCAAACGCACGTCTTTAGAACCCTAGTCTTAAAACATCTTTGTAAGTATCTTACTATTTCCTCATTGAATTAATCTATGTAATGAGTAAACATTCCTAATGACACCTGAGACCGGGAGCTTTTCCCATTCAGTATCTACAGCAGCATGCTGCAACCCGTCTTCTCTGCTTTCCTTCTAGTCAAGGTACCATGGGCTGAACGTTTCTAGTGCTGTCCACTGCAATGGCGTACTCGCCCACTGAGAGTCTGTGGTGCTTTTTTTTTTTTCTTTCCCCCCCCCCCCACCCGTTTTGTTCCGCTCCTGTGAGGCTTCTTCAAAGTCTTCTGTTGGCCTTGTACAAGTCACAGTGATCAGACTTCAGCTCTTGACTGAATTGAAACCCGTATTTACAAAATTTGTTTCACAAATGAAGAGATGGAAAGACCTGATTTTTTCACCTAAATCTCAAAATTCTGAGTTATAAATCCAATCTAGTAGCGTTTTAAATAAAGCTGGTGAGGCAGCTTTGCTGCAGGAGATCACACAACACTACTGTAACTGCACAAGAACTACGGTCGTTCTGAACATGTTCCTACTCAAACAGCCCTCCTGCTCTGAGCTTTACACAACTGCTGCCAGCATGGTCAGAACCAGGTTAATATTAATAACATGATGTTAGGTCCTAACTCCCTCTCAGAAGACTAAACGACCATTAGCAGCGTAAATACTCTTAACCAAACTGCTCTGGTAAACTCTGAAAGAAACCACAATCCAAACCAAACAACATGGGGATTTTCAAATGTAGCAGTTAGATTAGGAATCCTACTTACCAACCACAAGAATTATGTTGGATTTCCTCAGATCTTCTGAAAAGTCTAAAATGAAAATAAAAATTCTTTAGTTAGCAAAAGCTGCTAATTTTGATCTTGGCTACTTTCCACACTGAACTGTGTAACACTGCTGCAAGGTGATCTGATTTTATTAAATTTACTGTAATGCTCTGCATTCCAAAAGGAGCTATTATCCACAAGCCTATTTATCTCCCAGTTCTCACTGCAGACATGCTAAAAATATTTTACCTGAAAATTAGACCTTGCACATACACATCAGTTCCTTAAAAAAGACAAAGAGGAGAGAAAAAAGAGAAGCAGATGCATCTTGATGTAACAACATGCCTCCTGAGCCACTGCATTTTTCTCTGAATATGTTACTACATTATAATCGCTATAGAAGTTTGTCCACATCCTGTTCAGATTTTTTATTTGGTTCACTACATCTGAGATGTAGTTTTAAATTCCCCTGAGCCTTGAATTCAGCCAAATAATAATCATCTTAGCTGAAATCCAGGAATTACTTGTTACTTTAGCACCAAAACTACTGTATGTGCTACAGCTTTGCCTTTTACTGAAATCATATTTTTAGAGAAAGCAGTTTCTTGTAGTCTGAGTCCCAGTCATTAGCCTGATGATACCGGTACAGAAGGCAATCTTGCACCATCTGAGCCTGCGGGAATTTTATCATGTCTTTGACTTAATCACTTACAAGACACACTAATTTACCACATACAATTTTGTTTTTTATTATGTAGCATGTACATCTTATTACAGAGTATCATTAGCCACAAAAGGTTTTGATTAATCCTTTCGTTCCTCTTAGACTCTCAGCAGCTCTTCCTTTACAGCAAGCTTTTCGTAACTGTCAGGTTCTGAAAACACCTATGGGACCTGATGCTGATTAACAGTAATATTTTCTAATATTTTGGATCCACCGGCCTAAAGAGTGTAGAAATGTCTTTTACAAGCTTTAATTTGCATTCAAAGAGAATTCATAGGATAAAACTCTTTCAGACATAACTTTCACAATATAAATAACCTGAATTCACTTTACCTTCTAAGTAACTATTTAAAGACAAGGGGAAATCAAAGGCTTCAACATCAAATGGCAAATGACACTGAAAAACAAACTCACCTCCTGTGCTCTCATAACCGGAAAAACTTGACTGATCCTCCTCCTGTTAATTAAGCAATTGACAAATTGAAATGGATATGCTGCATAGTTTGCATTTCTTCTCGTATCTGCTTATCTGTATATCTCAATATCTTCTCCACATTCTAACCTCTCAGTTTTCATCTGTGTTGGGATACGGTTAACAATGTCACAGAAACAATGTTAGTTCTGTTTCAGTTGGTAGAACATGCGCATGGAGAGCCCAAGAGAACTGGAGATGATTAACTAGCCCATACTGGTTGTGCGAGGAACAGTATTTTCAGTGTTGAACTGCACAGTTCCAGCACGACATACACGCAACCAGTGTGCATGCTGAACTGCTTCCGAAGTCAATACTGTACGATAAGCTACTAGTAGTGGAAAGGCAATATTGGAGTAAGTTCTAGAAGTGAGCTACAATATAAAGATGAAATTAGTCTTTGGTCTAAACCAACGTGAATGTGTTTACCTTCAGAATGCTACAAGTAGTTACGAAGGCTGCTGAGCTACAAAGAAGGATTACACCAGGGAAACGGGGAACTTGGCATGTTTTTTCCCCTGATGCTTGGCCACTTAGAATTATTTTGTCACATACTGTGTAGTACAGCCAATGAGGAGTTACAAATACCAGCCAGCAGGAGTGTCAGAGGGGGAATCCTTTGTTGTTCTTACAAATCAGAATTACATATATGCTGGATGTAGTCTAGGTTATGTAGGGTCAATATAGTCACACCACCAGTGCTTTATTCTAGTCTATAAAATATCAATAATGGCACCGACAGTAACATTCTTGTATTACATCATCAGGGCGTAGTATCAGCATGGAATACACGATGCTAGTCCTCTCAAAGTAACATGGGGTTATCAAGCTGTGGTTGCTGACAGCTCTGCTTCAGCACGCTGTCAGAGCTAGCGGCTGTTCGGGATCCGCCCAGCTGCCTGGCCAGACGAAGTGGAACGACCGGCAGGGTGGACAGAGCGGTCAGCTGCCGGCCGGCCTCCTTCCCAGGGTTCTCGCACTACCCCTGCAGGTTTCTCCTGGTGTCCCCTTTATCCCTGAAGCAGAAGTGCTCTTCATTAGCCTGCAGTACCATTACATTGGCTACACAGAATGTTTTCATTTTTTGATTCACAGTAATTCTCAGCCTATTACACTGCAGCGGGAGAACTGCCATCTTAAAAAAAAAAAAAGGCAAAATTTAAAAAGCAACTGGATCCACTAAGTTTCCAGGAAAGTATTTCAGGAAAAAAGTCTTCAAAGAAGAGACTAATCTCTTTCCGACAATTCAAGTGTCAGTATTAACCCTACATGCTGCTTCTTTGATGTAATAATACCATAAAATACGTGACCCTGCAAAGGATGTATTACATGTAAAAGGCCTGGTTTTAGAATCAGCTTCTTATCGTGCTTTTGAAGGTTTAGGGATCAAAATCATTTTAGGCACAAAGTTTAGAGTAAAGTTTCTTTAAAAATGGAGATCACAGTCACAAGTTTACAATCAAGTGGAAGAGGCATTACTTCTTCCAAGCACTGCTCTCTCTTCTCCCCTGTGACTGCAGAAGGAAAGCCTGGTGGGCTGCTCAGAGCAGCAGGGGCCAGTAAAGGCCAGTTTAAGTCAGGAACAGTTCTAGTATTTTAGACTTGCTTTTCTGGTACAGAAATATTGTTTTCAAAATAATGGCTTTTTTTTCCTCCACTTTTTTTTTCCAAAGGGCATCTGTTTCATAATTCTGTAAGACAACTCAGCACACAGCTTGATGTGAGTGGGACCACCAGCCCTGCTGAATTTCCATGACAAAATAAGCTTCCCCGTATTGCAGAGAGTAAGTTACTCCATAAAACCATTTTTTCAGATAGAATTGAATAGTACCCAGCTGGGGCAAAAAGAGGTCCTGAAAGCCTGGTGTCGAGGAAGCTGTAAGAAAAGCTAGGAGGAACAAATTAGAACAGTTGGGCTACGATTAATTTGGCTTTGATGACAAGGTGTTTCTACCCAGTTTTCACTATTCTACTCTGAAACTCGACTTAGAACCGTTTCCCTTCACCCCTTTCCTCCCAATCTCCTCAAAAGTACAACCAGTTTTTCTGCTGATCTGGGCGAGGAGCTAGATCTGCTGTTCGCTGTGCAGTCCCTTGTGGAGCGTGGCAGAGACCAGCACCCTGGTTCACAGCAGTCCCCTCATATTGACACCTGACAATAGCTATTTCTGACTGTGTCCCTCCAGCAAGTCGGTCTCTCAGCTGTGAACGAACGGCTTAACCTGTATCGGCCCGAAAGACTGCTCCCCCCGGTCACCGAAGTGCTTTGGGAAGTAACTGTTTGATTTAGCAAGTGACCTCGTAAGGAAAAGTCCCACCAATTATGAGATGGCTAATAGTATTTTACACCACATTGCCATCAGGGATAGAGCGACTTGTCAGAAGTCTGAATAAAATGTGTCAGGCACTTTTGACCACTATTTTGACTTGGCAGCAGAACAGTCTCTGTATCCTTGGTATAGCTGTTTCCATTTAGTTGAAAGCAAGGTGAGGAAGATTATACTCTTTATGTAATGAGCTGTGAAGAACGGTGGGTCATCTGTAGTTTCTGGTGCCTTTAAAGCCAGGTTATATCTACAAACGTTATCTGGATAATACCAATTGGTGGGGCAGAGCTGACCATGTAACTGCTTCAACAATACCAACAGAACATCAAAATGATTGCTAAATAGACAAGTTTGCTACCTGTAAAGAATCTCTTACCTGACATTTGCCTTTACAGTTGGAAAATGCAGGCTTCTGACTGTATTGTGACCTCCTGTCATTTAGCTCATTGCTAGTACATATCTGACTAGTAGTGGGTACTTCACAGGTTTGTGAGTTTAAGTTACTGCCTGCCATTGCTAGGTTGTGAAGTAATTTCCATAATAAAAAAAAGGCGTGACAGTAAGTCACAGCAAATAATGAGGAAATGATACAGAATTCATCCGATCTTTGAGTTTTCCTACTAATGAATTAGGACTCTTAAGTCAATTGCTTTAAAGCAAGCAATACAATATTTATTTTTTTTTTTATCTAATGATGGGACATTTTCTTCATTAGGATTTAGCAACAGCTGTTGTGAATGTTTGTTACCTGACGAAATGAGAAAGCTTTTCTGTAACCCGTTAATAATCTCTGCTCCAGTCCTTGGGGTTTTTTTTGTAACATGGAAAAGAAAAAAAGGTTTCTTGTATCTCCTTGTTGTGCTTGACTGCTTCTTGAAAATAGTGGTGAAAAGTGCCTGACACATTTTATTCAGACTTCTGACAAATATAACAAGAGTTCCTCCTAGAAATTTGCTGAAGAAGATAAATAATGATGGATGAAGGAGAAAAGAGGCAGCAGTGAGACTGAATTTAAAATACAGCATGATTGTTGCCTAAAATTATGCTCAATTTTCAAGATTGCATTTGAGAATGTAAATATTCAAAGGAATGTGCCAGCCACAAATTATTTAAACAAATAAAAACTACACGTTTCTCTGCCTAAAAATATTTGTTGAGACTTGAACTTAATGTGTAAGCAAAAAAAACCCAACAAAAAAGGCAGCACAGACAAACATAACTTCAGTGCAGCATGACATAGTGCCTACAGTAGGAAGTACAGGCAAGGACTGTTGGTAGTTGCATCATGGCGATCTCATCAGCCCCCCCTTAACAGGAATGCAGGTATATGGCCATCGATTTCTCAGCACACTGTGGCTATGTCATTCTCCCATGCCATACTCCTCAGGTATGCAAAGCACTTGTGCTCCTGTAGCGTTTTATTTCTTCCAAGAACAGTTCCCCATCAATCTTCCTTGTACTCCCTTTGGGAACAGAGGCGAGGGCATTATTTCCATTTTCGCAGAGACATTAGGTGACTTGTCAATGTAAACACAGTTACATATGGAAGCAGAACTAGGCTTAGGAATTAGATTTCCACTTTCACCTCTTTAGCCTGTAGTATATTTACTTTGAACTTTTAGTTCTAAATAAAATAACATTAAATGAAATCTCAGATGTTTGCAGATGATGCTTCTACATCTAATACCCTTAAGATCAGCTTTATCTCTCAATTAAATAAACTCTCTCACCAATTAAGAATAGTGTAGGGAATCAGCAGGCAGTACGAGATGTCTGTTGAGCACCATCTGGATATACAATTTGTCTGCTTCAGCACAGTCCAGCCTGTCACAATCTGTCTGGTTTAAGAGTTTGATGTGTTTGCAATTGGACTGAATAGGCATCTACCTAATCACCGAGGATGGTCTTTCAGATTAGATGTATGAGCCTCCATTTATGAAAACGTAGCTGTCACTGAGTGGTGTCCTTACATAAACTGCAGACATAAAGAGCCTGAGCAAGTCTTAGCGAGGCAAAGTTAAGCATCGGAAGAAATCAGGGCTACTCAGAGCTCAGTTGTGGAATTTGTCTCCTAACCTCCTGTTTTCTCCCTGTAAGAGCAAATGTTTGGTTTTCATGAGATGTGCTGGGTGAGCGGCAGGTTTTATGTATGGGCAATGGTCCCTGGGAATGAATTTTATGAGCCATACGGTTGCTTGCCATTAAATTTGATTTATGATTCAAATTACGTTTGAGGCTGAGCTGCTTTCTGCAAGCTGAGTGTTAAAGTATGCCTCTGGAAAGCAGGGGTGGCTATGCTCTGACCTCCTCTGCTCCAGAACTAACGAATATGTGTAAGTAAGATAAGATACGGTATGAATGCATTCAGACGTCAAGGCTTTTTCTTCCCCCGAAAGGCATAGCTTCTTATGCAGGTCATACTCCTCAGCAGAGTGGAGTTATTTGTGTCAAAAGGGACCAATAGTAATTAAGATGAGAGAACAGGGCTAATGTTATTTGAGGTGATTTTGTTTGTTTGGATTGCATACAACTAGAAAATGAAAAAAAAAATCCGTGTTTGTAATAGCATCTACAAAATGCTGACAGAATATCAGATCGCTATGATTCCCTTTTACTTGTGGGTTTCTAGCAAGGGCAGGGATCTCTATGCCATTATTCTTTGAAAATAAACCTTATTATCAGTTCTGAAAAAAACCCACCCCAAATTTAGACCTATACAGAGGTAGAGATTAACTCGTTTTTAACGCCTGTAAACCAAGATTGAGTTATCTGACTTTTAAAGATACACAATGTTTTTTTCAGATTTTTCATTCTTGTTCTTCGATAGCATAAAGAAGAACACCTATCAGTGTTCAGAGGGGAAAAATCACAATCTGTTTGCTGTAGTGTGGGGGGTTGGGTTTTTGTTAACTTCTGTAGGGTTTTTTTAATGACAAAAACTACATGTGATTATTAAGCATGAAAATGAAAGCGGAATTTATTTAGTTTCATATTCATTTCCATACACTGGAAAATGGGAAAAAATTTCAAACAAATTAACTTTTAAGGGCAAACTTAACAAGCAAGGTATGCAATGAGAACAACCCTCCCAGCAGGGTAGCCGGATTTTACATGATCAGAGCAGCATAAGAGTGTTCTGGTGAACCAAACACTTAATTTGTAATTTTTATATTAGGTTTAAAAGGCTGAACTAGAGGGGACAGCATTGTATCTGACTTGAAGAAGAACTGGGCCTTAGTTTTTAAACAGCTTTGTGTTCTGAAGACACTTGAGACACTCGACACCCATGTTATCTGTGCATAGTTATTATCTATTGCCCATTTAAAAACACTCGTTGCATACAGTATTCAGGTACTTTTCAGCAGATCTATATTTACAGAAATTTCCTAGTGCCTACAAAATTCTTCCCAGAAGTTGTCACTACTTTTCCTTTCACGTTTTTCTTTTCTGTAAATCGCCATCACTCCTTAAATGATTCTCCTCCATGTGGAGTACTTAAGCTGCTTTTTATTTATGCTGCCCCCTCTCCAGGGGCATCTTGTTACATCAAGCCACTGCAGCAGGGCACCTTGGGGACCTTCCAATGCCTTTGAACCACAAACTCGGCACCGCTTTGCTCCTTTTCTTAGGCTGCTAATGACAATCCTAATGAATGCCTCCCTCAAATCATTCACCATTGGCGCTATAGGCAGTCTCTCTGCCCTGAGCTGTTTCATTGCCTTCTGACAGCTGGAATTCAGTGGTTCGGGTTTTTTTGGCTTGCTGGTTTTTTTTTTTAACTTCAGATGAAAAAGGCTTTTCTGCAGGCCAGTCTCAATTCAATTTCCAAAAAGAAAAAAGAAAATATCTTGGCACAGAGAAGGACAAGAATAGGGTGTTGTAAAGTGAGACCAGCTGTGGCCTCAGATCCTATGATTTGCTGCTCCTAAGATAGAAGTTGACAGCTGTGCTCAAATTTTACCTCTCAAAGATCTTCTGTGCTTAACGTTAGGCCAAGCATATTCTAGGTTTACACCTATTTGTGTTTTATTAGGTAATTTTATAGCTTTCAATAAGGAACCTCACAGTATTTATAAAGAACAACTCTGGTAAGAAGGAATTTAACTATGGGAAGAATCAGCCCACTGATCTGAGATGCACTACTGTGAAGGAAGTCTAAAACTAGGCCACCTCTCACTCCCTGTGACTGGTTTTTAAGCCCAAATTGGCTGAAGTTGACTGCACAATCACGGGATACATGAGGAGTAAAAAGACACCAAATAGGAAACATATGGCTTCCTGAAAATAGATAGAGGATTTTTTTCCTTTAAAAGTGTTTCCAATGTACCCAGAGAAGCCACTCGTCTGCTTCAATACAATACAAGTAAGTTAGTTAAAGAGCAGCTTTGTATCCCATACAGTAAAATAGCATCCTTCCAATCACTGCAGCTGAGTATGTACTTTGACAGTGATTAAAAAATATTAATATGTTTTACAAAAAGATGTTTCTTCTTCAGTGCCTTAAAATATAGGAATTGTTGCTACAAATGTTTTCAAGGACGGGCTTTGGTACCTGCCTTTAGGGAGTCTGGGCTATGTGAACAGAGCCCATCCACAGCCCTGAGTAAGGTGTCTAAATCTAGGAGGCAGGGGTTTAAAATACACCTTTGCACTTCTTCATCGGCTTTAGGTGCAATATGAAATGTGCTGGTGTGGATCCTATTTGCATCAACTGTGTGGGATGTCTGATATTCCCCAAGAATTATGCAGGTTCTCTGGGCTGTCAAGGTGGACCTGTAAAACACAGAACTCGTAAATTTAGCTGTAGAGTTATATTTTGTGCGCAAAAGCATAAGGCTTCAGTTTGCCAGAGAAGGGGCAAGCTGGCACGAGGAGAGGGGGTACACTAGTGCTGTTGCCTAGAATAAGGGTGAGACACTGTAAATTGTAAAGCTCGTTCTACAGACACCTTCCACAAGCCACAGAGATGTGTCCTCAGTTACTGCAAAGCACTCAGTGGAGCACAAATGCAGCACATTGTGCAGAACGATGCTGTCGCTGTGGTTTAAATCTCCAGTAACTCTCACACGTGCTCACCAGCCCTGTGCCGAGTCCTCGTGCCCTGTGCTGCCCACCAGAGCTGCAGGCAGCAACTTTTGGTTCAGTCAGAAAAGAAATGGGGATGCAAAGACTTTAACTAACCTTGGCAGTTCAGTCTCCCTCGTACATGTATCACCAGAAAGTAACTCCAAATAACGTCTGTGAAAGGGGGAGCAAACCACTGTTTCTGGCATTCCAAAGAAAAAATGCAGATTGAGCATGTGGCAATTTCTCTTGCCCGTTTCGCCATGGTTTGCACGGCGAAAACAGAGCAGTAGCTTTCTTTCACATGCCTTTACTACAGTGTACAATGGTGATTCTGAGAGAGAAAAATAATTCTTCAAGCTTACGAAATGATACAGAAGCACCAAAATACACTTGGTTTGAGCTTATTAAGGGAGCACTTGTAACAGGCAAACTGTAGTACTTTGTTTCTAGAACTGATTTTTTTTTTTAAGCATTTAATAGGATAGTTTCCATGGCAACTTGAACTGAACAGATTGTTCATTGACTTCAGTACATTTCTATTAAACATCTTTTCTCTGTAGTTAGGCCTGCCTCTCCAGCTCTTTCATCTCTTTGGATGCTTACTCATTATCTCTCTTTGCAGATATCCTTGAAGCAGATTGGACTCCACCTTTCTGTGCTCTTTAACAAAAACAAATGTTGAGGGAACAGAGTTTCACAGTCATTCTCAGAGTTTCCTAGAGTCCATTTTCTTTTCTATTGCATACTCCTGTTTTAATCAGTTTCCCTTTAGAACCAGAATCTGTAACTCGAATCAATACCGCTGCCTATCAGCAAAAGAGAAATGGACACCGCAGAAATGTTCAGCATTAAAAGCCCAAATGCTGCACAGAATATATGAATAAAACTGCTGTTATAGAAGAAGTTCCTGATGCTCTCAAGTAAAGAGGAAGCACATGATTAATACAGTACATTGTAGATCTGACACCTTTAATTTAATCAACGTTTATCTAATTTTGAAAGGTAGCTTTAGAAGTCCCAATGAAAACTTCTCTTGCTAATGGAGATGTGCAGTTTACTCTCTGTCCTATTGGAATGTCAACCCCTGGAGTACCGTGTCTGAAGGGTTAAATAAATTAAATGGATTGAGTCTTTGATGTAGAGAAAATGGAGTCAAAATGCAACCGAGTGACAACAAAGTGACAACTGATATGAAACAGTAAATGGAGGAAAATGGTCTTTGGTTTAATCCACAGAGCTTAGTTAATTGAGGCTTTCAATTTGCTGTTGCCCATTGTTTTTAGGAATATTTGTGTTCTCCTTCTGCATTGAAAAAGACTTTCAGGGCCTTTTCATTCTCTCTCTTGAATATTTAAGTTTCAAGCTATGATAACCAGCCAGGCTGGAAACGGTGTTATAGTCTTAGTAGCAATGGAGTCTGTTTTTCACCAGTTCACATCAAGCTTTCCTCCTGCTCCCCTGAAGCCTAGATTCGGATGTGCTCTGGGTGGGAAATGACAGCAAGCTGTAAGAAGAATTGTCACTACATGGCAACAGCTTTTAATCAAGAGCTTGTTTCCTCTCGTTAGAATGAGAGTAAGTCTCTTTGAGGGCTTTTTTCCTCTGCTTCATTTTGGTTTTGCTTGTTGCTTTTCAAGTGAGCTGTCACATTTTCTAATTATAAAACATTCTGCACTTGAAGCAAAGATTGGGTTATGCAATTTTCTTTAATTCAATAGATTGCTTGTCACTGCTGAACAGAAAACCTTTTATTATCTTTCAGTCTTTTTTACATCTACTTTCCCTAGGTCTTTGACACACTTGGGGAAAAAAAGAAAGGCAATCTCTCCTTTGCATGTGCCATTGCATTTGCCTAATTGCGTAAGTAAATGCAGTCTGGCACTGGAAGGACATGAAAATGCCTCAGCTATGCACTGGTAACTTCCTTTGAGGCACAAAAATGTGTTTCCATGTTCTGCAGATGTGAAATATATTCACCATCACCACCTCAAATATTAGAAGAGGCTACGTACATTTTTAAGGCTTTTACTTGAAGTTTACTTGATTTTCGTGTTTCCCAAATTCTAAAGTTATCAATTCTATAAGCACTTGTTCAGGAGTGTATTCACTCTACAGTCATCTGACTGTATGTTTTAACTTTTTCTTTAATTAGTCTAAATATTCCTCAGACTAGCTCAGGTTGTCTTGAAAACCTTGTTTTCACAAGAAAATAATTGGATGCTCTTTTCTTCTGGAACTCTTTGATAGGATTCACTGATGACAATTTTTCAATACTCCCTTTTGGCCTGAATGCACTTGAAATAAGCCAAATGGTAGGTTTTTAATTAAAAATCCGATTTTTAAAGATGAAATTTGATCTCTGGAAACAAGTGACATTATACTGACATCCTCTCTGGCAGAGCTGAGAAATTGAATGGCAAGTATAAATGAACACAGCGAGCAGTGAAAACCTGTATGACACTTGAGAGCATTCCTGCAGCAAAAGACAATCCTTATTAAACCAGATGCTAGTCATGCGTTCTGCAAATTTCCATGAAGCACAAGTCTTCCCTCATTAGAAGCTATGCTGTTGCACCCAAAAGTGAGCGGCCCAAAACGTATTCCTGATGTCTTAATATGGGTGAAAATATCTGAAAATTATCAGTTTACTGTGCTTTCATGTTTTTCAATCGAGTCACAAGTAGTGTAATCATTACTCCAGAAAAGGCTACAGAGATTGCTACCACGTGAAACTTTGGCTGGTTCTTCCACAAGGCACTCTCAATGAGAGGTACTGTCTGCTTTTATGTTCATTTTTTGGAAGAATACATTTTGGGCAGTCATTCTAAAAGCCTACATTATTCCTTCTGTAATACAGGATCTGACAGCTACAGATCTGAGAAAGAATATTTATTAGTGATTTGGAGAAAAAAATCTTTTTTTTTTTTTTTTTTTTAACAGTGGGTATTTCTCTCCTGCCTTTCAGTGCTGTAGGGACTTGGCGATTACAAGTGTTCCAGTTCTTGAAGCATCCATGCACAGCTGGTAGAAAACAATCGGCTTGCTTTTAATTTACTTATATGAATTTAATTGAACATCCATTTATAAAATGTGCAATACAAAGCTCAAGCTTTTTCTGAGTTATTTTTAATTCAATTTCCTCCACGTACTCCTCCAGAAAAACCAGACCTTAGCCTGTGTTAGTGTTGCTTTGCACTGTTTCAACAACAGGTACCAAGTGTTTCTCAAAGTGCTTTGCTATGTTTTGGAGCACTCCTAGAAGAGCTGATGACTACATCAGTGGTTGGAACCCCACCACTCGCTCTCCCAGGTCCTGCCCGCCAGTAGGAGAGGCCACTCTGGAAGGAGTAGTGTACATCTGAAGAGCTCGGACACTTCTTTGTTGGCTTAGGTCACACTGCAGATTTTCCCAGCTCCTTCCAAGAATGAGAAAATGCAAAGGTATCTGTGTACATCCGTCTGAGCTGTGCAAGCGATACTCATCCCCAGCTGTGCCTCTGTCTTCAGCACATCTGTACTGCTCTAACTCCCAACTCCTCTTGTTCAGTGACTACCAAGATGTTCTGCTAAAATTCAGCCATTTTTAGCAGCTCAGCTGTGTAAGGTTGCTTAGAAACCAGCCTTCTTATCCCCCACATTCTCATGACAGATTTCCTGTGCAGTAACATCGCTGCATGACATGTTCGTATCCAGACACGCACTCCTTTGCCACTTGAGATTCTCTGAGTAAAGGGCTGTTGGTGCTTCGCGCAATTCGCAAACAGCATGTGGTAAATCACTGGCCTATTAAATCACTGCCACGGTCAAAATGAGCTCAGGTTTCGAATGCGAGCCATTCCTCACTCCTGAATTTAGTTATTGATCTTTTCTTCCAGAGAGTAATTTCTAATTCTGTTTTTCAGACTGGGTAGCTAGACGGTATCACAGTTGTCTCCACTCCCTTTGCTTCTGCATGTAACGCTTGCACCATTTCGAAATTTAGATGGTAAGGGCTTTTGGTTGCAATTGCTTTCTCCTTTGTGTTGTCTGTAAATTTGTACAAGGCATCTCATATGAACTGGGTATATAAATATTTATTAGTAATAGAAATATTTATGTTTTTTAAAATGTCACTGACAAGTATCAGAGATACGAGCTTGCAGTTGAAGAGAGTCATTGTCAGCCACTTCATAATTATATATCTTTCTTTGATGGAAGGGGTTTTGGTACTGACTTTACTTCATTTATCCTTCTCTGTCTGGTAAGAGTATTGTACTCTTGCCAGAATGGCGACGTGTTGGTCTGGCAGGATAATGAGCAAAGCTACCGCCAGAGCTGGCAGAAAGAATGCTTGCTGCTGACAGAGACGGGAAGGGCCCATTGGAGCCTTCTTGTTTAGTCTCACGTAAGAGCGATGTGCAACTTCATTCAAAACTGCAGCCAGTGCTTTTATGGACTGTGCAGTGATCGTCAGTGAACTGTATGGTTTTAAATTAGTATAATTTATAAATTTATCTATCATCTATAAATTAGCATCATTTTAATCTCTTTCTTTATGTTAAATTTATTTTGTAACTGTAAAACTTGTGCTTCTTATTTGAACAGCATTTTAGGCATTATGAACCAAGAGTATAGTTTCTTTAGTGTTCATGCTCTGCCAAAAGAATGTGTTTAGAATGTCACTAAAATGCAAAATTTAACATCAACATAATGCAAACATGATTTAAATATACACTCCGCTTTATAGGGCATAAAGACCTAAACCCTGCAATAAAGAAGTAGTACAGTCAAGGCAATGGTGGGAGATTTTAGAGAGTTTCCTGGGGGAGAGAATGATTTAGGGAGGATTTATGAAAGAATGGGTTTTAAAATGGGTTTTGGAGACAGAGGCGAGCTGACTGCTTGAAAAAAGCCAAACTGAAATAACTGAGCCAAAAAGAACAGTAAAAGGATCATAAATTAACCAAAATGAACAGGGCTAGAACACGTAACGTGTTGCAGGTGAGGATAAAAGGTTGCACTGAATACTGTGAAAGGAAATCAATGAATGAATGGATGATACTGAACGAAAATTCAGTTTCCTTGGTCCTGACTCTGTCACTAGCTTTACAATTTCGCAAGAAAAAATACCTTTTGTGAATGATGAGGAAAGAGGTGAGACCATTCGCAACTGCATTTAGTTGAATGATGACAAAACCACAAAATAACATTCTTTGCCATGCTTCTCACCAACTTGGAGGAGCGGTTGCAGGATTCATGAAGAAAATGCAAGCGGAGTCATGCAACAGTGAAAGGCAGAAAGCAAAACATACAAACCCCAAAACACCATCCTTAAGTATGGCGGTGGGATAGGCAGATGGCTTCAAAAATTTTTTTTTAATTATAAGTCATTCTTTTAATGCTTGTCCACAGCACAGTAACAAGAATAATACCGCTTATCCTCAGCACAGTTCCCAAGCCACAAGAACCTCCCGTGTTTCGGGCTGTGCCCACTGCCTCTTGCCCCGTCACTGGGCACCACCAAGAAGAGCCTGGCTCCATCACCTTTGCACCCTCCCTTCAGATTTCTGAACACATTGAGGAGATCCCCCTGAGCCTTTCCTTTCCCAGGCTGAACACTCCCAGCTCTCTCAGCCTTTCCCCATCGCAGAGATGGCCCAGTCCCTTCATCATCTTAGTGGCCCTTCGCTGGACTCTGAAGTAGCTCCAGATGTGGCCTCACCAGCACTGAGGTGCAGATTAGAGGGGACAGATGTATACATCCTTTTTTCGCCCTCTCTACCCTTCTTTCTTCCTATGTGGAAGGAAAACACTCTCACAATTTAGTTTTTTACATGTGGATAGAATGGGATCAGTGGAAAGGCTGGTTTCAACACACTGTAAGCGTTTGTTGTTGGTTTACTCTTAAAAACACTTTTTCAAGGGGAGAACGTTTGATTTGGTTTTAGTTACATTTCTGACTTCTTGTAATTTCATGCCTCTCTTTTGAAAAATGTTTTACTCCCTCTTCTTAAATATCTAGTAGACTCACAGTGCATCCCAACAATTCTATTTGCCACATTGCCAACATTTTAAAATTTGTGGAGGAACCTCAGCAATGTACAGTAATGGAAGATATGGGCTCTTAATACCACAATAACATTCACTATTTTCTCATAACCAGAAAGCAACCTCTGTGTATCATGAATTTACTTATATTGCACTTAGAAAGCCCTTTGGCTTAGGTACCTTTAAAGTCCCACCACCTTGCTCAGACAAACTGTATAGCACAGTATGTACATAAACTAGAAAAGTGTCTAGAGAGAGGCCATATACACATAAAATTACCTGGTCTTCAAAGTCAAATTCTGTATAAACAGTATCTCCAGAATCCATAATCAGACTGCAATCAAGTTCATTTGGCCCTAAAACAGGACAGAAAATGAGACTTCAGAAATGGATTGGAAATTTTCGCTTTATGCAATGGAACACTATAATATTTCCAATTGTCAGTATGTATGCAAAAACTGTGATCCAAGGAAGCATTCAGATGTGCTAGAGTACCCAGAGGAATGGTATTCCATTAACAAAGCCTTCAAAGCATCCATAAAAGCCACCACAAATCTTACTAAGGAATGGTTATGCTAAAAGAAGAATTGTTTCAGCTAGATTGCAAATTTATTGGGCAGGGTGTTCTGCGTGCCAGGACTTGCAATTGCAAAACGCCACAGGGATCTTGGCTCCAGGGAGAATACAAACCATGTTTAGGAAAGAGAAAGGAAATACTAATTGGTGATGAGCAGATAAGGATCCTGGAGCGATGCTGATGGGGACCAAAGCAGCATACTTCCAGCAGCAACCGTCGCCACTCCTATCTATCCGACCCCTTTCCAAGGCGACACTGTGGCTCTGCCCCGTCTCCCCACACCTTCCGCTGGCAGGATCAGCAAGCCGTGCAGCCTCTTGCACTTGGGATGACAAAATTCAGTTGCTGAGAAGCCTTGCCCTGGCTGAGCTTTACAGTTTAGCTTCAGCTGAACTGCTGAAGGTGCAGGATAACAGAAACTGGGCTTGGTATTTCAAGAAGTCATGTAGGGGGGTAGTCATTGCTAAACCAGAATGGGAGGTTAAACCACTAATCATCTTTCCGTATAAGCACAGGGAGGGTGTAGCATGCACATCACGTTCATATGCTGGCATTATCCCCCCAGTCAGATTATCTCACTCTTGGGCAGTGAGGAAGGAAACAGTCTCCTGTGCCCTCCAGACGGTGCAGCCCTAAACCAAGTATTCAACACTCATTAAAATGCCAGCAGGCGTCCTGAGCTACTCCCAGGACAAGATAAAGCAATGAGGGGACATACGAGAGTACTTGTGATATCCCTGGTGCAGTGTGAATGAGCATGAGTAGTTTGCTATCCCCCAGCTCAGTTTGTTGTTGGAGGGAGCGTATTTCGCTGAGTTTAGACTAAATCTTCCTAAAACAGGTCTTCTCGGGGAGGAAGCTACCAGGCTCGCTAACAAATCCCTAGTACGCGTGGCAGCAGCAGCGTACCAGACAGCCCCTTTGCAACGTACTGGGAGTCAGTAATCCTGGTGGTAGGCAAAGCTAAAGGCAAGGGGAGAGTGGTAGAAAGAGTGGGTAATTCAAAATACAGCTCAGGGTGTCTAAGCCTAAGTTTCAATCAGCAACATTTTATGTAAAACCTCGGGCAATGTTCAGCTCTCAAAGCAGCAACACAGAAGGTTGGCTTAAGGAAAAGAGGAGGATTAGTTAAAATGTCTGGAATCAAACACGTGCTGCTGCTTTCAGTGAGTCTGCAGGCTGCGCATCTCGTGCCCTGACAACAGAGCAGCTGACTGTAAGTCATTTTCATTGCCTTTTCTGAGTAAGTTGCATTGTTTTTCCTTGGCTAAGTTGGTACACTGAGAACTAGGCTATAAAAAAAAAAAATTAATACTTGTTTACCATTAAGGGAAGGTCTTGCAGTCTGAATTGTCCTAATTCCTTTCAAAGGGATGCCCCATCCCACCAGACAATATCAGCTCTTGGTTAACTTAGAGCCTTCGTGTGCTTGGAGGAACCTATTACAAATGATCTGGGTAAATCTATCAATTTCAAAAGGGGAAACTTAGCAGTTAAAAAAAATAACTAAGAAAATGCATGAAAGCTCTACTGCCATGGAGAAAGAGCTTGCAAGCACCTGATCTGAAAAAGTACTCATGACATAAAATATACTTCCTCAAATTCAGTGCATGCCTGAAGTTGAGGTAAGGAAAACGTGGCCATTTTCACGTGCCTTATGTTTTCCTTAGGGAGAAAACAGGGGATTCTGTTAGGTACAGTACTGCACAATTAAAAAATAAATCAGTTGGAAGTTTTTATTAACTCCCTGTTAACTGAATAATCAGCTCTCCAGGGAGGAGCGAGCCGCTGACAAAAGAAACAGCAGATCAGCTAGAATGCGTTCCCTTTTTCTGCGAGGCTTTGCACCTTGACGCTGAAGGCATCGTTCACAAAGGCCCGTCTTGCTAGGAACCCACGCGATCCACTGACACTGCCCTGCCGGAGGAGCTGGATCGGTGGGTGGCTGCAGCCGCCCAAGGTGTGCTGGCAGGAGCTGCCCCGGAGGGCTGCGGGGCTGTGCTCAGTCGCCTCCCTCACCATGAGGCTGTACTTTCACATTTCATGCTGTGTTTTACATGTTGCGTGCTGCTCCCCAGCTGAACGGCACAGGATCGGTCACGGAGGGGTGCGAGGGTATGGCTGTTAGGGGCAGTGTGCGATCCCCAGCACAGAAACGCACCCCAGAACCCAGGGGCATCGGGGTCATAAATGTCTCAGGTGCTATAAAATGTTTTGGTGCTCTGAGCCTGGCTGCCTGTCGCCTTCTCTGAAAGGGTGTTCATCCTTAAGTTTTCGTGAATGCAAATGTCAAGCATTGCTTTCTCACAGTTCACTAAAATCATTTCTGCAACGAAGCTACACGGTACTGATCCATCTGAATTTGTCTGCAGTTGGCTTAACCTCCCATTAGAAGGTAGCTGTACCCCATCATGTGAGCTAATTAAGTCTGCTCCTTGGACCACTTGTGTTTTGGCGAATCAGCCAATGTATGTCCAGTTCTTGCCTAAATCTGTTACTTGTTTCAAATCTTGGTAGCAGCTCTACTTGATATGGTTCATTGGCTCAAATATGCCCATACTCCTATTTCAACAGCTATAGTAACGGCACTGTTCAACACTGACTGTCATAAAAGTAATCTAAGACTATCCTGCGAAACATGTTGCTTCTCTTAATAGCACGTTTAAGCTCAATAAAATAAAAATGTCTTTTTATGTTATGGAACATTCCCTGAAGCACCATCTAATAACTCAATTAATACATGTTGCATATAAGCACTTGGGCAAGACAAATGCTTAGAAGATAAACTTCAAGTGGAATATAACAGAAATAATTTACTGAAGTACTGATTAGCATTAGAATGATTACATTTTGATTTTGCTCTCAGTAAGATGCTTCTAATACAAATTTTATTGCATCCTTACACTGTTGAGTTTCATGACAGGTTGTTGCTCTTAGCAACAGTCTTAGTATGTCGTAGAAGGCAACAATGATAAAACTGTATTTTAATCTATAAAAATACTCGGTTGTTTTCTTTCGGCATATATTGTTACACAGTTGATTACAACTGGATTTTACAGGTATAACATGAATTAAATGGATGTGTAGGCATGAAAATATTAGAAATACTATGTTTACGTTAGCCATCAGGAACCAAAATATATTGCAATATCACTAATAAGATTAAAAGACAAAAAGTGAGATCAAGGCAATGCTGGAATTGTGGCCTCTAGGAATTAAGCATCTGGTCTCACAGGATCTCTAGAAATCCTACTTTGATTCTCCTTACTATTACTGGTGCTCAGGTTAGGCACCAATTAGATGATTTTGGCATGGCTTCTGATAAAGCTCACAGCTTTCCAATTATTTTGGTGAGGAATTTATTAAGTCGATCAGAGTTTCAAGGAACTGACTGGAACTCATCCAGAATCACAACCAGTTTGGGCAAATAGTTTAGCTTTTGTCAGTCTGTTTGTCAGAACTAGCACCTTGATGCCACTTCTTTCTTCCTCTTGCTCTTCAGTACTTAGCTCATTTAGTTAGGGAATCCACAGGTAATTGTCAATACAATGCTACACAGTGGGAGTGCCATTTGAGGTTTCGAATCCATCTCTTGCCTCCAGGAATAAGGCTAAGCACGAAAGAGGTAAGCGTGCCACTTAACGGAGAAAGCCAGTGGTCTTTATCCTTGTGTGCGCATCTTACAGCGAAGCTGACCACTAGAAACCTGGTGTTTTACCCAATGTACCTTTTATCATTCTCAACCTCCCCGCACCCCACCCACCCCTGCCTTGATAGCTCATCTTTATCTCATTTTGAACATTATTAAAAATAGCCTTACGGGTGGGCAGGCTAGCTAGCTTGGAATCCCCTTTCAGATCTTCAAAACGTGACCTAATCTCTCTGTCTGAAGCACTGCTCTTTGCAATGTCTCGCTAGTCGAAAAAAGAGATAATAGATGTATTGCTCACTGTGCTTCATCAACTCCTTCTTCCTGGGCAGCCCCCAGATGATTGTTCACAATTACAAACAACTGAAGCTACCCTGCCTGCCAATTTATGGCAGATGAGTTTTCTCTCGAACAGAGGAGAGACCGGATACACGATTTTCTCTACTGTACATAGCTAATCTTTGTTTTAACAAAGCTAGTAGGTTTTACAGGGAAATATTTCACCTAGAATTGTCTTTTTCTTCTGGTGTGCTGTTTCACAAGACATTTATGACCTCATCTACCTATTTAACCCTCATGGTCTACTTGGAAGGCAGCCAGGGATGCCATCTGTAGGAAGAAAAAGGTGTGAAGTTACCAAGGAACATTGTCCTGTTCTCCTCAAGCAAAATATTTCTGACAGATGTTACAGATTTTTAGTGCTTTGATTTTTAGCTTCAATTCTTTTGCAGTCCTTTGTCCCTCAAAAGCTTTTTCTTTGAAGACATTCAAGGTTCAGTAAGCACAAATAATACATATATAAATAAATACACCCCCCCCCCCAACACCTGTTATGTTCACACACAGTTTCAGAGTTAGCACCAATTATTAGGGAGGAAGTATGATCGTGAATGTCACAGGATTGGTTTTCTGGTAAACACTGAGGTATCATCTGGAACTGAAACAGACAGCTGACGACTGGAATCAATCAACTTAGAAAGCTTTGGTATTAATAATATAGCTGTTTAGTGGACTATCCATAGGATTTTAAGGTGGGCTTGTTGATAAACAAGATGTTAGGTGGGTTGTATGAAGTTTCCAAGTGTAAAGAGATTTTTTAGCCCTTGCTTGTGCAAACGTTTGAGGTCAGTCAAGACTTTGCTACAGCACAAACATCCATACTGGAGGAATATGAACAAGGCATCCCACCAATGGCAAATGCAGTATAAAACCCGTGGTTCTTTAAATCTTACGTTAACTCACCTGCTGCAGCCTCTTTGTTTGCAAATAGCTTATTGTCAACTGCTGAACTTATGTCAAAGAACACTTCTTCTTCATCTCTGTCTGCATCAAACTATATAAAAAAAAAAAAAAACACAACAGAAAAAGTTGGCAGCCACTGCTTACTACTTGGCTGAACATCAACGTCTAACGACTTCTCACCCCAAGCCTTCTTCGTAAGAACCTTTCTATTTTTCTGTGTGCTGTCCATTGTTTTAGGTAGGAATCATTTTGACTGAAAACTAAACTGATTTTGTAAATCATTTTGCCAATTTTTAATAGCTCGTCAGAAACAGAAGCTACAGTACAACTGACTTGCTCTCAGAGAATGAAGTTTCAAAGCAGAAAGTATAACTAGTAATACGTATTACTTTTTCAACCATTGGACAGGTGAACAAAATGACAGCGTAGAGCCCAGAAATGTGATTGCTTTATTGTCACTTCTTTTCAGAGATCAGCACAATTAACATTTAATTTACAAGTGAAAAAATTTCAGCAACTTCTTAATTGTCTGAAACCAATTTTTGTGACACGTATGTGTGTACGATTTCAAGTAGTTCAGCAAAATTCTTTGGAAAAAGTAAAGTATTTTTGCAAGTCCTCTATTATATAGAAAGGAAAGCTTTCCGTGCTCTCGCACTAGCAGAAAATGTATTGGCTTAGTGGTAAATTAATAAAATCAGGAAAACAATGCTCCTTTAAAATGGCAAATAATTAATTTCTTACCATTTTAAACCATTTTCATTTATTCTATCTTTTGCCTGAATTCTGATACTGATTCTCCCAAGTTTTTTCTCAGCTCTGTCTGACAGGTTCTTTTTATGGCCAGGTGACATGCTTGACAGTCGTGGGTTTGTGGTTTTTCTTATCATATTTATCAAACTTCATTAATTTAGATCATCACTTACTGAGACTTTCTTTGGAAAAAAATGTGACATTTTATTACTGCTGCTCTGGATTTTTTCTTGTTCTTTGAATTGAGGCTAGGTACATTACTACGGAAGAAGGGAATACTGTAATCTCAAGTTACAGGAGCAAGCAAATACTGGTCACATCAAACGGCTGTCATTCAGTGCATGACCCCCAGTATAAGTCACTATTTTCAACCATTCTGTATCCTCAGTGCAATATGATTTAGAATGCAGAATGAACCCCAGGGCGAAAAGCATTACACTAGTGATTGCAAGCTCATGAACTTCAGTGGGCTCTTTCTTCCAAGTCCAAGACTGCCGAGCACCTTTTCAGATGTCTCGCCAATACCTGCCTGTTTCATGGTAAAAATAATAGGCAGGGAAAAGCCATAGAGAGAAAAGTTCAAACCCTGCTAGGAATTTTGCTGCAGAAGCTAACATTTATAGAGACCAAGTTGTTTTCCAAATATCTAAGAAAATAGCATCATACTGAATGAGTTAATTTTAAAGAGATAGTGGATTGCTTGTCTAACACCCACCATTGCAAAATCAGTGTCACTCTTCATTATGCCTTATGATGACTTATGTATTATCTATAGTACCTAAGCTGTTGTCACTGGTAATTAAATTTGCTTTCTTACGGAATTTTCCATCAGCACGTCAAGGTAAACTCAGAGAAATATCAGCCCTATAATAATTATTGTGAGTGGCAGATATCAGAAATCATTCAAAAATAGGGAAAGAACATCAAAGGGACAAAGAATGATTCTACAGACTGGGTCTGTATGAACAAAAGAAAACAGAACCTTGTGGGAGGCTACAGTACGCTGGAGAGAGGCAAGCATTGTAGAGCGTTTGCTGCCAACAAGCTTAAGTCTCAACCTGTCCAAGTGCTCAAATCTCAATTGGTTTTAGTCCCAATTTAAGTCTTTAAGGTCTTGATATTGAGATTTAGGCTTAGCTCAGTCCTAGACTCCATTTCCATCATAATTATCAATACATGGAGTTTTCTGGCTGGTTTTTGAAATGGAGTTTCTGGCTCTGACCCTGAGGACCATTCAGAAGTTCATCCTGTGATGTAGCACAGTTGTCCATCGGCCTGGGCCGGTACTTATATATTCTTGAGTAGTTCTTTTGCCATTCAGCGTTACCCAAAACTGAAATAATTACTTTTTATTTATAAAGCAGAAATTTGTTTGTGTTTACCTACTAAAAGGATTACATCTTAATTTGTGTCAAAACTGAGGCTTGTGGAAGAGCGGGTCTTAAATGAAGCTGTGGGGCTGCTGCTGGGCGATTTATTATACACGCACAAAGGGCAGCTTCGGAATTTCCTTGTTGATAAGAAAAGAGTACTGATCTCTGAATTCTTCTGCACTGGTCTGTCTCCAAGCAAGTGTGGGGATATGCTTTTCACCTGCCACTTCTCAGCAAAAAATGTACAGGTTTCATTAGATATGCTAGGGAAGACGTATCATGTAATGCGATGCTTGTGCGTATGTGTACTCACAATCACCAGTAAATTGGAATCAGGTTGTATCTGAGCGTTACTGTGTAGGTCACACCACACTTGGAGAGATGACAGGCTTGCTTTCTCATTAGCAGCATTCCTCTGAATAATCCAGTTTGCCATGAAAAAACACATGATCAATCTCAAAATGTTCCAAGAATTTGAAACATCAACTTCCCCCTTTCAAAGAACACCAGCTGTGCTTCAGTACTCTGAAAAATCTGGGCTTTGTAATGCCCATGTTGTCACCCAAAGAAAAGCAATTATTTGAAGCTTGCACATAGGCTCGGTTTTCCCCTCACAAAATGAGAACTGTAATACCCTGAGCCACAGGAAGGCAAGGTAGCTTTCACAAAGAAATCATTCTTGAAAGAAACTGAGTAACCATGTGAGTTCTGTACTTGACGGAATTGCTAAACATTTTCAAATTAAATCCTTTGATTATTATTGGAGGCTTGAATAAAACATAAAAGGTACTCAAACCACCCTAGTCACAAAGAAGAAACAGCAGTAAAACTAATTTTTTTAGCAGAACATGTCTAAATCTACTAAAAACAAATCCCTCCTTGCTTCAGAACAGCTCTTTGCAACTCATACCTGCTGGTATCTTTATAGATGGTTCAGTTTAGTTACAGTCAAGGCCTGTGTTTTACAGAAATAGAACTTCATTACACATGCCAGTGAAAGCATTTGCGGTACACAGGAAACATTACCGGTATCGTTATCTGAACCGATACAATCCTTACCAGTGATGTAGGAAGAAGTCTCTTGTCCCTGTGAGGTCATTGGGGTTTGAGGTCTGAACTTGCTCTGCCGTGTTTCCCTCAATGAGGCATTAATTGGGTTTTGTACTTCTCTGTCTGTTTTGTTGGGTCAGGAAAAGATGAGGGAGGACCTCAGAGGACAAGAGAATCACATTTCTTTAAGAAACCAGCCTAACTCTCTGAACCAAGAAAGGTTTCACAAACCTTTCTGAAGCACCACACTTGGGGGCTGTGCTTGGTAAGAATGTAGTGAAGTCCTTCCCCTGCCCAACGCCTACATGTGGGAGCTGCGGGGCAGCACTCTCCACATCACTTCTGTGAGTGGTCCTGCTTCCAAGATTTATCTCCCCGTGATGACGGAAAGCTTGAGAGGCTTTTTCTACTTTCTTTCTCCTCAGTCAGTTCAACAACCGTGTTTCTGTGGGAGGAAGAGGTAATACAGCATCATTTGGGAGGATGTCAATTTACCACACCCACACAGTGCAGCTACACCACACACTGTTCTGCTCCCACCTGGTTCGGGGGAACACATCCCAAGGATGAATGCAAGAACAAGAACAGATCTCTGAAGTCTCCAGGGTTTCCTTTCAGTTAGTTTTCCGTTGCTCTGAACATGATTTAGTAAAGAAATGGCTAGTAGAAGTCATGTACCTTGGCGTATATTGGTTGGCTTTTTTTTTTTCTTTAAATAATGACTGGCATAATGATGCATTTCCTGGAAAGTTTATCCCAGTTTCACATGAACATTGTTGAATTGGAGGATTTGATGCTGGCACACTGTTATGTATAAAAATGGAAAGTATTTGCTGGATACTCTGCATTGTAAATAGGCAATAGGTGCAGTTAAATAGCATTTGCAATGGTAGATGAAAATGTCTATTTTAGAACACGATAGCTGTCGATGAAAAGAACGTAAGCCATGTCCAAATTAAAATAACAACACTGGGCTAATTGCTCTATGGCAATATTCCCATCCACCTCAGAATGAAATAGGATTACAAGAACTGGATGATGAATGCTCTGTTTGCTCTCTTTGCAGGCAAAGACTCCAACAATAACTGTAGTTCATAGATGTCTGAGTCTTTTTTCAGCCATTGAAACACATATTATGTCACTTGAAGAAGTGCCCCAAATATTGTACATTTAAAGATGCAGGTGATCAGATCATCAGCCCCACTTGCTGCAAGCCGGGGGTATTCATATGTGCTCTTTTGACCTCTTGGTCTTGCCTCAGCAGGGAGTAATGTGTCCTGGTCTTCCAGAGCAGGACTGAGTACGGAGTGCTAAGCCCCTGACCATTGCAGTCAGTGGTGGTCAGGAAAAAACCCAACAGAGCTGCTTTGAGTTGTCCTTTTCAGTCGCACCCTGACGTACGGACCTTTCTGTGGGGTCTGACTGACCTTTGGCTGTGGAAAACAGGCCATCAGAGCTCCACTCATACGCACAGGGGAGGGAGGGGATTTTTCTTCTCGGACAAAGCAACTTCTGAAGGGAGATTTATAGTGAACAAGTGAAGGGGAGCTGGGTGTGCGGCTTAGTCAGAGGGTCTAATCAGATGTACGAGCAGGAATGGTGAAGGTAAGCCCAGCGATAACACCATGGTCTCTGGCGCAGGGGTGGTAGCTCCTGGATGCTCGGTGCAGTGCCAGTATCCACAGCCGAGAAACTGGAGGGACTTCCCGATGGGCTAGGAGAATGCTTGACTACCATGTCTAATAAGGGAAGAATTAGGGCTGAGATCAGAGAAGGCTGCAAAATTAATCTCTTTCTTGTCCCTTTCCATGGGAAAGAGAAATTTTAGAAGAAGTTATTATGTGCAGCAGACAAAACTGTAAGATGCAAGGATGAAGAACAAGTGAGACAGACAAATACAAATTCAGAATTGAAGCAAGCAGCAAAATTTATTGTGATGCTGGCTTCTTTACTGCTTAGTTAATCATAATTGGCAACGGATTCCCCATGATTTGAAAATTTTAAAGATCGTTCCTAAAAAGAAAATAGTAATACATTAAAATTCAAATAGGAATTAATTCTGGAAAGCCTGTAGTCTTAAAAATTGCTCTACATAGCCATAGCTGTCCCTTCTGGCTTTATAAACCATTAACCAGCTACACGTGGAAGTGAAACACAATCATTGTTTAGGAAGTGGACAAACTGTCCATTTATTACCACCTGCAACGGAAGAATAATTTATTTTTAAATTAAAAAAAAAAAAAAAAGAGGGTAAGCCACAAAAAGGAGATCATTGCTTCTTGTATCACAGTTACCCTATGCTTTTAAAAGAGATACCTAGTTTAGAAGTCAGATTGTAGCACTGACCTTGACGTGTATTTTTCGGTTGAAAAGCTGAGAACCCTTTAGCTAGTAACACAAAGAGAATCATAAGATTGAGCAGGTTCTAATGATTTTCAGGTGGCAGTGGCTACAACTGTGACAAGAAGAACTCACTATCTTTATTCAGAGTGGTTTAGGCAGGGGTTTGCTTCTGAAGGAGTGAACACAAGTAAGAACAGTTTTATTTTACCCTTGGCAATACTAAAAGGTGAAGTGAGACGCACACTTGAGTGTACAGGTGCTGCTTTATGATTTTCGGACACCCACACAGAAGCCCCTTTATTACTGTTGTTCCATCCTTAGTTTGCTTCTCTTAATAATTACAAGCTAATTGACTTGTGCAGTTACTTCTAGAGAACTGTGGAAAAAGCAAAAGAAAAAAACAATTGCGACATGGGAAAACAGTAAAGAAATATGTGAAGCAAAATATATAAGGTAGGATAATAACTGTTGGGAAAGGAGGACAGGAAAAAAGAGTCGAAGCCTTGTATAGGAAACATAATAAGCAACCGAACTGAGGACTGAAGCTGGAATGTGCAGACTGGGAGCTGACGGAACATTTCCCTATTATAAAGTACTTTTAATGATACTCTTTCTAAAACCACACAAATAAAAACCCCTCCAAAACACTATAAAATGGTGGGGAGGGGACATAAGGGAGAGACATTTCTCTGTGTTTCATTCTCTAGTTCTAATATTTTCTGTCTTTTAGATCCAATACTCTGAAATCTCGGATTAATTTTTTATATGATATTGTATCATGTACAGAAGAAAAACTACAACTGAAATTATACTAGAGCTCACCAGTGATTTATAAAAAATTATGAAATTAGCAGAGGTCATAAATTGGTATCAGGCAGAAATTTAGAAAGGAAACTGAATTGGACATTTTATCACCATTATTAAACTCATAAGGAATACCCTGGGTTATCTAAAATAAACCACTTAATGCCTTATTTTTTACCACAGTGGTTCCACAGAGGATTTGCAAATCATTGCCCATGCTTCTGTCATTAGAGTTTCTCAAGTCCCACTTCTCTTCCGAGTCTCTATTGCTATGAGTGCTACTTGTAAACAAGCAGAGGGTGAACCTTCACCAGCCCTGCGTGGAGCCGACAGCTCTGGAGGGGCTGCTGCTACCTTTTCTACATCCCAAACTCATTTATGCGAAATAGGTACAATTTGAAGCCACTAACTACGTCATTTTCGAACACGCTAGATGCATAAACAGTATCTAGTATGGTAAGAAAAAATGAAAATTAAACTATCAAATTCAAATAACATCTTCCAGTAACATTAGTGAGAACTGAAATGACCCTCAAAACGAGTAAGCGCACAGTTATAATGGAAACTGTCAGCTAACTTAACTGCCTTACACCACAAAATGTGAGAAGACAAACATGCACATAGACAGATCAAACCTGCTCTGCTCCTCTAGAAACACAGAGATGGACCCTGAATAGATTTAGGGATTTTGTTATAGCTGATACAGAGTGTGAAAATGATGTGGGCCATTCCCACATGAGTACAAAAGGGGCTACCTGGGGACACCTGTAGTTTGATTGCTAATCGTCTCCTTTTCCTATTAATTTGGCAATACATAAACAATGCAATTACTACAAAAGTGAGGGTTTTTTTGTTCTCAAAGTGATTTTCTGATATTTCATGCTAAACTCTAGAAGTTAGTGCCACGGCACACAAGTTCTGACAGTTTAATTCCCGCCAGGGTAAAACTCTGTTAAGCCAGCACCTGTACATGAACATGGAGCAGTGTGGCACCAAGGGAATGGTACGTCTGGGCTGCAGAAACAATTAACAGCAGGCAGAAGTACGGGCCCATCTTGGTAGGTCTGGGTGGAGTAACAGCTTTTGCGAGGCAGCAGGAAGGAGTTCTGTCCTTGTGCCGTGATCGTGTTGAGCAGCGCCCCGACTTGTGTCAGTTTTCTGCTGTAAAGATGAGTGCCTTGGGCAGCATGGCAGCGAGGGTGGATGGGAAAGACACTGCGCAATTACGGGCTCTTGTAGAGCAGAAAATGGGCAAATTGAGGGAAAGGTGGATTTGACTGGGGGTGAGGGGAGACATCAGTACTTTGGTGGCATGGCAGGTAGAAAATTAATGAACTGGGGGAAAGCAATTACTTGTTTGGTAGGGAAGCTGATGGAGTGAGAGTGGTGCCACAGAGCGCTTTTGGAACATACACCCTTTTCACAACACAAAGCCTTTCTGTCTGAGCAAATATTTAAGAGCACTGGCTGGTTAAATTTTTTCCCACTAAGGATATTCATCTGGATGGCTGGTGAGTGCTACATGGAAAGCAAATATATTGCTGCTTTATTTCTGAAGTAATTTTTGCATCATGTTTTCCATTTCCTCAGAGAGGCTTTGAGATTCCAGTAGGCATTGTCCTCCACTAGATTTGTAGCTCTTTAACTTTTTTAAGCTGAAGGCAGTTTAACATAGTAATAAACAATTTGGAACGTTTCAGCCATTCCTCTGCACTACTATGGTCCCTAAAACAATCGTTCTGTTTCTCTCTGAAGTTGTCACCAGGAATCAGAACTGAATTAGGCAGCATATGCATTAGTTCACATGGCACTTAAGGGGCAGGCTTCACATGCGTTTGTTCTGGGTTATCTGACTTGTCGACTTCTAGAGGTAACTTTTCAAGCTATAAATACAGCCAACATCTCTGCATCTAAACTCTCTATGCATATTCACTTTGCAAATGATTGAAAACTTGCACCTTGACATGTATCACATCTG
The DNA here is from genome assembly GCF_034619465.1 of Leptosomus discolor. Lineage (NCBI taxonomy): Eukaryota > Metazoa > Chordata > Aves > Leptosomiformes > Leptosomidae > Leptosomus > Leptosomus discolor. The sequence goes on from NC_141393.1 coordinate 85,627,940, forward strand.
CCCAGCAGCTTCTATAGCAAAGTCAACTGTATTAATTACTTGTGAGGATTAACTGAAAACAGAGATGCTTTAGCACGTGCATCTGTAGAGAACTTTTCTACCTCGAAAGCAGAAACACTTTTTCTTATTTTAAAAAATACACATTCTACCCTTGGAGTAATTTTTACGGTGTGTGTACTTTTTAAAGGGAATTGCCTTTAAAGAGGCAAATGGTAGTACAAAGAAACAGAACAGTGGTGTCAAGCATCAAGACAGATCACTACTGACAAGCTCGAATACAAAACTGAATTAGTCTGAGTAAGGAGATGCTTCATGATTTATTTGGTACTCTGCAGAACCAGGGAAACATTCAGCCTGAGGGAGAGATCATTTTACTCTCACCTCCACTGCGTCTAGAATAAATTGTTCGATTTTTACTTTAATGCACCTAACCCTAAAGGAAGGGAAAAGACTACTGATTACTGTCCAAGTCCTCATACAGCTTTAACTGCCCTCGCTGTCTTTGCTTGCCATAGCCTTTCTTTCCTCTTCCATTACTGGAGATCACAGCGATGCTGCAAATTATGAAGCACTAATGTAAAATTTAGTGTTCTGAAACCTAGACAAAGGGCAGAGCAGGACACACAAGTCACTCACAGCTGTAGCTGGCAGTTTGCTATGTACAGCTCAGTGACGTTACAGGAAGATCCAGAACTACCCGGCTCTTCCCCAAATGCCTTTGTTTTTTCATTCAACAGCAATAATGCTGGTTCTCCAGTAGGTTTTCTTCCGTCTTTATCTAGGAAGATGTCTCATAGGGCTTGGATGTGTCCTTGTTCTCCAGAAACTCCTGGGAGCTCGCCCTATTTCATATAAACCAAGACACCCTTCAGGAATGAACCAGTTAAGGACTAGTTGCTACAGCATAATTCCTCTATTTCCTCCAGTGCCACATAAGACGAGTACTGCAATATTCCCAGAGCACCCAGTTCAGTGAAACAGCTCTGGTTACTACTATGTTCAAATAAATGCTTTCCTCAATACCTTTAATTTTTAATATTGAGTGCAACAGTACTTCTCAGAGGGAATGAGCCCTACGCCATGATTTTTCCTGAATGAAGTTTAGAAAATGTATGTTCTTCCCTGCCTGCAGTGCTCCTGGAGCTCCAGTGTCACTGTCCCTTTTGTTTAAAACAAACCCAAATTGTTTTCTAGCATCGGCTCCCACAGCTCGTACAGATCGCAGACAGGCACCCCAAATAAACATACAGCAACACTGATTTCCCAGAAAAGGTCTGTACAAGCAACAACTGTAATTCAAATAAGGCAACTAGAATGAACTTTAGAAAAACTCAGAAATAAAAAGACATTTTTTCCTATAAATACCATTTTCTGCCAGTGATAGTTTGCACTTTGCTTCAATGCCAAATAACACCAAATATTTCCCTTTCAAGATCAACAGCATTTCTCCTGTTGGTTTTTGTGGCAAAGATTCTGAATGAAAAATACTAAAATGCTGTAGGCTGGTCTTTTACCATTAGATGATGTCATAACAACTATGACCAAAACTACGATTTTCACCTGTGTACCACCACAGTTTTCTAAGGAAGAGCACTACCAACTGAACGCTAACAGAAGTGCTGCCTTCTTCAGCTGCAATGGAACCAGTTAATAAAGCACGAGAACTAACGACTCGGGTGCAGGAACAGGCGCGGGGTACACCACAGGCTTAACATTAGCTGCTGTGGGGCTTTCATATGCAAAATCTGCATTTAATTTAGGAAGTAATGTGCCTTTGAAGTGGAATTTCAGACTGCAAGAACTAGAACATTTGAAAAGTATTAGCTTTTCTGTTTTCCTTGGAAGACAAGTTTTACTTCCCAGATAAACAGTTCCTATGTACGTCAATAAACTGACCCAGGATAAGCAGTGTTTCCAGTGGTGGTTTCTGTACTAAGAAACTTCACAAATGGCCCTGGAATCCTTGATAATAAGCCCTCCCTTGGTCATCTTGAGCTGAAGAGTGCTAAATTTTGAGGAAATAAATGATACATCTCTAGAAGCATGACTCGTACCCAACTTGGGATGATACTCAGCAAATGTCAGTTTGAGCTCAGGATGGGCTCGTAAAACCAACTTCCCATTGCGCTGCCTCCGGAAGGACAGGAATTTGTTTCCCGCAGCAAGAAGTGAGCACGCTGCTATTTTAATTTCTGCACCAGAAAGTTCTGTTTAGCTGTCTAAATTATGGGAGTGTGTTGTTTCAGAGCATGAGGGAGACTGTCTGATTTATAAATGAAAGCTGGCAAGCTAAGGAGTTACTGACAGAAACTATTGCTTTAGTCATCACGGAATATGACATTCTTGCATCTAGCATGCATTTTTTGGAAACAAATATAGGACAAAATCCCACGTGATTATGTAGGCTGAAAGCATTTTTTTAAATATCGTTACAAAAAAGCGGATGAAGCGGAACTGTTGAGATATAATTTATTTAACTTTTCAAAAGTTTTTGACAATAATTCTACCCAGAGGCTATTACATGAAACATAATTTTAGGGAAGCACTAAATAATATAATGGGTTTCTTAAAAAAAAAAGCATGAGAAAGGTCCAAGGGATGTGTTGTCAACAAGTAGTACAGAGAACGGCCGCTACCTGGACCAAGGAAACAGCAAGTACAAATCGGACAACAGAGCTGCTCACTTACCCTGACTATGGAAATGAGTCTGAGAAGGGACAGGGATGTTGTCAAGAAATGCATGTGGTGTGACAACAGCGTGTGTTGTGGGAGAAAGATGAAAATAAACCCCAAGAAAGATCAAAATGAAGCCTCCACATCTTTCCTTTAATATAATTTCATAACTTTGCCTTTGGCTGTCCACTCCCTGTTCGTTTGAGCTGGGTGAATTACAGAATGCTTGAAACTCCAACACTTGAGGTCTAATGCCTACAACAAGCTCTACTGAGCATTTATGCAACATTATCTATCAAAACTGCTATAACTGACCATTGCTTCAATTTACACAGAAAATTATAACTTTTTATGTACTAAAGGAGAATCCACTGCTTTACACTTACTAAACAGTAATTATTTTACAAACAGGGGTTTTTCTCTGTATTCCAGTAGCTTCTGGCTAGTATTGTCCATCATCACAGCTCCTTCACCATTGCTGCCTTTTCCTGTTGGAGGAGACTACGTCATGGCAGCTCTCACACTGTGGTTGTCTTCAGTGTCCCCTTGTGTAACGGCAAATGCCTGTGAAGCTTCTCCCTTTCCATTCCTGCCTAGGGCTAGTATGGGGAGGGGTTTCTGTCTTAACCCGATTATTTTAGCAGAATAATCTCCATCTTACAGCTGTACAGTGATATTAATTTCTACTGGGATTCTGGCAAAACATGGGCAGCAAATGACAAAATTAAGTGTTTCCAAGTGTCTGCTTTCATAATCTAAGTCAGCTTGAAGTGTACGGAAGGCGTACCTTTTTCTTTCAGCCTTCACCAGTGTACTGACCAGAACTCAAACAGTGACTAGACATAACAGCTATTTAGAACATTTAACAATTATTCACTGTTTTTTATTTACCTTACTATAATGATTGTTTGATTTAAGTTTGCCTTTCTTTTATTATTAACATTTTACTATTGATCCAATTATTATTAAAACCATTAATGTCATCCAGACAGAGTGAATGGCATAGGCTCTGACACACTCATGGACCGTGGAAAACAGGTTTGGTTTGGATTCAGGATAGGCTTTAGGAGAAAACACTGATTCGATTCTATTTTCTCCTTCTAAACAGTTAAGGAACAGCTATACAATTATGACTGAGAATGCATGTTTTTGTAGCAATCAAAAATTATTTCAGCATAAGTTCACGGAAGCACTGTTAAAAGCAACTCAGAGCGTAAGCAGGTACTATTGCATGCTTCTAAGACACAAAAATATAAGAAATGAGATATATATGACAAATTCTAAAATTATCTAGAGTTCATATTGGTCAAGATACTCTGAAAAGTTGCAATGTGAATGGGCATCAGCAATTTAGACTTTATTTTTAATGTACTCAGTAAATGAAGGAAGTGTTAAGATGCAGTTTGTAAGCATAGAACAAGTTTATTATGAAGTTTTGTGATGTTTAGTTTCAATTCACTTGATACTAGGCTTAAAGATACCTTTTACTGATTCTTTTCCTGTTTACGGTTCTAATTACACAAAAGATATTCAAGAAACCAAAGATTTCTTTTCCTTTGCAGGGAAATTACTTAAAATGGAAAAAAAGACTGTGTGAATACATCCCAATTTTTTTTTGTTTACAAAAGGGACTGGGGGGAAATTAGGTTCCTGCTCTCCTTTCACATGGTTAAAGCTGCAGTGAGACAGAAAACAAAGTATTTTAAATATTCCTTTCTCTTTCTGTAACTTTTTTGTTTAAATTCTGAATCAGATGACTTGGATAGTCTGACAATAAAAATCTTTTAAAACAAAAAATAATTTCAGATGATCTTAAGCCTGAACCCATTACATTAACTCAGTCTTCTGGCATTCCTTGGCTACCTGTCCCGTTTTTAAGTAATACAATATGTGGCATTGTACTGCGCAGGCAGTCAAATTCAGCTGGTGGGGGTCTCAGCAAGCACATCCTAATTAATAATCATCAACACAATTCAGGATATGGTCACAACAAAGTGAACAGATAGTTACCTTCACTGGCCATTAGTGAAACCAACTGCAGTCCTGTATCAGATGGAAAGGTACAAATGTCAGCCCTGGGATTAGGAAGGATGGTAACTGTGCAAGAGGATAAAGGAAACCTGCTTAGTTATAGCACAGACAAACTGCAGAGGATTCGTAAGAGAGTCTTTGCCAAGAATTTTAGATTGGGTCTGAGTGATGCACAGCAATGCTGTGCAGAGATGTTTGTGCTGACACTAAGTGATGTACCACAGCTCCAAGGAACAAAACGGCTGTATTTGTGGCTACTCAATGTGTAAGTATCAAGGAGTTTAAGAAGCAGGGATGTATTACTCCAGTGAAGCACTGAGTTAACACAATGGTGGTGTTCCCTAATTCTGAAGTATTTCATACAGTTCTTCAAAGCACTGTTTGGTAGATATTCTTTAGTTGCATTAGGAAAAAAAAAAAACAACTCCAAAAAGCCATCAGAAACATTCAAAAGGATGTTCTGCAAAGGGGAAGATGTACTCCGGGCAGGCTATAGTTCTCACTTTAGTACGGTCTGGTGTGGTGCGCTCCCTGAGTCACACAACGGATGAGTAGCTTTTCAGCTCTCAGTTCTCCCCCAACACAGCAGCTGCATCTAACCCTCTCTTGTTGAGCCTAAACGCTGAAATAAGACTGCAGAATGCCAGAGAAAAAAGCCAGAATAGGCTCCGAAGATTAATGGTATCAGACTTCCTGCTGACAGTCTGAGCATCTCTTCTCTGTTTTGACACCTAAATGGCTTCCATCATTACAATTCCTGAGCATTCACAAATGTGGAAAATTTATCTTTATGATGCATTAAAAAATAAGAAAGTGTAACCTTTTATGACTCCCCTCTCACTCATGCAATACATCTACAGGAAAGGAAGAACAGGAGCAAATGCTTGAATAACGACAGGATGATACTAGATTGCATGACTAGAGGCCAGTCCCCTCAGTCTCATTTCACCCACTTGAACTAAAGTTGAGTATGATCGATATCAGAACAAACGCTGCATTGCCATGTGCATGAGGAAACGGAAATATTTAAGGAAACGGAAATATTTAACAATATATTGCTAATGACAGCAACTGAAGATTCAGGAAATATGGATGTTAAATACTGGAATTGTAGGGCACAAGCCACCAGTTGTAGTAACATTTTAATAGGACTGAGAGTGAGGGCTGACAGACCATTCTGATTCTACTGATGTAGCAACTTGCATGAGTTTTGCCATAAAGTTGGGAAGTTGCTGATTATAAACTTTTCACAGGGAAGATCCACCAGTGGTAATCAGAGCTGGAAATCACTCATGGAACTTTTGGTAAGAAAGTGGTATCTTAACATTTCCAGCGAAGAAGCGCGGCAGAAAGGTTTGGTTCTTCTGCTGGACATTCACGACATCAGGTGTGGTTTAGGACATGAAAGTTTGGTTATGGATGACAAGTATTCCTGATTCAATACAAAAAGGCTTCCCAGAGACGAGGTATTTTTTTCCAAGCTGGTTTCTTAACATTAAGTCTCCTCTAAATAAGAAAAATTAATCTTCTTTAAGCCTCACTTTAACTACAAAAAGGAAGGTAGAAGCTAATATTCACCCAAAAGACTCAGCTTAATTACCTTAAGATGAATTGTTTAAAATAACTTGAAGAATATGTAGAGCATGTTCTTTTAAACAGTTCTTACAGTTCATTTCTCTGCATGATAACTTGGCTTAATTACTTATCTCAGCTTTAGCTTCAGATCTGTAAAAAAACCCTGTGTTAATTTTAAACATGTATCAGCCTTCACAGTGCCAGAAATGGATAAAATCTGGGATAGTATGGCTGTCAGAAATGTCATTCCCTCTCTCCTTCTGCAGTTCCTAAATCAGCTTGGCTCATGCACTCATCAATGGCTAATTCTACTGCCCAACTCATCAAAGTTTATTTCCTTTTTCAAAGTCTGCTTCTTCATTCAAGCTACTGGGTGTACAGGGTGCAGGGCAGACTTCAAAAAGCTGGTACTTATTTAAATCATCATGCTTCCAAAGTTAGGAAAGAACATAGTGTTGCACCGATACTATTCACCTCGGCAAAGAACTCCCGCCCTCGAGGTTCCTCTGCATGCTTGCATGTACACAGATGGCCAGCTTCCAAGCTTGGTCATTCTGCGGCAGACATTAGTATTTCTGATACACTTAACTAGTTGATATAAATCATATAATCGGAGGCTGAAAATATTTTGAAGCTTGGAAAGTGTATATGGTGCACATGCTTCCACATATGCACAAATTAGTCATCTATCTTTCCCATATAAAACATGCATATATTTACAAAGTTTGTTTAGACAATCTTCTACATAAATGTCATTTATATACCTTCTTTTCTGTGTTCTTCAAAATGTCTCACAAAGCAGAAGCACATAAAGAGTGTTGAGACCCAGTGTAAAACCTAGTAGTGGTGAAAGCATCCATAAACTTTCTCTAGTTCAGTAGTTCCACAGGAAACCGTTCCAGGTCCTTTCTCGTATCTCAGTTTTTCTGCAAAAGAGCTGTCAAACACAGCAGAGGCACAGAGACCCCTAAGTTGCAATGACAGCTATCTGACTTTGTGTCTGCAGAGATCTGGTTACCTCTTCTAGACTTCAACTTACCTTTCATTGCTTTGAATCATCAGAAAATGGAAATGTGATAGTAATTGTTTCCCATCCCACACCTCATTTTTCCTGTATAGAAATTTTTTTCATGATTATATAAGCATATACATTCACGGAGCCAGATAAAGATTTAGGTACCTTGCAGCAGAACAGAGGGACTCCTGAATCTCAAACAAAACCTCTGTCTCGAGGTTCCCACAACTAGCAGCCCACATTCCTTGTTTGATTTTAATAGTTCCTAAAGCACTGAAGTTTTGCTCCTGCTGACATTCAAAACTATCTGGGTTCCTCTTCGCACGCCCACTTGGTCATGCCCAAGGAACCAGAAGTACCCTGAAAAGCCAGTGCAGTAGTCATGTTCAAAGCACATCTCACGTATTCCTACAAGACTGCGCTCATGAGTGCTGCACTTTTAAAATGACTGAGAGGCATATGAAAAGATACTGGTGGCATTGAGCCAGTCAATGGGAAATCTCAGTTCAGTACCCTCTACAACGCAAAGCAAGTTCAAACCCACATCCATGACTTGTGGGGAGAAGGGCCGTGTTCAGATGCAGACAAGGCTAGGTTTGAGAGAAACCGTTCCTGCCAAGTCTGTATCACTTTGCAGCCAAAAATGCAAGATCCAAGGCATCAGATGGCATGTAAATGAGATCCTGAGCCTGCAGCAGAGCCCACGGGGGAGGTGGTGGCTAACAGTCTCTATTTCTAGCATTACTTCAGGGAAGGGGGTGTGGGATTTTTTTTTCTTTTTTAAGGACTGTTTAATGCACAACCGCATGGATGACAGCAAGTATCACCACCATAAAAACAAGAGCAGCTAGTCATTCTGCGTTCTGCCAAACCCGAGGCATGTTCCTCCACTCAGGAAAAGATTATTGGAGTTGGCTTCTGGTTTCAGAGAGGTGCCTGGCAGTGGCTGCCACCAGGACCTGGAAGCAGGGTGGAGATTTAGATCATGCCTTTGCATACAGTTTGCTATTGATAAGACCTGGATTGACCTTGAGAGTTGCTGAAAGGCTTGCAGGACCCACATTTAGAACCACAGAATCATTCAGGCTGGAAAAGGTCTTTGAGATCATCAAGTCCAACCATCAGCCCTACTCTACCAAGCACACCCCTAAACCATACCTCCAAGCACCACATCTAAATGACCTTTAAACACATTGAGGGATGGTGACTCCACCACCTCCCTGGGCAGCCTATTCCAATGCCTGACAACCCTTTCAGTGAACAGATTTTTTCCTAATGTCAAGCCTAAACCTACCCTGGTGCAGCTGGAGTCCGTTCCCTCTTGTTCTGTCACTAATTACCTGTGAGAAGGGACCAGCACCTCCCCCTCTACAGTGTCCTCTCAGGTAGCTGTAGAGAGCAGTAAGGTCTCCCCTCAGCCTCCTCTTCTCCAGACTGAACACCCCCAGTTCCCTCAGCCGCTCCTCACAGACCTGTTCCCCAGACCCTTCGCCAGCTCCATTGCCCTTCTCTGGACGCGCTCCAGCACCTCCGTGTCCTTCCTTCAGTGAGGGGCCCAAACTGCCCACAGGATTAGAGGTGCGGCCTCACCAGTGTTGAGTCCAGGGGCACGATCCCCTCCCTGCTCCCGCTGGCCACACCATGGCTGACACAGGCCAGGATGCTGCTGGCCTTCTTGGCCACCTGGGCACACGGCTGGCTGATGTCCAGCCGGCTCTCGACCAGCACCCCCAGGGCCTTTCCCACCAGGCAGCTTTCCGGCCGCTCCTCCCCAGCCTGTAGCGCTGCTGGGGTTGGTGTGACCCAAGGGCAGGACCCGGCCCTTGGCCCTGTTGAACCTCACAGCACTGGCCTCGGCCCATCGATCCAGCCTGGCCAGGTCCCTCTGCAGAGCCTCCCTGCCCTCAGGCAGATCAACACTCCCACCTAACTTGGTGTCCTCTGCAAACTTACCGAGGGCGTATTCTATCCCTTCATTGAGATTATTGATAAATATGTTAAACAGAATTTCTCCAGGGAGGGGCCTGGAATTAAAGGAGGAACAAGTAATTCAGAGTTCTTTGGAATCAGCATTCACAGCTAAATAGAAAAATAAACAAAAAGCCCAAACCAAAACCTCGAGCTGGACAGCTACATGATAGTAAGAAATGTTAGAAATGGATTATAACTAATACTTTTGTCAGCAGATTGGTAAGTCATAGCCTGTAGCTAAAGTACGTGTCAGTATGCGACGTTATAGCAAAACCCCTTTTTTAACCAAATCAAGAGAAAAATTTATATAACGCAGTTCCGTGGGGAATTTTTCTGTGACAGTTGACAGCCATTAGGCTTGTTTGATGCTAATGAGGACAGACAGCTATATAAGCTATTCCCCTCACCCGCAACTATTTAACTTCTAAATTTGTGCTCAAAATCCATTTCCAGCTTCAGCTGCTTTTTCTAGGTTCTCTGCTTCTCTGACTAATCTGAATGTCATGTTAATGTTTCGCATAGGCATGGTAAATTCCCTAAAAGGAGAAGTGAGACAATGAAGATATCAGCGAAATCAGTGTTTTATGCCACAGGGTGCTGTCCCATCCTGGCTGTTTAAATAAGGTCCAGAGCCTTCTTTTAATGTTTGGCATTTTTGTCTCATTAAAGGCAGTCTTTTTTTAATTTTTTTTTTAATACTCACAGACTTATTAACATACCAAGGTTGACACAGAAGCACTATGCTTACATAGATTATGCCCATTAGACTGGGCCTAATCCTGTCTCCAGTAAGAGAAACTTCCACTGCTACAGCGATGAGCTCTGTGAATTTTTTTTTTCAGTCTAGAACAACAGATATGTTCTACAAAGGACAGCTAAGCTCTCTGAGAACAGCTTTAATACCTGTGACAGAAAGGTTTTTGCAAGCCAGTGATCTCTCCAATGAGTACACTCATACCTATACCAGAATAGAGTTCAGTGGAGATTTAGAGACCCTTTTCAAAATAACCAATAACTGGGTGATGGATGTTACTGGGGTGGGAATAGCAGAGATTTAAAATCCATCTGAACCAGGCAGAGTAGAGACTTGAAGTTTAATTGTCTTTTCATTCCTACCCAAATTCTTCCCTATCCTACCACTTTCCTACCATTAGTTTTGGTTTAATATATACACAACTGGTTTCTGAAATACAGATTATCTGCAGGTACAAATCCAGCATATTAACTTGCCCTCCTCACCTCTGAAAATTTTTTCCTCTGATAAAAACATAACAGCAATAACCACAGCATGGTCAAAATTTTTACTTCACTGAATATTGCTGATTGCTACCAATGGCTTCATTTTATAAAAATAAGTAGCCATAATTTTTTCTTGCATATTCCTCAGTGAATTGGCAGTAAAAGAAGTAAAACTCTGGTACTTTTGACATGTGTGAACACCATGTACTATCCTCGGCATTCTCATTCCTTTCTCTCCAGAATATAGCTCATCCCTATGACTGAGAACAACTTAACCGAGTCAGCTGAGTGGAAAAAAAAAAAAACCCAATGTTTCTTGTAGGCAAAGAGACTGCTTTGTGTGGGAGATTTTGTTTATGGCTTAGAGCTAGGGACGTCATGATACGAGTGCCACAAGGGTTTGTTCATTATGGACTACCATGCTGTATTGCTGCGTTCTCTGAACTTCCCTGCAGTAGGAGGAATTACATCTGATGGGATGTAAGTGAAAAAGTTTCCTCGTTAGAATAATTTTACATCGTAGTAATTTATCCAAAGGTCAGCGAATGTGATTTCCTTGAGCCTTATCCTACAGTTCTTAAGGGCTAGGTGGTTCACAGCAGCAGGTCTGATAATGATGAAAGATCAATATAATGTCCAAAAGAGAAATGTATCCGGAGATTAACAAAACAATGAAACTGTTCAGTTGAATTGTCCAGCTGATTCTTAAGGAACTCTTTTAATAGTAATCTTCTTTAATAGCAAGTTCTCACCAGACAACTAAGCTGTGCTGCACTAGACCTTCAGCTGACACAAAGCAGTTTTCTCCTGAAACACAGCTCATATAGGCTGGAGTGCCGGGGTGGGGGTAGGGAGAAGGGTTAACTTTTTATTGTTTCTAACTTGCAGCACATTTTTTTCACATCAAGCTAGCTCTCTCTCAGGACAGCAACCACAGTAAAAGCACTAAAGTACATTAGTTACACAGGGATTAGGGTTTTCTTCTTTATCTTGCTTTATCATTACTATCTAACAAAAAAAAAAAAAAGAGTGAAACCCTTATAAAGCAGTCTTAGAAAGTGAAATGATACCACACTGTGTCTCTAGGAGTACCGCAGCCAAAATAACAAAGTACCTGACAGTGACTCCCATAGGTGAATGGTATGAACCACCCAGGAATTTTTAACTGAACAGCAAGCACTGCTAGATGTTGGCATACACAGACCCTTTTATTTTGAAGTTCTCTGCTCATGACCACACCTTAATGGTAGCCTTGGCTTAGTGCAATTCTATTTTATGCTGTTCTAGTTCTTCCACTGCTCTCTCCCACACAGTATTTCAGTGTTCAGCATTACAGTCAGCAGGACGAATGCCTCTTCCTTTCTTGCTTCCTCCTTCTGTAAGGGAATAGCATGCACGAGTGCATCAAATGTACTTAGACATGGTGACAAAATAAGCGTTCTTTAAAAACCACTGTTTTAAAATCTACAACTTGCTCTAGTAGTATGTAGTTTTTTATGTGACTTAGCATATGCTTCCTCTATTTTGAGGTCACATGGTTTTAAAAAAAAGCCCTTTTGTAGAAATTTTCAGCTGCTTACTTGGTCTGGAGCATGCATGCTTAATCTCTTTTTATTACTCCTTTCCCAGCTACGCCTTTTTCTCATTTATCCCCCACAAACTTAGTTGCCTTAGGCGACTGCAAAATGTATCTTCCATAGGCAGTGAAATCGTATGGAAACGCGGTCTGCCATATTCTATAAATATATTATATAGAATATACATATATAGAATACGCCATATTCTATAGATATTCTTTATCATCTATAGAAAGGGATCCTTTTATCCACTGGCCATGAAATTACTCATGCATCTAGCTCTCAGGGCTCGGCTTCACTAATGCATCCTGGTTTTGCAACAAGGGGAACCCAACTGCTCTGCAGCAGCTCTCAGGAGAGGTGAACAACAGAGTCTCCTTTCCAAAGTCTAATTCTCTTCACTTACACACCTGTGTAGATCCAGAGTAGTTTCTAGATCTCTATGAAATTACAATAACACACTTTGAGTAGATACCATCTAGTTAAGGAGTAAATTCAAATCTTACATACTTTATTAAAATTAAAGTCTTTTTTGACATGTGGCCAAGTCACTATTTCTGCGTACGCTGTGTCCTTGTCCTGTAGTGGACAGTAATATAACGTTCACATGCCACGTTACCATTTCCATACCCATCACAAACATCTGCTTTCTTCAAAAGGAAAAGAGGTATCTAAGGTGAACATTGCAATTTAAATTATCTGTAGCACTCTCAAACAGCTAAAAAGTAGAAGACGAAACCTCAGTAGGAAAACCAGGTCTCATCACAGAAAAGGAGTTCTATCCAGGTGCCCCACATGCTTTATCTACAAAGGCACATTTTCCCTGAAGAGCTAAGCATGCTTTCTATGGGAGGAGCACTTGTAAAGGCTATAGAAATGTCACAAAAAACACTGTTCCTCAATAATGAAGAAGAACTTCCAAGAATTCCAATCCCCTCATCCTTCCAAACAGAGTGAATCAAAATCCTCCAACAGAACAGATACTCTCTGGAGAAAACAATGCAATAATTTCCTGGATTTTCATTTTGAAATTCATAAAGAATTAAGGCTACCAACATCATTAGATGACTTTGCGATTAAGGGTGCTTTGGCCCGTCACGAATCTGACCAGCACGTAGAACTAGTCATATCTGCCGTGAGGAGAACACACCAATGTGAACCACCAAGGTCATTTAGGCTATCAAAAGAAACAAAATAGGCCATCTGTTCTGTTACAGTACCACACGTGGTACTGAGCTCTGTGTGCTGTTACAACCAGACACCGTCTGTAATTTGGAACACGTCAGTAATTCAGTCGTCGTCAACTGCTCATTGAATTTGTCACTGTGGAGCACTTCCATACTTCAGCAGTACTTGCTAGCTCTAGTTCCATAGAGTGCTTCTGGCTTTATTTGTGAATGCAGCCCTTGGTATGTCCTGTGCTTAGAGGTAGTTTCTCTTGCCCCAAATATTGCAGAAATCAGTATTCTTACTGATATCCAAGTGGTCTATTTACATTGCAATTTTCTTGTCATCGAAATTTTTATCTGAAACATTACAGCTTGTAGGAGACCACATAATAAGGCATATTTAAACCACAATAAGATAATCTAAAGACTTTTTATTTACTGGAGTCAGTCAACAGCCAGATTTATTTATTCCATGAAGAACCTGTATTGATTTAATCCAACTCAAGACATACTTTCTTATGTTAGAATGTAATTTTTTCCTGCTTTCCTCCCCTTTCAAGACAACCATCCAAAGAGTACATGACCGTTTGCAAAGGATGAAACTCCTGGCACTGGAATAGCAACCAGTGTTTCAAAGCAAGCTCTTCCTTCACGCAAGTAATTTCTGAGCAAAGGGTTTGCAACTAGTTGTCGAAGCAATTTATGCTTGCAGTGAAGAACAGACATGGTGCTTACCATGTCATCGACATGCACGTGAATTCTGCAGAAAGAACTCCCTCAGCAAACTGAAAGTTTGCTTCCCGTAACCGTGGTTTATACCTAAAACATAATTCGACTCATCTAGCCTGTCTGAAAGCAAAGGGTCTAAGAAGCCGAGTACAACCACAACAACAACTGAGGTTTCAGAGGTACATACTAAAGGACTTACCGTGATGATTAGCCCTTTTTCCTGGAAATATTTAACCAATGGGACGGCATTCTGCTTGAAATTCATTAGTCGTCTTTGAGTGGCTTTCAGGTTATCATCAGGTCTCCCTTGCTGTTCAGCACGCTTCAGTAACCTTTCTTTCAGCCTTTGACTGGAACATGACAGAAACACCACCAAATCTGGGGTGCAGATCTGTGGAAAGAGCAATTCAAGAAGTCTGTGATTAAAGTGACTATCCAGCACTACAGGACACAGCAATTCCATTATTAGCTGAGGGTCAGATGTGCTACATTTGCATAAGGTGGAACTCGATGAAGTCATTCATTTTCTGTTGTTTTTTTAAGGGAAATTTGTAGGCTTAGGGAAGGGCTTCATTGTCTTATGTGAAGGTTAGTCAGTTCGCTTCACCTGAAATGTTACGGGAAAAGTTTAATGAAAAATTTTTACTTCACCCCAGAAACGTTCTGTAGACTATGTTCATAGAATCATAGCATCATTTTGGTTGGAAAAGACCTTTAAGATCATCAGTTCCAACCATTATCCTAACACTAACAAGCCCACCACTAAACCATGTCCCTGGTGTTCATCATTTGCATTACCAGAAGGTTCCCCTAGCTAAAATTAAAATCTTTGAAAAGAGCAAAATAGAAATGTCGTGTATTTTTCACGAAAATGGTTGCACGTTTCCATCTAAAAAGCTTTTCAGTAAGGTGCTATTTAAAATCCAGCAGCCTCTCCGAAGCTAACTGATGCCGAGGACCAGGTGAAGACGGGCCTGTTCCAAGATCCACAGTTTCTTGTAACACCTTCTCTGTTTCTCTAAATCTCACCCAAGCTTCAGTGCACTTTTCAGGAGGTGGCAGCTGAGAGGACTCCCATCTCTCCTGTCCTTTGTGGTCTGTGTGGTGAGCCCTGTTTTACGTCACAGCCATCCCTGCACTACAGCTCAGGAAGTACAGCCTTATGGCAAGGAGGAAAACATCTTTTGGAAGTTTAGCTCTTTCCCAGTTAAGTTCAAGTTGCCCTTATGGCTTTCAGTGCTCTCCATAACTTCGGATCACTCGTGCTATCAAACAGTTACAGAGGAGTCTGGTGCTTGATGGGGGGGGAAAGCAATGGTAGCCCCACTTCCTCAGGGGTGCTGCTAAGTGTTCCCAGGTGACCTTCGGAGGTCACCGCTGTTTAGTACAGGTGGTGGAAGAAAACAAAAGTCACAGAATCATTTTGGTTGGAGAGGACCTTTAAGAACACTGAGTCCAACCACAAACCCAGCACTGCCAAGGCCACCGCTAAACCATGTCCCCAAGTGCCACGTCTACACGTCTTTTAAACGCCTCCAGGGATGGTGACTCCACCAGTGCCCTGGGCAGCCTGTTCCAGTGCTCAACAGCCCTTTCGGTGAAGAAATTTTTCCTAATGTCCAATCTAAACCTCCCGTGGCGCAACTTGGAGCCATTTCCTCTCATCCTAAAGTCACTCAAACACCTGAATTCACAGGATTGTAAAAATGGGGCTACAAGTGTATATCAACCATGTTCTTAAGATCTGATTTTGTTCTTTCCTCTACCTGGTTGTTACAAAGAAATCTGCCTCTCTTTAAAGACTCAACTAAAAATCTTTTTCTCACTAGTTTAGTGTTGCCTTTCAAAACATACTAGAATTCTCTGTAAGAAGCATTTGAGATAAAACCAAACCCTATTGTACTGTGCAAGTTTTTATCTGATAATGGATTAGAAAGGGTTTATTTGTTCTCACATAGAAGCACAAAGTCATTTCTGCTGTCTTTACTTACCCAAGCAAAAAAGTTCATACTTCAGTTTTAAATAATATTAGTAAAACAATTAGCTTACTATTCCAGAAATGACATAATCTAGATCTAGTTACATTACAAATTATGGTGGATGCTCAAGAATGCTAAATAGACATTTTTCTCATGATGTTTCCTATCTACAGAATAATTTTGTCTGTGTTCAGCTTGACACTATGTAAAATTGACAGTCAAATCTGCGCTATACAGAAGTATCACCAAAACATCTACATGTATTCGAACTACCACAGTGTAAAGAAGGAACTGATTTACACCTTTATGTTCACTGTATGGTTGTTATTAATGCACTGCTATTGAGGGGCGGAACAAACCCATTATGCTTCTGAATACTCTCTGTATCTAGGCCCCTCTGCCCATGGATGTTCAGTTGTCTAAAGACAACCACGTACTAGACTGAAGAGTCAAGACTTCACAGGTGGACAATCTGGAAAATTAATACCCAAGTTTAAAAACCCCATCCCATCTAGCTGGGTTTCTGCCATTTGAGGGGACACA
Organism: Leptosomus discolor; assembly: GCF_034619465.1. NCBI lineage: Eukaryota > Metazoa > Chordata > Aves > Leptosomiformes > Leptosomidae > Leptosomus > Leptosomus discolor. The sequence continues at coordinate 85,644,441 of NC_141393.1, forward strand.
ACCTGCGGTGCAGTCTGGCCTTTTCTCCTGCAGTCTGAGCACAAAAGAGTTCTTCTGAAGGCAAGAGACACAAATACAGCTTTGTCAACAGGGGCGATGGTCATTAGCCTCTGCAGAGGTCACTGACAGAGTAGGGTATGGAGATGAGGAAGTAGAAAGGGGCTAAAAAGCAGAGCCCTTTCCAAACAATAAAGGACTGGTGAGCAGGATGATGGCCTCTTTATCGTTAAAGAAAATTAAATAGGGTTTAAAGAAAATACAATTATTTTTTATGCACATTGCAGACTGGAGACATGGGGACACAAACTACAAACCAAACCCCCACCAATACTAATTCTAGTAATTTTTAGTGAGCAGTTATTAGATTTTGAAACAATTAACCTTGCAATCTATTTTTTTTACATAATGGCCAGTGGGAGAGAAGCTCTCCGCTACTTCTAACACATGTACCTCAATGTCAACAAAACCAGAATAACCTTCTTTCTCTTTTCAGACTATTCTAAATACACAACTGACAGAGTTATTCCGTCCTTTCATGGGATGAATTAATTATGACAGTTAATTTTACTACCACATAATAGCTTTACAGCACATAATGATTCACGTGAAAGACTATGAAAGCAAGTTTCAGTGTTAGACTGTCATGCAATATGGGCAGTATTAAAAGTAGCTCTGTTAAATGCTTCATTAGTAGTAGAAACGTAACGAGGAGTTTGTGAATTTGAAGAGCATACAGTAGTGAAGAAATCCAAATTATAACAGAGATAGATTCTGAAAGAAAACGGTACAGATTTTAAAGCCTTTTAGGTCATGGAACACCATCTCATGAAAGGGAACGGCCGATGCACATTGCAGCGGACTGAGCAGCGAGGCATCTCAAGGCCCAGCATGGATATCCAGCTGATCAGAGCTTCCACACGTACCTGACACTCAGCAACGATAACTGCAGACCAGGGATCTAGTAAAGCGAAGGACAAAAGGAGTTCATGCAAGTGAGCAGCTCTGTTTAGTATCTCCATTTCCGCGCGTCCCAGTACCAGTGAAGAAGGACGGTAAGGAATCTGCAGATGCTCCAAGCTGTGGCTGGCCTTCCCCTCACGTTCAACGCTTGCTCCCACACACCTTCTGGACGGGCATCTGCCACGTACTCCACATACCGTGGAGTCATACCGGACCTCCTCAAGTGCAGGACTTCAGCTTTTGCGTGTTGCACAACTTTACAGCATCAAGCCTCACAGGGAGTACTTAGGATAAATAGATCGCTCGTGAAATTATTAGCCCTGAAGGAAAAAGAGGAAGGGGACAAAGGGGAGGTCTCCTCCCGTCTCCCACCAACATGAGAGTGCAGCTTTCCACAGTCCATCTCAGCTCCGTACAGAAACCATGGCTGAGTAAGCGCAGCCCCACAGCGCGGACAGGATCTCAGCGCCACCGAGACGCCATCAGGTGTGCAGGTTCCCTTCTGCTTCGTTCCCTCAAACTGCGCTGCCTTCAGAGGTCAGCTCCTTCTGAAGACAATGGGAAAGCACGCCCTGGGCCTAATTTTTTTTTTTTTCCTAATTGTAAAATGAAGGTAATAATGAGGTACAACACAGAAATTACTGTGGAAAAATAATTAATTAGGTTTTAATTACTTCAAATGGCTTTTTAAAATGGAAAGTTCTCTACAGGAGCTGAGCACTGTTGTTCTTAATGTTCTGACTAGTACCAGCAACAACACAAAAGAGTGTATCAGAATCCCAGGAACTAAAACTATTTTTTCCTGACACTCCAGCTTTTGTAATTTGAAATACATTTCACTCACAGAAATAAAATGTCAATGAAGACAATGGTTTAAAATTCTAAGTTCAGGAAGCCTAGTTTCAAATGAAGTATTGTCTAAAAGGTTTTTTAAAGTGGGGAAAAAACAGTAATTCAAGCATATTTGAGGTAGGAATACAAAGCAGATTCTGATGATGTCTCTATGAACTCATCATTTTATCTGTGGAATGTGCAGCTTCATCACCAGAACGTAGCTGAAAACCATTGAATAAACACAAGCCTCTGCTTGGTTTTAGACACACAAAAGGGTAACATCTCTTCTATATCCATAGGTACACAGACCTAATAGCACTGAATGTATTTCTCCTACAGGCATTTACAGCCTTCAGGGTAAACCCTTAAATGCTATTGATATTTCACTCCTGTTTTCATGAACCACTCTGCTGCCACTTACCCCAACTGCATCTGCACCTGCTGCAAGGCGTGCTCATAAATACTTTAGGCTGGAATGTAACAGGCTAGTGCGAACATATGGACATCTGGGATTGCTCCTCTAGAAATCTAGCTAGTTCTCCTACGTAAACAGGAGTACAAATGGCTTTTTTCTAACAGAGGAAAAAGGCTTTTATGACTCATTTGAAAACAAACCTATTTTTTAAACTCAGAACTAACTGTTCTTGAGTTTTATGAGTAGGGAAGAAGTTTTATTCTGAGACTCAGCTGCAGAAAAGGTGTACCAGACCAGCACAGCCAGAGGAACTGGATTCCTTCACGCTGGTTTCCATAGCATGCTCACTTTGTGCTGAAGGCAGAGGGCCTTACTCATGCCCAGAAATGCATGTGAGGAAGGCCTATGGGGCTTGGGGAAGTGAATCTGACTGCTTACTAAGTGGAACTTGGCAGAAGGGGACAGACAGGTTCCTGGTTATTCACAACCTTCTGAATTCTAAATGAGACAAAGAGCGTATGGCATCAACTCAGAGTAAAACCGGCGGGTACAGCCTCTCCGTTTTTAGAGTAAATCCTACTCTCTTTGGTCTGAACCTCCTTCCTAAACTGGAACAAAGGAGTAAATTGAGAGTAACTCCTTGCAAGTCAGCGGTGTTACTGACGTAAAGCAGTATAAGGGAAAGATGCTCTTTTCTCTCTGGGGATATTTTCTACATTTCCTCTTGTTAGTGAGAGCAGTGTGGTTGTTTGCTAGAAATTAGATGATTACACTTTCTCTCATTATTCCTCATTAGGCAAAAGACAAAATTGCTCTGTGTCTTAATTCCTGGTATGTTCTACTAGATACTCCTGAGAAAACTCAACTGACAGCTCATGTACAACTGTCATTAATTTAACAGTGCCTTTTATTCTAATTGGTAAAGGTTACTAGTGAGCTAGTTTATGTCCATTGTATAGGTGCTCTCCCTTGTAATTACTGATTTGCTTTTTATAGTTCCATCTCTGCTGGGTTACTAGACTGTTTGCATAGTTTTTTACTGATTTTAGAAAAGCAAAATCATTAATCATGTTGTCAAAGAATGAATCCTGCTGACAGAATTTGTTCTGGTAACTGCTTTTGAACTGTATTCACGCTGCCCAAGAAATAAGCTTCCAGCAAATTGCCCAGACTACATAATTAGGCCCCCTGCTAATTGATTGAGAGAGGCAGGTGTCTTTAGGGAGAACTGATTCAGACTTTCACCTGTGCAGGGCAGCTCGTCCATAGGAATCCCCATCTGTAAACACTAAAGCTACACAGAAAGGTCTGAGCAGACCTCTGGTTCAGCACGGCTCAGCAGGCGCCTCCGTCCCCTCTGAATGCAGAACATCAGGTGCTCTCCGGAGGGTTAAGGACCAGGGCAGAGGACAGACAATGGTAAGACCGTTCCCCAGGCTTCTGCTCAGGCTTGGCTTTGAGAGTGCAATGTAAAACTCCCAGGGCCAAAGAGAACGAATGAGAGGAACCACAGCCACGCTGACTGCTGAAGTGCTCGCCCTCCCACTCCTCCTACAGATGACTGGGTACATAGACCCACAGGGGATTGAAGCTTATCAGCCTGCAACGATGACGTGGAGATCTGGGAGAAGGGAGAGAGACGTTGAGGAGGGAGTGAAATGAAGACGACACATAGACCACGACGCAGAAGAAAATACCTTTACCGGAACAAAAACCTATCGCAAAGAACAGATCCTTTCCCCTCAGAAGACTCACAGGAAGGTCGCATTCGTTCTCCTGGAGCCCACGCTCTCGGGCAGTGACAGAGCAGGTTTCCTATGAGCAGCTCTTGGCAGAGCACGAGCTTGGCAGCCAGACTGCCGCAGGCCGGCTGGCCGTGAACACCTACGTCAAGCTTGTGTTTTGTTGACTGACTTTATGTTGACCAACTATGTCCAAGGGACTGCAGACATCATTTCTGCTTGGGGGTTTAAGGATGGCACTTGGAGGAACAGGATTGCTGCCCTCAGCCTGTGAGGCTCTGAGAGGACAAGTCCGTTTTTCCGAGCATCTACACAGGTTGTTGTACTTTAGCACAATTAATTCCCATAAGAATTTTCATAAGGAATATATTTGGGTGTTAAAAACTCAAGTCACAGCCAAGATGAACTAATTATTCTTTCTAGATGGAATGCATTTATGAATATTCTCAAGGACAATTTAAACAAAGAATCAGATAAAATTTACTGCCTCTTTATTATTTCAGTTAAGATTTTACTTCTTCGAATACAGTCTTGTCAGCCAGGCCACATAACACAAAAATATTTTAAAGATAATTTCTACAAAAATAGTCTTTCTTTTGCATCAAGGAATTAAATTATATTCATTAATGAATACTCTTTAATTCTAATACCTGTTCCACATTTCACTTCACTATTAACAAAACTTACAATTAATATATTTTAAGCAAACTTCATCTGTACTTACTGAAACTAACAAGGTTAATGTTGGTGAAGGAATTGCTGAAATCAGAAGGAAAGTTATGCATGAGTGACTGGAAGTGGGAGAAAACAAACCAAAACAAAACAGTAATTGAAATTAACTGGAAAACACTGAAGTGAGAAATTTTTTCTCCTGGGAAGGGTAAAACCTCACTGCCATGTGAGCAATGACACAGCAAGTCAAACTGCAGTTTCTTCTTCACATGAGTTCAATACACCTGTCGGAGGCCTTTCATTACGGTGTTACTGGAGAGGAGGATGTTTAGCATGCTCGAGCATGCTGGTACCGTAGAGGACTGGCTGAATTTCAAGCTGACAGGTTAATGGTAAATAAACCATTTTTTTCCTCAGCATTTTCGAATATGTGTTTGGAATCCAAACACCTTTCTACTATTGGCACTCAGCAGAGATCACGGACACCTTAGACATTTGTGGTCTAGGACAGCTTTATGCCTAGGCTCAAACGGGAAGGCTAAATAAAGAAGTATTAAATCTGTGCTACTACGCAGAAGGATTTCAAAATGATCAAAATCCATAAATTATCATATATTTAAAACAAACACATAAACTGGAAGTTCTACTTGCTTTTAAGACATTAAAATTCATGGTTTTGTTTTTTCTACACAACCATGACTTCTTGGAACTTTGTTTTAAAGTGAGAGCTGAGATTCTCACAGTCCCATGCGTTCGGGGCTTTATTAAACGTGCCCCTATAAAAAGTGTTGGCAGTAATGACTCGGCTCTCTGGAATTCAGAAATGGGAGAGTTGGGGTTTGGCAGCGACCCAAGGCTTCCAGTGAGAGAAGCCGTATGTCATGTGTTCAGCTTTCAAAGCAGAAATCACAGGCTTTACTTCAACTCGGACACGAAGTCCAAAGAAAACTGGGAGCACCTCGGGGAGAGCTGCCGTGCTGACGGCTGCGAGTTCTGCCAGGCTGCGACGCGCCGGCCGCGAGCACTGCCCACTCTGGGACGAAGCCGGTGCGAGCAAGTGACCGAATGGCAGAGCTGCTGCTGGCTGATGAGCGCTGCCGAAAACCTGAAAACATCGCTGGCGCCACCTGAAAGACTCCTCTCCTGCTCAAAAGACATGGGTGACAGGAACAGTGACATTAACAGCGCCCAACAGAAGAGCGGGGAAAAGGCTTTAATTCAAATGTAAACTTCTTCAGGTGTGTAAAGGGCTTTTTGATCCCCTTATTCCAGACTGACATTACTGCTTGGAAGCAGTGTTTGTCACTGCTGGTTTTTGGGTCTGAGCAGAAGGAGAAATGCTGCAAACGATCATAGAATCATAGACTCATACATCGCTTGCTCTGAGGCACTTTAGTCATCAAGATGCAATGTGTTTTAATACAATTCTGCCTAGCAACACGCCGAGAACTTGCTGTCCACACAAGAATCTGGCAACATAATAAGGAAGGAATCGTCATCTTTCAGCTATACCTATGTTTGGGAATGTTGCCATCAGTTGGTTTGCTTTGACTCCTTTACTAAAAATAACATTTTTTCCCAGAGAAAAGTTCAGCTTCTGGATTAGTCAAAGAGATAAAAATGTGCTGTTAGTACCAAGAGCCATTAAAAGCGAAGTTCGGCAAGAACTCATTGTCACTTCTATACTAGAACATGATGCAGGACAGGTACTGTAACTGGAGTGCAGACATGTATGTGCCCAGTTGGTTTCTTCACAAGCTGAAGAGATCAGGAAAGCTCACGTAGCGCCACGACTCAGTAACGGCTGTGTGAGCCGTACAACCGAAGGAATTACTGTATAGCCTAGATGGTTTGTACATTAAAGATGCCCACAAACACAGCACAGTTAGGCGCTTGCAAGAGAAACCAGGCACCTTAGCTGACCTTTTCCTTTTCTGCTACTGATACGGTGAAGCATTTCCAATACAGATTAGTTTATCTGTGCAGTAGCGCAGCACCGCTGTAACCGGTGAAAGCCATGTCATCATACGTACTAGAAGGTTCAGGAACACCGTCCGGGGAACTATAGTGCTAGAGTTTGGGAGCAAGGTTTTGACTTCCCGGCCCTGGATGTGACATTGGGTCCACGTGATTTCTTGACCCCACCACATCATGCCTCACAAAGAGGAACAACATGTGGGGAACAAACCAATATACACTTCTTACCATCAATAAAGACCAGACATGCTTTCTTGAACTATAATGATGGCAGGTTTTTGTAGCCGGTTTTGTTTATCCACCTCCTATTTGCCTCACATTTGTTCCGTCTCCGTTCCAGCCTTCCTTACTCTCTCAATATCTCCTATTACCCATCCCTGTTTCAACTCAGTTTAGTAACTTGTCCTTCACATTCTTCCCCCACAATTTATTTTTCATATTACTACAAATATTCTTGGAGTTTATTTCTGTCTGTGTAAATGATGGCAAAGGAGAAAGGCTATGGAGTAGAAAAACTCCACTTTTAAAATGAATGCTTCTTTGCTTATTTCAAGCTTCCATGGGATTACAGAAGAATACACATCCCAACACACTCAAACGATGAAGGATAAACAGTCATCCTTGTCCCTGCTGCTCATTCCTCCCATTGGCATCTACTCTATATCCTACATGGCTGAAAGCACCGAGAAAGTCAGCATAATCTATTTAACCCTATAAAAACTTACCAGCATTATTTTAATTTACACCATAAAACCCCAAAGTGTTCTAGCTGCTTTATGGAACAAATAATAATGTAAAGTCACTGTTTGAAAGCTCACACCTGCATTTCAGAACCCTTGTAATCGAAACAATTAACAGCTGTGAAGGGACCCCGAATAAGGGAAAGCAGTTAAATAAATAGTAACTCCTACTTCATGTCCTTTTTGGCAGTTCCCCTCAACGTGACCTTTAACATGGCTTGTGTCAGCTGCCGGCTGTTTTCAGGTACGTAAGCATGCCCTGTCTTAAACGGACAAGAGTCAGTATTCACCCATGACAAAATTAGGGATAACAATAAGAATCAGTTCTTACTCAGAACTTTTAATCAACAGATCTCAGTGTTCTACAGGAGATGTCTTTGTAAGAATGAGGCCTATGTGTCACAGAATAATGTGGTTTGACTCTGCATTTTGTGGGCTGTCATGCATTTTCTTCAGAAGAATGCTCCACTGCTTAACAGATCTTCTAATTATAAAATGTCTTACAATTTAATCAAAACTTTCTTTGCTGAAATTTCAAGTAATTATTTCTCCTCTTGCCACTTCTGGCTAATGAGAGCAATTCTGTTGTGTTCTAACGCACCGCTCGCAAGAAAGCTGTATTTCTAAGCTGCGGAAAACACCCGTAGCATCTTTAGACCTACACAAATTCTCACAACAGTTAATTACTGAATTCCCCACAACTCAATTGCACTTCCCATTGAGGGATCTCTGAGTGCCTTAAAAATGTTCCCACGTTTAATGTAAATAACCCGACAGGCCACAGATGACTGTCAGCCTCATCCTGTGAAGGAAGACGGGTACCACGTCTGCTGATAGTCCCCTTTCCTTACCCCAAGACCTTCCCGCTCATGTCTGCAGCATTATGGCTTACTAAACAGAGAATTTAAAATAACAACAAGCTTAATTTATTTCTTTAAAATATAAATCCAAGGTAAAACATGAATATATCCCACTGGATTAAACAGATGTATGCTGAAATATGTACATCCTTTGTACATTTATTTCCATGGCCTTAGATGTGCTCATGTAAGAGGTCTGCTGCAAAGGCAGGCAAAAAAGCGGGAGCCTGAACAGACCAAATTTTCTTTCCTATGCTCCTATAAAAGCTCTACGATTCCTTCTTTCCTTTCCCATATTTATTTTAGAACAGGTAAGACTGAAAGGTGGTCTTATATGAAGTGCTCTGGGATTCTTTTAGAGACTCAGTCATCTATATTTCAGGCAGAATCAGGCCTTGAGCAGTACGATTAGACTGAATCCCATTAAGGCTGAAAATGAAGGAACTTTCTGAGAACAGTCAGGTCTAAAATGACTAAATCCATCCTCTCATAAAAAAAAGACCAATCTACAGCATCCTTGAAGCAACAGCACACACTAGAAAGGAGCCAAAGTTAGGACTTCTGTCATCTGCCATTCCATCAGTCTGTTTTCCATGGCATTTTCCATAGTCAGCAAGAGCTGACCAGGCTGGCAGAGGGGAATATTTCGAGTTAAATGAGGAGATACTATAAAAGCATGTGAGAATGTGTCCTGGTTCAGCTGGGGCAGCCCCCCAGCCCCCCACGCTGGGCAGCCCCCCAGCAGCTCCAGCCAGCCAGGGCAGTGCCCTGGGGTAGCTCCAGGGGCAGCCCAGCCCGTCAGCAGGGGCAGGAGAAAGGGGGGAGGTTGGCTGAGGGGAGGGGGCTCCTGGGGGCTCCTGCTGGGGTTCCTCCTGCTCTGGCTCCTCCCGAGGACTGCTCTCCTGGGGGGTGTGATGGCTGGGGGTTCATCTGGGTGAGGGTAACTGGGGGTGTCTCTGGGGGGGTTGAGGGTGTTTCACTCGATCTGTTCTCACTTCCACCCTGGGTCTGCTCTCCTGTTCCTGATCCCCCTCCCTGCCTGGTAAGGGGTCCTCAGGTGATAAGAGTGACTGTTGTAGTGTAGACTCAGGCACAGGCTAAATGTGGACAGAATGGTGCAAAGGGAGGGTTCAAACTCGTACAAAATGCAGTGTCCACCTTTCTGCCCCTCTACAGCGCAGTCCTGCTGGAGCTCTTTCTGTCACCTCCTGGGCTCACTTCTTACTGGCATTACTAATGGACCCTATGGTGAGTGCTCAAGTGTTGTTTAACTGGATTTCCTTTGTAGAGGGAGAATCTGGCCCTAGGATAACTCAAAGCACTCTATTTAACTCCTGTCAGTTCTTGCAGCCTCATTCTTTCGTCAAACACATCAGCACAAAATCGCAGCACCAAGAAATGCACTTTAGTCACGCCATCACACAACATACTGGACAGAGAAATGAGGCAAGGAAAGGACTGTTAAGCCTAAATTTCTGCTCTTTCACTTATAAAATAGTCAATCTTCTCTCCTGTTAATTATAAGGAGCTACAGCTGGCAGTCACTGGCTGTTTTCTGTAATAACTGTTTTGTCTGTTTCCTTTCATTTCTTCAATTCAGTCTTCTAAATTTTGCCCAGAATAATACCTTATAAAAGCACACTAATGAAATGCCTCATTGGCTGCTTTCTTTTGTTCCTTCTGTCTTGGCAGTGGCACTCAGACCCCGGGGTACTACAATGGTGGTGCACCAGCAACTGTGAAGGGCTTTGAAACGCTCCGCGTGAAGGGCGCGCTATAAATTCAGCACTGAAACTGCAGCCTTTGCTTGTGACCGCCACTGTTACGGTAACGGCACTTGGTCACAAAATGACACGAGCTGTTTGTTTTTCCACTGAATTTAAGTATTTTTAGATTAATTTAAAATACACATGTGGAAATAACACATGAGGAGAACTCGGGAATGCAGTCTCAGCTGACTAAACCTTAGAACTGAAGTTTAGAATAACCAAAATGATCTAAACTTCTAAAAAAAGAGCATCATTTCTGGTTCACAAAAGCCTGTGCAACATGGGCACTTTTTACCCTTACTTTATTCCAGTCTCTTCAATGCAATGTAATAAACTTCAGATTAAAAGCACTGTGAAGATGTGCATTGATTTAAGTACGTTTCTCCTCATGTAGATTCAACTGAGCAAATAGATATGGAAATACAATGTCTTCCCCCTTTCTAAATCAGTACAATACAAAAAAATACTGATTTTTAGATTTGATGTTTTCTTCTTCATCTCGAGAGGATTTTCATTACTGACACAAGAGGCTTGGATTATTGATTATATTTTCCCATTGTCTTTTTACAAAATATTCTGTCTTCAGGCGGGACATAATATAAACCAAAAGAATAACCTTTTGTCACCTTGTAGTTCTGTACTTGCAGAAGTTTAAAGAACAATGCCCAGTTAGAAATAACATCTGGTCTTTCTTGGAATTTGACTGACTATTTCAAGAAGCTTAACTGTTGTAGAGATACGTGAGTTATTTTAAGAATAAAAACAATCTCTTACTTGGTCCTCAAAGGAGATTGCCTGGGCAACATCTCTGGGAAATCCATCAATCACTATACCCTCTTCATCAGGGATCTGCATTAATCTCTGCTTTATCTCAGTTATGGTGGTTTCCTTTCACAGAGAAAAGAAGTTATTTAATATTGTAAAGGAGGTTTTCTTGATGGTGCACACTAATACAGCATGTACGAAGCCCTCAAAAGTAAACATGAGCACGGGGTACACTGTACCTGAGGGGCCAGTTCTCCAGTAGTAATTATTTTGGCAATTAGACTCCACTTTCTGTTGCTGCTTGTGCTGTGGATCTTCTTCCTTAACAATTCACCCACTGATATGTAGTTAAATCCATAACGTTCTGCTATTTTCAAGCTCTGTGTTCCTTTACCGCTTCCTGGGCCACCTGTTGTTAATGACAAGCAAAACATTAAATTAACCTTTCATCCAAAGTACCCAATCACACGTGAAGTCTGCTATCAGCACCAACTTTCCAGCCATTACTGGAGGAAATCCTGCAGTCGTGTGACTTATTACCAGCCATTAGAAGACGTTCTCAGCTACCTGATCATAAAGGTAACTGTTTGTAAACTGAAGAACAAAAATAGAAACCTGCTTCCAAATTAGATGTAAACACACTCTTTTAGGCTCAACCTCATTCTAAAGCTGTTCCTGGAAAGGAATTTTTGTAGCAGAAGAACAGACAAATGAACTGGTCCCTTCATGGACCCTGTGAAGCCAAAGGCAGAGCCAGATAGTCTGAAGCGTATTCACGTCAGGAAGAATCATACTTGGTTAAATAATCTGATTAAATCAATGGACTAGTCATGGAACAGAACTAAAATCTGCTCCTAAATATGCTTGCATGAGTTTCTGAGGCTTTCTAATTTTGAAACATGGGAAAATATTAAATAATCAGCTGAGATGTTTCCATAGTGATCTGGTACAAGGACTTTTACTAAACCACACGTACGTCTGGTACCGATGCTTGAAGCATCTGCTAGAGAAGCAATTTGTTAGGTTCACCTTGCTGGTCAACCTGAGGAACAAAGAGACCCTTCAATATAGCACAGGCAGGAGAGGTATCGAAGTCACAGAAAACAGCTACGTGACACAGCAGGGAATGCTGACGGGACGGTCAGCCGGACAGCAGAAGCAAGAATGCATGTAAAAATAAAATCAGACTATGTCTGAACTAGAAGGACCTGTTATGGTGTGAAGAACAGAGAAACTGGAACCCACCATGTAAAAACAGGGAATTGTTTTGATAACAATAAATGTTTAGATACTGAAAAGTGGATGTTACTGAACAGTGTAACAAAGCAAAACCAAGACAAATGTTTTGATATTAATTCCCAACACCAAGCACCTACATTTTGGTGAACTGTGTGTGAGAACATTAAATTTTATTTTGACATACAAAGAATTAAGGTTTATTAAAAATATAATGTACATTTTCTATGAACTTTAAAAAATACAGCAATGCAATGAAAGTAAATGCGAATACAAGAGCTTCTTGTTAGCGATCCTGTAACTCTTTCTTGTATTAGCTGTATTAGTTCCATAAATAGGTTTTAGGCATTTATTTGACTGCAGATGAGCTTTACAGTATTTCCTCATGTATGGCTAGGACAGTCTTGTGTGACCAGGTTCAAACCTGTGCCCAATACCACATGTCAGAGAGCTTCCAGTGGTCCCTGGGAGCAACCTTCTGTGCCCCCCGCGCTGTGATGGGGACCCTCCCCGGCCTTTGGAACGCTGACTGGCACCACCTGAAGAGAATGCCTGGGGAAACTTGTGTATGGTTAGGGTGTTCCCATCCCGGCCCACAGGTTAGTTATATACCCTTGGGGGAAAAAAGGTTTTATCGTTACTCAATTAGTTTAAATAATGCTTAAATCAAGCCAGGGTAAGATAAACGCAAATGTAAGCATTTATCCGTGACATCCAGCTAGTCGATACAGCTGCAGATGTTCATAAAACACAAGCAAAGGAATGAAGACAAACTGTATCTGATCTCTGTACAGTAAGGTCACAACTGAAAAGTATTTTTCCCTCCTCCAGTTCACTCGCTGTTTCTCCCAAAAGGCACCCGCTCTCTCTTCCTTCGGCAGGCTATGCCGGGTTTCGCAGCTGTTCTCCCATTTCAGTTCCTTTAGGTCATCTGGACGGGCCTCGTGTTTTCAGCCTGAACTGCTCCCTTCATGCCAGCCTAGCTGCCCTCTTGGTTAGAATACGGGCTGCTCCCCCTTGGCGGGCAGGCAAGCGTCTGACTGAGGCGCTGGGGGCTGCCTCGCTGAAGTGGGCACAGGGCAGTTCTGCCGACCTGCTGCTGTGGCTCTGCCTGCCCCCCGCGGCGGCACGCTCGGCCCTCCCCGCGACGGGTGCGTTTCCCCAAGCCTTGCGCCGCGTTTCGCTCCCGCGTCCCTCACGTTCTGGGTCGTGGTGTTCGCGCCAGGTCGTTCCGCGTCGGCCATGGTTTGCTACAGGCTCTGGGCGCTCTGGAGCACAGCAGGTTTGGAGCAGCCGAGTCCCGGTGCCCTTTTTCTTACGTGGAAGAGAACAGCAGCGCAAAGCGCAGCTGGTTGCTCGACCATTGCTGCCAGTTTGCACGGAGCAGGTCTTGCCAGGTGAATGGAGAGGGTTATGGCCCGTTACTGGAACGTCTAGTCACTCTGCCTAAAGATTTCCATAGCAACTCTCTCTCTATACTAAGCCTCATACTGCAATCTAACGAGCATAACTTGTAATGTATCTTACATAGGCGTGTGTTTATACCTACCTGTAACGTTTATTACTCTGAATCTACGTGGTTTTATTTACTGGCAATAATCCCAGCTACCGGAAAAAAGGGGCGGTAGATGGTGAATGCACTTTGGAGCAAGGGGTTTATAAAACACAGCGGAGCCAATGCTGTGCTGAACCCTGCTGACAGAAAACCTCCAGGGAAGGAAATTCAGTTTATTTCCCTGGAGACTCCAGACAAGTTTGAAACAGACTATGCTGCACCCCAGAAACAATAAAGATGCAAAACATATGTAGGTAATGGGCAGGAAACTGGAAACGGAAAATTTGACAACAGGGAAAATAGTATCTGCATTCCAGTGGAGATACGAAAGATGCCAGAAAAACAGAAACGTTGCGTGAAAAAACATTGGTCTCTGTAAAACCATAGAATAGCTAAAAAAATCTGTGGAACCAAGTAGACAGACTGTACGCTTCTGTTAGGGAGAGCTTTGCTTTGCCACTGAAGAGAAGCAGGGGGAAAAAGTGCAGTTTGGCACTTCTGTTCCTTCAGCCTGAACTGCAAGTGGAAAAAACCTCAAAGTATTTGTTTTAATGTTCACAAACTTCTCATATATTTTGTTTTTCCTAATCCAAAAATGTCACTTTAGCAAGCTGAGATCATCCATTTACAATCTATGGGGGAAACATTCAGGTAATAAGAGAAAAGTGATGGGACAAAATCACTTCCCACGGCAAATCACTAATTTATTGAACCATGTATCCATTCCTGATCCTTTGATAAATCACAGTAACAAACCGTTCACAAGAAAGTAAAATCAAATCACTTTTGGTTTTCATTCTTTTCACTTATTCTGAGATTATACATTATTCAAAAAAAGCCGATTACTTATTTCTCCGAAGATGCCTAGACTAGGGAACATTTGTTGCATCTAAAACTATGTTTGCTAACTGGTTTCGAGTGAAGGTTTGGATGCCCAAAGAGCTTTATTAAAGCAGCTGGTGTAATCTAGTTTTGTCAACAGAAGCTCAATATTTCAGTTCTGCTTGTGCGATTATAAATTCATGTAATAAGGTTTCCGAAGAGATTTATGATCGTAACATCTAGCTGTGGCCTGGATTCAACAAATCAACGGGCCAGTCACCTGCTGACAGCACTCTCTTTGATCTACCCTTTAAATTTCTATTATAAAAGAAAAACGCATTCTTTTCATATTAACTAGTATTTTTAATTTAAGTGTAGTTAAAAAACCCCACGGAACTCTGGAGCTAATGACACCAGGTAATTCACTTTTTAAGATCTTTGTATTCAGGCCGTATCAGAACGATGTTTGTCAAAAATGCCAGGAAGCACGTTTTTAAACACAGTCTAGTTTCCCGGCGTTATAATGCCTTAGCAACTTAATTTTCCAGGGATTCAGATACGCGCCATCCTGGCTGGTTTCATCTCATTTTTCTAAAATCTGGTCACATACTCGCTTGGCGGCTCTATAGCTTCACATTTCACCAGGAGACTTGTCTGCAGACACCGAAGAACAACAAAAGCCCCACCCCTGTGAGCAAGTTCTCTTCTGCCTTGGAGCTGCCTGGGTGGTTACAAGTGTGACGGCTGTCACGAAGCACAGAAGCTGTAAAACCTTTATGGAAGCATTGAAAAGATCTTGGGCTAAGGCACTGTTAAGGAACAGTTCACCTAACGGGCGAGGCGGACAGGTCTTCAACTTCTTCAACTTCTGTTTGTTCCAGTCCCGTCGACGAACGGACCAGGACCGTCGGAGCCAGGCAGGACAGTCAGTTCTCCCTAGCTGGACTCAAGCACCTAGCTCAGCTGAAGGTCCTCCCGGCATTCTGGGCCAACGGAGAAACGTGCCACCCGCTTTTTTGGTAAAGCATTTGTCTCATGAAACTAACGGTGCACTTTTTTCCTTCTCTCGCTTTCATTCAGTTTATTAGTTATTCTTTCAGTGTGCGTTTTCACATGCTTTCTCAGTAGAAATTTCCTTGATGCAGTGCAAAACTGACACTGGCTGCTCAGCTGCATATAGTATTGTGTTTCCATCGGACCACACTGGAACAGACACAGGCAGACACAGTCTGAAAATAAACCTGAAACAGCCCCTGTGGAATGTCTGCGATGTTCCCTATACAAACAGGGGAAAGAAAAAGCTCTGTAAAATCCGTGGTCTGTTCACGACAGGCTGGCGTTCGAGGGTTTCACTCCAAATGCCCCTGCACTCGGCGCCAGAGGCAAAAGCCGATTTCTCTTTACCTCACCTAGAGTAAACCCTTGTTCATCACTCTGCGGCAGCAGAGCTATGTTGACTTCAATGCCTTGAGAGCCCTCTGCGGTCACTAAAAGGAGCCCGTTTCTTTCCTTTATGAGGAGGAAGACTAGCTAATTAATTAAGGTGAACGAAAGGCATGTGTTACTGCTCCATGTAACGCAAGCTTTATCGTTCAGCGGTGCGTGGAGAGATTTGCATGTCGAGATTTGTAACTCCAAAACAAAAGATTAAGAAAACTCAAATGCCTAAGCAATTCTTTTGGCAGGCCACAAACATCTAGAAAAATGCCTGGTTCCCTGTTTCCAGTATATTCCAACATTGCATTTCCAAGAACTGCAGAGCCTAGAGGACACGCTGATCTTGGAGATCCCACCCTGTAACACAGAGAAGGCGTTGCTCTGCTCTCGTACTGTACTACGTACTATGCTCTGTTAGGGAAGCAATCTCTCTCTTTAATACGAGTAAGGCTTTATAGACTAAAAATGTGATTCTCCATCACCTGGCACCAGTGCTGTAACTACTTAAACAGTCCAGGGAACGAGGGAATTAGGCCTGGCAGTAAATTTCAGCTATCCCAGATGACAAGGAAACTAATTCAAAGCACTTGAATTCAGAAAGGGAATACAACAGGGACTGAGACATCAACGGCAGCTGTTTCTTCACGAGCAGCACGCTTGTCTGAGGCTGGAAGGTGCGAGCTGCCTAGGAAGGGTGCTGAAGAGCACACAAGGAGACCGTGGGCAGAGAGCACCAATGCTAACCGAGCCCTGAAGTCAGCGCAGGAGTCATTCGCCCAACAGGCCCAGGGCTGAACTGATCAATGCGAAGGGCTAGTGACTGTGCACGCACCGGTCAGTTTTCAAGGCTCTAAACGTAGAGGACAGCGGTTCCCTATGACCCTGCTGAGCTGGCCTATCCAGTGTTTTTACACATCCTTTTTTGGGAGCAGCTTAGAGTACATCCACAACCGTGTTTCAGTTCAGACCCAGAGCACACGTTGGAAGAGCACTTTGATTCACACGGTGGAGCTGTCTTGAAGTGCAGGAGCCGGGTTTGGTTTAGGTTAAATTGAACTGGCAGACGTGCTCTGCAAGCAAACCGTGGGCCCTCCGGCTGCTCATAGGCGCCCGGTCTACAGACACGACCACAGGCGCTCGCTGTAACCCCTAAAAAGCTTCCAGCTGGGATGCTGTATCCTCGGCACTAACAGCTCCACGTGCTGAGACCCCCTAATTGGGCTGCACCACTTGCTGTGGCAGAGGGAAAAACTGTATTTAAATACACACAGGCATTCAGTGTACTCACAGTACAAATAAAAAGGCAAAGTAACAAAGGTAAAATCTTGTCAAAATGACTCTGCCTTCCTACCTATGACAAGGATAACTTTTGGTCGAGGTCTGGCAGGATCAAAGACGTCATACTCCTCAATTAGCTCAGCGGTTTCAGAGAGGTCGGTGTCACTTTCTATCGAAAACTGCTGGATTGGAGGGAGTCGGTCATAGCGTCGGTACGGGAAGTTAGAGTTATCAGGCATCACTGTAAAACAGCAAGATAAACTGGGAACTGTGGAAACAGAAAACTCAAAATCTGTTGTGTACACAGATTTAAACAAGTATAATAAAGTATAACTATCTCCTAATTTTACAATATGCTTGCTGTTACTCTACTAAACACTCCTTGCCTCTGTTTAACCGATTAATTAAATCGGAACCATGAGGAGTCGGTTTTCTTCGGTGTTTCCCCACAAGCACGTCCACTTTTCCCTGAATACCTGCCCACAGCACCGCGAGTTCAGCAGCAGCCTCTGAGAAGAAAACCCTCGTGTGGTGCAGGTAACCTGCATTAAGCAGAGCTCTTTTGGTGATGCGTGTTGTACGCAGAGATGGAGTGAGCATTCTTGCTAATTAGTTTAATGAAATGCTGGATGGCAAGGAAGAATAACTATGGCAACTGAAAGATGAGCTAATTACTCTGTTAACATTACCAATAAAATCATTACAGGTATTGGTATGACATTTGCTTAGATTTTATGAGACGCACCTTTTCTAAGAGTTTATAGTTTACATTGTATTTGGTGAATTAGCATATAGCTCCAATACAAATGAGAAAACCAACCCAGTGTAACTGCACTGAAGTCAGTACGTACGTCACTCACACGGACCAACTGAGCATTCAAGCCAAGTGGACCGAGGCCGCTTTGCAGACGTTTTAGGTAGGGTACGGGACGTCTCTCCGCTAACGTGTTACCCGTTTACACGGTGCACACCCATTGCTAGGCTGCAAAGTGATCGCCATCTCCTCTCCTGCACAGCATCCGTTAGGGGAGGAGAAAAACAAATGCCAAAACGCAAGGAAACAGAATCCTTGAGTCCTCTGCCCGAGGAAAATCAGAACGAGGCATGGTCCGCTAAAGAAGCAGCTCAGTGGTGGATGTAAAACCACCTGCAGTACGAGCAACACTATCGTTTTTATACTTAATGCATTACCATTCCTGAAAAAAGACCTCCTGGATTGTCCTCCGTTGAGCGGAGGCAGGGTCTTCTTTTCGGGGCTGACAAAGGTGTCCCATTTCACCTTCTCTGACCCCCCGAGCTCCTTCACTTTCTGCAAACAGCTCTCCAAATATTCGATTGGGTCATCGGGTTTGTAGCACATTAATCCATTCAACAGACTCTGCAACATAAGATTGGAAATACACGCTCTAATCACAGATGCCAGCAAAAACCAAGCGCTTTTACTCTGGATTTTATTTTACGCAGAGAAGCCCTGTGTTCCTCGTCTGTTCGGACTCTCCATTTCAAGCCAACGTGTGAGCACGAGGCCTGCAAAAACCGTACGATTTTGGTTTGCCAGTGTCACACCAATGATTCAGAACAGGGAGCTCGTGGCTGTATCCTTGTATTTGGCTGTTTGCACTGTAATAAAAACTGAAAACACAAAAAAAGTTCCCTCTGTTTTTCTTAGAACTACCACTGGCAACCACACGCAGAGCAATGCATAATCCAGGCAGCCCCAAAAGTCACACGCTCTGCGTGGCCTGTTAGATCACCAAGATGTACCCTGTCCTTAAAGACCAGTGCACCCACAAGGACCTTACCTGTGTTCTTGAGTCAACTCTTACACAAATAACAAAAAAAAGGTTTTTAAAAATCATGAGTACTCAAATATCACCCTGATCAGAACCGGAAAAAACCCGGACCCCAAAGTTCATCGGATGGGCAGTTCCCAGCTGCTGGGGGTCCCTGCCCACGGCGCCAGTGCTGCCCCTCGGACGTGGGCGCTGGCGAGGGGACGCCAGGCTCTCCTCGGGCACACGGTCAGCGATGTGCCTGGGCAAAGCGACACACCAGGCACCAGCTCCCCTCTCCGCAGGACAACTGCACCAGCCTTCCCTCGGCAAGAGATGCCTTCCAGGAGGGCTGCTGTTCCTTGGAGCTCTTCCTAACGTTTGTGCAAATAAACTTGAGGGTCACAGTCGGTATCAGTCATAAACGCGACCAGGTCAGGATCTGAATTTATAAACGGGGATGTCTGTTTCTCCCGCACAGCACCTGTGCCCTTGTTACACCGCTGCACCGACCGCGGCAGCTCACGTTTGGCTTTGCAGAAGGGATGCACCATCTTTTGGAAGGGGCGAGCCGAAGCCCTGAGACTCCGCGGAACAGCCCTCGTGTCTGCGCCGCCTGCTAAACCCCTCCCGTGCTACCCGGGCTGCCGGAACGCTGGCGCGGCCCGCGGCCCCTCGCTCTCAAGCGCCCGAAAACCGTCCAGCTCCGGAGCAGGCCCGGGACGAACCGCCGTGCCCGCGCCCCGGCGGGTGTCGCAAGGGCGGCAGGACGCCCGACCCGGGAAAAAGCCCCCGCACCGCGCGCGGGGCAGCAGCGCTCCGCCGCCGGCACCGGGCACCCCGCGGGAGGCCGGGCAAAGCCCTCCGGGCAGCCGTGGGCTCTCCCTTCTCCCGGGCCGGGGCGGCCCCGGGGAAACGCCGAGCGGCGGCAGCCCCCGCCCCAGCGGGGCAGCGCGGCCCCAGGGCGCTCTGTCCTGCCGCCCGCCGAGGGGCGCGGCTGCCTGCGCGCCCGCGGAGCCCCGGCCAGGCGGGCAGCGGCGGCCGCTCCCTCGCCGGCTCCGCGGCGCCCGGGGCGGGTGGGCGCAGCCCTCCGCGGCGCGGCGCGGCTCCCCGCGCAAGGTACGCGCGCCGCGGCCACTCCGTCCTCCCGGCCCCCGCCAGCGCGCCGCGCGGTCCCGGCGCGGAGCGGCCCCGGCGGGCGGAACGCGCTCCCCCGCCTCGCCTACCTCGAAAAGCTGCGGGATCTCCCTGCGGGCCAGGTACTCCTTGGCCTCGCCGGCGCTCATGCCGCCAGCCGGGGACGGGGCGCGGGCGGGCAGCGCCCAGCACCGCGCTCGGCACCGCGCCGCGCGGCTCGGCGCGGCACCAGAGGGCTCGGCGCGGCTCGGCTCGGCTCGGCGCGGCTTGGCGCGGCACCGGAGGGTTCGGCTCGGCGCGGCGCGGCTCGGCGGTGCAATGCGGGAGGCTCGGCGCGGCTCCGGCGGGCGGGCGGTGCGGGGCGGGGGGAGGAGGGAGGCAGGCTGCCCGCCCCCCGTCCCCGCGGCGCCGAGGCAGCGGGAGCGGCTCTCCCCGGCGCGGAGGAAGGGCGTGCGGGAGCGGCGAGGGGCTGTGCCCGGGGGCGGCGAGGACGGGCTGCCCCGGCCGCGGGGGGGAGCCCGCCGCTCCGGGAGGCGCCGTCCGCCGAGGCCGCCCCGGGGGGGAGCCGCCCGCTGCACCGCGGCCTCTACCCTGGGCAGCGCCTGCGGCGTCCCGAAGCGAGGCGTCCGGCAGGCTTTGGGCTGGCGAAAGACCGGGGGCTGCGGCCACGGGTCGCGGGAAGAGCCCTGAAGGCGTCCCTGCCCAAGCTGCTGCTCCGGGGGCAGCGCTGGGGTCGGACCGGGCTGCTCAGGGCTTTGTCTGGCCTCGTCTTGCAAACCCTGCGAGGACGGAGGCTGCGTGGCCTCCCCGGGCAGCCTGCGCCCGGCTGGCCTCGGGGGGAGAGGGGGGTTCTTCTGGCCGGGCCCCTGGTGTGCCTCTTGCCCCCCTGCACCGCCGTGAGGAGCCTGGCTCCGTCTTTGCGGCACCTCCTTCCATGTGGTGTCCCTCAGCCTGCCACGGGCTGAACAAGACCGGGTGCCCCAAGGCCTCTTCGAGGGCAAGCGCTCTCATCCCTGACCATCTTTGTGGCTCTGCTCACCCCAGTTTATCCATACCCCACTTTTACTGGGGAGCCCCAACGGGGTGTGTTATTCTGGGTGTGCTCTGAGGAGTACAAAGTAGGGAGTGGCTTCTGTGACACTCGGTGGCATGCTGGAAGTCAGAGCAGATTATTGCAGCTGCTTAATTGTCCTCTGTCAACTCTGGTGTTCCATTTAGACTTTAATTTTGTTGGTTATCTTTTCTCACACAACATCGGCGTAGTTTCCCTGATGCACACCCTCACAGAAGTAGGTTACATCAGTGCAAGCATCTGAACAACAGTGAGCAACTGCTTTCTGTATCTCAGTGTTTTTTCGACATAGAGTCTTCCCAGGAGTCTTATAAGGAGCTTCTCCCCTTGTATGTGGTGTGTGGATTGCCATCAGTTTGACAAGCTTCTCCCTTTTAGCCACGTGCCCAGTTCTGCTGCTTTTGCAGTTAAACTGCTCTCCTTCCCCTGCCCTGCCTCCAGCTTTTTGTGTCCACTGTTCTCCTGGAGAGGCTTCCAGTCCTTGCTCATTCCCCGAACTGCTAAACGCTGCCCTGGGGGCAGCCCCATGGTCTTCTCACAAACAGCACCAGAAGGTTTTCCAGGTCATCCACCTACTCCCAGCAGCTTCCACTTGAAGGGCAGCCCCTAACATCCCGTCACAGCCGTGGATCAATGGATGGCTGTTCTCCACCTCAGCTGAGGTATCTCTGGAAAGCAGTTTGGATCAGACAGCGTAAGCTCCTCTCCAGCTCAGTTTTCTGTGAACCCAGTGGTGTCCTCACAGGGAAGCTGTGGTAATGTCCCCGAATTGGCCCTCCTCCTCCATTTAAGGAAGACCGTAGCCTTGGCTGGAGAGGGTCATCAGCCTTCGTCCGCAGCCTTTCTCATCCTCCCATGGACTCTGGGCGTGGCTTTAACTCTCCTTTCTCTTGCTAAGCTTTTGATACATCCATATGTGAGCTCATTGAACCGCACAGAGTCTTAATTTTGAGTGAGTGAAAACCAGGGTAGGCTCCAATGTCCTAACCAAAAGATATATCATTGCTTTTAAAAGACCTTAAATGAAGCTTGACAAGAAGAAGACTGAGTGAAATTAGTTATTTTCCTAAAATAAGATCTTTCCTAAGGCGTGCTAATGGAAGATGCCGTTATATTTAGGAAGACAGAGCTGTGGGTTTGGTATTTTGTGGTTTTAATTTCTTTTTTTTTTTAGTTCATGCAAAGAAAACCAGCTGTATTATCATTGTCTCAGACAAACTCCATTTATAGGCTTTCCGCATACACATTTTTATGTATGCAACTCTTATGGGTAAATTAGTATCTCATCTGATGTCCTGGATTGATAGAGAAAGATATTTCCTTTCACATACTTTCCATGGCATCTTCCTCAGGAATGTGAAAAATTTTTGTGCAAGGTCTTGTCCGAGATGTTTGGTTTTACTGTGGGCTCCCAGGCATTATGCTCAGTTGGATAATGCTAACAGAATATAAAAGTTCTGACTGTTCTTCCGTAAAACGATTATCGTAATGCACATCTAAGTTGTTGTTCAAAAAAAAGAGTGATTTCAAGCTAATCTGATTTTTGTTGCACAAAATCAAATTCTACATTGCAGAAATTACCACCTCAGAAAAAGTACAGCCATTTAGGAAATCTGTCAGACTGCACGTGTGGAACATATCTGGAAAGGATATTTGCGGATCTGATGGGGTGGTACACAGAATCACAGAGTCACACAGAATGGTAGGAGCTGGCAGGGATCTCTGGAGATAATCTGGTCTAACTCCCCTGCCAAAGCAGGTCAGCCTAGAGCAGGTCACACAGGAGCGCCTCCAGATGGGTTCTGAATGTCTCCAGGGAAGGAGACCCCACAGCCTCCCTGGGAAGCCTGTTCCAGTGCTCTGCCACCCTTCTTCTAGAGGTGATTTGTTAGGCGTTGGCCTTCGGCGGAATTCCGAAACGGGGTCACAGGCGGGTGCTTCGTGAAGGCTCTGCAGAGCATCGGCAGCGACAGGTTACGAGTGTAGTGACCCAGTGGGGTTACGGGTCACGTCCGGGTGCGGGAGGCGCGGGGGCAGCTGTCAGAAGGGTGGCTGTGTGTCGTTTAACAGCATCTGGTCAAGATGGACGGGAACGAAGGGTCTCGCTGCCTTAGGAAATAATGGGACGCAGAAAGAGCCTCAAGAGATGGGAGCGTGGGTCTGCACTGCAGAGCACTGCCCCTTCCCCAGGGTACGGGCAGCTCCTCATGGCACTGCGGGGAGGCTGAAGGATCCCTGGTTGTACTGCCACTCCCCGCCTCTTCTGGAGGGGAAGAAGCTACGGTAGAAAGAATAACATTTTGCTATCAAAGTGATAGCATTCCTGGAAATTAATCTTGAAAACTGATGGCTCCTCCACCATTGGGCCGATTCCATTCTCATTCTCGTTGGTTCCTCCAGCAATTCCACAAAGCTGAACTAAGAAATTAGTATGGGGTCAGCTGGAATATGCTGTTCTGGGCCTTCTCCTCTTCTCGGTAAAACCGATCACCTAACGCCCACAGCCTTCAAAGCTTGATTAGGTCCTTTCTTTTCAAAAAGCACTTCAGAATCCCCCAGTGTTTCATAAGAGTCTTCCAGGTTTTTGTCCCGTGCCTGTTGAGCACTGGAGGCTGGCGTTTCTCACGTACGCTGCTGCTCTGCTAGCTGTCTGTATTCAGCCAGCACTGATGTCCTTGGGCTGATGCACTTACACAGGCTGGCGCAAGATATGTGGACAGTTGGCATTGATAAAGTCTGTAAGCAGAACAACTACGTGTAGCCTGTTTAGTAGAATACACTGAATTATATCCTTCTGATCCAGAAGTAACATGCATTTTAATGTAAATGCAGAACTTATTTGCAGGCCTGCATTGTGCCTAGTGTGGTGTAAATTAATCCAAGGTTGCTAAAATGATCTTTTCATTTTAATCAGAAACCTGTTTCTGAACTCTTTTGCTATGTGTTGTTAACTTTCTTTAAAACCTGCTGTTCTCCTCCCCTTTTGTTTCCGCTTAGCTAAACCTTTTTTTTTTTATTTTCTACTGATATCTAAACAGGTTACTTACAAGAATTGAATCACTGATTGAAAGGTAGTGAAAAAGCTACCTAGAAAAATCCAGTCTCTGGATCTAATTTTCACTGATTCCCAGAACTGCCATTTTATGTGACTTTTGAGGACACCAAGATGAATAAAAGCTGGGAGGGAAGGAAGAAGGTTGTGCCACTTAAAAGCTTGAGGATGCATATTTCAAGCTGCTGAGAAAAAAAAAAAAACACTTAAAAAATGCTATGATCAAGTCACTCTTTAACCTCTGTCTTGATAAACTAAATAGCTGTAGCTTTTGTTTTGCAGTTGCAGTGTACTCGTTGTTGTGACCCTGCCCTGAGCTCTTCCCCATTCACCAAAGGCATCTCCAGTGAAGGCAGCAGACAGGACACACCGTTCCAGAACGGGTCCTGCTGGGGTTCAGCCTGCCTGGGACATCCTCACAGCCTCGTTCGGGCTCCTCGGGCCGACGGGCTGAGCTTGTGCACGGCCTTGGTGTGGCAGCGGGTTCACCTTCAGCCAGCAGACTCCCAGCAGCCCTGCTCGCTGCTCTCTTTTCTCACATCGATTCCACCTGCTCTTTGTGCCCCGATGTAACTTCAGATACTTGTGTGCAGCCAATTTACCAGGAAATCGGCATGCTCAGCGCCAGTGAGCTGTCCCCTCTGTGAGTTACCGCTTCCCTCGTCTCTGTTAGCTGCCGGTGGCACCAGGGATTTTCTTTTCTTTTTGGTGATCAGTGAAACTGTTATGCAGCACATGGCCAAAACACAGTTTCCGTGGGACCGAACCAGAAACTTAACATTTCCCATTTACGCTTAATTCCTGAAACCGGTCAATTAGTCATTAAATATATGTGCACTAGTTTTGATTCATTTAGGTTTCTGAAACAACATATCCGGCAGCACTAAATAAATGCCACAGATCAGCGCTTTTTTCTTCATCAGCCAAAACAAACCTCCTTGAACACACGTCTGCGGATAGATCGGAGCAGATCTGTTTTCAAAAGCTGGCATTGACTCGCATTAATTAAATTCCATAGAAACTATATTCCGGTATGTTCTTAGCAGTTCTGGTCTTTCACAAAGTTCCACGTTAGATGGCCAGGACTGTAACTCCCTGCGCCACCAGCCTTTGGCAGTGCCAGTCTGACACGTTCCCAGAATGCAAATACTTCGAGGGGTCTTAGAGGCCCGAAATGTCCTTCCCAGCTGCCTTAGAACTCTGACACATCTTAACCAAATACGCAGACTTACTCAGTTGATCTTGGTGGCGGCTGTTTATAAAACCTACCCGACTGCAATTGTAACGGAGAACATTTCATCATCATCATCCGATGGTACAATGACATCATCTGATTATTTCTCTATACTCAGAGCAAATATTTAGTCAAGTCTTCCAGTTGCTCTTGCTGTATCTATGCAAGCATATTCCCACACTGTTGTGAGGACCCTTTTCTTTCTTCTGTTCAGAAAAACTGCTCTTTTAAGTGCTGTTCCACCAGCCTGGCCATTGGGCTTTATGGCATTTTCTGTCCCCTCTCATTTTTTTTACAGTTCTTAAATCTCACACGTATTTCTTGCAGCTTCTAGTATTTGTAATAGATGTTCTTCTTATTCTTACATATCTTTATTTTCAAGCCAAATTGCTTTTTAATCAGTGCTGTCTTCTTTTCAGTCATAGGTTGTTAGTGGTTTGGCTGTTCTGTTAGCATTTCTTAACAAATTCCCAAGTATCATGCATATTTTTCTGTTCAAGTCCTTATCCTTGGCCTGGCTCACAGTCATTCGCTAGGATGAGGCTGTTGTGGAGGCGTTACATACCCTAGTGATTCAAGGTGACCACCTCAGGAAGTCCTTCAGCCTCTGCGGGATGGGAGGCAGGAGATCCTGCAGAGGTTTTCCTCATTCTTAACCCAGTCCCTAAGGCGGCTGGTCACTACTGGTGAGAACACAGACTGGGGGTGTACGCAGCCTTTCAGCCTGATCCATTACAGCTTCTTGATGCCTTTTGCTTTCATTTTGTGCTACGCAACCTGAAATGCTCCCCCCCTCCCCCCAGTGTTACAGAAATTGCTTTTGGGGAGGATTATTTTATTTTCCTCGGTTGCCGTTTTTCAGGAACTGATTAATAAATCTCCAAATCATCTGATACTGAATTTTCAACGACTTAGAAATGCTGTGCTATTTTTTCCCAATAAAGTCTTAATTTCCTTGCCTCTTCATCCTAAGGATCCAACCACAGATTTCAAGGTTCTAATCTATGACTTGTCCCCAAATAGGTAATGACAATAAAGCAATTCCAGTTCATCTCGTTTACCCTTTATGAACTAAGGAGATTTGGGTAGCTGTAGAAGAAAACCTCCACAAAGAAACACAGCAAAACGCAATTAATAAAATAGGCTTGTGGGTGCTGATAGGGGGAATAGAAAGGAATTCAAGCACAGCTATTAGACTTGGTCTTGGGAATGCCGTGGAGCGTACCATTGTTAGAAAGTGTGAGTCCCTGCTGCTTCTCCTTTGGGTTTTATTCCAGTGCCGTATGACATTGTTGCTATAACCTGTTATTCAGTCATACAGTGAAAATCTTCCCTACTTGAAAATCACCTTGATACAAAGTACAGCTCTTGAAAAGATAAGCCTCTTGATCTCCTCTTTGTAATGGAAAGCTCAATGAATTGAAAGCAATGCCAGCTGCCTGTGTGAAGGGCTTAGAAGAGTCCTATCACGGTTCCAGGGATTGCTCACACTGAGAAACCTTCAATGTTTTTTGATGCTTACGTTCTTCACAGTGGCACAACACGTTGTGATGTCGAGTCATAGGGAAAAAGGTGCAAGTCAGTTTGGTATAATTTTTTTTTTTTTACCTAGGGTCAAGGGTTCCCAACTGGGCTCTTTTCACGTAGGAAGGGGCCCATAGGACATTTACACACAGAGATTTTTGTTTCACTATAGTCAAACAAAAGTACTATGAGTTTTGGTCAGGTTGTACAGGTATGCCAAAGAATAAAATAAATGTTAAGGGGAAAACCTTGTTCTGTGACATGGCAATTTTTTTGTAATTGGGATTCACAATGGAATGACGCTGGCGAGTGTTCTTGTTGAGAGGGATCATGGCAATAACTGTCATGTTCTGGTAAAAATCAGAGTCACTTATTTCCACCTTCAGTGCGTATTCACAAAGCAGTAGCTGTCAAATGTCGGTCAGCCACTGGTGTTTGTTGTTCGTTGTTAAAGAGCTCAGTTTCTTCAGAGCTCAAGCTCTTTGGTTTTCATATTCCGTAACGCAGTGGGAATATGAAATGGCTGTCCAAACCCCTTTTCTAAACCCAGGAAGGCTATAACTTAGGCAGGTATTGGCTCATGACTCTGAATTCTATTGTAAGGAACAAAGATTTTGTGGGGAGAATTTTAATTTTGACTGAGGGAAGTTGTTTTTCAGCAGTCTAAGGTTCTTGAACTCATCTGTGTAACTCTGTTCTTGCATGGCAATGAACAAAATACAATATAGAGAGCTTCAAATATGCACATCACATCATAATTAGATAAAAGTAATAATACAAACAAGGGCAAGATATGGAAGTTGCAATTTAAGATACAGTGAGTTGAGAGACATGAGAGAAATTGTCAACTTTTAACCATGGAAATGTTTTAATG
This sequence comes from Leptosomus discolor, assembly GCF_034619465.1. NCBI lineage: Eukaryota > Metazoa > Chordata > Aves > Leptosomiformes > Leptosomidae > Leptosomus > Leptosomus discolor. The sequence continues at coordinate 85,672,168 of NC_141393.1, forward strand.
TTAATTTGAAATTCATCCTGACTTTCTGCTGACGTACAAGAACATTGCCTGAATTTAGTCACCAACTTCGGTGAATGCTTTCTTGACAGTATAACAACGGAGAATTGGATCAAGCACTTGCTTTCGGTAGAAGACGACACCCTGCCAGATGGCTTATTAGCGAAGATAACGGCACAGCTGATGAAACTGTCATGTGGTGGCTGAACTTGAACTCAGACTCGACAAAGCACGGGTTGAAAACTTTTGGCTAAATGGAAGGAGAGTTTAGCCTGCTCTTGGGTAGAGCCTGATGCCGAATAGCGTTTAGCATTTGGAATTACTAATAATCATCAGCACTTCCTGAGCCACCAAGACATTTCTTCTCCTGCCATGCTACCCAGTAAAACTAAGGAGTTGTTCAGCCGCGGCGCTGAACGGGACCCTCGGCCCTGCCTTGCTCATGTCTCTGCAGAGGAGGCGGTTGTCTTCTGGAGAGCGAACACACCCCGGCTGGGTGTTGGAGCCGGGGCACGAGGCAGGTCCGGGAGAAGCTTCTCAGGACAGCTTTTCCGGGAGCACTCCGTGCAAAGCTCTGCCCCTGTGTGGACACGTCATCCCAAGAGGCGGGTTACCACCGAACGACCCAGCTGTACACGTGACTAGCGCTGTGCCTGCGGCTTTCGTGTTTAGTTATAAAAGTTCAGGGGAAAAAATTAAATATTTTGACTCTTGTTTATTTGAAAAAGTGATCGCTTGCTTCCAGTGTTTTCCCTCATGTATTCTGGATCTTAGTGGGCTCATGAAGCAAGCCTTGACAATATCTTTTATTTCCTTTCGTCCAGGTTATCTTATAAAACTGGAATCACTAGTATGTTCCTTGTCCTGATTTATTACAAAATTTGAAAGTATGGCTGTCTGCAGTCTTAAAAATGTCTTTCACAGCTCTTGGACGATACTGGGACAGTGAGAAACTAAGATATTATTAACTTTACTACGTGTTTGAGTACTTTGTGTCTGATAAATCAGAAATGAATTTATTAGCAATAACACCAAGCAAGTAATTCTTTCTTTTTTCCCTGTAGCGAGTTTATTCTGTGTACCAAACGGATCAGATTCAGGCATTTTCCTGTAGCCTTTATTGTTTGTTTTGTTGCGGGCTTACAGCTGAGTTGGTACTATTTGGAAAAGATTTAAATATTCAAAGATCTCTTGAATTACTTCTTTCTCTACATTATACAGCTAAATCACCTCCACATCAGTTTTGAACAGAATTTTTAAAATTACCCTGTAGTGTAGCTGACATTTTATTCTTCTATATGAGTTGATTGACAATCAGTGATGCTCTGCTGCATTTTCCTGGCTTTCTACTGAAACTTTTTATTCCCTCAGCCTCTGGGCTAGGGAGGAGAGAATCATGACTTGTAGACGTAGGCTGTACAGCTTTCCTAGCTGACGTCTTTTATGGAAACAGTGTTATGAGCAATTTCTGGGAAAAAGACTGATTTTACCATTCAATATTACTAATACAGACACAGACACTCCCTTTCCAAAACAAATTTTTCATTTATGAACCTATGAAGACCTCCTCTGAGAGAGAAAATACATTTGGTTTCTAGAATTCTGAGCAGATAAATAGCCTAATGGATGAATTTATTTCACAAAATGACCTGAAAACCAGTATGGCAATTTTAGATCATCATAACTAGGTATAGAGTTGCTGAAGGAAATGGAAAAGAGGATTTATACTATTTGGTTCCTGGACGAGGTTATAATGCAGGCAAAATATGTTCAGCCTCCTTAATTTTAAATACACTTTTAGAATCTTGTGATAAAAAGCCATCCATGGAAAAGACTCTGTATTAAAAAACCTTCTTATAACATGATAATACATAACAATAAAAAAAATGGAAATTGTTTTCCTTATCTTGCAGAAATATGCAGGCAAACAGAATTGGATGAAAGAGCAAAAATGAATATATAGTAGCAACACCCCAAATTTTTGAATAGGGCTTGAAGTATCCTGGTTTTGGATGACATGAAATTAACGCTGAATGCTTTGAGATCCTTCGGTAAGAGGTGCTGTACAGACACAAAGCGTTTATTGCTTTCATATTTAGCAAAGTCAAATGATCATCATCTTTATTCCAAAGCTAAGCAGCAAGTGAAGTTGTGTACCCTTGACCTCATATTCTGATTTGATGTCATTATTCTGAAAAGGATAACCATAATTTTTTCTTTTTAAGGCACTGTTTGTGAATCTGGAATTCTTGCAGTCCACTGATAGAGCATACGTTTCTGTACCTGGCAAATATATATATATTATTTTCCTGAGATATATATTTAATACGAACATGCAGCTAAAGCGCAAGATTTTTTATTCAGCATTTACATAATGTTATAATGAGAGAAATTTTGTTTAAGGAAATCCTTGATAACTGTCAGAGAGTTAAGTGCAGGAAGGTGATTTTCGCTGAGATAATACTTTTGCAAATGCATCCATTAGGGCACTGATTGACTGATGGGCGTCTTTTCTCCGTATAAAAATCAATCACCTCGAGTGAACATGTAAATTTGAACGCCTGTCTTAAAATGTAAAAGGTCATTAACTGCAGTAAATGTAGCTTTTCCATTTTCATGTAATAAATACTTGGCAGCTAAAGCAATTAGTTCAGGTCACAGAACAGGACAGATACATGGCAACGGCAGGCACATATTCATGCGTTGCTAATTCCTGTTGTCACCAGGACTTTTCCGTGATGGTCTCGTTCAGTTAGAAGAATCTCAGCAGGATATGCTCCTTCACAAAGACAAAGGCAGGTAAAAAGAAAGTGTTTGGATTTTTTTTCATTCGTGAGAGAGCTGCAGAACGATGTAGAAAAGCCTTCGTGGATTTCATGACCAAACGCCTGCTCGTGTGGGCAGTTCTCCTCACCTTGCACAATGTCCTGATCAGCTCAGGCCACACAAGCTGGCTTTTAAGAACGTATTTGGGGGCTGCCTAGTCACTAGTTTGCTTTCCTGCTGAATGTGTTTTTTGATTTCATCCAGGCTTTCTGCTTAGTAATAGCCCATTTAATTTTTGAAGTAAAGTTCCACCTTGCGCCGAGTGCCAGCACTGTAATGGTGAAAAGGCCTTTTGCTGACCTTCTGCACAGAAGGAAATTTCAACAAGATTGCGTTTTTATAAATCATAGCAAAATCTGGCTGCCAAGCATTATGGTTTCCATTTATGAAGTCATTCTGGCATTTCTACTTGGGAATAGTTTCCAGTAAATACGCTCAAAGAAATAGGTACTTTTAATTTCAAAGAGCACGAGTTAGGATTTATGGTCTGTTGAAGGATACGCCATGCGTAGTGCAGCATGAGTACTTCCACCCGATCCACAGCCGCTTTTACAGCGTCCTGCTCGATGAAGCTAAAGAGGGAACCAGACCCTCAGCTTTACACTGTGTGAGCAGCCAGGGAAGTTCCTGCTGATCCACTGCCACTTTTGTTCACAGCCTAGCAGCTATTCTAAAAGGCACAAGTGAGCTTTTGTCTAAAAATGTTTTGGCCTGCTTTGACGTACCCTGCCCCATAACTCCTGGAAAAACAGAAATAACCGTGCATATTTACATTTAAAAAAATTAAATTATTCCTTCTGTTGAGAGTGTTTCTTCAAATTTCTTAATGGCCTGGTTTTGGATTTGTCTTAAATTTTGCTTCTCGAGTGCAATCTGCTCAGTTCTAGTAACATTTCAGTACTCACCACACAGCGATCTACATAACCTTTCCTGGCCATGCACTGGGTTCAGTTTTAGTCACTGGTCAAATATTTAATGTTAATCAATGTTATTGTACTTGGTGTACGAGTAACCTTTTTTAAAGTTGACTCAGTGCTCACTGTAGATATTACTTCTAATACAATTTTCATGATATTAAATCTAATATTTTTTCAGGTAAAGCTGCTGTGCATACAGCCTTTAGTTTTCAAACCTTTTGTGGTTGTTTTCCATGCAGCTGATGAGTAGTCCTCAGCGGAGTAAAAAACCCTTGCTTGTGAATGAAGAGAATGAAGACAAAAGGCTGCCTTCAGACTGCAGGCTGCAGAGCACTCTGAGAATACCACAGCAGCTTTAGTGGTCTGGGAGCTGAAACGAGTCCGTCAGCAAGGCGGCCCCGTGCCTGCGTTAATGTGATGGGCAGAGCTGAGACTGCTTCAGCTCACTCCCTGCTGGGAGGGCTCTCCCGAGACACGCGGGCACTTGGGGTGCCTGGGACAGGCGATGGGCTGATCGCAGAGCTGTCGGAACCTCTGGTGGAATGAAAATGATGCCTTGTTAATGGTTCTGTGACACCATGTGTTACATCCACTGCTTGAAATCTAGAGCAAAACTATGGTTACAAATGTAGCTTCATTTAGGGCAAGGTAATTAACATTCTTACCCTGTTCCTAATTGAGAAGCCCATGAATTTTCCGTTCGAGAATGAACCCTTTTGAAATATTAGTGGAAAAATGCAATGGAGAGGGTATTTTTTAAAAGATAAAGGATTTTTTTGCTACTCTGTTTTCACATACTTCGTTATTTTAATAAACGAGAATGTTTTGACAGGAGTTTTCAGTGTTGTTTTCTATTGAGAAAAATATTGATGCACGGAGCCCAAATGTGATGTGCATTCCTACTCCATGGCTGCCATTCACCTAACAAACTATGTAAACAAGCTGCCACTGTTTTTTCATAACTTGTTTTCTCATATTTTACTTATTTTACCAACAGGATAAGCTGTTGGAATGGTTTGTAACCTCATGTCTTCTGAAGATGAAATACTGGGTGATTGCACAATTCAGCGTTATGGAAACTCCATGCCTGGTGATACTTGCGTCATTAACGACAGACCAGAGCTGATGACAAGGTAGATGGTTAATTCATTAAGAACAAATGTCAACTGAACTTCACTGTAGGTTTCAAGGTTTTTGCCTGTGTTCTATTCTGACCTCAGAAGGCACTGTAAAAAACGATGTCTATAATCTCACTTTGTAAATAACAGTAAAAAATATTGTCGTGTTTGATGTGTGCTTGATGTGTGAGGTAAGCAACTTGAGGTTATGGATGAACAAAAGTGTAGGTTCTAATGTGTTTAGCCCGTGTCCAGAAAGAATCTGTCGATAAACACAGTTCAGCACAATTGTTTTGGCTTGATAGTACAAGAGACAAGACTTCTTTCAAGTCATTTGCCTTTGGAAGTTCTGTGTCCACTACTCTCACCGTTATTCTTTTTTGCATATTTTTAATCGGTATTCTTTGCTATTGTAAATCTTTTCAAAGTACAAACATTTTGTAGTCAAGCCAGTCTTCCACTCTCAGAAACAGAAAAAACCCCAAACGAGTAATTTCAGTCGTTAACTTGATTACTGTGTTTCATTCAGGTTCCATATTTGAAGACAGCCATTGCATCAGCTCAGATACCAAACTGTAGTAGGCTTGCTTGGTTGGTACAAATTTTTAAATCTATTGTATTGACAGTCAAAATGAAGAAAGCAATACATCTGCATTTTTTTAGTGAGATAATACAGTTGAGCTATTACTGATGATTCCTTAAGAGTCAGTGTTGTTGGCTGACTTCATTGCAAGAGTTCCTTTTCATTTTTCTTTTGGAAGCATAATAAATACATCCAAAGATATGTTTCTTTATCTTCTACAGTAGAAAATTATCAGGCAGTATGTGCAAGCCTGATAAAAACAGGAAAAGAAACACAGAACAAGGATTAGGAGTAGAGGAGGAAGAGCTACACTATGATACATATAGGTGATATAGTCAAGGATAATACCAACAAAATTAAAGGTGTTTAATTGGTATTTTTAGTATAGAAAAAAAAGTTTGTGGTCAAAAAGTGTCACGTAAACTCTAGCAGGCACAAATCCCTGTCTTGGGAGGTCGTGGGGTTGCCCTTGGGATTGCTGCCCCTCCGCAGAGGAAGGCCAGGCTGGCTTGCTCCATGCTGGACAGGAGCGAGCTGGCAGATGGCTCTTAGAGGGCAATTTCTGGAGGGCATGGATTAGAGGATTAGGGCCCGAGCAACCTGCTGGAGGAGGGAAGAATCTGGAAGGGCACCAAGATGTGCTCTAGTGTGAATGCGAGCTGCAGTTACAGCAGCTTTTTAAACAGTTGTTTCAATTACAGATCATTTGGGATACACGTTTGGTGTCCTTTCTAATTACTCAGCATGAGGTACAAGAAACATTGTGGCAGAGGTCAAGCTAAGGAGACTCAGAGCATGAAAAAATACCGTGATTAGCATTAAAAAGGAAGCGGAGCGAAGAAACAGACGCACAGCATAGAGCTTAATTTCTAGAAAAAAAAATCATGTACAGGCCCAGGAGCAAACACCAAGTCTGTATTGAGAGCTGCCTAAGGGAATAAAGATGAAACGAAATGAAGGCAAAGCTTTTGTTACTGGGGGAAAAAAAGAGAAGCGGTACCACCTCCAGGAATCATGCCTGAAGCGCTGGCACGCTCGTGTATGTCTCATGCCTACTGAAGCCCATGAGAGACTGAGCAGGTGAAGAAATAAAAGCCAGGAGTAGGAGAAGTAGATCCATGACCAAGTACACCCAAGCAAGCTAAGGGAGCCCAGAAGGCAAACGCTGATCCCAGAAAGCAAACTACGCACTGTGTTACGCAGCATACACACCAGAGGCAGTAACGGCAGGTCTTTTGGAACGTTCCTGTAAGCCTGCGGAACGGAGTTTGCCCTAACTCGGTGCCGTCTCTGCCCTGGGGTGGGAAGGAGCGGTGTGACCTGGACACCTACAATCAGAGCGACACCTTGATCCCAGCGTTGCTCACACGCTGCAGCGGACAGCACGTGACACAAGACTGACGAGCTTGCAGCTATGCTTTTACCTCGAGAGCCGGCTAAATCTTCCTGTAGACTGCAGGACCAACTACATGTAACCCATGAGAAACAGCAGCAGTATTGGCTGGACAAGTCCATTTGAACTGCTCTGACTGTGGGTGAAACCTAGTATTTCAAATGTCTCATCCCTTACAAGCGAATTTTCATGTAAGGAAAATTTGCTACACTTCTTAATTGTGCCGCACAAGTAGCAGGCGTCTGCTCGTACAGTCTGTAGGTGATAACCTATGTTTACATCATCCCAATGCTACATGACAGAAATTTTGTCAGTTTTTTTTTTTTTTTCTTGTGTAGCAAACCATACACATTGTCCTTAAAAGACTGTTATTAAAACTATAAAGTCAGGTATTTCAGAGAATGACAAATTAAGGTCACCTATGATACACATTTCAGAAGGTCCAGGAGTTTTTGAGTGAATGGGCTGTTTTTAAGTTTTATTCAAAGAAAAGATGTTCATTACTTCTCATGTCAGGAATGTTTCTTGGTAAGCTGAAGTTACCTTTTGGTAACATTTGACCTAACTTTCCATTCAGTATGAACATCAGGTCTTATGCCTGGTTCAAAGATGCACCATCAGGATACAGCTGATGATATTATTCTATGGGAAAAGCTGTTGGCCAAAATGCTTGATACCAAAGGGTGAATATTTGTAATAAATGCAAAGGCCAAAGAACTAAGCTTAATAGAAAGTTCAGTCAAAGGTTGGGTCCTTCTGTCACATGTTTTCTGACCAACTCCACGTGGGAGCTGAAAGGTAATGAGGAGCTATCCAAGTCAAAGCGCATGAAATCAGCTCAGCAGTTTACACACGCTCTGAAAGGTAGCTGCCCATCCTTTAGAATTACTGACAGATCTTGAACTCGTCTGAGAATGATCAGAGACCTAAGTGGAAGCATTTGAAAGGTCAAGGAAAAAGCTTAAGCTTGGCCCTAGTCTTAAATTCATTTAGCTTTCTGGAGCAAGTGCGGCTGACAAGCAGGCACCAAGGGGCACAGACACCCACAGCACTTTTCAGGAGGTTCATGAAAGGCTCACGTGGGAGACATGTCCATGCACAACAGCAGCCAGTGGCTATGGTCTTCAAAAGGGAGTGAGTTCATTGGCTTTAGGCACAAAGAGAAAAGGCGATCTAATTACAGGCGATTACTTTTATTGAGGAAACCAGTGATGCTTCCAAACAGCAAACAGGGTTATTGGAATTCCAACATCAATACATGGAAATATGCTCCTGTCTGAGAAAGTCATTACTGGTGACAAGTACGCAGGGCAGGAAATAGCTTCCATGGGTCAGGGCAGATTGTGAATCTTTGCTGGTGGAAGGCATCAGGCAGTTGAACAAAAGTGGTGACAGGATGAGTTAGTGGAAATAAAAGAATCATGCCAAGTGGTTCAATAGATGAAATAAGAATCTGATGATTCATCATCTCCCAGGGATGTATGCACCAGAGGCGAAGCCACAGGAAGGCACCTTGATAACAGATCTACTTCCAGACCCCCTCTCCTCCCCACCAAAGGTGGTCCCTCTCCCCAGCTCTCCCTTTGCTCTCCAGGGCAGCTCTGCCCTGAGGCCGCCCTCGGCCCACAGCTTGCCCCTCGGCCCGCAGCCTGCCGTGCCCCCTGCCCTCGTGGGAGCGCTTACAAAGCCCAGCCGTTCGAGCGCGTTTTTGGTGGGCGGCTGAGAAGCGGCCGTTGTTACATCCCCAGGGGCCTCCCACGCCAAAGGCGAGGTGCGAGGCCGCAGGGTTCTTGGTGGCCAGCCGGGCCTGCCCAAGGGATGGACGAGGGCAGGGCAGGGCGCGCTGCACCTCACAACAGAGCCCCAGCGAACGGGCGTGCTCACGGCAGCGGTGGATCTGCTGCTGTTACGGCCTCGGCTCGGTAGAAGTCGAATTTGCTCTCTACAACTACCCCAGGGGAGGCTGTAGTGAGGTGGGGTCGGTCTCTTCTCCCAAGGAACAAGCGACAGGAGGAGAGGAAATGGCCTCAGACTGTGCCAGGGGAGGTTTAGGTTGGACATTAGGAAGAATTTTTTTACTCAAAGAGTGGTCAAGCATCGGAACAGGCTGCCCAGGGCAGTGGTGGAGTCACCGTCCCTGGGGGGGTTCACAAAACGTGTGAATGTAGCGCTTCGGGACGTGGTTCAGTGGGCACGGTGGCGCGGGGTTGACGGCTGGACTCGATGAACTCAGAGGTGTTTTCCAGCTGATGATCGCACGACTCCGGTCCGCGCCTTCACGGCGGGGCCGAGGGACGGCACCGGCGGCGGGAAGGGCGAGGGGCTGAGGCGGCGGCACGGAGCATGCGCAGCGCCAGCTTCCCCCCTTCCGGCAGGCTAAGATGGCGGCCGTCGTGCCCGCCGCTGCCCTGCTCCTGGGGTGCTGCGGCGCAGCGCTCGCCAGCGGCGTCCAGGTACGGAGGGGAGAGAGAGCGAGAGAGAGGGCGGGCGGCGGCGGCGGGCCGCCCCGCGGGCTCTGCGCCGCTGGTTCCCCCGTCTCGGCCCCGGCGGCGCCTGCCCGCGGGGAGCCGTGTTGTGCCGGCTGTAACGCGGTGCGCCGCGGGAACTGCGGGGCCTGTCCGGCCCCTGTAACCTGTTTAAACTGTTCAAAGTTAAAAACCAAACAAATCGGTGCTTTAATACGTTTGCGTGTTCCTGACGCTCGGTTGCTCTGCGGCCGCGCCGCGCAGCTTCCAGGGCCGGTGCCGTGTGTTCCCGGAGCGGAGCGCCGCCGGCCGAGCAGCCGGGGCTAGCGGAGGGCGCCCGCGGCCGGGGCTGGAACCGGGAGATCTCCGGGTTCTCCTCCAGCCCGGACGCTCTGGTTCCCCGCGGCTGGGTGCGAAGGTTGTCTGGGTTCCAGCCCCGGGCGGCGCCGGGCGCTGTGGCGGGCGGCCGGGCAGCCCGGGCTCGCCGGGGCGCCTGCGGGCCGCCAGCCCCCCTCGCAGGTGCGGGGCATTGGCACTCCCGGGAGGAGCTGGCGTTTGCTTCAGGTGGGAGTCGTTCGTGTGTCAGTACCGGTGCTGCTTGCGCGGTGCCCACGCTGCGTCTGGAGTGGTGTTTGCCTTTCAGTTCTGCCTTATTGACAAATGGTTGTACTCGAAATTAATGACAAATAGGACAAAACCAGAAATATTTTTAGAGTCTTTGGATTACTAATTAAACTGCAGATTGTTTGGTGCTTGAAGTACAGTATGCTTTACATATCTTTTAACAAACACCTTTTCTATTACTGTGCGGTTTGTGTGAGACCGCAGGCGCCGGCTCGGTACCCCTCAGAGAGCCAACAGTCTGATTAAGAATCAGCAAGTCTGGATTCTTGACCTGTGACAGACTCGTTCCCTTACCTCTGGGAAGTCTTACCCCTTTCTGTGTCCTGATTTGTGCTATCTGTTGAAGAAAAGGGAACTGTGGATAACACAGGTTGTAGAGAAGGTTGTTGTCTTAGCTCCTTATTTTGAAAGGTAAATGTAACCACCTTGGATTTAAAAGGGTTAAAATTGCAGATTCACTTACTGGCTTTTGAAAAGATGAGAGGAACAATGAAAATAGAAATGAATCCAAGCCCCTTTTCTCATTAAGAAAGAACCTGGAAGTCAGTAAATCGTTTTATTTTGTTCTTAGTGTGTCCTTTGGAGTAGAGATGTGTGGGCTTTTTGTTTTAACTAAGCTGCAAGTGACTAATAGCTCTTCCTCCTTTTTTAGTTAGCAAGTTTCAGGGAAGGGTTTGAACCAATTAACTTGCATGAAATGTGCAAAACTGGAGAAGAAAAACTATGGCTCCTGAAGCTCTTGTAAGGTTTGTTCAGTGTTGAAGTGTGGTAAACAGATGCATTGAACACTGTGTTTTGTGGAAACAACAAAAATATGAGCGGTCATTTCTTTCTTGTTGCTGAATAACATCTATTTTCTTTGTCTTTCAGGATCAAGCAGAACAGTTCTTTAGAAGTGGACATACAAATAACTGGGCGGTTTTGGTAAGTGTGGTCCAGGTTGTTTTCTTCCAATAAAGTTGACAGTTTTTCATCAGGACCCATAATTGCAACTCAGTTCATTGAAGAATTCTGTTCATTTGAAAGAAATGGAAAGAGAAAGACTTGTAAATGAATAAATTTGAAATTGTGCCTGCCTGCAAATTTATTACACTGTAATAAAATTATCTTTTCAGTATGACTGTATTTCAAGCGTCCAAAACATCTAGCTGCATGGCAAGATTCATAAAATAACAGATCTGACAGCATTAAAAGAGTTAAATTACCGTACATCATACTGAACAGAAGTGTAATTCTGGTGTCAGAGCAGTATATCTCTTTGACGAGAGAGGTACAATTTATTTCTGATTTCTATTCTTACTGTGTTAACTTGTGATAACAGGCTTAGAATAAAATAAATTCAGGCAACATAACATTTAGATCAACTGTTCTTATCCTATTTTTTTCTTTGCCACAAGTCTTTTATTAGCTTTGAGTCATGCTGCACAATTGGTTCTTAATCACAATTCGGGTCTTAATGACTAATTTGTTTCAGAACACTATTGTAATTACTCAGTAGCAGCTGTTTGTTTTCCAGATACTAAAATTGAGCAATATAAAAGGAAAGTTAACAGTAATTAATTGGATTAGAAGGAATAGCTTCTCTATTTTACAACATACTATTTAACATCCAGTACTACTTTAGTACTATTAACAAATGTGTGCTTTTATTAATACCCATAAAAACACACAAAGAAGGTGGGATAATTAGGTCCAAGGAGCTATACTTTCTGTCCTCAACAGATTCTCTGCTGGTTATATTTTTTTCAGTAATTTATGATCAAGCTTTATAACAATTGCTGCTTTTTTTAAGCAGAAAAATAGGGAGGGTTTTACTGCTGTCAGGTGCTTCAAGCTGTGGATCATACCGCAGTCCCACCTTGTCTGCAGTTTGAGTTACTGTGCTGCAGTGTGAACAGCTGTGTCTAAAGCACAGACACCTTTTCCACGGTGTTGTAAGGGGAGGTGGTGGAGGAAAGGGGCGGATGGTGATACCTCGAAGTGTCACCGCTGGATCAGCCATAGTTAGTTTTCAGAGCTTTAGATCTTGCTGAAAGGCACATGTTCTCATGGACTGATTCCTGTGGGCTTTTTTGAAATTCCAAACTGATGGGATGATTGAGACACAGAGGGGATCCTTTCAGGCTGAATTTTTATCATTATTTAAGCTACTAATTTCTTTTTATGAGAAGGCTAGAGAAAAAGATGTTATATAGTGTAACTTAAAGGTGTTTCTATTTAAATTAGAGGTGTACATTTAAAGCTGAAAAATTAAAAACCTTAAATGCTTGTTCCTGCTTCTCTATTTTTGTGGGTTTAGAGTCACCTCTTCCAAAATGCCTCTTCCTTTGTCTGTTTGAAAGACTTGTAAAAGTGAAGGAAATGTCTGCAAAGGTGTCCTTGGTGTGGAATAAACAAGAAGTAGTGGACTGAAGTTGTGCAAGGACAGTGATAAGGCTGGTGAGGACCTACAGCAGGTTGCCTCTGATTGTTTTTGAAATCTCATTGGTTTGAAGTTTTTGAGGACAGATTAAATATCTGACCTAGGGAGTAGTTAAAGTACAGGAATGGCTGATCCCCAGCTCTTCGCATATTATAGCAGTAGAGCCTGAACCCCTTTGAGATGTATGAGAATTTGTATTCAGATTTTGATTAGAGCTCGCTTGGCTCTTACTTCATTGTGTTTGACTCCTTAAATGCGAACGTCCTCAGTGTATTTTCCCCTGTTTGTGGCTTCTGCATGAATTCACTTATGCCTTTGTGCAAGAATGCTCCCAGAATGGGTTTGCTATTGAGATGAAAACTCTTCCTTTGGTTTTTCTCACATTTGATACGGAGAAAGCAAATGAAAACATTTCGCTTACCCACTTACTATTGCTGAATTATTCCCTAAAGTGCCACTTTCTATACTTAGTTGGGTTTTATGACAATTTTTTTTATGAGTCAGTACGTTAAGAACATTTTTTCAACTTTTATTATCAGTATGTGTTGCTTTGGTACAGCAAAGGTTTATACAGGTTATATCACGAGTTTCTTGGTGTTGCTATGTTCTTTCTTGATTTGTTACTAGTTTGTTGATAGTCTTGTGATCATGGTCTTCTGATACAAACTGGCCTGGCATATTGCATCTTTCACGCTATTTAATATGCTTTTTTTTTTTTTCCAAGGTGTGTACATCTCGATTCTGGTTCAATTACCGTCATGTGGCAAATACTCTTTCAGTATACAGAAGTGTCAAGAGACTGGGCATTCCTGATAGGTGAGGGAATCTCTGTGGATACAGTTCCTTGCAGATGTGCTATTACAGTTCTGTTGCCTGAAGCGGTATAAAAATCATTTCTCTTCCCAGTTCAACTGGCTAAAAGTAAAAAGGAAGGATGTGATCACATTAGTGTGTTGAAAAGTGCAGCAATGTTGTTCAAATGGAAAGCAACAAGTTGTATCATAAAGCTTCCAGTTGGAATAGGCTAATTAGGTTAAAAACCAGAGGAGCTATCTGGCCACTAAGATGTACCACTTAGTAAATTTGTGAAAGCGTGACGTGAAAGTTGACAAATGCCTTCCGCAGTGACAGTACTACTCTGAGATACAGCTTTTGCTGTACCTCCCTTTCCCTCAGATTGGAGATGTTGGTAACCCCAACTGTACTGAAATGTTAAGACTTCCTCATCTGCTCCCGCACTAAGCGTCTCTAAACCAAAGGCACTGAACAAAGCAGCTCCTACATGTTGAAAAGTAGCCTTGACACATCCATTTTGCATGATGTTTTTGAGAAACCATAAGCTTTGTCCATACAACTTGTGCTTCTCTAGCAGCGTCACAGTGGTTCAAATAGTATCCCTTCTTTGACAACAGAACTAGGTGAACAAACTGTTCTGAAGTCTTTTAGTTGTGTTTCTGCTGGAAGTTCTAGGGGTATTGGCACTGTTCCGTCCAGCTGTTTTGGAATGCAGTCTGCTTGTAACAGAGCTGTGGCAGTGAACTGTAGGCGCTGACATCCGTTGAATCATAGGCTGTATGTATATATGTGGGCTCCTATGGAAATCCTGGTAGTCCTGATTTTTCATGTTAGGTTAGAGGACTGGTGGTTTCCCCAGCATGTCTCCTAAAGAAGCATGGCCCGCTTCATCGTTGCAAAATGCATATTCTGATGGATTAATTTGTATGGCCTTTTTATGTCCAAGTCCAAAGCTGTAGTATCTGGAGTCCTCACTTAGCTTCCACTCAGCTGTGAATGCAATGGCAGCAGCACCCTGTTTTCTGTGTTTATTTTGAAAAAGAAGAGTGACTTCTTGGGTTTTGAAAGAGGGGATGTTGAAAGCTAATTTTGGAAAGCATTTGGGGGCTATAAATCCAAGGGAATGTACTGTCTAAGCACTGTGGGCTGAAAGCCACAGAAATACAGCATATTTTTTTTGCACATCTCACTGAGAAGCATCTATCTTCTCTCCTGTATGGCCTTTGAAGCATAGGCACCCTAGGCACTACCTTAGAAATTCTTTCACTAGTTCTGCCCTTACCTGAGAACTTTCATCTTCTCTGAATCCATCCATCTTCACCATTAAGGTCAAAATAGGTGGCAGTTTTTGAAATACTGCAAAAACTACAGCATGGAGGGAGATTTCTGTGGTTCAGTACCCTGATCCATTTCTTATCCATACCCATGGATCTGGAGATTCATCTCAAAAAAGCCAGCAATGCTTTAGACTAAGGTCAAGAATAAGACTTTGGAGTGGAGAAGACCTAGAGAGAGAGAGCGCACACCTATTTTATCCCATTTGCAGCAATTTTTAAAAGCATTTGAGTGGATTTCTTCCTTAGACAAACTTCTTCCACTACCTGTTTTTCTTTCTTTGCTGCAAAACTTCATTCAAAATATTGGTAAGATTAAAAAAAACCCACCCCAAAATCTCATCTTAAAAATAAACATCATGATTCTTGGGATGGTCCTTTGGAGCTGTTTGTGTATGGCCTCATTTTGAATGGAACTGTATCAGTTTGGTGGTTCAAATAGATTTGTGCTCCAATGGCAGAAGTCATTAGGAAAACGATTTGTGGTTTTCTAACTGTAAGTTGTTCTGCTTTGTTGTGGTGCGGGCACAATGCTCCAATTCCTAAAAGTAGTTTGACAAAATAAAACAAAGCCAAAATGAATCCAGAAATTCCTGTTGATTCCAGGAATCATTATGTGGTATACATTTTTGTCCTGGTTCAGCTGGGGCAGCCCCCCAGCCCCCCGCGCCGGGCAGCCCCCCAGCAGCTCCAGCCAGCCAGGGCAGTGCCCTGGGGTAGCTCCAGGGGCAGCCCAGCCCGTCAGCAGGGGCAGGAGAAAGGGGGGAGATTGGCTGAGGGGAGGGGGCTCCTGGGGGCTCCTGCTGGGGTTCCTCCTGCTCTGGCTCCTCCCGAGGACTGCTCTCCTGGGGGGTGTGATGGCTGGGTGTTCATCTGGGTGAGGGTAACTGGGGGTGTCTCGGGGGGGTTGGGGGTGTTTCACTCGATCTGTTCTCACTTCCACCCTCGGGTCTGCTCTCCTGTTCCTGATCCCCCTCCCTGACTGGTGAGGGGCTGTTGGGTGATGGAGGGACTGTTGGAGTTTAGCCCCGGGTATGGGATAAACAGAGACAGTTTTACTTGATGAAAATAGCATTAATGTATTTGTCTGGTAAGATGACTTTGTGCTCACCTGTCTGTACTACTGCGATGCAGGACCTTTTACTGAGTGTGTGTGGTTATTAGTTCTTTTTGTTAGGAGACATGTTCCTAGCAAAAATACAGTGCTAAACTGTAGACCTAGTGATGCCTTAGTCTGGAATATTCTTTCCTGAGCGTAACAAGAAAAATGGGTGTACACCTGACTGTCTCAGTAAATCTGCGAGGTGTATATACAACACTTCCTTCTAACTCATTCCCTTTTAATGATACTCTGCTATAAAAATAGTTTTGTGCTGCTGTGCACGTGGGGCAAAAAAATATTTCCCTTCTGTAGTTGTCCTGCTCTGGCTTTTCTCATTACAGCTTCATATTTATGCCAGCACTTTATTCCCATTGAAATAATTTACTTTATTTTTAAGGGTTTATGTTTGTTATTTTGGACAGCATTTCTATCTATTTTTTTTCCTTTTCTTTTTTTTGTGCAGTGTGGACCCTATCAGTTCTAAAGTGCTCATGCAGATGTATCAGTGAACGAAGACAAGCACAAGAATGGTGTATAAATGGCAGGACATGGTTTAATTTGTAGCTGTGTGCCTGAGAGTCTGAATTAGCAGCATTATTTGCAGGTGTGATGGTTTGAGCCCGCCCAGCCAGCAGCAAAGCACCTGCAGCCGCTCACTCACCCCTACCCCGTCCCCTGAGGGGTGGGGAGAAGAAAATACAACCAGAAGGCCTGAGGGTTGAGACCCAGGACAGGGAGGGCTCACTCACCAGCTGTGGGCGCGGGCAAAGACAGACTCAACTTGGGGAAAACAACATCAATTTAATTTAGACCACCAAGGATAATGAGAAATACAACCAGGTCTTAAAAACACCTTCTCCCCCAGCCCTACCTTCTTCCTGGGCTCAGCTCTGCTGCCTCCTCCCCCCAGCAGGAGACAGTCCTTCCCCAGCACGAGTCCTTCCCGCGGGGCTGCGGGTCCCTCCCGGGGCTGCCGCTCTTGCACCGACGGGCTGCTCCAGCGTGGGCTGCCTCGGAGCCACGGCCTGCTCTGGGCTGGGGCCCTCCGTGGGCTGCAGGGCCATGGCTGGGCCACCGCTGGGCTCCAAGGGCTGCAGGGGAACCTCTGCTCTGGCACAGCCCCCCGCTCCTTCCTCACTGACCTGGGTGCTGGCAGGGCTGTGTCTCATGTCCCCCTCCTCTCCTCCGCTCACAAAGACCTTCCCCAGCACTTTTTCCTCTTTTACACAGGGTTGTTCGCAGAGGTGCTGCTTGGCCTGGCCTTGGCCAGAGACTGGTCTGAATTGGAGCTCGGTCAGCTTCTAGAAGCCTCTTACAGGAGCCACCTGCATAGCCCCCTGCCCTGCTTCCAAAACCCCGTCAGACACAAACCCACTGCAGCAGGACACAGAGCTTTCCTTTTGTAAGCATTGTTGGGAGAACACAAAGATCACAGTCCAGGAGAAACTAGATCCCAGGCAGGGTTATCCAAGGAAAGGCCTGACTTCACCTTGTTCCAGACATCTCTGGCACACTCTTCCTAGAGCTAACAGTCTCCAGTGACTACTTATTGTTTCATATTTTGACCCAAAACAGACCCTGCCAGGTGAAATGTGAGTCTTTGGCTGCATTCAGGTTGGAACAGCTTTATAACGTGCTGGGTTTTTTATCTTGGTACTATGAAATGCTGGGTTGTTTGTTTTTTCTTGGTACTACGAAGAAGGCAGAATGTCTGGTGTCAGCACTCTTGTGTTCTCCAGGAAAATCCTTTAACACAAGTAATCATAGAGTAGCATATCAGATGTAGTATAATGTTTTGAGAAATGTTCAGGAGCTTCTCAAACTTAATAAAAAATTATCACAATGTTTTTAATTGATCTGCCTGAGAAGGTGCAAACAGGCTGGTGTTTCTGCCGTGGAGCTGCAGGAAATGATTTAGTACCCCATAAAAATCTCCAGATTTTATACACAGAGTTTTGCCAGCCTGGGTCCAGGCAAGTGTGTATCGTGAAGCTGCAAATGTTGATTGCTCTTGTGCTCATCTTTGGCCAACTTAATCCTGTACATACATAAAAGCTAACTGCATTTCCGTGTGTGGTACCTTTATAAGAGTGAGGATGTCCATAAGGAAATAGGGTATAACTAAGCAGTTTCACTTACAAGTCCAGGAATCTTCTTAATGTTATAAGCTATTGTTGTAATCGCGGGACAGTGTTCTTCTAATTTCTGTTTGAGTGTTACCTGAAAGTAGAATGGCTGAAATGTTTTTGTCTTCTTTTCTGTAGTCACATTGTCCTGATGCTGGCAGATGATATGGCGTGTAATCCCAGAAATCCCAAACCAGCTACTGTGTTTAGTCATAAAAACATGGAGCTAAATGTCTATGGAGACGATGTGGAAGTGGATTACAGAAGCTATGAGGTGACTGCACTTTGATTAAATCACTGGGTCTTTGTTTTTAATGTTGATTTAAAGATTTATACAACGTCTGTAAAGTCCGAAGAAGTCTTTCTGTTCACCTTACTGGGTTTGGGATGGGCCTTTATTATCAGCTGGTAGATTTGGGACACACACACCTCCGCCCCTTGACGCTTGGTTTTGTATTTGCAGTTTATTATAGTAGAAACATGTTGTGTATCATCTGGTTTAGATAATGGAATCTCCACAGTTAAAAGAATATATGTAACTCCTTGTATGTGCTAGGAATTTTATTAGTCCTATTATTACTTAATGTTATACATATTACTGAAATTTCTCTTCTTTGGAAGCACTGAACACCACTGTGAAACTTTTCGCGTGCGAGTGAAAGGTTTATTAGGGAGACCTACTTAAATGTCTAATCCTAAGCATATGCTTTTATCAGAATAAAACAAAAGCTGTAGCCTAATCATTACTGGAAAGCGATGACTATATATAGATTTGTGTTCTGTCACCTTTTCAGTTTTGTGCAATATTTCTTCAAACAGACAGTGTCTTTACCAGTTGATCTTAAATTGGACAAGTTCATGGTTTAATAGTGCTACATAGTCATCGCTAAAGGTTTATAGGAGCATATTTAAGTGTACAGTAGATGTTTTATTTCTCTGGAGCACTGTATAAAGAAGTGAAGAGACAAGACTGAAACAGAGATATGTTCTTTTTGTCATGTTTGGTGCTGAGTATGGATTTGTTGCTAGCATTTGAGCTGTGTACATCTTCATGAAGAGGAAGTGGGGATTTATAGGATGTTTTAAAATCACTGTCCAGATGGGTCTTACCTGATCACTCAAAGACTTAAGTGGTTGAAGTTGATACCGTTTTTCCTTTCCTGAGTTGCAGAGGGAATTTAAACTGTTTTTCTGTAGGAACACAGTAATGTTGGAGCGTTTTGTGAGTACGTGAGCAGCTTTGGCAGAACAAAGCTGCATGCTGACAGGTTTTCAGAGCAGTGAAAGCGTATTTGGAAATCACAATGGCAGTAGACTTACTGGATGTAATAAAGCAGCAGGCTGACGTTAGTGCGCTGGAGTAAAAAGTACTGTGCAGTTGTGAGCCCGCAGTAGGGCGTTAAACAGAAGGTATCTTCGTGCAGTTTATACCGTGCAGCCTTACGTTTGGTTAGATACACTGCGTGTTTCAGTGTTCATTATCTGGTTTATGTAACTCACCTTAGAGCTGTTGGTATTGTTCTCTTGAGAAAATTTCTTCCTGCTTCTGCTCACAGGTGACCGTCGAAAACTTCTTGCGTGTGTTAACGGGAAGAATCCCACCAAGCACGCCGCGATCTAAACGTCTTCTTTCTGATGACAGAAGCAATATTCTAATATATATGACAGGTAAATACAGGTTTCTGCATACAATTTATCGATGCTCGTTGTTCAGTTGGCTGAGCCTGTTTGAGAGCATGAAATCCCATCAGGAGTCCAAACAACCGAAAGGGTGAACAAGAGCTGTAAGGCAGTCCTTGGTGAATATAGTTTCCAGTTTAGACAATGTATGTGTACTGTTCTTGCTCTACTAATACTTTCTTTTGCTGGATTCTGTTTGGGGAAAGAGCATTGTGCTTGCCTTTTTTTTTTTTTTTTTTTTTTTTAAATAGTCAGCTGTGCTGAACATCTTCCTTTAACCTACACACTTGCCTAACTTCTGGTTTTTCTGTCAGGCCATGGTGGAAATGGTTTCCTAAAATTTCAAGATTCTGAAGAAATCACAAATGTAGAACTTGCTGATGCCTTTGAACAAATGTGGCAGAAAAGAAGGTAAGAAAAAAGCATTATTTAGAGGTTAAATGCTGCATTTCATGAGTGTGCATGAAGTCTTACCGGTAGACCTTGCTTACCTTCAGCAGTGATGCTGTCTGTTGTCCATAAAATTGCATGAAAGTTTGCATTCAGAAAGAAGAGCTTTGATTTTTATTTTCGGCTTCCTGCAGTTACAGCTGCTCAGATGCGTTGCTTTGACTAAACTTGCATCTTGCATCAGTTCCTTGGGTTCCTAGCAGCGGTCCTGGCCGCTAAAAAGCAGAGTGTGTGTGTGTTGTGTAAAGAGCGCTGGGTAAGCAGGATGTCTCATTTCTTTCAGGTACAACGAATTGTTGTTTATTATTGATACTTGTCAAGGAGCATCCATGTATGAGCGATTTTATTCACCCAATATAATTGCCTTGGCTAGCAGCCAAGTGGGAGAAGATTCTTTATCAGTAAGTAGATTGTTGTGATCCTGAAGACAGTTTTCAGAATGCCCGAGTTAAAAGCACAGGTCTTGTTGACTTTTAACTAAAAATTTCCCTTGTAATTGCTGAATGTGTAAGGTATTTAGTTACACAGTGTGGTTTTGGCAAAACTTGTGGCTGTACTTTTCCTGCTTGTTTTTGTGCACTGTCCCAAAGAAGCAGGCTAATGATGGATTTCAGTGCTTGCTGGCCAATTTATGTGTTGCCTAGGATAGGAAGAAATGTTATGGGAAGACTGCTGAGAGACGTGTGGGGAATATTTAATCTAGGACTTCTTACACTTGATATACAAAAAAAATACCCACTACCTGTCACCTGCTGTAATTACATCACAGCTGAATTTCAGAAGGAGTGACAGGAGGGAGATCCTAGCCCGACCACACCCAGCAGGGCAGGATTACCTGAACCCGCACAGTGCTGTAGGATACGCTGTCCCTCCCGGCCCTGTTTTCCAAGTCCAAAGCAGCTTGGGGCAGCCCACAAATCTGTACGGAACCATTAAGAAGAAGGGCTTCCCTGCTTTTTGGCAAACATGGAGATGACCAGGATGTAATACAGAAAAATGAAGATAAACTGCATTATTCAGCTTGTCAGCAATACATTTCTTCACAGCTGGTCATTTTATTTGCGTAATTTGCGTGAGAACAAAACCCCATTATGCTTAGCTTTTGTAACCCGCTATTACATTCTGTTCCCTCTCCTAAATACTGAGTTCTCTCCTGCAACTACCCAGTAACTGCTGTGTGTTGTTTTTAAGCATCAACCCGATCTTGGGATTGGCGTTCATCTTATGGACAGATACACATTCTATGTGCTAGAGTTCTTGGAAGAAATTCATCCAGCCAGTCAGACCAATATGAATGACCTAGTAAGTAGAACACTCAACTTTCATGAATATGCTAATGACTTTAACAGTTTCAAAACTAATTTTTTTGTCTGTAGGGTTCTCCAAATGCTTTTTTGTTCCCCTGCTGTTTCTTTCGGAAGCAGGTTTGCAGAGAGGGTCTTTTTGCCATTATGAAATGTAGTCATGGCATAACACTTCAAAGGCTGTCCTCAGTGTGAAAGTGGTTTGCTGCCTACTGAAAAAATTATACAAAATTAGCCAGATTTTTTTCATTGAAAAATGAATAAAGTATTAATTAAATATTCATTTCAGTAGAATGAAGTATTTGTGCATGAAAAATGATAGTCGGAAGCTTCTAAAATCATCTTAATGGTTAGCAGGCACTTAGCAGGTGTGGAAAGGCAGTCATTGAAGTTGTTCTGCAAAGGTGATTAAACAGTTAAAGTTCTAAGTGTGGACTCGCAAATGCCTGCAGAGACTAATTTCTCTGTGTATCTGCTTAGATTGCAGAGCAAGATGCATCCAAATCCATCAGTGTTTGGAGTTAATTATATCTTGGGTAAATATTAATTGTAGCTTTCAGGTATGAGGCGGGAGGAAAAAAGACCCCAACCAGATAACTGATGACAAAATTTATGAGAATGCCTCCGTAGCAGTTGAATGTATGCACTGGTGAGGTGATATAAAAAGCAACCATATTTTCTTTATTGCGTTAACCCTTTATACCTGTTCCAACTCTAGTTTCATTGCAGTAGTGTGTTATACTTGGGTGCCTCGTAGCTGTAAATCCTGGCGTGCGAAGAACACCGCTAGCAGAACGTGTTGTCTTTGATTCATTCCTGTGGAAGGAGCAGCTGCTCAAAAGCTTTATGCCGCGTTCTGTCTACAGAGGATGCTGTTAGCATGGCTGCTAGATGGGTAGTAGAATTCACTCTAAACAGCCCACACTTGAGGGATTTTATGTTGATGCAGAATTGATTCAGTGACTAAGATTCAACATTCTTTTACTACCATGGGAATGAGGTTCTGTCCTGTAATTTACTACCTTCTGATCATGGAATACAGATAACTTTAAAGTAAACCTTGTTAAAGAAGAATATGCAAGTTCTTTATTGATCAAGTCTCTTCTTCTAGCCAGTTCATTCAAACAGCACTTTAGAACTCTTCTGTAAATGAGAAAATGAATTGCTGTTAAAAAAAGTCGTAAAAACCAGTGGTTTCTACTGTATAAGACACCATCTGGGAAGTTGTATAACTGGTCCAGCCAGCTAGATATTAATCCAGTTGTTGTGAAAGGTGTAGAAAGCTTGTTAGCTGGCCAAGTAGTTTACCTTTTGAGCTCTTCGGAGAAGATACGCATTCTCCCTTGCATTTTTGGTTTTGCTGATATGCCAAATACTCAGGAAAGCTGCAGCAAGTTATCCCATACTGGTAAAGTCCTTACACCGTGTAAGTCACCTTATGTTACGTCCATCTGTTTATTGTTGCTCTGGGGAGGGAAGAGAACGAACCCAAATACGTCATGGTTTGTGAGAGTCACGTACTGGGTGCTAATATGAACGTATTTCAGCAAACGTGACCTCCTGATTTCGAGTTGGTGCTTTTCAGGGCTTCATCTAAGAGCTCCAAAATGACCCGTGATTAGTCCATGGTAAGGATATAAGCCCGTTTATTTGCCAGCAGTTGCGGGGGATACTTTGGTGCTGGAATTTACTGGCTGGTTTAAGAACAAAGACCTACTGCTTGTCCAAGTCTGATTTTTTTAAAAATTAATGCTTTCCAAACTTGGGGTAATGTATTAAGTGCCTCACTGACTACCTTTAAAATTATTAGTGAATTTTAGTTGTTTGATCTTCTGATACGTGAAATGTCTGTTCTTTTAGAAGTACTGTGTATTTGTTACACCGCTTCTGTCCCATCGCCTCTCTTCTTTTCTCCAGCTGCTGTTAAAACAGCTTCTTCACATCCACCGAAGGTTTGGATATTGCATTCCTGCAAAGAATGAGACATCTTTTCTCATAATCCACTCCACCTACTCCCCACCTGCTCCATCTGTGTTGCTAAGGGATAGCATAAAGCTGTGCAAATGACTGACTTTTGGTTTCATCACAATTCCAGAAGAGTAAAAACTAAATTGAAATGTCACACATTTGAACTTTTAAAATAAGATTCAAATAAATTTCTAAATGAGATACCATTTGTCATAAAATAGCTAAAAAGTTGTTAAGAAAAGTCAAGATAACAAAGTTCACGTTTTAGGGAATTGTTTTGCTTCATTTGAATAATACCTTATCTGAAAAAAAATTGGGAAGATTGACACAGGAACAAATGCGTTTCATTTAGCCAGTGTTTGCCTTTTCTTTTTTTGTCACAAGACCTCGGTTAGTAGGGTTGGTCTCCTGTGGTGTAATTGCTTTGCAGTCCTCCTTTGCTCGCGCTGGTACTGAGTGGGCAGATTTTTAATACCAAAGTCGTCTTCTCAGTGCCACTGCACATTTTTGTTCAAGATCCATCTCAACTCCTTGCGGTAGTGAATTGTGGTGGGACAGGTTGGCAGTACCGCGTGGGGTGTCAATTTCCCACTTTCAGTGCTGATGCAGTTGTTTTGGGACATTTCCAGGCTCTCAAGAGAGTGTCAGAGAGACTTGATGGTATAGCTGCAGCGTAGATTTATGCATCAAATATGGGATTAAAACAAATACTTAGCTTTTATAGCTTACTTCAGAGAGCATTTTTTTATGTTTCTGCCCTTAGCTGGAGCAGAGTTGAAGAAAATTGGTTGCCTTTTGGTGAAACTGAAACTTAAGAGGGTTTCTGTGCATTGTCAAGTGGCTTTGTATGGGACGTGTGATGCTGATCAGTCTAGCTCATTTTCACTTCACAGGGAGGATAACAGAAAGATTTGATCTGCCCCTCTTTTCTTTTGTAGCGGTGTGATGCTCTGCCAGCAAGAGGGCTGGGAATCCTTAAGAGCAAGCTCAGTGGAGATGTGTGCTTGTTTGCTGCAGTTAAGGCAGAGGTGGAAGCGAGGTGAAGTCTCTCTGGGCCAGCAGCCGAATGCCGTGTGCTTACAGGCTTAGGCAAAAAAGGCAAGGTATGAAAGAGAAGCTGTAATGGAGCAGAAGGGAGGATAGAATCTGTCCTCTATGAAGAAAAGCCAGGTACATTGTTTCCTCTCTGGGAAACCTGTTAAATGTAGGGCTCTGTTGTCCTAAGAGAAGGACCACGCAAGGCCGTGTGTTTTGGGTCAGGCTGAGCACAGAATTTCTGCTAGGAAGTACGGACTGAAACCCGCAGGTTCTGTCAGTTGTCATCTGGGATAACTGAGGTTGCATCTGCATTGAGCTAGTTAGGACCTGTGATTTTTGTCCTTCCAAGAGCTGACCTGTGGTGTGATTAGGTGTATGAGCTGTAGATCCCGTGACTGATGGAGCTGTTTGTGAAAATCACTTGGAGAACTTAAGATTAAGGAAGATGAGCACCCGTCGTAGTCCTGTGTATTAACCTGTTCTGTTAAATGTTCTTTGTTGCTGGAACGTGCAAGGACTCACGTAGCCTGCGCTGTTACCAGGTGGTCTGTGGGTTGCCCGTGAGGCAGTCGAATGGACGAATTGGCTCGTACAACTGTCGGGAGCGCTGCAGAGCTGGCGCCTCTCTGGCAGGGATGTGCGTCCAGCTCCTGTGCCTAGTGGGGCGGTGTTTGGTTGTGGGGTGCCTTCCAGGGACTGAGACATGAACTCGACTGTCTGAGCTCGTCAGGGAGGCTAGAGAGAGTGAGGCCTTGGGCTGCACTTCATGGCACTCTAAGCGATGTAGCATTATTAATGAAAATACAACACTATTATTATTTATTGTATTACATTATGTATGTTACATGATCCCTTGAAATAAGGAATCTGTCCAGATGGGGAATAGCAGAGACTTTTGTGGTGAGTGTGGTAGGACTTGTGCAAAAAGGCATCGTGTCCAAAACACGTTGATTTTTGCCTTGAATATCTGCTGGGTATGTAACAGTCTTGTTGGTTAACAGGCATGCTGTCTTGTCAGATATTCTAAGTGCTACAACAAATCTGCTGCTATTATACCTGCTTATTTTCTGCAAATGTGCCTTTATACAGAATTGAGTCCATTGAAAACAATTTGTTAGCGCTGTTCTTGTCTTCCAGGTGTTGTAGTGTGTGCTAGATATAGTGGGTCTGGTATGCAGACAAAATACGTAGGTAAAATAAACAGTAAGGTATATAGCTAATGGGTGGGTTTTAGAGGTTGTCTCTGTGAACTTAATATACGTAAAACACCTTTGATATTTGACGATGGTAATTCTGCATTAATTCACAGGCTATAAACTAGAAATAAGACTAAGAGATTTTTTTTCTTTCCAATCAAAATGTAAATTCTTGCTTTTTTTATGAAGCCTTTACTATTAACTACTTATCAAGGCTTGTTTGATCTTGCCTGCCTCCCTTTGGTAAATATGAAGAATTTATACCTGCTTGTGCTTTTTGGAAGGTTATAGCAGCATGGCTGCATCTATATTCAGAAATACATTTGTGCATTTCATCACCTAGGTGTAATCGATGACTTTCACAGGAGCATTTCTAAACTCAAAACGGCATAACCGTGAGGATAAAGGTTTTCTGAAATGCATAATCAAGGTGTTCATGCCTTTTCTTCATTTTTTTCAGCTGTGGAGCTTGTACTGAAATTAATGCAAGTTATGTCAGGCATTTATCTTTTTATAGCAATTTCATTTTGGAAGGTGTATGTGGGGACTATTGATGAATGAGGGACAGGATATGACTGTCTGTCTTGGTTTCCAGTTTCAGGTCTGTCCAAAAAGTTTGTGCGTTTCCACACCTGGGCACCGAACTGATCTCTTTCAGCGAGACCCGCAAAACGTTCTGATAACAGACTTCTTTGGCAGTGTGAGAAAGGTGGAGATTACGACAGAGACAGTTTCTTTGAACCGTGACTTAGCTGGTTTTGAAAGCAAGTAAGTAGTCATTATTTAGACTTGATTTGCATAGCTTTATGCCACAGAAACAAACTAGTCGTGTAACCGTCAAGGGAAGAACAACTCTGATCTCCTGTGATTTCTACTAAAGAATCAGGGAGTTGGTATGGTCCTGCTACTGCTGATAAAGTTGGGGTTTGTCCACTGAACTCTCTGTTTAAAAATGCTCACCCCTTTATTCAGTCTTGTAAATAAATTCTGCTAAAGACCAAGGTGTGGATAATCAACAACAAAAAAGATCAGTCTAAAATTTTCTTTCATCCTTAACATTTCTTCTTTAATGTGCGGAAGCATTTTGTTACTGTAAATTCCTGCTTGCAATAGTTTACTCCCTCAGCTAAGCTTGGAGCATAAGCCATCAGTTAGTTGTTTCGATACACCTAGCTTTTTAATAAATGCTTTGTTTCTGTTTTGTGAATTCTCTGGCTTTTGACATTAACTGTCCTTAGATTTTCTGTTGCTGAGATGCAATGATTCATTTGAATGAAATTGCTGGTGCAAGTTCATGGAAAGAACTTGTAACGGGGCTTCCGTTACTTGGTGGGTGAAGAAAGAATTGTAAACTACTCTGTATTTTTGGTATTCTGTTGCCACCTATTGGGAACATGTAAAGGCAGATGTGCTTGTACTGTAGGGTTCATTTGTCATTGTACTTCCATTTCTGTGGCATCTTTTACACTTCATGATGCTGTCCTCTAGGAAGGGAACAAAAAGAAGGATTGAAATAGAATCACAGAATGGTTTGGGTCAGACGAGACCTTAGAGATCACCTAGTTCCGCCCCCCCGGCCCTGGGCAGGAACACCTTCCACTAATCTGCTATACCAGCAATGAAATATTTTTCAACCCATAAGTTTATGTGAGTTATTGTCTACCTCGTTGTTTGCTGTTGCTCAAATCAGAGAACAGGTTAGTGGATAGCAATTTCATTAAGTGGTCAGGGGAGGCTCAGACTCGATATCAGGAAGCGTTTCTTTACGGAGAGGGCGGTCAAACCCTGGCCGGGCTCCCTGGAGAGGCGGTCGATGCCCCAGGCTGTCAGTGCTCGAGCGGCGTTTGGGCAATGCCCTTGACAACGTGCTTTAGGGACCACCTTTTGGTCAGCCCTGGAGCGGTCAGGTGGTCGGACCGGGGGGTCCTTGTGGGCCACTTCCCACTGAAACAACCTGTTCTGTTCTAAAGTTAACAGTAACTCTGGTCCTTATAATTAAAAATATCCTACGTGGTTTAGCAAATTTCATATTTCATTTTCATACTGTATTTTTATCTGTATCATGCATTTTAGTACTAACCCTACATATCTTAAGCCAATTTTGTGACTCCTTATTTAAGAATAGCATTTAATGACACTAAATTTGTTTGTAAAAGAAACTTTTGGCAAATAACAGACATTTTGCCAGTCAAAAGCCATGATGAAAACTTGCCTTTGTGGGTTTCTAATTTGTGGACAATTGAAAGGAGAAACAGGTTTTGGACAACTTTATTGTTCTGAAACAGGAAATGACTGGTTGAGATTTTCAGCTCTTATTTTTGAGTACCAATATATGAGGGTTTGTTGACACACTGCTGAGTTGGACATGTGGAAGCAATGTTGAGAAATGGACACTCGTGCTCAAAGAGGAGTATTATCCTTGTGAAATGTTCTGGTACCTAACAAAAGCTGTATGACATTATCATGGCAATCAGGTTAACGTAAATCTGTGAAACTAGAAGGGGTGGGGACATGCTGGTTTAACAGCTAAATAGGTCTCCTTTAGCTTGAGAGAGGCTTGAGGACATGTACACCTAGGAATGGAAGCACACAGCAGCAGCTTACGGTACACTTGAGCACTGCCTCACGTCTGTACCGTGTATGGCCATTTTTAAGTGGTCTCCTGTAAAACAGTAAGCTATTCCTTACGCTATATTCAGATACAATTTTCCAAAAAAAGTACTTCAGTTCTCAGTTTCTTGTTACCACTTTGGAAGATTGTATAGAGAGTGTGTTTTTAGTGGAGAAGAAAGTATGGACTTTGTAGAAAAGTGCTCGAAAATTCTAGTATAGCTGCACAGATAGTGATGTGGAGCACTTACTAAATTCCTTAAACAGAATTCTGAGGTCAGTACCTCTTGATATGACAGAGGTCTGTTTCGCTATAACAAATTAAAGAATTAGAGCTTGCAGTGAATTTACTAATTAAAAATGTTAGTGCTTTTTAAAAATGCACTTTTGGAGGGTCTGCTCTGCAAGAGCTAGTTACTCTATTTTAAAGAATATCATGTATGTTACATCTATTTCTGAGGGTGTTAAGTCAGAATGCTTCACAAATTACATGATCTTTGAATAGATACTGTCCAGATTGTCCCCAGTTAATACAAGAATGACCCTTGACTGGAAGAACGTGAGTGCATATTGTTAAGGTCCGCGGTGTTAGCTGAAGCATTCTGTGCCTTCTGGGAGCGCCATGGCTGTTGGCACCCCGGATTGTGCCCTCGCGTAGGACAGCCGGGGAAAGATGGGGATAGCACAGCCTGGTCTATTCCTTTTGGTATCGTTGGGAGAGATCTGAAGCAAGCTTATTAAAAAGGAATAATCTCTCCAAATTAGTCATGTATAATCTTCTTCATGCCTAATGTTGTTTTAGAAGCCTTTGTGAAGAGGAAGAGTCATGGAGAATTGAACTTATGCCCTGTAAGGGCTTGCAAGAAGTATTTACCAGGAAGTTATCTGATAGATCACAGATATATACCGCTAATACAGATTTTGATGTGGTACGTTGGTTACTGAGTGTGCAGGTCTTTTTTTATTCTGACAAAATCTATGCAGAATCTTAAGTCTCTTCCTTTTTTCTGTATTGGATTCCAGTTACCTTTTTTTCCCCTGAAAGATAATTTGCGGAGGTTTTATTGGTTTAATATTTGATAACAGTCTCTTGGCTTCTTTCCTTTATGAATCATTTCCTCTTTGTTTTATTCTTCCCTCAGTGTCAGCTTGCTGCCTTTTTCCTTTTCCCTTCACACACTGGTGGCAGTAGAATGCCACAGAACGTTGGTGTTACGGAGCATAACCAGAAAGGGAAGCAGACCTCAACTCTGATGCAGTCTTGGGCAGTCTGGGTTAGATCTGATGGGTCTGTTGCAAAGTTGCAAGTGTCATCTGTGCAGATAAGGGCACTAAAACCCAAATGAACAAGAGAGACAAACTGCTGACTACACAGCTGGGGGGTACGGAAGATGCCTTCACGTGAGGCATGAGCACGTGTTGGGGTCGTCCTGCTTGCTGGCAGGCTGCTCGAGTTTGGGACTGACCCGCCGCTGGGACTTGGCCAAATCTTTTCGCAAGAAGTTTGCTCTTCTGTGACACGATTGCTTAGCAATTACTTCGTAATACAGATCCACTCCCAAGCTCAGCGTGAGCTATAGCTGTGCAACCATCAGCGCTGGCAGTTTCACATTGAGCACAAGCTGTGGCATTTGATGAGTGAGGCCTTTAAAGTTTCCTTTGTCTTTGGCTGAGGCTCGTACAAAGAACAACTGCTAATTAACCAAAAGAAGTGGCTTGCTTTCTATCCACATAGTAGTAGGTGAATATTTGTGAGTAAAAGCTTTAAAAAATAGAAAGAACCACCCTGTGCTGTTTCCTTTCTTTGCAGCAGTTTCAGTGGAAGCTCTGTTCACTTCAAAGGGCTCGTCGCAGCTGCCGCGGTCCTGGCTGCCTCTGTAGCTGCCAGTTTCAGCAGCAGAACTGACAGTCTGGGAGTTCTGGGGTTTCAGCTGATTACATTTTGTCTAAATCCCTGTGAAAGAGCAAAAAGTAAGCATTAAGGAGTAGAAGAAATCCTGCATCTTTGGAGAAAGAGCCTTGCAGAGGTTAGTACATCTAATAAGAGGAGTGTGTCTCTCAAACTTGGCTTGTGCCTCTGCAGCCAGTTGGAACGCTTTCTGCTTTTCAGCTCCCACCATGAGGAAAAGACATGTATCAGCGGAAAGCGTTGGTGAAAATTGGGATGGATATTTCTCTTGAGGGTAGTAAGAAGTGAATTAAAGAGTATGTCACATAAAACTGTCCTAGTTTCATTGCTTTTGAGAATAAGGCTTCCTATTTAATACTTTGGTTAGAAGAATTGTGGTACTGCTGGCAGCATCTGTATTCCTGGAAGGGAATAAATGGGCCGCCTGTGTTGGGAAGGATGCTGGTGTGGCAGAGGGCAGCTGTCAGCGGCCCGTCTGCGGTACACGGACGGCTGGTGTTCTCGGGCTCTTCTCGTGGCCCTGCCCTGGTCCTGTCAGTCTGACCTGCGGGACCAGTACAGCCACTGCTGTGCTGTCCTGGGGACCCAGTCTGTGAACCAAGAGGTGATTTTTGTGGCCAGTAGATGCTGTTCAGCTCAGGGGGCCCTTCTTCAAATAGGAGAGGTTTGTCCCGAGGTTGCCATTTGCTTTTCACCTCAGACTTGCCTTTCTTTTCAGTTTCATAACTCCTTTTTGGGACTAATCCCGAAAGCTGTCAATCTCCGCGACATTCCCGGCTCTCATTTCCATCCCGGCTCGCGGTCCCGTCCGCGATGGGTTCGCACCGGCCTTTTTGTTCCCTCTTCGCGTCTCCCACCTACGCTCCGTGCGGAGGCTCCGCCGGGGCGGCGGGACCGGCAGGGGGCAGCCTCGGAGCGGCCGGGGCCCGTGGGGAGGGGGCTTGGCTGGGGGGGGGGGGCTGATGTTGCTATTAGACATTATTGCTGTCTTTCTTGGAGTATTTCGTAAATCTGTTTGGTTTTTCTCTGCCTGCCTGAGGACAGGTCGGTGTGCACGTACGCACATGGACATCCGCTCCTGGGCCTGTAGTGTAAAAGAACACCGGGGATCGTGTAAAGAACATTAGTTGGAGGTAGCGCAACTAAAATTAGTACGAAGGCTATAGTAGGAAAAATTGCATAGGAGGATGCGATTTCACTAGGATCACATCAGTATAAAAGAAATACGTCTGACTGACAATGCCAAGAGGGACTGCAGGTAGGAATGTTGGGAAGGCTTTAAATACACCGCAGTGCTATGCTTGGTAATTATAGTTCCTATTTAGCAAGATTCTTTTAAAAGCAGCTTTGAACAGTATGTTATTTGTTCATTTGAAAGGATTTTTTTGACCATGCTCTTTGCCAGATTTGTTGGGTTTGGGGTTTTTTTGTTAAAAAATATGCTCTTGAGTCTGGTTTTCTTTGTTCTTGGACAACTTCTTCCCTCTTCCTTCAACTTTTAGTGGGATTTTGTGTGGCATCCTGCATTTCTTGTATGAGAAACCTTCAACTATTAGAACCATGTTGTGCTTCTATTGTGTCATGTTTTCAGTAGAACGCTACTTTGCTGAACCTCCATGTAGTTATTCCTACATGTAATTTTAGTAGGCATTGACATCAAAACAGACTGCTTGGTCTGTAGAGGTGCTGTGAAGCACGTGCAAGTCAGTGGCAATATTTTTATTAACTTCGGCTTTTGAATCAAGCCCAGAAGCTGCCTGTTCTTAAGTGACTCGCATATGCCAGTTGGCTTGTGTGTGTCGTAGTGCTGGGTAATGGACAGGTGATGTCTAAAAGTGTGGTATGGCAGATTTAGAGGGAGATCTTAAGCAAATCTAGTAGATTTTAACATCATCTAGGTAGCTGAGAATATCCAGAAATCATAGAACGTTCAGTCTAGGTTTTTTTATTCAGTTTTCCTTTACCCACTCCTTTTTACACCTTTCCTATGTAGCATTCTTACTTTGTCTTGTTACTTCTTCTTCACCTCTTCTGCCTTGGATGATCTTTACCTGCTGTTATTGTTGCAGTTGAGTGGCTGCTGTATAATTCTGCTCTCCTGAAGTGCTCGTTAGTCTTTCTAGTGCTCTTTAGACAGAGGTCCTGGTTTGATCTTACAGCTTTGCTGTCCAGGTGCTAAATATAAAGTGGTATCTGTTCTTAGAGGTGTTCTTGTAGTCGTGTACTGTGTGCTGCTGCTCAAAAGACCATGCAAACAGCTATAGTTTGGCGTAAGTCTCACCAGGATATATTTTCATGTAATTCTGGCGTGTTTTCAGCACTTTGAGATAGCATAATAATGTCAATGAAATCCTGTGTACTATTGTTTACTTCCTCTCAAAAGTACCAGAGCTGCTGTTGACATTTGTTAGCATACACTTTTTATGTGGTTAAGAAAAAGATTTCTAGGAGGTAGAAAAGCTGGGAGCAAAGAGCAAACGGGCAGCTTGAAGCAGTGATTATGGGACTGCTAGGTCTTTGGAATTTCATGGCCGAGCACGTGTTAGCATCCCTTATGCCCCAGAAATGAATCTGGGCATGTAACTGTTAAGTCTCTAGGGTTCAAGAAACATTACTGGCTTTTTTTGGTACGATATTAAGGCATATGCAAATGCTTTTAGTCTTTCCCTGTTTGGATATTGTGAAAAAGCTTACTCTTGTGTTTTGAGTGCCTGAGGGATTACCTTCCAGATGGTCAGAGGTTTCTGCCACTGAAAATTCGTGTCTTCTCCAAAGCTGTGGGGGAGAAAGAGGCAGTCTGCCTTCGCAACACGCTTAGATAACTGATGGCTAAAGGGCCATAAAACGATCTCTATCTGCATCTCCCAGCCCTCCTGATAGGGGAGACTTTTCTCAAGCCAGGTGGACCAAAGCTCTTGTCACAGAGCTATTAAATATAGTACTTAAAGACAAGTCCTTGAAGCCCTGTTGTTCAGTTTGGTAAGCTGCATGATGCTCTGGAAGGTAGTAAGATGTTTCCCTGCACTGCTTATTTCTGAAGGCCTGGCTACACTCAGAGAAGTGACACTTCATAGTGAGCATACTGAGGGCCCTAGTTCTTTAGCAAAAAAGTGAAATGTGAGTTGTGAGAGGAAAAGAGCTGATCTCTGAAAAAAGCATTGCGTTCCTGCTAGGCATCTCTTTTCTATCCAGTTAGCTGTGTGAACAGACTAGTGTGAATTTCTGGCAGGGGGAGAGCAAGGAAGCCACAATTGCATCAAAGGATGGAAAGAAAACTAGAGGTGATTACAAAAGGCGATTCTGATCACATAAAGAGGTGGATTTACAGATGGCTTGCTGAACACTGTTTAATACTACTTTACAAAATGAGATTGTTTTATGTGCTTGGTCAAGGGTATCAGAAATGTGCAGAAACTGTGGGAGGGGAAATAACAGATGCTGAATACATCTACCAAAGTGCCCAAGCTGCTGCTAAGATTATTGTATGAAATTTGTAGGACAGCAGAATATTATCTATGTGGTAAGATTGATCTTTCAGGGAAAGAAAGTAATTCTGTAGACAAAGAACTTGCTGCAAAATGGGATTTATTCAGCATTTTTGCAGGCAGAAGACCATGATTACTGGAAGGTTGGTGTTGGTAAATACCAGGAGAAACAAACAAAAAGTAATGAAACACACCAGTGTTTTACATCCCCACAGGCGGAAAAAGAAAAAAAAAAGAGGGAAGTGGGATACAAAGGGACCTGGAAGAATAGCTATTCAGGGCTAGATATGTTGTAGTGTCTTTTGAGTCCTAGAAAACTTAATTTAGTTGGTTCCAGTTACTGTGTAGAGGTTCCTGGGGCTGCAGGGGAATACAGTGGCAACTGTGGATGTTCAGCTTTCACAGAATGGTGACAGCCCATCTCCGTTGTGCCAGTTACTGTTAAAAACGCAAGGCGAAATTGGCCACAACTTTACATAATATTGAAAAAGAACTGAAAAGCATGAAAACCCTTTAGTCATCTGCCTAGAGGTCAGATCTAACTTGGAATATAGAACCTGGCAGGGTTTCTCTTTCATAAAGTGAACTGCAAGTTCCTGTTATGTGTATATGTGTAGATTTGTGTTCATATTTTGTAACATGGCACCAGAATTTATTACCACTGAAAGCAGTTTATTCTCATATCATAAATGGAACAAATACATTTTTGTTGCAAACTGAAATGAATAGGTTTTTATATAACCAAACTATATTTACGTTTCTTATGGATGCGAGAATGGTTTAAATCATTGACTTCCAAAAAATAGAAATTGAAACCATCAGTATTGTTGAGGGAGTTCCCCTCTCACTTCGTGTGCACCGTACGAACTAGTGAGAGCACAGAACTGGCTGAACGGCGTCCTGGGGCCTGGCAGGAATGAGAATTCAGAAGCGAATTTGGAGAGGGAGAGTGTGTCTTCCTCCCACCCGTGCCTGGTGTTCAGGCATGACAGTCTGGTGGTTCCCCAGAGAGCACAAGACCACCATGGGGGCGAGGATTTCCTTTCCTACAGGCAAGGGAAGAATAAATGTTGAGTATTGGTATTCACAGTTACTTTAGCATAAGTTCCTTGAATTATATGGTAGCTATTTTAAGTTTCTGTTCCTACTGGTTAAAAAAAATCATTGCTGAAGCCTCGCTGGCGTAGAAATTTGTTCCAATGCTAAGGGAATGGTTGGTCAGAAGCTGAAACAATTAACAATGTTGCACGTTCCTCCTGTTGCTGGATTTTTAATTTTACAGTGGTATTTTCTGTGTAATTCTCTATGTGATTCCTATGTAAAAAATACCAAGAAATCAGTTCTGCAGCAACCAGATGCAGAGGAAAAGACTAAATAATACTGGCCATGGATTGGTACGTTTTTGAGACACTGTGACTGAAGGATAAGGAAAAAAGTCTGCTAATCTTTCATAATAATCTTCTGTAGATCATAATCTTGAAACTGATGGTGTGTTTTTGCTCTTGTTATGTTTCTTATCTCAGTATTCAAAAAAACATTTGTTAGATTATTGGTTTTCCGGTGATGAATGGTAAGTGACAGACATTTGGGTTCATGCAGGTTCAGAAGGTGTGTGAAAGTGGGCTACTTCTTGTGCTTACTCGGAAAAAAAGCTTGAATCCACATGTAACATTAGGAATCCGAGTACCCCCATCAAGTGAACCGTCACTGAGAGAGGTTTTGTGGGCCCGGGACGTTGCACGTTCCTAAGCCAAAATCATTCATTCCTGGGCTCAGAAGAGCCCAGCTGGCGGAGTGGGCCACGGGAGTGCACCTCCCACGTTAGGGGTCCGCGCCGCAGCTGGTCCCAGGCAGGCTGTCACCTGTCGGGCCTGCGCTGGCGCAGCAGAGCCCGGGCCTGGCTGGGCAGGGTGGGCTCGTGGCGAGCGGACGGGCCATCGCTGTGCAGAGGGCCCTGCAGGGGCAGGCCGTGGGGGCAGGCCGTGGGGGCAGGCCGTGGGGGCAGGCCGTGCTCACCAGCGTGACGTGGGCATCCGGCTGGGCGCACGATTGCACTCCAGTGCGCACAGACCCCAGGTGGGCTCGGGGGAGCCGAGGAGGGCCGGGCTGCTTGGTGCCAGGGCGTTTTCCCCATGGCTGCCTTCCTGGGGTGGCAGCGCAGGGCCACGGTTCTGCTGGCAGAAGCTTTCCCCGGCTAGGGGCAAAGCTGGCGTGCAGGTTGTTCTTCTGAGTTTCCTCCTGAGCGGCACGGCTCTGAAGGGTAGGAATGGTTAGGTTTTCGATGCAGTTGGAAAGATTACTTTGGTGTAAACTACATGAAGGGAGCAGGTAAGAGTATGTTTTTCCTGTAGTTCCACAGTAGCTGTTTAAATTTGATGGGTGCAGTAGTGCATATGATATTATAATTGTGTTAAATAATTTGAATGAGATAAAAATCAGAAAGGATTACTTGTATTCCTGGATGATTTCTGGTCCTGCCTTACCTGCAAGTGAGACATGTTGCTGTAGGCGTGTTTCAGCTGCTCTAAAATTTCAGTAATATTTTTCTGTTTGAAACAGTAACACAAAAGTTACATCTCTACATATTTAGCGATTTATGACTCATTTTAGTTTGTGAGAATATAATGAACCCTGTAGTTACAGTAAGGTTTATCTCAATTTAACTGTAACATAATATTTAAGCTTCATGGTTCCCCACTGAGTAGTTTTTTTTTTTCTATTGGTTACTTAAGAGTCTGAACCATGACTTCCCACTAGAATAAAATAGGAATGAAGACTTCTTGCTGTAGGTCTAAATTTTATCTGGGGAATTGGAGCAGAACAGCCACTAAGTGAAACTGCGCTAAATCTTAGCCATAGAAGACGTAACCTCAGTTTCTTCCTTAGCTGTCAAATGGAGTGCCCTAGTTCCTTTTTCTTTTGTGTGTGGTTTCCCTCTGATAGAGTGTTTAGTAATAGGTACTTTATTACCAAATATTCTGAGCTTACTTCTATCTTATTAGATGCTTAGGAGCTTTTACAAATGTCTCCATAAAAATATATGGTGTGTCTGTAAAATGGATAAATCTGTACTCTGCTGTAAGGTTTTAAAACTGGAAACTCTGTATGTGCACAAAAAACGTGGTTAGATAGGAAATTGTCCTTAAAACACAGTATTTCTACGTGGTTTGCGAATATAATGGCACTATTGAAAAATGTTAGACTGCATATTAGTCTGTGGGTTTATAAAGTCATTCGGGAAGGACAAGAGAGAGTATTACGCTAGCTGTGGCAGGAAGACTTTTCATGCCATAGATTCAAAGGGGGTTTACGTCAGTGGACGCTCCACATACTTTCCAGTAATAGTTGTATTTTAAGTGATGTGTGTTTGTCTGTCCAGTAACCAATGAACAAACATCTAAGTACCACCATGAAAACAGCTTCCCCATTTGCCGTTCTTGGGGATGCTTCAGCAGCACTGGTGGCTGTTGAAAGAGCATGGAGAAGGACATGCTTCCAGTTTGGTGATGGAGTGTGGAAAAACAACGTACTGGCGGTGGAAACATTCTGCAACCAGAGGCCTTGCATTACTGGTCACAGAATTCTTATTATATCTCACTATCAGGGTTTTATGCAAACTTAATTATTTCTTTTAACACTACGAGAGAGTATACGTGAGTCATTTGGTAATTATGTGCCAAATCATGACTGTTCTTAAATTCAGCTAATACTAAGTATAAAGCATTTAAAATTACGGTGCAGTTCTTTAAAAGATTATTGTTATCACTGTATTGAATTTTGTGTACACATATGTGAGTGTTACGGCTCGTAAGAATAGGTGCAGGAGATGCCTTAGAAGGTGATCAGTAGTGGGACATGGAATTTATTTATGGTAGTACATCACCCAAGAGGCTCTTAGTTGAGTTTCTAGAGATCCTAGATAATTGTTTCTTACTGGCTTCTCACTGTTTCTTTCCACTTTCTGTGGATGTAAAATGAAGGCCTTTACAAAACACATTGAGGCTGGAAAAAAATAAAGGGGGGGAGGGGAAAGCTCATTTTACATGTCAGTGATTATATCTTAAAGTGCAGCTATGGAACAGACCTAATCACTGTGCCACTGTTGCCTCTGTCTGGCTGTGAGCATAAGAGAAAGCTGTAGAAGCTGGCTGATATAGATACCATTACAAAGGAAATCCCACCTACTGAGGGTATCCCGCCATCGTTTCGTGTGCCAAAGGAATATGCAACCTGCACGTGGTAACAAGCTGAAGTCTCGGTAAAGCTACTGTAATTTAAATTAAAACAGGGAATAATTAATGTGTTAATGCATTTTGTGCCTACTGTGCTCATCTAGTAATCAGATTATTTTGCTAAATGTAATCAGAATTGTACAAAAGAATAATTATATAATAAAGCTAACTTCACCAGAAATTTGAAAAGAAACGAAATGGCTGAAATGAAGTGAAGCAAATTGTATTTATTCTCACTGCTAATTGTCCTTGTAAAATAAAAGAGTAATTTTTAGGTATGCTTCCTTTCAAACTGAATTGAAAAAAAAAGTTCATAGGAGAAGGAATCAGGAAACCAATATAATGAGAAATAACAGTAATATAGATGTTAGTCGCCTACCCAAGTCAAAAAACATAATGTGTTTCTGGTTATAAAACCTGAAGTCAGGGAAAATGTCTGTACCCATCGTATATGACAAAAAGGTGAATTGTTGTTGTGGAGGCAAACAGATATTGAAAGCAACCCATCCCCAAACAGACTGTTGCAAAATCATTCTCAGGGTTGAATTCTATGAAATGGCAATTTTCTTAGTTTGTAAAGCCTGTCTCGTTTTTGCTCATGTTACTGCTATTGCTTGGGAGGATGACGGCATTAAAGGAGAGTTGATTTTACCAGAGGCTGTTTCAATGGCCTGCTCTGCTGAAGCAGACCAGGCTCTCTCCAGCGCGGCCTGTTACAGGGTAAAGTTGGGGTCAGATTCAGGTGACCATGTTCGAGTAAAACTTGGTCCGGGAGTGCTGCTTTTAGACCTTGTTTAGCAAGTGGGGCAGTTATTCTGTTTGTTCTAATAGCTTGGTGTGGATTCGTCTTTGTAATGTTCCATCCTGCACATTGGGTGAATTTTGCATAATTGTTTAATCAGCTCGGTCCGACAGAGTCCGTCTGAGTTACTTTGTGTGGGTGAGGTGGTGAGTACTCCCGAGAGGTGCTTCCTAGCTGGAGCAGAAAAAGATGACATTGTCCTGTAGAAAGTACCAAGAGAGCATCTCCTTTGCAATAGTTCAAGGAAAAGCAAACCTTCAAGAACAAATCTGCATTGAAGAATATAGTCCTAAACTTAAATATCCTTGGAAAATTACATTTAAAATGCAGTCTTAGTGAAGAGTGTTTGGAAATGTCTCAAGCCCTTGCACATACTTCATCTGTTTGTTGGCATATGCAGTTTGTTTCCTGTAGGTTATAGACCAACTTGGTAACAGACTATGTGCTAATCTTAAGAAATATTCTGTTAAAGTGATCAGAAGGATTTTTTCCTGTGACAGGGAGATTTGAACTGATGTTAATCTGCAGTGGTAGTGCAGAAAATAACTCAGCTCTCATTTTGTTTAGCTGTGTCCTGCTTAGTCTACATGAAACAAGAGTGATTAAATTTTCTTTCAAAGTTACCGCACGAGGGTCTTTTGTTCCTTAAGTGTTACTGTTTTTAAAAATTGTATTTACTGGTGTGTTAATTATTATATTTTACGTGAATAATATTCAGATTAAAGGAAAGAAATGCACTCAGACATTCAAAGAGCAAACAAAACCCCTAAAAAAACCCACTGCAATTGCTAGTTTTCGGAATTTAGCAAAACTTGTCATTTTTCCAGTTACTACTGTGAAATACCAGGATTCTCATCTTGTACAATATACAGCACC
The DNA here is from genome assembly GCF_034619465.1 of Leptosomus discolor. Taxonomy (NCBI): domain Eukaryota; kingdom Metazoa; phylum Chordata; class Aves; order Leptosomiformes; family Leptosomidae; genus Leptosomus; species Leptosomus discolor. Next base: position 85,711,420 of record NC_141393.1, read on the forward strand.
TTAGTCAAGGAACTATTGTTATAGAGCAGATAAGATTAAAAAAAGCCATTGGGTTTGATGAAATCCTGCATGAACAGTGGGGAAAAAAGCCAAAGTTGCCATAGCAACCACCAGTGCTTTAGACAGAAGCTGAGTAAAAAGAGGAGAAACGTAACAGAAAATATGAGGGCCATTTCATAAAGCATTAAAAAAATAAAAAAGGAATTTTAAGGCAAATATGATTAAAACTCAGCTTTTATCACTTAGAAATCCCTGATAAGGAGCAGATGGTCTTTAAAATGAAAATATGAGGATCACTACTAATAAAGGAGTTTTAGTGTTGGAGTTCGTTAGACCCTATTATGGAGATACTTCTGTGAATTTGGTGAAAAATGGGTGAAATTTTGAATGGGGTTGTTCCCCCTGTGCTTTCTTTTTTTCTTCTGTGCAGATGGTTTTCTGAGTAACTGCAGTCCTAAACCCGCGTGGTAGAATGGGCTCTGAAAGAGCCTTTCACGGTACCACCGTGACCGAGACCCTTCCCAGTGAAGGTGTGCCCGCAGTGGGAATCTCCACAGGACGGTGTGCTGGGTCAACGACCGCGTGGCACTCCCTTCAGTGCAGGAGTAGCAAAGGCGGCTTTAAAATTCTTGGACATCAGCGCTTCGAGAAAGAGCCGTTCAGGGGCGTGAGTTGCCCCTACGTAACAGGTTTCCGTAAAATAACGTGCAGTCAGGTGCCTGTGCCTTTGTGTCTGAACCTGTGTTCTGATACCAGTGATTCAGTTCAAGGCTGAGCTTGGTTTTTCAGTCATTTTTTGTCTGTTTGAATGGAGTCAGCATTCTGCAGGGATTTGGTATTGGGTGTGAAGTCTAGTGTTTTGCCTCTATATTGCTTCGCAGTTGTGCAGAATTAGATTTTCTGTGTCTGAACATCAAACGTACATGGGATAAAATTGCAAGTATTGTTTCTTTCCTACTTCCCATGCAGCTGTTATGTCTTAAATTTGATCTTAGTCCTCATAGAGCAAAATGCCCCATGTTGGAACCTTAAGCACATAAGAAAACTACGAAAAATGCACTTTAACGTTCTATCCTGAGAGCGAGTATTGAAACAACTGAAAAGCTTCAGTGCAAAAAGGGAAACAAAACCCACTTTATCCTTTCTTTAAAATACAGTCTGTCTCGCTTCTTGCCTTCTCTTCAAAGGACTGTGTCGGTGTCTGCTTTCGGTGGTGGCACAGCTATCTTCTGATACTGTTAAATGCGATTCTGCAGCAGGAGATGGCACTTGCCTGTCCTGGACAGCACTATCGCCTGGTGTCGGTGCAGTTGTTACCAGTGCCTGCTGCTTCTGGAAAAAAAAGGCATTGTTTCTGAGTAAACAGATGTTGGCTATTTTATAAACCGCTGTGAAATGAAAATGTTTTCCTCTCCTCTTCTCTTGTACAGAAGTTTATAGAAGGGTAAAAAGTTTGGCGTATTTCCCCCAAGTCTTCCAGTGAATTCAGATGAAACGTTTGTGATGAGTTCCTTATTATAGAGTGTGCATGGTGGTTTTCCTCTTCTGATATTGTATGAGTTACAAATATGTGTCTATACTGAAGTGAGAACTGAAACTGATGAAGCTGAAACCGTGAAATAACGAATGTTGTAAAAAAGAGGTGGTGTGAATTTCTGTAAATGCCTAAGGTCCCTACTCTGGAAACTTCAGGTGGGAGATCTAGAAGCACTTTGGCACTGATCTCTTGTTTATTTAATTGCCCCATCTGAAAAACATTCTGTAGCGCCTATATAGCATGATTTCTGCTCATGATTAAATGCAGCAGACTTCTTACTATGGTATGGGAGTTTTTCCTTAGGAATAACTATGAAAAAAATGTATTTTGGATCAGTTCGGTGTTTAAGGACGAGTCTTAAATGGCATATGTAATAAATTCATGTCTGTTACCAGGTTGGGGTTTGACCTGAGAAAAGAACTTGTCCAGCATGGCTGGACTCCACGTGGTGAGGTCTGGTGCGGGGGCAGCACGTGGCAAAGCAGCCTGTCGGCTTGCGGGCGCCGCTGGCGCGGGGCAGCGGGAGCCGTCACGGCGGAGGCTGCGGGGGGCTCGTTCTGGCCGCTGCAGGGCTTCGCCGCAGGCGGTTGCTGCTCCCGGGCGAGGCAGAGCCCGTCGCGCCGCCTGCCTGCCTCTGCCGGAGGCTGGATCCGAAGCCTGGGTGAAACCTTCCGGATCTCGGTGTGCAGCCTTGCAGCGTGGCGCGGCCTGTGGAGACGCCTGCGGTGGCGTGTGGTGCGCTCTGGGGGGGTGCTGAGGACGCGCACTTCACGCCCCTCCACGGGGCGTTGTGAAGCAGTTTCCCACGACATCTCTGTTAAGTTTGGGGCCTGTGAGACAGGTGGGGGCAATCTTTTTAGCGGGGCCTGCTGCGATAGGACAAAGAGCAATGGTTTTAAACTAAAAGAGGACAGATTTAGACTAGATGTAAGGAAGAAATTTTTTACAATGAGGGAAACATTCAAGGTCAGGTTGGACGGGGCTCTGAACAACCTCATCCAGCTAAAGATGTCCCTGCTCCCTGCAGGGGGTCGGACCAGATGGTCTTTAAAGGTCCCTTCCAGCCCAAACTGTTCTACGATTCCTGCAGAACAAAACACAAGCAAAATAGGTATTGTCTTCTAGCAATTTTTTTGTGCTATGTTTTTATACCTGTGTGCAAACTGACAAGTGTAGTGCTGTTAGTGGGTCATTCAGGCTTGCAATACTGAGCATGTTGTGAGAAGATGCGGTCCGTCACTGATGTCGGGAGGTAGGAACACGACTGAACTCTTGACTATCCTGGTAGATTAAACCAAACCCCACTAGGTGGTGCAAGCAAATAAATCACCTTGCAAAATGCTTCTCTCCAGACGAATAAATTTGGGGAAAGGGTGTCTTTCACGAGATTCAAATATAGTCTTTTTTCATGTGTGATTATGTACAATAGTTATTAAAATAGTAACATTTAACTGGCTTAGACAGTTCCTCACACATGAGAAAAAAAAGCATTGTGGTTTTGGCTCAGACTTGCCTATCTGCCTTTCTCGCAGCATAGGCTGGTGTCACGGTGCCATATTCATGGCTGGGATGGTGGCTCACAGAGGAAGTAGCAGAGGACTTCCACTGTGTTTAGCTGTGCTAGCAGAGGTGGCTGCTGTGAAATAATATCCATCCTAGGGGCTTACTGAGGCGTTTCCAGATCTGTCATCTGCTTGGAGAATTCCCTCTCAGGATCTCTCTTGTTGCGGTTTATCCTCTGCCAGTTTCACTTCAGTTACTTTTACAGCAGTATTGCATACATCTAATTAAAACTTTGTTTATGAGAAAAACAAACAGTAAGTTACAGTGGTATATTGTCAGTTTACTGTCCTGATAGAAGCAGAGTGAATAAGGTTCCAGTAGAAAATAATTTTTGAAATATAATGTATGCAGTTGTTCTGTGAGGGTTGATGTAGTATGTCTGATAGATCGATTGTTCTATTATGTTTTGTTAAAAAAAAGAAGAAACACAAACCCTCAGAAAACCACAAAACAAAACCCCCAACCTAAAAACACTCTTTCATTGTACTCCTGGAGGTGATTATAAAATACCATTATCAGTTTGTGTTGCAGTGGCTATACCATTCATTGACTTGAATTCAGACTATATAATCTCTCAATAGCTCATTTTTTAATTGTTTTTTCTTTTCCTCCTCCTCCCTGTTGAAAAGACCTCTTGCGTCATGGTGGCTTTACTAAGATGCACTGGCCAATAGTTGGTCAGCTTCTTGTTACAGCCATAAGATCAGTAGCAAAAGTGTTTGAATAACAAAAAAACTTGAGACAAGTAGAAATTCCTGTGGTCTTCCACTTACGAAGAGCCATCAGCACTGTTGTTTTCTTGTCATAAATCATATTTTACCAGTGTTTGTGTGGCTTCCCAGCGGACCCCAGGCTGCCAACTCTTTGGAGGCAGTGATGGCGCCATCCTTCTGCCCTGATAGTGCGGAAACCCCTGCCCATGCTGGAGGGCGAGCGCTGCAGCGAAAACGCCGTCGGCTGCTTAGCAGTGGGGTTGAGCGAGCAGGGGGTGTTCTGACTGCTGTTCCCCCTCTGCAGCTCTCGTCCAGGCCTTTCTCAATGAATATAGTGCATCTATAAATACTGGATGACCACGTTTCGGTCCAGGGCTCGGTCATAAGACATTAACTGCAGGCACTAAGCAGCTCTAGTGAAAGTTCAGCACTTTACAGTGCAGTATATTTACCGAAATGGAAATGTTTCATTTCTAAGTGACTTACATCTTCATTGGTGGGGATGGGTGTGTTTGCCGCATTCATCCCAGTCTTGATAAATGGAGCAGAAGCAGGTTTTTGGTTTGGGGTTGTTTTGTTTTGGTGGGGGTTTTTAGCAAGTAAGGCAGGGAATCATTAAAGTACAAAAAGCCTGTGCCCATGAAATCTCAATTTACCAACAGCCATAAAGAATAGATAACACTAGCCACAAATAGTCAACACGTACTCTGAGTTTTACAATAAGATTTTTTTGTTAGAATGTATAGCCTCTATAGGGTAGACATAGAGAAATTGCCGCAGAGGTATTAGACTTAAAATGCAGAAGGAAAATTTTTTTTTTTTCTCAGTTTCCTTGGATAGAGGACCAGCGTACTTGATTACCATCATACGCTTTTGGTTATCAGTAACTCCAAAACCAAGGTAGAATTATATCAAGAAGGGCTTCATAGTAAGTGTATTAAAATACTTTGATATTCCTGCCGAAACAAATCGGTGCCTTTTGTTTTGGTCACTTATATTGCGATAGTGTGTGGGAGCCCCACTCATGAATGAGGATCCACTGTAGCTGAGCAAGGAGCTTATGCAAGACAGAGACAGACCTGCCACCATGGTGCTTACATTCAAAGTACTCTAACAGTTTTGGTGACAGATATGTTGAATGTTCATGAGAACATGAGAGAAATTGGATGACTTAGAAATCAAGTTTGATTTCCACAAACGTGTAAAATACAAAGTTAAAAGGAGCAGGACTGGATGTAAACTCATTACTAGACTTCATATATTTCATAGTATATAGCATGCAAAATTTTGTAGAAAGAAATCTTCTTTTGGCTATGGCATGTCTTTGTACTTCCCTCACTTTGCGTTATTTCTTGAGCATCTTACTGTGCAATTGGAGTTGTTCCATTGGTTCTGTAACTGTTAGATATTCTGTATGCAGGTGGTGCAAGAGAAATCTGGCCTCGTTATCTGTACTAAATGAACCAAGAAACTTCTAATTCTTGCCTTAGTTGTCTGTGTGTATGCACACACGGAGACACATACATGTATTTGTATATAGGATTGTGAAGGACATCAGCAGCATTGGAGAATTTGTTCTCTCATGTAGGGTGTATTGAGAGCCTGAAGTTCTAAAAGCTGAGTGACAGATTTGCATTGCGATGATTTCTGCTTTACGCAGTCTGTTGCTGGTAGTATCGACTGATAATGTATGCTTAATGTTCAGAGCTACTGATACAGAGTTCTGCAGATTGCACACAGTTGCAGGAAATGACTTTTAAATAATGGAAGAACCTACCACTGCGTGAGATAAAGACCAAGAGTAGGTTAATAGTACTAGGGCTTCAATCTTTGTTAAAATCGCAAATCATTTTTATGTAAACCCTTACATTTGTTTAAAAAATTAATAACACGAACAATGCTCTGATAAGAGTGAAGTGGATATTTTTTTTTTTCTGTGTTTTGTTGTAGTTTTGGAAAGTAAAACCTGATCAACCCATTTAATATATGTACTCTACTGCCATAAGGCAGTCTTAGAAGGTCATGGTCAGCTTAAGTGTGGGCATGTTCTGACTGAATACTGAAGGTTTAGTAAAGTCCCATTTTCCAAAATAACTATTTAATGTTCATCTTTGTTAGACATTTTTGTTAGCATAGTAATTCTGTTAGCTCATATACTTTTACTGTGGGCAAGGTCCAACCCCTATAGGTGTTCTTGAGAAATGTACCACTTAGTTTTTTAGAAACTCAACATTTCATAGAAGTAGCTTTTGCTTTATTACATTATAATGAAGGTCCGCATAAAGCCCCGAGTTTGGGAAATTTGGAGACACTTATTCTCTATTTTTTTTCCCCCCAAAACCCTGCCTGCTTTGAGAATGAATTAACATTAAGTAATGGGTACCTACTTTTATTTGTGGACTCAAATGGTGATTTTCAGTGATAGAGGAGAGACTTAGCTGGTCGTTTTATCTCCAATTTTTGATTAGCATTTTGTGCTTCAGCAGCATCATCATGTTGAAGTTTAAATTAATGCACAAGAGAGTTTCTAATTTACCTAAAATGTGGAGTATTTGAGATAACAAAATGAAGCCCTACAGGTCATGTGTTTTCCAGTAGCAGCAAAGTCAGTTCTGCTTACTTAAGCTAATATTCTTTTTAATTCCTTTCCTGTGCCTTGCATAAGTATAAAATAGGAGCAGGAAGAACAGAGAGCCCCTTCAGCTACTAAACATGTTTTGACAAAAGTCATTGGCTAGAAAAGAGCAGAGAGACAATATTGGTCAACTTATGTAAAAACACGCTCTTTTTAGGACCTTGGGACGGTTAAGAACATGTGGCTTGACAAAGGTTAATCACTGAAATTCTTTAGATAAGAAATTACGTGTGGATCACAGAAAGGCAGAGGAGACATTTGTTACCGTCTAGTTTTATCCAGCTTATGAAGCAACAAATTGTAACTCGATGTGTCCGGCAGATGCTGGGAGCACCAGCAGACCTGTTTACAATCAGATCCAACAGAAATCAGTGGGTGTTCAGAGACTTAAGGTATTTTTTGAACTCCAGAAATAAGTCTGTACGACTAGTTTGGGTCAAAATCTTTCACATTTATTTGAAGAGAAATGAACAGATTACAGAAAGCATTTTGCATTTCTAAACTGTAAGATGCATTGCTGCTTTATTCTACAGGACTATCTCTCTGTAAAGGCCGGCACACTGAAGTAAAACATTTTTCTTTGCAATGCAAGTCAGTAGCTTCCTTCTTCACATAATTATAAATCTGATTGTGTCTAACATGATTTAGTTTTTCATCGCATCAAAGATCATTTTTGCCTTCAGTTTTATTTTTTTCCTCCATCTCCATCTCATATTGTTCATTTTTGTGCAATCTTCTTTTTAAGCTGTCTTCGATGGTGTGCCACCTGCTGCGTTAGGTTCCGCAAGCATCGCGAAGTGAAGGTCACAGCATTTGTGGACCAAAACCTTGGTGTGCTTGGCTGTGCTTGTGAAACGCCTGCATATATCCACTGTAGGCATGGCTCCCTCCTCTCCTCATCTTTGAATATGCATGAGTCGTTCACCCGCTCACAGACATGACTTTGAGACTTCACAGCAATGAACTGCAAAGGAGGCACATTAGCATTCTGCTAGGCAGTCTTGCAAGGTCTCCCAAGGTAAGCTGCCAGCTGTCCGGCTTACCAAAGCTCAGTGCTGTGGTGGTGAATGAAGTTGTTTGCACTGTGAGGTATGTCAGGTTTTTAGAGGGGGACATCCACGTTCACCTGAGCAAAGGTTGTGGCAACAAAGCGTACCCTGAATGTTTTCTGAAGTAGCCGAAAGACTTGTTTTGACCCATTAACTGGAGAAACTGGTGCCATGAAGGAGACATGAGGAGGTTCCTGGAATGATTGTCTTGAGTGTTTGCTTCTCTTGTGACTATCCATGTGGTAAACGTGCTTATAGGCAAATCTTGCATTCCTTTAGAAAGAAAAGGGTCGGTTAGCACACCTTTTGGGGAAGAGCAGAGTTAACCATGATCTCATCTCTTCAAGCACTGGCACTTGCCATGTACATTAGTGCTTCTGTTGTTTAAACATACCCTATTCTTAAATATGTGTGAAGTCAGGATTTAGCAGATAGACCAAGTGCCTGGCGTTAATCCAAGGCCTAATTCTTAATCTTCTGTAGTATGGGCATGGTAGATAAATTTCTCAATGGCCTGTTTTAAAAACTACTCACTCAAACCCGACATAGCCCATTTCAGCCTCTCTTTAATAGGAAACCTAATAACTTTTTCTGATGTGGTGCATAAAGCTCTGGTATTTTGTTTTGGTTTTATTGCCGGATGCAAGCGTGTTCATGTATTTACAGTCAATAAAGCTATCGGTGCTATACACAGGTTTAGATTAATAATTTCAGCCTTTCAGTCTGGGGTGTCTGATTCAGGCCACTGCTGTGTTATTTGCACCCTTTGGTCACACACCGACTGTCTGATCGGGTGCAGTGTGCTGCTTTCGAGCTGCCTCTAGCAGTGGGGCAGTCTGTTGCAGTATTTCCATGCACGCTGCTCAGGAGTTGCCTGTCAAACAAAGCAGGCTGCACTTGGGGAGCAGGGCGAGTCGCGTACGCCCGCAGCCAGTAAAGAAGGTAATCCCCAGCCGCTTTCTCCATAACGCGTTCTTGTCTCGGGTGTCCTCCTCTTTACCCTCTTCACACGCTGACCTGGACTTTGTGTGGTTTCCAAGAGGGGTGGTTGTGTGTTAGGGCTTGCCATCGAGGAACAGTAGTTTCAAAGAGGTGCGATATTGCCTATATATCATGGGTCATACGCATGAAAGAATGTGAGCTGTCCAAAGTGTCCAACCCAGAGACTGTATAGGAAGGAAAGCAGGATGGCCTTCGTCCCGTTGCCTCCTATGGTTAGCGAATGTTTGTGTTTGCCCGGAGAGCCAGGTTTTATGCCTTGTCCTGTTATCTAGACTTTTCTCTCTCTCCAAGTGTCTCAATGTTCCATTTCTGCCATGAGCAAACCAGTTAGTGATCAGATGTTGCTCTTTTTTTTCCTGTATTTCTGTAATACTTGCATGGGATATATTTTATCTCTGCCCTAAAGGCACTGCAGCTATTCTGTGTAGCAGACCGTAGGCTGGATTAGCACTTGTGCAAAATGTGCCGCCTCTTGATGCTGGGGATTTATTTTTCGTCAGCACACGTTGACTCTCTCGGGATTCTTCCCGTAAGAGCAAGCATGCAAATATAAATAACAAATAAGATTTTTTCACTAAATATCTTGACACATTTTACTGGATTTAGATTCCCTTTCCACAGTTTCTGTTTCATGCTTACTTTCCTTCATCTGAGAGCAGTCACAGTGGCAGTATAAAAATAACTTTTAAATTGAATTTTTTGAGATCCTCCTCTTCTGCTATCTCTTACTGCTTCCCACTTCTCTTCTGATTTAATGTTTCTTTCTAGTCTTCTCCCTGAAAATCAAGATCTCCTTATGCTTTGCATTACCAGCTGTCAGGTGTGATGCTGATATGCCACTGTGTTAGCTTGCTTTGGCACTGTTGGCAGCACTCTGCTGTCATGCTCAATTGAGACAGAAAGGACCATTTCTTACTGGAAAACTAATTCATGAAAAAAGACTTTTGTTTTTGTAATAGAATTGTTTTGAAAGAAATTGAGCAAAGAAATACAAAGAAGTCTGTATTACAGCAAATTAGCCCTTAATTTTACAAAAGTTTGAGTGTCAAATATAAATGAACTAAACAGTGAGGTCAGCTGATTTTGTGGAATTACAGTCTCAAATTGTCACACATGATTTGAGCACAATTTCCATCAACAGAGATTTTTGTTTGGTTTGGTTTTGCTTTGTTTTTTCCCTGCCATAGCTGGCTTTGAACAAAAGTGAATGCCACCCCTGGCATCTGGCAGTTATTTCTGGAAGGCAAGTGGTAACCGGTTCACTTGTATCCCTCTGTGAAAGGGAGAGGCAGGTCAGGATGATTGTAATGGAGATGATCTTTCTCCTGACCTGGTCTTTTCCTCCACCCTGCAAAAGAGGAGGAAGTAGAACATCCTCTTCTGTGCTGACCTTTTTCTCCTCTCTAGTCATGGCCTTCCTATATCCCTTATGCTTTTTAGAAGAGAATTGCCTTTTACAGGTAATTCTGCTAGTCTAGGAGGCCCAGCATTGGTGGGCTGCTAATCTTAGGGCTGCTGTAAAATGCAGTAGCAGTTTAGCAGCAAGTTTCTTTCTCCTTGGTGCTGGCTGCCCTGCTTGTGGCTTTGCTTGGACTGCTGATCCGCTTGCAAAACCGACCAAGCTAGCCAACGTGATTTTCTTAACGGCAGAATAAGCAGCTGCTGCTGTGCCTGTAGCTTAGACAGACCGATGTACAGCCTCAGCTGTGCACACGGTCCCTGATGCTGTGCAGGCTCAGGCCAGCTAGCGCTCTCCTGGGCAGCGTGTGCTTGTGGTTCGGGGCAAACGTGCCGAAAGTAGCCAGTTCTGGATGCCGCCCCGCTTTGGGGAGAGAATTCAGCCGTGTAGCAGTGAGCTGTGAGCCCAGTCTTACTGGCAGTGAGCTGCCTCTGTTCTTATTTAAAAGACTATTTAACATATAGCCTCTGTGCCCACTTGCAGGGGATTTTAGGCTCCAGTGGCCGTTTCTAGCCTTTTCTCGGGACAGACAAATCTTGACTTTACTCCCGTTCTTGGAGCTTTCAGGATGGATGCTGTTTCATGGAAGCCTTTTGTATGCCGTGTTTCATCCTCTGTGCTGCTATAGGGCAGCAATTTCTTGTTGCATCATCCAGCCTTTGATGGAAGGAATGACTGCACAACAGGTTTTGTTGGTAAGATAAGAGAAGCAAAACCAAATTTCGAGGAAGTTGCCTTATACGTGTAAAGTAAACTGGTGCTTGCTCTGAAAACTGAAAATGAGATCTATGGAGCCTTCATAGTCATGCGATTCTCTTCAAAGGAGTTTGTGTTGCTGATCCCTGTTAAAATGAGTACTGAAGGTGGTGTGGCTAACTGACATAGTTACACTGGTAGAACTTAGCGTGCTGGGCGTTTTGAAGCACTTTGAACCGTTTTCCAAACTGACTGTATGTAAGTAAGTACTTGAAATCTGAGGTCTGGAAGGGGCCTTTGTCATAAAGTTCCGTTTCTGTCACAGGTATCATCACACTTTCCTAATTGATAGGAAAATTAGAAAGATAAATCAGCAAAAAAAGTGGTTTCCTTACAAAATTTTAACTTTTATTTGTTTTAAAAAACCCCACAACTTCTAGGGTAATTCCCTTTTTTAGCTAAAAAGAATGTCACTAGTATTAGGTGCTTCTAATGTTCCAATGTGTCAATAGCTATGAACCGTGAATATAACAACAGTTCAGATCTGACTCTTGGTCAGAACCACAAGTAAAAGCGTATGAGAATAACCCTAGAAAAATATGCTGAAATATTCTGATGGTTGATTAAAGAAAAGAGCTGGGAACAAAGCATTCAGGAAAACCTTTGTGAAGCTGTATGTATGCTTATGAATTTAGGCAAAAAAAAAAAAAAAATCAGTAAGAGCTTGTTGATATTTTAGGTTGGCTCAATCATCTGCATATCGTTCTCACAGAATTTTTGTTGCACGGATCTGAGCGTGTGGTACTGGGAGGAGGTGGTACGAACTCTCACTTGGCAACGCGCCGTGCAGCGGCTTTAGGTGAGAGCACTGCAGTATCGTAATAATGAAGACTACGCTGTTACTGTGAAATTTGGAAAGATCATTTGCTGGGAGTTATTTTTGCACTTCATTTAGTAACCTCAAGTGCCCAAAGCTTATTGATGCACTGCTTTATAATACCGACTGGCTCAAGTTAATGACTTGCTCCGGGTAGAGGATGTAGTTGGGCAGTGTTTCACACAGCTGTTTTGTCAAGAGTGTTGAGCTTCCATGCTTTTAATTTATGCAGTTTCATATAAAAGATCTGGATGCGTGCTCATCTAGTTGAGGAGGCTTATCTGCAGGAGAGAAGAATTCAAAACTTGACAGCTAGTACATCAGTTGAGTACATATACAAGAAGTTCGTGGCATCTAGGCAGAAATTTTGAGAGAAAAGTTCTGACTTTTCTTCCAAAATACCTCTGTGTGTGCGCGTGTATACATAATTGTAGTGTGGGTATATATATGTAGACATGTGTATGCGTATGTATTATAATATCCACCTCTCTGTATTTTATAATTTCTGTATCTGTATAAAACATAGTGTAGTTCAATTGACTTTATTTTTTTTTCAGGACATAAATTAGAAGAAAAACCCTTGTCTTTCTTGATGCTGAAAGGCTCCTGTCAGCCTAATTTCAATTTAAATGTAATTACTTTAAAACACATGTTTCTACTGTTCTCCCCTCTCTGTTTTTTTAGTAAAGCTTCCTAAGGCTCAAAATTATCTTGATAATTTTCGTCTATATTTTTTAAACCTTTGACATTTGAAGAAAGCTCTTTTTTTCTGCAGTTGGCAAGAAGGGTGTTTGACTATGCAAGGGAATGCTGACTCTGTCTAGACAGAAAACACTGTGAAGCGCACAAAGTCCTTGATAGAACAGACAAGCCTTTTCTTTTTTTTTTACCCCTGCTAACATTCAATGTGTACTCATCTTAGCTATTCCTTGCAACTTCAAGTATTTAATTTTAGGATTTGAGATACTGGGGCGCTGTTTCCAGATTTGCAGTGTCCCTGTAAAGACTGTAGAGATAAGTGTTCAAGACATTGATGAATATTTTGTTCTGTGTACAGTGGTTTCATATCTAGAACTATGACCAAGAAAGGGGTTGATGTAGCTGGTACCCATAAATCACGGTGCCGTGTCAGCTGCCAGGCTCCCAGTAGAGCGGGAGCCCTGTCACATTCCCACTGCCTGCGGGTACGTAAGCAGTGGGGTGTTGGCCAGCCAGGACTCTGCAAACGGTAGAAAGGAAAGGAGCGGACAGGTTCCTTCTGCAGCTGCAGCGGGGCTGCTGAGCCCAGCTGAGCTCTGGTGGTTGTGTTGGGCTCTAACAGCAGCATATGTCAGGTTGCGAGTGCAAATTCATCGTTGCCGTAATAGTCCAAAACCTCTCAAACCCATAAGTAAAGGAGCTCTTTCAGTAGACCCGCTGCTCTGGGTCAGAGCTCGCTTACTTTTTCTTGAGCACGCAAAATGGTTCTAGACGGGCTGTCACTATGATCTTTGAAATACTGCCATGTTTCTTCCATTCTCTGCTCTTAAATGTCTTGCACAGGAAGGCTTTCATACTTCCTTGTGCTCTGTTAATTACAAATTTCTGGGTATTCAGGCTCTCATTTGGTGCTTAAAAGCATTTCAGACCGCAAAAGCAATTCAGAAATGGAAAAGGGAAGAGATGTGCACTTACTGTCCTCTCTCACCACAGCCGGTTGGCTCCCAGTGCAGAGGCTAAGCCTGTAGTTTCTGGCTCTTACCTGGCAGCTGGTCTGCAGGTGAATTAACCCAGCAAGCGTGTATAATTTTTGCCTGGAATGGGTATAAGGTAGTAATTTGAACCTGGAAAACGTCTTGGTTACAGTTTTTGTTCGAAAGTAATTCTGCTTGAACTTTAGAGAAAGGCCTTGGTTTTGTAGGGATCTTCTCCCTGCCCCCGCCCCCCCCTTAATTTCTTGTCCTATTACTCAAATTCCTGTATGCAGAACTCTTCAGAAAGATTAAGGAATGGCTGATGAAAACCTTGAATGCTGCTTTGAAAATGTAGCACATGCTGTGCAGTTCCAGTAGATGAAAGCAGTATGGTTGAAGGGTTTAAAACTTACTTTCATATTAATTTACTATCATTTAAATATTCTTTTAAGAGACTGCTTATGGATTCTGAATTTTCAGTTGTAACTACAGTTTATTCAAAGTTTAAAGAAATGTGATGCATTTTTCTTTGTGAACTATTCTGCTCTCTGTTCACACTAGTTCTTTGGCTTTTTTGAAACCACTAGTGCCCACAGCTGTGCTGGTAAACGCACAAATGCTTGTGGTGTCAGAGCTTCGACCATGGCTGGACACCAGCGGGCACTGGCAGCAAAAATGGGAAACGGTGAATAATTCCTCTTGCCTTTTGAGATAGTCATATTTGAATTATGTTGGCAGGATTGAGTGAAGAAGCTTGTATTGTTAACAGTGCTGAATCTGCTCGGTAAATGTGTAAGACTTTTTTTCTATGGGGATTTCAGTCAAGCTTTCGCCAGCACTTTGTTTGTCTAAAAGCAGATTTAAAGGCTTTCTTAGGTTTCTGCTGCTAAAGTTGTGTTTTATGTGCTTTGGTCGGGGAAGAAACCCACGCTGATACTCACGTTTCTGTTTACTTTAAATTTATTCTTTCACCCAGCTTTGTAAGAAATATATTAAATTAAGGTCTTAAAATACACTTTTTCTTCATCTTAAGCAAAATAATCTCCCAGGTGCCACGCCTTTAAAAGTACTGTTAAATTTCAGTAATTTAACTTGGTAAACACTGTACTAATGTGTTAGTTTGATAAATGGTAACTTCATTTTTTCCCAGGCTTCCAAAGGATGAGTTGGCAACGGAACCACTAAAATATGCTGAACAACTTCCTGTAGCTCAGATAATACACCAGGTAAGTCTTTCTATTTTGAATATTTCCTTTGAGAATAAACATCTGTAGTACTTAAATGGCTTTTCTAGGTCACACAGAATCAATGTCCTTATGCTGGAAGTATGTAAAAACAACATACTCCGTTCAGATGACAACTATTAAATTATAAAAGTCTTATTCTGAACATGGCAATGAAAAGATGCTTGCTGTATGACACAGTTAAAACTTCAGAGGTTGCTGTTAAAATTGTTGTTTGTTTACTGATATAAAAGAAAAAAATAAATCCATTAATTCCTTCAAATTTGCATCTTGACCTAAATCATATTCCCCTTCCTGAAAAAGCAGCCAAAGTATAGAATAATTATCGGGGAATAATTGTCGTGACGAGTTGAGAAGGGAAAACAGTCTGCCCTCCTAAATAGAGTTCTGAATTAGCGCTGTTTCTGACTAGAGCGGTGTCATTGTTCTTTCTGCTTTGCACAGGGTTTTTTGTTTGCTTTTTGTCTTGCGCAATGAAAAACACAGAGATTGAGATTCTGCCTAGCTTGTGCGTTCTGAGTGTGTCTGTCTTTAAAATCAATACTCTTCCATTGACATAGGTAGACAAATGAGGGATGATGTGGACATCTGAGCTGGGACTGAACAGGAGGCTGCAGCTTTTGTAATTTTCCAATTTATGGCAAGGAGGAGGAAGAGGTCTTTTCTGTGCACAAGATTCTATACTCCCTTCTTGCTCTTTTCTCAGAGTTCAAGGTCTGATTCCCAGCCCGTCCTGCCGGTAGATTAGGTGCCCAGACTGCACTCATGTGTCTCGCCTTTCTTCACGGTTACCCACAGTGGGCTCTGCCTGTTTTGTGGAAATGCTCATGGCTAAATAACATACATAAAACTTGTGATACTGTATGACATGAGTGTTGAAACTTGCCATCTCCCTTCTTGGTGGTGCTTTAAAGAAAGCAAAAAGACTTGCTCTACTGCAGTCATTTGGGATTTTCTCAAAAAAAATATTATATTTTAACTTTGTAGGTCCTGCTTCAGGGACAGTAACTACAGTTTTCCGAAGTCAGGACTGAATAGGTCAGATTACTGTTTTCCTAATTGTACCCTGGCAGTATAGAACCTTCCAAGTAATCCGGTATCCTCTTAAAAAATTGACCTGAAAGTTGGGGTGGATAATGGCAATTCATCATGGGAGACAGAATGGTACAGTCCATTTGCTGCCTTGAGATAAAGAAAACTTGCAGCCTGAGAATGGGGACTTGGTGTTGGTCAGGGTAGCAATAAGCCAGATAGACAACGTTAGATAAAGCTATGGTTTCAGACTGAGCTGGTTTTGAATGCTTAAAGATCAACAGGAACAAGTCAAAGTCCACCGAATGTCCAAGATGCTATTAGTATTAATTATTACTGTAGATCTTTCCGAATACCTTCGTTAGTGTTTTTAAGCAGTTGAGTTGCACGCTGCAGGCAGTGCTGGTTTTACCTTAAAGGAAGCGTAAGCTTCAGTTTAAAACTTTAAAGTGTACAAGTCTTTTCTGCAAGATGTAAACACGAGGGATTTTAAAACTTTTGGCTGAAATCTGCACCTCCGGGAAGAATCTCTGATGTGTTCAGAACATGGAAGATTGGAAATCAGGACCAGTTTGTATGTCAGGAACTCCCTGGTGTTGTCAGAGCTTCAAATGACCCAACAGCCTGCAAATGTCACATTTAAAATTCTGTCTTCATGCCTGACTCTCAGCATAAATGAATTAAACAGCAGAGCAGGCAGCCAGTCAATATGTTCTTAACAGTGAGAGTGAGCAGTGAAACAGTTTGGGGGTTGTTTGGAATCAGTAAACAGAAAGTGCACGGAGTGGCTCACCTAGAGGAAAATCTCAAATAAGAAACAGAATTAACCTTTAAAATGGTCGACCAGACGAAATGTCATCGTAATATTTTGTACAACATTAGGTGGGTAATAACCACGGAGTGTTCATTTGGCTACTGTGGGCTGTACTGCAACAGCATATGGCACCGTGGAAAGGCAAAGACCTGTTCCTTACAGACTGCCTGTTTGCTGGGACCAGTCCACTGGTGGTGTAGAGCTGTGGTCTGCCCAGGGCGGCGAACCCGACCCACAGAACTGCCGATGTGGAGAACCAGATGAACGGAGCGTTGTTCAGCTGTCCTGCCAGGGAGCCGGGCCTCGTGCCCTGGGCCTTGTGCCCTAGTCTGTCTGGCAGGCAGGCCCCTGGCAGCCCCTCGGGCGGCGGTAGCTGAGCATGCCCTGAATGAGCGCTGCAGAGACCGCAGCGTGTCGTTTGTGAGGGACCTGGGGCCCTGTGCAGTTAATATGAACAAATAGGCTCTAAGAAAAAAGACAGAAATTATAAGAAATAAAAAATAACATGAGTAAAACCAGTGAATAGTATTTGGGACGTTATGATGCTTCATCCAAGCAGGTAATCGCTGTGTTTTAGTCTAGGCCATTGTGTTGGTTCTGTATCCCATGTACGATTTCTGTCATGTTAACCCAAGTTTTGTTTACCTCTAGGTGGAAATAAAGGCATCTGTAATGTTTATTTATAGCATAAATACCCATTAAAATTTCACAACAACAGAGAATTATCCTAAATCAGTATAATGCCAAAGTATGTTTTAATTATAGTTAGCAGCCAACTCATTCTGTCCAAATTTCGCTGTAAGTGTGTTCTCCTGAACACTACTAGAAGTCTACAGTTTTCCTTGGGCATTTACATGTGATTTCTGACATTCTCTTCAGTACTTGATCTCTGTTATTTAAAAAAATACTGTACTAATGAATAGAAATTACCTTTTCATTTCTAATGCGATTATTCCACAACAAAATTCCACAAGACTTGGTACATCCTAAACTGCTTAGCAAAAGGAGACCCAGAATCTGATTTTGGGATTGATCTTAAACTTCATGCACTAATAATTATTTATTATTATAGCGGTATAGAAACAAAAGAATGACAACCATATAAAGCTGACAGTTCAATTCTCAGAAATGTGTTATATTTAATGCATTAGACCATGGTTAATTAAAAAGACAGATGTGAAGAAATGAAAATAAATAGCAGAATGAAAACAAGTACTAACATTTAAGCCACTAGTTTTCAGACACAAATCAAAGTCAGACATTTGCAAGTGAAGTAGCTTTCTCTGTTTTCAAAAACAAAACCAAAAGCTTGTGCTTTTAACTGAAGTAAAAAAACATTAGTGCTCGGTAGAGGAATGCAGTCATTAATGTAAACTTCTAAAATGGCAAAAGCTGAGCTTTCAGAAGAACACCCACATAAGACAGCCTTTTCATGAGGTTCTTTGTGTACAGCCATGCACACGATGCTGCGACTTGGAATAAGTTTATGAATAGTAAGGCTGAAAAAAAAAAAAGGCAGGGGGGAAGGAGAGACTAATTCTGCACTTGTCTTTAGGTGAAACGGGTCTGGTGAAAGACCAGGGGAAGCCGCGTTTGAGAAGGTTGTTTTCATTTATCATAAAGGGTATTTCCATTGCTGGCCTTCGATTCAGCAAAGTACTTTAATAACAGTACCCAACTCCGGTGCCAGTGCTCTGGCTCTGAATGCCCCTCTGTGTTAGCGTATTCTGCCTAACTGGGATTTAGGATATGGGAGAGACTTAAATTGTTACCGGTGTCTTACTGACGGAATAATGTTTTATTGATGAAAGGCACGCCTCACTGGGTCACTGCCAGATCGCCTGGTGATGATGTTGTTATTGAAAACACAGTGAACCAGCAAATTCAGGCCGCGGTCAACTCGCACACTTATTTTAGTTCGTTGTGAAATATTAAGCAGATAAATTAAGGTGCTGTTGAAACAGGGTGGTATTTCAGGAAACCAGCTTCCAGCCCACAGTGGCAATTGCACGATTTACTTAAAATTTGACATGGCTTACAGTTGCCATTATTTACTTGAAAATAAAGAGTTCCTAGGTTATTTTCTCATGTAGGGGAATGCATGGGGGAATGTTAGATGTAATTTCTAATTAAATTAGATTGAGTTTCCTTTTGGAGGTACTTATTAATATTTTTGAAGAGTATTTAACCAGTGCATTTCTGTAGCTTCTCTGTAGAAGCCTCAGTGGAAAGTGCCTTCTGTCATCTCAGGAGATTACTGGGAGGTCATGCTACCCCTGATGAGTAAATACAGCTCTCTTCCAGATTCCAGTTGAGCAACGACCATTAGCTGTGCTGAATTTAAACTCAGGAGGACGTTAGGGACTTGCCACATCCAGTCTGGTTCAAATTGACTGCAGTCCACAATAAGTGAAATTAAATAAGAAAATTAAGAAAGAAGATGGGAGGGGGATCTCCAGAGTTATAAATGTGCAGGCTGATGGCCATGGAAGATGCCTGTAGAGCTGCAATTCTGTATTAAGTCTTGCAAGAAGGTCTTTGTTTCCGTAATTTCTGTGCTTCTGTAACAAGTTTGCCCCCTCACCGCCCCCAAAAATCCTTTTGCTTTGAAGATTAGTTTTTATTCATTCTTGGGACCTCATTCTCACATAGTAGAGGGGTGTGAGTTTATTGCATTTGTTGATGTTATTCCTGTTTCATGCTGATTTAATTGAGAGAGGTTTTCTTTAGCAGCATTTGGCAGAAATTGTTGAAACAGTATTAAGAAAATAGAACACGCTATGTTGTATAGATTTTTTGAAGTGTTTTGTGATTGTCTATAACACAACAATTTTAGCTCTCAGACTTAAATGTTTTCACAAACATTAAAGTCGTTTTATGCGGCTTATGATTTTTGTGAAATGCTCGATATGAAAAGTAACCCGTCACATGCCGGTACAGTCTTGAAAGCGTGACTTTCAGGGCTCGCACTGGTGCCTTGCCCACTGCCTTGTAGCTGCCCTTGGGCAGTTGTTCCTTTCCAAGAGGTCCTCTTGCGCTCTGTCTGCATCTGTCCTGATGGTGGAGTCTTGGTTCCTATTTGCGTTTTATGACAACCATTAGGGCTGTTCAGAAAGTTGGCCAAGTGCGCCAGGTGTTCAGTAGCACAGCAGTAGCCCAGATTTTGATTTTTTTCGTGCAGACAGAAATTTTGGTTTATGAATAATAATTTATTAAAAGTTTTAAAGAACTTTGGTAAGTCATACTTGCATTTTACTGAGTCTTGACAGGCTGAGAGGTTCAAAAGCAACTTGTGATACTTAGATATGTCAGGTTGGATGTGTAAAGTTTTAGACAGAGCTATTCATACATTTCTCTGAAAATCCATTCCTGTAGCTGTGTTTGAAAATAGCTGTAAAGCATAGTTGGCTTTTTGTGGTATTCAGCTACATGGTGTCAGAGATAAAACATGACCTTTCACCAAAGGTGCACCATTCTGCTGCACCTTTAACACAGACGGAAGTCTTTTCAGAAATGCTTTTCTTTCTTTGTCAGAACAGAATTTTTCAGAATGATCAAAAACTGAGTTCTTCATGTCAAAGAAGGAATCGTGACTGGATGTTATCCAGTAAATAAGAACTTGCTTCCTTCCCTAAATTATATGCAGTATGCGGATTTAATTTCTCTCACTGTTGCATAAATTAGAGGTTATTTAAAAATTTTGGGCTTCCTTTAAATTGAATGCTACCTAGTAGAAAACTTGTGCTGAAAAGGAGCAAACCAGACATTCTGTGAAGAGCTATTACTGCACAGTTTTGCCAGCCACCAAACCAAGTATGTCACAGAGCAGCAAAGATACTGCTGCTGACACAGAGTGCTGCGTGGTGCATATAGGTACTGTGAAGTTCACTCCCTAGTGTTTCTTCTAATATTAAGGGTGATTAAAAAAAACCTGTGAGTAGCAGAGTTTTGCTGTGAGCCATGTAATGTATGCAATGCGTACCTTTAAATTGAGAGAATGAGTGCTTAATTGTTTTGATAATACTGTTTTCTGTAAATAATAAATTAAGAATGGAATAGTCCCACATTTCTCTGACTCACTTCAACAAATCGCCAAACGCATTCTTGAGTTGGTTGTAGGTGGTACAGATCTTTTACTGGCAAAACATTAAACCAGAAACATTTTCAGGCATCTTTTCACCTGGAGAACTACTGCAGAGGCAGTGATGGTATTCAGGACCTTCATATGTAAGCCGGTAGTCCACACAAGCAATGAGGTTGTCTCTCTTCTTACTCAGAAATAAAGTAGAAATCTCATAAGCGAAGTCGTAACGTTCCTGAAATAGACCAGATTCTGAGTGTAGCATAAAGTATTTCTGTAAAGCGTTTAAACCATTTTTTTTCATGCGCTGTTGTTTTTCTCATCCGTCCGTTCCAATCACAGCATGCAATGATGTGGAGTTAGCATGAATTACTGATGATCTGGTTTTACAGACACGGCGCAGCTGCTTTTGTTTTGTTATGTTTTTCATCCGAGCGTGAGGGAAACCCTCTGGAATCGGAGACCTAGTAAAGCAGTCTCTTTTCTTCTGTCTTCCCATGAGAGGCCTGTGGTGGGTGATCACTCTCTGCTTATCCAGGATCATAATTTTACCGTTTCTCAACCACAGAGAAAGTTCTGCTTCTTTATCTCTTTGTTAAGTTGAAATATTAGGTGGAATCTCTTCTCTTAGTCTCCAAGACACAGTAAAGATAAATATCTTAGAATTATTTTTCTTTCAAATGCAGCCTCCCAAATCTTAAAAATTTAGCTGTAATTGTGAGGAACTTCCTTTCTGTAAGGATGGACTACCGAAATATTCATGCATGGGGAACTCTCTTTTGTCTGCACACCACGCTGCTCAGCAGAGCCAGAAAAGAAGCATGAGTGCTTTTTGTTGCTGACCAAGCATTAGGGAGGAACTGAATGTAGAATTAAATTCTTCCAGTTATAGCTGAATACAGTGAATGGATTGAATAACTAAATGCATTAAAAAGTATTTTGCGTGAGGAACCTGAACAGTCAGTTGTGGGGTTCTTGTTTAACTGTTTCCTGCTAGAAATACTACACTGAACATTTTCTGTAAGGTGAGAGGGGGAAACTGCCGTGGCCTGTTCCAGCTGCCCAGAGACACTGCAGATGGAGAGTGGTAGCTTTTTCTTGCCAGAAATGTTGTATGGATGGCCCAACCTGTCTTCCCTGTTTATGCATTAAAATGTGTAACTTTACCTCCCTTGCATTTTTTTTTAAATGAAATCAAAGTATATTTTAAAACCAATTAAAACTGATCTCTTTTTTTCCTATTACGCAGCCCTGTTAAGAACAGTTGAGCAGTTACCAAAATGTTCTGTTTGACGTGCATGTTATGAGCTTGTCTGGGCATCGGTAGGGTCCGGTCTCTACTGAATGAGAATTTACCACTTCTTCACAGAAGCGGCACTCAGCAAGGTGACGGTGGCCCCATGACCGTGCTCTCCCTCAAAGCCAGTCACCTCTTCAGGGAGATGCAGGAGCAGAAATGGAGACAACTGATGCCGTGTTTCCAAAATGACCGTTTTGGGCTGTACCGATCCTGCAGTTTGGACAAAGTATAGCACCAAACTGGTCCGTTTTCTGAGGTCGTGTCTCTCTCTCCCTGCCCTATGCAAACCCTCACATTCAAAGATCGGCATCGTATCTGCATTTGGCTTGGGCACGGGATGGGAGATTGGTTTGGCAGGTAGCTTGGGGTAATGTAACTAGGGGCTGCCCTCCACTCTCCCCTGTTCCTGATAGAGGTCTGTGCTCATTAAGCACAGCAGTGAGCTGAAAACCACTGCTTAAAAAAAAAGGCACTTTTAAGCCTGTCTGTTTACGTGACTATAGAATTTTAAAGCCAGCTAGAATAGGCAGTATCAGCCAAAATGGATAATATATATATATATATATATATTCTCTGAAAATTTTTGTTTATATTTCTCATGAGCAGGTGAGAGGGAGTGAAAGTATTTGTTACTCTGGAAAGTTGAAGTGGAAATAAATGTAAGGCTTTTGTGCCGATCATGGGAGTGCTCAGTTTGCGCTTGGGAATGCTGGTAGTACAAGGCGTTACGTGTGAATGTAGCGTCATCCATTTCATGGGTTGTGAGGCATCAGGTTCGTACCCACCAGCATACAGAACTGTCAGATGTCCTATGAAAGAAAGATCTGAAAAGATACCCTGGCTCTATAGTAGCTATAGTTGTGAGAGGTGCCACGTTGGATTTGCAGCTTCTTTCAGAGGTAATTCCTGTAATCGTGTGTTTTTGATAAGCAAGATGTAATATGAAGGAAGAGGTTCAGGATGTGACTGTGCCGTGTCAGGCTTTATAGAGTGCTGTAGGTCTTTGTGGTTTACTCACCTGAACTTCAGATACCTGCATTTGAAGGGTCGGTAGTAGCTGTATGACCACGAACTCTAAAAATTACTATCTATCTTAGATTAAAAAAAATAATAAAATTGTGCTTTTTTCCCATCTGAATCAGCTATGTGTTTGAAGATCCTGCACACACAAGCCTGTCAATATGCACTATTGATCCTCCTGTGTCTTTGTTTTGGCTTTGGACTGTGCCATGACCCCCCTCTGTGGTGCTGCACGACCTGCTTGCGGCCGTCATCTCAAGACTGTGGTGGCTGCCTCTGTTGTGCTGGAGCTATGCCCAGAGCTTTGCAGAGACAGGTTCAGAAACGCTGACAGCTTAAACTAGACTTTACGTAGCACGTTGGCCAAAAGCAAAACAAGGTTAACAGGGAGAGATTCTGATGGGTAGGCTACGGCCATAAGGGACCGTAACATTAACCTCTTCTGACTGTCTGCACAGAGCGCAGGGCTACTTCATTTGGTATTGCTATATTGAACTCAGGAGGGGTAACTAGAAAGGGAGCGAGCAGCAGCTGGTAGATGTTTAATCAAAATATTGTAATTGTGGGGGGAATATAAATGAGAACAATGATGGCATGTTAGTACACGTACGTGATTACAGAACGTACGCACGATACTACAGCTGCTGCTGAAGAACGTGTCCCGTGGGTCTCAGTTGCTGATGTCATGTGAATTCTTGCACAGCGCTATAGATAAAATATCAATAGCTCGCTCTCTTTGTTTTGGGCACCTTATACTAGAACTGCTGCTGTCGCTGCAAATGTAAGGGTGTTATTTTTAAGTGAGTTCTGTGATTTGAGACTCTTTGCTCTCCTTTGTGGCTATAATAAGCTTGGCTAATGTCAGAGCTTTTTTTGCTAAAATTATCTCTCCAGCCATTTTCACTCTCAGCATTGTAGTCCTCCATGAAGCGTATAATTCACTTTTTTCATCATTCTTTGCTTCCGTGAGATGTTTTGTGATACACTGGTCTGCATGAATTTGCATTTGTCATTTCTAAGCCTGGATTCTTAGATGCTCTGAGTCTTTTTGTATTTGTCTGCACTGGGTACCATTTATTTGCTGTTCCTTCCAGTGCTGGAAAAGTGAATACTATTTAGGTCACTGTGGTGAGTTGCCTCCAGTGTGGATAACTGAATAGGTTTTCAGTGCATAATGGTATGCAAATAATATACCTCTGCCTCACATGGGAATAGACTAAATATATGCACAAGCTTTCTGTGACCTTAATAGGTTTGTAGGCATCATAACACACCATGTGCTGCTGCAGCAGAGCATCGGATGTACAACTGCTTCAGCTGTGGAAACGTACGAGAGAACTCTGCGAGTTCAGAACACAATCCGCACACCTTGCTGTGTGGGGAAGTGCGTGCCAGCGATGCAGCTGATGTACTTCTGCAACGTAAGCAGGAGGTTTTAATAATAGTCACCATTAATAAAACAGAAGGTGCTTAGAAGGTGCTAATTCATTACGTCGGTAGGGCGTCTTCATGCGTGACGCAAGATGAAACTGGAAAGCAAACAGTAAAATGATAAGTAGACTGTTTTTATGTTTATGATGTTTCACATGTAAAAGTACCCTTTAAAAATTTTGTGTCTCTTTAGTTTATTGTTATTACAGGTTCTAGAGCAGTTCAGGAAACAGATGCTGCATTTACAAAGCTTTGCTTTAGTGACATTTTCTGTGCAAAAGAATGCATTCTTCCTAAAACTTCATTTTACTTAAATTAACTTGTATTTCCACTGAGGATAGCTTATATTAAGCACAAAGGGAGGCTTAGCAGTTTAGACTTCCATCAAATAAACTGCATAACTAAAAAGAGAAGCCTCACACTCTTGCACTTGAAAGTATTGTGTTCTCTCTCATGGGAACTCCAGATTAGAGAAATTATAAAGGCTTTGCATAAAAACAGGGAGGGAGAATTAATTTTTGCTTAAGCAGGGAAGTGTCAAAAGCTTATTATGGTAATTTTTCAATTTTGTTTTAACTGTTCACACATTTTAAAATAGTTGTACAATTCAGTGGAGCCATAATTGGTGTGTTGTGGTTTGGGTTTTTTTTTTTTTCCTTGGGCCATCATAAAACATAGCTTAGGTGCACTTAGGCTTGGAAGAAGTAGGTGTGCTAATTAAGTAGATGAAAAATTTCATATCATAGTGAGAAAATGTGCCTAATGGATTGGAATAGTATTCTAAGAATGGTTCCCCTATTCTTAATTACAGCCAAGTACCAAATATCAATATTACATGGAGACAATTAAACCACAAAAACCTTTGTGAGAAAGCGTAATTCCTAGCAGTAGAATTTTGGGGTTGTAGGGACTATCATGTTGGTTATTGTTATAGTAAACAGTAGCAGTAAAAGTTTACAGTAAAAACCAACGTTACTTAATAACTTTATTCATTATCTTTTAATGTAAATTAAAAGATGAAAATACATGGGATGAAGAGCTTCTGCTACATTTATTTTGTTAATCTTTCTTGAATTAAAAAATCCTAAATCTTGTCAATATCATAACAGCCTATAAAGTGCCGGGGTAGCAATTTAAAAGTTATGCTTGACCTAAAATAAATGTTGGGACTTTGCAAATTAAAGGAAAACTGATTTAGCAAAACCTTTTAATGGTAAATGAAATCATTTTTCCTTTGAGTGGATACGGTATCTAGCAGAAGAAACGCTGCTCCAGAGTTGCTTTCATTTTGGTGATGGGTTTCCTGTTCCATAGGAAGAGTCTTTGGTGGAACAAGGTTTGCGTTTGGAACGAGACTCGCTGGCCAGTGTGGAAGCAAACGGTGCTCCTGAGCGGTCCCTCATTAGTAACCCTTCTGTGTTTCTGTGCAGAGAAAGGACCTCTTTCCCAGCTCTCAGCTGATTTTTCTGCAGAAGCCTCTTTGGGCTGTGAAAGAGCCACCTTTGGCATCCCCAGGTGATGCCCAGCTTGTCAGGATCTTCCTGGCTTCGTCTGCAGTAGAAACTGGAGCGCAGACAGAGACCTGCTGTGTGGCAGGGATGAGGGTGTTCTGCTAATTTATCCCTTTTCCTGACGCCACCGAGTGGCTTCTGTCAAGACCTGCTGGTACCACGTTCTGGTACCCGTTTCTGGTACCACGTTCCTTCGTGGGCTCTCCTCTCCCCCAGAGCTGCGGGCGGACCTACCCGAGCAGAAGTACAGCGTGGTGGTGCGGGTTCTGCGAGATGAGGCCTGGGCGGGAGGGTCAGTGGCCGTTCTGGCTGGTAAAGCACTTCTCCAGTTCACAGGGCTCTGGTGGTCCGTATTTGAGTCCCTGGAAGAACAGTGCTGGGACTAAACAAGTTGAGCACATGCCCAGGTGTGTGCGTGGGGTGGAGGGAAAGGAGGGGATGCTGTTGGATCCTTGGGCAGAGTATTCCTTAGTCTTTATTCCTTATTTCACTGCTTGATACTGGTTGCACTGGGTGTAGAAACACCATTAGCGTGTGTGTAAGCACACGTATGCTTTGAGCACAAGACTAAATTCTTGACTTAGTTTGTGTTACTGTCACTAAATACATCAGGATCAGGACCTTTCTATATAAAGCAGATTACTGAAGTATGTTAGAGTAGGTTGTCCAAGATGCAAGATTCAATTCCGTGTTCTAGTGTCAGTTCAGTGTTCTGTAACATTCTTATTTCTCACATAACCTTGTACAGTTTTTATTAATAATTACTTTTTTATTGTTTACACATGAAAGCTTCTGATAGACAGTGTTTATTTAAATGGTATTTCAGTGAGTAGTAAAATTAGCAGTAACGGTTTTGCTAGTTTTTTCTTCTGCCTGCTATATTTCTTCTGAGCTTATGCAGCATAAACAGTAGCTGTTACCAATAAGCTCATGTTGATAAGGGAAAAATATAAATGTTGTCAGTCTTAGCTTGACGTATTTTGCAGTGCTGTGATGGCAGATACCTCTCTGAACAGTTTTCCTCAGGTGAAGGCCCTGTTCCCTCCAAATACATTCACATGTTTATCCCACTTAACCATGTAAACTCAGTGAGGTGGTGTTGTGATTTCTTTTGTGTTAATTTTATTTTGTTTACCCTTCAACAGCACGCTGTGAGGAGCATGGCAGTGTAACTCACAGGCTCTTGACAGGACTGATGAATGGCCAGAGGTAGAGATATTGGCAGGCTGTTCTCTAGTGCTCTGTCTAGAATTGTTTTCCTAAATAATTCAGAGGGTTGAAATTTGATGAAATCATCTCCATTTGAAGAATGAGTGGAAGGGGTGAATGAACGAAGACCCGTCATGGGGCGGGTGTGTTCCTACTGTTGGACAGGCAAGACAGCATCCCACATCGTCGCTGCTGCGCAAGTGTTTCGTGTGAGGTGGTGGTTCAGCTTTGCGCAAGGGACGACTTCTGTGGTGACTGGTTCTCTTGCTGGGTGCGCGGCACCCTGCCGTAGCCAGCCTTCTGCTCCCCTCAGCCCCCAGCACGTTGACGGTGGTCTGCTCTGGCTCTGTGTTCCTGGCGAAGCCTGGCTCCAGCGGCGGGGCCCTGTGAGTTAGCGAGCGATCGCGTCATGTCGGGAGGGAGTGCTTAACGTGACAGACCACCTACGGCACGTGGCTGGCAGGTGGGGGATGAGCGGTACTTGCAGGGGACCGAGTGACAACACGACATCATCGGGGCAGTAACCTGCGGTTCGTTGAGGTGGTTGGCAGGGAACGTGCAACTGGTTTGCCACTGGGTAAGACCACCAGTGTGCGATCTTCTTAAAGACTTGCCCTTCCAGAGGGAAGTTGATGCTGTACGTGTTACATGTGGCAGCCCGGGAGGGCGTCTGCTCAGCAACCCTCATTTGTTCTTCCAGAAGGTTGGTCTGTGCTGAGCCCCACAGAGCATTCAGCTGACGAACCCAGCGTCACGCAAATGTCGCGTGGGAGCAGTGCCTGTGGATGACACCAGAAATCTGCCGTTCTTTCTTCATGGCAGCTGCCTACAGAAACTGTTGGCAGGAATGGGCCTGCTCTCTGGGACTCCTTGTTCCGTGACATGCCGAGCATATCAGAAACGGCTTTCTGGTGTAGCTGTGACTACGTGCAGCCACGCAGGAAGTGCCTGTATTACTGTGGTGTCCGTGTTTTATGATGAGTTTTCGAGGCTGTATAGCAGCTAGAGTAGCCGAAAGTATGAGGTTCGTATTTCAGAGTAATTCTTGTCCTTTTCCTCTTTCCCTGCTCACGTGAAGAGTACGTACAACGTGAGCCTGGGTGACAATACTTGTCTGGTGTATGAGTGCAAAACTGCTGACTACAACAATCGCCTTTAAAAGCTGGCTGGTGGTGGTGAGCAAACCAATCTATTGCCAGCTGCAGTACACTGGTTTCTCACTGAGAATGAAAATGTTTTGCAATAAAAACACAGCCATACTTGATCTTGTTCGTATCAATGTGCAGGCGCCTTTTGCCTCGGCACTATTTCTCCCTCCATCCATTTTTTCATGCCTGCCTCTTAAATGTAATGGTGTTTTGAGTTGTGCAAGCTGGAGCTAGAAAATGTGGAGCTCTACTGCACCCATGTATAATGTAGCACACAGCTCAGGGCGAAGGAGAACGTTTTAAATTACAGTTCTAGAGATTTAAAAAATAAGCAGTAAAAACTACATGAATAAGGAATATTTATTTGGATTCCAGTTTCTTAAAATGTAGCTGTTGAGATATTTGGTTAGATCTTGTACTCAGTATGGCATATTGAGTATAAGATCGAATGTTGTCTGACATCTGTTGTTAATACAGCCTGTCACCTGGAAGTAAATTAATAGATACTCATGGGATAGCCAGGAAAAAAATCTGTAGTTAGAAGGGTCACTACTACTTTGAAGGGAATAGCATAATAATTTATGAACGTCAGGGTTCTTCCATATAAACAGAAACAACTTTGTTTGGATTTGAATGATCAAAATTATACTTCATAATGGAAGTTGTAAGGCGTACAATTAATTTTATGAGATTAGGGAAAAAACCTGCCTCAGAGCATACTGATTTAAACACATTTGAATAGACTCACCTGGCAGTCCAGAGGGACGCTGTGGGAAATCCCAGTTACGTTTCCAAGGAGGCAGTGGGAGTGCTGGGTCCGTGGAAGGGTTGGGCTGGGTGAGGCTGCTCCTTGGAGCGACCGTCCCAGGCTGGGCGCGGTCGGAGCCGTCGCGCACGTACTGCCGTGTCCCTGCAGAGCCCGAGGGTGGCTCTGGGACTGGTTCTGCTCCCGCCGGCGACGCGACATCGGGTTTGTGCGATCAAGACCTGCGCCACACACGGCTTTGAGAGAATCTTGTCCCGGGGCAAGCGAGCGGTGCATGCTGCTTGGAAAAACAGTGCTCTGAGAATAGCGCGGCCCACTTGGCTCAGCTGGACTTTTTGTGAATATGAAACACCTTTGTCCCTTGAGCAGCCTCTGCACACCCTTTTCACCTCCTTTCTTCTTTGCAGCTGCTGTTCCTGTTTGCTTAACCCAAAGTTTTGGTAGCAGCGAGTTGCTTTTGTATCTGATCATCTTCAGGGGTCCTCTCCACTGAGGTCTGCCTCGCCAGCGCGTGGTTTTGTCGTTTTCTGACCCCCTCCAGCGTAAGGCCCTGAAGCAGTTTATCTTCCCGTTTGTGGCACGGCACTGTGCGCTGGATGCCTTTAGCCTTGGTTTTGCTAATAGTGTTCCTCTTGTTTAAATTAGTGAAATGTAAACATATTAAAAAAGAAGGATGCTTTTCAAACTGGTGGTGGCCAAGTTGTGAATACCAAGTCTACTTAATTAAGCTGCTCATATTCTATTTTTGCATGCTTCCGTGGGCATGAAGCTTTGGGTTTGCGAGTGCAATTTGTGTATTTGCTGTGGACTTGGGTGCCCTTTTGTGAAAAATTATGATCGTGGCTTCACAGAAGAGTATGAATTTGATTAAAATACAAACCCCAATTTACTTAATATACCTTAACTCAATGTAGTTGGGGTTTATTTTCTAAATACAGCTTTATATTGTGACTTTTCATCTGCACCCTAAATCATAGATGAGTTCCAGGAGGTGGCTCGCTGGTAGTGGAGCCGGTGAGAGCTCAGCCCCTGGCCCTCGGCAGGGGCGAGAGCTGCTGTGCCCGTATCCCTGGAGGCAGACAGGAACGGTCGCCGCTGCCAGCGCGGAGGTGGGCTGTTGGCTTGGGGTGCCGCACACCACGCACCTTGGTTCGGGGTCCCCGGCACCGTCCCAGCTGCGCTTGCCCGGTGGGCCCCGTTCCTCCAGGCGCTGGCCAGGCGCTGGCGGGGCTGGGATCCCGGGCACTGGGAGGGATCCCTCGGGCAGTAGTAGTGTATTGTGTCACAGGTTGGAAGATTAATGAGTAGCTGTTAAACCACTAAAAGCACTTTGAAGTGCTATGTAATGCTGAGATAAGACTGAAAAGTAGAGAATAATAAGTAGAAGTTCAATTCTAGAAACCCTTGTAGAACACGTGTTTTAGAAGGAAATGAAAAACTGAAGCTATCGTAACAGTACTGGAGTTTCTGTTGCGGTGATTATACAGTTTTCAAAGTAAACACTTAAAATGCAGTTGTTGGCATTGATATGTTAATTTAGTTTAACTGCTGTTCTTTCCTGTATCCTTCATGAGTTTTTGTTGTTGATGAGTGAACTTTCTTCGTTATTTTATTAATATTGGAGATATCAGTAATCATGGCACTGCGGTTAATAAATACAAACCAGGAGATTAGGCAAAAGTGCTTTAAATTGTTTTGCAGATTAACAGGCACCGTTTATGTTGGAGTTCTTACAACTTTAATCTTGCTGTGGGCACAAAAGAGGATTAAGCTGTTACTAGATGGCTGGAGTTATTTGATCCACCCACCCCCCCCCCCCCGCGAGGACCCCAAATCCAAACTGTAACGGAGAAATTAGAAGTGCATGCTTCCACTAAAAGCTTGAGGATGTACTTTATGCTGTGGTTTGCTTGTGATACATACAAATTCATAAACTTGGTTGGGTGCTTTGTCGCAAGAATTGAGAGGAATGCCCAGTTTGGAATTTGAAATTGCAAGTAAACCTGGACGGTAATGGAGTGTCTCCGGGAATCCGGGAAGTGTATAACGTGCTGTTGGCGTGGTGTGCTGTGTACCAGAACCTGGCTTTCCAAGGAGTTTCCTTGGCCTTCAGTTTCAGGCCTGTGAGATGAGAAGCAGGTGGGTTGTTTAATTTTTGGATCTGAGGTTGGCTTTGGATTTCAAAGACCTGCTTTCAAATGTGGATCTTTCTTTTTTCAGTTTTCAATACTGTCTGTAACACAGACCCCAACATAAAATCAGGTCTCTTGAGAAACAGGAAAGAAAACCCTCAGTATTGTAATGGCAGAAATAGAAATGTTCCTTTAAATGGAAAATGACCAAGAAGACAACCTTGAAATTGACCCCCCAAAACACACAAAACTCATGGCAGTGGTCTAACAGTGCCGGCGAGCTCTGCGCAGACAAGCAGCAAGTGTGCTTCCCTTCCCCGCGAGCGCGAGCAGCGCTGGAACTGCCGGAGGGGCGTGCGCAGGATTCCCCGCAACTGCTGCTGCCGCTGGCAGCCCGTCCTGGCTGGCCTTGCGTACCCCGTGTGCCGCAGTAAGTAGGCCAGGACTGGGGCAGGGCACTCGGCACGGCAACCCCAGAGAGGAACCAGCAGGGATTGAGGAGGGGTGCGGCGGCTGCCGCTTACAGGCTCGTTGGGACGCAGCACTCGCAACGGTTTGCTTCTGTGCGGTTACATACGGGTGTTCTGCCCTCGTGCCTCAGGCTGGGGAGAACATCCCCCCCAGCAAGGATAATGTGCGCACTCATTTTTGAGGCTGTGCCTGTTTTCTGAAAGCCCTGTGTGGAATAAGGCACTGGAGGGGACTGAAGAATTGGCATATCCCTTTTCCATTTGGGAATTAACTGCGTTCTGACTGTACGCACTGCTTTTCTCTGCGGCTGCCATCCAAATGTCGAGTCTGAGTTTAACCCAAAGCTTTCTGTACCAGTATTTTTGTCCTTAGTAGATGACACTAATGCAAAGGGAGCTCTGTTGGACGAGGACTGTAGGGTTGGATTATAATGGTATTTAACACAATCTTTTCTGCATGGAATGCCAATACATGGTGTTTTAAATCGTATTTCTGTTCTGATGTCACATTTTAAAATTAATCCATTCTTAATCTAATTGCCGCTTCAGCTTTAATACTTTTTTATTATTTTTTGCATAAAACTCATTTTAATTGGAGTAACAAGCATTGCATGTTTTATGAAGCACCTTCACTGAAAGTCTTGGATACTTTCTGTTCGGGTCCCTACAGACCCATCCAGTTTGAAAATACATGGTTTTATCCTCTCCTTAATTACAGTCTTTGGAGCAACTCTCCGTTAACTGTTTCTGAGTGCCGCAGGATAATGAGTCTCCAAGAACGAGAGAGCGTACAGAGAAAACTGTTCACAGGAGGAAGGCTGCTGTTGCTTGGCTACCTGTCCTTTTAATTTGGGATCCCCAGCAATTCGGTAATGGCTAGCCCTTAGGCTGCTGAGTGCGTGCGTTTGTGGCACAGGATGTGTTCTGTGTGTGCCTTTCACCTGTGTGTCACTGCCCTTACCGCAGGGATGAAGAGGCCGTTTCCAATGGGGGTGTGCTGTGGCGCAGATCTCAAACCCAAACACGTCAGTGCCGTGGGCAGCACCAGGGACGGGAGGTTCTCAGGTGGGTGCTGCGACAGCGCAAGGCAGAGTGACTTCAGCCAAAAGGGCTGTGGCCTCTGCGCCGCCGGGTCAGGCGCAAAGACGGGGCAGTTATGCCTAATTCCTAAGTATTGCAGCCAATCTGTAGTCTTTTAACAGTGCACACTCTCACGCCAATTTAGGCATAATAAAGATACATAATTAATTGCAAATTAAAATACTGCAACACTTAACTTTTTTTTTGTCCATTTAGCATTTTCTCGCAAGTGAGAAAATGCCCGACTTTCCAGACTTGCCTGACTTCCACGGAAATTTGCTGGAGTAAGACCCTGAGCTAGGCAGTGTTTGCAGGGTAAATACCAAAAACTTTTTTAGGAATCTGGGAAAAACTGTATATTCACTAATGCTTCCTGATCGGTCCTAAAATTGGTACAAGTTATCTAGGGATTTCTTACCACCACAGAACTGATATAAGCATGGAAAAAAATTACGTCTTTTCTAAACCTTTTTCCAGTAGGTGGATCTGAAAAGGAAACTTCTTCATTTGCTATTAAAGTGATTGTTTCTCACTTTAGTAGTTTTTCCCGCTAGGAGAGATCTCTGTGACCCTTCCCCGCCTGCCCGCACAAGAAGCCAAAGCAGCTCCTGCAGCAGCAGAGCGGAGGCTCGTGCGTGGGCACGGACGGGCGTCGCGCCTTGGCAGTGCTGCCGGCGGAGCTGTGACCGCGGAGGGACGCCGGCGGGGCCTTGGCAGCGACACGGTTGTGCCGCCGGGGTGGTCGCTGGGTCTGCTGTTCACCGCACGGCCGAAGGCTCCCTTGCAGCGTGTGCGGACGGGGCTGCTGGGGGCAGTGGCTCCATCTCACCTGGGACGGGTGTGAGTCACAGGCGCGACGTGCCGCGTTCTGTAAAGGAGCTCCAGTGCCATTTGCTGCTCAGCTGGCACGTCCAGCTGGGCAGGGATCTGCTACTCAAGTTTTCTGTGTTGTATTTGGTACGATTTTAGAAGGGTGAACGTACCAGTTCAACAGCTAATTACATTTTTAACTCAGGGATGAACTTCCTTGGGAATCTGTTGTCAAGTTAATTTAAAGAGAATTACCTATTTCAGCTCCTACAGGTACACTTTGTAGGTTTAAACGTGAATCTATGTAAACCCTTTTAGGTATTCATAAGGTTTTGATGGCTGTATGCCCCTAGTGGAAAATACCAGCATATTTCAGTATAATTTTGTGCTTGATTAACCTCACCGTTGACGTACAGATGTTGAGTAGAGTTGTGTCTCTTTGCCCTTCTATTGTGGTTTAATGTTTATGTGTAGATTTCAGTTTCTGGGTCTGTAAATCTTTCTTGTTTAGATCATATATCATTAAGATTACTAAATATGTAGTTCTTGTAGAGCCTCATATTTATTTTTTGTCATGCCTTCATGTTTTTAATCCTTTGAGTTTTAAGGTAAAGTCCCATGGCTTTAAACCGCCCGTACGTATGCCCTTGATTTCCCAGCGCGGAGCCATGGCCACACTGGCCTTCGTCTCCTCGCAGAATTCCATGCAGGCTTTGCTACATGGCATGACAAAATGTAAAACCATGCTCATAGATCACCCTATAAATATTTATTCATATAAATTCTTTAAAGAAATTAAATTACATGTTCTATACAAAATGGGGGAGAGGGGCTTTTAGTGTCACTGACTGCAAATTGAAGTCATTTGTCTCGAAGGGTCAGGTGCCGCTTTGTGGTAAGGAATTCGTCTGCGATCCAAGAAGGGCAAGATGGATAGTACAAAGAGATTGATGAACAGGCGCTGCAACGCGCACACCAACTTATGGGTTAATTAGGAGCATTTAAAGAAGAAGGTTCCTTTGTGCAGAGAAGTGTTGCGTGTTGGTACCTCAAGAGGCAAGGAGAGCTGGCAGCCTCTCTGAACGGGCGGAGTTGGTTCTCCGAGATGTTTACGTGGAGATGTGTGGTTGCGAGTGTCAGCGAGGTGGCAGATACCCAGCGCGCGTACGCTGCAGCTGAGGAGTGCTTCTGAGGAAGGCGAGTGATTTGCATATATAGAGACATCTCTGCTCCTGTCTTTGGTTTTGTGCTGTTGATGTGAGTTAACAATGCTGGTGGATTCCTGTATCAGAGTAAAATCAGAGGCATTTCCGAGGGCCACGTTCTTTGCATGTCTCGGGTGACATGGCTGTTTGTTACACTTTTTAATTACAAGCATGGTACCTGAAGAAAAATCCTGAAGCTAAAACCGTGTAGCTTAGAAAATGGGAGCCAGGCAATCAACAAACACTGTTTTCTCATTGATAGGAAAGCTGCTCTGAAAGAAGAGATGCTGCAAACTGTTCTCATTGCATTAGAGTTCACCAGCCACCTGGTACGGTTAGGGGAGAGCGACAAGCTTCCGTACGCAGATTCATGCAGAAATGGAGACAGAACCATCTTCTGTCATAGTTATTCACAGGGCAGAAAGAGAATTTTAAATTTGACTTGAATGCAACAAACCCAAAATACTCTCTGTGCCCCTCGTGTCTCACTCTGTACAAGGATAAAATACTGCAAATCTTTCAGCAAGGCAGGAGTAAGCTCAGCAAGCGCTTCGGTATTTGTTATTGTGACAGTAAATCATCTCTGTCTGCCTAGAGGATCTGTAAAACATACCTGCTGAGGGCGAGAGCGGGGAGAGGCATGAGGGACTGAGTTATACTTCCAAATACTGTAATTTGGGTATTTTTGTCATGCTACTCTTAACTAAAATTTTGCATTCATGTGGCTTCACCTTACTCCTAGCCCCAGAGACAGATCTTGGGAACGTAGCAGCTCTTACCTTCTACAATCCATTTCTCACTGAATATGGAGCGTCGGAGATTTTTTTTTAAATAAGAGGAGGAGGAGGGACAAGTTTTATCTTGTCTTACTGCTAAGTGTGAGATAGAAAAGGCCTTAACAAATTGCAGTGTATTGCTTTTTACTGATGGTGAAAAAATTGTTGAAGGGACAGGCATTTGAATTGCAAAATATATTTCTACGTTAAGGGAAGGCAGTTAAGAGTGAACGAGGCCCCTGGGAAATGTGACTGACATTAAAAAAATCCTATTTTGTTTTATGGTATTCCTCTAATAATGAATCTTAGCTTCTTATGTGGTTAGATACCTGTTTATTCACATCATTCTGAGTACAAAAGGAGCGGTAGAAAGCATTCTAGGTAGTGGAAAAACAACACCGTCTTTTCTCTTTCGCATTTTCACTCGTAGGGACTGTTTTTCATACTTGCAGCATTTTTCTCTCATATTAACATGAGACCCAATACGAGAGATTCTGTCCAAATAGGTGAGTTGGAGCATGTCCCACAAGGCTGATGGGCACCGCCAAAGCAGTGTCTCAGGCCCGGTTCCAGTGGCCTGGACTGTGCGTAACCTCCCTGCTCGAGTGGCAGCTCCCCTCCCGTCAGCCTTCCACCTCATCAAGAGGAAAGACACTTCCACTTCATGCAGAAACACAGCTTATTGGTATTTCTCTCTACTGCAAGGGCTTGGGGTTTTCTGGCGCTCGGTAAACACAGTGCCTGTTCAGTGTGAAAACCGAGTACGGATCCTTTGTTTTTCTCTTTTTGTTTGGTTTTTCTTTTTTGCAGAAACCAAAGCAAAAAGACTGGCATCCTCCTGGAGGATTTATTTTAGGACTCTGGGCATTGATCATCATGGTTTTCTTCAAAACGTATGGAATCAAGCACATGAAGCACATCTTCTGAACTGGAGCGAGCAAGACGATTGCATCGCCTGCTGCCTTGGGCTCACCAGTGTCAGCCGAGTTCTCTGTAGGTGTCTGGTGGCTGTACGGAACAACAGTGTCAAGATCTCACTTCTAAAGGTTCTGAAGTCGTCTCTTCTGCCCCTTTTCCTGAAAAGAGTCTTAACAAATGGTTTTAATGTTACACTGACATTTTTACTTTGTCTTGTTTTGAACCTTTTAATGCTTTTCTGAGCAGTTTTTCTTTCTGGTTAAACTTGAAAAAGAGGAGGGACCTAAACAGTTATGGAATTTCTGAGGTTGACTGTGAATTGTAAATGGGCAAATTCTTTCCCCCGTACTTCCTTCAGAGAAAATAGTAGTAGTCAGCCTGCCACTAAAGAACTAGACGTTGTGCAGAACGTTATTTAGGATGTCATTTTATCA
Source organism: Leptosomus discolor (assembly GCF_034619465.1). Classification (NCBI taxonomy): domain Eukaryota; kingdom Metazoa; phylum Chordata; class Aves; order Leptosomiformes; family Leptosomidae; genus Leptosomus; species Leptosomus discolor. The sequence continues at coordinate 85,748,005 of NC_141393.1, forward strand.
ATAAGAACTTAGGCCACTTTGCAGACTTTGGCGTGACGTATTGAAAGCTTTCTTCACAAAAATAGAAACACTCTAGCATATATTGATTTTTTTTTTCTTACTCTGTTGTGTTTGTTTTTTTTTTTTTTTTCCTTGTTAAATATAACCCTTAGATCAGCCCTTTCACCTCAGGCAGTTTTGAGTCTAGGATTCTGAGTTGGTGAAAGTGAAACCAAAATATATGATGACCTCACTGAATCTATGTCAAAAAAAAAAAAAAACCAACAAAAAACCCCCAAAAAAGTGAAACTATGACTTCACCCTGTCCATTAGGATCCCTTCCTAGGTGTTGTGTTTTCATGCCCTGTAGTATGGGGTTGGATGCCTTCAGGACTTGCAGTGCCCTGTGTTTCTGCACAGGAGGAAACCAGCTCTGGCATCAGGATGAAAAATGTTATAAATTGTACTATTGCATTCCGTAGTTTCTGGGCGTTGGAAGGTGAGCTTTATCACCCGGGTTTTGTAAAATGGCGTATTGATGTGTTGTTCTTGGACATTTGCTGATGAGCGCATGCTAAAAGGGTTTGCCTGTACAGATACTGATACTAGTGAAGAAAAGAGCAGGTTTGTGCGTGTATAGAGACAAGCCTGTGGGCAAGGAGAAGCTTTTGCAGTGTGCGTTTGGAACCTGTTCTCTAGCTTAATCATAATAAAGCTTACACGGGGCATACGTGGTGTCAATGCTAGGTGTATATCTCTCAAAGTTATTAGGAATTGTTTGCAATCACATGTCATGTCAGAGCAAATATGTTTTCCTTAGAATAAGCACCAGGAATAGGAATTAATCTGTATTTAAAACAAAAAAGTATTCCTACACCACTGTTTTTACAGCTCTGTAAACTGATATTCTGTGATAAATAATACTAGATTTCTTCCCAGTTTGCTGATGAGAAATTTCTGTGTAACTGATGCACAGGTATCTCCTGCCAGCACCTTCATGTGAAAGACAAAAGCTCTGTCTGCTGCAAGTGCCTCCCTCAGAGAGAGGAGCTGAACAGGTCTGAGCGGCGTTCACAGTGCTGCATCTTTGGATCTCTTCACAGAGTACTGGGTTTGGGGGTTGTTTTTTCAATAGCACCTTCATAAGCAATGACTTCGTATCCAAAATCTGATACAGTGGTGACTTTTCTTAAAATGAGACACTCCGCCTCCACCCCCCCAGCTATTTCTAATGCAACGGTCAACTGGGATCTGTTCTAGACAGATGTATAGAAATGCAGAGACAGGACAGAAACATGCAGACACACTATAGAAATGAATCCTACAGAATTCCTTAGAGGATATGCTTAGGTTTCATTTTTTAATCCAGCCTTTGATACTCTTTTTCAATTGTAACAAATGTTTTTAATCAAATATTTATTTTATAGGCATGTTTTGTCAGCCTTTAAGAAGTGGCTGAAGTGAAGCTGACAGAGCTTTGTGCCTCGCTTCAGCTGCGGTTACACTTATGCAGACTCCTCAGGCGTTACTCAGTTTTTCTCCTTCCCTCTTTCAGCCACCTTTTGCAGGAAGTGAAAGACAGAAATGTGTAGAGAACTCAACTGAATTTTGCAGGCAGCGGAAGATCCCAAAGATGCTGTCTTTTAAAAAGTTTATCTGCTTGGGGAAATGGAGGCAATTAGGTGGGTTACTAAAACACGGTTGATGAACAGAAGCGCTCGGTAAGTGTGCCTGTGAAGGTGATTAAATTGAAGTGAGGACAACAGTTTGTCTGGAGTGCAGCAAATCATGCTTTGGGCATTTCTAACGTTTTTATATGCACAAAGTGAGGAGTTGAAATGGATCGTTCTCAGAGTCACCACAGTTGCCTGTGCTACGCTTACAAGGCAGCGTTCTCTATACTGGGGTAATTTTATTCCTTGAATAGTCTGAAAGCAAGTACAGAAATTTCATAGAGTTGTCTGTAAGCGTGTTTTGTGTATTTATGTCTGTAATGTTAGTAATCTTTTCATTTTCCCTGCGAGCCCTTCAATCCCGGTTTGGGGTCTGGGCTCTGGGAACCAGCCAGGTCCTTCTCACTCACCCACCATTTGGGTTTTGCAGGCCAGACAGTCTGCCTGTGCAGTACAGATGCTTCCTCCCTTGTGCACAGATGATGGTTTTAATGGAATCCAGAAAAGAAGCCAGATGGCAGTTTCTTGATGTTTCTTTGCATAGACACTCGTAGAGCAGAATTAAATTTCAGCATTTTGCGAGTCTACACAGCTAGGTCTGTGACCAAGCGTGCCCATGCCTGCAGGATTTGGTACGTTTGTGTCTGCACCCCATAGTGTATCACTGCACTGACAGGTCTGGCAGTGGGTTTCTAGTACCATGGCTGATAAATATCTAAGTTGTTGCGGTTCAGTTCTTCAGCTCTCTCAGGATCGCCTGTTGGAGTGCAGTGCTGTTGCTGACCTGAAGTGTAAGTCAGCAGCAGGTTTCTGCTCACATACACGTCCTCTTGTGCCTCTGCACTTTCGTGCATTTCTGAACTGTCTGTGAAATGCTGTACACGTTTGTAGGACCATGCCCAGATGTTAACACAAATGTGTGACTCCAGACTACGCTTCCGTAACGGACTGAAAAGGGAGGTTTCCACAAAAATCAGTGGAGAAAGAAGCCTGAGCAGTGATGAAGCAATCAGTGTTTCATTGGCCTCTGCCAGCCAAATCATATTATATTTACATTTATATATGTTGCCAAGAAATGCCATCGTCTTGGCCTAAGCAAAGCTCATAGACCCTTCAGAAGTACCGTTACAAATACTGTTAGTGACAGTGTGTCTCTTCTACAGTGTAGGCTTTTTTTTTTTTTGAAGCTCACCCCTAGAAGCTCCCTCCATGATCCTTACAGGAAAGCAAATGTAATCTGGTTCCAATTCTGTTGCTGCCTGTCTGCAAACGGAGCCCATTTCCATCTCCTGTTTCAACAGTCGGGGATGTCCGTGCTCTGGTACAACATCCACGAAATGTACTGCAAGCGAATGGACCTCTGGAAGGGCCTTCAGATGGGCATCGCTGTGGCTAAAGCAGGGCTGAGTTGCAGGCAGTGCTGAATCAGTGATTTATGAGGAGCGGAGACCAGATTCAGCTGTGAATTTATCAGCAGTGGAGAGGATTTTCAGGGTGATGAGGTCAGGGAGGGGGTGTACTGGATTCCTCTCAGATTGGAAGGACTGTCCCACTGAGGCAGACAAGCAAAGCGGGGGGCCCTGGCAGTCCTGGTACCAGCATGTTATTCATGGGTTTTTTGAAGCTCAAGAGCTTCTTTCTCTTCTCTGATGGGTGCTTAGAGGGAAGGAATAAAACTAAGTTTCTGGTCTGCGCATATACGTGAAAAAAAAAAAAGGTTAAAGCTAAAATTTGCATGGGGAAGAAGAGGTGGCACAATCAAACGTCAGTAGATGTACATCTTCATAAACTTTGAACTGAAACCTTAAACGCTACCAATTTAATCACTAATTCAGGCATAAATCCTCATTAAGGGAGGAAAAGGTAGCTAATTTTAAAGATTTTGCAAGTGAAATTAGCACTGACATGTTGATTTCAGAGTATGTTATGCAGCCTATACAAGGTTTCATCATAAACCACCAGTGCTTTCAAGATGCATTCCCCTACAGCATATTATTTTTAAAAATTCAGGGGAAGAGGGAAAGCAGAAATAATAGCAGAGTGTGCACAGCAGAGGATAGTATCTTCTGTGGGAAACATGTTTCTCTACTGTTTTGTTTTTTTTTAAATTTGCCTTTCACCACTTAAAAACGTGTTATGGTCATTACTGTATAGAAGTATTGAAGTGGTGGTTGAGAAGAGATTTTGTGGCACATGTGAGCAATTTGTAGAATACTGAAAAGAGCTTCTGTGGGACAGCCATTGCTGCTGAGCCACAGCTCTGCAGTCAGCTCCAGCCTGACTTCCATCTCCGTGTGCCGGGGGACTGCAGCTAGGCACCACAGACCGTGTTTCATTCCTTGCTCTTTAGATTCCACTCACCCCATCCCCCAGGGTTTTTCCAGCTATTTTAGATTATCGTGCCCTTGCCTCCTTAGAGTTAGTTATTTTAGGTAAAAATCACTCTGTTTCCTGTGAAGTTTGCCTGAGAGACGCCGCGGGACAAGACCCAGGTAAGCACCTCCTGCAGTGTTACCTGTTCACACGTCCGTTCCTGTGTGTGTATTTATAACCCATGAAGCTGCTGTTGGGCGTTCTGCTGGATAGGGCAGGGCAGTTGTCAGCAGACCTGAATCTCCTTTCAGTTGAGTTCTAAGGCTGCAGCTTGGTCTCAGTAAGGTTCTTAACCTCCCTTTCCTCAGCTTCCTCACCCGGGAACTAACAGCAGTAACTTGTCGTTCTGAGGTGCTTTAACAACACGTTGGCTGGAAACCTTTCTCGGAGCGCACCACGTTCGCGCTGTCTGTTGTGACGCTGTTGGCTGGGCGTCCTGCAGCCGCCGTGCCAAAGTTACAGGAAAAGAACGGTGGCATTTTCCCGTTCTGAGTTGCAGAGGGATTACTCTGTTGTTCTCGGTGCCACTTGCGTGTATCGCAGCGTGAGAGCTATGGTTCTTCGAGATGAAAAACAGCTACTCTGGTGAAGCCAAGCATAGAGGTGTAAGGTATGCAGGGAGTTCAGAACTAAAGTAATGTTTTGTAGTGAATTGCTGATGTCTGTAAACACGGTTTTGCAACAGTTTTTAGTATGTGTGATGGCCTGCGCTGAAGATCGTGAATCGATCCAGTTACAGGGAAGAGCATAAGGTGACAGACAGCATAAACCAGAGAATGGCAGCAGCGCTCGGTCTGTACAACTTATCTCTGGCCTGACAGCGTTTTCTGTCATCAATCTGTTTGGTTTGTAACTAAAACCTTACTTCAGGCTGAAATGTAGCAGGATACGCAGTAGTTCAAAAATTGTGCTTTTACAGAAAAATACGTCGGTAATTTGTAAATTAAAATTGCAGCACTTTAAAAATAATTCACATTTCTTTTGCACTCTTGTAACTTGTGCTTTTTGGACTGGATTTATATTCCATGTAAGTCTGGGTGATCAATTCTATTTAAAACTCACTGTCTCTGTGGCTTCATCGGATTCCTTTTGCAGTGAGCTTTGTGTATGTATATACAGGTGTGACTTGCTCTTCGAAAATACTCCTTCGTGCTTTTTGTAGTTAGATGGGGGAACTTGCTCCTTCACGGGAGGCTGAGGAGACTGAAGTGAGCTTTGGTTTATTTTCTTTAAAAGGCTGGATGTGTGTAAGGGCAACAAGAACACACAGTTGTTGTCAACAGAAACTGAGGCAGCAATGTTTACAATCCGTAGCTTCACTCTGTGAGGAGGTAGGAGATTCAGTGTCCGTTTATCACATCTTTCCTCTTCCCGTTCTTAATGCTTCATCTGGGTATTGACCAGCCTTGCAGACAGGAAACAAGCCTGTGGAGCACAACGCAGTCTGGCAAGCCTCCACGTTTCTGCTGAACGCTGAAAGTAGATCAGTGTAATCTATTGTAAATGATCTGGTTTTAACAATAACATAAACACTTCGCATGCACATCCTGCATCCCCCGATTAATGGAACAACTAAGAACTCTATTTCAGAATGACAAGATCGTTTTATTATTGTATCACTAATAAGGTAACAAAAGGATGGTGGCATCAGAGGACCTACTGCGATCCGTACCATCTCTTGCAGTCACATTAGAAATTATCTGTAAATCAGTTTGACGGAGTTCGTCACTGTGAGCAGTACGTGCTGCATACACACCCCGTACACATGCTGAAAGGGACGTTCAAACTGCCGTTAGTTCAAAATCCATTCGGTTTTTGTAGAGAGCTGTGAAATCAAGTGGAAGGAGTAAAACACCTTTGGTGAGAGAGGGAGAGTTAAACACCAGCTGACAAGGGACAGGTTACAAGCCACTGGCAATGGCAGAACTTTGCATTCGGTTTGTAAGCGAACGGCGCGTACCAGGAAGAACACCAAAGAGAGCTTGTAAGGCAGAACGTGTTGTACTTCTTGCGCTCTGGTAGCAGGGAGGGCTGCGGCACGGAGCGGCTCTTCAGCCCGGGCAGTGCTACAGGGGCAGCTCACGGGGCAGTGTGCTTCGTCCCCAGAGAATCGGGGATCTGTGAGGCAGCCACAGCTACTGCTATCCAGTTCTGGAAAGAGGAAGACTGTGGGTTGTACGTGGGTTTAAATGACAGTGGGTTTGGTCCCGGCTCCACGTATCGCCTCCGTATTACCTTCATTCTAGCGTTCGTGTTTGTCTAACAAGAGACACTGGTCATCTCCTGAGGTAAAACGCTTCATGCAATAGTTACTCCTACTGATTACCTCGAAGAAATTAGAGATTCGGTATTTGTGAGGCAAAAGGAAAAATAATACTGCAACTGAAATCTTCTCTATTCACAAGCCAAACATAACGCAGCAGTTCAGGCTGTGAGGTTCCACGTCCAGCACGAGCATCGTCCGTCCCCTTGGTTCACAGGGACTTGCCACGTGCGTGTGCTCCACAGAAGAATTGCCAGGTCTAACTGCTCTTTTCAAGGGGACACTTCTGTACGCGTGGAACGCTGTTCAGATCCCGACTTCAGCGCGATCCAGGACCTCTGAGATCGGTGATGACCTCAGAACAGCGGAAAGCAGAGATCTTTGCAGGTGCAGTGCTGCACTCTTTTTGGCTAGTGTTGTAGTACCTTCTAGTACGGCTGGGATTGTAGTACCTGGTAGGTAGTTCAGTCTCTGGGTTTCAGGAATCCGGTCGTGTTGTTTCGAGCAGCCATTGCCTGGTTTGCAGCCTGGTGCCTCGGAAGGGTTGCTCCTCCAGCCCCTCGCAGGACAAGAGGCAAAACGGAACCCAACCCCTCCAGCCTTAGCCTGGGCTCTTCACTGAGAAGCATGCTGCTATAGCCAGTCATTTTTTTGGATAAACTTTGCCCTCCTTCCCCCCACCCCTAATTAAAAAACAGCAGCTTGATAGCACAGCAGCAAACACACGGTAATATCAAACAGAATTTTCACGACTGTTTTCGTATTAACATGAGATATCGGAACGTGAAGTTAGCTAGATCTGCACATGGGACCACTCTTGCTGTGAAAGGCTTTAGGCTGGATCGGAGCCCAACATTTTTAAAAGAAATGCAACATTTCCAGATCAAATATTAATTACATGCTATGTAGAATCGTATTTTCCAAAGAAATTTTATAAATGAAAAGCTAGGCCTTTCAAACCATCAGCAGTATTCATTTTGGATTTGGAAGATTATGAAAGATAAACAAGCACGTAACTGTGAGTTAGAAAAATACTGGCCTAGGTTGCATAAAAACCTCCATTAAATAAATACTGTAAGTTTTCACTATGAAAATTTAGTGGCGTTGTACTTTAAAAAATTAACCATCCGTTAATGATAGTGAAGCTGTTTTTCACAAGTCACACACATACAGAAGTCAGATGGCCAAAACAGGCTGTACACGGGATGAACGCACAGTTTGACAGAAGTACTCTGGATATGCCCTGCTCCTTCCTCGTCACCTTCTGGCTGCTGGTGCAGTTCCCAGCTGCACATCCCGTGTCCCTTCTCCTCTAGCTTGCCGTGCGCTCCCAGAAGGTCCAGCACCCCAAAGGCTGACAGAGCAGGTGATTGTGGCTGTGGTCTCGTGCATTCATCCCTCAGACCAGCGGTTTACTCTCTGCGTGATTTACAGCAAGTGGTTCTGGTTTCCAGTCTGGCTGGAAAAAGTGAATATTGAATGTCCGTGCCCAGTTCTCAAAGACTCGTTTCTCTGTGATGAAGCGGTGGTGACTGCCCTTTCGTCCCCGCTCGTGTGAAATGTACATTGTGCATTCATCAGGTCCCAGAGGTTCGTAATAATGATAAGGTACTGAGAGATGATTAGGATCCCTGTGGAAGAAAGAAAATAGATGGAAGCCCGAGATGTTCTTTTTTACTGATTGAAAAGATGCTATCTTTAATAAGCTGGTGGGTTCAAATCCACTTTTTCTCCCAGTTAAACCAAATTGCTAGGCAGCTGTATTTTTCTTGCATATGTAACACATCGCAATGGGGCAAAGGTGTTTGCTTTGCTTTTGCTTTTGCTCTCCTTTAATCCCCTGCTCCCAGTTCAATAAAGGACAGCAGTAGCTCCACAACAAGGGAGGGTGCTGAAGGGCTGTGTTGCTGCTCTGAAGTTTGAGGCGAGCTGCTTAGGAGAGATTTATATCTAGATTGTGACTTGTGAAAAGCCTTGCAGAGGTATTTACTGAACTGGGGGAAGAAAGGGAAGGGGAAGGCAGAGGGGAAGTGGTTATCGGTGTCACACCAGCTCCGATGAACGCTCCTGGCATGCTCTGAGTGCACACCTTCAGTGAGCCCCTGCATGTCAGGTCAGCGTTTCAGTCTGCTGTTGCTGGGTTTATAATCAAACGTCTGATGCACAAATTTCTTTTTTGATGTTACAGTGGCAACTTTCACGTATCTAAGCAAAAAATTAAAACTATTTGCCTACTGTATCCCTCTGACCTTGTGAGCCCATCAGCATTAAGCAGCAGGAGACGAGTCCCCGTGTGGTGACACGCAGGATGTGCCATAGACCAACTGGATATTTAGGATAAAGTTCATTTTAGCAGTTCTAAACCCAATGTTTTGACGTTACATTCTGTAAAAGCCACATTTCTGTTATGCTAACAGTAAGCCAGAGTGATTAATTCCCCTTTGGTTTTATGCTCTACCTTAAACTGTACCCATTACGTTTTTACTTTGGGCACAGGCATTTGGGGCGGGCAAGACCTCGCGCAACCATCTCTGTCATAAATGCAGTGTCCCAGAAAGAATAACCCAATTGTACTGATCTCCGTGTTTTCCACCAACAAACTGTTTTGTAGTGGCAGAAAAGTGAATCCAAATATTGCTGTTCATTGAAGCCCTGGCACTGCTCTCTATTAAAGCCTGAGCCGAACAGGGCTCTAGTACGGAGGAAGGAATCTCACGCAGATTCAGGGCCGTCAGCTCCAATACAGAGTTGATTATTTTCATTTTGAAGAGCTAGTATTTAAGCTCACTTTCAATTGAATGCATCCACAATCTGTCAGTACCCTGTCTTGGTCATTATTTTTACTGTGTAATTCTGTCACCTACGCAATTCTCTAATTTTTCTTATTTTATCATTATCCATATTGTATATGCAGTGGTAATGTATGATATTGCTGCTGCTTTCCATTTGTACCTTAGATTAACGTTTTAATTCAATCAATCTAGCTTCTTGGTAACGCAACATGGTGATCAATCTTACAAGACCAGAATAGCAATAAAATTACATTTCTAGAATAAGATGGATTCGGAATTTACTGTATATGTTCTCACCGGAATACATAAGAGTGAAAAGAAAGCCTCACCTACAGAAAGTATATTTGTAATGTAATGTAAAAAATACCGTTCACATAGAAATTGAATACTTTATTTTTTAGTGACAAGTATTAGATCTCAATCTTCAATTAATTTTTCATATACTTTTTTTCTACATTGGCCCTCTTATTACAATCTCTCAAGTGAATCATTTGTGGTTACTCTTAAGTCTAGCAGGATACGTTTTAATGTGATTTATTTTTTTCTTATGAACTACTCAACAAATAGCCTCTGCTGCTCATTTAGACTGCTGTCCCCTGGTTCCGGAGGGTGAACCTGTATTGCTCAGTATAGTTACTGCTTTGAAGCTGGATCAGTGGGGCTGAAATCCTGCATCCGATGGACTCGGAACAAAGGCTGTCCGCTGGCCATCAGTTGACAGCTGGGGGCGTGGGACTGCCCGGTGAGTGGGCAAGGCTGCTGGCCCTGATGCCTCCAGGCAGGCTTGGCTGGGCCCTCGCTCCGCTGGCCCACCCCAGGGCCTGCACTGGGTTTGCAGAAGGTGCGCTGGGAGGGCAAAAGGCAGGAAAAGAGCTGCCGTGTGGCTCTTCCCTGTCCCTTTGCTGCATGCTGAAGTTAGCAACGGATGATGTGGAAACTGACAGGAGATTCCTTGCAGAGGATCCATAGGAATGCTGGTCAGCTTTGTCTCCACACAGAACCCAAGGCATACAGGTCCAGGGGACGTGTGTATCAGACAGAGAGAGGAAGGAGGCTTGCCAGTGATCCTCTGTCTTCTCCCTCAGTTGGTAACTCGGTATTTACCCGAGGTAACCATCTTCTGTTGCCTCTCTGAAGCCTCCCAGCGAGTGCTGAACCGCTTACGTTACTGGTATTCTACCAGTGTGTGTTTCAGCAATGGATTTCCCTGTTGATGACGGGGATTCCACATGACCTCAAAGGCTCTGCCGCTAACACCAGAGTTAAGTGGTGTCTGAAGCTAACACCATCCTAAGTGGATGCCCTTAGCTCGGGGCTGTAACAGGTCATTACAGTCCAGAAACAGTTCCTGCCCTGGGCCTGGCAGGCGAGAGAAGCAGAGGAGTGCGGTCCGGGCACCCTTTGGGGTTCAGGCGTCCCTGATGGGTGCTGTCAAGGCTTGTATGCGAGTCTACTGGCTGAAATGGAGGTGAATTCAATGCAAAAATGAAAATGCTGGTGGCTTCAGACCTCTCCAAGTCTACTCTGCCACTGACTGAGGCAAAATCCCCAATGTTGTATTTTGGATTTAGGACCTCTGAAAGGCAGACAGATACCTAGGACATCTCTCTGAAGTCTTCCTCCTTTGCGGGAGCTCTGCGTTCCCCTAGATTGCATGCCAGCAAGGTTTGGGTTTGAACTCCAGCTTGCGTAACTACCCCATAACCCAAATTAACTGTACTGTGTTATCTTCTAACTCCGCAATTAGCTCATGTCACCAGCAGATGAAATGCATGAGTAATTTCCATGCGGAAATTGCTTGCCACCTCATTTATTAATGTTAAAACAGATGCTGTTTTATCACTGACTGATACTGGACATTAATCAGTATTTTGTCAGACTTTGCATGCATATTAATACCACAGTGGGGAGGAATCTCGGAAAGCTCCTCTGTAAAACACACTGTGCTTCCTGCCGAATAGCCTGCCAGCATGGCGACCGTGCAACTGCCTGTACCCGGTGTCAGTTATCGACTGTTTGCCACTTCAGTGCACATTTTCCCACAGATGGTGGCCACCCACAGCGAAAACTGAAAATACGGCAAACCGCGTTTGCCTCAAACGCAACAAGGCAGAAAAACAAGGCCATCCCCTATCACAGTCTGGTCAACCTCTTCCTTTATAAATGAAGAGCCATTATAAATCAACCCACTAAAATGATGGGTACTCGCACGCTTTGTCAAATAATTCATGTTTTGAAGGGTGAATAAAGTGTCATTAATATGTTGAGTGATGGGCAACGTGCTGTGCCAGGACCATCAAGGTTTCTGGATAATTTTTTTGTCTTCTATTCCCAGGATCCCATTTCCTTGACTTCCATACTAGCCCCGTTTTCTGAACTATTTAAGCATTTTGTTATTAAATTATTAAGGTAATGAGGTGAGATTCAGGCATACGGACCAAAGGACGTGACTGTCTCCCATACAGCTTACAGCCCTGTGAGCACCCCTTCTTCCGTCAAGCCCCTCAAAACGTTAACCAGCCCCAAGTGCTTTTTGCACATCATTGGAAGTGGCTGAAAGTGGAGAGGGAGGCATGAAAACACTGGATTTAAAAGCTGTACCCACAGGAATAAATTAAAGGATTTCAAATGCCAGTTTTCAGGCGAATTATCACAGATGGGAAATGGCCTGGCAGTAAAATGAGGATTCTTACAGGAAAATGATCCAGCTCCATAACTGGAGTGAAAATTACTCATATTAGTTAAAATAAGGCTCTGAATTAAGCTTGAAGTTTCTGTGACTTCCAGAAGGCCCACGAAGAGGAGGGGGGTGAAAGAGGCCTGGAGCTGTCCTTGCCCACAGGAGCACCCAGAGGCACCTGCGAGGCACCACCTCCCCCTGCGGCGATGCCCCGCTGGCGCTGCCACCAGCCGCCCGAGGCCTGTCTGCGCCCTCCCAGCGGCGCTGCTGCGCGGCACCACGGCGGGCCGAGCGCGCCGACGGAGGGAGGCACGAGGAAAGCCCTCCTGCCCCAGTGCAGGGTGGGTCCTGTGCGCGCCGCGGGCTGCTCAAGGAGCGCGGAGACGGAGCTGCGCCCCCGCTGGCTCGCTCCAGCGAAGGCTAGGGCTGGATCCCCGGGCCTTGGGAAAGCCCCAGCAGGATGATGGCTTATCGGTCTTGCCAGAGAGGAGAGAGAGGCGCCCGCACTCTCCCAAATCCTTGCCATGTGCATGGAAGCACAAGCCTTCGCCTTGCTCTAGAATGTGCACGGCGGATGTACTGAACAGCCTGAGAGAGCGTCAAAGCCGTGAACCCTGAGCACGAAGTGAAGGGACTGGATGTTACTCACAGCTGCTGTAGAGCACTAGAAATTATCAGGTAATCATCCAGTCACCAACTCCAGTTCAGCTGTAAAAACCAATGTCCACTGAAAGTAAACAGAAATGAACCCAAACCACGTTGCTGCAGTTAATAGTGACAGATCTTTTAGTCTGTATGCAGATGCCTTCACTAGACTGTTTTCCCTGCACGGGTGGGAAGCAATTTGGTTAATGATCTTAAGCTAATAATTTGTAGCAGAATCAACAGTGTGATCTTCACGATACCTTTGAGATGTCCTTCACGTTACAGATGTGATGCTAATTTAGTTCCACGACAGTGATCACCCACACTCATTACTTACTCCAGAAATTAATACTGAAAAAATAATGGGTATCTGCTGAAGTTGTAGATTTGGTGACATTAACTCTGAGCAGAAGTAAGAGTATTAATTGTTTTTTTTTAATCTTAACCGTTAAAAGTACTTACACCATCCTGCATGCACATGTTTTGTTTTTTTATTTTAGATGGTAGATTTGTATTTTCTCTGACTGAAAACTAGGAAATACAGCTTAAAATTACAGAGTATTTATTTCTTCCGCTCTGCTATTCTATTTTATGCCTTATTTCTTTGAAAGGAAGCACTGTTCAACTTCTTAATGAGCGGCTGAAGAACACCCTAAGAAGGTTAAATGTGTTATGGCAAGCAGTTCCTTTCATAGATCTTCACAGACAGCTTCTTCAAGGCCTGGCAACTACAGTTTTCCCCTGTCTCATCTGCAGAATAAGCCTGAAGTAAAGACACTTTATAGTCTTTTGGTTAAGAAATTACCTTTTCCCTTCTTATGACCAGGTGAGTGCACCTTTATGTTAAGGGTTTTTTTTTATGCAGGCTGTAAGCATTATTGCATCTATTGATGGCAAGATTGAGTACAGCCTTTCTTGTGTTATAATTTAGTATTACATCCGTTTGATTTCAGTGTATCAATTCTACGAAAGCCTTTCATATGGCCTTGGTGACAATTTTAGCCTCTCTAAAAACAGCTGTGGGTTTTTTTTAGATTAAGTATACGTATCTAAACTAATCTGACTTTGCCTGAAAAGTTAGGATTGCACATTGCTTTGCAGTGAATTGCTGTCTTCTGCATTTTCAGATCATCAGTTTATTTAAGAATTACTTCCATGTGCCACTGGAACACAGTCACTTCTGGTGTGTCTAAGAGAGACCAGCCAGTTACAAAAGTGGAGAAGTGTGTCTTGGCCAACTGAAACGACAGGGGAACCGAAATACTCTGCTGGGGAAGGTATTTATGTTGTCTGGAATATCTGATCTAGTTTGCTGTTTTCCTTGGAGAGCTCACGATGAAGTCTGGCAGTACACCACAACATCTATCATCAGTGTTTTGTTATAATTTGCAGAAATTCTCACAAAGTAGAATTTAGTATTGACGGTTTATACTTTAATTTCTTCAGGGATTTCTACTGCATTGCCCAGGGCAAATGTAGATTCCTGAATGATCCTTTCCAGTGCTCAGAAGAAAGTCAAAGCAGTCCTGTTCTGGTAGCTGAGCTCATGCCTGCCTGCAGCCCTGCTCCCCTTGCCCTGACCGGCACCTTGAACTAGTCAGAGAACCAGACTTCAGTAGATCACTCAGTTTGCCACTGAAGATTCATGCACCTATTTCTTACTGAGAGGGATTCGTGAGCAGGTGGTGAAACATCGCACTGGTGCCCTCGTTCGAGACCGCCAACACCAGCTCTGTGCGTTGCTGGTCCCCAGCAGTGCAAACGAGCTCAGGACTAGGGCCGCCACACAGCCACGTCCTTCTGAGAGGGCAGAGCGCGAGGCCCAGTCACGGGTGGACCGGTGATACTTCAGCCAGCATAAAGACTGTGGTGTAAAATTAATTTATATGAATTTATGCTGGATCGGTACCTTGCATCACGTGGCTAATGTGATTTGGTCCAGTACCAGAAGTGCTGAAGACTCTTTCCCTGTATCACAGATCCGTAGTGGGAAACCTCAGCCACCACCTCGGTCCTGAGCGCAGCTGGAGGCCCAAGCGGCTGTAAAACGTGCCCCAGCGGTTACTTCGTCGACAGCATGGGTGCAGCTTCCGCTGCCAGAACTTCTGCGCTGCTGCTGCCACTAGCGGCGCACAGCCTGCATCCCCAAATGGGTGGTCACAGCACCGACCATTGTTCTGTGGGTCCAGATTCGGGGGGTGGGGTTGGGTGGGCATTATTTAGGAGGCCAGTTTACTGGAAGACTGGGATTCATGTGACAGAGGTACAACAATCCTAATTTGGGTTCCATAGAAGATTCAGTTTAGAAACTAGTTACTGTGAGAACTCCATTCCACTGTTAACTGGGGGGGGCTGGAACTTTAGAAACAAATTCAAAGCAATGTTTTCCAGTACTCCTTTTTTCAGATTAATTCCATGCCAATTACTGCATTACTTTTAGCTGCTAAATATTCAGAGACTAAAAGAAACCAACAAGATGGATTAATTCTCCCCCACTACAAACACAAATTTTAAATATTTTATGTAACATAATTAGATGCTGTTTGTTGTTTTCAGAATCAGATCTTGGGACATGTTAATTAATTGCTTTAAGAGAACTGAAGACATGTTGCAGAGAAAAAAAAATTAAAAAGATTCAGATACTTATCTGAAATGTTCAACCTTGTTGGCTAATAACGGTTCCAAAATAAAGCCTACCTGCAGAAATCCGGTGGCACCATGCCATAAACATTTATCCTGTCACAGAGCTCTAATGCGATAGTCATTGTGAACCAGCCCGTGCTCAGCCAAGTGTTGGATATCTTCCTGAAAGCAAAAACATAATTAAGTTTCTAGGCTGACAAATAATTCTTGAGATACCTGAAGCCATTTCTGGGCATTTTTTTCGTTCTCATGAAAGGTTATGAAAATTGGGCAACCAAGACTACTTTGCTCGTTCATCTTTTAATGATTTTGCTAGTGTCTTCTGTCAGTGGACTTCTCTATGCAGAAACTGCCCTTGCTGTACTTGATTTTGGGCACAACAATGTTAATATTTAGCTGACCTTTTGGCAAGTTTACTTCAAGTGACTGAAACTTCAAGTTCTCTATTTATATTCTTCTGCTAGTAAGCTGTAAACATCTCAAATCACTTAATGGAGCTTACACACTGAGCGCTCGGGAATACACATCACGGGGGATGAAGAGGGCTGCTTGAAGTGCTGCCTCCCACAGCACAGCGCGGAGCCTGTCTGCTGGAGCCAGGTCTGGCCTCAAGGGCTTGGTCCAACCATCTTTCCTTGCACCCCACCCATGAAGTGGTTTCCAGAAGCTCCCGGCCGCTCCCTGTGACTTGGCTGCTGCAGGAAACTCTTAGAGGCAGCTGTGCCTGTCCCCAAGCCAGCCCAGGAAACCTTCAGCCTAGGAGCTACCCCTCTGCCTGCCCCAAGTCCCCTCCCTGCCTGGTGGGACCTCCAGATACGACTGGAGTGCAGCAAGGGAGCCCTCTAAGGCAGCTCCTTCCCCGGCCTTCTCTGCAGGCTGGGAGAAATCTTTAAAAGAAGCGCGCCTGACCCCAGCATGATTTATGCAAAATAGGCCGTATCCCCATGTCGCTGCTCACAGATGTGAGATATTTACGAGCCATGCTTATATTTTGCTGTATCACAGTTTCTTATCTGCAAAATGGCAGCAGTAATGTTCCCTCTTCCTCGTACTTGCTTGTCATTGCTGATAAGTGTGCGAGAGCTGGGTACCACAATGGTTACTGGCACATGCGCTGATGTCCCAGTCCGGTGTTAAGTCCCTGTACTGGGGAGAGCTGGCAGTCTTGGAACAGGAGGGCCAGGGAAGTGCCGGTGAGGAGCACATCCTACAGGTGTCGTAAGGACAGATTTAGGGGCAGCCCTACAGGACCCAGTCAGGCACCTCTCTTAGAAACGGAGGCACATGAAGTCGCGTATTTGCTCCAAGTTCACCAAAAGGTCTCCTTTCAAATATGGTTAGAGGAGTGTCCTAGGTTACAGTGTAAAACGTGCCAAAAGAAAAAAAGTATTCTATGACCATCTTCAGGAGCTGTTGAGACCAGGTGGGGCGGTGCTCCCTGCCTCCCCCCTCTGGACTATCTCCTGTCAATGGGCACAACAATGCCTTATCGCCTGACCCATCGATAACTCCCTCCTGGACTATCTCCTGTTCATGGCCCATCAAGGAACTGCCTCACAACTCCCCATCCCATGGTGAGATGCTCCGCCCGGGGGGAAGGAGCCAAGCAGTCCATGCCAAATAAAAACTGAGATCTCGAATACCCAAGCAGCCTTCTTCCACTGGATTCCCGGAGGAGTTTTTCCACCCACTGGAGTTTCAGAGGACAAGAGCTACCTCCTACCACTGGACCTTCGGAGGAAGACCAGACTCTTTTACCTGATTGCTGCTTCCACAGAACTACACCCATCGCTTCAGGAGGGCTGCAGCCAGCATCTTATCGGACTGCTACTGCCACCCTAACAGGGTGTCAGGTTGTATTTCTGACTCTGTCAGTGTAAACCAGTGGGTTGTTTTTTTTTTCCCTGCCTTGTGTTATATATTAGTAAAGAACTGTTACTCCTATTCCCCATATCTTTGCCTGAAGGCCCGTTAATTTCAAAATTATAATAATTTGGAGGGAAGGGGGTTGCATTTTCCATTTCAAGGGAGGATCCTGCCTTCCTCCGCAGACACCTGTCTTTCAAACCAAGACAAGGAGACTGCAGGTCGCCCGAACAGGTCATAAGCTTGGCAGAGGCAGAAGCCTTCAGGCACTGCAACAATACAAAACAAATAATAATTTGTGGCTCGAAATTCTTACGAAAGGGGAAGGTAGGGAAAAGCCTAAAAAATTTGCTTTCCTGCCACTTGAGAGTTCCTGAGCCTATGAATCGCTAGGTAATTCAGGAACACATTCAGGCAAGGAGTACGCTGGAGCCTGCACAAGGCCACCGTTCAAGGTGCCCAAGACCTTACATTCCAAAACTGAGGCAGCACGACCGAAGTGGCTGGGCTGTGCACAGGCCAGGCAACCAGCCAGGCTCTGTGGCTGGGCTGGGTTTGTTTTTGCTTACATACACTTATGCTGTAATTTAGTGTTTTCAATAAACAGGAGCATAACTAAATTTAAATAAACAAGCTTAAAAGCTAAACAGTGAAATAAAGATTTAAAAACTTACTCAAGTACCATTTTGGCCTGTGTAAATACCATGTCTGTAGGACAGCAATATAGAAATATGGTTACAGTGTCTTGCCTTTTCATAAAAGATCTGAACAAGAGTCCAGAAAAGAATACTGGTTTTATACCTAATCAGCTGTAATGAAAGAATATGAAGAACTGTCATGTGCCTATTAGGGGAAGTGATCAGATATTCTTTTATACTATCAACTAACACACTGTGCCGATACGTTTGTAGTGCACACAAAATTAGAATTGAAGGCCCTTCTGCTCCACCAAAATCTCATTTATAATCTCTGTGGAAATACTCTTCCTGCAGTTATTTCATTTATGCTTCCTTTATCTAATTACTGCAATATTGGGTCTGAATCATATTTTCTTAATGTACCCTTATTCAATTATAAAGTTATTTTCAAGTATAGTTACTTTATAATACCAAGTATATTGTTCTGCAGCCTTTGTCATTCACCTAACTATTTAACTGACAATGTTTTCTGAAGGTTTCGCTTCATTTCAAAATCTGGTTTTTCTCCACAAACACAATATATCAAATTACCTTTTTTCTCATCATTTTCAAGACAGAAATGAACAGTTTGATTATTGCAACCTTGCAATCAGGCCTCTCTCTCTCTCTCTCTCTCTCTCCCTCCTTTGTTTTTTGCAGGCACTAACGTCAAGAGCTCAGCAGAAACCTCCCAGGAAACAGCAACACTCTGGGCTGTACAATGTTCTGCTCCTGCCCCCCACAGATACATACATTTTCTTGCCTTACAAATCCCTTCCTACCCGTTGTTTCTTTTCATCTTCCCTCTCTTTTTCTGTGCTGCCTATTCATTTATTTTCATCTTCCATGTTAATCTTCATAGTCCTTCACGTATGCTGTATCTGCCCTCTGAAGGAGTGGTTCACACACAGCAGAGCCTGCACTTTCTTAAAAGCAACAGGACCTGCTCGTGAGGCTTAATTTTGCTGGCCTCCACGCGCCCTTGAGTCACACAGGGAACTCAGGGTGCCCATGGCTGCGTCCACTGCAACTTGTTATAATGTCATTAATGTCTCAGGTACCTTCAGTGTATTTCAGGGGCCAAGACGCTCTGTCTTTGTGTGCAGGAAAAGAAACTTTCATCACACGCACAGCCCTGGGCCTCTTGCTCTGGATGGGCGGTGCAGAGCCAGCAAGAGCCGCTCACCTGCAACTGCACAGCAGGTATCGGGGAAGGAGCGGGACCCTGGCTCCCATGGCAGACTTGGCCAGGCTGAAGCAGGAGGTGAACTGTCCCTCAGGACTGCTGGCAGTGTGTGATCCTACACTGAAAGAGCAATCCAGGAAAGGAGGTGGCAGCATGCAGTCCCTGTGTACAGGCTCTGACCCGTGGGGCTGAAGGTGGCCCACGCTACAGGGCAAACGCAGCTTTGTTAACTTTCACGCCTACGTGAACACTAGGCATACACCATCCTTTGTGCTTTTCTTGAAGGGTTCAAATGCTTAATTCACGTTCTCACTTTGCTCTACTCTGGGTGAACAACCCTGGAAAAGACCGTAACACGTCAGAACTGGCAGGGTATCTCCCCTTGTTAACTGCCCCTTCTCATTCTGGCAGAGACTCACAAACATGGATTTGAGGATGAAAAGACACAGACCTTTAATGGCGAGGAGCTGACTTAAGTTACTGTGGCCTCTGGTGTCAGCGGGAGTCAGTGAAGAACTCAGGCACATAGTTTGATCCCTGTAACTGAGCAGAGGTCTGCAAGCAAACCATGTGGGGTGTGACCAGGCGGCAAATGCCAAGGAAAGACACAGTCACCGTCAGCTAAGAGGAGACACGTTTCCTCTTAACACCAATTCTGCCTTTGTGATACAGCCCAGAAAACAAAGTCTGTGCTCGAGTCCTGCCTGTCCACAAGCAGATCGAGCCCAGCTCCAGGCGTTGGTGTGTACATACAGTATTTGCGAAGCTGGAAAATCTCACTAGGAGTTACTGCACCATAAACCTACCTCTTCATTTGTACCTAAGTGGGGGCCCTCTTCCATTTTACAGTAGCATATTTAATAAGTAAAAAACAGGCATTCATTAAAAATAAACGTATTTCTTGCTAGAATTTGAGCATTTTCACATACAGTGTTTGAAAACAGGCATTTAAACCAAATCCTGCAGTGGGTCACTCACTAAAGATTTGATTTGAAGATCAGCGTACAAGTCATAAACAGTCTCATAAAGATGTAACTATCATAATAACTTTCCTTTTCCCAGTTGGAAATATAAGATGAACTGTTCTGAAGCACCTAAAGTATGACTAATGTTTATTTGTTTTACAAGAAGCTTTACAGCTGCAATGTTCCAAGAATGCCTAAATTCAATAAACAGCTATTATAATTCACTGAATGGTGGCATTTCCTCTATAAGAAAACATAACCTATCCAGTCTGATTTTTCAGAATCGGTAAAAAAACTTTCAGGTAGATTACCCCAACGTGAGATTTAAACGCTCCTGTCTCCTTGGCTGTATAAACAGTACAGCCAGATTCTGCTGCTCGAAGTTGATGAGGCAATACTCCATACAAATTATTTTGATGCATATTTTTTTCTTATGTTACAAGTGATGTTATTTGGCATGTCACACCATATTACAGCTCATGAAGCAGACGATTTAATGGGTGTGATGGTCCCTCTGAGCAGATCCGAAATCGGGATTTATCAACTACGTTATTTCACTACTGTATGACATCCCCCAAATGTATCCCCTTAAGTTCTCACCTGTCCTTCCCAGTTTCCCGTTTAAAAAGGTCATCAAACTGAAGCATCTTGTGGCGAGAAATCATATATGCTTTTAACTGAGGCAGTATCTGATTCATCAGCTGCAGGTTATTGTACACCAGGCCTTTACCATCTCTCCTCATGTAGCTGCTCGGACCCCAGAAGATAAACACGGCACCGTGGCTCATATTTAAGAGTTCGTTGCGATTTCGCAAAATCCTCTGAATGCTGGAGTGTGCAATGACTCGGAGGCTCGTTTTGTTTCCAACATCTTTTCCGTAACCTCGGGTAGGTGCGTCATTCATTCGTATTACACACTCCGTCTCATCGATTCTGTCGCCTTGTTTGCTTCCCAGAAGGTGTCCAGAGCTGGTTACCAACGCACAACTCTTGCAGTGCATTTTTAAAGGCTGCAAAGACATACACACTTCAAAATTAGCTGCAGACATCTTCCCATGCGCTACATGATAACTATATTTTACCTGCACATGGCATATTTGACAAATCTCAGAAGACTTTACATAAATCTCTCCCAAAAAACTGGGGGGACATTACCTGTATATTTTGTAGATGGGGAAAATGTGGTATAGGTGTACAGCCCTTAAAGTTCCTCTGTGGAGTTAAGTCCACTGTTTAAACCTTCCTTTCTACTGCTGCTTCACATACAGTAATCACAACAGCTTCTACACTGTACCCAGCCGCTCAGGATTGTACTTCTTCCACTTGCCATAAATGAGCTATAATTGGAGTACTTTTTTTTTTATTCTCCCAATTTTTTTTCAGGAAATAATCAATCCTAAGTCCTCATAAGCACAGCTTATCTGAATCATCTTTCAACCTTGGGGTCAGGACATTTTGCAAAGGAAAGAGTTATACCTCGGTCTAGTCCTTCCACGCTATTTCCACATTGGTGCTGTAACCACCGCAGCACCCTTGTACCTCCACTGTGGTTCAGCAGCCAGAGCTGGTCATGAACGCCTGTGTTTACTTTACACGACAGTGAGTGAGCACATTGAACTTTTTCTGGCTTGTCAGGTCATGTTTAGAAGTTACACAGTAAAATGGAGCAGGAGGCGCCTGTTCAGCGAGTGGCCAACCGAATGGAACCAGGAGAGTAAAACAAGCTTTCATGAAAATGAAAATGCATGATAGATGGTATTACAGAAGTATGACACCAATGTAGATACTGGTAATGGGGGTGTGTATCTGCTGCTCAGCATGAGAACTAAAGGGGGGGTAAAGGGTTAACAGCATCCCCAAAGTGCACCTTTCTAACAGGAATACCATAAACCGGCAGGTGAGGACGCTTCAAAGGTGTATCTCGGTGGCCCTCCATGAACTGGTATCTTGTAGCATTTACCACCAGTAACATAGAGTTACAGAACATACACAGCGTGTATCTTACTGTTTCTTGGCAAAAAAAAAAAAAAAAAGGCAGACTGAACTGTGCTGGCTCACTGGTCTGAGGGTCCTTGGAAGGCCATTTTGGTTCATGCTCATTTTGATCTACTGATCTGCTTCCCTAAGGGTGTCCCTCTTAGCATGTTGTTTTCATGGGAACCACAGAGAACGGCATTCCAGTACCTCCTGGTGAGTCACAGGCCTGCTGAATTCCAGAGGCTCCGGATCGGGCACACAAGATGCTGAGAGCAGGCGTCTCCTGCACTGTGGCACTGGCCCGATCCTGTAGCACACCGAGGAGGTGACAGTGCTCTGAAGAGCACTAGCACCCTACGCCCAGCTCTACGAGGGCGTCAGCACCCTGAGATGAAACGCTGTGGCTCTCCATGGCAGCTCCTTGTTCATGCCATTACAAACACAGCGAGTGTGTCTCCAGGTGTAAACCTGGTGGGCTTACTAGCAACGAGGAGAAGTTACGGTGACATGTAATTACACTTCGTCTCAACCATGTGTCTACAGGAATCAAATGGTGCATCAGTGTGCAGTGAGGCACAGCTGAAAACACTGAAGCTGAGAAGAAGACATCACCAATGTTTGTGATAATCTCAGGCCCCTGTTTGAAAATGCTTTGGCCCCTGGTATTTGAAGGGGGTATTTTACTTAATATCTTGGTTTTCATTTTGAAGGTAGTAAGCCGTTGCAGTCTGAGCTTTTTTCTATGAGAATAGCTAATGAACGACTAAGTGCTTTTTAATTAAAGGCAAAATAACTAAACTATACAGGTTACATAATGATACAACCAGTAAACTTTGTATGTCCATCCTCCCCAAACAACAAAGTCCCTTTTCTTTCTCATACACGGACTGTAATCCAGAGCTAATGATATGAGTAGAAATGTTCATGCCTTTGTGAGCCAAGGTTCCTAGTGCAGTATTTACATGCATTTTCCTTTCAGCTTTCATCTGCTGCTTTGATGAATCGCCTAGCAAAAGGCTCTAAGGTGAACTAGCTGCTCCACCATCATGCTTGGGAAAGCAAGATGAAGTGCTAATGAGGCTAAAGGAAATGTAGTCAGCACCAATGTTAACTCACATGGGTTTGAATACCCACATAGCCAGACATTTTCACCGAAATGATCTCTGCTAGTTTCTGGCCTACTGAGCTACAACTTGCTTGTTTCTTTTAAAAGTCTGCCAGAGAATCCATCAGTTGTTAGGAAACACGACCATCAGTGGAGCTGTGGGAACTTGGGGAGGGAGGTGAGGGAGGGGATGTCAGCATTTGCTAGATGATAAACATTAACGCCCGGCAAAACATCTGTCCCAGACCTTGTTTGAAAACTCTTCCTTCTGGGAAAAAGTCTCTACGGTGAAACATCCAGGTATTGCCTGGCTGCTTGAATGATGCATGGGGGCTGAGCCCGTGTAGCTGCTCCAGGCAAGTCATCTGCACTCCCCTCGCTCAGGTTCTTTCAGCTGAAGCCTACAGAACTCGCACCTAGAGAGTGTCAGAGGAATTCACAGCCAACAGCCACAACATTGGTGTTACAGCTGTTTACAATGCCTTGACAACACTGAAAGCAAGGGGGGGAAAGCTATTGGCTGTAGTATCATCTCATCGGGAGGCAGCGGTTACACCAGAAATGTCATCCACTTAAGCAATAATAATGGAGGCACACGGCAGTTCTTTGGGATTGATGACCAGCTGGGAAAAGTTGATGGCCTGAGAATAACCAGGGGCCATTAAGCCAGGAGAACATTAACTGCACAGAAAGCTCTCTGTTACAGTAATTATTACAGTGATATTCGGGGAAAAAAGCAAACGAAAAAAAGCAAACCCATGACATATGGGTTGTATTTTAGGTAGGCGATTCAACCCTTACTTCATGAGCCTTGCTTCAAAATGCCCAGAAAAGGGACAGGGCGAGAGGTAGGTGAGTTTTACAGCATCTCTATTAATTACCTTGAAACGGATCACACATGTAAAAGCTGCTGACGTTTAATCATACTCATCGTCAATACGCAGCCACGGATTCACGTGTACCTGAACTACGTGTACAGCACCTCGCACGACACAGCAGAGCGTGTGGCCACATCTACAACACCCACCAGTTGTATCAATACTCGGGGCACTCAGACAGTGAACGAGCCAAGCATCAGCCAAATGAGCCGCCCAAACTACCTCTTAGTTCCAGTCCCCTGAACATACACACGGTGAGAGGGAGAACAGAAGTTACAGGACAGCGAGCTCACCGGGCTAGAACAGTGCCAGAAGACGGCAAAATTGGCTGGTGCTTTTCCAGGATAGATGGGTTACCCCAAGGGAATGAAGGGAGCAGGTGAACCTTGGCAGCTTCTCGTAAACCCCATGACAGCACTTTGGTGGCCACAGCAAATGACTGCAACCTTGCCCTGCTGCAAGTGCCATTGGCCAAACTGATTGCTGGCAACTTTCACTGGCAGAGGCTATAGCCCAGAACTACTGTGGCTGTATCACATACCTCTGATTTGTCTAGCACCCACCGACAGACAAACGGTAACAAAAAACAACGCCACAGTTGTTTCTGTATTTTCCAATTTGAGGCAAATCTGCTCTGTTATTGACTTTAAAATCTATGTTGTCCAACGATAGAAAAATGTTATTTTCTGACACTTTGTTGCTTGGAAAAAAAATCAATGGAAAAATGTTATTCCTGATTCAAAAGACGCTACTCTTAGATATAATTATTTTCTTTGTGATTAATTTTTTTTTTTTTTTTTTTTTGGCTTGTAGAAGTCTTTTGATTTAAAGAGCAGAGATTTAGAAAACAAGACAGTTTCCCCCAGTAAATTCAGGAACACTGGAAAACACACTTTTTTCTGTACTGAGTACTTAATGACCTACTTTCAAGACCCCTGGGTTCAGATCACTTCATTATCAGTAGTTTCCGTTACATAAAATAAAAGATAGAGTATTTTTATCTTGGCAATGATGACCTGGCCAACAAACAAACGAATGAAGAAGAACCTTCTGGAGTGAAGAACAGCTCATTACTGAGTTCAGCAGAAAATCACTTAATGAACGCCAGCATTCCTCATAGCTACATCTGGAAATACTACAGACGACTTCAAAGAATATTGAGAGAGAGCAAGAGAGACCAAGAAAGGTTAAAGAATATCTGAATTCCTTTTGGATGAATGACCTTTAACTAAGCATTTGAGACTAAAAGGGCAAAATATCAGCAAGGTACTTGACAGCTATGTTTTTCTCTTGCACTGCAACATCTATACAGCATTTTATTAGCCAGCGCCAGCATGCTTGTCTTCTGTCTGATCTGGAATGAAAAGCTGCGAGGCTTCTTCACTCTGTATTAACTACCTGAACCATATTACTGAACCAACCACCTCCTCTGCAAGAGCCCGCAGAGTGCCTGATA
This sequence comes from Leptosomus discolor, assembly GCF_034619465.1. Lineage (NCBI taxonomy): Eukaryota > Metazoa > Chordata > Aves > Leptosomiformes > Leptosomidae > Leptosomus > Leptosomus discolor. Next base: position 85,773,163 of record NC_141393.1, read on the forward strand.
AAGTAAAAAGCAGCGGTAGAAATAAGAAGACTGATGTACAGGGAAGCAAACCTATTTCCATTTTCAGTTCAATTTATTCAGTACAGAGCTATACTAATAGTTGAAAAAGCATACATAAACACAAGACACAGTTTTACTGGTTCAGGAGAAAATGAACTTATTCCAGAGCAGCCTAGCTTTTTCTTTTTGTTATAAAGCAGATAATGTTGTTGGTAGGCGTTTCATGTCTCCCCCACCCAGTGCCCATTGTGCCTGGGCTAAGCACAACAGCAAACCCTCACTGTACGTTACCTCAGTATTTGCTTTGTACGTTCCTTGCCTTGTGCACAGAACTTAATCAGCATTTCACACGTGATGTTAATGAACCTTGTGTTCACCCCATGTTCAACGTAATTTATTACTTACGGCTTGCTCTTGATTGCTGGGTCATCAGCCACCAGCAACAACACTGATCAATTAATGCATTGCCAGTAACACAGTAGTTTGTTCCGGCAGCTTCACTTCTAGCTTTTTACTGTCCTGTAGCTTTGAGCAGCTTTGAGGTTTCTCACAAGCTGCTGCCTCAGGACCCCTGCTCCACTGGGCGGGCTGCTCCTTAAATTTCATCTGGCTGTCCTCCTCTCCCAGAGGCCTTGAGGACAATCCCTCCATCACAACGGGCACCCCAGCCTCTGCAGGAGCTCCACGCATCCTCAGCCCATGGCTGGCACATCACAAACAGCTGCTCCAGCTCTTGTGAGCCCCTGTCATCCAGCACTGCTCCAGGTATAAAGCCTCCCTTGCCATTCCATGCACCCCTCACCAGCAAGCTATACATACAGTTTCTGCCAGTGTGCCTCCTTCCTTAGTATCTTACCTAGAAGACTGACGATTGTAAGGCCAAATCTGCTTTTTTTTGAGAAATTCCCAACAATCACCTTAAAGTAGAATAGAAACCCTGAAGCTTTACATTTGCAAAGCACCTTCTGTCTGTAAGCCTACGCAGCAAGCTGTGGGGCTCAAGCTGTCTCATTAGTGAAGTACAGCTGTGCCCGTTAGAAGTGCTTTCCACAACGCAAGTACTCTGGGAGACATGATCCTGTGCAAATAATGCAAGGTCCCTGATAATTTTCGCTTTGCGATATATTGATGTTGGAACAGTGCTTTCATAATAACATGAAAAGAAGCAAAAATGAAAAAACATACAAGCACAAAGGGTTTGCTTTGGTATTTCTTAAGTCCTATCTACCTGACACACTATGAAATGATGCTTTCAAACCAGTCTTCTCTGAACAGTAAAAATCATTCAGACGCCCATTGCGATATTTTAGGTAACACTTCTGTGTATGAAAAGCTGGAACAAAAACCCAGACTAAAACACTTAAAGCATGATGAGAGTTTTGAACTTCAACAAACTTCAGCTTGCTGTGGTACACGCCCTTTTCAAGTCTCTGGGAGTTTTGATTTTGTGGTGCCAAGTTCTGATCTAAGAGACGATTTTGCTTTGACCATGACATTTTCACACAGATGTTAAGCTAAGCAGAGCAGCTTAATTTCTACACTCTGCATGACAGCTCAGACTTTCCCCTCAAGTTGCATAAATTTTCATTCTTTAACTAACTTATGCTAGCAGGTACAGAGAGCTTTTTAAAGAGGGGAAATAAAATCCTCTGAGCAAATACATTTATAATTTTTGTTGAACTAGACTTTTGGAACATTAGAGAATCTGCCATGAAAACAAACCGCATTATTCACTGAACTAAAAGCACCAATTGCCTTCAAAACTGTATCCCAGTGACTGATACCACACAAGTAAACAGAAAGGGTTAGGAGATACCACTTGGCCAACACTGTTAATCCTTATGCAAATCCAAATAACAAGTATTTGCAGCAAAACTTTGCAATTCAAAAAAGGTCAGGCAAGTCTGTTCATAAAGATAAATGCGTGTCTGTTTAAAAAGATAAAACAAATGAATTTCTTATTACTTCTCTTTGTTTCTTGGGCTGTGGAGCTTCAATATGCAAATATTGTGGTCACATTAGCATCTTCATTTCCCACTGATTCTTTGGAGTTAATTATATAACTGGACTCTGCCTTCAGACACTTGATAAGCAGAAACAGTGAAATAGCCAAACTTCAGCAAATGCATTCATCACACTAGTGATTACAGTGCCCCAGGTTTTATTCCTCCAAGGAGCAGAGTATTTCTGTTTTCCACGATACCATACTGATGGGCATCTGCAAAACCTGTAGTAAAAACATAGTCATTCTATTTTCAAAAGGTCCTTAGACGTATCTAATTCAATTTCAAAACATGAGGCTGTATTATGAAAAGAAAAACAGAAAAACAAATGCACTCCATAAAGCTTCTGCTGGGATAATTTCCTTAGAAAAAGTACTGTTAAGCACGTTAGTCAATGAAGAGTCTTCTGCTTGTGTGAAGTGTTTTCCAGCACATTAACTCTTCGGCAGAGGACTGCCTGCTAGTCAAAGCTTCCATTAGATTAATTAAAATATGGCTCCTCTCACTGGAAAGAAAAGGCATGAGTTTGGTTACAGGACATTGACCACTCATAGAAACCAAGCCTTTCTGCTTACATGAAATAGAAGCAGCAGCAGCACAGGAGACTGAACAGCAGGGTAACTTTTAGTATATGAAGCGCATTTCTCTTCTTATTTGGGAGCATGATTACCAGGTGCTGATGTTTTCCCCTAAGCCACCTGAAGTGAATATAAGGTGCAACCCTGCAAATTGTCAGCGCATATAAAGCTAAGATTTAGAGAGTAGTTTCCATCCTGCATCCTATAAACGTGCCCCATGAGGAAGATTAGTATCAATCATAGGCTTATTGGAGAGGGAGATGGGATACAATGATAACCTGAAGCTATCAACTAGAGTAATGGTCTAAGAAGAAAAAGCAATCACAGAATGAAAAGAATATCCTCAATGAAAGACAGAACTGGAAAATCGGGCAGGAATGTATCATGTTGATGAACATGAGCTGTTATACAAGAGAGAGAATCATATGAACAATATACAGGCTCTAAAGAAATGGTTATTGCCTAATGTTTATCTTAAAAGGACTGCAAATAGACATCCATATTACATCAAACTGTTTTACTTTTGTTCTGCAGCTGAAGTACTTGAACTAAAATGCAATAAAGCCACAAGCATGGTGTCTTAACTATGCAAATTGTTACCACTGAAGTGTCAGAGAGACAGGAATTATTTCAATGGCCTACAGACAACGTCTTGGACAGTTTGGATTTTTGCTTCAGGAACTTTTCACGTCAACTGCTCTCATCTGCTCTGGTGTGTTTTGGCCATTCTTTCCAGTTTAAATGCTCCATGGAAATACGCCCTCAGCTGCTCTCACTGGACTTGTGGCTGCGCAAAGATTTTTTTTCCGAGCTTCAAGTTTTACAGGGTCACTTTTTTTATCTAACACAGCTTTAAAGCTAAGCATCACTGGTCCTTGAAGTCTGTACACAAGTTTTCAAATTCAAGCCCTTGTTTCTTTCCGTGACACTATTTGGTTTCGTCCAAGTGCATCCAAACTCTCACTGCAAGTATTATCACTACAAGGCAATCATGTGATAGCAATTGCAAGGACACAGGCAAGCCTTTCCAATGGATCCAGTTCTAACACAACTTCAACACAGCATGCAAAGTCCCTAGAACGGGCCAGATGAAATTTAAGACAAAACATCTGATTAGAAAGTTAATGACCCCATTGAGAATTTTCTCTAAAATATACTTGGTTTTGTATGTTCCTATCTTGTTGAAGTAGACTGAAATAAAACACAAGGCTCCTGATTCCTTTGAAAGGTCTTTGTTCAAATATGTTGTTCAAAGGTCTTTGTTTCAAAAACTGTCAAAAATGTTCAGCCTCACAGTGTTCTCTAAGGCCTTTTGATTTTCATGTGGCTATCTGCATGTAATCTTCATCAGCTTTACTTTATGTTACACCAGACTGCTCTGTATGCTCTTACTTCCGCCTCTCTGAGCTCAGAGCACATCAGAAATCAGGCAACGAAAGCAGATTTTTTTTTTTTTTTTTTTTCTCCCCAGAAGATACTGCATCTGTGTTTAAAATGTTTTTCTAAGGCTGGATTAGGTTCATCAATACACAAAGTTGTACCACCTTCCCAGCAGGATCCCAAGGTAGCCTCCATGATCACTGGCATATTGACCCAAAAGACACATGCTGGAAACAGGTACTGACAGCAAAAATGGTCAAAACATCCATTTCATTCAATAGCTACAGGATGCAGAAAGTCACTGGGAATTTCTCCCATGCACATATGTAGAGAAGAGAGCATGTTTCGGGCTAAAATATTTGTATATTCAGTTTTGGACTAAAACCAGATGAAAAGAAAACATCTTGAAGACAGATGTCTGAAAATCTGTATCTGCAGCTATGTACCGCTATATTTTTAACTGCTTTTGGACTACAACTAAATTTGAAAAATAATCCTTTGAATTAAGGGGTCAGCTCTTTTGAGTTTTGGGGGTTTATTTAAAGGGTCTCAGGCGTTCCATGCATGTCTCTCTAATTGTTTATTTTTATCACAGTCCTGATCAGGACACAAAAACCCCAAATAAACACATTTACCTGATCAGGATGTTTGTATCAAGTCTATTTGTATGCAGGTTAATATGAAATCAAATACTCGGCAGATGGAAACATTAGCACTGAAATGCACCCATCACTGAGGGTTAATTAAACAATCAGGTACAAGAGATGGCACAGTCTGCCAACATGGCATCACTTCTCCAAAGAGATGCCCTTCAATTTACAGCAGAACGTCAAAGCCATGCAGCCAAGCTAGGGGTAAATAAGTTCAGGTGAAAAGATGAGGTTAACTGTAATCTCTGGGGGAACCAGAGGAAAAAGCTGGCTGGAGAGAAAGGAAGGTCTCTCTTGGAGGAAGGCACCCTGAGCTGCAGGGCAAATGAGAAGAGGGAGTCCTTGCAAAGCTGAGCCAGGAAAGAGCTGCTAGCAAGTCAGCTAATTACAGGGAGAGAGGGGATTTGACCTTGCTAGAAATAGAGTTAGGTCTATTTCTGTATCTATGTATTTCACAGACATCCATAACTGTGCCATCTCTTGTGGCTGTGGCACATAAAGGCTTTTATCTATGTTTCACCGTCAAGTGATCTGAGTGAAGTATGAGTCCCAGGCACTTGGCTAACACTCATCAGTAATATTCCTTGCTTAAAGACGCAGCTCATCTGTAACTGGGGAAATGATGTAACTTAAATGCACAGTTACCCAATCCATTTGGTCAAAGAATCTGAAGTGTAGAAGGGTGTGCCACAGAGAGGATGCAAGAGGTGGGCTGAAGAACAGATACCACAGAAATCAGGAATCATCTTTCAGCGAGCAGCAGCAGAAAGGAAACCTTCCTGCAGGCAAAGAAGTGAAATGCAGAGTACCAGAGTCCCAGGGGATTTGTGGCTGCTTTATACACTTTATCTGCTTTTTATTTTACATTACTAGTCCTAAATTTTACTCCTTGGAAGTGATATGTGTGTCATTTGAAGTGCATTTTAGCTGGTAGTGACATTAAACAATTCCTGCTCACCCCTCCCTGGGTTGAGGGGGGAGTATATTTCACTGGATCACTCCTTGGATCCATTTCACAATGGGAACAGGAGGCAAAGAGAAGTAGAAACAAGGCAGGAAAAAAAAAAAGAAGACAGCTGGATGGTACTGCTTTCTTTAGTGACACTGAATGTACAGAAAATTCAGCCCAAAATACTGCAGGAAGATGGGTGATGGTGGTGGTGGTCATGGACAAATGAAAAGAGAACATGGCAGCACGACCAAGAAGTGTCACGCTGCAGAGGTTTTCCAAAGTATCACTTAATCCTTCCTTGTTTCAAGTCACCATTACTGCATGCCTTGACATTGAACTGATACCCGTCAGCAGGAAATTCTAAATTCTGCAACCAGCACTTGCTTTTCAGGTGTCCGTACCACGCCTGGCTGCAGCCCAGGATTCTTCTTTCATGCGAATGAACTTCTGTCAAACAGTTTCTTCAGAGCAACAGGCAACTTCTGAAGCAGCTTTTCTGCACCGGCCATGTAAGTCATCTTTCCAGCTTTCCTGCCCCAAATAACACTAACCCACCAAAACAGAATTCTGGACAAGCCTAGACCCCTCCAGAGCCACAATTTCAACTCTCAGGAGAGATGGCAGGGTATTTTCTTCTTGTAGGGGAGAGACACTGAAGTGTCGACAAGTTTTTTGTATGGGAATCTTTCAGCAAAGAATTTTTAAGAGGAAGACCAGCTACTCATCATATCTAACTGCTCCACTCCACTGAAAAAACATGTGACCAGGTGGTCCATCCTGTCTTCATCTCACGGCCCGTGGGTTGCCCGCAGGGGCTGCCTCACCCTGCAGCAGAGCGGGCTGGAGACTCTGCCTGCAGCTGCCCAGACCCCACAGCCTCGCTGGCAGGGCAAGGTGCTGCCGGCCCTTCTGCGTTTCTCACCCTCAGCACCCCCTCGGCGCCCAGCAGTCGTGGCCACCTCGCTGCCTGCGCCCAGCACCAGTGTAACATCCGAGCCCTGCGGCACCCCCAGCAGGGCTCTGCGCAGTGGCCCTGCATCGCGCCGTCCTCTCCGATCCCCCGCGGTGCCCACACAGGGCCACCCGCGGCCCTGCCGGCTGCCACGCTGGGCTCGCAGAGCTGGCAGGCCGTGGCAGGCCCCTTGCGAGGGCCAGGCCAGGCAGAAGGGAGAGGCGGTGCGGAGAGGTGCCGGGGGATGGCACGAGAGAAGAGCATAATCCTGACTCAGCCTGCCCGGGCGCAGGACGGCGAGACCAGCAGTGTCCAACTACTCGCAAGGGACAGCCCTCGAGGACACTGGCACCCCAAAAACCAATGCAAACCAAGTGGGGATTCCACCTGGAGCGGGGCAGTGCCTGCGCGGTGTCCGGCCGGCCCATTCCCTGGATCTGCATGTCCGAGCAGCAAACACCGCATCCTCCCGGCAGAAACCGCTGCTCCTGCCAGCGCCACGCAGCTGGAAGCAGCCTCCGTCCCAGAGATCCACATTTGAAGAAAGGAGCAGCCAAACTCCACCGATGGGTCAGCATTTAATTACAGCTAGAGCGTGGTTCAAATCTTTCCCCTTTTGCCATGTGTTCTGCTTCCCAAAACACAAAAACCAGCAACAATGCAGGATTTCTAACCCTCAAAAAAAATAATCACACTACAGCCCTACTATTATAATTAAACAGAAATTAATTACATTCTATAGACAGGGACAGGTTCTGAAGGCTTAGCTGGTTTCCTTTTTAATTATTGTGTAACGTTGTGAACACAGCAAAAATCTTCTTTTTAACATGCTAAATGCGCCGGGGGGGGGGGTTTGTTTGCTTTAACAGACTGCAGTGGATGCTACATTTGCATTTAATTAAAAAAATAAGTTATTAAAATAGCTTATTTCAGCTCAATATGTATTTGTTTAGCATGTGGATGGTTCCACATCAGAAATGAGATATGTTTTTCAATCAGTATTGAGCAATAGGCATCTGGGAAAGCAAATAAAAAGAACAGATCAATGTATTTTCAAAAGAAAGCTCGTTAATGCAAAAACATTCTGTCCTGTCACAACTAGGTTATTTTTGAATTTTCACCATTTCCAAAGGAATCAATCCCTATCCCAAAAGCTAAACTGTATGTCACCTTTTTGACAGGACCAAACCAACACACCCCCAGAACCCGGAATGCGTGCGAAAGCCTCACACCAGGTACGAACACCCCTCTGGCCAACAGTGACAGGGAGAAGCAGCGCCTGCGGGCCCACGGCAGCACCCCTTCCAGCTGCCTCTCCAGAGGCACGGCCGGCTGTGCGGATGCGGAGTGGGTCCCCCAAACCAGGCAGACCTTTGGGAGAAAGAAATTCCGCTTTCCAGCTCCTGAGCAGCTGTGTACAGGAATCGGGCAAAGACTCTGGCAGATGCAGAAAAAGAAGCGTGGGCATTCAGCTCACTTGAAATGCAAATGAGGAAACAGCCCCTCGGTTTACCGGCTTTCGGGGTTAGGCAGCAGCTAAGCAAAGGAGTTTTTTAAGCTGTTGTTTTACATTTAGGAGTGGCACTTTAATTGGGTTAAGTCCTGCTTTATGCACCAAAGCTCTTCACGGGATCTCACTCTGTGCCTCTGTGCTCCTATACTAAACAGAAGTTCTAGGGAACCGCTTCTTTGCAGCCACATACCTGATTCATCGCTCTTCGGAAGCCTACAATAAATCTGTCATGGAAGCCTACTAATTACTAGTAAATCACCAAAGCTGGAAGTGTCACAAGCATATCCAAAAAGAGTAAAAGTGAAGAGCTGAACGTCCGAAGAGCTCTAGGGTGAAATTCTGTCACTTTACAAATGAACCTGTAATCTATGTGAAAATAAATGATGTATAATGATTACTAAATTTGAAATCAAATCTTCAGATGGGGACAATTCAATAAGGTTAGGTGATTATAGGACTATGCAGCAGCATCAATTATGGAGCCAGGAACAGTCTCACATCCCTCAGAGGCTACAAAAACTCTGCATTGCTTTATTCACCAACATCAGAGGACATTCACTTTCACCAAATAGTCTGGGGGTTCTTGTTTGGAAGAAAAAAAAAGAAAGAAAAAACAGAAGGCATGAGCCCAAAAACGACTGGCAATGATCCTAACTTATCATCTGAACTACCATTTGCTCTGCCAATTGATGGGAAATGAAGTGTGATCAATTCTAGTGCATTGTACATCACTCCCATTGACTGACCCGCCAAATCCTTGACTGAATAATTAGTTAAGATATCAATATCTGCCATTTTGCACAATGCTCACAAGACAAAGCCCTAAAGTTTTCATAAAATGGACAATTACCATGTTATCTGTAACTTTATAGTTTCTTTCACATATATGACTAAGCCTTGATATTGCCAAAATATGGAATAAAAACATAATGGTACATAAGTAGTAAAATCCAGAAGCATGAAATCTAGAGGTCAGTGCAACCCCTGAAGTAATGCAAGATACATTTTTAATCTTACAGGTGGATAACAAGCCATATCAGAAAGGATTAAATCAGTGCTCCTCATTTATAATACTTCACTTTAAGCAGCAACCTGCCTATTTTCCATTCTCAGAGGAAACAGCGCTAACTCAGGTACTTGCTGATGACTGACAGCAATGCTGATGTTTTAATAGCAGCTACTGTTTAAGAGCACTATCACCATCCTGTGATTCTTAGGTAAGGATTTAATCTACTTTTGATGCAGCAGAGCTCTGCAGACCAGGCAATTGGCTGTCAGGGCACGGGCACAGGAAAAGGTGGGGGTTTCTCCACTCCCAACACCCAGTCCCACACCAGCTGTGTAACAAGCTGTTCCAAAGACATAAATTAGACTGGGTGAGGCACTGCCCGACCTTACACTTTACAGCCCCAAGTCTGAACCGCTAGCAAACAGGGATACTACATTCACTTTTCTATCTCAGACCCAAATAGCGTCAACTGCAAATACAATTCAAGTCATTCAGTGCAAAAATGACACACGACTCGAGACTGGGCCCTTCATAAGCACCTTGGCATGTCTATGTTTAGTTCACGTGCACGGATGTAGTTCCCAAGTATCCAGATGCCACAGCAACATCTGAAGACACCATTTCCTCCCAAACCATTCTGCTGTGACTTTGTGGATGTGCTCACCACCTTCCCCCTTAATTCTCGTGTCTAGTCCCCTCTTATCTGCCAATGAAGATCAAAATCAGAAAGGGAAATGTACAAACTGAAAATGTAAATACATCACCTGAAATGCAAGAAAGCGCTGGTGGCTTACATGGCAGAAAAGGAAAAACCATGTGAAAGAGAAAATATCCTACTGTACATCTCATGAGGTTCAACAAGGCCGGGGTAATCCTCGTAATCAATACAAGCCAGGGGATGATGTGACAGAGAGCAGCCCTGCCGAGAAGGACTCGGGGGTACTGGTGGGTGAAAAGCTGGAGATGAGCCAACAACACACGCTTGCAGCCCAGAAGGCCAATTGCATCCTGGGCTGTATCAAGAGGAGAGCGTGGCCAGCAGATCAAGAGAGGTGATTCTGCCCCTCTACTCTGCTCTGGTGAGACCCCACCTGCAGTGCTGTGTCCAGCTCCGGGGCTCTCAAAGCAAGAAGGACACGGACCTGTTGGAGCAGGCCCAGAGGAGGCCATGAAGATGCTGAGGGGGCTGGAGCACTTCCCCTGTGGGGACAGGCTGAGAGAGCTGGGGTTGTTCAGCCTGGAGAAGAGAGGGCTCCAAGGAGACCTTAGAGCAGCCTTCTAGTGCCTAAAGGGGGCTGCAGGGAAGGTGGGGAGGGACTATTTACAAGGGCACATAGCGATAGGATGAGGGGCAATGGTTTTAAACTAGAAACAGGTGGATTTAGATTGGATGTTAGGAAGAAGTTCTTTACCAGAAGGGTGGTGAAGCACTGGAACAGTTTGCCCAGAGAGGTGGTGGAGGCCCCATCCCTGGAGACATTCAAGATCAGGCTTGATGGGGCTCTGGGCAACCTGATCCAGCTAAAGATGTCCCTGCTCACTGCAGGGGGGGTTGGACTACATGACCTTTGGGGGTCCCTTCCAGCCCTGTGCATTCTATGATTCTATGATCATGAAGGACTAATTTCTTCCCACACCATGTTGCAAGAAATCCTAGCCTTTGCTAACACAAGAATAGGAAAGCTCTTTCCCAGAGCTAATAAAGACATGTCCTGCTTAGTGCTCACTTTCGTGTGCATAAATGGAAGACATTTCTGGTTTGCCAGGTAGTGGCACCTCAGATAATCCAAAGAAGACTGATACATCTTTCCTTCTGGGCTGACAGCAGGTTATAAGCATAATGCCACAGCTTGGAAGCCACAAAAGGCTTCCTTTGGACATTACACCAACTCTATCCTAGGTCTTTATTTTTCAACTGGCAGAAAATACCGTACCAGTGTGATCCCAGCGCTTGTTGGCTGGCTGGGTTTTTTGATCCCTGTGCTCACCAGCTATTTGTAATAGCTGGGACATGCTGCAGTGTACTCCTATGGCTGCTGCTGTAGAGCAGTAGTTTGCATAACACTTTGAAGTGAATGTTTCTTGAGAGGAAATCTGCACTACAGAGGCAGCACTTGTATCACAGACAAACTATATATTCAAGTTTAATACGTATCTTTTAATGTCAAGCCAGCGTTCTTGTGCAACTCTCTATCAACAGGATTTTCAAACTAGGGCAGTGACACAAGTTGGACTGATCGCTACCCTGAACTCCCTCAACAGTAGTTGCCTATGAAGCCCAGCCTACGCAAGCTCTGTGCAGTGCGCGAACGCCTGCTATGGACATGCAAATTACACGTATATATTCAGTATTTGCAGATGAATACAGTCTGGAGCAAGCTGGTTCTGTGCATTTTGCCCGTTGAAACAGCTTTCCTCGTATGTTCTTAATGATGCCTTTCAACCCTATTTGAAGACCAGTAATCCAATATTTCCTCACAGTATTTTACAATGTGTTTGTCCCTCCTGAGTAAAAGACTGGAATGACCAACTGAAGCCCACAGACAGACAAAACGTTAACAGGCTATCGTCATCAGAAATAACTGTGTACTTCCTGTGCTACCCATGGCAATTTGGGTCAGAGTAGTTGGTTGGCCCCTCTCTTCTTTTCGAGAACAAAAAACCTCATCTGTGGTTTTCTACAGGGCTTTGCTCTGGTAAGTATTAATTAAGCACTGTGAGTACCAAAGTAGAAAAATGCCTCCTTTCTCCCTGCCAGCAAGACTAGTAGCAGGGGTATATAAAATGTAAAATAAAATATTCTACACCTTCCAGATTAGCCCAAAGCACAAACAAGTACTAGCATTCTCTTTGTTCTTCTCACCCAGAGCAAATGCTACATCAAGTCTGAGAAAGACAGATGCATCTTGAGCAAACTGGCTCCAGGAATCAATCAACTTATCTCATCCAAGAAGAGGTAGGATGTCTAGACTTTCCATCTGTGGAAATGGTTACCAGGCACTCAGTGATAATGACAACATCATGGGCTGACAAGACTTTATTTTCCTCTGAGATTGGAAAATTCTGATTCTGCGTGGCAATAAATGCAAACTATTTACAGTATAAAGATTTGGTAGATATCATGCAGTCTACTGCACACGGGTGTACATAATTCTTATATACCACAACTGTGTACTATATATGCACTGGTAAAATTAATAGAAGTGCAGGCAGAATTTTTTTATCTTGAATAATTTTCCACTTATTAACCATTCACCTTAATACCATGCCTTTTCTTATCTGGCTATTTTATTAAGAATTGGTAGGGTATTTAATTCAGCTAAAGCTTACTGAATGAAGAAAAACTTGTTTAGCAGGTCATGTAAAAAGTAGATAAAGAATCCTCAGTACTGCATCAGATGCCAACACTCTCCAAAATAACATTTACTAAATGGATTTTCACAAGCAGCAATTTCTGTTTATACTGAAGCTCTATTTACATGCCACATATGCCATATAAATGCAGCCTTGTAGTATCTGAAAGAATAAACATTCTCTGTGAAAGTTAGCCATACAGCATCACAGGAGGTTCCCCTTTATTCAGCATCAGTTAAATTTTGCTGTCTTCTAAGGAGATTAAATTTCCCCTTCACAACTCTGTTTCCAACTGTCTAAACACTTCAGCAAGCGTTCAGCAGGAGGCTGGCATCACCAAACTCTCTCTCAAATCCAGGCTGCTTCCTTTGCACCAAGCCTCTCCACTCACTATTTTTTCAGTGTTTTTTCCTTCCTTTCATGGTTGCTTGCTCCCCAGTATATCTTTATTTTCTAGGCTAAAATCTCTATGCCACATATTTGCCATTGCAGTGGTACAACATACGGTAAATTAGGAACACATTTGAAATGGCCCTGAAATCCATTTTGAAGGATGAAGGGAGTGCATCAAAAATCAAGGATGTGAATGTGAATTTTAGGATGTTACAGAAAGCAGCTGGGCATGCTACAGATTTCAGTCTTTTTTCTATTTCTTTTGCTTTTGCTATCAGCATAGGGTTACCAAAGACTTTGCAGGGACAAACTGCAACCCATGGACAGTTTATAGAATGTGCTTTCTGTATGTATTCGTCACTTGTTAAACACGTATAGTTATTACTTTAATAAAGCATATTATTATATTTACAATATAATAATATATTTACTTCAATATATTTACAAATTCAGGGTGTCCATTCTGGTTTTTTTCCTCTTGGGAATACAGTGATGGTTGCTTATGACTTAAACCTGCCCATTAACAGCATTTCTGGACATTAGCAGACAACCTTCCTTCTAGCGACCACATAAGGCTTTTCTTGACTCAGGCATCACCAACTGAGAAGGATGAATTACTACATAGAGTGGTCTTAGACTGATGATCCATTTACACTTCTTACCATATTGCCACTTGTTACAGTTTTATTATACATTTCATAATATTGCATTTTTTTCTTACATCTCCAGCTCCTGGAGTGGCGGGATTAGAAGAGAACAAGTTTCTCAGAGTGGCTGAGAAACTGAAAAGTGTAGCATTAAGTACACAAAGAAACTTCAAAGGCAAAGGAAAAAATAAACTCCAAATATAGTATTAGTCTTTACGATTTTTAAACCCATGTATTAGTTGGACACAATTTCTGATTGTTTGACTCTGATTGTCCAGAGCTATGATACCTAGGAAACGGTCACAGGTACTCGCTTCAGACGTCCGTAGTTATCACAACTGAGATACTGCTGCTTAATCTGTACCTACTCTCTATCCAGAAGTTTCCAGTAGTCCTAACTGGGAAGTGTGACATCACATTCTGCTCTTTAACCCCGAGAGTGCCAGGATTCCCACCAGGGGTTGGGAGAACAGTGCTTCAGGTGCTCTGCCTCCAACTACGCCCAGCATTTCCTCTGCCTCAGTTTAACACGTCCTCCTCCCCAAAATCAGTTCTGCAGCAAACCCTGAGAATGCCCTGTACACACAAAGCTCCTGCAGGGTAACATGCCTTTAGCATCACAGCAACTCCTCTCTGCTTGGCCACCCCGCTGCTGGCTCCATCACTGTACACGAGGACACGCCACACACGTTTCAGAGTGGCTATCCCTACTCTCTACCTCTCAAAACAGATGCCCTGGAGCCTCTATTTGCTTTACGCTTCACACTTCAGCAAAATATTCTAGTGTGCTGCTTCCCCTCCACTTCTCCTTCTGAAGTACAGGCCACTGAGGAGTCACCTGCCATACGCCCTGGTAAAAACAGTGAGGTCATTTGCACCACTCTTGTCCTCTCTGCTCTTTCCTTCCTTTCGAGAAAAACCCAGCAATTCTTCAACTCATTCTTGCAGGCAAAATTTCTGCTCACCCTGGGAGAGCGAATTTGTTGTGTTTCAGTCTCTGTCCAGCTCTCGGCACTCACATACAACTTGAAGTGACAATATGAATGAAAGGAAATCTTTTTAAAAAACATTTGAGTGAGATTGTAACTGTCTCATTGAAATGCTCAGCAAAATCCTTCATGCCAAATGAGAGAGATGTTACAAGCTGCCTTAAAAATTGATCCCGAATGAATGAGCCACCTTCTTAGTAAGTCAGGCTTGGCATGAATGATTTGCATCACAAAGCCACCACCGCCTTCTGGCATCCTGAAGGCAGGTCAGTGAAAAAGCCAAGGACTGAAGGGATACAGATGCAGATGGGAATCCCTTTAGCTGCAGAGCTAGCCTGAACTTTAGCTACTGCTCCCTACCACTTGCCTACGCACAGCGGAAAGCTTATGGTCTGTCTCAGAGGACGCTTTCCACTTGCGTTAATACGGTGAGGACAGTACAGGCCTGAGTCCTGACGCTGGCTGGCTCTAGGCTGGCAAGCCACCTAACGTGCAACACAGGGGCACATCAATCGTACATGCTATCATTTCCAAGTGTTACTGAGCCGTTCAACTAGGACGAGATGCTCTAGTTCTCCAGCACAAATCCAAAATTTCCTACAGTGAACTACAACCACCAAGAGTTGCTGGAGCAAAGACATGCCATGAGAGGGCACCATGGCTTTCATCCATGTAACTTCATTTTGGCATAAAAGAAAGAGTACCTTCTAAAAAGCCCTTCCTTGGTTAGTAGTAAATATGTAACACTGTAATTTATCACCAACAAACCCATTATTACACTGAAACTAACTCCATTTAAAGCTTTCAGCCCCTGAAGGGTTTCAAGCAATTCCCAGTAAATTTCCCTGTCTAGATATGTCAGTAAGTTCAGTCTCTTAAGCAGTAAGAATAACCCACCATGAGAATTATACTGCATTTCCCAAACGTATGCAAATAAATTTGACCAGCAAAAAAATATGTTTAAAAACAAAAAGACAAACACTATTTGTATTTATCAGTATTAATTTTGCCTCATTTCCTTTGTTTTGTACCAAACTGCAAAAGTGTGATTCCCCCACAGCCAATAATCCTGCTAAGCTTCACCTTTTACCCCAGTCTCTTCATGAAATTCGTTCCAGCTGCTGAGTGTGACAGGTATGCAGCAATATACACTTGGTGATGAGCATTTGTGACAGCATTTAAGCTGACCCAGTTTTCAAGTTAGTTAATCTTAGTGAAAAAAAATGCGTATCAATGAATAGGATAGGAATGCTATTATTACATTATTGTCTCTACTCCCAAAGAGAAAGGGAGACACTTTACCTCTGTATTCAGCCCCTCTCGTTCTTAGATCACTTTTATTCTAGAGGTACGTTATTGTTCTAGCAAAACAACTATACTATGCCAAAAACCCAGTCCTAGCAGAGACAGAGCTATACGGTAAACTGCTTTGTACAAGGCAAGTTACATCACCCCCTCACAATCAAGTAAAATTCTACCAGATTTATGGGTACAAATGCTTCTACAGTAGTCTCTTCCAAAACAACTGTGGCAGTCCACGATCACACCTTCTCTCCTCTCTGAACACCTACAGCGCTCCTTAGCACAGGTCTGGAATCCAATTTCCTCCCTTCCCCATCATCAGTAGCACAGACAAAGTTATTCCCATTTTACCCACATCCTAAAGAAGCCAGCAACCTCCACTGCCATTTCGATATGGCATTCCTCTCAAAAGCTCTAGAAATCCCTGTTTCTTTAGCCTTTCTTTTTGGCAAACAGACAATTGCACCTGGCCCTCCTACTGATCAGCTACAAAATGAGATTGACCAGTAAGTCTTTAAAAGCTTCCTTTGTTCACTTTTTTGCTTAGCGGTCACACGGGCACAACCTTGCTTGCTTATTATTAAATAGCAACTTCATCTTACTATTTGCAGTCCTGCTTCTTAAGTGCTTTTTACAAGCAAGAATAACGTTAGTTTATTACTCTTGAGCTGAGTATTCTCTGGTCAAAACCAGAAAAGCAAATATAAAATCCTTCCCCCCCTCTTCCACACCAGATCTGTTTAATAAAAAGGCCATTTTGGTTTTCTCCCATGTATCTCTTAGCACCCGAGTTCTGAACATCAAGCTAGGTTATTTTGCAGAGAGTAATTAGGATTCTGCACTCTCTGCCAGTTGGCAACTTGGTTGATGATGAGGAGTAAGGCAGAAAAGGAATTCAAAGTCCAATACCCCTTTCCATCACTTAATGCAGAAATCAACCAAAGTGAATAATGAGAAGAAATGGTGAACAAAGACTGTACAACATGCTTGCCTGAAGGCTAAAGAAGATGCTCCGAGGACTTCCATCGGTTCTGTGTAAAATGGTCATCGGGCAACATGCAGAAAGAGGAGCAGCGGTTGAGCCAAGCTCTCCCCAGCATTCAGCTAGCCCTCCTTCTTGCTCAGTTCTTTGTGCCTAGAGGCAGAGCTCCAACAAGAAGTACAAAGTACTCTGACCTCCACATTAGCTTGTAGTTCAGAGACTAGGGTTGTATCCTTAGAGAAAGAATTGTAAATCACCTCCAACCAAGGAAGACATGAAGGTTTTGCCTTCTGTGTTCTAGGCAGGCATTCTAACCACCACGCTACTCCCCAGGGCAAAGCAGAAGACCTTCTTGTTTAATTGAGGACTAGCTCTTTTTTTGCAAAGGTGACCTTGATCTCTGATTTTTGTGAAAAGGGCAGAGGAACTTACTTCAGGATCAGCATTTAGGACAGCATGAAGGAAGGTGTTTCTTCAGAGTCATGAATAAGCATGAAGATAGGCTTTTTAAGACATAACCCCTCACTCACTTCTATCACCCCTTGGTTTGCTGTTTGGTGGGGGTTGTTCCAAATAATTGCGTACTGTCTTAAACATACATTAATGGATATGTATTTACTAAATACTGCATAAACCAAGGAGACTGGCATTTTATGTGGGTACACAGTTATACCTCCAAGGCTGAAACAGTATCTGTTGAAATACTTAGGATCTTCAAATGTATTATAGTGGTTTACATTTGATTCAGACGTTTCTGAATGTAACACAAACTCTTCAAGAAAGAAGAGACATTCTTTCTTGCAATATAAGTCCAGTGCAAAGCATGGCATGTTTACATAACATGTTTTTGTGGGTTTTTCCACGCATTTTTATGTTCGTCACTAATTTTGTAACTTCAAGTAAATCCCAATGTGTATCTCCTGGGAGAACATGAAACACTGAATTCCCTTCATATTTACAGGGAAACACAAGACACTGCACTGTTTCTTGAACATAGATTTGAATGTGTTCTTGACAGAGAAGTGCTCACCTTATTGATTTCAACAATATCTGAGAGGCATCAAAACTGCAGCAATAGTTTAGCTGCTAACATGAATCACAAACTCTTTTTCAGCACATTTGAACTGGGATCTTACTGCCCTGAACACTGATACCTAAATACAGTTACCTGACATAATGGAATTTCAGAGCAAAATCACATCAGTGCATTGACTTAACACCAGGTTCTATATGACAGTCTCATATTCTTGGCTGAGTACTTAGAAAGTGCAGCCGAAACAGCCCTGCACAGGGAAAAAAAATATCTAACCTGTAGAAAATAAGATGAGTAACTTTATTGGACAGATGCACTCTGAGATTTTAATTCTGCTTCAATTCCTGTTTAGCAGAAGTTCATTAAATTCCTACATCATGAGACTGACCTAGAAAAGTAAATAAGTACTCTGTTATTCCCTTTAGAGCCCTGAGTTACTAATAAGGAATTATAAATCTCCAGTCACTTTGTCAAGCAGCCAAACACATCCCAAGTGAAACACAACTGCAAAGTTCATAAAAGTAAGACCAACTGAAATGCAAGACTAAAAATGTGATTTTGTTTTATAGACCACAACTTAACACCGCACTGTTTCCGCTTTTGTGAACTACAAATACGGACAAGTAGGAACGCAGAGAATCCAGCTACCTTCACCCAGCTAAGTCAGCTCTTTCACTGGCCCTTGTTTGTCTCCTCCTTGAAAACACCAAGGTACTGCACTTACATAGCACTACTCGTCATAGATGTTTAAGCTTTTTATGAAGACAGGTAGGTAGTTTAGATGGGGAGAGGCTGGGGAGCAAATAATCATAAACATTCACACGTGCCTCAGCCAAAGTCACCACGCAAGCCAGCGACGGTTTCGGTAATGTGACCATAGCACCCTCACTCAACTTCCAGCTCTAAGAAGTGTTTCTAGGTTAATTACTAGAAATTTATGAATAATCGCATTGAAGATGTTTTCTGAAACAAAGCCACACAGTCCTATGCACAGGGTGAAGTCTGGGCTCTGCTCGAACACCTGACTCTCTGATAAAAGTCCTCTTGGCTTCAGCGGGTCTAAGACTTCCCATTCCTTTCTAAATGTTTCTTGAAAATCTGCTTTGCATTTGTTGATTCATTTGTTGGGTGACCTCAGTTATACTATCCAGCTATGTTAAATATAGTAGCTTGAATTGTCTCATTACCTACAGCAATTAAGCCTATAATTAGATCCCCTTCAATGTCTTCTTGACTTGCAAATGCATCCCTCTAACCTTCCCTGATGCTGTTTTACCATTTGACCCTGGAATATCTCTGGTTGCTTTCCCAGTGCAATAGCTCCAAAGTCCTCTTTGAAGGAATCTGGCCAGAAAGCTGAGCGCTAGTTTTGATAGTATAGTGAGAGTCATTCCTAATCAAGTTTCCTCTGCTTGACTACAGGAGACCAAAGGCTCATTTACAAATCATCCTACTGCAGTTCATGCCACTGCTTCTGCAGCTGTCCATCAGAGCACAGCTTTGCCTGTAGAGCGTTACGAACGCTGCTGAAACTTCAAAATACACAACTGTACATGCAAACATTGGTTTTGGGAGGATTTGGCTATATTAATAAGACTAGTGAGCTCAGCCCTCCACCTTGTGATGCTCACTGAGTTTGCCATGAGGAAACCCTCCTGAGGAGGCCATAAAAGCCCTGAAGTCCTGCCGGCTCCCAATAGTGAAGGTGCCATGTCTTACCCACAAGAGTCATGCTCCAGCCGTGACTAAACCTTCCCAAGTCAGGTACTGTGTGCACTTGGCTGCTGCCTTCTGAGGGCAGAATGGTCTGTACTATGTATAGTCTGCACAGACTCTCTAAAGCAGTCTGGGACTCTGCGGTATGAAAATAATTTGTTATAACATGGCTTCACAATCTGAATTATACCTGATGTATTTGTCATGATGATTTTTAATTCTCTGTCCACCTCTACAGCGGAGATGGCACCATTTATTACATAGCTGGAGTACTGTACCTGTATAAAAATGTGAATGAAATCGTGAAATTAAGATTGCCTCCAACAAAATGTTGCTTAGTCTCATTAGCAATACAAAAGTGCAGTAATTGAAATGCATGCAAGAAGCTGTTTATTTAACTGGCCAAGAAACCTGACAGTTACTAAAGGCAACCTTAATCTACACAAAAAGTGGGTTAATTAAAGATATGCAAATAATTTGTTTTCTTGTGTTTCAAGCTAGGAAGTACCTAGTGTCCCATTTAAACAGGTGATGAGAAGACAATGGATCCTCTGGAAGATCACAATGAGATGTGAAATACACTGTACGAAAGGTCTTAAAAAATCATGTGCTAAAATGCAATGTACTAGGAAAGCGGAAATTAAAATCTTGTACACTTGGCCCAATTTGCATGTATTTTAGCATCCCACTGGGAAAATAAACATGTTTTGTAACTACTGACACCTTCATCAAATTCAGAGACCAAGCCACCGAGGGGGTTTTCCAGCCACACACAGTGTTTCAACGACAGCATGTCACAGTCTTTCCAGCTCTGACAGAAAAAGACAGACATGGCTTGGGGCTGTGGGAGAGACAGCGTTTTACTGTTATATGGTCAAAACCGGCTAAAAATCCACTGATCATTCTGTAAACCGAGGAGTAATGCTGGCAACTGGACAGTCTGTGTCTCCACTTCAGGCAATTTAATATCTCCTATCTTTATTTTCCTTTTCTCTCTATTCCATAAAATGCCAATAAATCCCCCTTTTCTTTAATCTAAGCTTAATTGGGTTTTTGGCTGTTATCTGCGGAAATTACTTTTTCGCATTCCTGAGGGAAACAGAACACTGTCCTCAGGAGAGCTGAACACAACAGTCAGCCACTGGTCAAGGGCAGAGGAAAAACTGTTATCTCCTTCCAAGGGATTGCCTCAGAGGGGTCAGTGGTATCATTAGGAACAGAGAAAGGGCTAAATGACTTGAGGATACAATGCACCATGAGGGACTTTGATACACGTAATAGACTACTGGTAGTGAGGCAGGATTATACACATACATGCTAGGAATCAGATAGCTATCTTCAAAAACATTTCAAAAGCAATGTGTTCACTGAAACAGAGTGCACATGCAGAACTCATATCATTTTAATTGTAAAAGTATAATTAAAGTGGTACAATTGTCTTAATGTGGATGCAGACTTAGAGGTATAAAGGTGTTTGTTCTGTGATAAGCTTGTCTTGGAAAACAAGAATAAAAGGCATTTCTAGGATAAGGCATCTTGACACTATACATCTATGCCCATGGCAGAACAACTATTTCCATTAGGGATGTGAACATAATAGAATAAAAACTGCATGTAGACCTGTCCCAACAAAAGAAGGCACATTTTAACGAAATGGGGAAAATGGGGTTCTTGATAAAAAAAGCTTACAAAAGCAGTTATCTTTTGTTTGTACATCAAAGGCACACCATTATCAACACAAAGGAAACTGCTTCTCATTGATGCCCTCCTCAGGGTTTGCACATACAGACTCCCCACTAATAGTTCTCTGCATTGTGTAATTATAGAAGATGGAAATAGACCCACAGTTATGAGGTGCTTTCAATGGAGTCATCACTTTGCACGTCTGAGCCTAGCATTTTTATTATTTTCGCTGCTTTGTATCACTGTGCTGCTTGGAATATTTATTCAGAGCATTGTGTTCCACATATTTCCATTTTCAGAATACAATTTAATGTATAGACAGAGCAGTAAACTGTCTGCTTCCTGACAGGGCTGATAAGAACCAAAACGTTTACAACACAGAACTGTCTGAGAAGCAAAGCAACAGACCTCTGCAGGACAGGTGCTCAGATGGGAATATCTACTAGTAAATCTGAAAGGTCTCACAGTGACAGAACCATCCTACCTGCCATCCAGAAACGTTCCTCTGAAATAGCAAAGTAACTCATGAGTACAACCAGAACTACTTTTAATGTAAAAATGCTACATCTTCCCCTACTGTGGGCAGATAGCTTCTGGACACCAACATACTTGAAACACTTTGCTGTGACACCAACATACACGTAGGTTTTTTTCCCCTCGGAGCTGAAACAGTATGCTTCCCAGCAGCCTGTGATGTGCTAGGACGAACATACATACCATCTTGCTCTGCTTGGATTTCTTCAACAGCTCTACAGAGCTGGAGACTTTATGTTAACCTTTGTGTTGCCCCTAGCATTGAGCACTGTTCTCTCCAGCTGCATTCTTGGGCAATGCCTCCTGCAAACCTAACTTGCACCCACTACCCATCTACTAAACCACTGTCCAGCATCAAGTTGCCCTCCTGGGGTAGTTGTACAAGTAATTCACAAAACGATCACAATATCCATCATTCTGCTATGGCTACTTTGTGAGAGGGCTTGGGAGGAAATAAATAGCCCTGAAACAAACTCTGCTTTATGAATTATTCTGATGCAAATTCATACTCTAAAGCATTCATCTTGTGCTAAAAGAAAGGAATATAAACAACTGAGAATATATTTTTATATTTGGATTTACAGGGGCCACTATGAAAAACTAACTGTAACAAACCTCCAAATACTAATTTAAAGAGCTAGGTGAGAATCACAGCAGTGGTGAACAGGTAATCAATACATTCACCTAAGACTGAGTCACAGTCGAAAGACGTTAACTGCCATTATTCCTATTTAATGTTGGGGATTTTAAAATATCTTGGCCTAGATCTTTAAAACACATAGACACTTAAATCTGTTCAAAATGAAAGAATTTTCATCAAACTACCTTTGAAGCACTGGCCCTCTGAATTTCTCAGGGTATTATCATCAGAGTTAATGTATTCACATAGGAAAGAAATTGGCTTAGTCACAAAATCCATCAGCTGAGGTTTGCAGCACCCTCATCACTGAAGAAAATGATCTCATATTAAAATTTTGAACATTTTCAAACACTAATATTGTGCTGTGCAGCCTGATCCCTTCCTACCATGATGGCTAATATGCTGATATCGCTGTCAGATCGGGCTTCTAAATCCAGGAAATACTGAATTATACTAAAACTACTGGGCGTCGATCCCACTACGCTACGGTGGCACCTGTGTGCCAGTGAGGTCCTGCAGCTCCCAGGGGTGCAGGAGCAGTGGGGGCTCCCGAGGGAGCCGCACCATCCCAGCCAGGGAGCATGAGAGCTGGGGCAGCCCCAGCCCTGAGCACCAGGCACCTCCACTGGGGATGGGGATGTGCTGAGGCCAGGCCCAGGATGCCAGCCCGTGGTCTGGGCCCAGCCAGCACGCTGCGCTGCGGCAGGGCTGGAGCCTGGCACTCGGCGTTGGTGTCGGTGTCGCCGGGGCAGGGACTGATGGCCTCAGGCTGGGATGAGTTCACATCCTCCAAAGCAGAAGCAGAGCTGCTATACAACTCATCCAAAAAGAATCTGTAGTTTTTCAGGAGAACACAGATGAAGAAGACAGCTGTGCTAGGAAAGGGTCCTGTCACAAAGGAAAGGCTGGGCAGGAAGGTCCCAGCACCCCTCTGTGCTTCAGATCCAGTCCACAGCAACGTCCATTTCAGATCTAGTGATCTGAAATGAGGCATCAGAGAAAGGACAGATAAGCCAAGCAGTATTTATAGTATTTATAATATTTATGGGTACCAGGCAGAACATTTAGATGGCATCGCCCATCACTCCTGGGTGCAATGATTCCATAAGAGCATGGCCACACCAAGCCACACTGACCAAGCAACATCATTTACCATTTTACTAGTCTAAGGCACCTCGGGATAAGACACCAGGCTATGATCTTTCTCCCTTATGTATCATTCCGATGAGCTTTACAAAATGCCTAATTATAAACCTGGTGTCATGATTTTATAGTAAGAGATGAGACCTTTCCATTGAAGAGCCCTAAATGTGAGATACCAAGTTCAACACGAGAAATAGTCATCTAGTATCAATTCAGGGCAGCTTGTGTTCATCCAACCATCATACAGTTAATTGCAAACAGCAATTAACTTTACTTCTTTTTTACTTTTACTTCTTTTACTTCTAAAAAAACTTCTTACACTTCCGCCCCCCCTTCTTTTTACTTCTAAAAACAACCTGTGACCAGTTTTTCAAAAAAGTCACTATGAAATTCACTCTGGAGATCTGGAGAACCTTTTTTTTTTTCACCTCTTCCTAAAGCAGCTTTAAATTAATGTGTTCAATAAAGCAAGCAACACTCCAGGTCTAATAGCCAGAATCAGTCTTGACCCTCATTTCATCTTAGCTGGAGATAATTACTAATGTAGAGTGCCAAAGACATTCCTGAATTTCACAGAATTGTGATTAGGCAGGTTTTCGTTCAAGTCGCTCATAGCTGTATGTATCAGTTTACTTTGTATTATTCTTGCTTGCTTGCAGACAAAGGTCACAAACCTTGACTGTACTTTTCAAGTAAATCCACAGACTCCAGGACCAATCCCATAATCTGATACATGCGAGTGATCACACCAATTGGTTTGTACAAATCCTTCTCAAATAGAAAAGTGCATATTTGTTTCCCTGAAGCATGTTAAGTGCATTTATTATAGGCGTAACGCATGGAACATTATATTCCGAATAGGGTATCATACGTGTCATACATCAGCTATGCAGCAAGTAGTTGCTGCTTTTTGTGGAGGTGTGTCACATGAGCTGTCGACAGAGTTTGTCAGGCAGTACCTTGAAATTCAGTTATATCTCAGTGGATGACTGGTTAATTTTACAAAGTCTAGACGGAGAGTCTGAAAGTTAACACGCATAAATTTGAATCAATCATTCCTGTGCATTTAGCAGTCACTGCACTACTGGTATCTACGGAAAAATGACCAGAGCTGTCTGGAATACCAATAAGAAACCCCACAATAGGTGGTTACCTGTCAACAAATACTGAAGTATCTACCTAATCACAATTCTACTATGTTCGAAAGGCTGTATGATCTCTCTAAAACGAGGTGATCATGCCCCTAGCAGCTATTAGGATGAAGTAATGGTCAGTCACGGTGGAAAATCTCGATGATTCAGCCTCAGCATATACAGTGCAGTGTTATGTGTCACATGAGCAAAGACTGGCTAGATTTTCACTAATCGCTTCTGAGAGTGCCAAAGGTTCACTGATTGTTTCATCAACTCAGGTTTATTCCAAGTATAGCTCATCAGATTACAAGTCTGACAGATGCTGAAGTACCTTACAGTGTTACAACAGCTGATGAGCGCAGCGTCACAACAGCAAACTGAAATGGGGCAGAATCTTTCTTTGAAAATATATTCTATTATATATTAAGCTCTCTCCTTCAGAATATACTTTAAAAATTAACTGTGTCATACCAAAATTCTTTAATATTATTCATATGCCACTACTGAACTGCACATTCCAAAATACCCTACTTTCACTGTTTGGCCGCAGCGATGCTTCTACACACGCTGGAGTAATGTAAAAAATGCGGCCTTTTGTATTCTTAACAGATCAGAACCAACCCAAGGACACAAGATGCTTGATCTGAGAAAGCAACAGGCACGCACACATTAATTGTACAATGTACCTGATATATGAGGTAATCCCCACGGTGGATGTTTCACATGCATCAGATATGTTGCTTTGATATCAGTGCTCTAAAGAAAGATTTCAACCTTGCTCTGCAGCCCAGTAAGTAGGTAATACTCTTAATCTCATCTAGTTTATTTTTAAACGCTGTAAAACATTTTGTTCTGTTTTATCTACCATACACATTCAGCCTAACCAGGAGTGACACAGAGAAGCATATATCCTCACACTTGTGTTGAGAGCCTCATTTCTACTAACAGACAGATCACTTCGGATCACAGGTGTTTAGAGCCTTCAAAACATTTTGCAGTACTGCAGGAGCCTTCCACTGCAGCGGCACAGGAATCTGTAGGTAATTCGGTTACTTACTTTATCCTGTGATGCTTCAACTTTCCTCTTGACTTTTTTCTGGTGTTTGATACAGTTACATTATTTATTTAAATTACCATATAACTGTACCAATACGAGATAAACAGTACCTGTAACACTTCTAGCACTTACAAAAACGTCTCATAGTTCAGATGCAGGTGTACTGAAACAGCCACCTGACTTACTTCATGCTTGCAACTTCATGCCTTACCTACTGTCTTTCATCTTAGTACTCAAATTCTTTAGGTCTGGGAATCCATCTATCTGTTACATGTTTGCAGAGTTCCTGGCACACTTAGACTTGGTTCCCTGCCTGTGCCTTAAAATACGCACATGGCAACAGAAAACATTCTCTGCTGCAATTCCCTGGAGTCACTCCTCACCAACAATGCCTCAGTGCTCATTTCTTTCTAGTTCTCAGGCCAAAGCAACGCACATTTGTATGTTCCACTCACAGCAAACTACCACCTCTAAAAAAGGGCAGTTCAGCACAGCTTGACCCACACAGCCAAATGTAGTAAGTAGAATTTAACTATCCTTAAAAACTCCCCGCTCTACAACCTATTCGTGGAGTGTATGCTGATTTACACAGAGTAACAACTGATCTCTGCGGTAGACAAACAGACATTTATTCTGATCTTTTTAAACAGACTCTGACCGTAAATGAACAAAAATCCATGCATTTAGGTACCGTTAAGGTACAACAATAAACTGAAAGTGGGGGAGAAGAAGCCCTTTTTATGCCAAGGGCTGCAGTTCTGGATACAAAAGCACTAACGCCACTTTTATGGATTACATCCTGTTGATAGTGGGTAACCAAAAGCCACCCACATGCAGACTTCAGTAGCCCCATGTTCCCAAAGACACCGGACTGGAGCTTTCACCAGCGTGGTAGTTAGGCACATGCTGAAATGTTTAATTATTCTCACTGAAGAAACAGACGAACTCACCTACTGAAGCACCTCACTGAAATAGAGCTGTAATTATGGTCTACTCTTCCCGCCAGTATCTTTCAGTATCACTGAATAAAGAGTCTCCAAAGCCCATGGCCATTTCTCGAGCAGGACTGAGAACAGCGCCCGAAAGGAGGGGGCCTCAGCAGCAGAGTCACGGTAGGTTCCCAGCATCACGTGGGCTAGTGCTCGCCCGCTGCTCCATCCCATGCATGCGGCACCCCTACGTGCTCAGGGAGCCGACGCATGATGCTTCTAACATACAGATGCTTCTAACATACAGCAGTGTGTGTTATTTGACTGAACATTATGCCTCCCCAAGGGCCTGTGAAGCAATAGAAAGCCGAAGTGATATAGGCATTAAATAGGCATAAAAAACGATTCTGAAGTCCCCTTTCCTAAAATCTTTTATATTGAACCAAAAAATGGAATAAAACCTTCATCCTAGTAAATAATTCGTGATAAACACAATCTTTGGAATTTGAACACACAGTTAAATGCCTCATCATTAAACAAAAGTTCGGAAAGTATGGTACAATTGAAGATAGCACATCTGTTAGAGAGAAATGTGACTTGCTCTAACTACCCCCTGAACCCCTGACACACTGTAACACGCAGCGCTGCTGCTGGAACTTGGAACTTCAGTGACTGTGTTCTATGTTTGTTCCCAGCAGAATGTAACCGACCATCAAGGAAGTTTTGGGTTTTCAGGGGTTTGTTTTCTCTTAAGAACCTGAAGTTGCACAGTGAAGGCACTACCCGAGGGGGAAGGAGACCTGCTTGGACGGAGCTAGATAGGACCTGGTCTGACAACTTACAGATGCAAGGAAGTATTTCACTTCTACAAATGGTCAAACTTACAACCTTGTAACAGCAGTGTGAAAGGCAATAAATGATTTGTCAGGATAAATGCAAGTTCTTAATGGCACACTTTTACCTCTCAAACTAACAGCCCATCACAGCCATCACTAACTGATTCCTTTAGACAAAAAGCAAAATACTAATGATGGTCACCATTTGAACACAGCTTCTCTTCACAGAGAGAAAATCTTTGAAAACACTTCTGTTTTGAAAATTTTTAATTTTAGTTTTCAAAAAAAGTTGTAAGCTTCCTGAAAAGTGTTTTTCCCTCAGTATTAGGTTTACTTGCTTTTCCTAAAATGCGATTTTTCAGTTTTAAATGCAACAGTTTTTTAAAAATACCGTTTTCTAGATATCAAAATATGTTGCTATAAAATATGAAAATCTGGTTTTGAAATATCTAAAATGAAAGAAACACACACCTTAATATAATTTTTAAAAACGCTTTCATTTTCTGGTAGGTCCTCCCTAAGAAAGAAGACAGATATGAAACTATGTTTTCTTTAAGGCAGGTCCCTTTATAAACAGTATAGTATGGGAGAACAGCAAAAGAAACTCACCCTCTCCTTACTGTTATAATATAGCTCACCGGTAAACACATAACGTATATGAACTATATGCAACCCTTTCAGATCCATTCCCTTCACTTAAAAACCACTGAAGAAACACTCTTACCATGTAAATTATTTGATATTAAATCAGTAATTAAAATAAATTTAATTTCATTTGGGATTCCTTTTTATCTTAGAGTGAAATAAGTAAATAGATCCTATTTGTTTTCATGTTTATGCTTTCTTTGATCTTCAAAAGACAGGGAAATATACTGCATATTAAAGTACTTTTGTGTACTCAATATCATCAATTCCTCCACAAAACACTGTCACCAAGCCACAGCCTCATTTTAGGACAGCATATAGCAACGCTCAGAAGGATCACCTCTCTCCCATAGGTTATTTATGAATGCCCATTAAAAAATGCCAAGGTGCAGGCTATTAATTTATCCAATAAATAGCTAAAATAACATTTGTTATATCCTGCAATATTCCCGACACTCAACATCATTAGGTTTTTAGAAGGCAAGTTTTGTTCCCCATGCAATCACCTACACAGGAAAAACGAATGTTCACAGCTGTTAGAACATATCTATACCTGTACTCAAACAAACAAGCTATCAATAAAAACACCTGATACATAATTCCAAATAATATTTACAGCTGCAAATAACGGACCGTATCAGGTAGCTTTTATTTGGTTACTAACATAAAGACCTGGGTGCCTAGCATAAAATTTAACTTCACTTTTATTACGGCCTAGTTTGGGGAGGTAATTAACCATAAATTTGTTCAATGCTTAAATTCAAACCACCTTTTTTTAGGATTAAGGCTTTCTATGACAAAAGTAACACACCTGAAGAAACATAATTTAAATATAGACCTGCATAATTAAATATGACCAAGACATTCTGCACAGCTCCAGGCTGGATGCCCGACTGGATTTACTCAAGAGAGGCATGACTTTTTGAGCTCAGAGTATCAGGAAATTTGACAGTGGTCATGGAGGAGCTACAGTCCTCCAAAGCCCCATCTGCTTCTGACAGGCCAGCCGTCTGTAGCAGTTTGACTACAGACACAATGTCTAGCATTAGCTACAGGTATGGGGCTCAAACCTAACTCCTGTTTAAAGACGTGCAAGTCTTTAAAGTCCCTACAGGTAGAATCAAGCTGAGGTATTGATCCTTACATGTAACAGGCAAAACAGGCATCGTAAGCCCTGATCGGTACCATAAGCCTCCAAGATGTACTTAGCACAAAAATACAACTGAAATCTGGGAAAATGGTAAGGCAGAAGTAAAACAAAACACGTAACAGGGTTAACTAAGCAAGCAGGAAGGAGAAAGCAGAAAGCAAAGAAGAAGGGAGGTCTAAAGGCAACAAAACGTGGAATTTCATAAGAGCATTACACTGCAATATGAAAGAAGAAATCTACACTTATGGAGCAGGCAA
Source organism: Leptosomus discolor (assembly GCF_034619465.1). Lineage (NCBI taxonomy): Eukaryota > Metazoa > Chordata > Aves > Leptosomiformes > Leptosomidae > Leptosomus > Leptosomus discolor. The sequence continues at coordinate 85,802,623 of NC_141393.1, forward strand.
AAGTCAAAAGTCTCGAAGATAATACTAGAAAATACAATGGATAATGACATAAGACAATTTTTAAAGAAAATTTCTGCAGTAAGTGGGAATGGAACTCAACGGTCCTCCAAACACATCTCCCAATTGTAACTGGAGGTCACAACAAATAACACTGATCAACTTTCTTTCTGACATCAAAACCTGGTGAAGAAAGGAAGGTGATCAGAAGCACACTCACCTACCACCCACTCAGATAACACAGTGCGAGGTGCTTATGGGGCGAAAGCGCCCGTGGGCCGGGTACCACTAAACCCCCACAGGATGCAAGCATGGCGGTCCCCAGCATGATGGTAAGCACAGAGGTCTTCTTCAGGGGCCACCCTGCTGCAGCCTGCTTTCAGCCCACAGCTGTAAGGAGGAAAATTTCAATCCCGATCTTCTACAATACAAAACCATCAGTGGGTAAATGAGCTATCAGACGTAATGAAACTACACTTGCTGATTACAAAGTGCTTGGATTACCTTCTCTTCCTCAAATCCGTGCATAAAAACAGACCCTGTATCACACTGCTGTACGGAGAGTTAAAATACCAAGAACTATGTCAGTGCAAGGGCACACCACCTCTTCAGACACACACTTGTGTATCACCACTGGAATCTCGCAGAGAATATGCAGGAACATTGAAAAGGCTTTTTCTTACACCTGAAGCGAGAGACCTAACTTATGGAGGAAAGAATGGGAACTGTATTAGTTCCAGCTACGTGCAGACAGCAGGAATCACTTGACCAATCCTGTAAAAGTGTTCAAAAGACCGAATAATACTAGACTGTGTTGAGATCAGCTGAGAACTTAAACTGAAATCTTGCAGGGGAAAAAAAAAAGATCATAGTTTTATTCCTAAAGGAAGGAAAACTACAAAACCTCAATCATTTTCTGGTTTCAAAAAGCCAGAGGTTATGCTAATGAATGTACAGGATGGGAGACAGGCAATGCACTTTGCATTTAATCAATTCACTTAAGAGCTGTGAGTAGCTGGTATATGAACAAGTCAAGTTTCTAATTCAAGAACCCCTCTGCTATAGCATTAAGATTCATGACACAAGTTCCTCCATATTTCAGGTTTTCTCATATTCTAGGAACCGAAATAGTTTTTGGTATGCAAATTACAATAATGTATTATATGATCACATATAGTATGTATATCCCCACATAGCTCTCCAGTGAAAACACATTCTACCAGAGGTATTAGCCTGTTACAGCTCAAGCTAGAGCAAGTCAGTCCTACTAAAAGCTCCTACTACAGCATCCTTTCGTTTTAAATCTGCGGGTCTGCAGTACAAGCTCTGATATCTGTCACGTACATTACTAACTAAAATACTGATACAACTACAAGAACAGCTCAACATCTGAACTGACGCATACATGCTGGCAGGACTGCGGCTTCCAATTCTACGTAACTGGAAGTTCTTGGGAAACGAAGCAAAAGGAAATGTCCTAGCTTCCTCGAGACAAGAGATTGCCTGTCCCTAAGTAAAGAATTAATTATATTTTTTTGGTCAATAACAAAAAGAATAGCAAACTATCACAGAATACGTTTCAGTATTTATTACTATCCCTTAAGCTGCCCCATAGAAGTCACAGATGAATTTGGTATTGACTCCAGGACATCAGAATCCAATGAAAGACATTTTCATTTAATAAATTCTAACCAAGTACAAGATGAAAGTGCTGTCTACATTCCTGGAATGCCTAATGTGTTCACCATACTGGGCTACCTGACATTCAGGATGAAAACTAAGATAACCCTAAGGAAGAACTAGCCATTAACATTCCAGAAGACACAACTGCTACTGAAGTATGCGCTACTGAAGGACGCCTTTGAGTAGACAGTTTGGAAAAGCAGGGTATTTTAGAGAAACACCTCACAGGAGGTGGAGCAGGGGGGCAGAATATGGCACCATATGCACTCCTATCAAAAGAGATGAATAACTAAGGTACCTACAGGCGAACAGTTTCTCAGAGTGACAAGATAAAGCTTGCCAAAAGGGCATGGAGAAAGAGCAGGTTTAAGACTGTAACTCTCCAACTAATGATATAGTTCTCTCTAACCCGATGAACATGTTAAATAAGCATCTGTCCTTCTGGAGAGGAGTGTACAGTCAATAACTAAACTCAAGGTGATGGCACTAGCCCTAGGATTACTGCTTGTCCTTCCTCTTGTTTCTTAATACGGCTCACCTTGTACCATAAATCTCTTAGATCACATGGATACACAGGAAGTCTTCACACTGCCTGCCATGGACCTCTAAAGGTTGTTGCTTCACTACCTACAGAGCAGCTGAGTTCTTCTGCACAGCAAGGCCCAAAGTGAGTAGATCAACCTTACGCTACTACACATGTGCAACCCCCTCAACATCACCACCACCCTCTAAATGCGTATGTATGACATATACATATGCGACAGGACAGAACGAAGGACAGGAAGGGGAGGAAAGACAAAACAGGACATGACATGATATATCTATCAGAAATGCTGCTACAGCAAATTATTCCATTCTGAGTGCTAATTTACCTGGTAAGTTTTAAGGATAACTGCAGTACACAGAAAATACACTGCTGGTAATAAACCCTTAGCAGCTCTAAATAACCAAAACATTACAGTAAATGAGCATGGTGAATAGTCACATATCCATTTCTCACTGATTTCAATGGGGTTCAATGTACCATATCTGATAAATTATACTGTGCAGCTGATAAAACACATACTGCCTTACATGAATAATAATGAGTATTTCTCTTTTTTTAAGTCATAATTCTATAAATAGTACTCTGTATTTTATATTTAAAGGGCACATATAATATATCCCATTAGAATCAATGAGGAGTGAAAATACAATTACTGAAAATAATTGTGATTAAGATAAATATGATTGACTTTTTAGCCTTTTCCCATGTTTTAACAACACAGCCTGAGAAATTTAAGATGACACTTCCATTTAAGTGTAGTACAGAGGAGTAAGAGACTTGTGACACCCAGAAGCATGGGATGGACCTAAAAACCAGCCAGTAAAATTGTTCAGGTGAGTAATAAACACCTGAAGAGTTGATCTGACATTTATTTTCTTACCATTTGCTTCTTGTATTTCTCCTATCAAACTTGGTTTTCTATCTAAATCAAACACTGAAATCATCATCACTTTTCTTTCAAAAACTGGAATTTAGATTCTATAGCATGTGCTTAATCTTCTGGAAAACAGCATTAACACAAGCACAGACAATTATATCAGAATTTCAGATAAATGGATCTAACAGACTTTTGTAAAAACCATATAGATGAATTCATCAGTCAAATTTAAATGCTTGAATAAAATAATAATGCTACTTACTAAACATGTCTATGAAGAGCTGATAGATTCTGTGGTTGCCAAGAGTCGCAACACACACCTGAGAATAATCATAAACACCGTAGCTAAAATAAAAGCAGAGTTGCCAGCTCTTCTCACTGAGGGTGCAAAGATAAACACAAAGAATATTGACAGAAAGGCAAATTACAAACAGTAAAAAGTATCAACATGCCATTTTGTAGTTGTATCACGAACATACTAATGTAAAACACTAAGCTTTCTCGTGCAGGACACAGGCAAATTAACTTCAGACTCTTCCACTGTCTTCCAGAACATTAATACTGAACTAGCGCAAGTGTACTGTTACCTCAAAAGAAACATTTTCCTTCCAATTCTACAAACTTAATCATGGCTCTTCCACTTCTTGCTTTTTTAAAGCACCCAAGTGCTATGGGGTGGTTCTTTCGAACTAATGAGATTAGAGACTTACATTATCACTATCTACTAGTAAAAGGGAAAATGTGTCTCACTGGACTTTAGAGCAGAAGCTTTCAGTATTATATATCTTAATGGTATACTTCATTTGAATGCACTGCAACAGACTGCATTGAGATGCAATGAGATGAGGAAATAACACACAGGAAAAAGAACTTAAAAAAAAAAAAAGTCACACTGAGATGATACCTAAAGTACAACTGGCATTTTTGAGACTATTGTTCTTCCAACACAGGACTAACCTTTACTGACAGAAGATCAAGGAGCTAGTTTCTCTGACTTGTGATCAAACATTTCACTACGCCCCACTTTAGCACTGGCACCTCAAAATAACACAGCTATGATATAACTGATTTATATTGTTATCACTGGGCTTCCAAGCACAAACGTTTTCTTTTTTTAACTAAATCCACCGTGTATCACAAATTCACTACAGGTGAATTACATATCCCATCTGTATCCCATCCCAAACCCAACACTATATACCCCATCCATACCCTCACTGGTATTCTGAACGCAAATCTGAACTGGCACAACTGAGACACTTCAACAGCTGGAATAATCTTTCCAAAAGCTTTATCAGTGAGAAAATACTGAACCTGGTGTCCCCTCCCTCAGAACTTCAAAACTGGTGACTTCACACATACCACTGGATTAAATGGCAAAGGCGGCAAAGAACGCCTGCTACTTTTGCAGTCAGATATGCCACACAGGGTAACATAACAATGAACACCATTGAATCATTCCATAAAAAAAGAACATGACAATCGCATACAGAATACAGACATTTGGTTATGATGCTCTGTATAGTTCTCCAAGGATGAGGATGTTTCACCTGCATTCAGCACCTAACATTTGAGCTACACAACTTTGCAGGACAAATGCTTAACACAAAAATGAAAACATCTGTGGAGGGTTGACCCTGACAGGACACCAGGTGCCCACCAAAGCCACTCTATCACTCACCTCCTCATCTGGACAGGGGAGAGAAAATATAACAAAGGGTCAAGATAAGGACAGGGACATCACTCACCAATTACCGTCACAGGCAAAACAGGCTCCGACTTGGGGAAAAAGTTAATTTGTTGCCAATCAAATCAGATTAGATAATGAGAAATAAAACCAAATCTTAAAAACACCTTCCCCGCACCCCTCCCTTCTTCCCGGGCTTAACTTTGTTCCCGATTTCTCTCCGTATTTCCCCTGAGCAGTGCAGGGGGATGGGGAACAGGGGTTGCAGTCAGTACATCACATGTTGTCTCTGCCACTCCTTCCTCCTCATGGGGAGGGCTCCTCGCAGGCTTCCCCTGCTCCAGTGTGGGTCCCCTCTCATGAGAGACAGTTCTCCACGATTTCTCCAGCGTGAGTCTTTCCCACAGGCTACAGATCTTCACAGCGTGGGTCCCTTCCACGGGGTGCAGTCCTCCAGGAACAGGCTGCTCCAGCGTGGGTCCCCTGAGGGGTCACAAGTCCTGCCAGCAAACCTGCTCCAGCCTGGGCTCCTCTGCCTCCACAGGTCTGCAGGTCCTGCCAGAAGCCTGCTCCAGCACGGGCTTCCCACGGGGTCACAGCCTCCTTCGGGCATCCGCCTGCTCTGGCACGGGGTCCTCCACAGCTGCAGGTGGAGATCTGCTCCACAACGGACCTCCATGGGCTGCAGGGGGACAGCCTGCCTCACCATAGTTTTCACCGTGGGCTGCAAGAGAATTTCAGCTCCAGTGCCTGGAGCACCTTCTCCCCCTCCTTCTTCACTGACCTTGGGGTCTGCAGAGTTGTTTTGCTCACATAGTCTCACTCTTCTCTCTGGCTGCAATTGCTCCTGTGCAGTAACTTTCTTCTCTTTCTTAAATACGTTATCCCAGAGGTGCTACCACTGTCGCTGATGGGCTCGGCCTTGGCCAGCGGTGGGTCTGTCTTGGAGCCGGCTGGCACTGGGTCTGTTGGCCATAGGGGAAGCTTCTAGCAGCTTCTCACAGAAGCTACCCCTGTAGCACCCCATGCTACCAAAACCTTGCCCCACAAACCCAATACAACACCTAATTTCACTCTCTATCCCATTTCATGGCTGCAAGTCAGCGCCCTTAAACAGGTAAGAATTTGCTGCCTTTCATCAACCAACCACAGCAGACACGCAGCAGGCCCAACAAGTGTGGGGACAGATGTGAACTGAGTAAGTCTTATTCTAGCTACCCAGGCTGTAGCTGTACCTCTCGACCTGCTGTCAGGATACTCCCGGTCAGCCGCTGGCCAAGAAATAGAGAACGTCCAAGCAAACAACGCAGGCTGCCTTTCAGACTAAGAAGCAGCCCTGTGGATCACTTCAGACCCATAGGCTGCATAGTTTACAGTGAAATTATCACTTTGAATTTCACCTTTCATCTTTAAAATGAGAGTCATAATACTGACCCACTCCTTACCCTAAGGGCTCAAAGCAGGAGGCAGAGCTATGCAAGTGCTACATATATCATGCTAAAAGAACAATCAATAGAATGGGACTGTCTTCTTGCCCTCTGTTTGAAACCACGGGGCACCTCAGAGCCTGCTCTGCAAGAAGGCTTAAAGCAATAATGTTATCATAAATAAAAACCTTATTCTTAACTGTGTCCTGTTTGCACTGCCCTCGGAGCCAATTAGTCCACTGCCAGGAACAACAGCAAGGTCTGTTTGTAGCTGTCTCTTTCTTGTACGGCCTTGAATAAACAATTTCTCACATACTGTCATACTAATTTCATCTCTATTAAGAAAGCAAATGAACTGTCAAACACCACTTGCTAAAGCCAAAATATAATTTGCCTTCTCTAAATGCTGCTTTCAAGACAAAGCATTAGGTAAGCACCATTTCATGGGTGGTGCGTCCTGCAGAAGACATCACTCCTAGAAGAATACATCCACAGTGAGTGTTTAGAGAAATGTTTGAACGAATTGAAAATGAATTTGCTCAATGTAGCAAAATGCACTCCTTGGGGTTCTTGAATTTGCAGTCAGATGAGGGTGCTGATAGCATTTATTCTGTATCTTCACTGTTTCTCGACAGCCTCTGCAGGAATGATAGTTGAATGTTTAAACACGGGAGGTAGAGCAAAGGTTAGGATACGTGGAGTTTCACCACCACTGTTTCAGCCGTCACCTAAAACAGACTGCTAATGCCTTCTACAAAGTTACCAACATATGCCTTACTGATGGAAAGATGTAATATCTCAGGATCTGGAGCCTTGATTTTCTTGGGAGGGGGCACCCCCTCTGAAACCTGGGGCATGTCCAGACACAGACAGACTCATCTTGAAATGGTGGGAGTTTAACAAAGATTTCAAACTAAAAAACTAGTTAGCCCGGTTCTATTTTACACTAAGCCCATTTCATACTTTTCAAATATTATATAGGAGTGCTGAAGCAGGCAGACCTTGAGAAGTGTCCACAGTTCACACCAGCCTTTCCCTTATCCACAAGTATAGGCTGCAGCAAACAGTACAGAATTGAACTATTCTGTTTACCACAACAAAGGATAATACCAAAAGGAGAGAGAGAATAAATTTAGAGATAGCATGGAGCTGCTCTAACTCTCACTGGGGGCCAGTCCAGTTCCAGCAATATTTTATTGTTTGAATTTCTCTGTCAGTCTCAACTGCAGGACTAAACCAGCAGTCAGTTGCAATGTAGTAATATTTACAAACGGGATTTATATTTAAAATAGTAAAACTCACAAGAAAGCATACGGAAGTATAATAAGGCATTGTATTTTTGCATTCACAAAGGGTTTCTGTACCTGTATCTCCAGTTTCAAGTTGCGTGACACATCCTTCAACCTCATCAGACAAATGGGCTTTTTTGTTTGTCTTCCTAGCCTTTTTAATACACACAAGTGCTCTTCCCCCACTTCCTCAGATTTAGAATAACATACTTAAAAGGCATTCAGGACTCATATTTACAACTGAGCAGCAGCAAAAACTGTCACTTCTATTTTATCTCTCTTAGCTCCCCAATTACAAAGTTCTATTAACTGAAAGACAGCACCAGTTCACAAAGATAATCAAGAAGAAAGGTCAGTGGTTTATGAAAGGAAGTTCTGGCCTTTCAGGGCGCCACTGGGACTCGAGCTCAATGCTGGTTTCAAGAATGGAAAGACAGAGATTCAGTGTCCCTCAATAGCATAATCCTGCACCGCTCGTAAAATCATACAGATTTCCTCTGACCTGAGGACTGAAATATCAACCTCAAATGGGAATTCCTTACACATGGTCATTGCACAGACACTATCAGAATAAGATGTGACAACAAGCTTCGCCAAAGTCTATACTTCATTAAAACCTAGAGCTGTCGATAGAAAAATAAGTGTCACTTTCTATCGCTGTCACCCTTTAATGCAGAGAATCCTAAAAAATGTTTTAAAATAATACAATTATTTCCCCAATCCCAATTCTGTATTAACACTATGGCTCCGATTTCTTCTGTGGCATTCTACGTTCTCGTGCTCCTTTAATGACGAGACCCGTATACAAAGATCTTCAGAAACAACGTAGGAAGTATTTGGGACCTGACAACTATTAGCCCTAGACTGCAGCCTCCCACTCTTCTCCCTAATCTGTACGAATCTGGCAGAGAGGGCCTGACCCTTCATGCTACTTGCCCTTTCTGTCTTCAAACTTTATCGACCTATAGGTTTCCAACACTTCAGAGCAGAACCAGGAAATCATCCGTGCACCAGCATGAGAGAGGTGCTCTGTTACGGGATCAGCAGCTGATGCTTAATACTTCGCAGCGCTGCGCCAGCAGCACTGGCAGACTCTGCTAATAACCATTGATTGGGCTGCAGCCCTGGGCACCAATCCTGCTTCCGCTGATTTCCAGGGGAGAATTCCACAGAGTTTTAGCAGAAGCAAGGCTGGGCTCTTCGAAAAACGCTATTTCATTTGCAGTGTTTCCTGACCTTGTGTGCCTCTCCTAGCTCTGCAAAGCAGCATGCGGGAACAGCCTCGCCACTCAAGCTATGCTTTTGTTCTCAGTTACAAGAATGTCTGCCCATATAAGACTGTTAGGAGATGCACAATGTGAAGTGACGGATTATAATAAAGGAATAAAAAAAGCTGCCTGAGGCTGCCCTACCTGACAGAGTCTCAACATCGCTTGATGGATTACTTGTCAGGGTTCACCATTTGTGAGTCATGTATCTACCTTAAGCCACAATGCTGAGGCAGGAATATGTGTATTCAGTGTGTAACCAGAACGGTCTGGTTCGTACGTGGCCACTGTGAAAGCTGTGCACCGCAGCTTTTATTGCAATTTTATTATCCATGATAACAGGATTCACCACTTGCAGTTCTCTTCTCCAACTTTCCTAATCTAAATGAGAAGCACAGAATAGTCTTACCTTTATTTTTACCCTTTGAAAGGGAAGAGAAAAATATTTACTCCTAATCCACAGAAAGCAAAGAAAACTGAGGTCATTTATACTTCAACCACCTAATGCTGAGCCTGAAAGAGGACCTTCATTTTTTTCAAAGATGATTCTCCATAAATTCCGTACTTCTGTGCCCAGTTGCTCCTATCTCACTACTGCTATTCAGCAAGTAATTGAAACTTTTTCTACCTGTATTCTTGTATTTGTAATTTTTGTACTTGCTCTTTAGACTTTGCAAATCTTAGGCAAAGAAAACAGAGGGCTGTCTAAACGCTAAGCATACAATGGATGCCCTACAGTCCACAGACTTTCAGGAGACATTTACTAGACCAAACAGTAGATCTGCTAGATCAAATGCAGTCACACCACAAGTAATTTTGCCACAACTCAATGCCCAAGGAACCTTCAGATCAGCGTTCACAGAGAGGTTAAGGACGGAGCTGGCAGTCCAAAGACTACTTCTTTGCTCTTAAGGATGATCTTTCTGAGTATATGGCAAGGTTTTTCCTACTCTCCCCAAACCGTTCTTGTTTCACAGGACTATGATAGACTTCATACTCCAAAACTATCAGTCAGGTACTTTCAAATACATTTTAAATCACCCTGTTCGGTGGCTGCCCTCTGCAGTCAGGCAAGGACTTTATTTTTCTTTACACTAAAATATGACGTGATTACTTGAATATGCTAAGAGATATCTGAGCTGTGCTTCTCCCCATCAATGAAATTCATGTATTTGATTTTTAAACAAACACATTTTTAATATAATGTCATATAATAGAGACCAAATGCACAATATAATACAATACAAAATATGTATCAAATATTTTAAAGGCATAACAACTAATGAACTTTGTGTAAGTAGGTGGTGCCAGTATGATGAATACAGTTTCCCTAAGGACCCCAGGGTGCCTATTTAACACTGCTCAGTGCCTGTATTTGCACAGCCCATCACAGTAGAGCCCAAAATACGGTGCATCCCTGCTGCACCCATCAAATACCACATTTAAAGAGTTAACCTGCCCTGAGTCACCAGAGTTGTTGTAAAACACATGTGGTTCAACATGCTCAGTTCATTTATTTACATGCCTGTATACTAATCTAGAGTGAGATCTCAGTGTCCCAGACACAGTCAATGACACTTTGACAGAACCTGAAAGCCAAAACCAGAAGTGTGGTCTTCAAAAGCCTTGTTCAGCCGCTATCTAAACCTGTGCTTAAGGACTGCTCTTTCTGGGTGTCCGACTATGCTATTACAGCAGCTACATCTTGCAGCCTCGCAGGACATCGAATGTTGCCACCTTAGATGAAGCTGGGGGAGTTACACAGTTTGGTAAAACAGATTGGGAAGCTCTCTGGAAAGCTCCAAGGTAATGCTGTAATCTCCAATTCATGCACTTCTCAAAATACGTGCTTTAACAGCTTCTGGAAGCAGGAACTCAAATGCTTTACACACCATTTCCACGCAAGATCCCCCACTCAAGACCACAAATTGCATTCTCTTCCGTTATCTTTTACCTGGGCTAAACCATCCTGCACCATGATCCTGTCCAAGCAGCAGGGCTGGACTGAAAGTGCATTTAAGTGTTTTTCTGTTGGGGAGCTCTACACAGCAGAACAGGTATCTCAAATCCATTTCAGGTGCATAACTCTACCTATCCACTGTATGTAACTTTAGCATTACATAGAACGAGGTCTGAAATTTCACTTCCAAGTCATGCATGAAAGTCAGGTATCTCAAGTGATTGCTTGTGCACATACCCCGAGGTTGAGTCCCCTCAGTTTTCAACACTTCAGCACCTTTCACACTCCCATCTGAAATTCCTCGCTGGACACTCAAGGTCAAAACTATGGTTTGAACTTTTTTGTTTCACTATTACCCCATGTCATAAGGAATTAATACACCTGTACTTTAAGGCAAGAGTCTCCACGTAACGCTTCTATGGCACTTGGAGATCCTCAGAAGAAGGTGATAGGTAAGTATTACTATTTAGTGAGTTGAGGGACGGAACCTCATTTCAGAAAACGGGAAGGTTATGTGTGTGTACTATATAAAAACAGCCACTTGAAACTACATTTGAAGGAGAATGGAAAATTGTTACTTGTTGGGGCTTTCTTTTCCTATTATTTAAAAAATATAGCCTGAATAGAAAAGTACAATTTAGGCATCTACCACACTCAAAAGCTTGTTTGTAGTACGTTTTACCTACTGCTTCAACATACAACCTGCATCACTTCATTGGATGATTATGTTGCCACTTCAAACAAATATTTGCACAAATTGCACTAGTTGGCTATTATCAGATAATCATTAAAAAATTCCTCTTCACAAGTTTCAGCCAGGATAACACTAATTAAATAGTACAGACACCCACAGTGAAATATAAACCTCTGCTATCTATAGCACAATACTGTGGCTCTTTACTGCCAGTTTTATACCTATTGGGGCTAAAATATTAGTTATCTTTCACAATGAATTTAACTTTGCCTCCCAGCTTCACCATTCATAGAATCATAGAACCATAGAACAGTTTGGGTTGGAAGGGACCTTAAAGATCACCTCATTCCAACCCCCTGCCATGGGCAGGGACACCTTCTACCAGATCAGGTTGCTCCAAGCCCCATCCAACCTGGCCTTGAACACTGCCAAGGAGGGGCAGCCACAGCTTCTCCAGGTGACCTGTGCCAGTGCCTCACCACCCTCACAGCGAAGAAGTCTTTTCACACAGTTTTGTTTCAAGTCTTGCCTTCTCCAAATATACTGCAACTATAGCACATTTCTTCTTTTGTGACTTGATGTTGTAATTTGAAAGGAAAATGTAAGAGTAATTACCGATGTAATAAAACATGAACATACTGTAGACAAGTCTATTGAATTTTAATTAGGAAATGTAGGTTCACAAAATTTCCCGTCCTTCTTTCAATGAGCTGTCACCCACCGCACATCTTAGTTCCATGAATTTAATATTTTGAACACTTTCTGTCACCTTTGTCTTCGTATTTCATAAGCATAAACATAAAGCAAATTATGATGCTTCTAAGCTTCAAACACAATCTTCTTATAGAAATATGTATGTCTAACATAGCTTCTCTTTTTATTGATTGCTCTGTGCAAAAATATGAAGGCATAAATACTAGGAGAGTTGATTCGTTTTAATTTCTTTGCACTTAGACATGGCCTCAATCTAAAGAAGGATCTAACCAGACTCTGACAGTTAAAGATTAACAGTCCTGCCATACCAACAGGCTTGACAAAGGAGCTTAACTTAATCCTTAAGGCAGCATAAGATGTCTTATGTGTATTACTGCATAGGAGCACAATCTTAATATACACAGTGCAATGTAATTTTCAGTAGTTTTACTGATGTAAAGTATAGGATGTGAAGTCAAAAAAAATTTGACAGACCTATTTGTTTTCCAAGGGAAACAAAAAGGAAATAGAAAACTTAGTATTTTTTTAAAGATCACTCTTCTTTTGACTTTCCAAGTCTCAGTGCTTTGCACAAAGTGCTACACAAAAAAGCAATTCCAATAAAAACAAGACAAGCAGATGCAACCTCATCATCCAAAATCAAGAGGCGATGGGACTAAAATTTCAGCTAAACTGGCTTAGATGCTGCTCTGTTACAGCTGGTTTTACTTCTGATCTCAGCCACAAGGTTTTCACACTCTTCCTGTGAGCAATGTACTCAATTTTAAAAAGTCTTGAGAACTTCCAACAATTGTTGTCCTTGGACTTAGTACGACATGGCCAAGATCACCTCTTGCACCTTCAAGTGGGATTAATCTTCTTTTCTTTATTTGCTATAGATGGTGAAAAATAACCATCGTACCTGAAAGTTCAAATGTTAGGACACCAACTATCACGTTAAAACGATTTTTTTTTTTCATTATGCACTATAAACAGGGTATGTCATCTTCACAGCACACTGAAAAATATCCCTAGGAAGTGGCATAATGATAAAATATAATTTCTGAGAAACCTGAATAAAGCTGATGCATCTTATCATCAATTAATTTATTCCATATGTGTCTGAGAGCACCGATATAAGCATAATGCTTTGTCCAGTTTTAGCATAAACTCTGTTTCCAATGTGCTTTAACACAGCCATTTCACTGCATTCTGTCTCAACATGAAACCTCAAAGCCAGGTTTTCAGGTCCTGTGAATTGTCGCAAACCCAGATTTGAGCTGAAGTGCGTGCTATTACAGGACATACGTGTATGTATGTACAGGATATGTTGCTATTCCAACTCGACAGCAGCTGAGAGCCAGCTGCACCTTCTGTTGAAGCCCAGGACGCTGCACGTTCAGTGTCCTTCATGCGAGCACAAACACGATCCTGCACTCACAGGCAGGTAACAAGCTGTGCGAAGTTTCAGATCACCACAGCTGGGAGTGAAAGGTGATTCTAAAGCCTCATTGAACTTTCCAGGCCAAAATGTCCACAGGCGTAATCAAAGATACCCTGAAAGCTGTTCTGTATTGCAGAAATTGTTGCAGATCAAAAGGGATCACTGTGCTGGAAGAAATCAGACACATTAATAACAGAGATACCCTCCTGGCTCCGATATCCCTCCTCTGCACCTACCAGCTGCATAAAGTACCTCATTTATGCCCTTAAACCACCAGGAATACACCAACACTACTCCTGAGAAAGAATATTCAGCATATCTGTAACTAGAGTCATTGCTTCTTTGCGCTGCTACTGAGACATAAAGCAGATACAGCGAAAGTGAAGAATTTAGCTCAAGCTTTGAGTCTACTTGTAAAAAACCAGAGCTTTTGGCTATTCATAAAAATTAAAAGATAAATCAAAATTAATTCTATTAATATGTAGCTTACATACAGAAAGAGTAACATTAAAGCTCAGCAGTCTTACATTAGTGAAGATATTACTAAATGTCCTACCAGCAGAAATTCATTGACCAAAATTAAAATACAGTTGTCAACATTTCCAAGGAAGTACACACCGTAGGAATACCAGAAAACACAAAACCACAAACATTACAAATTAAATAACCTATGTATATAGGACTAGCCATGTTACAAGCAAAAAAGCCTCTTAGCTTCATTCTCAAACATGATGTTCTAAAGCAAAGCAATTAAAATATTTTCTTTAATAAGTATGTGCCCAGTGAAAACAGCAGATTTTGTAATAAATGGTGACTTAGATGACTAAATCATGCGCTGTGAAAATTTATGGTCTCATTACAAACTCTGAAAACCTGATCCACCACATCACCTATCATATTAGGCTGCTGTGCAAGAGAAATGCTGAAAAATAGTCTTTTTTGTTAAGTGTACTAAACACGTGGCAATCTAATGATCAAAATTTAAGTAACAAGCGTACCGTGAGGTATGTAAGACTTCTGACTGAACACTGAGAAGTGTACGATTTACAATAAATCTGTAGGCTCTAATTATATTCTCCAGTCATATTAGGTAGGAAATTCTTGGTGGTGTGGCAGAGGACTGAAAACACTCCTCTGGAGCAGGGTTTGGAAACCATTCGGACCTGGACCAGCAGGTTTTTGCAGTGAGATGCAAGCAAATACGGACCGTGCTCCATACGACCACCCACAAGCAAGCTCTGCCCGGTAGGACACATAGAAGCTCTATGGTGTAAGCTATATAACCACACTAAATATGCTGCTGAGCCCAAGATAATAAACCCTGCCTCTCAGTCAAGCTTATTAGTTCTGGCTTAGCAGCATGCTAACTGCAGCTACGCAGCTGCCAGAGCAGAGCTGGTGCACCTCCAGCCAGCTCAAAGGGCGGGCAGAGCACGCTCTCGTCTGCTGGCAAAATCCCACACAGACATATGCTTCGACACCCTGTCAGCTGGCACACGGCGAGAGGGAGGAAACCCTTCTGAAGGGCTGGTTATTATGGACAGTCCCATTCGTGCCCAAGGTAGTTCTCATGGATAATGTCAGCAATATTGTGTCAAACTGTCTCAGTCTTCCTATGGCTGAGAATCATTTTTAAAAACAGAAAGAAATCCGGAGCGGCGTGACAAAGAATACCCAAGTAGATGAACAAATGGAAAGAGCAGCGACTTTGCCATAGGTTTTTAATTTGTAAAATATATTTTGGATAGTTATCAATCATATCAATAATGACCATTCTGTGGAATATAAGCATTAAGAAAGGAATTAACTAAATAAAACACAAAAGCGTTCTGCTATGTTTTGATTTTAAAATGCAATTACCCAGGCACAGGCAGATGAGCTGAGGAAGGACAGGCAGTATTAATTCTGCATCACTCTGGCAGCTGCAGTCAAACCACTAGCTGTATTTTGAGGTTTCATATTCCTATTTTAGAGTCAACCAATGTGCTGAGATGTGCAAAACTAACCCTTTTACAGTAGCATTAGGAATAAAATGGACAGTAACAAAATTTAGGAGCACGTTTGTCATTATTCTAATCTCCAAGGATGAAATTCAGCCAAGTGTCTGAAGGACTGACCCAAAGATGCCATGCTGAAAGCTAGAGCAGAGCGGGGATGGGATGGCACAGGTTGTACAATGGCACATATACTGCCTGTCAGCCTCTGCGTTCTGCATAAAGACCAAGGATAAGGTTGAGAGAGCACTGCTTCTTTGCACGGGCCAAAAGCTTTCTCACAGGAACTATGGACAACTCTTGGAAATCAGTGTTTTCTAAACATGTCTTTGCTGTGGCCAAACATTCAGTCTCTGCAAATACAAAGTGTGTATCATTTGGATGGCTGAAGTTGAACAGCTAGTATTTCACATGCAGTTTCAGTCCCTGGCAGTGCACGTGAGAATTGTCCAGAAGTGTTTTGGGCACATCTTTACCACCATCCCCTACGCACCTCGGGTAGCTTCAGCCTATTCTGACCCCGAATGTACAGAGCAGAGCCAGCCCAGCTCCTGAAGAAACCCTGCCAAAGGCCAGGATTTACTTGCTTAGATGTAGTGTGACTTGCTGACCCAGCCTCCATTACCTCTGGATCTCTGTATCACACTTTTTATTAGCCCCTAACCACTGCTACCTTCCTGTCAGTTGCCTCGATCGTGGGCTTCCTCAGGCGCTTCTGTTTTGTACAAGTCACAAGGATGAATTTCATCAAAACAGAATAAAAATGTCTATCCACAGAGAATGCAATGCAGGCGAGAAAAGTTTAGGAGGTAAAGAGCCTGAATGCAACTCGTGTCACTACCTACAACACACAGCCTGGTGTCTCAGACTGGGAGAAAAGGCTTTAACCCCATGCAGGCAAACTGGTAAGCAGCACGTACTGGGTGATGAGTGCAGTCTCCCAAAGCCTATTTCTCAGCGAGCCATTTCTTAAGCGCAACAACAGCCCTTTTAACTCTCCTGTGCACAAAGCTTGATACAGACGTATATTTGCACAAACTGGCACTGCAGAATTTTTCTTTTCCTTAGAGATAATTCTTAGACTGATGCTCTGCTGAGTGTTATTACATCTACTTTTATGACCTGCTATAGCTGAGGGCAAGGTATATTCTAATTTAATACTGTCCAACAGTACAAAATTTACAGAATATTTTGTTTCTGCAATATTAACATCATGCCAATACCTGAGGATGCCAACAACATACTAAAATCAAAACCAGAATTTTTGCTTAACAAAAATGCGTATTTCAAATGTATTGACTGTTTACTGAGAAACATTCTTCTCCTCCTTTCCAGATTATTTCTTACTAAGCCATCCATTCTGTAATGGAATTCTTTTCTACAGCTGCAATGAATTCTTAATGTGTTGTATTCAACGACAAACTACATATTTATGTATTGCTGTCCTATGTTACTTACAACAGTCCAGATTACTAAATCTGAATTAAGAAAACTTGATCTATGCTGCCTGTACACCATATAAACCCATTACTGTTCCCTTTTCTTGGAAAATGAACGTTTTGCATTACTTCCCTGCTATTATGAAAAAATATTCTAGCAATCTGTTAAAGATACCAACTTGCCGTCTCCATGTTTTAAAATAGCCCAACCTTATTCTGAAGTTTTCTTACAAGGTTCTAGTAAGACTCTAGTATTTCTTACTGCACTTAATACACACATTGTGCTTCTCTCTGAACACGCTCCAGGCATTAACAGTATTACCAGGTATGCCTAACCTCCGCTCAGATGTGGTACATTCCCTACAAGAACGCTCTTTCTCAGCGCGCAACTCTGTCATCACCATCAAGGGGCACCTCAGAGCTCACTTCTCCATCTGTACTTTGCACTTCTGTTGCAAACGGACTCTCTGAAGGCAGAAGATTTCAGCTTTGACTTGTCCCCTCACTTCCCATGTGACTTATTCTTAACTGTATTTGGATATTTTCATAATGACAACGGAGAATAATTAAGAGCAGTTTCTGAACTGAAAATATTTGCTCTTACCGCTGACGGGAAACTTCAGTAATTAACACGGTCTTAACACTTTCACTTCAACTATTACAGCAAAAGAGTGATGACTAACAGAGTCTGCTTAGGGATGAGGTGAAAGAGTGAGGTGAACATCATGATGCTTCACCTCACCCTCAGAGTAGCTTTTGTGCTGTCACATCTGCTTATATCAGCACCAAACGGTTGCTGATTTCATCATAATTGCCCTAATTAGAAGTTCAATTAACACACTGAGTTCTTCCTATCAATGCCACCTCAGCACCAAGGATGTTCCTACGGAGCGTTACAGAGCAATACAGGTTAAACGAACAGGGAAGATCACTGGGAAAAGGAAACTACCTGCAGTCTATTGTCCTGGGGACATCACATAGTTAGGATGACACTCACTATCAGCTTATGCCCCAGGACAAGCAGAAAGGGAGAACTTAAAGAACTCTATCGAGAGATATCCATCAGCTGTGAGCAAAAATTACATTTCCTGTCATTGAAAACCTCATTTAGTTCAGACTTGCTTCCACTAAAGATTAAAACCCTTCCAAAGAACACTTTGTCTTCATGGGAAGATGAAAATAGCCAAAAATGCTCACAACGAAAGACTGTGTGAAAAAAGCTCACAATACGGTAACTTTGAATTGTTATAAAATAGAATATACTTTAGCACATACTAGAAATACAGTTGTGGTCATTGAAGCTAACGATGAAAATTAAAAGGAAAAAAAAAAAGGAGGGGGGGTTGCATGAGAGACCCACAAATCTCACCAGCAAAGTGTCACCAATTCCCTGCATGAAAATATTTTGCATATCCACAAGTGAAGAATTTTGCATGTTCACAAAAGAAGACAGAGAAGCAGACAAGGGAAACAGACAGCACCCACTTACTGAAATACGATGCATAGAATATCATAAAACAGGAAAGAGCGTATTTACTCATTCTTCACTTTTCACAATTCAGGATAAAGGCTGTAATCCAGAATCAATCAAAAAACAAAAGCGCAAAATAAATAAAACATCTTCATGCTTCTGCAATCTTTCTTCTACAAAGAAAAAAACGCACAAAACAAACAGAAGAAAAGACCTTTGTCTTAGTCAGTTGTAAAAACAAAGTAACGTATTTTGACCAACTTCATGGTAGCAGATATTGTTGTGAGACGTGACTTTTTTAAAATGAGAAAATTAAAACACAATCCCGCATTAACTGTCTTCACCTGACCATCTCCCTACTCTCTGTTTGTACCAAAATCAATCATCAAGATTTTGTGATACAGTCTCTGACATAATATTTTTGCTTCAGTTTCTATGAAAGAATAAAGCTACATCACAAAATGCCACAAATTACATGGGACACGACCTTCACCTGGTATGAACTCCAATATTTTCTCTGTTTTCAGCATGACGACGATGATTTGCCCTCCTTTATCTTCTGAATAACCAGGAAATAACCAGAACACGGACAGTTTGTGGTTGGGTAGGTTTTTATACATCACGTCACATGAATGAATGCAATAACACCATGTATTAGATGCATACCAAACATCTTTCAATTTTCAGGGTTATCTGACTATTTAATAGCACCTGTACTCCTTTTAGACAATTATTTTAAGCAACAAGGCCTGACCTCTGCCTGGAGTCACCACCTCTACTAGTTATATTTCAGCTTTGAGAGCACTTCGAGAGAGTTAGGCAACAATGATAACTGTAAAATATTACTTGCTTTTATCATCTTGATAGCGAACATTTGTGTCCTCTCTTGAGCAGACACCGGCGTCAGAATTCTACAGAAAATTTGTCCAACTACAGAATAGTGCCTTTTTCATAAAATAAACGCATAAACTGTACAGCTAACTGATACCTGTATGCAAACATTTGGAAATACTTCAGGATATTCTAAGCAGGAACAGTGCCAGGCTAGGACTAGCTCTCTGCAGAGGCACCAAGAAACCTGGAAAACAGGGAAACGTACCACCACCTCCTACCATCGCTGTGCGCTCCGTACCGCACACCAGGGGTTATCACAGCACACAGAAGCTGCTGGAAACGTTAGACAAGGGTCATCGAAATGACTGAATCCAGCATTATGATTTCTTAGGCCGAAAAGCACACTGCTGCAGTAGCTCAGAAGCACGGGAATGTAAACCCGAGACAGCCATTACTCCAACGCTGGGTCAATGTGGTGAAACAACTGTCTCTGCTCTGTGCCTGTGCACGCCCGGTCGCACCCTCGGGCCGTCATAGTCCCAGTTTTCGTTTTTCTCCTGTTAAATTTCCCAGGGTTCTGACAAGACCTACAGCCCGCCGCCGTCAGAGGTACCCCCGCACCTCCGAACGGAAAAGCAGCCCCGCGGCCAGCGCCGCCCCCGGTGGGGCCCCCGGGCCGGGCCGCCCCGAACGGCCGCAGCTCCCCCCCCGCGCCCCGCCGGGCGGAGCGCGCGCGGGCCGTCCCGCAGCCCCACCGCCCCCTGGCGGAGCTCCCGCGCAGGAACAGCGGCCCCCAAAGGCCGCGGCAGGGCGGACCCGCGGAGGCGCCGGACGCGCACCGCCGCGGCGGGACATGGGTCGCTTCAGCCGGAGGCTCGACCCGAGCTGCTCCGCGGCAGGACACCTTGCAATGCTGCGGTAAATCGGCCTGGAAGACACTAAACCCCTCAAACTAATCCCGTTCCTTCCCACCCCCGCCCAAGCCACTCCCGAGGGAGGTCTCGTGACCCCTCCACACCCCACCTCTGTTCAGCCCAAACCCACCAATGGTCCAACTGCTTTGGCAAAAATCAAATGGCAAACTCTTTTACCTAATCCTTATTAAAAATAACACACCACATGGCAGGATTCCCCCCATTTATACACACACAGTTCACCGCCCTGGAAGAGTAGCGTCACCCCGAACAGCTCGCCGAGTCCCAGAGGTTAAAGAACCACAGCTCTGTTTGCAGAATGCCTCTGCCTCAACCACCTCAACCACTCTCTTCTCTGGTCTGCATTCATTTGAAGGGATCACAACGATTGCTCTGTGTATGATAATTTACATTATCAGAAATTAAGAAATCACTGTGATCACCTAAACTACCATGTTGATCTCAATGCCCTCTTAAGGTAATTAAAAGTGGTTCTAATGAATCATAAATTTCGTCTGCAAGACTGATTTTGAAATTATTTTTTTATTTTTCTAAGAAACAAAATCCTTGATGGCTTGAAACATTATTCAATTACATATGTGACAAACTCACATCCTATTTGCAGTACCAACTGTTGAGTCAATACTGGGTAAAAAGCTTTTCAACTATCCAGAGACATGTTCTTACATTCATTTCAGAATAGCAATATAATGGCTAAATATTTATTTCTTACCAGTCCTGGAATAGTGCTAGGCTTCCTCCTTTCATTAACAGGCTCTTATTTGTATGCAGTAATTGCTTTAAAAATATTAGCATTGTAATTTCTTGCTAGCACTATGATAAATCAACAGTCTTATCCCCATGCCACCCCACGGAAGAGCGTAATTCTGCTTCCCTTGACGCCAGTGACAAAACCTCTTTAATTTCAGGATTACACTCACAGAATTCATGAACAATGTTAGTTTGACAGTCTGGGACTCGCGTCCCTCCTACCTGCTGCCCAGATGTGGCAGCTGAACAGTGCTACACTCTGCCAACGCGCCTCCGTAGGAGGCAACAGCTCCCCCAAGCACAAGGGCAGCTGCTGCTTCTCCGCTTCATTTCGGTCCTTGACCTCTCGACAGCAACTATCAGCAAACCATGTTTTCTGTTCCAAATGCAAGAGGTTTTAGGATAAAAGCATCTAGTCATTGGGAACAAAACAAGAGATCATTCATTCATTTCAAACATCCATCAACAGCAACTGTTGACTGCTGTTGCTCTGGGGCGTGCAGAGGCAAAATGCCAAGAACCAACTCCGAACCCACCCACGGCATTTCTGAATTTCCCTCATTTAAAAGAGTTCAGTTCAACCAAGAGGAGGTTTGTGCTGCTAAACTGCGAAAGGCTGCTCAAGCTAAGAACATGGGTTCTGATCTCTGCTGCTTGGTTCAGGGAGAAACGGGCTTGCAGAAACCATGAAGGCAAGGCAGTAAGAAACAAAACATCACAAATCTGACCAAGTAACAGGAGACTCCTGCAAAAAGACTCTTCAACCCAGTAAAAAGAACATTATATATTTTAGCTGTATTCTCAGAGACTGCCTGCTTATCTCAACAGCATGGATGAGGAACTACAATTCTTACTAAAGATAAAATAAAAAGAGGAAAATAATTGGTTATTACAATATTGCAAGCTGTATTTCAAAATCATTGGTACTTTGCCAAGTACCTTGATTTTCTGGCAAACAGTCTCCATGCATGATCACCCTGCACTACTAAATGAGCCGTATTGCTGGTAGTGACAGACATTTGTAATACATGGTATTTCACAATGTGGACTATTGTTAGATTTTATCCCTGAAGAGAAATGTCCATACCACCATGTAACACAGCTTCTGCATGTGTCAATACTCATATGGTAATTACGGATCAATGATAACTTCAGTCCTTACAGCTTCTACAAACACGTGCACGCTTCCTCTCACCCCATGAATCAGAACGGGTACACTACACAAATGGGGAGCGAGGTGTTCCTGTTAAAGCAAGCCAGGGGACACAGAGTCTTTCTAGAGGTAAGAACGTGTTCCAGCTCCTAAGGTTGAACGATCCAGATGCTTAGCCTACTGCTCATTGTCACCCACGCATGAGCACATACCAAGGATGAATTTATATAACGGTCATTCAGCTTTGGGCCGTTCAACCTGACAGATAATCCCAAGGTTCTATATGGGAAATTAAGGAAGCTGTACTGTGAAAAATCTCCCATCCATTGTCACTTCACACCATCACCTCTGTGCCACCAAAACAACATGTACTGCCTGGACATGGTCCTGGGTGACCTGCTCTGGGCGAGCCTGCTCCGGCAGGGGGTTGGACAGGCTGATCTCCAGAGGTCCCTTCCAGCCTCTACCGTTCTGTGATGGCTGAAGTCATTCCTCACTTACGTTTCCAAGCCTGCTGTCGTCAAACAACAGGTACTTTTCCTCTCCTTCCAGACCTCCCTGTCTCTTCAAACATCACGTCCTTCTCACAGCAAGAATTTTATTTTGCTCTTGTCTTCTTTAATATTCCTTAAACCTCCCCAGTTCCTTCATTTCCTCTCTCTTTGGGCTGGACTTTTATGCTGCTCGCTATTCAAGATGTCTTCTCTGCAGTCTCCAGCATCTCACCAAAAATACATGTTCTCTGAAAATTTTTCACTATTTCCAGTTCTTGCAATCTCTCTCCCCGTTCTCATCACCACTGATCCTGCATCCTTCTTTTTCCAAACCATTAATGCCTGCCATCTTTAGCATTCTCCATTTTCTATTCTGCAGGAAACACAAGTATTCTGGGATTGTAATAATCGATGTTAAACATATGGGTCTGTTAAATTACTAACACAAACACACCACCTAGAGTCAGAGCCCTTCTCTCCCCCACCATCTCCTTATGGCAATACAGCGTCGTCACTGCTATGCATACCACAGTGGCACACAGCTCTCTGTATGATCTCATGTGCATTAAAATAAGACAAAGCAAGCCGGGAACACAGCAGGGACTGCACAATCTTCTTTCTGACCCAGAGAAGTTATGTGGAAAAGTTATTAAACCTTCAGCAGATTATTACTGTGAGGCATGACCTGTGGGAAACGAAATTCCGGAAAGGAGTATCTGTGCGCTCTGGCCCGTACTACGATACATCCAAAAGCCAGAGAATCAGCTTTCTCCAGAACACAGGGAAAACAAAATTACCCTGGAAAACAATAAACACAGCATAGTGATTTTAAGTATGTTCTGTTAATGAGGGGTGTTGGGAGTCAGGAGGAACCAACGTAAGGGGTCACCAGTGTCAGAGGGCTCCTCACATATATACCCTAAAAAACCCACAGATGCCTTTTCAATTATTACTGCTTACAAAAATCATGTGCATCTCTCTCTACCCCTCACCATTATGGATGTGTTCAAGAAGAATGGAAGAATTACAAGAGAATGCCTCACACGTAGAAGTCCCATGGCCAAACTTGCTCCCTCTATACAGCCATTACATTTGAGAATTTCCAGCAGAACCATGTAAGAAAGGAAATAAAGCCTACGAGGGACCATCACGAGCTATTTTTCTGCATTGAGAGCTCTACAGATAACTCTTGCATAGAAAGTGAAGCCAGAAGGAACAATAAAAATCTCTGTATATCAAAGTCACCAATCTTCACACAGTACCTCTAAACTGAGCCCAGTAACTTGTTTGACAACCTATCTTTCAGAAAGATGTCGGTCTGGATGTGAAAACATGTGAAAGCTGAGGATCCTCACTTCGCTTGCTTTTCTCTAATGCAAGAAGTGCGTGTACTAGGCATTATCTGGGGTTTTGGCAGATGGGGTCCTTGGAGTTTCCAGGTAAATGCAACAAACTGACCGCTGCACAAGAAACATCTGCCTTCTGAGAAAATTACTGGAGCCCCAGTATCTCTTGAGCATGGAACCGCCACCTTGCTCACATTATGTCATTAACGCCTGTCCGGTGAGATAGCAAAGCCTAGTCTGCCTACCTCTGGTAAACGGGTATTACAGCCTGAACAATCCAGCCTTGTAATTCCCGTGTCAGGGGGAGGGACATCGTTTTGTTCACCATTGAAGGGGTGCCCCCAATTTCTAGAATGGAGACTGTGGCTGGCAACTTCTGCTTCCCAGGAGGGGGATCAAAAGGTCGCTTGTGCAGCAGATGCAATTCTCTTCCGTCTCCCAAGACAAAACGAGCCAAGAATAAACACCCTCCTACCGACTTTCCCTTCCAGTAACTAAACTTCCTTCTTTAACCCTTCCTAACATCGCCGCCAACACACATTCGCGGTGCAGCTCCAGCGTCCAGCCCCAGGGACAAAACGCTCCACCTCCACCTTCCGCTGGGCCAGGGAGGCGACAACTAGGACGCCACAGAGGCCTGACTGCAGGCTGGACAGCGGGTCCCGACCCCGTGAAGCCACCACCCGGGCCAGGCGCGACGGCTCCCCAAGGCCGCGGAAGGCCGCCCCGACAGCGAAGCAGCGGGGGGCCGCGACCCGCCGGGGCCCGGCCGGCGCACGGGGGGCAGGGCGGCCGCCGCGCCGGTCCTCAGACGGAGTGGGCAGCGCGGGATCCCGCCGCCGGCGGGTGGGGGGCGGACGCTCACCTTGTGCTCCAGGACGCTGATGTAGCCCTCCAGGAGGCCGGCCCCGACGGGGAGCGCCGGGTGGCGCTGGCCGCGTCCCGGCGGGCGGCTGGGCACCGCCGTCACCTGCTGCTGCCGCCGCGGCTCCGGGTGGCCCCCGCCGCCGCCGATGCCGCCGTACATGAGCAACAAGCTGGTGCACATGGTGGTGAGCGCCAAGCAGACGGCCAGCCCGTGGCGCTGCGGGGGGCAGAGAGAGGCGGCTCAGAGCCCGGGGCAGCTGGCTCCCCCCGCCGCCGGGCCCAGCGGGGCGCACCGCTGCCCGGCGCCGCACTCCCGCCGCCCGCAAGTTCCACGCCGCCGGAGACCCGGCGAAAGTGCGAGGAGGGCACTGGGGAACCCCTCCCTCCTCCCGCCGCCTCGCCGGCCCGCTCCCCTGCCTCCCTCCCCCACGGCCCCGCTCCCTTGCCTCCTCTCCCCGCGGCGTGCCCGGCTCCCCCGCGCCTCTCGTTCCCACGCAGCCGGTCCCCTTCGAGCATCTCATCCGCGCGTTACAGCGGGGACAGTAGCACTCCCCCGCACGGCGCGGCCACCTCCAGCCGCGTCCTTTAAGCAGATCGCGTTTCTATACGCTCCTGAAAACGCACGCACGCACACACACACAGAGAAAACCCCCAAACCACGAGCGACGCGAAAAAAAGAAAGCAGGCGGAAAGTTGTTCGCCGCCGCCGCCGGGGTTCTGCTAGCCCGAGAAGCCGCGGGGACGCAGCCCGGGAAGGCTGGAGCGTGTGCAGGGCGCCCGGGGCAGCCCCGCGCCGCGCCGCTCCTCTCCTCCCGGCCGCCGGAGCCGGGATGAGCCGTGCCGACACCGTGCTTACCATCAGGGTCTTCATTTTGTGCGCCTCCCGGCCGCCAGTCCTCCCGCTCCCCGCTAGGCTCGGCATGGCGGGGAAGCCGCAGACATGGCTCGGCCAGGGAAGCGCCGCCGTGCCGGGGATTACGGGGGAATTACAGCCGCCCGGACCCTCGGAGCCTGCCAGAGCCGGGTCCTCGGCCGCCCCGCCCGCCTCCGCCTCCGCCCCCGCCTCCTCCTGCCGGCGTCGCGGCGGCTTCAGGGCAGGGGGAAGTTAACTTCTGCCTGCGCCTCGGCCGCACTGCTCCGCAGGCGGGCCCCGGCCTCGGTTCTGAACGCCTTCTTCACCCCGGCCGCGGCGAACGGCGGGGATTGCCGCGGCGGGCACCGGCTGGGCAGCGGGCGGGCACCGCGCCCCCGGCGGGAGGCACCGGGCGGGCAGGGGCTCCCTCCCTCGGCCCAGACTGCCGTCCTGCTCGTCGCACCGGGGCACGACCCTCACACTACAGCATTTGCGTTTTTCCCCAGCGGAAAATTCGCCGTTCTCCCAAGCTCGGTTCCCTGAAGCTGGCAGCGTTCAGGCAACACTTTAAATTCATGTTCGTAAAAAATCGACCCCCTCAACTCCTTATGCGGCGCTAGCAACGCCCTCTCTCACACAACCTTTCCCAAGCCCTGAAAACCGGTTTCAGAACCTTTTGGCAGAAGCTTTCTTCCATTTTTCACAGCAAACAGCACAGGCTTGCTCCCCGTGCCATCTTTTGGTTTCTGAAGATAGATATTTTCCCACTCTCATAAGCAGCCTTCTAAAGTTTTCTATTATTTCTCTCTTTGTGTGGATGGTGTACAGTTTGGTTGTGAAAACTTTATTAACAGACCTCATATTACACAGATTTCTTGCCCGAGGAATTCCACGTTTATAAATGGGCTCTCTCAAAACAAGCCATTTTAAGGTTGATTCTTACAAAGTTATTAAACTGACAGCATAGCATTTTAAAAAAAAAAATCTATCTTCTAATCATGAAGATATTTCTCTTGAAACTACTCATGGAAATAGTAGTTCTAATATATGGCTTCATATCTAACCTATAGCTATATAACATTAAAGATTACATTAAGGAGAAAACGATCGGCAGGCTAACTCAACCGTGGTCACAGTAGCAGCTTTCTCAAGGCTGGAATTGACATTGAAATCCATTTTTTATCTTTACTAATTCATTGGAGGACTAAGAGTGAAACAAATGCCATCTCTGGCATTGGCACAGCACGCAGCATTTAGTGCCTTTTAAGAAAGTAAAAAGGAACAAGAATGTATGGTACACCAGCGGGCAGCGCAGTAAACGTGCTTTATCATTTCAAAGAAGAATGCCATATTGCACGCGCGCTTGCTGTTTATTCAATTCGTGGGTCTGGTTTCAATAGTACCAGTTGTTAAGACAAACGAAGCAATAGCAGAAGAATCTTATCGGGTCTTGGTAATTCTTTATTATGTGGTTGCACTTGACACTCAAATTAGTGAAACAAAGGGCCAACTTGATGAATCATTGAAAGCAAATTATCTGTGGCTCTCCAAGGCTTCCTGCAAGAGACTACAAAAGGCAGCTCATGCATTTTACAGTGCTGTTTCTCAACTATCAGCAAGCAGGTTGCTGGTGACTGACCTTTCTCAGCCTTTCTAATATATTTTGCCATGCCAAACTGAAGCATCGTTTTTATAATTTAGGCTCATGGCTGTATGTTAGACATCTGTTACACAGTATGTCTGACCAAATTCATTAAACTTACGGGTTTTGGTAGAATAGGCTGATTTAAAAATCTACTGATAAAGGAGACAGACTAAATTTTCTAATTTAATGCTTGACTTGAATAATGTCCAGCTTTCTGCTCGTCAAATATTTAATTAGATTGCCGTGATGGTCATAGACCGTATTCTTGGCAGGCAAATGCTCCCTGAAACAAATACAGTAGTGTAACGTAAATCCTACAGAGGTTTTTATGCGTAAGTATGGGAACTTTAGAAATCATCTGGAAAACAGCCCAGCTATTTAATTTAATTTTAAATTCCTATGAATTAATAGTTCTAGCTATCTGGAGGTTTGTTTTTTTAAAGCTATTAGAATCTATGTGCTGTATATATCTGTATACCCAATAGTTCAACCTGCAAAGGGAAGAAAAGCATAGGCTGAACTCATAAGCATTTAATCAACTTGGAAGTGAGTCGGTACTGAGAAAATCTTGAAGTCCATCTGACTTCCTGCTTCAACCAATTTATTTTCAACATGCAAGGGATACCGAACTGTCCGTGCATTTCTGTCCCTCAGAGCTAGGGGTAAAGACAGATTAAAACATGAACAGCTGCTTTCCCTAGCCCAGGAGAAAAAGTGGCAGGGCCTGGTTAGCTTTTACAACAAAGTAGGACTGAGGAGAGCTTTTCATCTTCATGGAAGGGACTGGGTTGTCCCCTCTTCCAATTTACCCTTCACTTTTTCACTTTCACCTTTCAGGTAGCTACAGGCTGACAAAACAATTGCATTAAATAAAAATCTGCTTGTGGCAGCTTCAGGAGGACCTAAGATGCAAATGACAAAATAAAAATCCATGTAGGGCGAGAAAACCATGTAACAAGTCGTGATGCAGATAGAGACAAACTTCTCAAAATTGACAATGGACTTGGAGCAACAGTGCTCTTTCACTGATTCTGAAATAAAACTGCTCAAACAGCAACTTTCCCTGAGCTGTCTGGATGAATGAAATAATTGTCTTTTTACAACGCATTTTAACCCCAGCTGTCTTTCAGATTTCCTTGTATGGATATAAACCAGCTTTTAAACTATAACTGGTTTCTTATGAAGTTCGTATAGAGACAACGCAGCATAATCTATACCTTAATATAATGACCAATTACACTTTCCACATTACGGTTGGCCTGGTAGGAGTACTTGAGCGGAGGAGCCTCTCACTGCATCTATGCCAGTGCATCTCAGCAACTGGTAGCTGAAATACTCAGTGCGAGTTAGGATGAAGGCAACGGCTAGTACTGCTGCTGATGACTGAGATGTTTGCCAGGATGTTTTCCCTGAGCACACTGGCTACTACCTGTGTGACTCCAGCAAACCCTGCTCCGAACCTTGCTGCCTCTCTCCTGTCCACCATAACCGGAGCAGGGTGTTTGCACGTGCCGTCAGGACACAGAACACCTCCAAACGGGAAGCTGCAGCTACGCTCCAGCCCTGTCACCTCCTCAGAACAAAAGCCCAGTCCTAAATGTTTAATTATTTTGTGACTCGTTGATGGCAGTGTGGCTCCATGCTGCGCAAAAGAGAATGTTTTAGAGAACTGATTTAGATCTGTGCTCAGTTTTGAAGAGAGTAAGAAAATGCGGTTTTTGTTTACGTACTACCCTTCACAAAAGAGTGAGAAGAAAAGGGATCTGGTGTGATGTAAGTAAACTTTAGCTGAGGTCAGCATGCTACTCCGCAGGATTGCTGAAAGCACTTACACTCCCATCATACCACATGTACAAAGATGTTTTTCAGAAAAATATTGGTAATAGAAGTGCTTAAAATAGATTGGAGGGGGGAGGTTAATTGTATCAGGACCACTTTGATATCCTTAGGTCTTTGAAATGAAGAATCTGTGTTACTAAGATTCTATAGGTGGCTAAGCATGAAAAAATATTTGTTAAAAATACAGTATTAATCTAAAAGTGGCTCCTGTTAAAGTTGCATCATTTTGTCATTTCCATTATATTCTGTGGTCTGTGAAGCCCTGGATCTGTCTCCTGAAGAGTAAAATGCTGGCCCCACTGACATTAACTCCTGTACATCTTTTCTCTCTTTGTTTGCTGGGTCAAGGAGCTCGCTAGCAAGTAAAAGCTCCCACTTCCAGCTCTGCAACCTCATGAAGTATGAGCTTAAGCCGTGATCACCAGTGTAGAACAGAATACTGCTTGTCCTGAGCCTCTAGCCAGTGACATTTGGGAAGAGGGCTGGGAGTGCCACATTTCAGGGGGCGGAAATAAGCATTTTTTGACTGACTAGCTAGAAAAATGAGACTAAAGGTTCTAAGGAGGCTGGAATATGATGACAGTTTGTGTCAATTAAAGGGTGGAGGGGCAGTCAAAGGTATATAGGAAAAGAAATACATCACATTGATGTCACCTCCATGTGTTGTTTCATTATTTATGTATACGTGAAATTTTAACCTGTTTTTCCTGAGAGAAAGGGCTGCATTTTCGCATCGCAAACACAACCAATGGAAAACATTCAGCAGCCAGCAAAGTAATGAGCTTACACTATAGATTTTTCAAACTGCCCAGTGGTTCATGAAATGCTTTTCAAAACTGGAAATACGCATTGAGGATTGGTCAAAAAAGGTAGCAACAATATTACAGATCAGTCAATACTGTCTCTCCTTTGTGAAAACAGGCTGCCTTTGAACTTCTGACAGAAGCAAACAGTGACAGATGCATAAAAAAAAATGAAATATTGCATTGAAATAGAAGCGCAAATGAAAACAGAAGGGGGAAAATAGTGCGATAAGATCTGCTGAATCTGCTGGGTTTTTTCTTTTCTATTTCTTAGTTTTCTCCCCAATTTAGGAAGCATAAATAAAGGTATTGGATGTTTCAGAAACAATCTGTCTAGCTCAACTGAATGGACTCATCTGCTTTAAGACCACAAGTGAGACACTGTGTTTCATTCTAATCACTTTTTGGGGGACAAACTTAAACAAGGCACATCCTGGAACACACAGCATACTCAACATTACACATCTCAAGTCAGAAGCTTTGAAGGTTAAGAGATTAGCACAGGAGGCTGCAGATGGAGGGTACCCCGTACCACTTGTGGAAGCCAACAGGCATGACCAGAAACTGTTCTTCATGGCCTTTTGTTTCACCATCCACCACCAAAACAAAAGAAGGAAGAGATACATAATCTCTATAAACAGAACACAGATTTAACATACAGACTAAAGCAACTGAGGACATAATTGCTACAATTTGGTAAGAGACTGCATACATTTGAATATTCTGGGGGTATCTGTGCTGTAATATAAGAGATTTCAACAGGATCCCAAACGGCTCAGCTTTCAGTGTACATATGTCTGTTCCTTGACAGACAAAAACTATACCAACAGGAAGTCAAAGTGTTAAATGGAACAGAATTTCTGAACTTCTAAAAAATTTACCAAGCAAATATCAGAAATGAAGCATTAGAGGAAAAAAAAAAAAGAAAGCAAAGAAGGATAAGTGCTCATTATGGATTGGTTTGGAGTTTTTTATGTATTATTAGAGAGTCGACAGAAAACTCTCCTGCTATTACTAACACAAACATCAGTTACAATGACAGGCTGAACAACAACTATGGCAACAAGGGGATCCATTACCATCAAACTGAAAAGTCTCAGTCATGGAATCAAGTCCTTCAGTGGCCAAGCTATATATCTATATATCTTATTTTGGTAATTGCTACTGTTTCTAGCTAGAGGTTTATAGAAATCATCTTTACTGTTTACATAGTACGGTAGTACACAAGCATATATGCAAATTCAGAGTGATGAATTTGTTAATGTATAGTGCTACCAGTGACTCCTGCCATAGCTCAGTAACTTCATATGCTCACGTCCCCTGTGCTTCTGCAATTATGTAGTGGCTGCCTTTGCTCTGTACGAATTTCTCCCATTTACCCAGCATACCCCAGACCCAGCTACCTAAATGAAGTCTTGGGGATCTGAGCTCATTGCTGAGAGGTCCTGAGTATTCTTTGTTTCCTGAGCCGGCTGACAGGAACTGAAGGAGGGTCTCTGCATTGGAGTAAGCTGCCTCTTAAAGATGGTGTTGATTCTAGCCATTTGCAGATTCAGATGGTGACAGATCTCTACTAGGAGATATCAGAGATCGCAGGCCGAGGGTGAAGTCATTTTAAAGGTATGGAGATAGTGACCACGTTTATGTAGCTTGCTTAGCTAATTGCAATTGAACATGGAATCTGGACCTACAACAGAGTACAGAATGGCTATGAAATTATTTCCTGTGTCCAAATCTGGTACTGCAAACCACCCTAGACAACTCTTCTAGCCAGGATGAATAAGCATGGTAGAAACTAGCCTGAAACAGTGGGAGAGTTTCTTTGCTGCGACAGACACCTAACTGAATGCTTCAAACCAGCTGCTGAAATAGATGGATTGCCTTCCTTTGCGACGTGCTGTGTCCTTGTTTAAACATTTCTGCCATATTCCTGATATTTGTCACTCTTAAACAAATACAGAAAACAAGCCTTCTCTGTTTCATACAGGATAGATATCTTGGGTGTCCACTGGCATCCTCAAATCATGGATTAGAGCAAATCCATGGCTACATATGCTCATTTTTCTTTCTTACACTTCAGGGCAGAAGACCAAGTTCAGCTCAGCTGCAGAGCTGGATCCAACATTTCCTGCAGCAGCAGCTGTACCCTCCTTTCCTTGAACTGCTATTAATACTCATTATCACATTCCCTAGCCTTTGTTACCACCCTCTGCCTCATGCTTTTGATTCAAGTGAGAGAACTTTAAAAAATCCTAGACTTTTCCCAATCATGGTAAATATTTTATTCAAGGTGATTATTGTATATCTATTCTTTCTCATAAACTACAGTTCCAGGAACATACTGACTCGAGTTCTGCTGCACTTTTACTGCCTTCTGAAGAGTTTCTTGGTGGAAACTACATTTGACCTTTTGTTTGGCTGAATTTCTCCAGAGACCAAAGCATTCTAATCAAGCACTCATATTTATCTAATTGCTTTATTTTTCCTTTTTCTTTATGATTTATTTCAGTTTAGAAGGGATTATTTTCATACCTTCTTTCTCTACAATAGTTTTTGCTTGTATGGTAAGTACCTAATTTTATTTGTTACCAAAAGCCCCCAAATTCTGTAAGGTTCATTCAGTTTTTCTTGTGATTAGTACCAGAAATGTGAAGCTAAGCTCTGTAGGCCATGTGCTGTTTTCTGTCCCGAGTTCAAATAAATGAGGCCTCAGGCCATTTATGGTCTAGACCATAAATTCAGGTGTCAAAGGAACAGGTGGTAACGTGACACAAGCTGTTCTTGCTCATTGTATGAGTCTCCTCTGCTTGATCTCCTACCGCTTCATCTCTGTCACAATCCCAAATCACTCTCCAACAATGGTTACACCATTTTGGCGGATTCAGTTACTGTCCATTGATAAATGAGAGCTTTTCTGTTTCTAAGTGATCTTGGAATCCAAAAGCGTGCCTATACTGGCACACTAACTCAGGCACAGAACTGCATTACTGTGACTGAAGCCTTCTGGGAGAAAGCTGGCTCACATCGCCCAGCTTGGGGCCTGTGCAGATGAGCTCGGGTCCATCTGCACATCAGCTCCAACTCACTAGCAGTCTGCTAGGTTGAAGCACTATGGGTTGTAGTTCAAGAACCTGCAAATTGTAAAGAACAAAAGCTTACCAGAGAAGTGAAAACAATGGGCATGATGCATTAGTATAAAATAACATAATAGTTGCTCAGTGCTTGTTCAGCCACTGATTGTGGAGGTATTTTTGGTATGTAATTTGATTATCCTGCTGGTAAGCACGAGTGGACAACGTTGGACTTTATTCTTAAGTGAGGAGAGAAGGAATTATCTGTCAGTCTTGTTTGTGCAGCTGGCTCAATCATTTTAATCAAAGAAATTACAGACTTCGTCCATTTCTTTAGGACCCTCAAAACTTTTATCCCAAACACTATTTGGCTTCAAGCATTGTCTACACACTCACTAGTCCTCACAAAATCCATGTGGCTTCAGCTCTCTTTACAGAAGATAGTTGTGTAGTGAAGGTAAGGAATGCTGCTCACTCAGCTCCAGCTGTCACCTTACAGCCATGAATATTTAGTACTTTGGGTATTGAAGCCCACAAAGCCTAATGTTGGGCACTGAAAATTAGAAGCCTCTCTTGGAAATCTGAACCTTCTTGACTTCTCAAACCCAAGAGTTCTTATTTCTCAGCATCACCTGAGGATTGCTGTGGTAGCAACATCTCCCATCTCAGCTTGTAGTCAAAAAAGTTTCAAAAATAATTGGGCAGAAAATGACCCATACAAATGTTGTCTTGGAACATCACTTGACTCTCTGATTCTGCACATTTCTAGCTACCTCACAGGAGGTACGAAACCTCACAGTCTCTCCTGAATTACCATCAGCAGTTATCAACAGCTGATGAGACACGTTGGAGACTAATGTGTCATTGCAAAAAAACATGTCTTCTTCACTATTCCCCAAAAGACAAAGATGGACCATGCACAGGCTCATTTCGTGAGATACTGGGCCAGCCTCTATTAGCATGTGTGCTAGACATACGGTCCAGCTCTGGTTTTCAGTTTCCTTTTCTCGGCTACTGCAAGGGCTTTGCTCAGCCCTTTTTGCTTCGTGTCACCTCTCCGGCAAGCAAGGCTCAAGGACCTACAAGAAACTATGATCCAGAAATGTCCAGGAGCCCAGGACATGCTATACTTTCAAATTACCCTGTACTGATTGTGCCAACACAGTACACCTGCAACTAACACCTGACACAAACCTTTCTCAAATCCTCCCACCCTCATCTTCAACCAGAACCACCTGCACTCATTTTCTTTCTATTTTCTTTCTTTCTCTCTCTCTCTCTTTTTTTTTTTTTTTTTTTTTTTTTTTTTTTAACTGTCCCTTGTCCAGTCATTGAGTAGCTGGACTGGTTCCTCCCTGGCTACTCTTTCTTGCTCCACCATGTACTTACTCAATCCATGCAGCACTCCATGATGTCACTGGCTAATGATGGGTCTGCTTGGCAAGTAGCTTTTCAACAGAGCACTGGGTGATTGCTAGCACAGCTACTTATCTGTAGCTATATTATTACAGCGTGTCTTTTTGATCAATTAGAAATGCAGCACTAAGTTTTGGTCTGGGTATTATTAACTAACATGTGGAACAAAGACTGCCCTATTCGCAGCTTTGCGTAATTGAAGGTGAGAGAGGAAGGGGAAAGGATTAGAGTGAGGCAGAAAAAGTGTATGCAGCAACTATGAGTACAGTACAGGGTGGGGAGCACTTTGAGGGGTATGTCAGGGATAAACAAGGCCTTAGACATCATCACAGACAGTCAAGAAGTCAAAAGAGATATTAAAAAAGTATTAAGTCTGATCTGCACAGTTTCACTCACACAAACAGAAGAGAAATCTTTGGGGCCTAAATGCTGCCCTGGGCTGCTGACATTCCCAGCCAGCTAATTAGGACTTAGCAAAGGACGTAGAAAACAGCACACAGGAAAGCATGGTATGCAATGGCTGCTCTCTGACCACAGCAAATATAAGGGGAATATAATTTCTAAATCTTAACAAAGAAGTAGTGTAAAGGGAAATAACATCTTTGCCTCACCTTGCTTGAAACTCGAGATCCATGAAAAGGGAGACTGTGTGTTAAAATCTGGGTGATTAAGTATACTTCTAAACTCAAACCTAAGTATTTCTGTGCTGAGGACGTTACTTCTCAGCATGCTGTGCTGTCCCGAAAATACAGCTCTGGATCTAAGCTGGCTCTTTGTCTTATCATTCATCTCACCCAAAGCTGCTCAGTCTTTGTGGACTGACCTTTCACTTTTCTAGTCTATTGCTATTGAATTGTTCATAAATCTTTTAATCATTAGACAAGGTTAGACTTCACATTTCAAGAAGGGAACATCTTTTTTTTTGCAAGCTGATGTTGGCTGGTTTTTGCATCTTTGTAACACTAGGTTGTCGGGGATAGCCTAACTGAGGAAGATGAAATTGGCCTCGACAACATCCCAGTATACCCGTGAGAAGATGAAAGAAGTGGATGAAGAGTGTTGTAAACAGGTTTGAGGAGGTGATAAGAGACTGAGCAAGAAGAGACTAAACAAGTGAATACCACAGAGCAGAAATTTGGCAAGAGAACAGTAGATGAAGTGGGAAATACAGTAGGAGCTCCAGCCAATCAGTATGTGAATAGAGGCAAATGGACAGAGCTGTTGAGCGAATCATTTTAGCAGCCTTAGTGCATGAACCGGTGGACAGATAAGAAAGATTATAAAAGGGAATGCTTTTTCTGCTGCGCCATCTCAGCCATCTTGGCTTTTGTAATTTAACAGACTGCCTTCTTACGTATACTCTTGTCATGTCCCGTCCCAACCGCGACACTAGGTTATGCAACCCAGGTGCTGACCAGCAGTTACCTCGCAGATTGCAGGGTGCTGATTGTGGCAACACTGAAACAGGCCAGAACATATAGGAATGTGGGTTACGCAGATCCATTTTGTTCCTAAATGCAGGTATTAACAAGTTGGCAAAGTTATTGGCCAATTGACTGAAAGTATAAGCATTAAAATAATTCATCCTGAACAATGCGTGGGTTTATTTGATGTTTAGTACTGTAGGCTCACCTGCACGAATTTGCTGTGCTTATTTAATATCCTCTTTAAGATGAAAAATTATGCCAGTCCTGTGGTAATAGCATCTTCTGACGCCGAGAAAGCATTTCACTGGATTGAATGGCAGTTTCTCTTTACTATGATGGAAATTTTAGAATTTGCTGTAAATGTATTGCATCAGTTACACTGTTCTGAGCAAGGATGCATACTAATGTGACAATACTATCTCAGTTTTGACTTTTGAGGGAGACTAGTCAAGGGTGCCCACTTTCAATGCTATTTTTGCTAATGGAAGCAAACCAATCTTTAAAAGACTAAGGCGATTGGGCAGAGATTAGAATAGCAAGCATTAGAGCTGAGAGCTTGTATCTGCAGAACTGCCCTTAAAATGGCATCCCATTTTGTTATACATTAGTAACCCTTTGCAGACTCTAAAACAGATTCTGCAGGCAGCAGTCGCTCCTAAACAACTTCCCAGATGTGCAGCGAATTAGGATTCAGCCAAAGATTTTGGAGCTGAAATGAGGATAGCTCTGGAACCACTGTCTCGCTGCTCGTTACACTGATAACTCACAAGTCTAAGGACCTTCACAGTGGCCTGCATGGAGCACAGGGGGGCTTCAAATGAAAAATTATTTTACTCCAGGCTTGGATTTTCACGTGATTTTATGAAGGAAGAATTCTTTAGAAACATTATGGACTGTTCTCCCATGCTGTGATCACTGGGGTGATGTAAGGAAGAAGCGTCTCCTCCCCTTGCAGTAAAGCATATCACCATGAAGAAAAAGGGAAAATCCTCATGAATTCTCAAAGGGCTATACAATTTCTTTATTACTTTTCCTCAGTGTTCTGAAAGAGTCTGACAGAAGTATGCCAGAAGTATTAAAATGAATAAGCCTTTGTCTCTACAAACAAAAAGAAAATACCTTCAGTCAAACCAGGCATCATGCGAACAACTATGGTACAAGCTCTTCCTCCATTTCCTGGCCTCATGCTTCCCCCATGTTACATGCCAGAACCCTCTTCTATGATGTCTTAGACTTTTCTTGTACTGCTTTCCTACATTATGTTCACATCAGTAATGCTGAGAGAACATCCTCCCACACTGGTGCTCTCCAGCACACGTCAACCCTTACTCGAGTCTTTCCCATCCCTAGTTTCTGTTACTGTTCTCTCACGCACTAGATGAGCTCAGAGCTTCTTGCAGATAGGTGTTAGTGAAGATCCTTCCACTGTCAGCTCACTTAAAACTAAGCTCCACACCAGTCTCAATGCTACAGATTTGGGAAGCTAGAATTAGTCCCTCTGGCACAGAGAAATCAGCAAAGCAAGGGTGAAACACTGACAGGTACCTGATGAAACTAACTAAAGAGCTGGTTCCAATTCATCACAGACTTCTGCAATGAAGTGTAAGCAGATCGTCATTCCCACAGTAAAAAAGATTGCAGATAACACTGCATAGACAAGGAAATAGATTGCTTGGGTGGCATGTGATCCTTATGGTAGGACACAGGAGAACCAGAGAAGGTAATGGGACATTTAGTTGGCCCTGAAATCAGCAATGTCTAACTGCCACTAGTTCTTGGCAACCCTTGCCTTGCAGTAAACATGGTAAACTGAGGCATCTACAGAGGGAAAACCAATTTAAAATCCTTAAATACTACTTTTCCATTCTCACACCAGGAAGAATGTTGCAACTGAAGGAACTTTTTGAAAATTCATTACTCTTATTATGCTCTATATGGTGATGTAAATTAAATACACCTCAAATCAAACATTTAGGAATAAAGCCCTCCAGTGCAAAAATTGAGATTTCACTAAGTGCGCAGAAGTTAAATACAAAATCAGTAAATAAAGTTTAACATAGGTAAATTGAAAGGCAAAATGAACTCACTCTGATGAGTTAATGTAATTCCCTTATGGAATGCTAGTTTCCCTACTATAATTAATTTTAAACACTGAACCAGTCTGTCTGTTTTTTGATAATTATAAAAATGCATTCATCCATGTCCTTGCAAATTATTAATATTTATCATAAAGAATATCCTGTAGACATTAAGAATTGAGGGAGACAGAGTTTTCAGCAAATTCTTACACAGCTTTACTAAAACAATAATAGAGTTTTAAATACCTATGAGCTCAAACCAGAGAGACATACAGGGCTAAATCTTCAAGCCTCCTTCCTAGCCTTGACCTCACAAACCACTTAGGCAAACTTGCACCAAACTTCAAAATCAAAGATTTCAGGACTGCAAGCGTGTGATACTGCCAAGTATTCTATATGCTCACTTCATTCGTGTTCTACTCCTGGAAGCCAAGAGTATCAACTGTCCCAAAGGGATGAGGCCATAATGATGTTATAAAAAGATTATGAAAGCCCCTGTAGTCCTCTTCCGTTTCAGGGATAACTTCAGTGATAAGGAAACTGCATCATGACACTTTTGAGTTGCTTCTCTGACATTTCAGCAACACTGATTATCTGTAGTTCCGTTCATGGGCATTTTTAAGCCTCTCAGCACATCTGGACTTAAAGCTTCACACTTGTAGGAACACAAGCTCATCATCAGTAGCAATAAGAAGCTTTCCTTAAGTCAGTGGGAGTCAATGGGCATTCTGCTTGCACAGAAGCTGCTGGATCAGATGCATACGATCTAGTTATATGTTGGCATGCTGGTTATGATAAACCTGAAAAGCAGAAACTAGAACCAAATATGAGGCATAACATTTTGTAGTTTCAAAAACTTAGGTATCATCTAACTTTCTTTTCCATTAAAAAAACCGCCAAAACTCACATATCTCACTAATTTCTGACATTAAATCTGACCAGAATGTGCTTTCCTAGAAAATATACCCCAATCCAGAGGGAGGAAACGGAGCAATTTCATAGAATAGCTGACTCTATCATACACAGTAATATGTGTGTGTATATCTATATATGTACACATATGTGAGTATACACATTAAAACTTCCTTGGCTGATGGGTTAGCTCTTAAACTTTAGATAATTTGTTTGAGTGAGAAACTTGCCCACAGTAGCAGCAAGGATTACAATAGCAATGATCAATAAAACCCATTGTCCCAAAATTAGAGGCAAACATCACTTTACACGTTCATGAATTAGTGGACAACTGTCATCTCCACGGATTGGGAGAAGGGAACTAGCTGAACGTTGTTCAGAATATCGGGAAATCTTTGCAACCTTTTTTGTGACTGCAACTGACTGAAGAAGCTGGGTTTTTCAGAAGATACCCTGAGTTTTTCTTTTTTCATTTTGCTGAAGCAGAGCAGCCCAGCTCTGTTTGTAATGGGGATGATGAAAACACAAAAGAGCAGATGAGACAGAGCTAGATAAGAAGAGACGTGTATTCCTTGACCTATCTGTACTCAATAACTGAAGGAGGCAGGAGCCACAGCAATGTCAGTACAGGCAGATGTGCATTA
Organism: Leptosomus discolor; assembly: GCF_034619465.1. Taxonomy (NCBI): domain Eukaryota; kingdom Metazoa; phylum Chordata; class Aves; order Leptosomiformes; family Leptosomidae; genus Leptosomus; species Leptosomus discolor. Next base: position 85,842,160 of record NC_141393.1, read on the forward strand.
GTCCCTGCACAGAGTGATGATGCAGCAACCTGCTCTCCTAGCATGCAAATTAACTTACTGCTGTTTCACGTACCAATGGAAAGACTTAAACCAGCAAGTTAGATAGCATGGCTGTAGGCTGACAAAAGAAACTATTAGATTTTGACTAATCCAAAAGCATCAGAGGTGTACAGGACAACCTTCATGGTGCAAGACAAAGGGAATGGCTAGTGATGTTTCAAGGATGAATAGTTCTTGCCTCTGAAAGAAGTTTGCGCTCTCGCTTTGATCTGACATTCCCAATCTTGTTCACCCTACTGACCACCAGGAGAGGAGTGAAAAGACTTAAGAGTGTGTGATTGTAGGGCACTATTTTTTATGTCAGCATTCTTCATTATTGAGTTGGCTGTTTATGCTGCTGACATGTAATGTTGTGAAGCAGATGAGCTAGTAAAGTATGAAGGGTATTCTATAACCTTTGCTGTACTTTCAATTACCTTACAGTAACTTAGAATTCAGAAAGGCTGCTCCAAGCAAAATCAAAATACAATAAGATAAACTCCATTAGGAACTGAAGCACTAGGGCTGTTGTCAAAGGAGGGCAAAATGGCCTAATTAATAGTTATTGCATCAAACTCATGCAGCAGTTGAAGTAATGACATTGATGATATTGAAGACTGAGTTTAGTTCAGCAAGGAAATGAGCAGAGTATTCATCTTCAACTGCATTATTGCTGACGGCAGTGGAAGGCCTCAGAGCTTTGTTTTCTTGTGCTGTTGTTCAGCTGGTTTTCTTTGATAGTGCAGCTCCAAGCGATTAATATATGTATTTACACAAGACTGAGCACGTTCATTTCACTGGAACCCCATGGCTGACACTTGGTCATACTGAAGAACAAAAATTTATTGGGTTTTATTCCTGGTGTTTGGTTTTTCAGTGACAGCTACATGTAGGTGGATAGTTATCTAAGGGGGTCTTCCAAATCCTTTATAATTTTTATAAAGCATTTCTTTGGTTTGTGAAAGCTGGTGGCAGCGAGGAATGCCAAGTCCTGCATCCTGAGATAAGGTTCCATTCTCATCAGTATTTGGTTTCTGTTCAGCCTCCTGTTGATACGTTTTTTTTTCTTTCACTTTACTAATGCATCTGTTTGTCTTGTGTTATTGCTCAGAAATAAATGCATCATAAAGTCTTCCAGTAACCAAGCTGATTTATGGAGGCAGATGAGGTCTTCATCAAATGTCAGGGTCAGTAAAGCTCCTACCCACTCTAATATTAATGCCCACTGTCTTGCAAATACCATTTATTAATAAGAGATGTCAAATCCCAGAACTGGAACAAAAATCACTTAATAGAACCAAAACCTAACAAGGGAATCCAGAGCTTGGAATATACCTCGGGAATTCATCACAACAACTGACACCAGTAACACTAACACTTTGAGTCTGAATGGGTCATGCCATGCAACTAAGCCCAAGAGAACCCTACAATGAAAAGAAAAAGGTCTGAGTTACATATACTGGATAAAATCTTTTTCCAGTACCATTGAATTTGATGGAAAAATTATTCCTGACCGCAGCAGAGAGAAAGATTTCTTTCCTTGCCGCTATCCAGACTTCACTCACCTGCCATGTAAACATCAAGGTTGCAAGTGCAATCCCAGGTGGGACAGAGGTGCCACCAAGCATCCCAGGAGTTTACTCAGGTAAGCAACTCTCAACTATCCAGATGGACAGAAGTTTACCACACAAAGAATGTGCCAACCCTCTGGATACATGGCACAGAAACAGCTATAGTACCTGTTTAGCAGATTCTGCTAGCTAAAGAATAGTCCTCTGGTGAAGATCTGGTGTAACAGCTCTGAACTACACACTTCAGAAGAACCTGTTAAGAAAATAGTATCCCTCTAAATACGTCCCTGGCTTCAGGAATGGCCGCTTGTGGTAGAGGCCAGCCTTTGGCTGCGTACCTTACTTCTGCCGCCCTCAGCAGCAGTAAATTGCTGGGCCACTTGGTGCTGAAACTTCTCCAAGCAAGTCTTACCGGTTGCCTCAGGAGCAGACTTACTATTTGGTTTCTTTGTCTTAATTCACTGCCCCTAAAGCTAACACTTCAAAGCAGCAACTAATATTCTGTAACCTCTTTACTGGTCCATCTTAACACCAATTCATCCATTTACAAAGAGAAACTGTCTGTGCAGGAAGAAGAATGTAAATATAGGAAATACTGTAGAAGCCTGGACATATTCCCAGGCTTTACTACTAATTTGTATGTTTACTATTAGGAAAAATTGTAGGTTTCAGTCATTCTAAGTTGTGAATTTGTATGATGCCTTAAACAAATTGTACAACTTGTTCTTGATGCTGCACATCATAAAAATTCTGCCATCTTTCAGTCCAGAGCTGCTGATAGTACAGCTAGCTGCTCCATTTCACCAGAGCCTGAAAATTCACTTTTCCCAGGATGTTCCTCTGCCATTCCCTGGTTTTTGTAATGAAAACCTTTTTATGCATTTGCAAGGCTTGTCCAACCATTGGCATAGCTCAAAGCAGTTATGACTCTTGCTGAGAACAGAACACAGCGGCAGAAGCAGAGACACTGAACGGTTTCATTTCCAAATGGCTATGATTTCCACGGCTGTCTTGGTTTGTAACCTCCAGTCCCAAATTACTGAGTGCAGGAGACCCTCTAACCCAGATTCTCAGCAAATGTCAATCCACATAGGCCCATCAACTCCAGAGCAGCTAACAAAGCAAACCTTAGAGAGGATTCTGCTCTTTGCTTTCCCCAGAATAGAGAAGGCTTATTTTTAATCAGCATTTCTGTCAGTACCTCATCTCACCATATATAGTCTTACTCCAGTATGTTAGCATGTGGTCATCTGTTCATGATTTGGGTTAGGAGCAGCTGGCAGGCTGTCTGGATTCCCCCATCCCTACTCAGAAAAGAGTTATCAGCTTTGTTCTTCCACTAGATTTATAGGATTACAGCTGAAATCAGACCTGGCTCCAGGGAGTTTTATTGTCTCCGATCAATAAGTAATGAACAGGGCTAACATTGTTCATGTAATATGGGCACAATATATCCATAGAATATGGGAACTGTATCCAAACAAGGAACCCCAAACCTAGTTTGCTGGGAAATATCATTTACCAAGGGAACACTGAACCAGGACTCAAGGGATTTCTGTTCAGTTCTTCAGCTCAACCAAATATCTAGTAGCTGATGGGGACAAATCCTCTCACCTACCCTATATAAATGGGAATGATATTTTACTTGGTACAGGATTTACAGACTAATAACACATCTCATACTGGCTAAGACAAAGTTTATGAAAGCCAAAGAGCTATCTAATAGATAATGTTAGACCTTTAAAGACCTATGTTCTCCCTCAAGACCTGCACAGAAGAGGTACTGAAATTTGTCCTCCTGCCTTGACATGCTATGAATGAAGGAACCTTCAAACTCTCCAAAGCTTCCTCTTATGTGGGACTCAGCAGAAGGGAAATATTCTTGCCTTTTTAACAGAAAGCTTTGTTACACTGATTTTGTTCATTGGTTCCTAAATAGCTTACCCTCACTCTTACTTTCAAGCCTACATCTGCTCTCATTTGTCACCATTTCTTAGTATTTTATAAAATATTTACTTTCTTCTTTTTTTTTTTTTAGTGGGTATCCAATACACCTGAGGCTATTTTGCTGTACATGCCTCTGTGTCATTGCTTTTTACCTTTCTGTGAACTACAGAACATTTGTTTGCAGAATAAGCTTTACGGGCGAGTTGCTGCATTCAACAATATCTTTCCCCTTCTCTTCCACCACATGCAGGGCGACCATTCTGTCTGGCCAAAGTAAATGCAGCAAAGCCAAGGCTGCCAGCTAGCAATTTGTGTTTTGGTTGGCATTGCTGGAGCAAGTGGTGATGTGTGTTATCTACATATTAAGAGCATCCTTTAGGGTCAAAACCTGGCTGTTAGAAAGCAAGGATGACTAAAAATGAACAAACCTTATCCCAAAGTCAAATGCTTTCTAAAATTGCATCAGCTTTAATAAGAAGTGGCAGCTCCAGGCACCACATACACCTTTTTATACTGCCAAACATAAATGCACAGGAATGTACAGTGCATGATTAGCAAGCAGAACCACCACATCTGCCAAGAAATTCGTGGACCTTGTCAAATAAATGTCAGTCAGGTTAGGCAGTACAGACACTGACTCTGGCCTCGGCACCTCTTTGCCCTGCTAATAAGTGGTAAAATACAATGGCATTTTGGTTTACCAACATATGGTCAGGAACAGGAATAGACTCACTCGTCTCTACTTCTCCATTCTTCTCCAGTATTTCCCCCAGTTTTTAGAAATGTAATTTCACGTTCTCCTCCCTATCCAGCTAGTTGTATGCTCCTCTGTATCAGTCATGAGCGATATTCTGTGCACTGGAGTGCACAACCCGTTTTAATGAGCTTTGGCAGAACATCAGATTCATTCCCCCTCCCCCTGTCTAATTACAGTGTGCCATTTGTGTCATTCTGGTTCAGGATCCATCAGCAGATCTATTAGAAACACCTATTTCTAGGGATTTATAAATAAGCAGTAATAATGAGCTTAAAAATGACTGAAGAATGGCATGCAGCTGCAATATTTCTGCATCCTTTTCACACTGTTTACGCAGTTGGTTTAAGATGTTTTTGAGGTCTTACAGCCCTGTATAAAAAGCAAGGTTTCCTGCAATTAACATATGCTGTAAATGAATTCATTTTGGTACTTAAGGTGTTTTATAAACTCTTGTAAAACAATGCAGTGACAAAAGAGTTTGTGAAGTTTCACCCATGGTTCAAAGCCCTCATCCCACAAGGACGAATACACATATATTGCCTTCTGTAATTTAGCAGACATGTTTATATTTAGAGGATGACTGATGTGCTTAGAGTCAAGCCTGGTGAAAGTCTTCAGCAGAACTATAACTGCAGTAACAGGCTGAAGCTACTTTTGGCCCCTAAATATTGATAAATTACTTTACAACAAAGCATTTGAAAATTACTTTTAGTTTTACTCATTTGCCAACTTGGGTTTTCCCAGGACTCGGATCCCAGCAGGAAGATAAAGGAGATATATAGATATATATAGATATACAAATATATATACACACACACACATATATATATACACACACACACACACACACGAGTTTTGCACGTGGATCAGCCAGGGACATAAATTGCTACAGTGCAACGTATGCTATTCTGATGATTAAGGACAGGACTTTGCCATCCTTTCCCAATTTTTCTGAACCAAACAGGAAATTGGTTTGAATAAAATCTGCATACGAGCTGATCGACACAGTGCTCAAGTTACTTTTGAAATTTCTTAAGTTTTATGGACTTAAACACATACAGACACACCTATGTGCGTCAAAAAAAAAATTGCTGGTTTGATTTGCTAAGCTGTCAGCCATTTTCTAGTAACTGTAGATTGTAATCCAGGACAAATTCAAAACATACCCTTCCTGTCTTATAGAGATGGGTCCTAAAGTTCTTTAGGGTTATAAAGCCATCAGCTTACACACTAATCAGATCTTACGATATTTACTGTCTGCTTAGTGGGACTGATTTAGGGTTCCACTCAAGAGATTTGGAAAATAAAGTTATCCGTCTTCACAGTTTTCATGCTTTAACACAAGAATGAGTCCTCCACTCTGCTCATTCCTGTAGCAGGACACACATTCAGCTTTCCCGTAAATTACAGTCTCAACTTCACCTAGTGACTAAGCAATCAACGGCAGTATCTTTTTTATTAGCCCACTTCCTTGGCAATTCCGCAATCTGTGCCCCAGTCTGAATCTGGAGCTCCCATCAGGCCCTGTGAAGTATGACATCTAGCCTGGGTCCTTCAAAGCAAGCCACTGAGGGATCTACAGAGTTTATGAGCTTGGAACTCTACAGAGTTTATGAGGTCTGGAAAGAACAGGTCAAAGATAGCTGAGAGGATGGACAAAAAAGTGTCCCTCCCCAGTCAGCTCCTTCACCTAATTTCATGACCAGCTAAACGCAAGTTAATATTTTCACAAATAATTTTTTTCTGTCTGGGATCGCATTCCAGTGCGCTGAACAACTTCAGGGTTGAGAACACAAAGAAAGATAATAGCTAAAATGAATGGCTAAGAGCGCTCTAAGAGACACAGAGGCCTAAGGGTTGCGGAGCACTAAGACTGGAATAGGAAAAAGGGAACTTTTTAAACCTAGACATACAGGACTCCCTGTGTACTGAAACAACCCACATGTTACGCGATTCCTTGCTCCATCATTTTTGTGTAGCAGCCCGACCATCTGAAAGACTCCATGGAAAGTGGCTCCATATTCCTTTACCCTTCCAATGCAAAACTCAGAGTGATCTCTGCACTAGCTCCCCCTGTTACTGTACAGGAAATAATTTTCATTTAAAATTAACAGGAACCCATGGGCTCTACGTTTAGCCTTAGATGACTCTGAGTTTGTAATATACTAAGAATTAGTTCTCATCTGCAGGCACCTGATATTTCAGTCATATGTATGACTGAACAGATAAAACATGTAAGAGCCAATGCAGATCTGCAGTTCCCACTTACCACTCACGTGTGCCTTGACTGGGTGGTCTAACAGTCACTGCAATGCAAAGAAAAATAAATACAATAGTTCATTTAAACATACCTGTTATTTCCTTCCTGTTACATCCAGAGTGTACAATGAAGACAGTATTTTCTCTTTCTTTCTATATACACAGTGATCAATGCAGCAAAGCTGATCACCTGAAGAAAGAGGTGCATTATATGTCTCAAATGCAGAGCAATTTTTATTCCTGCAAGTCCACCTCACTCCAGACAACTATTTAACATGGCTTTCGCTTTGTTGCTGTATTGTGTTTTCCAGTCTCAGCTTTGTTCTCTGAACACTCAATGTCACGGCTCACGAGCTGACTGTGTCAGCCTTTGCCCGCTATCTCCTGCTTTCATCCACATAGCTCTTTCTGGCTGTGTCAGCTGTAACGTGTTTCTCAAGAGCTGGTTTAAAAGTGGACGATGGGGTATTGCTTCCCTTATCCAACACACACGGATCTTGCCATAAGACAACGCACAGGCAGCATCTGTCCTGTTTGCCAGTCTGTCTTCGCTTTTGTAAACCAAGACTGCAATACAGTTCACAATTTCCCCCTTGTATGCCTATTTACATTTCTACAGCTTAATAACTTCCATAAATCAAAAGGTTCAAGGGGCATTTTCAAGGCCGACAAGGTAAAAATGTGGTGTGGCTACTGTCCTGCAAGTGAAGGCTACCACAGGCGTAAAATCCCAGTTTCCAGAAGTACTACATGTGTTAAGTTCACAGACAATGGTATAATGGTAAACACAAATGTGGTAAGAAGTTCTTAACAAGGTCTATTATTAAATTTTAAATCAGAAGTAGAGCAGCTCCATTCACCTGCATCTACCCATGTCTGCATCAGTACCTGATGACATATACCTCTGCATCTTATAGTTTCATCTTTCTTGCTACTTGTCGTTTCATGGATCCCTAGGGCAAGTAAAAACTTCACTCTCTAAAACCCTCAAGTCATGAACTTCTATATCTACAGTCCCAACAAATTCCAGGTTTTATTAGCTGGGACTGCTATGTCCTGTTTTCCGCAGAATTGACTGACATTGTTTCATCAAAGGGACTGCAGGTGCTAAAAAGGTGATATTTCAAAACAAAGCTGAGGGGAACATTCAGAATCTGCTGATTTTGTCAACCTTCATTGACAAAATTGACAGTGAGCAGAAACCACCTGCTGCTTCTCATGGGGACAGAAGTAGGTCCCACAGTGGCCACATACAATCAAATTTTTTTGTTGAATTTAGAAGTTATTTAATTTAATTCCATCTTCAGGTATTTCAACTCTCAATAATCTGAAGTAACCTAAGATGTATTGCATATGTCATTGCTTTGTTACTATCAGTTAGGATTCCTATAGACCTAGGATTTGCCACCAACCTTTATGACTTTTTTTTTTCCAGAGAGCTACTGGAGAGAGTTCAGCAGAGGGCTACAAAGATGATGAGGGGACTGGAGCATCTCTCCTACGAGGAAACGCTGAGAGACCTGGGGCTCTTTAGCCTGGAGAAGAGAAGACTGAGAGGGACCTTAACATCAATACCTAAAGGGCAGGTGTCAAGAGGATGGGGCCAGGCTCTTCTCGGTGGTGCCCAGTGACAGACAAGGGGCAACGGGCACAAGCTGGAGCACAGGAAGTTCTGCTTGAACATGAGGAGGAACTTCTTTACTCTGAGGGTGGCAGAGCACTGGAACAGGCTGCCCAGGGAGGCTGTGGAGTCTCCTTCCCTGGAGATATTCAGAACCCATCTGGAGGCGCTCCTGTGTGACCTGCTCTAGGCTGACCTGCTTTGGCGGGGGAGTTAGACCAGATTATCTCCAGAGGTCCCTGCCAGCTCCTACCATTCTGTGTGACTTCAGGCATGACATTTACCTGGCACTCCATTTTTCTATTTAGAAAGCAGTAACAGTGGCTTCATGGGAATGGAGTGGGGACAGACAAATGTAGTGGCTGTAAAAAGCACTTCAGTACAGCTGAGAGGTGGCCACAGAAGAGTTCAGGTAAAATCTGTAATACTAATGAAGTGATCCAGTGAGGGTTATAGTAACATATACATAAACACTTCAAGCTGGCCAAACACTTCTGGATGACTGGTGCAAATTAATAACCAGCCTTAGTTCTCCATTTGGGTCTCTGATTTCTGTTCATTTGAAAAACAGAGTGTGAAAAATGCAAAAAGGGTCCACAGTTTCCCCATTTGGTAGCTGGCTGAGGACTACTTCTTCATACTGCTTTAACTTGAATCCTATTACCCTTGTGAACAAAATAGTGACAGCTAAAGCAAGCTGCAGCGTGGTTTTGGAATCTCTCTCTCTTCACCTTCTTTATACATAGGTAATATTTTCTAGGGCTTGGTTATAGTTCCCAAACATGTATATAAGGCTATATAGGTCCTGGATATAGATCCTTTGCATTTGCAAGGTGGTAAAAATAATTAAAAAAACTAGCCTCATGGAGTTTAACTCTAAATCTGAAAATTAAATTATACAAAAGACAATTTCCTGAGTCAAGATTCTAGACAAAGAATGTTCATTATGGATCTAACTTTCATCACTACAATTTTTAATACTATAAACTGACTTTAAATAATACGGATGATCCCTAGTAGTGCCATTAGTCCTTTAGTGTGTGCTGAAGAATGGACTCACAGAGCAGTAGATATTGAAGTTCAAGGTTGCTTTCTGACACAAAAATGTAAGAAGACCTCAGACTCCTGAAAGGTATTGGGACACAATATAATCCTGCTGATAAAGAAAGGAAAATGCCAAGCAGCCAGTACAGCTTCCCAAGTGCCTACTCGAAGAATGGAGGGCAGCAAAAATGTTCTGGAAATGGAGAGAATTATGTATGAGTAGAACTGGACAAAGATAAAAGCAACCAAATGTGCACTGAGGTAATTTTAGTTAAAGAAGAAACAGTGAATAAAAGAATATTTGAAGACATCAAGAAGAAAAAATACACTAATGAGAAATTAGACCACGTAATAAATTATCAGGAGGATTACCTTATTAATGAGTCAAAAAAAATGAGCTGCCTACACTGTGGGTTTGGGTTTTATTTCTGGTAAGTTTGGTCTGTAAAAAGAGAGAAATAAGAAAACATGGTACAGATAGTTAAGCAGTAAAGAAAATTATTATCTCTGTATGGCAGGCTCAGGAACCAAAAGCTTTTACCACCCTTCCCGAGCGCAGACTCACCTGGAGGCAGGCATGTGTTCCCCAAATCTCTACCTTCACTTCAGGGAGAGTTTGCTGGACCCAAAAAGTTTCAGTGAGCCATTGTTATCAATGAAATTTGACTTCACTGTATTTCTACAAGCAGCTACACTAACATTTGCAAGAGAAGTCCTGAGCCCGGCTGAGGGGGTAAAGTCAGCCCTTTCTGACAGTTTGTATTGCTTTAATTCTGGAAGGTGCAAACAGCACTGTGCATAGAGAAATATGAAGATATGGAGCTAGACAAGGCCTTAGGAGGAGCTCTCCTTGCTCTGAGACAGAATTAGGAATAGTTAGCCTATTTTCCCTTTCCCAAAATCCTCTGGGAAAAGCTTGCAAAACTTCCAGAGGTAGCCCTCTCCCAACCTTTCGTCCTACGAATCGAAAGGTTTTCCCAACATCAGAAAAACTCTATGTTTCAAACAGACCCATTTCTTCTTTCTTATTGTAAATAGACACAAAAATAAAAAACCCATATCACTGTCCACTTCATGACAACATTTCTCACAGGTGATTATTACATTCAGCTGCCTTTAACAATGAATTCTATCCACCTTTCATTTCTAAACCTTGTATTGCACTTGCTGGCATTCTCTCAGCTTTCTCAGAATTGTCCACACATTCAAGTGTGAGGTTGCAAATGGAGCACAGTGGTCCTGGAGAGCCCCAGCAGTATTAAAAACATGATATAATTGGATCACACTCCTGTTCCATGCTTCAGAATGGCATTTGCTTTTTTCATCCAGCACCACATTTGTGCAGTCAGTTTATGGCCAGATAATTATTTGCAGTGATTCTGCATAGCTAATCACTTCACAGTGCGTTGGTGTTTCCATCTAGAGATCTGTCTGTATCAGATGTCACCTTTCATTTCAGAAATGAATTTTTTTCAGAATTCAGAATGTTTTTCCCATTTATCATATCATTTTCAGTTCTAATCTTCCCCACCTTTTGATCTCATCTGCATATTTTCTTTTTTTTACCCTCTGTTTCACAATTTCAATCAGTAGTGAAATGCTTATACAACCAGACATAAGAAAGATCCTTGTGGGATTCCACTTGTTATGTCTTCAGAGTCTGATGTACCAACAGACATAGCAAAACACCTCTCAAACTCTTATTAAAAATGTATTGAAATTATCTTGGATATGATCACTGGCTTAGCAACAGGATACAAGCAAAAATCGCTACAAACAGGAGGCTAGCATGCTTTATCTAGAACAGTTCTAATTTAAAGGAAGTAGAACATATTTCATATATTCATATACCAGCATAGCATTTCATAATAAGTTTGGCACTTTTATATTCCAGTCAAAGACAGAGAAATCATACCAAAGAACCCTCTTAAGTGTTAGAAATAAGAGTAAAAATAGTAAGAATTAAATTCTTCATCTAAAAATCAAAGTCATGCTTTGAAGCACTGCAATTCTATAGAAAGGACATACTAGGAAGTCCAAAGAGACAGCCAAGCATGGCAAATTAAAGCGTACAGTGAAGAGCTGAAGCAGCCAAAACAGCAACTGACTCTGGGTTGTAGAAATACTGCATCACAGCCCAATGAGGTGACCATCTTTCTCCTTGTGGCTTCAGTGAGACTGCACATAGAATTCTGCACATAGCTTCTGTCACTCGAGTACTGAAAAGGTGTCAGGGAACTATATAATTCAGAAAAACCCCCTGAGAGATTACATATAGATTAGAGAGGACGCGTTTGAAGAAGGATTCAAATAACTACGTTAAGATTGCTAAGAAATGACCATAGGGACTATTATTACTTCTACAAGTCTTTGACAAGGAAGAAGTGAAATTTTTCAGTTATACAATGGATCATAATAATGAGTTACAAAATCAAGGCAAAAAAGCAAACACAACCAGAATACTAAGAGAAGCTTCCTAACTCCACAGCCAAGGTACATGTCTACCAGGAATTAATGAAACTCCCTTTGTCAGCAGTAACAGAACTTCCTTGAGAAACTTGACAAAAGCCAGGAAATGGATGTCATCTTAATGGACTTTCTAAGCATATGACGGAGTGTCATCTAACTTCTATCTCACTTAGCCATATCAGAAGCTAGACTCCAGATTCAATTCGGAGTATGGAGTTTGAAAAATAGGATCTCTTAGTAAACTTTTCCAGAAGGCAGTGAAAGATGATCAAGTCAGGCAAAATTGCTATCTTTAGTCTCTCAGACTTAATAAATAATCATTGCTTGCTACTGTTAAGGGAAAAATGGAATATTTATTTCTGTTCTTGTCCGAGCAGCTGAGCTGCTTTTTATACTTCACTGAGAATTCCTCTGAACTGCATCCTTCTTTATGAGATTGCCTATTTTCAAAATAACTTATCTGGATCTACAATTCATACTGTTAACAAGCATCCTGTGCAAACGGAACTAAAACCTGCTGGAATGTCTACATACAGACTTACACATTTAGCATGTGAAATAGTCCACACATTTGAGGCAAAAAGCTGCAAATGGTACTTTCAGTGGAAGAGAACCATATTCGTCCTCATATCAGGTGAGCTCACCTACTTCAACTTGAAATAAAAAACATCCTACCAAATAAATGAGAAATGGAGTTTTAAATCTATGCATTATACCCCTTTCCTTGCTCTATAAGTGATCTTGTCTCATAAGTGAGATGGAGATCAATATACGGTGACATGTATTTTGATTTCTATTATGTTTTTAATTATTGCACCCTAAGAGTGTCAGGTGTTTTGTAAACAAATAAAGGGACAAGGCCTGAGGAACCGATAATATAATTTGGTTACAAGTGTTAACAAGGTCCCTAGCCCAAGGTGCCAAGTAGAGAGATTGGCCAGAGCTGATACAACACAACAGAGCCCAGTTTCTCCACAGTGATTTTTCAGAAGAGAAAGAATGGCCTGCACATAAGTATGCAAATAGTTGGTAACATTGGCATTTTAGTCTGGGTAGCATGGTACATCCTGTTGGGCCACTCTCACCGAGAGTAAAACGTCTGCAAGTATTCTTTGCCTTCAAGATCTGGCCTTTTGTAAAAGAAGCAATAACTTAAGTAACCAGTGCAGGACTTAAATGGAGGCTCAGAGAACATATATAAAATAGTTAAACAAGAGAAAAGTACTACCTTTTTCATTAAGGCACATAATCCTTTCTTCTATGAAAGAAATCACTTTCCAGTATCTCCATTGTTTCTACTACAACCTGTTGTTTCAAAAATACTGTATGAATCAGCTTTTAAAATCTAAATCAGACTATGAAAATGTGTATGTTTGAGTACTTTGCTGATCTGTGGTCCATACATATTTATTCATTTTTTAAAACCCTATCCTATGAATTTTTTTTTAAATAACTGGCTTCAATCATAGCTCTGAAGAAGCTCACACAACTTACTGGTGGACATTTTCCTGAAAGACCTAAACACAGAGAAAGATTCGGTACACATCTGTTTCTGTACTTCACCAACCACTGTTGACAGAGAAAACAAGTGGAAATAAAACAGAGAGAAAGAATGAGAGTTGTGTGCTTTGGCAGGCAGATCTGCATTACCTGATACATTAATATTTATATTGTGCCCTGGAGCAGTCACACAATCAAGAAAAATTTAAAAGGTGTAACTTATCAGAGTATTTTAATCTGTTTAAGAGATTTCATTGAGTTATATTAAATTGGTGTCTCCATTTATCCTGTACCCAGGGGTAAACTGCAACAGTCGCTCCATCACCCAACAGCTCCTCACCAGGCAGGGAGGGGGATCAGGAACAGGAGAGCAGACCCGGGGGTGGAAGTGAGAACAGATTGAGTGAAACACCCCCAACCCCCCCAGAGACCCCCCCAGTTACCCTCACCCAGATGAACACCCAGCCATCACACCTCACAGGAGAGCAGTCCTCGGGAGGAGCCAGAGCAGGAGGAACCCCAGCAGGAGCCCCCAGGAGCCCCCTCCCCTCAACCAACCTCCCCCCTTTCTCCTGCCCCTGCTGACGGGCTGGGCTGCCCCTGGAGCTACCCCAGGGCACTGCCCTGGCTGGCTGGAGCTGCTGGGGGGCTACCCAGCGCGGGGTGGCTGGGGGGCTGCCCCAGCCAGAACATGACAATTGCAATGTCAAAATCTAGAGACTGCTCTCCATCTCTGACAAAGGTATCAAAGCCAGATGAGAGAAAGCTGTGCTACAATTGTTAGGCAGGAAGCCTGGCCAGGTTTTCCGCCATACTTGCTAATGAAACAAAAGCCATAGCTTGTAGAGAACAATTGAAAATTTCCATGTGTTATGCCAGTAATAGCTCTACCTGTAGAGAAGTGTCTCTTGCCTCCAGCTAACAGCAGCGCTAGCTACCTAAAATCTGACAAATGGACTGTATTCAAAGTTGGCTAATTGTGATCTCAGTAGTGTGGACGTGACTTTCGTCGCTTAAAGCTGTGGCAGTTCATCTGTTCTCAATGGTAACATAAATAGAAAGCACAGAGTGTTCTTTTGTCATCTATTGCTACATAGTCACAAGTGCTTGCTGCCACAATTATCAATATACTTAAAACAGAATTATTGTGAAAATAGTTTCTACGCATTCTTGAAGAATTTCAGCTGATTCAAAAAAGCCTCTCAGACATGAAGATAAAATAGTTTGCTAAATAAAACAGCTTCTATAATATCATTCTTGAAGCCTAAAAAGAAGATAAAATCGAATCAAATTTTGGAAAGTTTAGGATTTGGGATTGTCAGAAGTATGCAGTAATTTCAATTTATTTTGGATTCTTAAAATAAATACCTTTCTGCAAAAGCACAAGTTGTAAGATACAGAGGAGCCACACTTTAATTACTCCATTTGGTACTATATTTTCTCCTAAAATATGTGATAAATGCTGTCAATAACTGATTGCTTGCACTGACTTTAGACTAGGCCAAATGTTCACTCCCCCGACTGCTTTCAGATGAGAACGTAGAATGGCAAATTAGCAGACAGCACATTTATCTGGATTATCCCTGTTGCACATGACAAGGAATCCTCACTAATATTTGAGAAAAGCATATTCACAGTCTTTGCAGCCTAATAAACACCGAAAAAACACTCCAGTAAGCTTGATTCTGTTCTCACTATTACTTCAATTAGCAGTGTACTTAGTACATCGTTTAAACAAGTAAGTGAGCAAGATCTTTTACTCAAGGGCTCCCTTTGAATGCCTGCGGTTAGTTATTTGCTTACATCAGACTTAAAGCAACATGATGTAGGAAACAGCTGTAGGAATCCTACAGACAATATTCAGACTTCACAGAGTCTGATCAGCAGTAAACTAATGATACGAGATCATGGGTATGTATGTTTTCAGCATCTTTCTGTTAGTTGACTGCATTGAAGTCAATGGAATTGAAGCAAAGTGAAAATGTGAACTGGAATTTTCTTCTTGTAGCTTAAATGGGGTTCTTTAGTAAATCTCAGATGCCAGTCTGTCAGTCACTGTGTTCAGAAAAATGGAAAAAAACCTCTCCGATCTCTTTTTAAATGCAATTTTTACAACCATTTTAAGTGTTCTACAAATTAACGATAGCAGACTTCCCAAAACTTTGGAAGATGGGATAAACATGACAAGAGACTCTTTACTGTATATGCAAACTGAGCTCCCACTCAGAGACCTTACAAATCTTTTCCATAAATACATTTTTATCCAATGCTGTGGCAAATCATTGCTGAATGTATTAACAATTCCAGTAACCACTTACATATGCGAGTTCTTTTTCATATGACTCATCACTATCAATATATCTCAAAAATGAAACAGGGAATAAAAAAGATTGAGTTGATTTGTAATTCATAAGTCAGAAATAACTTTTTAAAAAAGACATTGTGAAACAACAGAATTTGTCATAGTCTCAAACCAAAAAGCCTTCACCTTGTTCTAAAAAGCGTAAGTAAAATAAAAATTAAAATTTTGTATTTTAAAGGAGTATCTTGGCAAGCAGTGACTGAATAAAACAACCTTATTTTACTAAGACTTCACTATTTCAAGGCAGTAATTTCTGCTCTATGTTCAGCCACCTCTGTCTGTAGGACTAGTCAAAAACAAATCAGTCCAGGGATTTGACAGAAAGGGTAAAACAGTATTTCCTCTGGTTTCTCTGAGTCGTTTGCAGTAGTCTGAGCTACTACTAGCCTGAACGTGACACAGCAAGGCAGATCTCTTTTTATCGTATCTCCTTATTCTCCTTGCACATCCAGATGAAACTAAGACTAAAGGCTCGATTCACTTCTAGAGTAATCTGACTTCCTCAGCATCTCTCAAAGCACCAGATCACTGGTGATAAAAAGGCCATGTGAGGCAAAGCACTACAGCTAGGCTGTTTGTGAGTGTGCTTGAGCCACATGCTTGAGGAGTATCGCAAAAGCAAGCTGGCAAAGCTGCTGAGGATTATCGTAACCCTTGTGCATCTGTGCTAATTAAATTCTGAAAGGCACTCATGTTCGCGGAAAGCTCGGTCCTGTATGTATGTACATACGTATATATGTGTGTACATAAGTAGGGATTCATTTGGAGATCACAAGTTTATATTAATTGTCCACTCTCTCGTAACATGCATACGCATTTACACCTGCAATGCCAGGATCGAAAATAAAGGTAACGTGGAAGTACTGGCTCTGATTCTCATTTGCACAAAGGCGACTGTACCTGCTTTTGCACATGTTATCAGTCTGTAAATGTCAGCTAAGCAGATCTTTTTAAAGACTCCTTTTCACTGCTCCACAGGTGTCCAAGACTTCATACAAATTAGAATCAGACCCCACCAAAAACCAGGACAGTACATATTCAGATGACTAATAACCATGGTTTCGATGCATGTCAACATCCATATGAAGATAAATTCATAATGTAATTAAAACAGTTCAGAGATTCAGAAAGTGAAACACTATTATTTGCAGTTTGATTCACAGTAAGTCAAATTAAATACTGTTATTTTTATCATCTCATAGAAAACCTTATTTATATTTTTTGAAGAAGTGTCTACATAAGCATATTTTTTGTAAAGTTCATGAAAACAAGAGAGGACTAAGGCCATTTGTTAACTGGAACCTGACAGCATGTACACATGTGGTCTTATTTGCATAATAATTCAATTTAACTTCTGTGGAATTACAGACATGAGCAAGCGGCTCCTGTCTTTAAAAGTTCGTAAGATCAACCTATGTGTGTTTTCCTCCTTCTGTACTGTCAAATTTGGCCCAATGTAACTACACATGAGTATTGGGCTGCAAAAGCATAAATGAAGGGCTGTTGCTCCTTCACATACTGGCTTATACTGTAAAATAATCTTTACTAACTTACAAAATTCAAGAACAAACGACCCTAGGCATGATATTTTCGTTACATTAAAAATATAACAAAAACCAAACAAAACCATTTTAAAAAGAAAGCAAGAATATGTAAGAAAGCAAGAATATGTACACTCCATTAAATGCCACCATAGTGATTTGGTAAGGTAAGGGAAAAAGCAGTGCTTCTGTTTGTCGAAGTTACTATTCTGCAAGTAATTTTTGCTATTTTTACTATTATTTTGCTATTTATTCTCTAGAATTTAGATTATAAATTTTGCATTTTTTATTCTTTCACAGTACCCTAAAGAAAATCAGACATATGTGTCTCCTGCAATGGAGATAATATGCAATATACGGGGCTCCCATTTTGCTTTTTTATTTAACTAAGAGTATCACAAAAACTTTTTCGCTTTGGATGAAAAATCACATCTCAATGACCTCACAGAATGTCAAGAACTGTTAGGTTAATGTAATAGAATTTAGCAGCTTGCTTAGCTCTCACTACCCCTATTTTCCTTCATTTGATCATAACACTAGTAATAAAACTTCACCTTAATAAAATGGAGACAAAACATCGCATTTTATATATTTCTATTTTATTTTAAATAGACACCGATTACTGATCTGAAAACATACCATTCTATACTGTTGTAACTTTCTGCCTCATTTTTCCATTTATATCCATTGTTGACTGTGATGGAATTATACTGGCAAAACAATATGATCCCAGCCTTGAGAGGATGTCTCTCTGCTAGGTCAAACAATTTGCCATAATGAAAATTGCAAAAAGAAAAGAAGTGCATTCACTAAACAGTCAAGAACAGTGGCCTTTCTTCTCCATGCCTCATGATAACAGATTGGCCTTGCCAGCTTCCATCACAAAAACATTTTCATCTGTAGAAGATCTTGCAATTCTTGTTTTGAGTGACTGCTTTGAGATGACACATAGCAATAAATATGAACTTTATTTTATTTAGTGACCAGCGCTTCTGAAAGACTGCAAACCAACTAGAGCAGCAGAGTATCGAATACATGAAACTGCTATTAAAGAAGGTTAAAACTGTGTCATAAATGATCTAAAATGTTATTATTATTTCACGCTCAAGCTGATATGTTGGCGTACTGTTGAGAGAAAAGAAAAAGAACAGCAGGAGTGAAAGCACAATCACAGTCAGAAAAAGTCACTGTAATAATGACTTTGGGATGACTTCAATACAAGCAAGAGCAGATCCATTGTGGGTGAGGCAGTCTACACCAATGATACCATATCAAAGTCATTCAACTTCCAAGCCACAGTAGATTTTTTCCAACTAACAGTCTAGAAGATGCAAGGATTGGCCTCATTTGCAATGAATACAATGTGAACAAGAGCCATAATTCAGGATCTGAAAGTTAAACTACATTTCTTCTGTCTTTTCTGTCTCCATTACTAATGATTTTACAGCTGGAATGTAGCTGATGGTGTTCATGCAGAACAAGAACAGAAAGCAGAAAGGTCCTATTAAGTCCCCAGAAACATAATTCAGTTCTATTAAGAAGTACATCTTGTATTAACAAGTACAACTTGTTACACAACTTTACCATTCAGCTAACATAATGCCTATTTACACATGCCCTTCTCTCCCACGCCCCAGCAGTATGCTAAAGCACATCCTTTTCAGGGGTCTTTGGCTCTTAAAGCTTTAAAAATGGTGTTAGGCAGCCATGAATGTCACAGAAGCATGTTCCCAGACCACGGCTGTGTGTCTTCATTTGTCCCCATGAAAGTAGGCTCATCTCTGCCTTTCAACACTGACTTCAGCGCTACCTGGTAGGAAAATACCCATTGTTTACATCTTCCACAAAGTCAAGGAGAAGCCTTTCCCACAGTCAGAATCCTTCATACTTTCACAGCGCTTGGCCAGAATAGAGCCTACCCTAGACATTTTTTTCTAGCACATTTTAAAGCTTGTGGCCTTCCAAATCCCTATCCAGGACTCAAACCCCAAAGACACAGCACTCCGGTCCTCACCTTAATTAGCACTTGGCCTTCACATTTAGCTTATGAATGGTCCCACTCCTTCAGCAAAATTTGACCTATGAACTGTACACTCGAGCCTTAAACAACAGTAACTTTTAATACACGTGTGGAAAAACAGTGCAAAAGCCTTGCCATACTTTTCAGATTATGCTACAAACTAAGCCCCCAACCTCCTAAGCCTATCTACCACTTCTTGGAGTGTTAGGAAAAGCCTAAAGAGCCTGGACAAGCTTATGGCCTGCACAGCCAGCTAGGAGGAGTTTCAGGGTGTGCAGCCTCTTCTTGATAGCACTGCTGAGTTCAGCACACATCTGGCTCTGTGGAGAGTTGAATAACAAAGTAGGTAATTCCACACAGGGTTGGGAAAGTACTACCCCTTTTTGGAAGCTTTCATAACCATTACCTGATGGATAACATGGGAAGTTTGCTATTCTCAAAGGACATCAACAGGAATTAAACTTTTAATAACTACGCTTTCAGGGCTTTCAGCAAAGAGGAGGCACCATTCTGGGTTGGATATTTGGAGGAAAGAAGCCTCAGATTTTGACCTGTAAAATAGAGTCAGGTATGGCTGCACCCAGCTTTCTTGATCAGGAACTATATTCTCTGCTTGTTTGTTTTTCCGCTTTGCTCCAGATTTTGATATCAATTCCATTCCTTGTCACTTGTGAGGATGTCTGGCAGTGAAACATAGCAAAAGAAAAGTCGGTATTCAAAGGCTGGGTTTTCCAAAATGGATTAAACTTGTTAAAAATCCAAAGACATTGATCAGGTGACTGCAGTTAATAGTACACCATTAATGAACACAACAATGAAGGCTTTCTGTACCAAGTTCTTTAATCTGTATCCATTTTATGAAAACTTAAGCTCGCAGGCAGAAAAAAACATCTCTTTTCCTTAGCTGGCTTCAGTCATTAATGTAACTTAAAACAATCTCATGGGTTTTATTTAGTCACTTCATCAACTTCTCACCAAGCAGAGTGAAGGCACTGCACTCAGAGTTCCCAGATATACCCTGGTGAGGTAGCTACTATTTCTAAAAACCTCTCTGAACAGCCAGATTCATAGCTGAACTCCTTGCCCCCTGGACTTGGCAATGACCCTTCACGAGCATTTGGGATTTAATCAGCCTTTTTCAGAAATCTCCACTGGAAGATAACCACTTATCCAGTTTACAGAAAATTTACATGGTAAATATAACTCACACAAATTTTGCAAAACACTTCTGAAACCATTGTCTCTAACTTAACAGCATAAAAAATGTTCAGATTTGTGCTCAAAAATAATGTTGCGTGCTCCTCAATGTCTTTGTTTTCTCACCACTGTCTGGGATAAAGCCCAATGGAGTAACCCACGTTTTTTCTATAACCATGGGGCTTTTTCAGCCTATCTTGCTTAGTAGCCTTGGCTGGTTCTGCAGCTAAATCAGATCTTACTGTGGCACCTCTGTTCTTCATCTCTCCAGACACCATTTCCTGGAGCTTCCTTTCATATGACCCTCCAAATTAGTAATTTATCTAAATTTTCTGTTCGGTAAATTTCCATTGCTCCAAACTCAAAATGCTTCCTTGCAATCTATCCCTATCAAACAACTTTGTCAGCTACCTTGTTCCCAACATCTTTCCGCCTTAATAAACTTCTCATTAAGCGCTAACTGACATCAGCTACCTGTGTGGAGGGAAAGACGTGCTAAAACAGGTTTTAGCAATTTGGTTTACTCATTCATACTGCCAAATAAAATACAGCAGTTTTATAACTTCACTATATCTTTGAAGCTACATAATTCCCCATACAGTCATAGATACACGTTTCTCAGTTAATGTTGATGGGCATTGGCTCAAACATTGAAAGATCACTGAGAGAATCAAACTACTGAATAGATGATTTCTGCAGAATAGTGCTGTTGTGGCCATGATGGTTTTGGGGTATAACAGAGATGATGATGATACTTGTAACTACTGTAATGAAAAATGTAAATGGGAATTATTTCTAGCCTGTGTGAAATACATACTATATTTATTAACTGTACGGCTTGCGGAATGACTTATGATTTATATGTGAATTGTACATCTCGTTGAAATATCTGAAATTCACAATCTGACAATCTGCTGACTGTGAAACTCTGGTTTGGCTTGGATTGTGAATAAAGAATATGTTTACTTTTTCTTCTACCCAGTGCCCCAAAGAGCTGAAAACATGGTAAAATTAATGAAATAAATATTTTCTGCTATCTATTTGCTTACATTAACACTAATCACATTGTAAATTATTTTTTTTCTTCCAGTTTATTAGCTGGAGGATTTTTTTCTCTCTGCTTTTGTAACTCCTTGAGTTTTACACTCCAGGGATCCTGGAAAGCAAAGCCTGCTCTGTAAAAAACCCCTGACATTTACAGTAGAAATTTGCTACATCTACTTTGCTTAAAAAGAACTCCCCCACAAGAGAACAGAACATCTGAATGGCATCTTCAACACCCTGGCATATCTAGTGTAACTGTAATCTAGCACCAGACACTGAAAGAATTAACCACCCAGTACCTCAGTACTGAAAACATGATTATAACAAGCATATAAATCGCATGTACACAGATATGATGTGGTAACAACTTTCTGCTTTGATAATGATGTAGATTTGAACCTCAGTCTGGAAGTAGAGAACATGAGGGTTTTATTTTGCCTTCCTCTGTGGAAAGTCTACCTCCATATAGAAAAAAACAAGGTAATTTTTTTTTGGGGACGTCTTTTTTTTATGTTTCTATCTTCAGTATATGTTCTACAATATGGGAAGGAATTTGGATGAGAAAAATGTTTCTCTTTAAAAGTACTTAAATAAAATTCTT
Organism: Leptosomus discolor; assembly: GCF_034619465.1. Lineage (NCBI taxonomy): Eukaryota > Metazoa > Chordata > Aves > Leptosomiformes > Leptosomidae > Leptosomus > Leptosomus discolor. Next base: position 85,864,132 of record NC_141393.1, read on the forward strand.
TATTTTCTGTGAATCAAGTATCTTTCTAACAAAATAATATTGTATGGTGATAATGTAGGAGGTAGAAGATAAGAAATACTGCATACACTGATATGAAATGCTGCAATTTTAGCTTAATCACTGAAAAAACCTATAGCTTGATAATGAGGTTAAGAATGAAATTGTGGTATATAAAAAACCCTTATGTGATATACATTTCAAATGCAGTTTTAATCAACCCCTTATGGAGGAGTGTGAAATCTAAGTAATAAAAACAACATACTGCCTATGAGAGTTTTAAAGTGACACAAGTTATATCGTAAAAAGAGGTTAGATAACCTCACAAATAGGGTTATTAGGCATGGAGTATCAACTTTCCCAGGAAATTGGTTGGGGCTGACAACTGTTGGTACCAGCAATTTCCAAAACCGCTCCTCCATGCTTATCAGCAACAGAAACCAACGCAAGTGTTAGTATAGGTGTTTCAAAACATTTTTTCACTGTCATTATAAAAAGACTGATTGAGACCAGGTAGCACACAGAAACTATAGAGATCATGAGTATCTTATGAAAGAGAGAGGATTACTAATGATTATAGACAGAGTGATAATTGTAAGGGTTTTTACTGTACTTATTTTTATTAAAGCTTACACATCAGGTCTAAATGTAACATTTCAAATCAACAAGTCTCTCTCACACAACTAAGAAGTAAACCCTAGCATACTTATTATCTAGTAATGAGGCAAGAGGCATTAAATAGATCGTTTTTATTACCACGACTATAGCTAACACTAGGCGCTAGGCTTCTTTTACAACAAAGAAAAAGCCCAACAAATTCAACATGACAAAAGATAAATCAGCGCTCTCAAAAAGCTATTAAGCCATAAGTGTTAATTTCCCTTAGTTAAATCTTTGCTCCATCACCTTGTTATATATGAATCATTTCATAAAAGTGAAAAAATAGGGCTTTAGAAATATTAAAGTCACAGCTTTATGTCTTCTTGAATAGGTCAGGTTCTTAAACTTTCAGTAAAGGGTACCTAAATGCAGCCACCTTTGAAAAAGCTAAAAAAAGATGACACACATAGTGCAGTGGAGAGAATCTGAAAAATCAAGAACACAGACATATCTCAAATAGATTTCACTGACTTTTAGAAACACTTTGAACAACAGCTGTAGCCACTGGGGTGCTGTAACGACATACCCCATTATAAAATGTAACACTAAGTAGATGTAGGAGTGGAAATTCAACAATTGGTCATTTAATGGCTGCAATTATGGGAAAAGAATAATGAACCTATTAGACAGAAGAACTGGCAATTACTCTAAGGCTTACTGCAATACAGCTGTGAAAAAAGTAATACAGAAGTATGCTTAAAAATGGTTATTAAAGGGGGATAATGCATTCTGTTTACTTTGACAGAAGCAATTTTTCTTCTGAAATGAAATGGAGCTTTTTGGCTATCAGACATGGGAGCTCAGATGTGATGGATCCTGCTATTTAAAGGTAATGTATTTTCAGATATACTTTTCTAGGTATAAATGATGTCTACTCTTAAGACTATAACGGCTGGAATTATCAGCCAACAAACAGACAGAGGAAGATGTTTAAGAACACACACACATGAAAAATAAATAGCATGCAAAAATTTAAGGTACCTTCTAAGCAGTCTAAGTAGCTACTCTTCATGAATGGAAATGTTAAAGGTTAGTTATCTCCCATAAAGACAGATTAGGTGCCAGACCCATTAGGCAGCTTACAAAATTCCCACGTTGGGATTCATGGCTTGCTTAATTTTCAGCTGTACACATCCCAGTGAGGGTATCAGTGAATGCAAAGTAGTAAAGTGTGGTACAGATGAGACAAGGAAGACTGTAGATGCAAGCCTCAGTTGTCTTGTATGGAAGTGTAATATTTGATTAAAGCCATACATAATTTTTAAAATGTCAGTTTCCTTCAGATAGCCAGAGTCAACAACTACAGGCAGAAAGCCCATGAAAGTTTTAGTAAATAATACAGGATGTGTTGCTTGTCTACATAATTACCAATCTGACAGAAATTCAGAAGATACCAGTGTCAACCTCGCCCGGGTCAATGATTTAACTGGTGACTCTACGTTAAGCATTGTGGAAAGTTAAACAAGACACAAACAGTGCCATATGAATAGCTTCATAAGGCCAGGAAACAAAGTAATCAAAGAGTTAGCAAAAGTTAGCAAAATTCTCATCAAGGGCTTTGCCCTGAGCTTGCTTACATCACGGAAATGACTATGTACAAAAATACTCTTGGCTTAAACAGCATGACTAGCAAACTAAGTGTATTTGGTTCTGGTTCTGGGACTGGCTTTGGCTCCTTTATGCAGCTGCGGCTGCTCAAAGCAGCTGGAAAACTGCTCTAAGGGGCCATAAAAATGTTCCAGTTTGCTCTAAATTATTCAATAGGTCATTTAGGCCCAAGGCCAGTGTGTGAACATGGATATGGAAAAGTCTCTTTGAGCTATGGTTATAGTTTCCTGGTATGGGAATTAATTTTGAGAATGAAAGGGATGATGTTGAAATTTGACCTACTGACTTAAAAAGGTTTCTGGTTAAGAGCAACATGAAATGAAAAATCAAGCGATTCATAATGTGTCTGCAAGATGGATATTGGATGTGGTACTTTTTTGTTACATACTTTGGCCACTCTATGGAATTAACTCATTAGTAGACGTATGCCCTGCCTACTTACCTCAGAAACTGTCAGTTCCTGAAAATACATCCCCAGCTCACTGCCAGAGCAGGAGGGCTACCAGCCTAGAGAAAACAGGCCTTTGAAGCTTAGGAGTGGGGACCATATAGGCCATGGAGAACCACATGACAGAGGCAGAAGCAGAAAAGACCACTAAGGAGTTCTGAGGTAACCATAACCTTGTATTACTTGCCCAGAGTCAGAACTCCATTACTTCTGAAATGCAGGCTGTTTATTTATTCTTAAAATATGTAAATAGGTACCTATATTTACAGATGACTTGCAGGTGCTATAGTGTGAAAATACAGTATAATAACTCCCCTGAAAAAGATACTCTTTTTACTTTAAAGTATACCCTGAAGTTAGTGACACTCATACCATCACTCCTTAAGCATGCCTGCCAAACAAAATGTCATGATACTATAAATGATTTATTTTCCCACATATACTTCCTCCTTGTTTCCCTCATCTTTGCCCAAGACACTGCTGTAGAGGTTTTAGACCATAGTTACACTAGCAGTGTATTGCATCAGCATGCAAGTTGTACTTACATCTTTTGATGTGCAAGTGGCTGTTTTACCAGTGTCTAAATTGATAGACTTCTCTTTAGACTGTGATGTATCAGCAGTGTCTCCAGCTGGAAAGGGAGAGTTTTCGCACATTCAACCCAAGTATGACTAGAGTGTAGCTTTAAAAGCATAGCCTGTTTGATTAGCGTTGATGCATACATCAGAAACTAGTAACAAACAGAAAAACCAAGAAGGTGAGTTTGTAGGAAAGTGGAGAACCATGCCACGAAAAGCCACCATTAAAGCAGGATGTTATTGTCATCTGCTGAGAATATATTTGTTCACCAAGTAATAAACAAACATATCCTCATGTTCTCTGCTTTGAAATGCTGCTACAGAAAAGTGTATGGCTACTATAATCGAGTTTAGTCTATCATTTGGTTTATGGCAAATGGATGATATTAGTTAACCGTCTCTGGAAGGAGTGATTCATTGCAGAAGGAGGAGCAGTAATTTGAAGACCTGCCTTCAAACTTAGCTTCCCAGAGATGAAGCATATTACATGAGACTAGAGAAGAATAGAGACTGTCTTTGAAGAAGCATTAACATGCAGTGCCATCTTTCTTTTAAATGTTTTAATTGCTGGTATTCAGCATTTGTATGAGTAAGACAGTCTGTTTATATAAAATTTCTCTTTCTTGTTAACTTCCTTGTTCCTCAGAAATTGCTGAGAGGAGTTTGTGCTTTTCTCTACAAGCTGTACACACTCATCTGAGTGCCCCTATACTCACTCTCCTTCAGAGAGAAAGCCCTTGCTTCTACACTTTCTGAGAGTTCTTACAATATGCATGCTTTTTGCAGCATGGTTATCTTTCAAATACTACAGAAAGTCACTATTGAAAAAAATACAGGTACTATACAGAAGGATAAAGCCAGACTGGTTAATTTTGAATCTTCTTGAATATGGTGGTATAATTGATTTCCTGAATTCTAAAAATTACCATTCAGATAGTCAATACACTAGGGACAGACACTCAGGATAATGATTAGCCTATAAAGCTTAGATTTTTTTTTTGTGTGGTTTAATTCTCATGCTACATCAGACCTTTTTAAATGAGCTGTAGGTTTTCCTGGTTCATTTAGCTCCATCTCTCTGCTTCAAATATGGTTTTATTATGCGGTTAACTGTCTACAAGTGTCTTCTTTCTACAGTATCCTTCTAAATTAAATATGTTAGCAGAGTATAAGAGCTTGCTAACCAAGGATTTGCTCTGTTTTCCCAAGAGGTTTCTCTCAAAGAAAAATCCTCTTTTCACAAAAAAAAAAAAATTGCAGAAATTCTGCTTACCATGTTGGGGTGTGCCAGCTCTGTGCAGTGAAATACAGGACAGGTCTCCGTACTAGTGGCAATCCAAGGCTGGTAGCAGCACCATATAGACGTAGTAGCTTGGATCTGGAAGCAGAACAAGTGGCCCTGTGACCAAGCTGAGAATCCCTGCTATGACACTGAGGGGATAAGATGTTTTGGATCCAAGCTGCTTTGTGTACACTTTTGTAGGTGTTTCTAAGGTGTAAGATAGAAACGCTACAATGTAAGATACATCTGTCAACATGGCTAAAAATGCATCTGAAGGTGTATCTGTGAAGACCACAGTGCAGAGTGAAGAAATGCTTTGAACGGGCTAAGTGGAATATCCCCAACATTCTTGCCATTAATTACTCGGTCAGATGAGTGGGAAACATCATCTGAAATGGCGCTGACTGTGTGACAGAAACACTCAGGTCTGGTCCATAAGCAGTTAAACATTCCCTGACACCAGGTTATGACATCAAATTCCTGACTGGAAAAACTTATAAACCCCTGAATTGTCACTACTTGGGAGAAATAAATATGAATAATTAGCTCACATATTTTTGATGACTGTCTGGACTTTTGCAGACAGTGAAAGGTAACTCTTTATGCACTGTTAGACTTCGTGAGAGTGCAAACAGGCTGTATTATTTATAAGACAAAGACATTACTTACTTAGGTTTTGGAAACCCTCTATGCTTTAGATCTGGACTGGCATCTTCATAGTTAGCATCAAGACGTTGTTTAAAAGAAAAAACAAATCATGGCTCCTAAAGACTCACAAACTTCAAGTACATCTGCAAACATCAGAAAATGTTTAGAAAGTTGGGGTAAACTAAAATTTCATGAGAATTGTTTACCCCTAATTTGCATGCATGAGTCATGTAATTGTCAATGAGTGATGAAATAGGGAAGCAGGTGGCAATGTCTGCACGCCGGGTTATGACTGGAACGTTCTGAGGTAGGATGTGTTTCAGCCTGTAGGAGAGTTACTGGGAAATGTGACAGACTGACTTCTTTTGGCCACTAGACAAACAGAATAGGTCTCAAAAAACACTTTAACAGGCCAGGAAGATAAATGCTTTGGCTATAAGTCTTTTATAAGAAAAGAAAGATGATTTCTCAGATGACAGATGTGAAGATACTGCAGGCTCAAAAAATACAAAGCACTCTGAGGGCCCCTGTTGTAACTAGCTCATCCAAAGATAAGAGAATAAGGAACATCAGAGAGATACATTTACATTGAGGAAAGAAAAAAGTCACACCCTTTTTATTCCACCCAATGGTCTCATTAAAAAAAAACAAACCACCTTGTTATAAAATTGAGATCCAGTGTCTGCATTCTTCCACTGTAGCACAGGCTGTCATATTGCATTACATTTGCATATTCCCATCGCATTTGTACTGCTGTGCATCTTTCTAAGCAGCGTTATATCACAAAAAGTAATGTACTAAATATCCAGCAACACAGCATCCTTTGGGCTAAAGACAAGAAGGGGAAAGAAAAACAGGAATATGCGCTTCCAAAATATTGTTTTGGAAACCGTCAGACCAGGTAGCTACGTGCCGAGGGCTGGGGCTGGGCCGGCCACCACCGAAAGCCGGACGCTCTCTGTTGACCCCTCTGCCCTCCCAGGAGGTGAAGGGAGAGAGACGGAGGGGAGGCTGACGGGCTGGGGGAGAAGCGATAACCTGCTGTGGTGAAGCGATACCGAGGAGAGGGAAGACAGTACCAAAAGTAAGGAGATAACGAAGTACGTACAAATAAATACAAAACCAGTACCGAACCCAACACCCCCCCGCGAGGATATGTCACCGCTGACACTGCAGGGCAGGCACTGGGGAAGTCGCGGGCTGGACACGCCAGCAGACAGGAACCAGACGGAGGAGCTGGATTCCGGCACTGGATCCAGGCTTGCACGGATCGGGATGGCAGACAGAGGAAGGGACGCAGTCCTCCTCGGATGTCGGCCACTGAAGAAGAGATTAACCCTCGTGACCCCTCAGCTTTATACTGAACGTGGCGCGTACGGGATGGAACGCTCAGTCGGTCAGGTGGGGGTCACCTGTCCAGTTCGCTCCTCCTCGCAGGTGCGACATTTTCAAGCACTTGCGACCTGGTCACTTCTGGGACCCCAACACGGGGCACAAGATTTGGCACCGACCTTGGTTGCTATAGGAGCAAGTATAAGCAGGAGCCTTTCTGCGTGCCATTCCCTGGTGTTACATACAAACATCCGGCGCTATCACTGCTAGAAGCAGTCACTGTCTGGAAAAACACGCTGTGATTTCAGAAAGTGCAGTTGCTTAGAAGAGACTTAACTGAAAAGTAGAATCACTGAACAGAATTACTTCTGTTTTAGCTCAAACCAGGACACCATGTTGTGCTTCTGGAACATTTCTAACCACTAGTTTTTGCATACTGCTATTTTGGCTGCTAAAAGAACAAAAAAAAGCCGAGCTCCCGTTCAGCTCAAGATCAGTTCAGAAGTTAACAGCAACATGGTAGCTGGACATGGAAACACATACGATGCAGTTGTAAAACCTGGGAAAGGACTCATGGTATTTACAGTGTAAAAATCCTCCGCCTGTCAAACTAAGGAATCCTGTAGGCTTGTCGACAGCCACACCATGTTTCAGATTACAGTGGACAGAATTAAAGTTCTCAATTGCTGGGTCACTAAAGCAAAATAATGAAATTTAGTAGAAGCATTGCTGACTGCAAAAAAACATTCAGAAGTACTCTGACATCAAGATCAGCATTTCCAACTTGCCCATTTTGAAAGAGGATGGTCTGTACTGAAAGCTAAAGGCAAATGTTTTGTCATTGGCTTGTTGCATTACAAGCTCCATTTACGACTGAACCACCCGTACTGTGCAGGGAGATAGAAACCGTGTAAACCACTACAAACTCGAGAGTCATTGTGGGATCTCAACTGTATACGACTCTTCCTCACTGAAATACAGTTTCCTAGTAGTAAAGTCTTTGAATGGACACTGGAAAGAAACCTGCATGGTAAAGAAGTTAAATTCTCCAGCGGTTTGCTCTGAAAGCTGCAGTTTGTCTACCTGAACACTTAGCTTGAGGAGCTGGCTGAAAAGTGAAAGCTATCTTATTGCAACTCATAAGCAGAACTAGCTGGAAGAAGAAAAGGCAGGAGGTATCTATTTGGACCACGGGTGCTAAGTGGAATGAGAATCAAAGGTGAAGCAAGATCTATCAAAGAGAATTTTCTTGTTTTCAGGGCCCTAAGCCCTTTGAGAGAAACTGTCCCTAGGATAAAGGGACATTTTCCCTTTGCCAAGCATGGTTTTGTCATTACTGCCTCAGTACCAACCATGAACATACTGAAGTTGCCAGGCTCTCCGGTTCTGTCATGTCTTCCAGTGCGTTAGAAGATCAGTGCAAAGCAAATCAATTAAGTCTTTTCTTCCCTTTATACGTTCTTATGTCTATTAGTGGCCAGGTTAACAAAGCCAAGTCATATCCAAAAAAGAACAGCCTAACATATTCTAGCATTTGTGAGATGTCAAGTAAATTTGTGTGCTCACAGAATCCAGAGCGCATTCCTAGGCGCTGTAGTTCCTCCAGGCTTGGAAAATAAGATCACAACAGCAATAGGCTTTAGGCAAACAGACAGAAAACCCACACAGTAGCATTCTTCTGCCACCATTTATGATTTATGCATACATTCATCTAGGAGATACAAGCCTGACCTACAAAATACTCTGGATGGAATGAGAATTATTACTAACCACCAATGTTCAAACACCTGCTCTGATCCCTTATTTCCGATTTCTTCACGGATATTCTTCTGTGACCAACATGAATAAGTAAAAACTATTGTAAATGTGTCTGCAGGAAGACCAGCACCTGGCAAACAAAACCTTCCTTGAGACAAGGTTGTTGTAAAATTGCATACAAGTCCATAGTTTTCTGCTCTTCACTACTGCTTAGAAATAGTTCTCTTTGGCTAAATTTCTTAACAACAATCAATTATGGTACTTGTTGCTGGTTTATATTACACTTTGCAGGTTTCTGGTTTAGTACCACTGAGATGCAAACTTCCTGACCTTCAAAACGTTAAGCTAATGTACTACCACATTAGTGTAATCAGATGATCACAGGACTTCCCACCCTCTGCGATTTACTTTTACAGTGATCGGTGCAGGAGCCATCATGTTTCAGCTGTATTGGCCACTATAATAACAATTGCCTTGCTATGTAATTTTCAGTTCATTATTATAGTGCAGTCACACTTTCCACAAAAAAAAAGCTGGTGGCTATGAGAAAATTTAGCTTGCTGAATACAAAAGGAAAGTCAGCTGTTATGAAAAATGTAAATTTGACACACTAGGGAGAGGTGATATCTTTTACTATAGAAGTAAATACAGTGAGGACAAACAGACCAGCTCTGGGTGCACAAGGCTTTCCTTCAGGTGACAGTTTTTTCCCCCTCAACAATTATAATAGCTGTTGTAATAATGTATATGACTTTTTCTTGAAAACCTTGCCTTATCTGTATTCTTAGACCACCAGAGCAACAACAATTTTGTGCTATATGTGTATACAAAACTGAAACCCTAGTGATCTCAAAACTGTTTGTATTTTTCTGCATATGGTAGTGTTCATGCAGCCTCTAAACCATGAACAGTTCCTGCATGGAGACATGGGTGTGCAACACTGAAAATGCATCACAAATATTTGATACAGGAAATTAAGAAGTTTCCCTTGTTAGAACTAGCAGAAGGAATTAGGTTAGAACACAATGATTACAAGAGTTGAAAACTTCATATTTTTCCAGAAGTATGCATGAGGTCACACAGGAGAGGAAATCCTAAAGAGGGCTTGCTGCATGTCAGCAGCTTGTTCAGTAGTGTAACAGAACCAAGTACTGGCTCCAAGAGTCTTTAGGCACCTAGGCACGGCCTGGAGGCATGTGCTCCCTCCAATAGTGGAGGTGACAGAGCAATGCAAACAGGAAATTAATAATAAACCTGCATATTTTGTATAACTCAGAAGCTTATCTTACAAGCTGGTTACATGACATATTCTCTTTGAAAATGTTATAGATAAACTTGTGGCAGCCACAGTCCATCAATTTTATGAAATGATATTTAATGAATGCGGTGGATACCCACAGCGTAGGAATAACTACAGAACAATCATGATTAATGAGCATAATGAAAGGAATATATCTCCAAGAACAGAACAAACTACTGGCTGCATCATCAGATTAAAAAAACCCAGGGTAACTTAAATAGTTATTTGCAAATATCTTTATAAACAAATTTGAATATAAAAGCCACACGGAGCTTGTTATTCTTCAAATTTGTCTAAAGGATTTGTCATCTCTGAAGTGACAATCCATTCAAAGTACAAAGGCAAACGTGCTGAAGGTGCCAGTTTGATTTACCAGAAATACTGGGAAATAGGGCAGAATACAGCTGAGCATAAATTCCTACCAAAAGTTATCCTCAAGTGAGTGATTACCAGGGTGTAAAATGTTTGTGCCTCCACTTCACAGAGGTATCAGGAACAACAGTGCACTTATCACTAATGAGTACCCATTGCCACTGTACTCCAGCAAACCCTATTTACAGAGGTTTATTGCTTCCTTTAGTTTACTGTCCCCAAATATAAGACAAACTTGGATTAAAAATGGCCCTCGCCTTTCCCCAAGCAGAAATAAAAATACAAAAAAAAAATCCCCAAATCATTTGCCTCCCCGTTCAGAAAATGGTTTGAAAATAAAGAGAAATGGATTTTCCTTTGTTTTCCAGTGCACAGAATACCATATTCAGGACAGTATCACACACTGAAGGATTAGATGGCCGACAGCGCAATCACAGGACAGAGCTGACTGTAAAGCCTGTATCTGCTGCCCAGCTCAGGCTGTCCCCCCCGCAGCCTGTGTTCAGCCGGTGCCTATGAAAGGGAGGGTCTGAGGCTGAACATGCCAGCGTCAAGCCTTCTGGGCAAAATGCAGATTTCTCTGTCATCCTGCTGGGTTTAGCACCTCTCTGCCTGCCTGCACAGCTCCTCATTGAAGGAGAAACTGAGCTCACAGCAAGGAGGAGGGGGAAACAAACATCCCAGATGGGATGACAGCTTTCCAAATACTTTACAGATAGGGGAGAGGCTGCTCCCACAGCACAGAGTGGGTGGGAGTAACCCTTAAACTCCATTCTGAAAGCTAGCCGTGTAGACCCATGCTAGTGCCAGTGTAAGTAACCACCAGGGCAGGGCAGGTGAAAGGAATCTGGGTTTATCTCCTCCACCTTCTGAACTAAACAGGAGCTGTGCTTCAGTGGGAATCTGGGATCGGGAAGTTCCTCCCTGCTGCGTTACAGCACCATAAATAGCAATTTTTGTCAGGTAAAAAATGGTAAACAAAACAGTGAAGACATCCTAAAATGCTGGATCTAACTGTACTGCTGTTCTTAATTAGTTAAAAACTCGGCAAAAGCAGAAAAGGCACACATGTGGTCCAGTGTCTGGTAACAAAGTTTAGACATCCAGAATCCAGAATTTTATAGAGGGTGGTTACACCCAAGTTAATGAGTCTCTTGATTCATCTGATCCACGTGTGCTCCTTAGGGCTGAAAGTACACACACTCTGGACAGTGTAGTGTTACCTCCACTACAGACAGAAATGCTTTTGATTGGTTATAGACATAGTAAGGGAAAAGAAACCGACTTTATTTATTTGCAAGCTGCTGTCTCCTGTGCACAAAAAGTATCAAGGAGAAGGTATGAACTTATGAGTAACACCAAGATAGAACGGAAGAACTGGCAGAGAAGTTGAAAGAATATAAAGAGGAAAGTAGGAGGCAAAGTACTACTAAATGAGTGATGCGGATGTTAATTTGAATAAAGAAATGTTGTTTGCATTTTTAGGGTGACTAAGATGTGTTTTAAGGGATCTCAGAATTAATCAGAGGCTTATTCATGCAAAGCAGTGGTATGCATGGGGCCTAGCATCAGTAACTCCGCTTCTCACTGGCTTTTTTTTAATGTTTCGGGAAGCCAATTTAAAAAACCGCAATTATAAGCAATCTGGTTGTGTCATTGCATTTCCCGAATGGTAAGTCTGTAAAATGATGCTTGGACTTTGTATAATTGGGCCCACAGATGTCTCCCGCAGGAATTGAAATGTACGTAGGAAAGATACATGGGTTTTTGTTTGGGTTTGTTTGGAATGAAAAGGCACAGCCCTACTGCAAAGCATATTTGTGAAGCTGGGAAAAAAATAAATTGGTTGTTGCCATCTGGCTCTTTCAAAATGATCCCTACAGATATCTGTCTCTGTCTATTTATACCATACCCATTGTCATCATATCTGACCATCCTGTGATATGGCGCTCTGGGTTAGGAACATACAGGATGATACCCTGAAAATGATGGAGCTGATTCTCAGTGAAAATCAGCATAGCAAGATTAATGAAGTATATCGTTTACACCAAATAAGAACCTGCCCTTATGAATGAATTGCCTGTTGTTACAAGAATTTAGAAATACACTTGTCATGGCTGTTCTTAGTGTGCTCATCCTGCCTCAAGAGACCGTGGATAAGGTAAAATGGCATTTTGCTTTCCTCTTCTGTTGAGCTTCTCCACATATGTACAAATGTAGTCTCATTCACACCAGTATTCATGGACCCTCACTAAGTGTATTCACACACAAATACATATTATGTCAGAAAATCTTATATCTCCACCTATGACATTGTCTGTAAGAAGCAAGGCTGAGAGGAGCTTGGAGGGGCACTGAAGAAAGAACAATTAAAGACAAATATCTGTAAATTAAATACACCTACTGTATAGGTAACAATGAGGGTAGGTAGGCCGTATTCACTATTTAATATCTAATATTCAGGAATACAAACAGAATATTGTGCTCCTCTGAAAGCTCTTCCGTTTGTAGCTTTTGCCTGTGTATCTCCTGCCCTTCCCCTTTACACAGCTGTCTCTCCTTTTTTTAAGGCAGTAAACCCTACAACAGGCCCTACCAAGGCACACTTTCTGATTATAAGCATTGTGGGCATTCACTCAAGGAACAGGGACAACACCATAAAAAGCCCATGAGGAAGCCACAGGAAAATGTGTTGACTATCTTAACAACAATGGTATTAATAAAAGATACTTACCTGATTTACTGGAGGGAAGTGGTTTAAACAATTAAAAGGGGCCACATTCTCCTTTCCGAATTTCATATCCCACCCAAATGATAAAACTGTTCAAAATATTTGACCAGCCAAGGGGAAAAACCCACTGAGTTTCTTGGTACAGCAGAAGAAATGCTGTAAACATCAAGTGTTTATAAGCAGTGTTCTATCTTTGTAAACTGTACCACCAAGATGCTCAAAACAACCCCCAGCAACCCAACCTCAAAAAAATCCTGACATGACACAAGCTTTAAAACTAAAAAATTGTCCTGAAATTTTCTTCTTTCTTATCAAATCCAGTCTAACCCTAGGCAGGGGGCACGGACAGTTGCATTATTCACATACAGCATACTTCACCAGATGCTACACACATTCCCCCCCACCCCCCACCCCCCAACAAGAAAAAAAAAAAACAGTCTCTCAGCTTTTAACTCTTTAATGATTTCTGAAAGCTTTTCAAAATGGTCTTCCATCTAGTATCACAGCTCTAGCATTACCGCTACTTAGGCATGTAAAGACAGCATAAAAATTGGCAGGTGTTCAAATATGAAGGAGCATCTACATCCATACAGCACTGAATGGCTCAGTTCTGCTCCTGTTCAACTCAACCAAGAGCAGTAAAGGGTAGTGCTTGTTTAAGTTTCCACACCATGCCCTCATCCGCTGCTTGCGGCCAGCCCAGCACCACTGCTGGTTGTTTTGGCAAAACACTGCTGCAGAAATCCTTGCTAAGATACAGGAACTTGCACTGGGGTGAAGGACTGGTGGAAATGCAACATCCTAACGTAGTATTCGCGCTGAATCCTTCCTGGGCTCCACCTCACAGCAAATGCCCTAGTTCTGGTGCACCACTTAGTGTAAAAGGGTATGACATTTAAATCAAAATCAGCCATAAGATGTTCTCCTAGTGGCAAATCCACTCAATCATATTTGAAGTAGGATGTATTCGTACTTCATCCACATGGATTTTCGTCCTAACCACAGCTGCCAATTTAAACAAAAAGCAGCCTAGTTCAGGGAGTCTGAAATAAGATAACTGTGATACCTGATACAGATGAACATCAAGTTAGAGTTAAAATCTTCACAGGCCCTACTCTTGGAAGGGGTGTGAAATGTGAATATTTATCTGAGTCTGCATACATACAACACAGCAAGTCTCTAGTATATTCATTTTTTTTCAGCATTTTGCTATGAATAACTCCTCTAGAGAAGCCTGGTAGCTGATTCTTTCCCTACCCTTCAGCCACCTTAAGAGGCTTCTTCTGCTTTCCAGTCTTGAGGGATCATTTTTATATCTTTTCTAATCACATCTAGTTCCTTTGTTGGAGGTTCATTTTTCTTTCACATTTTTTTCTTCAAGAGAAATATCATTTTTCCAACTACAACCTTTTGTTCCTTTCTCTTCAATTCACGCAACTATTATTCTGCAGCTCCCTCTATAAACCTGTTTTATATAATTACTCATAGATCACAATGGAGAGAATGTCTCTCCTACTGTAGTTTTTTAGACTGTTTCTGATAGCTATATAATGAGAAAAGGCTTTGCACTATAGTTCTCTTGTGTCCTAGTTGGATGTTAACTTGTATTTAGATCTTGACACAACAAGAGCTTGAAATTAATGTTCATGAATATTTGTTGTAAAAAGAGGACACACTTGAAATTATAGTATTTAAATTCTATTAAAGTGCAATTGACCGGCTTGCAGACAGCAGAACAGAGGCTCAGGAAGAAATCACCTAAGATCCTTGTAGGACTCAATATTCAGGGCCAGATCCTCCATTTGGCTTCAATGGAGCAATGCCGATGTACTCCCACACACAATCTGGCTTAGTTCTCTGCAGTGCTATTGCACCCAGTACTTTTTTTTTAAACAGGTTTGGCTTTGTCTGATTCAAAGATTTTTTTTTTTTTTAATATTCAAGAAACTCTTCTTTATTTAAAAAAAAATCTTCTGTGTTTAAAAGCTCTAAAATGCAACCAATGAACTCAGCCTCTTCGCTTGACAATTTGTGACTCAGTCTCCATGTGCAAACTCAAAGACCTTCAATACCCGTTTCCTTTCTGATGCATTTCCCACAGATGCATAACATTTCCTGGAAACTCTTCCAGAGACGAATGTGCTGAAATTTCACTGTGTAGGAGTAAAATATTATATTACATAATATTGAATTTTAGTCTCATATCAGAGATTTTCGTCTGGAGATATTACAGCACCCAAAATGTAATATTCCAACTTCCATATTCAAGCATCAAGTACTTAACTGCCACATAAATGTTCTGTCAGCTGGACCTCTCGGGAACTCCAGTGATATCTGCAGCTCATAAGACAATTCCCAGAAATATTTTTTTCTGGGCATTTCTTGGAGAAGTATCTCAAGCTAGACTGCGCCGATCTAAAAGCAGCAGTCCAAAAGTAAAACAGTGCCTGCTTACATCCCACATGCCTAGCTAAAACATCCTCACGGGTTTATTTTCCCATGTTCTGTAGTAACAGGTATGAATGGCAGGCAAACCCCAGAAATTAATAAATCCTTTCATGCATGTGTCTATAGGGAGCCTTCATTAACATTAAAGCCGAACCTCTAAAGGGATGGCTAGACATTTTGCATGGCACTCTTCCTGGCCCTTTACTTACGGTGTTTTACTAGCATCGACACCGAGATATTACTTATGTAATAAGAGTTTATGACAGCACAAGTGATTGTATGAGAGGACTGCACTTCACTAGAACATATTTTCTGACATCATGTATTGTTCATTAAGTTTTAAATATTTTACTAATTAGATTTCAGTTTGTGAAATGGACACCAAGTAGGATGGCTTTTATCTTGGCTCCTACTCAGTGAAAAATTGTGGGATTGTGGGCAGCAAATGTTAAGTGAATATACAGCAGTAGCTGCGTTCTGCTGCTGCCCTTCTCTTCCTGCTGCCCTTTTCGAGACTGAAGGCTGCCATTACTGTTTCATTCCTTTGACCTCTTATAAGGGCAGCACGGAAAGGTCAGGCTGCTCTTTTCTTTCCTCCACATCAGCCGGCAGCCCAGATCTCTCCAAATCTCTTCCCGTAGTTTTCTATTACACAGCCTCTCCCCGCACACTTTACTTCTATTCTCAACTCTGATTTATTGTTCTAGTACTAATACATCAAAATTCAGGCACCTCCAGCTCTCCAGGCATCTAGACAACCTCTTAGAAAACACATGACTAACACTTGCCATATGGTCAGATAGGAACAAGAAAGACACCTAAAGCAAAAGCTATACAAGCCTCCAACAATTTCACTAAAATTCTCTTGCTTCCTCCTCTCAGCCCATCTAGCTCTGTGACCAAAGGGGAGACAAGCAATCTGCCTCACAACTGCTCCTGAACGTTAACAAAGATATCCCTAGGAACCGTGAAGGTGCTGCCTCCCACCTCCCACTCACTTTTGTTTAACCCTAATGTCCCAGTGCAGTCACAGCTTACATGATCACAGACGTTCTGATGGCAAGTCTGTCTGCATCCACCTAGTAACTCTAGATTTCACTGGGTAATTTAAAACTAATTTCAAAGATAAACAAAAATCTCAAATATATTTGAGACACAAGTTTCATGAAGCTCAGCGCCAGCTAATAGGGGAGAGCCCCTACTAGCACTTTGAATGAAGGCAAGGCAGGAGCCGTTTACATTGTCCCTCTTTTGTTCACTTTGCCCAGGGCTGGGAAGACGTGGCAAACAGGTGAGTCAGTCAGTACACATTCATTAACCGGACCAGAAGGACACATAAGTTTACACCAGCCAAAGTATGTTTTCTTTTGACCACCAGACAGGGCAGAGGTTGGTAGAGAATATGGGAAGGAGCTCTGAAGCCACCTTAACTTCAGAAGTTACTGCAGTAGAGAGTACATTTGGGGACACCAGGAAGGGGTAGTGTGCAAAAAGATAGAGGACATAGAGACATCACAGAGTATGAGGATTTTTAAGGGACATGGGGGAATCTGGAGCTAAATCAATGGAGAAATGCAGACTATTAAGGACAAATCCATTGCTAACCAGACTTCATTACTCCCAGAACTAGCAATAGGGCTATAGCTTGTCTCTCTTCACTGGCAATAAGTACAGCAACCGTATCAGACAGAGCTTCTTCTAAGGAGTCACACAGATTATTTAGCTTTCTAGATCAAAGTCAACAGCTTCGAGTGAATCTGAAAGACAATGGCATGAATGGCCTTATGGGGTAACAAACCTCAACTTTTATCGTTACCAGTGAAACGAGATCAATAAATGCAGTCACATAACCTTCAAAAGCTCAGGCAAGTCTAGTTAATTAATTACAAATGAGTGTATCAGCACTTGCCCTGTTCAGGTGTCAACATTTTAAAGTTGAGATAATATACAGAATTTACTGATAAAATTTGTACTGTTTTATCTTTCCAAATAGCCTGACTACAATATACGTGCTGTTTGCGGAAAGCATAGGGCTTCCAGAGGACCCTGGCCCAGGCCTAATAAAGGCATTTGTAAAACTGTCCATAGAACTCTCTGCATATGGAATCAGGTTGATCCTGAACAGCAATGTTAATGTCCTTATTAATTCAAACATTTTCTTATTAAGAGATTTTAGTACTCTCATTAACATTAATAGCATGAGAGCAATATCTTGTTAAAAGAAAATACAGCAGTGGGAGGAAGAATGCTCCAGAGAGGAAGGTTTCCATGGGGCTAAAAGACCCTTGGCACAGGATACAAATGAGAGTGACTTCTGCGTCTCAGAAAAGTTAACTTGCTTTGCTGCCAGAAGAAACATGGGTGACCCTGAGTCCGATTAAATATTGCCCCCAGGCTTGGTTCCTATAGCCAACGAGTTTGATGTTAACTACTCCTCATGCATTACGAATTATGAATGTACTGATTCTGTATAGCTCAGATGTGAGTAACACTGATTTGTACCAAACCAAACGTGTTGTACATATTTCTCAAGTATCTGAATACAATTTGCAAACCTGTTCAATAGAAACAGATAAATCTGGAATAAAATTCAGGAAAAGTTACAGACTCTTTACTTGTTCGTCTCCCAGTTCACATGTATTCTCAGGCAAAATATCATTGAGTTAAATTGCACAAGTAAATTTGGATCACCAAAGTAAGAAGACAAGCTTAATCTATCCTGAATCATCTTTTTGTTTCCAGACATTTTAAACCTTCAATATTGGGGAAAAAAAAAGTATACCTGACATGCCTTTTGTGCTCATGTCAAACACGACTCTAGGCAGACTCAAAGGTGTGGCATGGGAGGAATTAAACTGATTCTTTCAAGCCTTTACAGCTAATACCTTTTATCTAGTTAGTATGTAGACTGATCACAGGAAGAGAGTTTAAATACTTGGTGACTTGTCACACTGGGGCCTTCAACTGTTTAAAATACTGGATTATTTTCAGACAGTTGCTGCTGTTCAATCATGCATTTTTGTTTCGTGATGCATATAATCAGTCACTGTAAGCACAAATCCAAGATTTCTCAGTGGGAAAAGTTTTAAAGATAAGACTTCTATTGCTTTCATGCCTTATCAAAATGGAGGCAAGCCACACCATTTTCAGCAACAAATATCCTGGAAAATATACTAAGGGCTCAGCCCTGCCATTCTTAGAAATTTCAGGGTTTACCACTACCAATAGGATGGTTATGGCAGCATGCTAAGCCCAGATCTATTCTGCGTTCCAGACAGAAAACTGCTTTGAGAGAAAAAACAGGCAGGCTATCAAATTCCAGACCAAAAGGGCAATACACGTGTTCAAAAAATTTACTCAAAGGAATGTTAGTTTCTTTGTTTTACACATCATCGACCATTTTTGTGACCAAGACAGGAACAAAAACCTGTAACCAGGGCTAAACCCCTCTTCCCAGTCAGGAGGAACAGAGTTCTGCAGCTGTCCTTTGCAGCACCTGCATATCCTAGCCCACGACATAGCCCATCAGCACTACTGCAGACAGACAAAATGGTTGCATGTCTTCTCTGGGAAACAACTGACCTTGGTGCCTGCACACACTTTCTTTTGCCCCTGACAAGTCTTTTGCATTTTATATGAAGTAAAAAAGAGACCATGTGCAGGAAATCCCCCTAGATTTGCCCCATGCATTCCACCAGGAGCTTCAACTCTTCTGATATATTAAAACCAGAAATACGTTAAGTCACTGGCAGACTGAAACATAATTCTTGATATGGAAATGTACAGTGATGTACCATCACTGAGACCCAGACAGTTTTGAAATGTGAGTTTAAATCATAGGCCTCTCAGCTGGCCGGATGTAGTCAAAACAGTAAATAAGATTTCAAGCCTTACAAATTTAAGGGAGAAGAATCCCAAAATATAGATCCAAGCATTGTCCAGTACATCCACCTCTGTTAATATTGTGTGGGAACACTCCCACAGGATGAGAGGCATGCCACAGATAGGCCAGCTTTGCTTATGCATTGCTGCCCAGAGGAGAAGGATGTCAACACAGTTTTTACATTTCAAATCTTTGTTTTGCTTAGCATCAAAATTATTTCCAAAGCCTCTCTGTGAGAACCAAGACATCATTACACTGGGTGCTGAACAGTCAGCTGGTGTATAGCCTGATTCTGGCCCAATTATTTTTCCTTCCCAGACAAGATACATGTAGCCAACTTTGACAATAACATTTCATGCAATTCTTTTTGATTAGAAATGTGCTCAGAAAGCAGTCCACTAAAACTGAATGAAAGGTCAAGTCTCCATTTGGGTAATTATGTTGTTTTCAAGAGTGATCAGAGAGAACTATGGCAACATATTGTGGATTAGTATCTGCCACCATGTGGCACTTCAAAATGACAAACAGAAACAATGCATATACTTTGTTAAAGAAGCAAATTGTAGGCAACTTTAAAAACTGTTTTATTAAATCAGCCCTTGGTATTAAACACAGGTAACCTGTGGGATATGTTGTGCACATTGCTGTTCAGGTACAGAAAGAGCTGAGACCATCAAGTCCTGGACAATTCCTTTTTTACTTCCGATTATTTCAGACTTTTTCATTCATACTGTCTAAGAAATCTTTAGGGTATCTCTAGCCCTAAGGAAACATTTGAGTTGTTTAAATATGTGCTTAAAAGGCAAAGCAAAGACACCCAAGTACAGAGGTTGAATACTTAGTCCTATTAAAACACGAGGAAAAAAAATCCTAGAAATTCAAATGGGAGAGTTTCCATGTGAGGACTGCTGACAGAAAAAAAAAAATAAAAATTGTTCCTCCTCCCTGCTGCTTCCCATTTCCCCAAATCATGAGATAGGCTTAAAAATTAAGAATATAAAAAGAAAAAAACAAAAATCTTTTTTTTTACCTCTTTCTGCTTTCCAACTACTGAAATGTACGCAGACCAGTTCTGAGGTTTTTCTGCAAGATGAACTGCAGGGGTTTTGTGCCTTTTCTTTTTTTTTTTTCCTTTTTGAAGGGAGTTCTCATATGAACCAGGTCTTCAGGAACTAATGGCAAAATCTTGTGAAATATGACATCTTCCAGAGCTCAGCGCCATGTGCCTTGGCAGGCCTGGATGATGCCCCCTGGAAACGCTGCGCTCCTGCTGCCAGGAGGTGTCGAGCAGAGATGGCAGCGCTCTAGCACATAAGTTCGAAGAACAAGAGCTACAAGGGTGCCACGTCCCCAGCACCATCCTTCCCAGCTGTGCCCAGGTCAGGAAAGCTCTCTCAGGGCACCAGGGCCGCCCTCGGCCTGCAGCCGCTCCACACGGAGCTCCGGGGCAGAAATGGCTGGCTAGCGCTCTCCAGAACAACCCCTGCTGCCCCGTGGGCTGTCAGCACACCTACAGCAGAAGGCCCGGTCCCTGTCAGCTGCCGGAGCTGCATCAGAGCTGCTTCCCTCGACCATCACAGCCTCCATCTTGTCAGCCCTCCGCTGAGGGACCTGCCTTCCCTTTCAGGACCGCTTCCTCCAACGACAGGCCAGTGTTGGACAGCCAATCCTTTGCCCTTCTTGGAGAGTGACACTCCTCTTCTCCAATGAAAGCCCAGCTCTCCGTCCGGCAGGAGCTGGCCGGGCGAGGGCGGGGCAGGCTGAGGCGGCTGCCTCGTGCCTCAGCCTTTCGGCGGGAACGTGCCCCCCGCTCCAGCCTTGCCGCGGGCCGGGCCGGCGCCATGGAGCAGGGCCTGCCCCGAGCGCAGGGCCTGCCCCGAGCGCAGGGCCTGCCCCGAGCGCAGGGCCTGCCCCGAGCGCAGGGCCTGCCCCGAGCGCAGGGCCTGCCCCGAGCGCAGGGCCTGCCCCGAGCGCAGGGCCTGCCCCGAGCGCAGGGCCTGCCCCGAGCGCAGGGCCTGCCCCGAGCGCAGGGCCTGCCCCGAGCGCAGGGCCTGCCCCGAGCGCAGGGCCTGCCCCGAGCGCAGGGCCTGCCCCGAGCGCAGGGCCTGCCCCGAGCGCAGCGCACGGCTGCTGGGTCAGGCCCGCGGAAACAGGCCCCGTGAGCCACCGCGGGGAAATCGTGCGGTCTCTCCTCCACCTTATCATCCCTATTACATTCTGTTAATCTACAAAATTGAAAGGTAATGAGCGGTATTTCCTTAAACCACTTTAAATAACACTGACAAAATGCAAATTTATTCATTAAGTATAAATGAGTGTGTTAAATATTCATGAATTGTTGCTTGCAGTATATAATTAATCCCATGGTCTGTGTGTCCAAAAGCATTTAGGAGATAAAGAGTAGAGAAGCAGTGCTGTAGAATGGTAACACTTAAAGCATGTTTTTAAAAGCAAAGGTCGCCAGCCCTTTGGATCCTAAACAATTACTGGTGCTTATAATTCATTGTAACACCTCTTCAGCATGTACACATGCTTTCATGATTCAAGGTTTGCATCCTCAACCCTTGCTGTCTAATAATCTATTCAAGGAAAGAAATACTCGAGAGCGGAAGGTGCTATTAAATTATCCCATTCACTACTGATACACTCAAATTAACGCGGTACTTTCCACATTTTTGAAGTCCCAAGGATTGCAAAGCTGCCCTTGAAAAATGATGCAGTTTGATTCCCTGGCCCTCCTTTTTTCTGAGAAAAGTGTATCCTGGCACTGATTTGAACCATCGCTGAGGCTGGTTGCCATTTCAAGTATCAGGAAAGATAAAACAAAGGCTTCATCACCAGAAAAAGACTGCCCTCTTTTTCTGTGCTTTATAGCCATTTGCAGACACAAAGGAAAACCCCAAGTCCTGTACTAAGCTTTAAGTAGGTGCTCCCGTTGATGGCAATGAGAAGTATGGCACAAAAAACGCTGGGGGTGTTAGTGCTCAGTGTCCTTAGCTTAAATATTCACTCTTTGCCTTTCTTAAATTCCTCCTGCTTCCTTTCATGTAATCAAAACCGCTTTCAGACACTCTTTGTCAGTCTGCTTCATACTTTTTTTGGGAAGAATCTTTGAGGTACTGATTAAAAGAATTGATTTTTTCAAGATAGCATGAAGAAATAACAAAAAATAAAATCATTATAGCATTCACAGTAATTTCCCCCACAATCACTTGATGATCTCAAGTTGCTTACTGTATACAGATTTCAGCTAGTTGTGCAAGTATAAACTCTACACTCTCCCCTTCCTTCCACAACACTTTCAGAAAAAAAGTACATGGCAGTGACTTGATCTATGGTGTTTTGAATTTTTACCACATCATTTTGCATGTGTGAGTGTGTAAATTAATCAACACAATACCAAAAGTGATTCACAATTCCAAGCAACACAACCTGTCGTCACAGCACAGGCCATAGAAACTAGGTTTTTAAGAAGACCTCTGAAGCTATACTCTGTCATTTTTTTTTTTAAAGTATTTCCTCACAAAAATCTAACAAAAGGTATGCCATTTGTGTGCAGACACGTTTTGTTCATTCAGAGCCAGCAAGAGTATCTCTGCATGGCATGGTCTTTACTGTACCACATGGACATATTCTGCAAAGGTAGGTGCTGGTGGTTTTGGTTTCTATACAGTATCTTCACAGCTCTCTTCCTAGTTCTGCAGGACTAATACCTAGGACAAAGAAGCAATCACACTTTTTGCTAGGTGACACCACCATACATCAAGTGTCTTTCATCAATCAAGTCACTAACATGATGAAGCAATGCAACTTGTAGCACGCCAGAACAACGAACTGAACATCTTCTCTGAAGTGCTGACAAAAAAAGGCAACATGAGACTAAATGGATTTGATCAGCCTTATTTCAAGGCCTGAGCAGTAGCGCTTGATGAACTATAGGCACTATAACAACAGGATGAAGACAAAATTGGTCACAGAATGCAGGATAATGTTTCATCATATCTATTAAACAGGTAAGTCGTCAAACCCCATGGCCAGGCAGCCGCAATCCAAACTCCATTGACACTCAGTTTACAAGACATTTGTGATAAGTACTTTTATAGTAATTAAAGAGCTGTGTGAGTCTACCCAGATGTGTTGTAACCAGTACCTCATCTCTTGTACCAAAATGAGGACAGACCTCACCTGTCAAAGACAATTCATTTAGATACCTCTCCTCCGGACAGGAGAAGAGTTAATCAGAAATTCCCTGGTAGAATGTTTTGTTTTTTCCGGTGAAGAATGCTAGCTGATTGTCATTTAAATCAGACGCAGATTTTGATCAATCCTCTGACAAGCTGTGGAGGGACTGTTTACAAGGGCACATAGCGATAGGACGAGGGGCAATGGTTTTAAACGAAAAATGGGAAGATTTAGATTGGATGTTAGGAAGAAGTTCTTTACCAGAAGGGTGGTGAAGCACCGGAACAGTTTGCCCGGAGAGGTGGTGGAGGCCCCATCCCTGGAGACATTCAAGATCAGGCTTGATGGGGCTCTGGGCAACCTGATCCAGCTAAAGGTATCCCTGCTCACTGCAGGGGGGGTTGGACTAGATGACCTTTGGGGGTCCCTTCCAGCCCAGTGCATTCTATGATTCTATGAAAACAAGCCAGTTCTTAATCTGTTTCATTTTTTGACAGTTCCTCTGCTCACTTTGCATATTGTCTCAGAACCTGGACTCTGTAGCTCCCAAATTCTGCCAATCCAGAGGAGAGATGGGAGCTGCTAGCCCAGCGACTGGGCTGCCCACAAAGCTGTTTTCTTTGTGCAACAAAAAGAAGGGCCCAAGCAGATGTGTTAGAACAGCCTACATTTTCATTTGAAAACAGATGGCTTTCCCCCATCTCTGATTCACCCCTGCCCAAATTTCAGAACCCTCCACAGGCAGAAGTGTTTTTCAAAAAAGGACAGTCAGGGATCTTATGTAGCCAAACCAATCTGGGGAAAAGGCTGGAGATGCAAAGATGATTGGAAAGACTGTTTTGCAAAGGAAAAGTAGAAAAGAGTACAGTGTTCCTGCACAGCCTGGATTCAAGGTATGTCTTTAAGATAGAACAGACGTCCAGTGTCAGTGAGCAAGGATCATCAGTGACTACGCATTAAGCATCAGTGATTTTGCTTCACAGGGGTTGTCTCACAGACCTTGGACAAGTTCAGGGAACCCTGAACGTTGCTGAAGGAGAAAAATGTCTGCATGATCCTCTAGGATATTATCCTTGGCTGGCAAATGAAGGAAGACAGGAAATAAAAATATTCTGAACGGAGAGCAACTGCCTTTTGATGCAGGTGAAAGGATGGCACAGTTTGGGTGGTTGGTCTCCTGTTCAGTAGAAAGGCAAACAGCCTGCTAGAGAAGAGGCTGAAAATGAATGCTAAAAGCAGAACTGATGAAAAAAACCCAAACTCAGCCAAACAAAAACCCAGATGAGTCCTCATTCAGCATGAAATCAAGATGGCAACTCCAAAATTAATCAAGGCTGTAAAAGTAGTAGATTTTCTATAAACCAATACTAAAGAGTCTGGGTAAAAAAGGAAAGGAATCAGAATTACCTATTTATAAATTCAGTGTAGCTGGTATTACTGACACTAGATGGGAAGAACTGTGTAACTGGAATATTAAAATCAATGGTTATAACCTATTTAGGAAAGATCAAGCAAAGAGAAGGGGAAGAAGAATGGAACCCTACAGTAAAAAAGACACTGTTTTCAGGACCTTGGCAGCTCAGAAGCAAATGATCTTAAATGCAATGGATCAATACCCTGAAAGATAAAACACTAGATGGGATAGTAGCTGCTGTCTGCAAATCACCAAATCATAGAAGAGAGCAGGATGACTGGATGCTTTTGCACCTTCTGTAATGTGTAGGAGCAAAAAAGCTGCACTGTCATCTGAGATTTCAGTCTGCCTGACATAAGCCTAAAGTTTCATGATGCTGGTACTAAAACCTCTGCAGAATTTTTGAACATTATATATGAAGATTTCTTAAACAAAAGGGGAAACTCCCCAAAAATGAGAATTTTATGTGAGATTCAATCTCACAAATAACAAAAAGACATCAAAGGACTTGGTAAGAGAACTAAATGTTAGTGGCTATGATAGCTTGAAGGCTTTTCAGGGCATATAAAGAATGAAGCCCAAACAGTAATGTGGAAAACCAGTTCAGTTTTTACCAAACCAAAAATTATTGTAAAGGAGAATCGGCTAGGAAAGAGAACTGATCAATAATTGGAAAATACAAATATTTAGTAGCTGCAAAATTAGGAAAGCAAGCTGTATGTGTTTAAAAAAAAAATCTAGCTCAAAGTGTTAATGAAAGCCTGTACATAATTGTAAATCAATGAAATCAAGAAAGGAAGTTGATAACACTGAATGTAGAGTAGAAATAAGGAATAACAAATAATTCTTCCAGTAAGTGTAGCCAAGTCGTAAGGAGAAACTTATGGCCAGAGAATTAAGGACTATATTTTTCAAATACATTAGGAATCCTGACAACAGTGCCAGTTCTTTATCAGATTGAAGTAGAAGATTTGTTAAGAGTAATGAAGACAAGAAAGAAGTGTTCAGTAAGTATTCGTGTTCGGTATTTAAGCAAAAGACAGACAACTGGTGATGCTCTCTGAGGATGATGAACTACCAGGCAACAAAAGAAAACGCAAAGAAAAACATTAAATGGAAGCTACTGAAGTAAGAAATATTTGCATAGGAAACTTCAGATAGCGTGTATCCAAGAGTTGTTAAGGAGCTGACAGAGGAATCTCTGTTGTTACTACTGCATTTTGCTAAGTCCTGGAACAATTGGGAAAGTCCCAGAAAGCTGGAAGAAAACTTATGTTGTGTTAATATTTAAGAAGGATAAACTTAATGACCTAGATAATTACAGTCCTGTCAGTCTGAAATTCATCTGGAGCAAAGTAATGGAATGGCTGACAGGGGACTCAATTACTAACTAATTAAAGAGGAGAAATATGGTAAATGCCAATCTAAGTGCAATATGGAAAATAGATACTGTCGAACACATTTGCTGGCTTTTTTTCCAATTGTGACTACAAGCAAAACACAACAGTGCTGATATACTTTGATTCTACATGACATTTGATGTGGTATTCATGACATTCGAGTTAAGAAACCATGACAACACAAAATTGACATGTTGCACATTAAATGAATCAAAAACTAGTTAACTGACATTTCAAAATGTGAATTTAAATGGGAGCGATCACAGAATAGGTATTCTGCTGGGATAGCTTCCTGGCTAACATTTTTATTAACAATTTGGAAGAAAACCCAAAGGTTTGCAGAAGACCCAGTCATTAAGGAAGAAGTTGGTAATAAAAAGATCACTGAGACTAGTTGACGAGGATTACTGAGTGATCTGTTGCAAACTAATAAAGAAAGATCCAAATTTAAAGCCACAGGAACAAAAAATTCAGGGGGATAGGCTGGCTATTCTGTAAGGGTTTGAAAAGGTCTAAGGGGGATAATTCAATAATTAAACTTTTTTTTTTTTTTTTTTTTTTTTACCAGAGTATCTGGTTCTATAAAAAATAATCAAACCTGCATGGAAAAAGGATGATATGAATCCATATTACATCATGCTATTAATATGCATTCACAGCTCACGCTGTAACGGTTCTGAGGGGAACATTACAGTATGTTCAGAGTATGTCTGAAAAAATAACACACAAATTCTTAACAATCCCCTTGGCAGCATATCAGATTTGAAGTACCTTCAAAGCTGAGTATGTGAATGGCATTTCTTCCCTTTATTTAGTTTTAGTCTTACCACAGAAATTCTTTGTCCTTCCCCTCGTTGCCGTGGCTGACAAAATAGCCCAGTTCATAAAGGAAACAAATCTCTGTGCCATGAGTACCCGAGTACCAGAATCTGGCCCAAAATTAGATGGTAACAGTTGCTGCGTTATATATGCCAGTGCTGACAATCACACCTGGAATCTCCAGTCCTTTCACAAACCCAGTTAGTCTCTATGTCTTTATTTCAGCACATAGTCCAAGTTAAAATTTACTCATGAAGCCTGTTGCTTTTTAATCAATTTCTTAGCTGTGCAATAAAACAGGAAAATTTGAGGTTAGTTAGAGGCTAGAGGAGTTCTAGTTCCTTTCCTCTCTTAGCACCATGGGTTCCAGTGCATGATGGAAGACAATTAATCTAAGTCCTCCTCATGCTCCTATCAACATCATAGCTGCAAGTAGAGGTTCACACCTTTTTATGAGATGCGATCTCTCCCACAGCCCTTCAGTCTTACACAGCTCTCAAGGATGTGCTGAAAGTCCACTCCTAGGGCTTCCAATGACTTGACTTCTGAGAGCGCGATGGTCTGAGAGAGTGATTGAAGGACACACCCTTGGTGGATAGGAACCAATGTACCTTTCCTACAGATCTCCATTTCTGTGTGTAAGTGTGCGTGCAACGTGTTTTAACAGACAGAAATAAAAATATGAGTTATTGTAAGTGTAGGTTTTGTGGCTGAGTTTACCCAACATTACTGGATATGTTTAGGACAGATGCCTTAAAATGTCTTTAAAGTCAATTAAGAAATAATTTAGGCATAGTTTATATTTGTGTGCAGCACATTATAATACTTTCTAGAACAGAGACCTTTGTTTCTTTGAGTTCAGTGAACTGTCACATATCATTACAATGGCACATACATAAACAAGAAGAAAACTGTTTAGCACAAAATCATGTATAAATTATGCCACACAATTGGAAAATCGTATACATTTATTCATATTTTACAATAACCCAGGCACAATTTTGCAAGTACATAGAAGCACATTCTCCAAATGGGCCAAAACCGAAGTAGCACATAGCAAGAAAACACATGGCAGAACATCTAAAATAAGTATAAATAGTATGAAAG
The DNA here is from genome assembly GCF_034619465.1 of Leptosomus discolor. Lineage (NCBI taxonomy): Eukaryota > Metazoa > Chordata > Aves > Leptosomiformes > Leptosomidae > Leptosomus > Leptosomus discolor. The sequence continues at coordinate 85,892,099 of NC_141393.1, forward strand.
TTTTCTAAGTCTCAGTGATATCTACTGTGAATACACTTGTCAGCATTACAAAAAGGCAACCAAAGAATGCGTGTAATAAATAGCGTAACATGAACTTTCCACCTAAGTTGATGTTAGCAGCGTATAGTAGCAACTGGCTAAGAACAGAAGAATGCTTGTACACTGTATATGAATGCACATATGCACACATATACAGATACAACTGGAAGGCCACAATGACAAAAATACCCTGCAAAAATGATGAAGGGAAGTTTTATGTGTGATGCAGTATATAAAAACAATGCATGCATTAGCAAGCATCCAGCATGTTCATGATAAAACCACATCCACAAGTAGAATCAGAGTTAACTCTTCATCAAACTAAGCACTTTTCATGCTGTACCCATGCTGGATTACTCTGTTTTATACCACATTCTTACCTTATGGAGCACATTTGGATGCTAATTTTAGGAGTCAGGAGTCCTTGATTCCCATGATCTGACAGGAGGAATCAGACCTCAGATTTTAAAGAAAAATACCCATGCAAAATAATACCCATGCAAAGCCTGATGGGGGGACAACAAAGGGCTTCTATTTAGCCAAAAGATGGGCTAACAGGAATTTCACTTTCCTGTGGGGCAGTCCAGTATAGTGGCCTCACTTAACAAGCTTTAGCTTACATGATGGAGTGGTCCTGAGGATGTGAACTAGGTTTCTTTTGGATGAAACTAAAAGATGTGCTCCAATCACTAGTGGCATTCAGCCTGCGGGACCAAACTAGAGACCACGCATAGTGTGGAGATCAGGTCCTTAGCACCAACGGTTTCAGGCTACAGATCTGATCCAGCTGAGCTAACTCCTCGCTAATGTAGACATAGGCTTTGGAAATACACAGCATAAGCACGAATCAACAAGTACTATAACCTCTATTTACCATGTAAATCAGTCTTATTTGTTCTTACTTGCCACTATCTGGAAAAAAAAGACTTTCCCTGTAGGTACTCTTGGCATTTGCAGATGTGTGTGTGTGAGTCTGTGTATGAGAACAGGATAGATGAACAGCCAAAAGAGCAGTGAGCACACAGGATTTTTTTAATCCAGCCATCCTCAGAAATAGTATTTCCAGCACCAACAAGATGAAAAAACTACAGGCATCTTAGCCAATCTTCCACACATGCAATTCCTGTTAAAAAGACACTCCCACAAATGTCAAAAATGTGTGACTGCTGCCCTGCCAACATCTTGACACTACCTGTGTCAATAAAGTCATTCCCAGTGTTACGCTCAGATGTGAGATTTCCTTATAGCATAGACTTGTGACTGTGAGCACTAGAGCAGGTTCACAAAAGCAAGTTTAACTATTTCTAATATTCCAGTGAAAAATGTCAAATTTAGTAGATATTTCCCGACTGGTTTCAACAATTTGTTTGCTGCCAGCTGCTAATGGCACTTACAGAGCTCTAGCAAAGTGCTCTGGGCAACACATGGTATGAGAGAAAGAAAAAGCACTACTTCTGCTGCTTTAAACTAAGTTTACACACAACTTACATTATTTATCATAGTGTAACATGCTATCATGCATAATACATGGTAAGAACATGCATTAATTCAAGGTTACAGTCTCTTTATGGCCAGTAAATCAGAGCAGCAGTAGCAGGTGCTGACAGCTGCATAACTTGAGGAATTCTCAGAAATAGCAGTAAGCAATGCAAACAAGATGCAAAATCAGCTGACACCCCCATAAAATGGTGACTCTTTGTGAGTTAATCGTACAAACAATAACAAAACCCAGTGATATGTTGCCCACCACATTCAAAGAAGCTGAGTTCAGCACCTGAGGAGCGACTGTGCCCCACACAAGATCATGCTGCTGCCTTGAGGGAGTGTCCCTGCTCTGACACTTGTCACTCCTCACCCCCAAGCTGGCACCCCAGCTCCCCTGGCCCTGCAGAAGGGGAGGACAGGGCAGACTTGGTGCAGCTACAGGCTGCCTAAGGCAGCTGGAGAGCACACTTCATCCAACGGAGCTGGAAAGGGCCCAAAGCTGCAGCTGGGTGGGAAGCCTGTGAACCTGGGGGAGCAGGCGCAGGTATGCCGCCCAGATTGTCATGGCTTTCACAGAAGCCCCATCTTTCAACGGGGAGAGAGTCTCTTTCTCCTTCAGCCCCCTTCTGGCGGGTTGGCCTAGAAGGCTAATCCAGAACCAACATATGAGACTTCTGTAGATTATACAACACAAGATTTACAAAAAAGCTTGCTTTTCTCTGTGTCATTCATCGGCTATACATCACAGCAACAGCCAGAAAAAATATATATGGATCTGGTGGTTGGCTATTTACCATATGATTCTTCATTCCCCCAACAGTTAAGTCACATTCCTCTGCATTCTCTCAGGAAAGAAGGAACAGAATGAGACACATCTGCTGAAAATGAAACACTTTCTTCTCCAAAGAACTATGCCTAGTCAGGAAAAACAGGCCTTTTTTAGCAATACATGACTCTTGTTTTACGCAGTACATCATAATGCCCACAGTCAGCTCCTGCGTGAACTTTTGGCACTGAAATGGAGTTTCACTCTTGTGACTGCCCTAAGGTTCCTCACAAACAAATCCCAGACTTGCTCGAGCACAACTAAAGACAGATGCTATTTCTGAGATACATGCAGGAAAAAAAAGTTAGCAAAATATAAGCATCAATATGTAAAGTGCTTCTGATTTTCTACTTACTAAGGGCACCATCCAGTTATAATTCATCAGTGATTACTTCTTTAATTCCTACTTACCTGGACATATCCTTTGGCTGAGCATCGGTGCTCTGCTCCCAGCTATCTTTGAGTGGGGTCCTACTTTTGTCCAGTTCACGAGCAGGTGAAGACTGCCTGCATCAGCCCTCCAAGTGTTGGATGGGCACCTCTTTATTAACTACACATGCATTATGTGCACATAGTACTTCTCAGACAAAACACTGCTTACCTTAGTACCCAGGAGTGCAAAGATTTTACTGGGATGGGTGCTGTATTCATGAACTTGCCAAAGTGATTTCCACTAGTTTTGAATCGAGTCCTCAGAGATTCCTGCATCAGCGAGTCTTCAGGTAATTTGTGTCAGGCTGACTTCTTCATCCCTGGTGTTCTTTATATAGAAATCTTTAACAACACAGAATTTGCCTCTACTTTTCCCTGTAAAGGGCACGTTTTCCCATTGCTGGTAATTCCTAGAGTAGGACAATAGTTCTACAGAGGAGCTAAAGGCATTTGAAGAAACAGAATACTTCAGTAAAGTATTTCCAGGAGAGATCAATCGGTCCTCCTCTCCTAAAGCACTTTAGGGGCATTTTTTAGAAGTTGGAACACCATCTGCTCGTAAGTAGAACTCTTCCTCAGTCTTTCCCACTTACTGATGTAACTGACATGAGCAGTCTGCAGATGGAGCCTCCCAGCCCAGATGGAGAGGGAATTTGGCTGGATACATAGACTACTTTTTTACTTCTGTGAAGAGGCCTTGATATAAGCAGAGGGTTGTGATCTGACCATCTAGTGGGGATGAAAAAGCTGGGATCATACCTGCTGTGTCTGTCTGGAAAAACAAAACCTAGCTTTTTATGTTATTTAGTTAATTACCTGTGAATTAGTAATTAGCCAGTCAAACAGATATTTTTTTTCTTAGGAAAATTTCTGCTCCTATTTAGAACTCTTTTTTCCTTGAAAAAAAAAATTAAATCAGACAGTAATGCAACATAAAACATAAAGTGTATTAAAATTTAAACCATTATTAAAACCAAGCCTACAGCAAGCCAAAAAATAAATACCCTTATTTTTTTTCTTCAAAAGGTGTAAAAAACTAACTAAACTATAAAAGAAAACATTTGGTGACTGCTTAGCTGACTGATGGCAAAAACCCACTAAATTATTTGTGAGCATTCCTCTATTAGCAGCAATGTAAAGATCTATTTTGAAAACCTCAGGTAAACTCCCTGCTTGTTTTATACACATGAGTAGTTGATTAAAATAGGACTGCTTGAACGAATAAGCAATTAGGATCTGATTACATTCAGGTAAACTGTGGTAGGCTTTATTTTAAAGAATTAATAAATGATTCTCAGCTGCTGCCTTAACTGCTCTCAGAAGGTGAATCATCAAGGTCTCTCACTACACAGCCAAGTACTGAGATTCTTTCTCCAGTACCGCAGTACTGACTTTAACAGATTCAACAAAGTCGTTTCTTTGTCGAATCATCTTTAACACAGTGGTCACAGCTCCTTAGTCATATAATAAAAATCACGCCAATATGTGTTTAGTTTATGCTAAAGACAGGCTCATTCAAATACGGGAACTGATGTTCTTTTACTCTAATGTGAATGAAGCCTGCTGCAATGTTTCTAAAAGTGGATCTGCTCCTACCGCAAATCCAAGCAGAGACCAACACTTTAACTTCGCTCTGTGACAACTGCACTTTAATGATGTTGTCAATTTTGCTGTACATTTAGCTGTTCTTAGAGCTGTATTTTTCTTAGCTGGCCTTTGCATGAGACATTGTTTCATACAGCCTGCAAGCACTCTACAAGAAGCTTCAGTATGAAGCACATATTTTACAACAGATTTGTGGTGATTTGGCAAGGCTTAATTATCTTAAAAACTTTCTCAGGCTTAAAAATTGCTTTACCTGGGAACGCAACTTGGACAGAATCCTTATGCTGTGCTCATTGAGAAGAAAGACTATGCATCATGAGGACAATTCTCACCTCACACAAGTCTGTCCAGCCCAACTGCACTTCCATGTGCAGCACTTTCATAGTAACTTTCTATTAATCCAAAGACCTTCAAAATACAAGTTCAGTTTGACTGATGTTCTCCTTTTCAGCTCCTCTTCCCGCCAGGGAGCTATAGGTTTTCCCAGGCTGCCCTGTACAGTACGTGTGGAATGTTCTCCCCAGTTCTGCGTGTCCTGCATTCCTCAAATCCTGCATTACAATATTTTTTATTAGCTTTCCATCTATCCAGCCATCCATCTGAACTGAAAAGATGCATATGCATGTGGCGATAAATCTAGCTCACTGTCTTTTGCTACTACAACTCCACATCCATCCGTGACCCTTCCCCCTCTTGATTTCATCCCATGCCTACAATTGATTTTAAACTCCAGAGACAAGAGGCAGCCACTTTAAATTATTTGTATATTACAGCATTGCCTGTAGCCTTCAGACACTTTGGGCACCTCTTCTGCAAGGCATCATACAAATACATTGCAAATGAGAATATCCGTCTCAAGAGCTTTGAGGAAAGTCAGTCAAGACAGAGAGTAGGAAAATACTGTTCTCCTTTTCCAAGCAGGACGGTGAGACATCAGGTCATGCAAGAAGTCTGGGACAGAGCCTGTATTTGAACACAGATATTTATCCAGGATCATAAGCATGGCCCCAGCCTTTGTCTGACAACCAGCACGAACACTTACAGCACTAAAGTAAGCAGTGAAAGCTGAGCTATATTAAAAACAAAATCAGAAAGCTGCATTTACATTAGAAAATAGAAGGGGCAAGAGAGATGACACTGGCATCACCTACCAACAGGAACAAGAAACGAATGATCAGGAGGAGGAACAATGCTGAAGAGATTTCCTCCCCATCCTAAGAGCTGCAGCTGCTGCTGAGAGAATATATATGCCATGAACATATAAAATATAGATTTATATATACAAATATACAATTGGAAATAGTCAGTATACAAATTCTTACATGTAAAAATAGCTTTTTACTTTCCCCTTTTCATGATTTACAAAAGCATACAAAGTTTCCTGTTGGTTCATGTTTAAGTAGTGTGAGTAAACCCTGTGTGTCATGTTCCACACATAATTCTTTCAAGTTTTCACAGTATTGGCTATTACAGTGTTGAATGTGACATTCCAGATGTTAAAATACGCGTAGGACACATTCTAAACTTAAAGCATTAATTTAAATACAGTTTAAATAAAACTCACATGTGCAGTTGACTTATGTTCGTATTTCAAATGAGTCTGCTGCAGTTGAAAACTTTCCATGAGAAATACATATTTCAACTAGAGCCAAGTATATTTTAAAATTTCTGAACTGCCTCTTGATGTGCAGATAATACTGTGAGGTGCTGAGTTCTTTCAGCTCCATCCGAAGCGATGCAGGCTGAGAGAGCTCAGTGTTACAAATTACCCACAGTAGGAAAGCGGATGCACAGAACAATTTGCCATCAGATCCAGACACACTGTCATTTTCTTCAAATAACCCAACAGAGAAGAATAAATGACAGGTACCATTGTTTTTCTGTTAATAATAAATGCTTTGTAGCATTCCTCATCAGGAAAGTGCTTTATGGACTTAAAGGAATCCTCACAACTCTCTTGTGAGGCAGACAGTTACTATCCCTGATTTTAAAGATGGGGAAACCAGAGATTTAAAATAAATTATGATGGCTGCATGGGAAATACTGTCAAAATACTGGTATTTGGATGTTGGAGGAACTCAAAGGCACAACTGGAGTAAATAGAGATGTTCATGAGACAACTTTACACTACCCAGCTTGGGTACTGACAGCAGGCTTGGCACAACAGCCAAAGGTTCAGCATGGGCTGCAAAACAAAGACTTTGCTAAGCGCCATGCTGCTGGAGCTAAACTGTGGGGCAACAGCCTCAAAAAGTCCAAAACACATCATCCCAGACAGTGTGGCCTGACCGGGGTAGAAGGAAGCTGCGTTTCAGAAGTCATGAATGAATCGGGAGCCTTGAGTAAACACTATCTTCTCATGCGGAAGTTGTGCACAGTTCAAGAAACACGTTGAGCTCATCTCTAATGTTACCATACACGCAAGTGTTCACATGTATCAATGTATTCGGGTGTTTTTAAAAATTTACTCACTCAGACCTTATCCCACCAACATTTAGAGGTCTGTATTTTTCCTCGTATTTCTTTTGCGGAAAATTTCTACTAATACTACAAATGGAACTAGTGCTGCAGTACTGCGAATGAGACACAAACACTAATTTTAATTAACTAAGGTGATGGACAAGTTTTAAAGGACCACCATGTTCTCTGTGTGCACCTGTATATACAGGAAATTTCATCTGTCTTTAACTGCTACTGCCTTGAAGTAAAATCCAGTTTATAAAGTGCATTGTGTGGAGTAAAACCCTAAGAAATAACAAACAGTGTGTCTGCCTTCCACAGTTGATTAATTTTGCCTAGCAGCTGAACCATCACTCTCTTTGTCTTCTAGTTTTTAGTTTGGTGTTACCTAGGCTGAGAAAGGCCAGCCAGATGTAAGCAAAATTATTGTAAACGGAGACATTTTTGTAATATGCTGTTAAGTGAAAATTAGAGAAAACTAGTATCAAGACACTGTCCAGTTGGGGTGTGTAAATATTATCGTGTGCTTCTTGGCCCATTTAGCAAATACTTTTTTTTCTGTGATAAACCGATGGCCTCCATATGGAGCATTTTCATGCAGAAAGTATTCCTCACACTCATCTCTTCCTGGCTCGTAATAGTGATAGGGAACTTTACGAAAGCCTTCTGATCTATGGAGAAAAAAAAAAGATACATGTAAGTACTATCTCCAAGAAAAACATTAATATATACTGCATCTGAATTAACTGAAATCCTTACCATGTGTCAGCACCTGAGCTCCTTTGCTGAATTGTATAAGGGCTTTCATTACAGCATGATTTCTATTAATTTTCCTATAGAAAATGAAGCTAAGTGTATCTCTCAACATAGGCTGATCTTATCAGTTATTAAGAAGCTGGTGGACTGGCTCTTATGGATACTGCATGTTTTGTTTAACCTGGGAGAACTCAGTCCATAAAGCTCATCCTTAAGCAAAGTCTTCGCACTGGATGGTCCCAGCTCTTAAAACTGGTTCTTGAACTAGCTGAATAAGACAGTTATAAGAATAATATACATTGCATATGTTTACATGTATATAATGTGTATATATATGTATATAATGTACTTGTATACATTATAAGTAGATAATGCAGACAGAATTGCAGCTTTAAGGAAACCATCCTTCTCTGCTGCCAACAGACTGAAGTGCCACCGTGCTGTTTACTGGTTTTACATCAGGGCTATGCAATGCCAGCTTGACTGAACTCTGTGAGGACAACTTCAGTCCTGTCACCCCTCATCTCAGGGTGCCTACTGTGTTTTCATAAACAAAGAACAACATATGTTCATTCCATCTGGATGACTCAACTGGTGAGATCTGCAAGCTCTAAAAAGTGAGCCTCTACTGTTAAGATACCCTAATTAAACTGCTGTGACTCAAATCTCAAATTCCCTTTTTTTTTTTTTCCTTTTTTTCTATTAGGGTCTGCCAGGAATGAGTCCCACAGTGGAATACACAGAATGTGGAGTAAGGTCTGCACAGAGACTTTAGTCTAGGAGCTGCGGACCCACTGGACAGATTACACGCAAGACCTGAACCAGCCTAGGTACGGAAGCATAGATTTGTACTAGTATCATACATTGTTTATGACATTTCCTGCTTTTCTGAATGAGGAATAGTTTCATTTTATATTTTTCTACCATACACTGTAGATGAAAGCATTTAACTTGGACTTTTAAAAATTGTGTTTAGAGATACTTCTGACAATAGGATCAATCCTTTGTCACTGTAAGGTCGCTAACAGTAGTTGGTCGGAACTTACATCAGTTTACTGTGATAAAGCTCGCAGGACTTGTTTTATTATCTAATTAGAAACCTCCTACTCCTCAAAGGAAGCCATATCTAACCTAGAAAGTTCAAACGTGTTGCTCAGTGGTGGCGAAATGTGATTTCAGGTAACTATCCTCGGCTAACCAGTTTCTCTCACTTCCAGGTGTATTTGTTATTCAGAGAACTAATACATTAGTATTTCCTCTATGGATTTGTTTTAGCAGTAGAAGTACATTTTGTCAGCAGAGTATGAACATACTTTGTTTCCAGCTAAATGAGAAACTGCAAAAGAACTTTGATTAAAACCAGTTCCTTACGATACCTGATCTTGGCATTTGTGAATGTTTTTATTTTATCAATAGCAAATGCCACATCAGGTCTAAATATGCTGACAATAGTGTCACATCAATGCAAAACACTGGGAAATGTCTGCCTGGTCCATCTTTTGAATTTACGATATTAAAATAAATCGTGACATTTTGACAAGACATCAGCATTGTAGATGCATGAAAATAATTTCCTGTGATCTTACTTGCAGTAGGTGTCATTTATCATCCCATAGACATGAATTCCATAGCAGGCATCCATAGCCAAAATTAAGGTAAACCAACCCGTACTGAGATATGAACCTGACTGGACTCTGTAAAAATACAACATACACAAAACAAATTGCAATGAGAAATTATCAACACTTTATTAAAGAAATATAATTCATTACCTGGGACAAAAGGCATTGAACAACTTGACAGTCTGTCAAAACCTTCCAATTATTTTGAATTATTTATAGATATGCTCTCATTCTTCCTGCCTCAAGCTACTGTCCACGGAAAAAATTCCATGTTAAGTATCTGAAGTCAAACAATGCATCTCCCATAAAACAGAAAATAATTTATTTTTACATCTGAAAGACAGCAACTAATAGAGTGTGTAAAATGAGATAAACTGCTGGCAGAGTTTGTGCTGCGTGCATGTAAGTATGCACCATCCTCTTCCTCAAGCAAAATCTCAATCTGCAGTGGGCTATTCTCAGCTTGAAAATTCACACTGTATTGAAATGTTTAAGGATATTTTGGCAGAAAACCATCTAATGCAAGGCTCTGAAAACCAAAATTCTGTGCCTATCCCTTTACTACATAAGTTTGTGTTATCATTCTCTAAGATAACTCAGCAGAGAGAAAACCACAAAAGGACAGCGCACAGATTAATAAACTCTGCTCAAATAACTAGCTGCATTAAATCAGTCCAAACGTATTACCTGCATGAGTGAGGACAAATGGCATGTGCAAGGATTTGGCTCACACGTTGGCCATGTGAGCAAACGTAGGTGTTGTTAATTACAGACCAAATCCTCTTCCGTCCACTCACGCAGGTGTTACCAATGGGGGACGGGCCTCAACAGAGCTACCCACACACCTGGGCAACCAAGACTTGCTGCTTTAAAACCTCCAAGTAATAAGAACACACTTAGCACTCACTGCTCACAAACTGGTTGAAGTCCAGCTTTGTGCATGTATTGCTTTTGGTTTGACTGAAATAATTGAAAATTATAAATAACTTGTCCAGTTTCCATAGAAAGATATCACAAAAGTCATAAAACCATCTTAGTAGAGCCCCAACTTTGGCTCAGTATGAGAGAGTTGGGTGTGAGTGAGTGAAGGTAATTTAGCTTTATGCCACATCTCTTAGCTTTTGGATACAGCAGGGAGTAGTCTGTTCTCCATCATAAGTTAAAGTAGCCTAAAGTTTGCACGCAATTAAATTTTGCTGCAAAAGAACTCCTGAGTAGGCCTATGTATGAATCAGTTATCCCACCAACAAAATCTTGTGAAAACATTTTCATCCTGGGCTAGGAATAAAGCTTTCATGTGGAAAAAAAAAAAAACCAATACAGCAACTTATCCAGCTTATAAAACACAACTTTCCTGTGAGACAGAAGAACCAACTTCAGGTGTTTCTTCCTGGTTCAGAGCAAGAACGTATTATGGTCTCCTGCCTCCAGGTAAATCTGCCAATCAGTGGCTTTTCACTCAGATTCTGTGTTACTTCCTTGCTCTTTCTTGATGAAGTTTGATTAAACACTAATTAAGACAATGGGCAAAAATGTAGTTGTACAACCTTTATAATAACATTTACCTGACACATACAGGACTGAGATTCAAATTCCATCTCTGATGAATAGCTTTTATTACGGACAGTAGAAAAGCTCCAAGAGCTTTACATTCCTAAAGAAACTCCAGTACGCTCCAGTTTAAACAAATATTTTATTTTTTTTTTTTAGTTTAAAATAACTACCTCAACTACCAGAGAGTTTTATTGTACTCAAGAACACTGAAAGCAGTTTGGGCTACATCTTCTCTGCCTTGCCCATGTCTATCATCCTTCATGGGTTAGCTGGTATGAACTTCTATCCCTACCTTTCCTGAATGTCCTTTTCCTTGGGGAAACTCCTAAGTATCTGTTTAGCTGCTTTTGTAAAGGACTATTCCAGAAACAATAAATAAAGGGTTAACTTAGCACTGGAAAATGACCAGTGGGAACAAAGGCAGGGTGTCAAATACCTGTGTTTCATTAGGTGGACAGCAACTATAATTGGGCTCCTTTCCTTGACACCTTTATGGCCACGGAACCGTACGCCTGTTTATCTGTCCTGTTAGGAGCTTCAGTTCTTCAAACAGAATGTTCTGCTACTGTCTAGCAAAGAGAATGCCCAATCCGATTCATGTTATTTCAGAGTAACATTCTGCCGTGATAAAAAGCTGCATTGCTTCTAACTTGCTTTCTGCTCTTGCACCAGAACACCACCAGCTTTGAACTTTTAAAGCCATTTAGAATCATAATAACCATTTATAAGAACACTATGAATATCAGGACCTTTCCAACAATGGAGGTTTATTGGAGAGTACTATATTGACAGTGGCGTCTGAAATTTGCTATACTCAGGAGGAAAAAGGAATTTTAAAAAAAGAATTAATCAATATTTCATGTCTTGTTTTAACACCATTGGACCTTAGTCCTCTCATCTATATACTACACTGGCAGGATAAATAAAAACAGCTGAGTGAGTTCCCAGATACCTTCCCTGGGAGATGAAGTACATGACAGAATACAGATCATATACTTTAAAAGAGAGCACTTACATTCTTTTCATTTTTTCCTCTGAAGATACATCAGGATACAAGCGAATATACTTAAGCAGTGGGGATTCTGGATGATTTGGTAACACCTTAGAATTCAATCTGATACTGTAAACATACTTTCAACATTCTAATGAAAGCAATATTAGAAATGTGAAAACAATTTTAGCTGTCCCTAAAAAGTCATAAATCTCTGAATACCTTTTAAAATAACATCCCATAAAACTGCAGTGCAAAGCAATGTCTCAGCCCTTGCTATTATGCCAACACTGTGCACTCGATTTCTTCCTCTACAGGAGAGTTTTACATGGTTTTTGGACACGGCTTTTTGAGACTCATTAGAAAGAGTTCCTCTTGTTACTGTAATTGCATTCAAATTTCAAATTTTACACACTGAAAAGAATCCTCCATTTATGTGTAGCATAAGGCTATGTTAACTGCACAAATCTGAGGGAAATGGGACATTAATCTCAAATAGGGAAAACAGGAGTTTGTTAAACGTCATCCGTAGAACTGCTATAGGCAGATCTATTGTGAGTGTGCAGCAAATCCAAAATTGTTCCCTATGGCTCACAGTGACTTTTTCTTACACTTTAAAATTAATGGGGCACCAGATCTAGGCAGAAAATTGTCTCAACAGCTCAGGAGAAAATAATGCACTATTTTTCAAAAAATGTATTTAAAAAGATGGTTTTGCTTTCAAGGTTTACAGCTGGATGCAGCAATAAAAAGCCAATGCTCACAAAAAGTTACTTTGTTTATCTTGAAAATGAAAGCTTATTTTGCTTACTACTCACATTATTAGGATTCTTAAAGAAATGTTAGTTATTGGGATGTAGTTCATTCTGCTAAGTACCATCCAGCATTTCAGAAAAGTACATAGGCATATGCTTAACACTAAACACATGAAAACAATGGAATCAACTAATGTGCTTGAGACAAAGTATATGCTTGCCTATCTTGCTCTTAGTGAAGGTTTAAGTGCTTAAAATGACATTATTTCACCTCAGAATATAAAAGTAAACTCCAAAATTAATAGTAACTTGCAAGTTTCCAGTCTCAAAATACAGAATTTGCACTTTTAGTAATGCTTTCCATAAACTCCAGTAGAAAGAACTGACTATAGTTTCTCACAACCTTAAAAAGGAGACATGCCTTCTATATTTTAGAAGGAAATGGTAAAAAACACGTTTAGGATTGCTAGAATTGTAATGTGTGATACATAAAGCTGTAATTAAAAATTAATTAAAAAGAAAAGCAATTAGACAGGGTTCTTTAGCCGTAGCTTTCCAATATTCTAAAAAAGCATAAGAAATTGATAGAAAGAAGATGGAATAGAGAGTGCCTCATAAAATTGTTGGTGACTGAAATTCATCTTCTTTGACATCTATAACCATGCTTTGATGTGGACTAAATGAAGGAAAAACTAGTTCCTTCTCTCATCAGGGGAAAATGGAGGAACATCAAATATTTTCTTAATGATCAACGGCAGGTGAGTTCAAATTGGGTAAAAGTTTTGTTGTCACTTAGGTTCTGATTTTACCATAGAATCCCAGGAGTTCTTTACTTTGTTCAATTGCTCCAGGATTTTTTATGTGCACGATCAATTCTAGGTCTATGGTTCAATGGACTGTAATTTCCAGTGGGAACTTCAGTGGTAAAAACATAAAAATGAAAAAAAAAAGTTTGTTAAGGCGGAGATGATCTGTAGACTAGCAATTTCATGTCAATCTGACTGCAGAAAAGAATTTAGAAGCCTATTTTCTAATTCCTTACTGGGAGAAATTAAAGAGCACAGAAGGTCAATTAAGAGTGTTAATTAAGATGAAAAATGAAGAAATTTAGGACTTCAAGAAGCTATTAAGTAACAGAGAGCTTGCCAAATGCATTAGCTAGACAGTTTCCTTTTTTGCTTCATTTCAAAATATTGCAGTAAAATAAAATTCAACAGTGACAGATTGAAATGACAAGATTCTCCAGGCCAATTGACAAAAAAAATTATCTTTTTATAAAGGCTGTTTATAGACTCTAATCCTCAGATGACCCTCCTACCAAACTACTGAATCAGCAGCAGCTTTGTTTGCAGCAGCTTGTCAGGCCTCTTGATTAATAAATACGTATAAATAAGGGTATTGGTCTAAACAAACTAAGAGACCTGTAATCCCCAGAATGGAGGTTTCATAATGTCCCCTCTGCACTCCCTTGTTAAAGACAACCAGCTCCTTTTCTCCCTGGGTTACTGTAGGTTTTTGCATTGCTGAATAACAGACTAAAAATATCGAAAATGTATTTACCAGCATAAACTGTTGATCCGTTACTTAATTCTGTACTAACTAAATTAATGCTACCATTGTACTTCTGTTGACTGAGATTTCTCTTTTTTCTGAGGGAGTATCTCTGAATACAGCTGCTGAACAACTCTACTTCTTTGCCAAATTAAACGCCCACATTCCCTAAGTAACAGGTTTGGTCTATGCCTTCCTCTTCATATCAAAAGTAGATTCGTAAATGACAGATTAGAACGAGCTGACAGAAAAATGCCCCCACCTCTGACAGAACAGCAAGGCTCATTTTCCTAGCACCTCTCCTTTGAGGAGCACGTATACTTCTCATGTCAGAAAGCTGTCTTCTTGAGAGGAGAAAAGGAAGTACATTTGGTACAGGAGAACAGCAGGACTCTAAATGGTGAAGAGTATTAGCGCTAGCCTAGATTTAATACAGTTTTCTGTAAGACTCAGTGCTTTGTGGCTAATAATTTCCTTATATACTTTCCGCAGAAAAAAAATAGCACAAGAGCAATGAAGACGCAAGCACAGAGAATTGATTTCACCTGGTAAAAATGCTTGCTATTTCTGCATTATAAAGATACCTGTTAGGCAGTTGTTTATCATAATTATTCATTCTTTTGTATGTGTGTGTGTGCACGCACATGGTTGCTTTCCATGCCATAATGATGCAGGACATCTAATAATAAACACCCTTTTCCTCTAGCAGTGAGCAGACTGTCTCACACATTCAAAAGCCCACACGGTGCTTCAGGTCATTCTGAAAAGTGAAACATTTATACATGGACAGATGTTTTATTATCCATCATGTACGGTTTTAGGCAAAGCTTAAACAAGTGGAATGCATTATGAACAGCACAGACCATGTTCCAGGCTCAGACAGTGGCTGTGCCCAGCAAGGTGTCCCCAGGAGTGGAAGAGTGGTGCACTCCTGCCAGCCCAGACTCTTGGTAGATCATCCTTACTGTGAATTCTGAAAACAAACTGCAGTCAGGTGGCATACTGTCCAACTAATATCCAGAAGTATAAGTTTTCTATCTATATTAATACTGCACTAATGCAACACAGAGGGCGAGACTCCATTTCAGTTGAATTTGCTACAGACCCGCAGTACAGGCTACTCCTCGGTCATAAACTAGCCCATTAGAATCTCCCCTCACAATCTCATTTTAAAAGAGATGTAACAATTGATAAATCCTATGTCAAAACGGCCTTGTAAAAAAGACAGGAAGGACGCTTCTGAGAGATCACAAAAGGGAACAGAGGAAATTGATGGCTTTGTATTTAACTGCATCTAATTTAAAAAAAAAACCAAAACAACTATTCAACTTAGTATTTACAATTTTTGGCAAGACAGACAAAACCAATATTAGAAATAAGGAAGAATCTGTTAACTGCAATTACTGAAATCCATGCAGCATGTGCTTGGGTATGGAATTTGTGCATGTCTTTCCAGTCTTTGTGTTGTGTACATATTTTTTTTCCTTTCCTCTCTTTCCCTGCTCTATGCAATGTACATGTGCAAACCTGAAACAAAGTGGGGGGAGGAAAAAAAAAAAAAGCAACTTAAAGAAATTGACTTCTGCTGCCCAGGCTTCTCTAGTTTCCTTATTTCTGATTCCTTGACATGACTTTGATGCTTCTCAGCTCAGTCATGAACTCAGGCCACAAGAGGAGGAAGGCATTTCATCCAGCAGAGAGCGTTCCTTCAGATGCCTGTGCTGCTGCGCTCAGAGAAGAAAAGGAGAATTCCTGTTTATCAAGAGTAATCATAGAGGTCCAGCTTGCTGCAAAGCACACAGAAAAGAAACAAGAATAAAGAACTATAACTGTAAACCCTGCCGTCCAGATGAGATACAGGTATACAGATATAGATATATATGTATTATTTCAAGGCAATTCTTGTGCAGGAAAACCTGTGCTAATCTTTTCAAGTTGAATGGCATCTGCCTTAGAGAACAAGAGCTGCTAGCTAAATTTCTTACAGCTATTGGGCTTCTGCAGCTTGCACTGACTCCAAATACAAATCGTGCTCTTGATGCAAACTGTTGACAGAACAGTAAATTCCAATCCCAATCTTTTTTCTTTCCCACTCTCTTCCCTAATCATCCTGTTTCCAGACATACATATTCTCTTGATTTCTCTTGGACCAAGAATTCTTTATTTCCCTTTCTTAAGTACAAACTGTGGCTTGAGGGACAGCCCATGCTATTATGTGTGCTTAAGTTATTAGTAAAAGATGCCTTTTCTAAGTGCCCTGGTTGCAGTTGCCACCTGGGATCTGAAGTCAAGTAGTTTATGCATGATTACCGATAACCTTGACCCACTGGAGATGTATTGTGCAGAAAGAGAAGTGTATGGATCCACATGTCTCCATTTGCACTTGGATTTCACTGATGAGCAAATGGATGTTTAAATCAGAAGAGGAGCCATGGAAGTGTCGACAGTTACAACTATACAAGTATGTTTGGAATGAAGGGAAACTAACTCACATAAGCAGAGTTGAGGGCTAAGCTGTTCGCATCTTTACGCAGACATTTTTCTCTTCAAAAATCACCTGAGTAAAATTCACTCCACCCTTAGGAAGACTGAGCTTATCAGGAAATGCAGCTCTTCTGGTCTACGCCAGCATAGCACTTGCTCCACAGTACGATTACTTAAGCTTGCCGTGGTTGAAGCAAATGGGAGGTGATGTCAAATCTGCTTTCCCTGGACAGTATTCAAGCCTGCAAGATAGTTGTGGCACCGTGGTGTACTCCTATCCCACCATTCTGCACTTTGGATTGGCCTATGCTAGGTCAAGGACTTCTTGCAATCCCTGATGGCTGCGACAGAGGGAGTGACGGTTGAAACCAAGTGTCATGACTTGTGCCACGGCCTCTGCAGGGCAGGTTTATGTGCAGTTCGCTTCACCAGTAGCTGCATCCAGTTTGCTCAGCGCTGGTTCAACATCTTCCCACAGCATGAAAGGGAGTAGAGAAGGATTTAGATTTTCATCCTATGTAACCAAAAATGAATCAAAACTCAAAAGTGTGTCAAGTGGAAGAAAAAACCACAACAGTCACTTTTTCCGGCATCTACGTTTAAATCAATACTTGCTGTCTTGGGTCTGCACATTTTTCTCCATGGAGGATATAAACTAAACAGTGCTGCAGTTAATCCAGGATCCCTGAACATATTTAATTAATTAAGGCTTTCGCACCCTTTTCTTTTGGTATTAAAGGGCACTTACTACTCCTAGCTGCATATTTTACTGAAATCTATTGTTGGTGAATACACAAATTTCTTGATTAGCTCTTACCTTGTCAAGACAAGATATTGAAGGGAGTTCATCTAACCTTGGCTGAAAGCAGCTTAAATTTTTCATAAAAACATTTTCTATTAGTTTTTTTTTTTTAACGTTTAAAGCAAAAGATGTAAGACAACTTTCTAAAGGTTTACATTGTATGACTGTGATGTTGGGATGTGAGCAGAGGCTTTTATAAAGGTAATTTGTTTTACTACTATGGTGAAAATGAAAGAAGAGCTAGCACAAGATTGTACCCTAACTCTGCTCATTTGAGCGGGGAGAACACTGAACCAGATACTCAGCCGACAGAAACCACGCTGATGTACATCAGCTGATATCCTTTTACATTTTCTACAATCTGCTGTCATTGTGCTAGTTCAATCACTACCTCTTCAATGTTAACATGGAAGGGAAGGCAATGTTACATTTTTCTCCCTACATTCCACATTTATCTGAGAACTTTGCTTTTAACCAGGATGGATGCTCATCCAAAAAAAGCTTATGGAGGGCCAGCCCTAGTATTAATGGGAAGTTTCATTTCTGAAAGGAAAATATTCACTGAAAAAAGAGAATTCAGACCCCACAGATAAGACCTTCATTGGTACATATCCCTCTATCAACAACTTGTCCCTCCCCAGCTGCGATATTCATAAGAGTGTTTCCAGATATTCTAAAATTAATTCCTAATTTGTTGCTAAATTACTCACTGATTATTTGCACTACAGTAGCACTGCAAATCCTTGCTGTGCAAGGCACTATACACCCACACGTGACGGTCCTTGACCCAAAGAGCTCAACTGTCAAATAACCAAGAGAAACAGATTCTTTGGAAAACGTACATTTCCTTATCCCTAGTTCTCGCAGGGAACTGATACATACTGAGATTTCCTCCGTTACATTTAAGGCATGTATATTAGTAGTCATTTAACATGCATGTGAAAGTTTCTCCACCAAGTATAGCAGGTAGAATGGAATCAAATAAATGCAAGACCTTCTAGTACTGTTCCACAGAAACTTCCTACAATACTGCACTGTGTTATAAAGCCACATTCTCTGAAATTGAATCCGGAGCCACATTGCTCTTCTCTACACTGCCTATTTGCACAACCCAAAAGTTCATTTTAGATTATGGAACATCAACATTTTTAGCAAAAATGAAATCTTAAATCCAGACAAATTATTCTGATGTTGAAAAAAAAGAGGTAAAAATAGAACTTGCGTGGGTCTGAATTTTAATTCAAATGCAAGAGGCCATAATGTAACCCATCAGTCAAGCTTTGAAGATGAACTGCTAATTAACACAGATGTTGCCTTCCCTTTTACTACTTTAACTTTCTCCAGACGAACTTTTCCTTAATGTAAAAAAGGAACAAAATATTTCTCTTTCCTTTTCTTTTTTTGACATACGATTTAATGAAACAGACACACACATAGGTATCATACTACTGTTTGGTATCAATATCATGGTCTTGCTTACTCTCTCTATTCCAACCAAATGTCTTTAGTCTTTCGCTGTTTTCTTAATTAACTCACCTCTGTCCAGCTATCCAGAAAGAAGCAATAATCCTAGCCTCTGGGCTACTGAAACTTCCCCTACCTTTTCCATTGCTCTGTTTACATAGAAGCTGGCTTTCTGATGGGGCCCTCTTGCTGATGTACATTGTGAACAGAAAAGGTTGAGGTCTAATTAAAGCCCCACTTGAAATACAGGGTCCCAAATCCTCAGGACATTCAAGATTAGCTTTTGTCTTTCCCCTTCTGTTCACCAAGAGCCACTACATTTACGCAGCTGGGTCTTCTGAAGGCCAGGTGCCTGCAGCTGCTGACACAAATATTTACACTGAAGGCAGCACGCTGATGTCAGACAGACATATTTGGCAGAACAGACAAGGAATGGTGCATTTTCTTCTCTCAGATGGCAGCCTTTAGAAAAACACGTGATACAGCAAACAACTTAGAAATGAAGAAGAATCTCATAGGAAGAAGAACTGTGGATCAGAGTAGATTCCCTTCTAGCCCACTGCATAGTTCCTTCAACACCGGACAATTTCAGAGTATTTTCTTCCCATATTCATTGAACAGACTGCAGGAGGGTAATCATACAAGTGGAAGCTGGAGAAAAAAATCTCCATGCTTGTTAGAATGGCAGTGAAATGCTCTGAAAGAGAATTTTTATGGCTTCCCTGCTATCAACTGAAGTAGCAAATTAGTTAACATTCTGAGTCTTTCACAATCCAGCTTTTTGAGAATAGTAAACTCAAGAATTATCAGACTAATCTCAACAGCTCGCTGTCAGTATAAGCTAATGACTAGTTATCAAGTATGGTGAAGAATTCAGTTAGCTTCAGGGATTTGATATTTCCAGTGAAGCAAAGTTATTAGGACACATTCATGAAGCAGGACAGTGGTCCTTTGCTTTATAAATAAACACTCCGATTTCTCCTCCGTATATTATATTCACAGTTAACTGAATTATTATCTCTAAGATTTGCATAACAAACATAAAAACAAGCCAATTCATTACTACTAGAAACAACAGTGTTACAATGTAGATGACTCAAGACTACATCTTTTTGGCACCAAATTGTAAAATTCAAAACTGCCAAAAATCTGTTATATAGTTACATTACAGAGAACCTCAGGTAACACTAGTAGCTACACTGCTGGAAGAAGTACCAGATTATAAATTAAGAGTTCAATCACACACAAAACCAGAGATAGTGTCACAATTAGCTTCACAAAATAACATCATTCTTTTTGAGGCTTTTTCTTTGCCTCTTTGTGCTATTTGCCTGATAAGCCCTTGCCAACAGACATTATACTAATTACAACTAGTAATACAAAGTGTGGGACAACTGAAATGATTTATTGGTTTTTCCTCACAAAAAGCGCTTTTTTTGAATTCCAAATATACAGTAAGAAAAATAAAGCAGAAGTTCCAGATGGCATGTTTACTCCAGACATGTATGAATGTGAATATACTTACAGAGACACTCATTCCATTTAAAACTTTAATCTCGGAGTAGTTTGTAAAAAATCAGTGCAGAGTAGGTTTTATTCAATCAAATTCCTCTTTCCCTGAGCACAGACATTCAAGGTACAAAGCCAAGAGCTGAGCTGTTTCCAAAAAAACTTAGAACTAACAGGAGCTTCCAACAATAGTTAAAAAACAGTGTCCAGGCCAACAAATAAAAGTATGCATGTTTGTCATGCAATATTAATGCACCACTGACTGTATTTGCATTTGACGTAATTATTATCAACATGCAAACTGAACAGATGAAAGAATATGAGGCTGTGGTAAATATCTTTCTGTGTTAGATATCAATCCGTGGTAACAACTACTTCATATTTAGGCATGGAAACAATGAAGGAATCTTTTTGCTTCAGTTCTTTGGGAACTCATTCTAACCATTTCTACAAGACCTTCCTTTGTCTTCCATCCTGCAACATCATGAAAGGTCCTCAAATCATACTGCGAATTTGCTCATCCTGAGAATATCCCTAGTGTGCAAATGTATTTCCATGAAGGATCTGAACGGACTGAGAGGAGGACTCTGCTCAGAAGTCCACATCTTAAATGCCTTTGAAGGTCCTAAAAAACACCCAGAATCACTGAAAAATGAATAGCTGATCCAGTCTGATGGTCTCCCAGTCCTTTTTATGTGCCCCATCTGCAGACTCCCAACTCACTCAACCCTTGGACAGAAACTCTCCATAATACAGACAATGAATCTAAGTAAATACCGCGCCTTTTGCCACTACACCAGACATTTTCTCCTCGGTCTTGACAAGAGAAGGCATAGCACTTAGGCAAAATATATTTCTTCTCTTTTTTCTAGTCTGCAAGTCAGCATTATCTGATTAGGTCTACCTCCTCCGGCTTGTTCAGTCTCACTTATCAGACACACTGGAAAATATTTCCAATAATAAGCCACCAGAAATCTGCCTTCGTATCTGGTGTCAGGCTACGTATAACAGAAATCTTTTCATTTTAGTTTTAAAGTATTGCTTCATTCAACAAGCTGACTGCTGGCTGACACACAATCTAACCTAAAGGCTACGGATCAGCAGGTAAATGCAGAAATTCTATTAGTTTCCAGACCTGAGGTTTATGCCTTTCATTTCGAATGAAATCAAAATCCTACACATGAATAGGTAAAGTGTAGAGTAAAGATCCTTTCTTAAAACCATCCATTACCTGTTACACGAGTGTGAGGCAGAAAGCAGTTTCTGCATCTTGTAGATACTGAATTTCCTGTGCTCAATGACTCTCACGAGGATGGTAAATAGCAGACATAAAAGAGATCCATTATGAGGAAAAATTAAAACCATGACAAACATTATATTAGGCAATGCAAAATCCTGCAAAGGTACAAAGACAGGCATATTCAGATATGCTTGGTATTAACACAACCTCTCCAAGCTTGTATAAATTGGACTTCCTTACCTAAATCCAAATTTAAAAGTCATAGGCAAACTTGTCCACGTTTTAGAGGTTTTGGAAACGAGCATCCTCATTTAGCACCAAAGGAAGGAAACAGTAGACAGTGCATGTTACAAAGTATCCAGAATGTTTATGAAAATATTTCTTTTTCCAAACCAGAAGAAAAAACAATAACAAAGAGAGATTTCATTCCTTTGTTCCTTCTGGAAGTGTACATACTTTTGATATGTAATCAGATTTCCTACGCAGCTTTATATACAAATACAAGAGATTTATGAATGGTTGACACCTCACTTCATTTTACTGCTTGCTCTAAAGAGATGTGTTCACTGGAAGTTGTCAGAGCGCATGCGTCAGCATTTTGACACAGTGTACAGACTGAATCCCCGAATTAATAGCAGTGAGTGAAATCCACTTCTGGTGCGGTCAGGCAGAATGCCACTGAAGTCACTGGAGCCACTTCTGCCAGAGCTGAATTTCTGTGAGACTGGTGTATGGTCTGGTATAGGGGCAGCAGCGCCTTTTGGAGATGAGGCCCCCTAGTACAGGGCCCACCCTGAACCTGTGGGAAGATGTCATCTATGTTCTAGCTTCATGGCTCAGAGATTTCTTTATTATATACACAGTTCCTGTATGATTATGCCACACACTGTTTTCCTTCAAAATGGTGGATGATGATTGTCTCAGAGAAAAAAAATCAATTGTGATTACCTAATCACAATCATGATCACACTAGTAGTGGGTTTTTGCTGCATGTCTCATTCTGTGTATTCCGTTAAGGAAATTGTTCCATGGTTTGCTATTTATTCAGGGAAAAATACAGAAGAAAAGCCTGACTTCTTCTTTGAAAAATTAGCTGTAATATTTGTCTTTGGAGTATGATACTAAGCAGTAAAGAAGCTACTCAGCTTGTTGGGCTCCCTCTTTCTCATTATACAAGTCCACTCACATCTTTCAGCTGTATTGTGTGTTTATTTGTATTTAATCTTTATTTTCCTCTGCCAATAAGTTTGATAGCCTCTTATTTCATTTTGCACTGCTGCTAGCTTATAGCTTGATGATTACAAGTGAGTTGGTATTCTTTATCGTAGCTCTTAGCTATTACAATATTCAGTCCTCGTGTATGGACTTCCCATACATTTTCCCCAAGAGAGGTAGAATTGTAGCTGTTACACAAAACTGAGAAGAAGCAGAAGTCTGCACAGTGTGAGATTTCACCTTACGTGTTCAGCCAGATCCAGAAATGCCAACTGGCTTAGGGTAAAAGCAAACGGAAAACTCAAGATGCAATGTCCAGGTCCAGCTTTCAGTTAAGTCCAATAAGCCAACTGAATCACAGCTTACCAAGGAATAAAAAATGGCCATGATTATTCTGTTTTATCTCACAGAAGATGATAATAGAGATGCTGGTTTATCTTGCTCTTCTGACAGATATATGCCAGCACTTCTCCTGATTCTGCATAAGAACTTTTGGCAAGGAAACAGTGCTCTGTACTCTTCAGTGAAAGGCTGACCTAAATGGTGCTTCAAAATTAACATTCTGTCAGGACACACTAAAATCAGGGTGCAGAAATCTGATGTAAAATATAGCGTCTAAGCTGTCACCATTGCTTATGTAGTACCCTTCATCCCAAAAAGCTCTTGGTAGACTACATACACCCTGACAAATGCAGCCACTTGTGGGGGAACGTGGAAGGTGTTTAACAGCATGGCAATGATAAAGGACAATTTAGGATGAGGACGAAGAGCCATGTATCAAATAAACTCCCCAAAAGCATCGGAGATGCTTGTTCAGTGCTGTCAAGAGACGGATACTGATATGGAGCAGTTTCCTAATGAATTCTTGAATTATCTTGGAAATCGTTCATCTAAGAATTGACCGGATTTGGCTACGTTTAGCTTGTTTGATCTGAGACCAGGTTGTATGGCTGCAAGTTTGTGGTAAGAAGCCAGTGTTAGAAAGAAACTGCAGACCTCAGAAATGCAAAGCAAGAAAACCGACAATCCTAAACCACTCATATGTAAATTATGCAATTTAAACAGGTAGTTTCTTCTTGAACTGCTCATGTAATAGTCTATATCCATCTATCATCATGAAAAATTACATGGATACACAGATTATTACCGTACGGAACAATGCAGACATCTTACATTTCCTCATAGGTTTCCTAGCATTGCTTAGGGCTTTGCTATTTTAGAGTGATGTCTTTATCCTTTATCTTTATGCTGTGTAGTATTGTCCTCCATTGTGCAGTATCCATTATCACACACTTTGTCATGCACTACCTCTGCAGGTGTACACAACACGCACAGATTAAGCTAACCGATTTACTGATACCATAGACATGCATTGCACCTAGGTCTATCACAGGTATTCCTTAAGCTTACAAGACAAAGCAAATGAGTTATCTTTTATATACTAAAGGATCACTCTTTGTAAACGTTGAATGGTTTTGTGACATTATGACTTCCTTTTCCTTCAATTTGTTCCTAAGAGGGCATAGAAATAAAAATTTACTTGTGTGGCAAAGGAATATAAATTAAACTATTTTGTGAAGACCATTCCTTAAAATGACCCAGACAATAAATTTCAGCAATTGTTCAAGAGCAAAAGCTTTTGTAAGACCTGAGAACAATAATACAGGTGGAGAAAGAAGAGAGAACATCTTCAATTGAGATCATTCTAGTTTGCCATTTACTTCTACAAGGACAACCAGAGAACAATGGTGCTTGTTTTCACACACTGTGGAATAAGTTCCTCATTTAAAACTAACTTGCAGACTACGATGAAGACTAGACAGCTTCCATCACATATAAACAGAGTTTATAGAGGCTGTAAGAAGCAGCTGGAACAGAATTGTTTTGTACAGAGCAGTGTTTGAAAAGATGCTAGATCTTATCTGCCTCAGTCCTCAAACACAGTAAATGAATACATAAGACAAACCTCATTTCTCCCAGGAAGGGTTTTTTAACTTACTTTCCTAAAGATTTCCCTTTAAGAAGAGAGTCTGTGGTGAAGGCATAACAAATACAAAATTATCTCCTCTTGATAACTTATTTCCCTAGGGCATAAATCGCATGAAATGCAATTCTACATTGCATGAATGCGTGAAAATTAACCATGGGAAAAAATGCATTTTACACTGCAATCCAGAAGACATATACATTGCCAACATGGTGCTTTCTAAGCCGTTTAATACTGCAAGTAAACGAGACCTCACAGTGTTATGCAAGGACAAATATTACCAACAAGCAGAAAAGCTAAGACTCGGGTGGACAAAGCTGAGGTCTACACAGCTCAGTTAGATCTATGCTGAGCTTACATACCATCCTCACTCATGCTTAGCAGCCTGTCAGACACCGCCTGAATCTAGCTGTGTGGTAGATGATGTTACAGCCTGTCAGACACCGCCTGAATCGATGTTACTGCTCCAACTGTTTATCACCACTAAACAACTGGAGGTTACTGATGCCCTGGTTCTGGCAGCACATGATGCAGGTCTCTAACCTGCTTCAAGCACAATAGCCAGACTAGACTAACTCGTGTACCTTGGAAGTACAACAGCAGACAGCTGACTTTGCGCTGGGCAGGTAGGAATTGGCTGTGTCTTAAAGCAGTCCAGCCAGGAATATGTATCTTGACCCTCCGGGAACGTGCATTCATGAGCCTTGACAGAGCAGCTTCCTAGCATTTTCTATTAATAGGCAACCGGGAAAATAAACATGTCTGAGGAGAGCAAAATATCTGATTTTTTTTATTACAGACAAGTAAATAGCTTGAAAAAGACTTTGTGCCTGTAAAGACAATTATCTGAATCACATCTTTTTCAAGCCTGGATTGAAGCATGCCTGTATCCATGTAGAAAGATCATTGTTGTAATGGTAATTGCTTTGCCACTCCAGAAGTCCACTCCAGGAGCCTGAGTAGCAGACACAGCTATGATTAAATATCATTCAATTCACCTTTTTGTATCTTTTAGCTGGCACCACAATGCCATTTACCTGAATGGTGGTTATAAACCCCCACAATTCAAATATTAGACAATGCAACAGAATATTGCCAACTTGAGACAAGAACACTAGTAAAGCACTCCTCCCTAAGTAAATAATGGTGAGAGCTTTTCAGTACTTTGCCTTAGGTGCTTAACTTTGTTCAAAAATAATCATGAGGAGAGGCAGAAAAGATACTTGACAGAGTGGTTGGGTGGAGGCTTACATTACTGCGGATTTTCATAGAGTAGCAGCAGCTGGAGGATGAGTTCAATGCACCTTCTAGAAAACAATCTATCCTTTTCTTTCCTCCTGTTTGTAAAAAAAAAAAAGTTTCAATCCAATTATTTTTTTCCAAAAATGTCATAAAATGAAGGTAAAATTATTTATGTTCTTTGTGATCTCTTTTGGGTTTTGGTCTGACATTACACTGTACTGAGCTCATATCCAAATGCCTTCGTGGATGGAGGGCCTAAGCTGCCCAAGTGTGAAGAACCAGCATCTGCACACAGTTGTACTGAATTATTAAGTTGCCTTCACATTTTGGAGTGCTCTGAAATAAACAGCAATCTTTCAGTCTCTGTTCAAAGTACTTCCTGAAAGCCAAATGAATTCAACTATTAGTACACCTGCAAATTAAGCAGGAATTCTAACTTACGAACTGAAGCACACAGAAGCTATGTGAGATATCCAAAGGGCTTGCTCTTGCTTGCATTGAAACCACCAGCAGTGTTCTCATTGTCTTCAGTCATAGGATCAAGCCCAGAGTAAGCAGTAAATCAACAAAAGATAAATCTAATTCTCAATCAATTGCGTTAAGAATGCATAGTAGACTACAGGACAACACGAAGACAACGTGCTTGGCAAACACAAGTTGCACAAAGCAATAGCTACTATGGCACATCCCACAAGGGGGATGCAGGCATTTGCAACATGACTACCCCTATACAACTTGTCCCAGCAGTTCCTGAGTGTCTCCCTTACAGGTGGACAATGTGCCAGTAACCGTGCAATTCTGACGGAAAAGCAATTGGAGGCCCATTTAAAAAGTGAAAATCCCTGTCTGCTTCTGCCCCTGAATCTCAAGCAGACCTGATAAACCTGATGACCCCCTATTAGAAAAAACATATTCCCCCAATTATCGTAAATATCTAAGTGGGGTGTATATGAAGAAAACCCTTCATCCTGGCTTGAATGCATAGAGAACTTTTCAAAGTACAGCATTTCTAACAAGATTAAACCCCAGTAAATCCTCTTCCCTTGTGCCTCACTGTGCAGACTGTCTGTCCACTGAACACAGGTTTGAAATACAGGGAAGCTGATTTCCCAGAGTGCCATCCTTCATTGGCTCAAATTCTCACAGAGGGTTTTTTTCTCAGCCAGCCCCGCACATTCCTCGCACTAAGGAGTGCAACCATACTACAAACCAGACATCAAAACAACTGCCATGCCACCGAATGCAGGCTCCTACACACAGGAAATAGGAAAGAACCAGAGATTGTTTAACCCCATCTCCCAAAATGGTGCAGAATTCCCTTCAATTAATTGACCTGATGTTCCTGCTGGTTTTGTATTTCTTGTTCTCCATCTTTTCCAAAATGTCCCTTTCAATAGAGTTTGAATAAATCCTCGAAAATTTAAATGAACTGCTCTGGAAAGGGCAAGTAATGAACTTTGAAGCCAAAGGAAAATAACCATTATTCTTTACAGAATTTATATCACTCAGAAACAGTATCTTAACGTTAACCTATATGGCATCCACAAAGAAGTTGAAGCCTCACCTGAAATAAACACAATCTTATATAATAGAAAATAATTCTTAAAGAAAAAATGCACCAAGAGCCTTTTTCTGAGTTCTAAGAAAAGGCAGGAATTACTTAGAAGACAAACAGTGCAAGTGTTGAAAATGTTGCAAATATTGCTTTGGCATGAAGCAGAAATATTTTATAGCTTTCCTGTGAGGAACTGTGAAATTCATTTTCTTTTCCTGCAAAGAGAAGTAAAAATCTTCTGAAAGTCTATAACTATTACACGCTGAAGTATGTATTAGGCACAGAGATAAACTCTCCTAAGAAAACAGTAACAAAAAATCTAGTCAACAGTTTCTAATCATGAAACTGTACAACACTACCCTTCTGGTTTCTTCTGGAATAAAAATGAGTATCACAGGGATTGAAAGGATAAAAACCAGCAATTAATTAATTAATTAATTTGTAAGGGCAAAGAAAGAAAATCCTTAAAATCCCGGATGTATTCCCATGGGCTCTGCTGAGTCATTTGACACCTTCTGAGGCATCTAGAAGTAGTCAGTTGAATTAATCCATGCTTACACCTTGGCATCTCCATTGAAACATGCCATCTCTCCACTGTAGAGTTCTTACTTGCCGCCTATGACACTAAGCCTCAGAAACAGGCTAGACTTGATCCTGAGTAGAAGTGTGACTGATGTGTCTTTCGTAAGAAGGCAAAGAAATCTATATACTGGGTGTCTCAGGAGACTTAGTCCAACTTCCTTTGGAGTACTTTCCTCTTCTGCCTGGCTTTCAGAGCACCCCTCTTCCCGATACAGTAACTACAGAGCAGAAAAGGAACCATCAATAAAAACTCAGTATCAAGCATTTCACTTTGTGGCACAAAACTCAAAGGAAAGTCAAATGTATTTGCTTGTGTTCATTTACCCGAAAACCAGGGCTTAAAAATTCACTACTAGTTGTGAATTCATCTTTCCTAACTGTGAAACCACAGCTTCCCTGGTTGGTCTCACAGGCTTTTCCCACACAAAGCCACCTCTTCATAAACTGGGAATCCTAAAATCTCACAGTGAATGCCTGGCAGCAAACAAACAAATGAAACAACACATCACAGAATAAAAGCAGCCATAAAAAAACCCTCTTGTATAAAAATTAGTTGTCAGACAGCTGACAACTCCATTCTGTCTTTCTGTAGCTTGTAATACCCAAAAACCAACACATTCACGTTTATCGCTATTTGCCAATACCACTCTCAGGTCTCGGAGCTTGGACCAGCTACAATTGCCACCCACTCCATATTCATGGAATCCATCTCCTCCTCAGGCCATCTGTTCTTTGTCCTGGCCTAATCATGATATATAAGGCAATATGATTGCTACTTGCGCTGAACGCTGCTCCTAGTACCTCACCATAGGTTTTAGCGGAATCACAACTGTGAGGCTCTGTGTATCATCTCTAAACCCCTGGTGTAAAACCACTGGAGCAGAGAGGCAAGTTTTAGGACTAGTACTACTTCTTACGCTGTCACCTCGCGTTGTTCAGTGTTGCAAGAGACTGTCTCTGATTTCTTACCACTGCTATCCTTCAAAGCTACATTTGGTGCAAACAAATCTAGTTGAGAATGGCCTCTGTTGGATAACACAGGATCATGTTTCAAAATTGGACTTTGAAAAGTCTCCAAGATTTACTTCTGGAAATTAGGCTTTGATTGGCTATTTGGGAGTAAGGCTAGTTATCAGTGATAACACATGCATTTAGACTTAAAGAAACCTGACAGGTGCCAGACATAAGAAATTACCATTTTCCTCTGTGAGTCTGGCTCCATTACACACATGTTCAGATCCCATTTTTGTTAGCCAAAGCACTGTTTAAAAAATCATTTTACAGGTTTTAAGAAGCCTGTAGTCATTTATTCAGAATTTTTCCTTTTTATTTCAGTCAGATATTAATAGAACAGCAAAGAAAAGTGTTCCCATGGTTTAAGGAACACATTTTTCTCTATATCTGCCTCTGCTTACATGAGGAGGAAAAGGCTCTAATAATATACAGTACAAGCAGGAAAAGTGACAAGGGAAAACTTCTCTTTTAAAATGCTTTCTTGTTTTACTTCAGGTGAAACAGGCAGTTAATAAGCTAGAGGCTGTTTTCTATGCAGACTAGAACACTAAAGAGAAGCAGGATGCTAAATATCATGTATAGAGCCCAATCATAACACAGCCACTTAGTTACTATAGGAAAATCTGTGACAACTTGAGGCAGACAGATAGGAGTAAAAGTCTAACCAGTTTTGAAGTAAAAAGTTAAATACCAGCGGGAATGTTTCTCACTATCTGCCTAATATTAAGAACACGAAACAACTTGAAGAACTACAGCGAAGGTAATATATGCACAAACCACGCAAGACTTTACCCTTGCAAATAAAGTTCGAGAGCATTTTTGCTCACAGGAAGATCATCTTAGTTTGAATTTGTATGATAAGTAAATATTCCCACTTCTCTGCTGGTTTAGAAGAGAGGTTAATAGAGGTGAAACATTCAACCAAGGTCTCTAACATACACATTTTTCTGTGCAAGAAATTGCTATTACTCCCACTTCACGATTTTATCAGCCTGGATGTAAGATCTGCAAAATGGAGAAAGGTTTACAAAATGTAACAATTACTTTTAGAGCAAAATAGAATTATATATTTATGTTTCAGGTCAAAAAGTAAGCTAGGGCAGTCATTTCACTGAATGAACAAAGACCAGGTCATCACCTTTCTCTTTGCTGTGGTCAAAGTCAGGATTTGCAGATCTCATCCACTGAGACTTGGATCTTCAGACCTATCCAGGCTGGTAAGATTCAATCCAAGCAGTAGTAACATTTAAGTGGAATCTATTTCTGTTCTGCTTGAATTAACTGTCTGAAAGATTCATTACTTATATTGTCCAAGGCTCTGAACAAATCTGAATTACCTTCAGTGGTTCATTTTCATAGGACAGAGTTGGTGTGCACACAAGTGCACTCTGAATTTTACCAGTGACTTAGGCTGGTTTGATATGCATGGGACAAAAAAAACCCGAAGGCACTTGAGTATGTTAGAACCTGATTTCCTTAATTCACATTAAAACCAAATGTATAGAGTATTGTAGTTTAAAAAACCTTTGATGTTAATAGCACAAGTGATAAAATATGGGTCTAATCAAAATGACTCAGTATTGCACATTAAACCCTGCAGTACGTAATTACTCATTGCTGTTTCTGGTGAGAAATGGGATATTCAAGGGTATAACCTAACCTGCAGCCATAAATAACACGTATATTAAAAAGAACAGGTTGATGGCTGGGCTACTAAATGCTGTTCTTTTACTGCGTGATCTTAGCTTTGAATCCATCAGTACTAGTAGCAGTACAGTAGTTACATGGTACAATTTATTTAAAAACAATCAGGTCCACAGACTCGGCAAAATGATAAAGTGGTTGTGCTTGTCACAAATCAACACTGCTAAGCTTCGGCTTGGTATGGGGATGATGATCCTTTTTGAAAAAGGACTCAACTGTTTTGTTTTGAACTTGTCATTTTGATTTGTCTGGGAGTCCCTTCTTGATTTGCCTTGAAAAACCTTACGAGGGACAAAGAGAGACCTTTTTGGCATGTCTTGTCATATGAAAAGGCTTTATCTCACTGTCCACCCAGTTTGCTAAGTAAGCAACAATTCAAACTTGTATTAATTCACTCAGGCCAAAGCTGAAATTCATTCTGAAGCTTGTATTTCAGCATTTTTCTTCTTGAATCTGTTGAGCTTGTTATGTACAAAACACAAAGCTGTCTGCCATAGACAGGGAAAACAACTTTAAAAAAAAGGAAGAAAAAAACCCTGTCATATGCTTTGGGCTGGGTGTCCGTCCCCCCCTTTCAGTTCAAACAAGTGTCTGTTCTGTGCTGCAGAGATTGGTACAACACCTCATCCATTTCAAAAGAGAGACTGCTTTATGAACTCATGGAAAATGGTTATTTTATACAGAACTTGCAGATATGATCCTCTGACAAGCAGTGCTCATTAAAAGACCATCAGCTGGCTCAAGCAGTAGTCTTGGTCGTTACTGAAGTAAGTCAGACCCTTGGGGATTTGAACACTGTTTGTTCAACAAACAGTCTCATTCTGTCCAGCTGGAAAAAAAAAGATTCCTATTTCAAAATAAATCTTTTGTAATGGGCTCAAGGAAATGTATGGTATGGGAGGACTAAGTTATCTATTCCTCAGGCGTTCTGTTCACATCCAGGATGATTCTGCCTTGATAAACGAACAGTGACACTATTGGCAAACCTGAGATTTGAAGTAATGGTTCATTAATGCAACTGCACACTAAGTAATGTACTTGGGTGTCAGTGTTCTGCTGCGTTTTCTTCCTCACTGTAATGCTCTTTTTCCTCCTGGATATGCTTAAAAAATACCCTGGCACTCCTGTCAATATACTAGTTTGAAAAATGTCACCATGGGCCTGGAACTGTTGTGTGGATATGTAGCTGTGCATCGACACATGCATTGGCTTCATGCATTCCGGTGACACGACTTCAGTCTCCTGTAGAGATCCAAATGATGATACGATTGCACTGAGCTTACGGACTTCTCTCACGCTGGGATGAAGATGATGTGAGGAACTAAATTCACAAAAGAGAGCAACGTGCTCATACTGCATGGTTTGAACAGCTCTTCCAGCTGCACGCAGTGCACATCTTGCTTTTCTTTAGAGGAGAGTGGGGATTAGATATGGCTGAGCTGGGGATGCAAGGTATTCAGTTCTTCCCCTTCACTAACACAGTCCTTCTTCTTCTGATCCGAGCTGCCACCATTCCTTCCTTCCCTCTTCTTTTTTTTAATCATATTCAATTGTTCCCACACCTACCTGTCAGGGACCAAATGTCTAATACAGTCGTTTGTATAGCCCATGGCTCTGTTCCAACAGGGTGAGTACTCAAAGACCCTGGCAAGAATATCTCAATGTGTCATTTAGGATTTAGGATCTATATGAAAAAGACAATTGGAATCGGTACTGTCAGTAAGGCAAGGTTTTAAAGTGCCCATAGAGTAGAGGAGGATTCAGTATCTAGGGAAATTACATCCAAAAGGGACAGACTTAATAATTCCTTCTATCTGTCACCTATAGACGACAGAAAGTTGATTAAGCCATCTTTGTGCGATGAGAGCAGAAAACCCTCCACATTTTCAGTACAATTATGTAGCATCATGTTTAACTATTATCATATTTGTCATCAACAATTGCTAGTCATTCAACGGTTTGTATAAATTTATTGTGTGAAGAATGCAGAAAAGGTGTGTGCAATTGTTTCAAACATGCTTCATTAGATTTTAATTTGTAGACTGATGTGACTGGTGCAGAATAAAGTGACCTCATGCTTCCTGCCCCAGGAAATTCTTGGAAATTAGATATTTCAACTCAGTGGGATTCAGATTGAAATGTATTTTAAATTACAAGAACTGAGTCTTTTGCTTGCTGTTATCCATCTGCATTATATTATTTGATTTACTCCTATACACAGAATGTATGGATTGCTTCTTATCTACATAGCTTAATGCATCTTACACAGAAAAATCAGGAAGGAAATCTCAAAGGCAATTATGTTGGAGTTAAACAGCCGCAAGGAACTGTCAAACGCATTCTGCCCAGACCCTGCGGGAGGGTTTGAAATAGTTTGAGTTCGTGTGAAAACTCACCTCACATGGAGTTTTTGAAGGAAGACAGAAGCCTCTGGTCTGGATTTTTTAAAATTTTACAGAATTGCTCCGTTTTCCCCAGTCCTATGAAGACATTACTAACAGTCAGCAGAGTTCTTTGCTAGGGGCTACTGATTGTAATCCTTTCCCCCTGCCCCCAGGGGTAGGGAATGTGAACAAATATCCACTGCAGTTAATGGGATCCTCTTAAATCCTTCAGAGGCAACTACCCTACTCCATTGACCCACCAGGGACTGGTTGTAACAGAGGCCAGAGCGTGGTTCAATTCCCAACCTATCTCAATTGCCACCTATTTCTTAGGGTGCATTTACCAACGCATCTTTGCACACAAATGAGGACGAAAGCACCGAGCCAATGAAGATTACCTCCTGTTCAAACTGCAAAGCACATCAAGAAGCATGCCTGACTAATTCCACCACCGGGCTAAGAGGTCATGGTGTATATTTGACAGTAGGCACAGTCTTTCCAGCTTGCCCAGGGGAACCTCCACTCTTGTCATTTTGGCTTTTGATGTGCAGCACCTATGGAACAAAAATACTTAGCAAGTTGCAAACAATAAGGGTGCACTTGAAAACTTCTTGTTCCGAGCCCAGATATCTGGTATTGAATGTGCCCATTGGCACATTCCAAGCAAAAGCAATTTAAAAAACTAAACCGAACATGCTAGTATTGATCTGAATTGGTCCACTGTGCAAGGTGCAGCCTTTCCCCCTGAGCGACCTATGCAGTTCACATGGCTGAAGGCCACTGAACTAGAGAACAAACTGATAGATTTCCTATTTGTGTCCAACAGCTCTTTAGTGGCATTAAATATTATTTAATGTCACCAACTACATTTTAATGAAATTACCAAAAAAAAAATCAACCAAAAGTAACAACAACCACCTCTCCCCTATCTGGTAGCATCGTTCTGTCTCTGAAGCAAGCATACTGTCTGGTTCCATTGGAGGGTCACATCTTGATTAAGCAGAGTGTCAGGAGTATCGATAGCATCTTTTCAGTATGCTGGGGAACGGCCATCAATAAAACCCTAACAGAGTACAATGCCTACTACTCTTTTTTTATTAATCATGAAAATATATTTACAGCTGGAGCAGAAGTGCATTGTATAGAAGCATCGGTCCTCTCTGCTCACATCCACATTGCAATCCCCTTTCATTTTACAGGAACCGAAGTCTAAAACGGAAGTCAGTTCACATGAATCTTCCCGTCGCAAACAATTATTGTTACCAGCAATCTTCAAGGAAGATCAAAACAAAGCTCACAGGCACATCAAAATGACAAGTTCAAAACAAAAGCACATTAAAGAAAAAAAATAGATCTATTTCCTTTATCAACTCCAACTTAATAAAGGGGATTCTGACAAGCACAGTTCTGTTACATTTACAGCTGCCTGAGTCCACATTCCTGATTGTTTTGTATGAAACGGTGTCAAGCAACTACTCTTTCAATACTACTAAATGGGAAACATCTCAAGTGTATTTAGTTTAAAAATCAAATGCAGGTGAGCAGAACACTAGTTTAAATTCTTTCTTACGGCAAAATTCCTCTCTTATTTCTGTGCTGCAGCTGTCGGTTTGTTTGCAGATTGTTTGACTTGTCCAGAGGATGCAGAATGTGGACAGACTGTCAAATTTTCAGGGCAGAGCAGAAGGGAGAAGTTTTCTCCTGCAGGTCAGCAGTGTGTGGTGTGGGTCAGACAGGCAAGTTGGCCTGTTCATGAAAACCACGCACATACAAATTGTTCCCCTCAGTACACAGAGAAAATCTTTCTGGAAAGAATTCACTGTAACCACTCACTGCCTGCTCTCCGAGTTACTTGTTTTGCCAATCCCAAGAGGTGCAAATCCTCTCCTGGGACATGTCAAACTGCTCACATCCCACCAGGGTATGCAGCTCCTCATGGGAGATACTCAGCATCTCACGTGATTTGGCCCTTAACACACAGAGGCAAAAAAAGAAGAACAGAAGTAAAATACTTTCATGGTTCATGTGCATGGAACAAGGAATCCTTCTGAGCACATACTGCAGGGGGTGAGCAGCTAGTGAGGCGGAGCTCCTACCTAGGAAAGGGAATTACGTTCCATTTCCTATGTCAATCCCATGGCAAATATTTGCAAGGACTAAGCAAGCATACTTAATTGGCTACTCTTTTTGTAAGCAGAAGCCACAGAAGATGTTTATCTTCGAATCTGATTTCATGCCTTAGCTGTCACTGAGGAAACTACACATTCAGCAAGTCACTCCCTCCATCAAATATGGAGACCATTGGCAAATGTAGGCCATACAGCTAGAGATTAATTACCGGCTGTGTGAATTGTTGCTGTTTTCCTCAGTCAATTACGTCATGGTTAATCATGGAGTGAACTCCTGAGAGTTTTGTATCATTCCTCCCTGCATTTTTCACAAATAAAATGTAAACAAATGTAAGCAGAGGTCATTCTGAGCTCTCTCTTTCCACCAGCAGGAAAAGGTTCCGGGAGTTGTAGCGTATCTCTCTGAGGATTAATTTAAATGCTCTAATTTCACAAGATGATTTAAAACTAACAGATCAAGACATGTCATGATTCATCTTATGAGTCTGAATAATATTTATGCACAAATTTACCTCTGGTCAAAGATTTTCTGGTTATTATTTGTGGTTATTTCTTGGTCTTTTGGTCTCAGAATTGTTTACATTAGGCTACATAAGACTTGTCATAACTGCTCCAGAGCAAAGAGTGAAGTAAAAGAGAGGAATGGAAGGAAGGCATACAGTGTAGGTCAGTCTTCCTAGTCTTAATTACTGAGCTCAGCATTTCTCCCTGTGAGGCCACTCTGGACTGGGTTTCCACCAGATGGATCAGCTATGTCACAGAAAGCTGAATTTCATAAAATGGTAGAAATATTATTTACTATTAAAAAAGGCAATATGTCTGCCTATGTTGGGCAGCCAGCAACATACCAGATTTCCTCTAGCACTTTAGAAAAGACAAGCATCCCGGTTTGCTCCACAGGGTTTTTTTAGAAAATGTGTTATTACAGTTGAATTCATTAAATAAACCTAGATATCACCACTAGCCAATATCTACACAGACTCATGGGAGATACTCAGCATCTCACGTGATTTGGCCCTTAACACACAGGACATTAGACAAAAAGAATATTGTAAAAATGTCATCAAGGTATGCAGACAGGTGAGGGAATTAAATCTTCACAAATACTAGTGTAGGACACTAGAAGCACAGTTTGAGGTAAGTTTGCCTTGCATCGCAAGGACAGTTTAATCCAATTCCCACATGCGTTAAGCAGTCTCCTTCCATCAAATCTGACACATAGGACTAAATCCACGCAGACAGAAAAGGAAAACTATTCACCCCTGTTAGTGTTACCCATCAGTTCTTCCCTCCCTACAGATAGTTATGGTCACACTATAATTAGCACAATGCCTACTGGTACTCCTGAAAGGATTCTGCAAGAGAAAGTGTTATTCTCACTTCTGCCCTACAGATCCATGAATAACTTTACATAAGTATTTTCTTCCTTTCATCTGACACTAAGGAATAGTAAGGTAAAAAATCTGCTCTGGATCAAATGACAACTCTTGCTGACAGAACCAAAGAAAGACCTTAATAATTTTGATTTAAAATACAGGAAAGCCCTATGTACTACGCTTCACTTTACAAACTGTTAAGACTGTGCATTAACTAAGAAAAAACACATTAACAATTGCATCTAATTACATGACCAAAATTATCTTTAAATGGGGTAGCTGGTTATGGTTGCCACTTGGCACTGCTCAGCGACATAGCTTGGGTATAAGACAGCAGGCTTCACACAGTTCTGTGTTAGAACAAGCCATTTGAATCATCTGATTTGACTAAGATAACAGCATCTCAGTCTTATACTGGGAAGAGTGGCATTGTGTGAGATAAACAGGACATGCTGCTCAGATAAAGAATAAAAACTAGCAATTATTGAGGTGTTGTCATTTGAGTTTGCTAGACATAAAACTGATTAAGAGCACCGCCATCTTTCTTTTCCGCATCATAGAGGCTGACTGGTGTAAGGCGTCTGTTATTCCTTGTCTCCTGATCCAGGGATATTGTATTTCCAAACAGCTGCGGGAACAGAGGCCAGTAAACACATTTGCCTTCATCTGGAAAGTGAACATGCTGGAATAGTGTTAAACCTGTAAGGCTTTCTGCTGCGGGGAGGAAGAGGTTACAGGAAAGAGGGGACTTTTTTGTGTAAACATATAGAAGAAAGAGGCTCAAAAAGTAACAACATACTTGCTAAGTTTAGACGGATTTACCATAGTACACAAAACCCATGTGTTTTGCTACCTCCGTTTCAGTTCAGCTCCACTACCCTGTGTGGGACTCAGCAAGATTATGGTTCTGGCACTCGTTTCCACTGAAGGGAATCGTGATCTGACATGAGCCTCCTTCTCATACTTACTTTATTTATGCGATTCCAATTAGATCTAAACCTCCCTGCAGCTGTTTTAGAAATTCAAGCCTTAGCACAGAAATTCAAAAGGTATACATAATCTTTTGCTAAAGACTGTGATTCCTGCCTACATAGACATTGATAACCTCGGTCAATAGATACATACATTTTAAAGAATATAATTCATTTAGTTCTTCACTGGAGTTACTGGTAACTAAACGAATAATGGGTAACGGTGTGTTTGAAGCAAAGAGGCCGTATTCTGGGCTGTGAGGGGGTACCACAACACCCAGCCACTCCTGTGAACTGCATATCCCCACTTTTATTACAGTCACATGGTTTTACCTTTTCTATTTACTGATAGTATGAATTACTCTAATATTGACATAAACAGAATGTATCTTGGTTTTGGTCTTATTTTAACAATTGGGCAGCTTTCAGGTTTGGCCATAGGGCTGTTAAAGTTAAATGCAACGTGACAGTAGATGTCAAAGAACGGCATGACAAGACCAAAAGCAAAACACGGTAATATGGGGTAATAAGGCTGAATTACTGCAGTGGTAAATTTGTATCATACACAACCTGGAAGTGACACATGGCTGGTTACATTCCTGACAGGCTTATGCGGAACAAATCTTCAGTCCATCATGGAAAGAGGTACGCCGGTTATTTCTAACTCATTTTTAATTCTGAACTAGATCCATGCAATTATTTGAAAACTGTGTCTGCAATAAGCTGATTGTTTCAGCACCTATTTTTTACACAGCAAAAAAATAAAGGTGAAAAAAAAGGTGAAAAAAAAAAGAAACAAAAAGAAACACCATAGAAGCAACAATTTGATGGGACTGCAAGCTTACTCAGCCATCACTGGGATACCTGAAAGGCCAGGCACTTTGCGTTCCCTGGTACAGATCAATGAGCCAGCTGTGACTCCTAGATCTCTATTTTTAAACAATGACTTGCACAGATCTCTGAAGACAAGAATTTACCACTGCTACGTTACACACAACCTGTGTCTGCAAGATATTACCAGTGGAAATTCAAGCCTGCAGGAAACTGATGTAATGCTTTTCCATGAAGAGTAAGAAAATTAACCGACACCTACGTAATTCCACTCAGGCCCACCTCGATTTCTGATGTAACACTACAGCAAATTGCATCCTCATACTTCTCATACAACCATGGAATGGGTAATATTAAAAAAATCTGGCAAGACTCCTGTGTTTTAGCTAGAATTAATACTTGTGAAAAGGGAAAAGCTTGGGAAATGTTGCAGTAAGCAATGGCAGGTGAATCTGTCCCAAGGCTCATGAAACCTACATTACGCATGTTCATACATGGATACTTATACCTCCATTGAAGTCAAGCAGAAATACTTTGCCATTTTTCAGGTTGTTTTTGTACACTTGTGCTTATTACCATTGGGCTCACAACTGTCATTCTGAGCAGGTGCACTGAAGTAGTTTAACTACCTGCAGGTTTCAGATAAGAGTGATTCCTTTTTCCAACTCGGGTTTGAATTCCCTCAATTCATGTAAGATTCCTGTCTGCAGTCATGCTAAAGACAAAGCGCAGGATGAAAGGAATAGCTGCCTGCAGAGTGATCCTTGATAACTCCATACCACAGGACACTGTCGCCAGCTGGAATAGCATTCAGGATTCCAGTGTCATTCATAAATGTGATTTTTAACAAAACGATAGTCAACAGAATTGCCATAACATTACAGTGGAGAGGGGGAGAAGATAGGAAACACTCCAGAGCTGATCTATGCTGCAACATTAAGTGAATTACCAACATTTTGCAGTAAGTTTGTCTCAAGGAATACAAAAATAACTCAGCTTTGAAACATCTCAATAGTTATTTAATAGGCGCAAAAGATAGTCAGACAATTACAGTATATTTTGGTAATTACAGTGGATATGATTTATGGTATATTTTAATTGCCACAGAGAGCCTAGCATGAAGGATGAACACTTAAAAGTCAAGATAAATATATGAATAAATCGCCTATAAAAATAAATCTATTAAGTAACATGTACTTCACTGATATTTGCAAGAAACTTTAAAGCTACATAAGAACAGCCCCTTTCCATGTGTTATGTAAATGGATGATGAGTGAGTTACAGGATCACCTCCCACAATTTGCCAGATTCAGTAAGACCAGTTATGTTCCCCACCATGAGCATATGCCTTTAAGAAGTCCAAAGGGAAGAAAACACCTAGTGCTTCATTTTAAGTAGGTGATACCAAAAGCTATTTCCTTAGCATTATTTCAGCCTTATGCTAATGAATTCTAATGCTGTTGTAGGTGAGTCTCTCCTCAATTACACAAACTTTGGTCTTTAGTATAGAGGTCATTATGTGACACACAAAAATTGTACAGTAATGAGGTTATTCACATTCTGTTACAGTCCGTAAGAATTGAAAACCAAAAGTGAAATTAACTTCCTTCCCAGTCTTTTTTGTCTTCATAAATTTAGGCTAATAACACAGTGGTATGGTATGACTAGGATACGAATATTTTAGAAGACCGCATCATACCAATATCACAAAGCAAACTTCATAGTATTGCATTAACACCCCGCTTCTGAGCTCTAGCAGATGAATTTCATATACAATACGGTGTGACGTTTACCAGTTCATTACAATGACCTGGCTTGCTGCTTCCTCAGAAAACTGCGAATATGAAGGTGTCACACATATTTGTATTCAGGAGGTCACTGTGTATCACTGCACACTTCTCATGCTGTCTAAACCAGTCTGTTTTCTGCTGTCATTCTAATGGCTCAGCTGCTAACCCAATCTGAACTGCCTCTGGGAGGCATCAGGGGACTCTAGATACTGGTAGCTTGAGGCATGAAGAAGATGAGACACTCTGTTCCCTAAAGAAAGAGAAAAGCTACTGTCAGGACAGCCTGTATCCCACAGGATCTTCTGTAAGTTACTGGCATATGCTGGAAGTGTGACTACAAGCAAGGAGAGGTGGCAAAGGATGGCTGGTGTGGGAAGCTGGAACCAGCTTGTGCACAGGAAAGGGGTTCGAATGGATGAGAACGGGATTTCAGATTAGGAAGCTGCCTTAGCTCAAACTGATGCAGAGTACCTCTTCAAGGACAAAAGCCCATATTTGGTACATGAATGGATAAGGACATCCACATGCTGGTATCACAGCTTAAACACTCTGTTTCAACTCACTACTTTGTTGGATTTTTTTATACCTAAAAGAATAACTTTATAAAATGTGCGTATAGCATACTGTCCTCGTGTCTTTAAAACACATCTTACTGTAACTACCAGAGTAGCTGGATTAAGATAAAAATAGATTTGAGTTTTTTTCCCCCCCTAAATGTTCATTTAAAAACTGCTGAAATCTACAGAGCCAAGCAAGAATCATCACTCTACTTCAAAGTGGCATTTCAGTCTGGACAAGGCAAATTGCCCAGCACCCTTATTTTGTGCAATATCATCCAGAAGAACGAGAAGAGCTATGGTCAGGCCAGTTCACATCCCACAAGGTGTCTTTCTGGGAGTGATGAAGATGGGCTGGAACAAAAAGACAGGGCCAGAACTTGATTCCCATTTTATGGGCATTTTTGACAGTGCAAAATTCAATTTCACTGCAAACTAATAAGGATAATTTCCGAAGCAGAACTCTACAAGCTGTGTCATCAGCCGCTTTTTATCCTTAAATTTTCATTTCAAAATTAGTTTTGAATTTTCATTTATTATTTTTCCAGTAAACCACCAGTAGTCTGTTATGCACTATTTTGAGTGCACTGCAAATACGACCTACAAGAATCATGCTATATTTCGAAAATAGATATGGCTGATTAATACTCAGTATTCCTCTGCTTTTCTGAATGAAGGGTACACCATTGCAGCACAAAACAGTGCAATGTAAAATACAGATATTCAACTTTAGCTGGAGGAGTGAAGTGCAAACAAGTTCTGTCTCCTGTCTGCACAGTAATAGAACAGTGCAAGAAATGTCTATCCAAGTGGCTTGACCTTCTAAAGTAATGAATACCCAGAAGCTACTAGTGAAGTTGCTGCACTTCAGAATTCATTTAATCTAAAGCTATTTATTAAGTGGAAGATTTTCACAAGGAAAACATCCAGTTACGGGAGCAGAAATGCCAAGTGTACCTTGGGAAATCTCATCACTGTCAAACTCTGGAGTGAACATCTAACCTTTGGTACCTAAGTGTGCAAATCTTAGTCATATTTTCACTGTGTTTTATACACAATGGCTGACAAAATAAAAGTAATTATTCATTTCCGGTGCCACTTAGTAACTCTTCTGGGCAATGCTGAAGTCAGAACTCCTAATTCAGCATTTATTCTCTCCCCAGTTCTCTTTCTTTCCCTCTTGCAGGAGATCTGTGGCCCTGCCGGCATGCGCAAAAAGCATCATGACATAATCCTGTTACATAAAGTGTTCTTTAAAAATTAGTTACTCCAAAACAATCTTTTTTGTGATTTTCTGGGAGTCACCAGGGGAAGAATCCCATCGTGTCTTAATGCACCTTCCAGAATTTCTCAGCTTTTGGGAGACAATAGCTGTTCTCTGACTCCTTTGTGTAAAACGCCAACATACTCATGTTGAGATCCAAGGTCTGAGGTTGAAGCATTACTACAAAAGCAGTGAAGCAGCATCAAGCTCTAAATGCCATTTTCTGTGAGACAGAAGTACATTCTGTTCCACCTTTACATTCAAAGATTTTATGTGCTGAATGCAACACTATTATCACATCTATTTGAATTCTTTTTCTGCGACGGCACAAAAGAAATAAGTCTTAATCACACAGCCAGCTTAGACTTGCAAGTCATTAGGAGACCAAAGTTCTCTTCTGAATCGAAAGGGCTGCATCATGAGAGATGCGGAGGTGCAGGAGCGCTATTGTTTAGCTGCAGGACAAATCCTGCACTCTGCAGACTGCCAGAGTGCCCAGCACCGGTTGGCTCTGCTCACACGATCAGTTCAGTACAGCTTCAACCTGAAAGAATTGCTCTGGATCCAGAAAAAGAAACTTCTTGGTAAGACGGTGCCAGTTGTTTAGCATCTTGCCAATGGTGCTGAATGTGCTATTTGTGAGTACTTGAGGTCTGGAGCAACAGGGTATGAAAGAGTATACAAAATTAGTTGTCTCACTTGGCTGTATTCCTATACCTGGCCCAGGCAGGTTAGAGGAGTCATCTACCTCTTGTATTTGCAAGAGAGGATCAGTTTCCATCAAGAAATAACACCCGAATCAGCAAGCCTGTTTACTCAAGTGCAGGTGCAGCTGAAATTTGGAAGTGAGAGAATGTGTTGTAATTGCATCCAACACTGAGGGAGGGTCTTCCAGGGAAACCTCTGCCTGTGCTCCTCCTTCCAGGGTGGGAAGCAGCAGAGATTACAACCAGTGATTCTCATTGCTCTTGTCCCTGAGGATTTTTGTGCAGGAGTCACAGAAGAAACAGGGTCTCTGTTCTGCACATGGAAGCAAACATAGCTTCACTAGGACAAAATCCTGGTAGAAACATGCTCTGCTGGAAAAAGTAACCTGGATCAATGTGGCTTTCTGTACCGTCAAATACCAGTGGTGCTGCACTGCACCCTTTTCTTTGGGCGATCCAGCACAGGCCAGGTGCTATTTCAGTACTGCTAGAGATAGAACTAAAGCTACTGGGCCATAGTGGTATTGTGGAGGGAGGTGAAACAGTGGGGACAGAGAGGTCCCATAATGAGTGGCTTCAGAGCTTCTGGACCTAAATGATCCTTTCCCTTAAACCTTGGGACTGGGAGGTGCAAAACTCATCTATTCAGAAATTAAGGTAGCTTCCTCATCACAGAACTGAGTTTATATTATTTTTCAGTGATTTCTCGGCTGCCCTCCATCAAATTTACTTCCCATTCGCTTCTTGTACCTAGTGGTGAAGCTTCAGCCTTATGTTTTCCGTCATATCTTTAATTACAGTTTTGGGGTGAATGGGCTTAGTAGCTCTTGAGCCTAAAAAATTCTTAGTTCAAACTCTGTTCCAACCTTTCCTAATCATTCACTTTGTCATTCAAATACTTATAAACACACACCTGTAACCTGAAACATTTCTTCTGCAAATGACTGTGATGACATTTCCAGTAGCTTCATTACAATTAAGTAAGCTTTAATTTCTTCCATCACACGAGAAGGGAAAGACTCTACACTCCAGACACGCACCCCCTTTTATCAAGATCATGCTGTGGGGCAGTTTCACTACGTAGTTTTAAGACTGCAATTTTGAAACCTCTGAGATGAGCTCTTTCCCATGAATTCTGAATTCTACCCCACTAGTGGCATTAACATGCAAGAAATCTGCTGGAACATGCAATTTTTATCACAACTATTAATGAAATGCAACATCATAAACAATAAAGTTTAATTAGTAACTAAAGTGTCTATGGCAATTAAATAAGAAGAAAGTGTTCTGGAACACAGCAGAATGGATTATACTTTGAGTCATTTACATTGCAAATAGATTTTAAAGATGTCATTGATGGAAGTTTGGGGGAACTTAAGATTTTCAGAAAATAGGACATTGACTTATGACACTCAAATACATAACTTGGCTTAAGACGAGCTTGGTAACTGGAACTTCAGGAGGAACTAATGCGAGAAGCTAATAATGTGAAGTGCACTGAAGAAACACTGAAAAAAAAGCATAAGAGAATGTAGTGCAATGACATGACTCATTAGTGTCAGGCCAAAATAGCATTTAAAATTAAAGAATACATGTTCAGTTATACAGTAAGGAAAAAATGTGAATGTATTTCGTGCCTGAGTATTTGAAACTGAACACAGCTGTTTACCATATAGTCATAACTCTACCTAAAACACAGAGCAAAGGTCCTATTTCAAGACAATCTGTGAATAACTTAAGTGGACAAGTGGTGGAACATTGTCTACTTATTTCAAATCACAGTTCATTCCACCTGAATTATTCAACCTACAGCAGCAAAGCTGGATAATCGTCAGGAGAAAGCTGGGTAAGAACAAAAAATAAAGAGGAAAAGAGCCGTGCAGCTGTGACTTGAGGCCAAGATTTCTCCTCTGCGACAGGAAGGTAAAGAAAGCGTTAGCGTTCACTCTTTTGCAGAACAAATCAGTGAGAGCTAGATGGCGAAAGAACGATCAGTGGCTGATTCACTAGGAAAGTGAGTTTCCGGCTTTGCACAGGCTGCCCTGACAGCAAGTGAATCCTCCTGGGTTTGCAAGAGGACAGG
The DNA here is from genome assembly GCF_034619465.1 of Leptosomus discolor. Taxonomy (NCBI): domain Eukaryota; kingdom Metazoa; phylum Chordata; class Aves; order Leptosomiformes; family Leptosomidae; genus Leptosomus; species Leptosomus discolor. Next base: position 85,937,065 of record NC_141393.1, read on the forward strand.
TCACCTCCAAACCAGGCTTGCCCTCATGCACCTCGCTATGCAGTCTGCATCAGGAGTCACTGTGATCCCCGGGAATGGGCGCTCAAGCACGAGGAAGCATTGCCGGTCTTGGTATAGTGACCGGTGACTGTGCCAATTGCACCTGAGAGCGTCAGAAGGCTATCCAGCTTTTGAGCTATCCGTGAGGATATGCTTAGGAAGAGGCAATTTGGTGTTCTTCATCTGCAGGGTACAGGAATTTGAACTGTTCCCACTGACAGTAGCTACAATAAGGGCAGTTGAAAATTAATTTTTATGATAGCAAGAGTGGAGAAATATTAGCTTTGGATTCTTTCATTTCACAGGTTTCCATGACCTTGAAGTGTTTTACTTTTCAGACCAATCCGATCTTTAAAACACTGTCTACCATCTCTAATTGCCCCTGTGTTCAGGGTTTTTTTCTGTTGTTTTCTCATGTCTCCTCCACTATCCCATGCTCAGCAGATCAATCGTAGTGAAATTTAAGAGACAAATTCCGGGCTTTGGTGCTGTATTAGAATTTCAGTTGGTTTCATAAAGATCCTTGGCATTATCTACTTTCTCCTTAAGGGAAGAGGCGAGTAAACAGAGCAAAAGGTATTTGTCAACAACTTCATAAATAAAATCCCTTGACACTTCCGCTCCTACTCTCATCTCTCTTTGTTTGCATATTTACAAACATCCCAGCATCAAAAGAAAGGATTTTCAAAAGCATTTAGGTGATTGTTTACTTTGCTGCTAGTGCAAGAGATAAAAGCACCCCTTACCTAATGGAAGCCCTGATAAGCCTTTGCTGATAGTGAAACCCATCTCCAAGGTTTTTCTTCCCAAGAATGTTTGTGGAATAAGCACCATAAGAAGCTCATATCTTAGCCACAGGGATGTCTGTTCCACAGGGTAGATTCTCCCTGGAATATCTGCTGCTCTCCAGTGAAGCATGGAGAAGGTCATTTCTGCTACACAGCCTTGACAGGTGACAAACTTCTCTCCCTCTTGCTCCTCAGTATTACAAGGAGGCACTGCCAGTAGCTGTCTTCTGTTCTGAGGTGCAGCGGGCAAAGTGAACAGCCTCATAAAATCTGAGAACCGCTTTGCACTCCAACATCACAGCTGTGCAACACGAAAGCGATGCAAAAGCATAAAAACAGTGCAAGCAAAAAATCCAAAAGTGTTATTCAAAGGCTTGAAGATTTTGCTTTGTGCTCTGCTAACAGCTCTGAAATGAAATGAGACTAGATCTTTTCAACTGCATGCAGAAAATCTGATCTTGCAAGTGCTGGCTGCCCCCTGCTTGGTGCTGAGCACTCCTCCTGTTGCTTTAGGTCTCCAACGCTCAATGCACGCACTTCGTACCTGTGGGACCAATCTCATCTTTTCATTTTTGCTATTGCAAGGCAAAAGACAAAACAGAAGTCTCCAAGTTTGTATTGTGAATGTGTGGAGTGGCCACAGAGCTGACTTTTGGAGCAAAGCTTAGCAACTGGAGGGCACATGCAAATGTCTGCATACTAAGAGGCTAAGAGTTTGTTTTTCCTTGAACTCAAACTTCAGTCAAATGACGTGACATATGGAAATGGCTCCTTCAGGTTTGGCTGAGTGCTTTTAAGACCTCTGATTCACCTACCATTTTGTAAGTTTAAATGCAAAAACTTCCGTAAGTTTTTTAAATATTAAACAAAATAACGGTGTGTGCACCAATGTATGGGCAGGTTTTCAGACAGCTTGGGAAAAAAAGCACTCTGTGTTTGTTGCCAAGAAAAAAGCACGTTTTTTCCTCTGTGAATGTCAACTTGTTATGTGTGGTGGTGAATTCTGACACCCAGAGACCAGTAAGTGCTTATTCAGCCCTGTGTGGATGAGGAAAGACAGCAATGCATGACATCTAAACCAGGAAATGTTCACATTTTGCAAAGGGTCTTGAATCTTTAAAACAAGCCAAATCCAAATTCTGACTCTGAAAAACATTTACCTTTGAGATATTTGCTAACAGGTGGGCTCAAATCAGAGGTCTAGAGTTTGAATTTTTTTGTTTCCCAATACCTGTGTTTCTTCCCTGTGCAGAACAATGCAACAAACAGGGAGGAAAGGCTGTCTTACGACTAGAGCACAAGGTGCAGTGTGGGGAGAGAGGGTAGTCACACAGCTTAATCGAGACACTTTTCCCCAGGCTTTCTACAGCCATTGAAGAGAGAGAACTTCACAAGGCAACTCAGAGCCCCTAAGCAGGCCTCTATTTTTAATCACCTCTCTCTCCAGTGACTCTCGAAAGGACTCCAACAGCTGTGGAAAGAGGCTTTCTCTCCAATGAATACAGAAGGAGCAAGAAAGCCAAATCTTCTAATGTAGGTTTCTGAGTAGGAGTTTAAATTGCTTCACTTCTGTTTTTTGCTCATTCCAGAAGACCTACGCCTGAAAAAAAGCAGGTGCCTCAGTTTTCTCATCTGCAAAATGGGAGAGCTGGTGCCCCTTCCATCCACCGGCGCCAGGGCCACGAGGCTGATGTTGAAGCCTGTAAAGCACTGCAACTGTGCAACGGCTGTACAAAAGGAGAACAAACAGGATGGGATGCTCCACATCGCCGCACACCGGATTTCATCTCTAACGGCAGATCTCCACAGACAACCCAACTAGAAGGAAGGTGGCGCTACCAGTCCTTAACTGCTACATGCAGAAATTGGAATATGAAGAGAGGTGCTGATATAAATGCTGTGTGCTGTGCTGAGAGGCAGTTTTTCCGACAGTAGCGCTATCCGGGATGTAGCATAGCTATTTTAAAATGTTTTATGATTTTAAAGCATCATAAAGGTCCAAGTTTAATAACTGTGGCCTTTAATTCCCTCTACCCTTATCTCTACCAGTGTTATTAACTTATCCAGAATCTAGACATAGTATGCAGTGCAGTAGTTCGAGCAATGCTCTGCCAAGCTGACAGGATCAGCTTCTCAAGGGATGTAAGGGTAATTCACCCTCCAACTTCATTGAATCCTCTTTGGACCAAAACCTGCTAGCTGAACAAAAGTTGCCACGACGTGTCATATGCTACAGCATATAAAAGATGTGAGATGTGGTGAACATCTGTAATTGAAAGCACACAGCTGAGTGCAAGAGGAAGTTAGCTGTATTTCAGAAAACAAATGGGATAGTTCCACATGTATAAATAGCAGTTTTCACTAATGTTACCCAGCTCCTAAGACTCAAAGGCTTGGTTTTGTTTCCACTGGAAGCAGATTCAGGCTCTAACTTGATTAGGGTAGCCACTTGGATTACTGTAAGAGTGAAACACGGCCCAAGTCAACGTGTCACTGTGGAGGAATCCACATTCCCACAGCACCAACACAATCACTCCCCCAAATTCAATTAAAATAACAATTTGTTCAATTAACTTGGTCTTTCTTCCTAGCTCTGGATTTTCTCAACTGTGTCCATGAGGAGACTGATCCCAACCACACCCAAGCCAATGAATGACCACCGCTGGCTTCAACAGTTTCAGATCAGCACCTGTTTAAATGAACTTGGACAGCATTTTGCTCTAAGAATTGATCACAAAAATTTAGTAATAAAAGGCCCAGCAGTTTTAAGCTGTTATGTTACAAAAGTAATTTTTCACCCAGGTCAGATAAACCTGTGTCTGGCCCACAACTACGTGAGCATTAACATGCATTTTTGTGCATTCAAAATTAAAACTCTGTTCCTACAAAAACTCCCACATAAAATACTGAAATTTACTTTCTGCAAACGTTTATACCAGTTGTGATTGCTTGACTGTTTGCAGAGTTAGTGTGAGAATGTGAAGTAAATTAATTCAAAAATTAAAATGAATATTCATAGAAGTTTTTAGTTCATATTATTCATCCAGCTTTGTTTAATGCAGAGACCAAGGAACAAACATGCATGGAGGCAAGAACATAATACCAGTCTCCTTTCTTTTGCCCCAATCTTTTACACTTTCTGGGCATAGGCTGCTACTCTCCAGTTGTGCCAGTCAGAAAAACTTCATTAGTAGTAACATTTGTTACTAAAAGAATAGAAAAGAAAGAAAATAACATCATTTTGCTCATCTCAGAACACAAATGTGGAAAAAAATGTCGTGTTTCCTAGCTGTAGAAACATTGTACTGGGGATAACCTCCCTTCCTGCGCTTGAGGCTGTCTGCAGAATTAGTATTAATACCGTGACACCATGCAGCAGACATATGGAAGAGTTATTTGTTTCTCATTTACCAAACAGATAAGAATATGGAAATAGTTTCAGTCCATTTGTTTGATGAGCTTCCTAAGCCAGTAATAAACAAATCAATACAATTAGTTTTGGCTCATCATCATTAGAAACCTTCACTACTGGGATACAATTTAATTATACCTCTTGTTCCACAGCAAAGGAAAGCCTTTGAAAACAGACTACTTTGCCAACTATCGAACCAGGAGGGAGGAGAGAGAGGATACACCAGTGACGGAGGAGTTACTCTCTAAGCAGGGGGTACAACATATAAAGCATATCATGCAATACAATTTCCCTGATTGCAAGTCTAAAATATTCCTGCCATTAAGTGCTTATGAGCAACCCAATGTGAAATCCAGCTGTAAAATGACCGTGTATATGACATGCTTCATGTGAATGCTGCAATTAATACGGCGTGCATCAATCACTCTTGGACTCGATTACAAACTGCACTAACACTAATTCATTAATTAAGCTGCAAAGTTACATACAGCAATGGAGGTTAAAAAATTCACACCATATGTGTGCTAATGTCCCAAAATACATTTTCATTGTGGAGATTAATGCTGTTACTTTGCTCTCAGCTGTGCATCTAGAGTCTAACAAGAAGGGCTGCACTAAACATGGATATCCCTGAAACTAGAAATTCTTCGGCACAGGAATGAAGCCAGCTATAACAGAGGTAAGGATAATAAACATTCACAATCAAACCCTCAGGAATACTTTTGGGAGTAAAGGAGGAAAGGGCTGAAATCTAAATCTGACTTTCCTGAAGAACTCCTGAACCACAATTCTGCTGTGGCAATGCCTGCGGCACAACCACCCCCACCTCGGGGGCGATAGCAGAAAATCTCAAGTTTTAGGTGCACTAAATGCACACTTAGAGTGGCAACTCTGACACCGTCCATCAATGCCTCAAGACTTTAACTGCTACTTGTGCACCATCTCTTCGTGCCACAGCTGCAGTCACTCTGCTCTAAACCGTGTCTGACAGGCTTGAAAGTGACGATTACTCCAGAGAGGGGGCATCTGGGGCAGAACCGTGCCAGCCTGCGCCGGGAGAGGCGCCCAGGTAACCTGTCACTGGAGATGAAAGAGCTACACGGGAGAGGAAAGAAACCTCTGGAGATCTCCCCACCGTGACACCTTATCAAAGGCTAGGTTTGCCAGGCTTTTATTTGCCACAGTTTCAGTCCTTCATGGAAACTATCTTTGTGAAATCTAAGGTGACTTGATACATAAATAATGCAATTGGGATCACTCAAAAAACATTACACTCACTGCACATCCAGTGCAAAGCTCACTATCGTATTTCTAACAATACATCTTTGGACAACACATTTTAGATCGACTTGTAGGAACCTTTTATAAAATCAATAAACATTACCTCCAAATTAATTACTTGGATGTTTAGAAGTGTATTTCTGCTCAGTACTCAGCACCAGGCACTTGTAGCCAATGCATTCTACTGTATAATTATCATCCTAATTTTCACCTTATTTTTGAATGACACTAAAAGGAAAAAAAATCATGGTTTTAAAATACAGGAATTGCTGCATAGGTACTTTGAAAAACTGGGTTATATTTTAGGTTTCTATATGGAGACTTAACTTCAGACAGCCTTTTTTAGGTACAAAAATTACAGTAGGTTGTCTTAGCTGAAATTCAAGTGCCACAATGATAACACAAGCACCGTAAGCCACTGAGATGTAGCCTATCTAAGGCTCTGTTTTCAAAGTATGTGAGGTTGGTGTTCAGTTTCAGCCGGTCTCCAATGTCATCAGAAAGGACCAGTTCACCCTGGAAGGTAGGTATGAAAGGAAAAATTACCCTAAGGTTCCCCAGTAATGCCAAAGTGACACTGCCAATTCAGTATCTCAGCAACACAGTCCCTGAGTGAGCACCTGAAGATTTCCAGAAAACAACAGGATTTTTTAAAAGCCTCTTATACAGGCCTCTATGTTTTGCTTGGCAAAGTCTGTGAAAAAAAAATATGGTCTGTTTCATGTTTGTTTATGGTTACTTTTGTCATCAGGATGTGATGCGGTAATGTATTTTCGACTGCATAGGTGCATGCATTTGCCCTTCCAACGGTTTAACACTTTAGTTTCTCTTTCATCAGGTCCCTGGATCACAATCCAAAAGTAATGGTCTAGTATCACTTTAAGTTGCCATCTGAGTATAAAGCTATTAAACACAGCTGAGCTGACAAAAGGAGAGAAGCTACTACCGATGAAATGTATTGATGTCTGAGCTCTGGAACAATTTTGTCAATCTATTCTGTACTGTATTATCACCAGTAACTGGTGTGGCAGAGTCGAGATGGCACCGTGTTGTTGGAGCTATTAAAAGCCCGTTTTTTCCTGAGAAAGTTTGCACTGTTTGGACTGAAGGGTTCTAGTTTGCTGTATTGTCTTTGTAACACCTTCCTCAGCCTCACAGGATGCCGTGCTGGCTGCAAGCCCATAAAGCAAGTTGTCCAAGAGGCTACAGTTAAGACGAAAGGGAATGCAAATTTAGCAGCATAGTCATGCCTGAAAAGCATGGGGAGTCGAACCTTTGGCAGAGCTCAAGGATCTCTGAACAGCCTTGCGCCTGCCTCTCACATTGCCTCTGCTGAGAGTCCAGGGCAAAAGCCAGTAGTAACCTTAACTCAAATGACACTGCAGCGAAAAAAGGAGAGTTAATCCAATATAGGCTGTTACGTTAAAAACATAGCGAGACCATTTTCCAGGATGTCTTATCCTCTACAGAGCAGTAAACCATCCACGCAGATACAGGAAAATTTGATCTAAACATCTTTTGCTTTGATGGCAAGGCCCTAGGGCTGTGAGATTTCACAATTTTATTGTAAGTTTTACAATACCTATCATTCTTTGAGCCCCACTTTCTGGGATCAGTTGACTAGGTGGGAGGTGCCACTTTTGCTAAAACAGAAGAAATTTTCTAGCCATCATGATTTCAGAGAACAGCTGGAAAACAGTCTCTGGAAGCCCAAGAACAAGAACACAAATTCATAGAATTCCACGATTATCCTCCTTCTGAAATCTCATCATCTTGGGAGGCTCAGCTCCAGCCTTCAACACTCGGGAATGATGGCATTAAGACACCTCAGACAAACTCCTGTTCCTGGCCCAGAATCTACACAGGGACTCAAAGAAGCTCCATAGTCTGTGTCAATGCAGATGGGACAACGAGCGCATGTGCCATTTCCAAAGAGACACCTTCTTGTAGCATCTGATGTTTTTTCCAACAGTGTTGTTCCACTGCACCAAAGAGCCAAAGCTCAAAAAGCAAGAAAACCAACAAACACACTTTGAGACGTGAAGGTAAGACAACTGACTGAAGCTGTGACCTCGCATGCTAGTGAAAAAAATGCAAGGCTTGTTACTACATGTCTAGAAACTCTTTCCGAAGAGAAAACACAAGTGCATTTATTTGAGTGGGCATTCATTCAAAAGAGTGCACACATTTTGTGCTTTTATCTCAGCATTTGATTACATTCATGCAAAACAATATTTGATTCTGTCATCAAGTGGGCAATTTTGTTGGTTTACTGTTTCTTTTAAAACAGATGATAGCTGCAAACAGTGCAAAATCAGGCTAAAAGCTTTAGATGCACAAAAGCTTACCTATGCACGTTCTATGCTGCATCGCTATCTGACAGCTCTTTGCTGACCGAGTCGTTCAGATCCACAGTTACAATGCCCATTAGGATCTTCCTAATGGGTGGTATAAAGCTGTGGATTCCACTATCTGGTTGTTCTAATAGTTCTAAAAGGATAAAGCAGTATGGCCAAAGTCTCTATTTCTAGCATGCAGTAATAACAATAGGCCCCTAAATCCTACAGCAACCACCTTAGGCACGTTCAAATGCTGTAAAATACCATAGCTCTGAAATCCAGCAGTCATAACTTTGAGACCTCTCAAAATTGCTCTGCTTTCCAAGATTTAGTTAAGCTTATCTGGGAAATCTAGGACAATGGGAATCACACATGTTCATCTGCAGATGCCAGTTCAAAGGACAAGTCTCATGATTTCAGAATATATTCTTCCATTTTAATTGAACCCAGGATGTTGAAAGCATGCTGTAAAAATCAGTCCTTTTGCAGCGTCATTATTTCCTCCAAAACTGAGTGGTTTGAGTGGTTGATTGTTATGGAAACGAATGAAGAATGTCGAGAGATTCTGCATTTTGAGTGTTCTGCTGCTGCTAACAGATCAGACAGTATTGTTACATGTAGCTAATGGTGTATCTGCCCAGTGTACTCAATTACACTGCTTTTATAAACTGAAATGAATGTTTCTCGTGTGTATACACCCAGATGGTTGACTTGCATTAGCTGTACAACCTACAACTTTGAATATCTTTACATGCAGTTAAAACCTCAAGCATACTGTTCCATCACCATAGTTTCTTGAATTTAGTATGATATTAACCCAGCAAGTCACTTAAAAAGCATTTGAGATGAGATAAAACAAACAGTAAGAACTTCACCTAATCTAAAGATCCAGTGACAAGGGAAAGCTGTGGTTTTATAACCTTGCTTCAGAAGAGAAAGTCTTTCACATAATCACTCAAAATATTAATTTCTCTGCACAGAATTAAATTCCAAATATTTTTGATAGTCATAACTCTTATGCAAATCTACTTCATTTTAGTACCTGAACATCAATTCATACCATAATGAAAAGAAAATCTTCACAGTTGTCTCTCTTCCCTAGCTTTTGATACAAATCGATGACACAACGTGACCGCTATCACAACATCTCTCCTCGCAGATTATTTTCTTAGTTAGCTTCACACATTTAATCACCAGTGCCAAGATACTAAAATCACTGCTGCCTTTTTTCAAATTGCCACGACTCAGTCTCTCTCCAACATTCAGTCAGCATGTAAGTTGAATAACACTGATTGAAAGTGGATTGGATAGAGGATAATAGTTATATGTGAAACAGCACGTATTGTACTTAAATTTAGTGATCTCATTTAAGCAGGGGCATTTTTGAGTACGTGTATCACAGATGGTGTGTGGTGGTTTACCTTTCAATACGTCTCCTGATATAAATTGTAAACTTCACACATCCAGCTCAGTAAAACATTTTATGGGTATAAACTGACTCCTAATTGTGTGCTGACATTTGTAATAGCGTAACAATCCCAGGGATCTTTCCATTTTATTTGGCAAAGTGCTCTTTACAATATCATTTGCTCTCTTTCTCTCTTGAGATATATAAAGGTTTAACTGGAGCTCCAGGATGCACTGCATACGGTCAGAGAATTCACCAACAGCCAGCCAACCCCTTTATTACTCCTTCACTCCCCGGCTTTATGAAAAGGGCTGTTAATTCAGTAGGCAGCACTCTTACCTCTGTTCTGGTGCTGCTGGAGCAATGGCCCTGATTCCTCCTGCACTTGCACTGTTCTAGGTCTGCAGTGACTCCGGTGAAATCATCAGTAAAACTGGTCTTTGAGACCAGTGAGAGGAAAATGGAGCCCTTTATCTTTCAGAGAGCAAGTGGTCTTTCTTACTGTAAATGCTTTTCAGTACTGGAGCTATTAAAAATATCAGAGCACATCTTGCAAGGCCACAGGCATTTTACTTTTACGACCAAATTTGAGTTTGAATAATTACAAGAGCCAGTTAAAAACATGTTTTCAACACAAAAGGGCAACATTTTCATGAAAACATTTTCCTTCCACGTTGCATTTTCACCACTGTGTCAAAATGCACATTTGTTCTTTCCTTCCATTGCTAAATGTTTATATGTTGTTTAGCAGCCATTGCATTTCATCCTAGAGGTGGCTGCATTTCACATGGGATAAAACAGACTCTTTTATAAATAGTAAAGTTAATTATTTAATCTTATTTCTTCATTTCCCCCAAGATTAGCTGTTATAAATAAATACATTTACAGTCATCAAATACTACGGCCTAATTTCCCATAGATTCATTCTCTACACTTCTTTTCCATAAAAATCAGACTCAGCTTTTTTACACAAAGAGGGCACATGGTTTTTAAATCCACTAGGATTATGTCTTTGGGTCAAAGCATAATTGCCTACAATAAACAGAAGCATAAAAGAGTGACTTGGAAATGGAGAAACAATATGCTGGACCTGTTTAAAAGACATCTGGTGCCCCAATTCACTGATAGTTAATGCTGAAGGGCATTTGTTTTCCCCTGCTATGTGAAAATTCAATTTCCTTTGAACTAGGGGGAAATCATATTTTTATCGATTAAAAGGTAGAAAAGAACCAGACAGATACCTAATTTTGCGGGTATCACACAGGGCATCTCTGGCCTTACTTATGGTATACTACTGCTTTAAACAAAATACTGTTGGTCTTAATTTCTTTAGACAGCGGCCAGATCTAGGGAGCCAAGCGTGCATCTGTGGGAAGACCAATGGAGAAACGATTCCCAATCTTTACATTTAGAGTTAGCCTCAGGCTCTAACTATTGTTCAGTAGAGCAGCTTGGCAGGGAAGGTATGTAATGTTTCGTAAGGTAAGAAAGGGTCTCCATTCCCCACTCTGGCACCAGATGGAACCAATGAAATACAATAAAAGTAATGTTTGTTCCATTCACAGACTAACCAACAGACTAGAAGCTACAAGGCACGTATACTCAGTATTGCTCTGGAAAGGAGGTGCAAATAGAGCTTTTAAAACACTGCTAGTTGTGTGCTAGGTAACCTCTGCACCCCTCGCACCAGCTCTAAGTTCTCCTGAGTCACTGCAGCTGCCTACCAGTCCCTTCAGGGGACCAAGAAGCTCCTCTGAATGCCAGCATCCTCGCCGTGGCTCCTGGTTGCACATCTTGCACTGACTGTATGTTCTTTGTGCACTTGACTTCCTGATCCCTCAAGGTTATTCACATGAGGGGAGTAAATACCTTTTCAATCAGCTGTAGAGCAGCTGTGAACAGCTGGAACTACGAAAGACAGGCTGTTAGAGCTGGATCCCCTCCATTCAACGAACCTGAAGCTCCCAAAAGCACGGGAAGGTGATGGAGATTCAAGTATCCCAAACGACAGTGGGGCAGCTGCCATTCGCTGGACAACCCAGCAATGGCTCTGCGACGTGAGGAGGTGGGCGGTATGGGTCTTGGGCCCATGTGCAGGGAAGGCAGCAGTGTCGCGAAGGTTTACTGCGAGCCTTTCCCGGGGCCCCAGCCTGGCCAGTGGGCACACTCTTGTTAACAGCTTTACTGCTGGTGAGCATCGGGAAACATTTGGAATAGCCACATTCAGAGGTGACATCTGCTCATGACAGATGGGACAGTTAATTCACTCCTGGACGGCAGACACCACGAAAGGTTAGCCATAGAGACAGGTCAATCGAGCATCAGCTTAAGGTATCTTGCTCCTCTGCGAAGAGAGTTTCTTTTGTACCATTCCCTCCAGTGGGCTCACTGCTCTGCCCTTGGTCCCACATGCCACGGGGGAACAGGTAACAACATTGAGAGAAGCAGCAAGCTCTGTCCACGCTCACATTGCCAAATTATCAACCTACTGGCGTACTACAGGCTTACAATGTGAGTCCCTAAAGAAACAGGCACTTCTCAGTGCAGAGACTTCAGTCTGCCTGTCACAAATAGAAGGCATTCCCCCAAACACACACAATTAGCTTTTCACTCTTCTCTTAAAAAGAAAATGCAAATTTAATGAAAAGTAGTCTGTGTTCAACCAATGCTCTAAGAACTGAGAAGACCAAATATCATCGCACCAGTGGGAGGAATGAATTTTAGAAGAAAAAGGCAGTCAACTAAAGCTGCCAAACACACACACATGAAGTCCACAGTACTGTTGGCTTGAATGTCCCAGCTGCGTTTAGTCACTACAGAACTAGAACAAAGCGATTTTGGACATATCTAAACTCAATTTTTGCACTGGAAGGATTCCAGATAACTTCGGAGAGTGATCTCAGTGCAGTGAAAAATGTCAGGACTTTTCTACATCCAAGTGAACTCTAATGCATCTAGGATCTTTATAGGACTTCTGTGAAACAATTAACAGCTTCCCAGTACTGTTCACTATAACCACTTCCATGGAAAAATACTCAACAGTTATCATTCCTACACTTGGAAAAAGCACCCCAGCTATCTGGTCAAACTTCTGTGATTTTTTTGGTACCTCTCTCACTTTTTCCTCTGTCCCAGGGTGGAATGAATTTTTAGACCCAGTTTTATGTTGCCAGAAATAAGTAATTTTAAGATCCAGGATGGCAACCAGACCGAAAAGAGTATGATATAGCAGATGAACTTTCTGCTGTACTAAGAACATGACAGATACCACCTCTGTCTTTACCAAAACCTTGAACTAAGTACAATAGCATGCTGAATAACTGCACATGCCTATGAGAAGATATAACATGTAACCAGGAGACACTTAAGCTTACTTACCTCACCTTTCTTTGCTAATGAAGAGGTAAGCGTGTAGGTCAGGCATCTAGACTCCCTTTAGACAACAGAGAAGGGGCAGAAAATTCACTTCACCTATCTTTAGACAACTCTCTCAGAAAAATTCTTTTCGGAGGTGCTTACTGAAAACTGCCTGAAGGACGGTGAGGGAACTACCTAAACCAAATGCCTAGCCTCCACACTGCCAAAGCGACCCTCTGAAAGTCTACCTGCATCAGGGATTTTACATCTCAACCTTATGTGATCTCAATAAAGTTCTCTATATTTTATATTTAGTATGTTAAGAATACAAATTCAGTCAGTTAACTATGTTTAATGCAAGCCTTTGGGTTGGGAGCTCTCACCTGCAGTAGCTGTCTCCTTTTACATCAGCATCTGTGTCAAGAAGCTGCACCCTATGACATTAAGGGTTTAAAAGTTTTATGGCTATTCTGTAGCACTAAAATCAAAGAATCCAAACCAATGCTAGAGATCACAGAACGCATCATTGGGAGTTTCTCACCATTAAAAAATCATGTCTCATGATCTATGTTGTAAATACACACTCAATCAATTTTTAAAACATACATTGCCCTGAGTTTGTAGTGATGGTAATGGGAATGGCAAGGATGTCACTGAGATATTCCTGCCCAAATGTCTCCCCTGAGTGGAAGATGTTTTATTGAACGGATACGTGAAACTATCAAGACAATCGTTATAAATACAGATACACACAGTTTGTTAGTTGCAGCCAGACTCTTTTGTAGAAATGACGACTAAAGTTACAGCCACTAATAATGCTAAAAACTGATTCTGTAAGACCAGTAGATCTAAAATCCTAACAGTGTGGATCACATGATGAGATACAACTTACCTTCATATAATCTTCCACACAGAGGCTTATAAATAAATTTTCCTCTGATAGATAAGGTAATGGTCTAGCAGAATTCTAACTTTTTCCTGAAAATTTATTCAAACAGTGATGAAAATCAGACCATTGTATTAGGCTTGATATTACATGTGGGTTTTTTTAGGATTCAGACGAGAAAGCAGAAGAGAAAACCCAACCCATAAGCCAGGCTGAATGAAAGCAAACCATGCCGTTTTGAATTCTCCTGTTCTGCTGCCACGCACAGGAACGTAAACAAGGAAAGCATGTACTAAGTACAAGGTGGGGAGGCTGCTGATCAGACTACTTAGCATCCAAAGGGCACGAAACAAAGAAGTGGAAAGGGTCTAAAATTTCTGTGTGCATCTGCAGCCCATTTGGTACCGCTCAGCGCTAGGCTGATACAACTTCTTAGACTGTAACCTTGTAATTTGGAGTTCAATTGTACTTTAAACAGAGAGAGTTCCTCTAGGAATTAGAAGAATCAATTACTGCATATTAGACACAGTAGATACACCTTCTATGTCAGCCTTTAATTTAAAACCAATAGGTTTGGTCCTCAGAAGAAAAGCATGCACTTTGTAACATTGACTTTAAACAGTATTTTCTAGGCAGTTTTTCAACTGAGATTCTCTGTATCATCTTGCCTTCCTGCCCACTCCTTCTGACTTATTGCTTCTGCCCATCGGACATCAAGTTACACTTTGGAGTCCTTCACTTTTAAGGCAATGACTAAACTGTGTGCATAGCTACTGCATATTTCTTCAAACTGTTTAAAAATACTACTAAACAATAAACCTCTGCATTGGTTTATTATATGATTTTTTTACCCCAGAGATTTAAGGTTAAATCTAGATTAGACAAACTGGTGTAACCTCATAGTTCATTGTGGCACTTCATGTATGTAGTAAAAGACCAGTTTACGTTAGTTGGACCAGCAATCTTTGCTCAGGAGACAAGCAAAATCACAAAACTGAAAAGGTTTTACCTGGTTCTGGGGTATTGACATTAGTCTGTCACTTTCGTGGGTGCTCAAATTACTCAAGCTATTTATACATAAACTAAGATTTTCAGAGAGTGAGAAGGATACAACTTGCCCAAGCAGATCAGGAATCTAAGCCCAGTTTACAGGGACAGAAAGTCTAGTTATTACTAGATGGCCAACTGCATGCAAGATGAATTTTTGCCTGTAGTTGCGGAAAGTAGGGAATGTTCATATCACAAAATTACCAAGCCTTTCAAAGTACACTTCATGGCAGCCTAAAAAGGAATGAATGGGCAGAGAGACCAAGACCTTAGGAATAATGTTTTCTGCCTAAAATATAGTATCTAGATATTTAAATGCATCATTCTGCTGTCATATTGGAGTACATTACTTTTAGACATGGACAGGACATACTGCAAAACCTCCATCTTCAGTATATTCCCAGCATATCCATCTTTTATTTACTACTAAGATAGTAATACTACAATACTAATATACCCGCAACAACAGCAATCATTCAGAACTTCATAATTATGTTTAGGAAAAACAGCACAAGAGATTTAGACAAATGGTACCAGAAAATCTCTGCTTCTCCAACTAATGAAAACATCCTACAGTAGCGTTCACAATTCTGCTTTCTAGGTATTTCACGGGAATTCCAGATACTTCAGTAGAAAAAAAAATAACTAATGATGCCTAAATCACTCAAGGAACTGTTTCATTTTCAGTTGTAATACCCATTCGGTCAAGGAGGTGCTTTGGAAAATGTTTTTCCCTCTATTTGTGCCATGTCCACTGATTATCAGTAGTTACTGATGATCAAGAAATGTAAACAGGAATAAAACACTGGCAAAACTCAGCTGCCAGCTCTCAAATTTCCTAGAATAAATTGAAACCTCTTCCTCACTTTGAAGAGAGAAATCAGCTCCTGATGCCCCATCTCATGTAGCAATCCTGTCTGTGAACAAAAGTGCCACACAACATCTGACCTCCTGACTTTGGTGGGGGATGTTGAAAACCAGGTTATGGATCTGCTGTTCAGTTTGGATTTACAAGGATTTGGTGGCAGTGAGGAGAGGGGAAGAAGGTGGTAATGGCTGGATGAGAAAGCTGTAACAGTGTTCAATCACAGTGCAGATGAAGGGAAATCTACAGCACACAGCAAGCACAGCTTTTCCACCTTTCCTGACAGGAAAGTTTGCATCAGTTTCTATGAATTCTATCTGGATGCCACTGCAAAAACATCTGAGCTCACAGTTTACCATGTTAAGTAAGAAGAATAGCAGTGTATTGTGGACTATTTTCATCACATTTTCTTCAGCTAATTTCATTCTTCTCATGCTATAAGATCGCTCATAGCAGCTCAGAAATGCCTAATGAAAAGAGAAATAGTGTATCTGATTCCAGTCATGCTGTTCTAAGGGAATTAATCGGAGTCATCATTACCTTAAACACTTCCATTCAGAGTGGGTTTTATGATGAGCTCAAGAAAAGTAAATGCTGTTTCAAATAGGTACCTCTATATATTAAATCAAATAAATGAATGATAAAGTGCTGGCACTTTTTGGCTGTAATCCTGTTATTGCTTAGAGCCATTTCTAATGCAAATGAAGAATGATGTAGCAGAGCTATTTAGCAGTTTTCTTTGATGGGCAGTGCTGACTGCTGGAAAGTGCCAGGAATGCAACTGCTCGGATGCAGTGTTCTCCGACGTGTCTCGTAAGACTACTTCACAAATCTAATGATCACCTCTCCCTCCTGCACGGTGTGATCTTTAAACAGGGCTTAGCTGAGCAATACAAGCCTATCTTTGCACAGAGGCCAAGACACAAGAGCTGGGTCTAGTCATACAGAATTTTACGAAATGTGCAACTTCTAGTGAATTCACTTAGGAAGTTCCACTTCTGCCCGCTTATAAAAAGGCTCTTGATATGGATTTGGTCATCACGTGGTCATCGAGGACATCTTCCCAGGTAAGCATTAACTTCCATAAGCAAGAATACACTCTTGTGCTTTCTGAATGTCAGGGCAGTGCATCAGGGGCCATTTGGGAACCCTGACTGAAGGATATCTTCATAGCTCTGCCACAGACTTGCAGAGTGATATCTGTGCACAACTTGACAAATGACTCCCTGCATGAATTTTGCAAGCAGAAAAAACAGGGAAATTAAAACTGATTTAATGTCCTGTGGTGCTTTAAGGTCTGTGGATGATATGCATTATGAAATGCTAAATATTATTGATGAAATCTAACTGGAGGAAGAACACTGACTTCAATCTTGGGAAGGAAGATGGGCTTGGGAAGTGTCCCTCTATTTAATAAAACATTGCTTACGGCCAGTAGGACATTGTCATCAAGTAACAGCACAGATACGAAATGTGGTAGATTATATGTCTAGTGTAACTTCAAGCACAGAAAACTTCTTCAGAGACTACAAACTACCTGGACAATGTTAAATAGTGTATAAACATCAGCTTTGCAATGGAATAGTATGGGCTCTCTTCAGGATATATAAGCGAAAAGAATAAGCCACAGCTAACTCAGTTTCATGGGCTTCTTTGATGTTTGTGTCTCATGAATGTGGGAAGTGGCACGGGCTGGAAACCCCAAGCTACCAAGATGCAACACTGCTGGCCACAGCCCAGATCCCAGACCTTCAGACCCAGTAACACGACATCAGGAGAGGCTAAGTGTTACAAAGAGGTAGTGAGGAAGTAAGATCAGACCCCCGTGTCTGCACTAGCCTCCCTGAAAACACAGAACAGCCATCCTGCTAACAATATCACAAAGCAGATGTAGTCTTTACAGAGTGTGCAGGTGGGGGCACTCAGAGACAGACCCAAGTGTACCTTCCCCAGCCCTTAGCGCAACTGCTACACTCCTAGGGGGAGCAAAGCTATTTATGCTGCTGCATCCCAGGGGAAAATGAGACATGGTATTCTGAAGTGAAAGAAAACAACAAACCCACTTCCCCTAGGTAGCAGAAGGTCTGGTAAACTGGGCAGACCTTATAAAAGAAAATGGCCAGGAAAAAAACCCTCAGAAAGCTGTTTTCCGGCTAAACTGACCAGGTTTGAAGGATGCTAACCAGCGTTTTTGCAACAATATTTCACTATGTTTTTGCTCAGACTTTTGCACCTGAGGAATGACTTTGGAAATGGAAAACCAGGGCTTGCTGAGATCCGTATTTTGTGGTGAGAAGAGATGTAACTCCCAGCTTTTTTTCACGAGACTGGGCAGGGCAATCTGTCCTCAAAGGGCATATTTACAGGAAATCATCAAAGATAAATTTGTGGTTTCCACTTTCCTGATTGGGGCGGATGGTACTGTATGATTGGTATTCCAGGTCCTCAAATTTCCTGCTGTTTTCAACACTTTGAACTTTAAACTGTCTGACAACTGACTTTGGTCTTTCTTTTTTTATTACTTTTTATTAAAAAGCACTTGCATCCTTTTAACTAGTTAATGCTTTCACAGCCCTTTGAAGTTGTAAAGCACCACAAATTTAGAAACTGTTCTTAATAATCATTTGGGCAAATGGATCCAGAAAATTGCATATTGATGGAAGGAGTTTATGTTCACTGCAGTCAAATATTTCCTCACTTGTTTCATGCAAAATTGCTTGGCCAAACAGATTTTCCCAAGGCTCTCTCAATAATGAATGTAACTTTCCTTTGTTTCTGGCTCTTCTCCGAACCCATCAGGAAAGGGTGAAGCATAATGACATAGGTCTGTTGTCTCCTGTAACCCTCTGGGACTGTTTTCTCTAATGTGATTGTTTGAAAATCAGCAGTTCTCTGCCAGGAAATAAACGAAGCCATTTTCCTTCCAAGTAACACTGAAAAAAATCTGAATGCCACAGAGCCTGCTCACTCATGCAACATTAATTTTTAAAAGAATCAATTTTTGTAATCTTTCAATTATGGTTTATTATAATGATAATAATCACTGAGAAATCAGGATTTTTTCCACTGCTCATGCTGGTGACTGTCATCAAACCACTTTCGGCAATGCTGAAAACACCTGGACTAATAAACCAGGCATTATTTATTTATACTTTAGTTTTACTGATTTAGAAACATATTAAACATCAATTCTCCTAGCAGTTGGGGATGTTACAAAAACTAAAAGTGAATAAATTATATCTGTAGCACATAAAGACCTAAAAGTCACTGCCGGTCTGGCTATCTTGTACTGTCATAACTGAAAAGTACTTGGAAAAAGCCAAATCAAACCACAAGGACCTTGCTTAATGCTAACACTACAGAACACATGAAGTGAGTCGCTGTGTGAACACCTCTCATGCTGGAAGCTCACAGAAAGGCTGTCCTAGCTCCAGTCGGGCAGACCCATACCAGATCCCTTTGTATTTCACACCGGAATCACGCTGTGCTGGGTGTTTGGTACACTTGAGCACCGACATGCGCATAGAGCTACACACTCGTGTAACGGGGGACACGCATTGTTCATACAGCAGGTCATGCCAGAGCTTAGCATTTAACAGCACGAGCACAATGGGTTTATATTATATTCACATTTTACAATAAAAACTGTACAGAAAAATCACTTGGCTTCTGATCAAAATCTGAGCTCCCTGCTGTTTTAATTCCTGTAACCAACAATCATCAATAAATAATCATGCACAGCTTCTCTATCCCACTGTGATGGTTTGTTTCTAAGTACTAGATGTACTGAGTTGGGATCTGCAATTCCAGACCAGACATTCAGGTGTTCTGCTCCAGGATTCAAGTCGAAGAGCAAGCTCAGGGGCAAGGGCACAGAGGGGAGAACTGTTCTTCATCAGATACTTTGCAGGTCTGTGAGATGTTTTAAAAGAGATGGTGTTGAAAACAGGAGGTGTGTTCAAGGCAATATGTTTCACAATAAAAGGACAAAAGAAGAAAACTATATAGATGATACAGTTACAAACAAAGAGGTAGGAAATCAATGAGGTAAATACCAGTAAAGTAATGATAGAGAAGGAAAAAAATATTTGAAGGGAAGAAAGAAACATGCCAAATGGAAACCAGTATCCCATTAAAGAGGAACATGAACAAGGAAGAGTTTGTGACCGAAGTACAGTGACAACATTACAGCCTGTGATTTGAGTCAGCTAATCCAAATGAAAGAGCCCGAGATGGGTGTAAGGAGAAGGCACAAAAGTTGAAATGCTTCAGGAATTGCCTGGGGCCAGGCCTCAGGCCGCACAGACAACGTATGCCTTAGTATGTACTGAGCTCTCCTGGCATCTGAACAAAGACTCAGACAGTAACCAGGCTCTGAACACCACCAAACAACTATTTACACTGTGGCTCACAAATTCAACCCACCATTTAGCTCACTGGAACAGAAAATTAAAGCCTACCTCTGCAAAGACACAAGAACTGTGACCTCCAAGGAGACAATCCTTTAGGTGGATGCACCAAATAACTCAGCTGGCCTCCAGCCTTACTCTCTTCCGTAGCGCTCCCACTCCAGCAGCCTGGAGATGCCTTAGCCTTCCCATGGGCTACAGGCAAGAGCAGCAGGGATGTGGTAGAAAGGTGGAAGTCCCCAATCCCCTCCCCTTGGCGAGAATGGCTTCTATAACTCCTTGGCGGGGAGGCCAGGCTGCTGTGGACTTCTGGCAGTGGTGAGGCTGCCAGCTGTATCTGTGACGCTCCTCACCCCCTTCTGTCTCCATCTTTATACCTCCCAGTCAGGTCCAGAGCACGCCCCGTGTATACAGGGGGGTAGGACACTGGGCAGTGGAGGAATGGCAGAAGGCCAAGCCATTCCTTCATTCATTGAATAAAGAAATCAAGCCATTTGTTTCTGAAATGTAGGCAATTAACATAAACTAATTAAATATCACACTGTTAGACCAAAGACGTTTTCTATTGATGTCATTTGGCATAATACCTAGAAAAATCAATGCAATTGTATTTTTAATGCCTAGTTCATAACTGCTTAGTTCATATCTGTTAATTTTGTTTTGGAGTGAAATGGATCCGATGATGTAATTCCCACCTCCACGAGTAACATTCAGCTACATCAATATGTTTAGAAAATATGTAAAGTATTGAAAACTGGAGGACAATCTTACTGCATATTTAAAATCAGTGTAGTCTGATCTGGATATGCAAATACCAAAATGTCTTAATTCTAATTAATGTTCTTGCCATTAAGAGAATTTGGGAGCTCTCCTACGCATTCCTGAACTAAGCACTTTTAACTTTGAGCTCAGTATCCCAACATACAAAATAAGAGGCTTCTCTATCCCTGTCAAAGCACTGTTTTTCTATTTTTTCTTCCATGTTCCACCTCTGGATACAATAGAAAAGGAACTTGTTCATGTCCCTGACAATACTACTTGGCAGTAGTCAATACTATACCAAAATTGCCACAGATGATAATGAACACAACATTTCTCATTCACCTAAAGAGAGATGGTAGTCTACAGCCTCAGAGTCAAGCTACCTTCTTTTTCCTAACACATGAAACCTAAAATTATTTTTAGATTTTTGTTCAATGCAGCCATGCTGCAAGATTTGACTACCTCCAATAACTTAATTTCAAAAATGTTCTTTGTGAAGACTATACGTACCATTTGATAAAAAAGAACTGGTAACCATTGATTTTAAAATAGTCATATTTTGAAGTACATGGAGAGTGGACACAAACCTTACTGAAGCATGCGAGTCTACAATCCTCTGCTAAATGTTCTCTTTACAGGAAGTGCAATAGTATTGTAAAATGTAATCACATATAATCTTCCCTGTTTTCATTAGCTATTAACATTATATAAAGGTAAACTAAAGCATAATGAGTCTTTTCATTACCACATAATTGTGATTTTAATGGTTACATTACAAACAATATAATACTATACATACTTCCACCTCTCGTATTAGTAGGCAATGATTTTGAAACTTTCTATTATAATCTACCCACAGAGATCAATGTATTAAAGCCACCATTTTAGTACAATGGTGACAATGGTTTTGAAATCAGTATGATAGCCTCAGGGAAAAATGTAAAGTAATAATGAAGAAAATATGTATATTTTATGTCAGCCTCAGTTCTGGTACACAGAAGTTCTTTAAGGAAAACATGTGGAGCTGCTCTTGCTACTGCTATCCTGAAGCTGGTCAAATACATATGAAACCAGTGGTTATTACTTCAAAAACAGAGGAAAACTTTTAAGTGATCCAGAATTAAAAGCTTGGAGGTGAAACTGGAATAAGTCTTCCCTGAATTTATCATCCCCGAGTACCATCCTAAACCATATCCAGAAATG
Source organism: Leptosomus discolor (assembly GCF_034619465.1). Classification (NCBI taxonomy): domain Eukaryota; kingdom Metazoa; phylum Chordata; class Aves; order Leptosomiformes; family Leptosomidae; genus Leptosomus; species Leptosomus discolor. The sequence goes on from NC_141393.1 coordinate 85,958,861, forward strand.
TTGCCTGAAATACTCTATTTCCCACTGCTAAACAACGAACTGGACGTAGTTACTCAACCATTCATTGCCTTTCTCCTAACCAAGCAAAGCAGTGTAGCTTGGCAGGAAGGCACCAGTGCTTAGGCAGGTCTAAGCAGTACATAAAGCTTGCAGATATTCTATATAAAATTAAATGAAGTTTCATATCCGTAAGGCACTCCATGAGCGAGACCCAAAATACCTCGAGGAGTGAGACGGCTCTGGGACGCTACTGCAGCTGAGAGTCCCTGGCAGGATCTGTACAGTGGAGCTGAAATCCAACTCTGTTCAACACTGTTCTTTCTTGGAAGAGGAGATAAAGGCAATTTGAGACCATGACATAAGCCCAGAGGAGTTAAGCACCATTGCTTTCTCCTACTCCAAATATGAAACACCTTTCAACAGTGTCATCACTAATACAAAATCAGAGCAGCACAGACAGAGAGAGCAAAAAACCACAGCCACTAAGCTCCAGCAAAGATACAATTTTCCCCTGATAAAAGAGAAAGCTACACATGACAAACACTAGTCACATTTCTTAACGGGACCGGAGGAAGGTGTGGAAACAACGCTAAGACGGATAGATACAGGATAGGAAAACAAGTAATACTGGAAAGAAATGAAACAAAAATTCTTCTTTTACAGGAACACTGCTCTGTAAATACTCTTCAGATTATTTTCTTGCCTTAATGTTTTGATTGATTGTAGAAAGTCAAGAGACTACTGCTACTTCACGTAGAAGGAAGTGCTGGAACATTACCGTGTTTGGTTGAAAACAGGTTATAGAGCAGCAGCAACTGGTTCCATTTTGCAGTTCCAGGCCATTCTAACCAAAAATTAGCACTGTAAGAGATTGAAATGCCTTCATGGTAAGCATATGACATTCAAAAAGCCCTATGGGCATGAATTTCTGTACAGCAGTAGCTCCTACTTCCCCCCTTTTTCTGCTTGTCCTTTTCTCAGGGAAGTCAAGTTGTAAATAGGGGATAAATATTCCTTCCCTCACAAAAGCATTTTGAGGCTTAAGTGACATCTGCAATTTTTTTGGAAATGCCCCCACAGAAAATGTTTGGGATGCTCTTCAGAGACAGGAGCACTAGCATCATTTCAAGAAAAACTCCAAAACAACATATGGAGAGCAAACTGAACACAGAGCACATATTTCTGACATTTATCACTGTTTTTATTGTTAAGATAGAAGCATGCTGTTTGTTTCTTACAATTTAATCTGCTGCCACTTTCTTTCCTTTCTCTGTTTTATTCTACACTAGTGACATCATCTGCAGCAATTTTTGAAGTTTTGCAGAAAATAAGGAGGTGATTGGTGACACCCAACACGGCTTCACTAAGGACAAATCGTGCTTGATAAATTTGGTGGCTTTCTATGACAGGGTTACAGCATTGGTGGATAAAGGAAGAGCAACCGACATCATCTCGTGGACTTGTGCAAAGCATTGGACACCGTCCCGCCCAACATCCTTGTCTCTAAACTGGAGAGACATGGATTTGATGGATGGACCACTCAGTGGATAAGGAATTGGCTGGACGGTCGCACTCAAAGGCTCACGGTAAATGGTTCAACGTCCAATTGCAGACCAGTGACGAGGGGCGTTCCTCAAGGGTCGGTGTTGGGACTGCTGGTGTTTAACATCTTTGTTGGCAACACGGACAGTGGCATTGCGGGCGCCCTCAGCAAGTTTGCCGATGACACCAAGCTGTGTGGTGCGGTCGATGCTGGAGGGACGGGAGGCCATCCAGAGGGACCTGGGCAGGCTGGAGAGATGGGCCCGGGCAAACCTCATGAGGTTCAACAAGGCCAAGGGCAAGGTCCTGCACCTGGGTCAGGGCAGTCCCAAGCACAGACACAGGCTGGGGGATGAGTGCATGGAGAGCAGCCCTGCCGAGAAGGACTTGGGGGTGCTGGTGGGTGAAAGACTGAGTATGAGTCGGCAACGTGCGCTCGCGGCCCAGAAAGCCAACGGCATCCTGGGCTGCATCAGGAGAAGTGTGGCTAGCACTCCCAGTCGAGGGAGGGGATTGTCCCCCTGTACTCGGCACTGGTGAGGCCACAGCTCGAGTACTGCGTGCAGTTCTGGGCACCTCAATACAACAAAGACATTGAGGTGCTGGAGAGAATGCAGAGAAGGGCAATGGAGCTGGTGAAAGGCCTAGAGAATGAGTCTTATGGAGAGCGGCTGAGGGAACTGGGGCTGTTTAGTCTTAAGAAAAGGAGGCTGCGGGGAGACTTGGGGCTTGGAGCAACCTGGTCTAGTGGAAGATGTCCCTGCCATGGCAGGGGGGTTGGAACTGGATGGTCTTTAAAGTCCCTTCCAACCCAAACCGTTCTATGATAAATCCTGTACTTTGGAAGTTCTAATGAGTCATGTAGAGAATGTTTGACAGGGAGTTCAAGCCTCCTTTCTGTAACCAGTATGGCCGTAGCAGACAGGATATGCTTGCTCGGATGACTCACTTTTAAAAATAGAAACAAAGAAAAAGAAGCCTCCAAAGATCAGAATGGGATAGTAAGAGCAAACTTGCAAAGAGCAAATACGGGCATTTGGAAACCTCTTCTTCTATTGCAGTTGCATGTTTACTGAATACTAAATTATTGGCTAGGGTTGCTCAGGTTCTGAGATGAGTTGTGTCTCTGGTATGTGGTCCCAACTGTACTGAATGCTATTGCAAACAGGAATTCCTTACAAAATCTTGAAAACAGAATGGCTGAATCTTTGAACATCTGTGTAAAAAAACTATTCCCCTTCACACCCAAAATAAGCTACATGTGGATCAGTATCCAAGGTGTCAGACAAACTATGTGAGCACACTCCTCAAGATTCATAATAAATGCCCAGAGTTGTAGTTATGTTTTTCTAAACTGTTATAGCTTCCAAAACCTGCTGAAGACATGAATGCCTGAGAAAAATTGTACATGCTGCTCTTGTGCATGTTACTCTTTAAATGCATAGCTGCCTCACTGTTAAAAGCTCAGAGAATTTGAGTATCACAGGAACTGCACAGGATGTAGTCAGCAACTGTTTTCTAAACACAGGCTGTAGCATATCCCAATAGCACATCAAGTTCTCTGAGAAGCGTGGCTGTGAATCCTGAGCCGCCTTCAAAGATGTGTGCTATAAATCCATGCGTGCACATATATATATATATCTGTACAGTGTCACTGTTCTGAAATTGCAGCCTGAATTCTTTATAAGGGATACTTGATAACAGACATATAAATAAAACAATGTAGAACATCTGTTTTGTTTTCATATGGTAAAAGTACATACTGAAGATGTGCATAAGCAAGGGCCTAGTTAACAGTGAGTTCTAAATTAATTTAATATGACACAAAATTTCACCATTTCCCCCAGTTTCCTCACATCTATTTGTATGAGGTCTCACACAGGCTTGATTGAATTCTCAGTGCACTATTTGCTTACTAATCTTTCTACATTTTAAGGTAAAATACTCCAACTTCATTTCAGGCTAAACTGTTTCTACTTCCAAACAGTTTTACTTTTGCTGTGTTGCCTACTTGTTCAAAGCTTTGGGAAGACAATCTTTTCTAGACATCATTCAGTAAGATATTTGAAATTAGTTCTCATATTCCTTTTCTTATAAAGTCTTTTCTAGTTAGTTTTACTAGCTAGTGGGTGGGCAGGTGTACAGGAAACTCTTGTCTGTCTGAAGCAACAAATCACTGTAGTGTTTTATTCCCTCCCTCCTAAAGTTGCTATCCTCACTCGAGCAGTAACTCTATGCACAAAATCTCCCAGTGCATCTCATGCAGTTTGATTGCAATACATTGTCTTTTGCTAAACACTGTAAATACTGCGCAATGCACTTTAGGGAGCTTCCATTAGAAAGCCCACAGTTATCAGTAACGGACAGGTACCAGAACAAAGTAATAGCAACATTGCATTTATTTTCTAACCTATTTAATATATCTTAGAAAAGCATTGCTGTGTGACAACTCGTGATAAGTAGAGACTTCAATAGTAATCACTCTGTGTTTTTAAAACAGCTGGCAGCAAAGGTGAGTTAAAACAATAGATTAATTTATTTATTTTTAAAAAATTTATTCTGTTCCTTTACAATTTTAAGCTCCTTTAGGAAAATCAAGGTCTATTTTAAACATTGTGATCTGAAAAATCAAAAATGTTAAACTATGGAAGATGATCTAGTGAAGCTTCTATGAACATGAAAGGCTTCATTCAAAATTTATGCCTCTGCTAATTTTTCCCTCCAAGACTTCTGCTTTTGTAACCATAAAATATCTTCACCACCAGCAGCAAAACTGGAACCACTGTGGTCCACAGTGCTACCAGGATTGCTAGCATATGAATCACTGACTTACACAATCCTTTCAAAAGGTGTTTGTTCACAGGATGCAAAGCAGAATCTCACCTACAGGTGCAATCCCAGTGTTGCTCATGAGAGACATCAGCAATACTCTCATGACCATAAAAGCTGCAGAATATTTAAAGGATAGCAAAGGTGTGTGTGTAATTAGGACAACACCAAACACTGTATAAAGATTTAACATACAGCTTGTCAGGAGCAGAAAGCAGAATCATTTGCACTTAAAGAAGATGTGATAAATTAAAAGCAATAGGTGTTTGATTAATTCAAAGAACATGTGAAAATGGATAAAAAAGATAAAGTAGATCCTGATTATGTATTTCTTGACATAAATCATTAGGTAAAAAGAACTCCATGGATAAAGTCAGCATTCACCACAGAATCAACAGGTCTCTGAACCCACACCAATCTATATGCAGCCACAGCTTTACCACAAAATATTAGCTAGTATTGATATTTTTACTAGAGTTTCAGTTCACTATGTAATTAGAGTAACGTAGTAGGAGCAGTGTTTCTTAATGGAAATGCTGGTGCTTTGTACAGCGTTTACTGGCATGTTAACAAAACCCAGACTTCCTCTATTCAGTTCCATCCGTCTAATATGGAAAAATGTTCATTTTAATTAGGAAAATCTTCATAAAGACATATAAATGAAGTTACTAATGGGCTGCAGGGAATAAATCTAGGACACTCAGAACAACTGGTCTTTTACTAGGAAGAGAGAATATAAACCCCAAAACAGTTGTTAGCAGTCCAGTGATTGACCACAAACAGCAATAGAAGCTGAGGTTTTAAGTGTTTTATAATGAAAAATCTATTTATTTCATTAAGGTCTCATGCTTTAGACCCTTGTTTTTTCAGGTAATAAGGCAGTCTTAGCTGACAACGAAGCTATTTAAACCCTCTATGAATTAACATGGACAAATCCATTAGCATTTTTTGAAGGAATTACTTTATAAAAAGAAAGAATGGAAGTGCCAAGCAATGGTTCAAGAAAGATCCACTGTCAAGCACTTGAAAAACGGCCACTCTATCAGATGCATATTTTGGGGTTTGCTGTGATGCTCAGAGGCAGTTGAGAACTTTTTGCTGGCTTTACTGGTGCAGCAGCACACACTACATCATCATGATAAAGACTGTATCAAAATGTAAACTACAATTCATTTTTGTCCTTAAAAATGTTTCAAGAGGCATTTCACACTTCCTCTGTCAGTTTGAATCAGTTTTTCCATTATTTTCTTCCAAGAGTTCCATAATTTAAAGATGCTGATAGTCCCTAACTCTGCTCATTTTCCTTACAAAATGAAATGAACTTTTACTCATCTTCCAGAATTTATTTTATTTTAGAAAAAGCATGTTAATACAAAGCGATGGGAAGTACTTCCCAAGTCCCAAAATCTAACTCTGAGCCATATCCAGTGTCAATGTTTACAGCTTCCCAATGAAAAACAGCTTTCTGCAAATATTACCTAACACCAGCTAAGATTGTTCTATTTTCTCTGAATTGCCTTGATAGGGAAACTAATACATATATGTAAGCAAGTGCAAAAACAAAAATAGCAAAACTATAATATTTCATTCAAGCCAACAACCAGAACTGTGGCATAAAACTCTGACATTCTGGCCCCTGACAGCTTTGCTACTCAATTCACAGGCAATATCACCAAACAATAGAAGTTGCAGCTACTTGAGCCTCAGGGAATGTAATTTCATTTATTCATTCCAATGATATTTTTGCTAGACTACAACTTCATGTAGATTAGTCAGACACATCAAAACCCACATATTAGCTGAGGTGAAGCTGTGATGACTGCAGTTGTCTAACAGTGTCAACCTGAACTTTAGATGAATATAATTTGCTAGCTCTAAATGATGGAGATAGAATATAGATCTCGTATATTGCCAAAGTCATAAATAATTAGTGAGCAGAACTGAGTAAAATAGCAGGTTAAGCACACTCACAAATTTTGAATCTTGGTGCAAAAGTCAGTGATCAGAATGATCCATCTTCCTGCCTCACAACCCAACACATAGCACCATCCGGCATGAACAGAGGCAACTATGAACTTCTGGTAGAGAAGCACAAAAGCAATGTAGTTTCTTCAGAATTGTCCAAGATATTAACAAAAATCCTTCAGAAACAGTCATCTGACTGCAAATGTGGCCCAGTAACCTGCCTCCTGTAGACATGCTTGTATAGCTAATATTCTCCATAAAATGCTGTTGAACTGAATTGTTTGGGTATGGGATGGGTGTTGTCAGAGTTAAGACAGCATGTGTGGAAAGTCAATTGTCTACTAAAGTGGCTGGGTTTCAGAACATTATCTCATGTCTCTTAACAGCAATTTTAGGATCTCAGAATACACTGCCTCAGCAAAGCTCAGCAGGCTCTTTTCGGTAGTTATTCACAAGAAGAGTTTCTACAAACACCAGGTTAAGCTGTGCTTTGAGTGGTATCAGCACTTGCATCACTGGCTGCATGCTGGGGCTGGACGTCCCCCGCGTGCGGTGGGACAGGAGCCATCTGATCACAGCGTCAGCCCCAAGAGGGGTGTGGAGATGAGCCAGCGGAGGCACTACTCAGACGCACATGCTGAGTGGTTAGCCTGAGATGTTTGTAGTACAAACACAAATGGAGTCTGCAGTCTGGATGACATGAGACTGTTTCACTGATATTAGCACAGATTTATTTCATTACTGCTTTTTGAAAGTGACTTTTAATACAGACTGTATTCTAAATGATTCTTAAAAGACACTCCTTTCTTCCTCCTCATCACCTTCACCTAAGGCAATAACATCCAGCAGCACTGATCTATTTGCTACTAGTTTTCATTAATTTTACCCTCCCTAAGGGTGGTACAGCTTTGGTGCCAGCTAATTAAAACCTATTTAGGGCTGTTCAGTGCACTTCATCAGACCAGAATTAGCTCTGCTGCTTTAATGAAGACTATAGTTTTTGCTGTCATTACCAATTAAACGTTGTTATATCATATTGCATTATATTTCTAATGCATGGCAAAGACATAGACGGCTTTAGAACCACTTACCTGGATTGAGGTATGTACGAAAATGCCACATTTAGTAATTACCTAATGTTTCTTTAAATCCTTTCACTTGACTCAATACTTATACCAAAATATTAGTGAAGTACTGGAAGAAGCTGCTAGCTTTACGCTCCCTCTAGGAAAGTATCAAGTAAAATGCAGTAATGAAAAATTGTGAATGTCTGGTAATGAATATTATTTAGGTACAGCAATTCAAAGTGGATGAGCGTTCACCACCCTGAATTCAAACGCTTCACTAACGAAGACTCCCAGAAAGAATGTATGTCCCCCAGATTCATAACACCACACGCAAGGTTAATTCTACAGAGTGGATAGCCCATATCAGAGGGTATTTTGTACTGCTGTAGAATAAAAAAATGCTTCATTGCAAAATAAAACTTGTTTGTTGGAAGTTATTTACAGGCAATTCTTGTTTCTTCCATGAACCAATAATAAAACATTTGTCAATACCAATGTTGTGGGCTTTGTACCTGCACTCAGTGAAGTCAGGGATGAAGCTCCAACATGAGTGGTGCAGGACCAGAGCTCTTCTGCAGTAGAGAAGTGACTGCAGCACATACCTGTTAGCTGCTTCTCCTAACCTCCTTTAAAACTTGAGCACCACTAGGATGAAACTACTGAAAAGTCCCACTAATTATCTAAAAAGATGGTACATCAAAGAGTAGAAATAGAAAGCTCATTAAAGTCTTGACAGACCAGAAATCTGTTGCAATCTTACTAAGCATTAGTAGCATACACTGTACATAAGGACAGTATTTTAGGATTAAACTAAAATAGACATGGTTACAATCCACTCAGCACATTTTAAAATATGAGTTGAACTCGGTTTCCTTCCAGAATTTTTGCTGGGAACATGCTGAAACAGACCTCTGTTCAACCTAATATTGCAAGCAAGAGTTCATGTTTCTTTGAGGAACTGAAGGAATATTTGGCTGAGGAACCTGAGTCTGTCTCAGCATCATAATAGTCTGGCACAACACACCAAACTATTTCCATCACCCACAAATCTCTTGTGCTCTCTCTTTACTGTTTCCACAAATGCTATATACCTCTAACAGCCTCATGATCCTCCCTAGAAACAGCAGATGGATCCTGCGAATTGAAGGTATTACAGAAAATGAAACTATTTCCAAACTGGGGTTCCCTGATTAGCAGGGAACTGCAGGATGTTTTCTTGTGGTATAGAAGGTGTTGGCTGGTGACATGTCAATTGTTTCCCTTGTTTCTGGCTGACAAGTGCACTAAATGATGTTAAAAACACAACTTAGTGTTTGATGTGGAAAAGTAGGACTAAAAATGAAAGTTGCAGTGGCAGGTTTTTCTCACTGTTAAAGGGAGGCACGTGCAAACACAATGTGCTGTGGGTTGTGAGGCAGGCTCTTTGCCATGGGACACTGTTTACAATGTGAAACTTTTAGCTATTGTAATGGATTAAGGAGAAAGGAATCAGGCCACTTTGACTTTAGGATGCTTATGAAATTTGTTCATAAGCACTGGGAGAATAGAAGTTCAATCTGCCTTTGACGTGAAAAGAAGCATTTGTATTGTGTTAACTGCGTAATAATAAAACCTGGAGATGTGTTAATTTGTGAAAGAGGAATAGATTAGGCTGGAGATGAGGACACCTTGACTTTGGATGATGAGATTTCTTGGTAGGATATACTAAGCTCTGGTCTCACAATAATGAAATATTATCAAGTCACTGTGGCCTGGCTGACTGTTAACATAGAAGAGTCATAAATATAAACAAATTTATGTTTAGCAATGCAATAATGTACCCATGATCATATTTAGCTCGATTAATATGTAAACTGGATGATTTGGATTATTAAAGGGCATTTTTGAAGAACTAATCTTGCATATCTTCTCTATTAGCCTCTGTTCATCAGCTGTTCAGTTAAACTAAAGAAGCCATGACACCCTTGACACCTTTATGACATACAGGAGCTCCCTCCGACTCCAGAATTGCAGCAGCAACATGTGCACATGGTGAACAAGCTGAGGGGCAAGTTCTTCCCGGGGTTTTCATTGTTTTAAAAAAAGGAAAAATCAACCCTAACCAAATTCCGACAGTTTAATAATAAATCAAGGAAGTTTGAGAGAAAAAGGTCTACTTCAAAGCTAAGTCAAAAGTTCGGACTAAGTTAAACTGTTTGTGAATATCTGAATTTTTAATTTGGTCAGAATACCTACAGCCCTTCATAACTGGAAATTCAGGATGTGCAAATTCAAAAATTAAACTAAAGCACAGCAGTGATCTGGAAACTCCTTCCTAGTTAGCTCCAGCAAGCCGGCATGACAGGTATTCTTCCACGCCAAGACAGAGATGATGAGAATTCTTGCAGCTTGGTTACAAGATGCTGCAATTTGTGGTCTTAATTCCACAAATCCAATTTCTGATCTGAACGTGCTAGCCAAAACAGTAGCTGTCACACTTTCATCTCCTTACAGCCCCAACTTGAGCAGCCTAAACACACATTCTCAGGCATGGAAAACAGAATTTCAGCATAATTCCAGTAAAAACCTAAATCTATTAGAGTATCACTGATAATCCATTTTACCAAGAAATAGATATAATGCATAACCCTGAGGTTTGTGTTTGAAGAACAGCTACTATGATACTCAACAGAGAAGAAAATACAATATCCAGAGTTATCCTGAGGTTGTGCATTTGGAAATGTTGTTTGTGTAGGATTATCCTCTTCAAATAAAATGTCAATTTAATCAATAGTAAATTGAGCTGAAAACAACACACAGCTTTGAAAACGTTTCAGGAAGACATCCAATATTTTTGGGACACAAGCCAACAGAAATGGAAAGAACAGAAGGTAGCGTAGGTGGGGTAAATTGGCCTAGCTGCTGCCTCATCAAGTGCTTCTAACAGTCAAAACCATATAACAATCCTTTAAAAACGTATCTGGGGACTCATTTAGTAGCTGGCACCTGGCATGGGCTTCTCTCATGTATCTTTTGTCAAACATTACAATTGTTCCTCACTTTTAGGACTTACCGGTCTTTTCCTGTCTCCTTCTTAAATACTGCATCACAGTAACTCATTCGCTTTTCTGTTGTCACATAGATTTTGGCAGTTGGGTAGCTGTCAACAGTTTTCTTCAGCATGTTGTACACAATGCCATTTCCATCCTTCCTCATGTTTCTAAAAGGTCCCCAGATCACATAAACAGTGTTGTTTGTTTCCTTGAAAAAGTACTCGGGATTCTTGAGTAGGAGAGGCACACTTGTGTGAGAGACCACTCTTACGGTTGTCCTCTTCCCAACATCCTCCTCATAGCCCTTTGTGGGAGCATTGTTCATCCTCCATATGCAGGAGGACTTGTCTATCTCAGCTCCCACCTTCTGGCCAGCCATCTGTCCTGAATTCGAAACAACGGCACAGAGGTCACAGTCAAGTTGTAGAGGCTGGAAGAAAGAAAACAAAAGTACGTGGCAAGTCTTTCTCTGTAAAACATGAAGACTGAAAATTCAGCTAAAAGAAAGATGGGCACAGTACAATAAATTGATAGCAATGCTTCCCTTTAAAAAAACCTAACAATCTCCATGTGGTAGAGCTGGTAGAAAACCCTACCACTACAAAGCTCCGAATGCAATTCTTTTTTACTGAAATTGGCAGTTCCAATCTTCTCTTTTGTTTTCCACTTTGCAAACTCAACTAGAAAAATAATCATTCCTTTTTTCCCCCTAAATGTTACTCTTCCCACTAGAAAACAATGAAAGAAAGAAGTAGCGAAAAAAATATTTAGATCAATGCCGCCTTCTTTTTTAACAAGGTACTGTCAGCAATAGGAAAAAAGTACAGAAAAAGTAATGCCAGAAATTTAACTATACATCGACTGTGTTTATGTGTCTGAATGAACGGTTCCCAAATTTGTGACAGAAGTCAAACCTGAGATGTAACCCTGAAAAGCAATTTAGTAGTATGAAAATCCTGCAGTTGGAAAAGAGATGTAGAGAGAGGAATATGTTGTTCTCTGCAGAGGATGGTTAAGACCCATGAAAAATGAGAGGCAGACGGACTGGTGACACATGAACTAAGAATTTAATCCTAGGCAAACTGAAGACACAGACAGTATTTCCTGACCGCGTTCTAGGGTACTATTTCTCCAGTATGAATTGCAAATAGGAACAGTTATCTGTCTAACAGAGATACAGGGACCCATCTGATGTTCCTGTCTGAGTATAAACAGTAAATGTCTTTTTGGTTATTTTGTACCAACAGACTAGAAGGAAATGCCCTGTATTTAAGTTGGATTCTATGAAAAGTTTGGTTAGAAATGTAAATCAAATGAAAACTAGATCCAGTGAAAAACCCTACAGAAGACGGTCCAAGCCATAGATCATCTGCAATTTTTTGTATGGTCACAGACGTGATCTTCTGTTATGCTCCCAATTTGGAGCCAGTGACTCCAGTTCAATGTTTGTTAGGAATAATTTCCTTTATGTTCTTCAGACATTAAGCCTGACAGGATGCTAGGTGCTTTTCTGATCAGACTTGTGGTTATTTCCCTTCAAAATCACACCTCATTTAGCTGATATGGGTATCAGCTACATTTGACCACTATAACCATAGTACATGGTGGCTGACAAAACATCAAACTTCTTAGATAATGGTGCATTATATAAGGACAAGAGATAAAAATCTGAAGAAAGCCAAAATATAACAGCTAAAATAGCTCATCTTCAGGTGAAAAATATTGTACTGAACTAAGGCGCATCCTGCCAAACTCCTGCAATAAATCTCACAATTGTGAAGGTATGATTTCTCTATTGGGATTGGTTTCATTTCTCTACATGAGTGGTCCATGAAAAACTTCTTTCCTCATTTAATCAGGAGTTAAAGATGCCTGACTGCATGCAAAAGCACTGGTAACATTTTCTTTACAGAACACTATGGGGTTTTTTATAGCTGTTGTAGTTTTAGAGAGCTGTTCTGCATAGCTCTCTGACAGGCGGGATGAAATCCCAGGAGATGCAGCTGAACACAACAGTCTTTCTGTTTACCTCTTAGTTACAGAAATCCTCTCTAAGATACATTATGAGGACACGGCTGGGTGACCTAAACAAATCCATAAGCATAACTCACATCCTAACATGAAGTGAATTGTTAAAGTCCCAGTAGATTAATTTATAGCTTACAGGGTGAACTTTCAAACTAACAAATACTGAATATGAAATTGCTAGATAGGAAAAGTCAATTTGGTCAAGAATCTGGTCCGATTTAAATTTGCCTCAACCTCAGTGTTGCTTTTTGGTGGGGTTTTTTTTTTTTTTTTTTCCCCCAACATATATTCTTCTCCATTAAAATGGAGCTCCTCTCTCAAACTTGGAATTGTTTGATTTTCTGACCTTAGAAATGCACGGCACATCTTCTGTTCACTGAGGGTAACTGTTCTGCTCGAATAAACTGAGTACACTCACTCCTGCAATTGTCCCCCCTGGTTTTCTAACTCTTTCGTTGTGATTCATTTATCTTGTTCGAATTTATAAAGCCCTTTCATAATATTGAATGCCTGCACTAGGTCAACATATAATCTGCTTTTCTTCAATAGAGGCAGAGGCTTAACCGCTCCAAGCCCCATCTCATAATAAATATTTTTTACAATGTAGAGAAATTTTACATGGCCTAATATGCATATTACCTGACAGAGATCCCAGAGGGAGTTAGGAGACTGACTGAGACCCATGACAGACATTCCACTGACTCCAGAATCATCCACTGACTTCTTATCTTTTTGCATCATATCTTCCTCGACAAATGAGAAAACACACATTCCAAGTAACTAAAGACAAGACAAGAGGTAATGGCTCAAGCTGAGATTTAGAATGGATATTAGGAAAAATTTCTTTACTGAAAGAGCGGTCAGGCATTGGAACAGGCTGCCCAGGGAGGTGGTGGAGTCACCATCCCTGGAGGTGTTCAAAAGATGTATAGATGTGGTGCTTAGGGACATGGTTTAGTGGTGGGCTTGGCAGTGTTACGATAATGGTTGGACTTGGTGATCTTAAAGGTCTTTTCCAACCAAAATGATTCTATGATAATACTCGTTTGTTGAACCCTCATACGGAGACAGGTCAGCACGTTGTGGTGTTGGTTTATAAGTACCACAGACAAAAAGGGCAGTTTCAGTAACCCATAGACAACAGCTTTCTTATTCTCCTCCTTTAATATGATGTTCCTGTTTGTTATTACACCCTAGCTCAGTTACAGCTGTCCCACCACTTTAAGACTCAAAAGCTGCTCAAATGCAGCTCCTCTGCCAGGTGGCTCCCACAGGAGCTTTCAGGCACAGGGATCTGGGTGTCCAAGGGGCTAGAATTGGGAAGCACCTTGGTAGTTGTGGCTGCTACTGAACTAGGACACAGCTGACAGCTCCTTATGACCCTTGAGGAGTTGGAGTGATGTGCTGTTGTCTCCCCCTCACCCCATACTCTGGGGTCCTACGTCCCTTGCACTCTTTTCCCCTATTTAGATTTTTGACAGCAATGTTGCCTGCAATAGCCCTAACCTGTATGAGAAACTACCACTTTTCCATATAACTTGCTGTATTGTTTGTATTGTTTGCATCAAGGATGAACAGAAGCAGAGAGACAATTCTTACACACAGAAACTGGAATACCGAGATGAAAACTGGAGAATTAGAGAAAAGGCACCTTCTTGGTGATTTGTTTTGCAATTAACAGTAGCTGTTTACAGGCGTCCACACCATAAACATCAGGATAGCAATTAAACACTAACTCATCAGCAGCCTTATCAGAGAAACCAAAAATGGGTCTGGCAGGCAGTCCAGGCTGCCCTCTCATCTGTAGAGATGGTCCAGCAGCAACGGGATTCTACAGATTGGCAGAAACCTACGCTGTTACAGTTTATGCTCTCTGGACCAAGAACACCATTAAGGGTTTTCCTCTGCCTTGCACAAGATCTTCATTGGCTTGCACTGTGGATATATGAGGTAAAGAAAAGAACACTGGGAACCATTCACCTTTTCTTCTCTTTTCATGTATTTAGAGGCGTATTTCACCTCTACACACCATGGGGGCTGAGCTATTATTGCTTCTAGAAAATTACACGTTTTGCTGCCGACCAGAAGGATGTAGAAGTCCTAAGTGGAGCAGCTGGGCACGATTCTGATAAATTGCCCCATCTTTTTCCTGAATGATACATTGTAACTTTTGAGAAGCACTTATATTTTAATCAGTAAAGAAAACGAAATGTCTGACCTTTCCATTTCCTGTGCAAGCTTACAGACAACAGAAAAGATAATTAAAACTGTGAATTAGAACTTGCAAAACAGTGCTGTTTCTCTAGCAAAGAGAAATAGCTGTGTAATAAAGGTCACTTATCAAACAGGTCTAGTTATTAAATCTTTGCATTTAGCACTGAAGTGGCTCCACAGAATCAAAGGTCAAATCATTAAATAACAAAACCAGCCAGAATTAGAAAAGGTCACAAGCAAATCTAACTAGAAGTAGGTCACAAAACATGACTCTCTTCCACAGAGGATTCCAATATTTGAAGAGATGGTTGCTTTCCAATTTGAAACAACTCCCTCACCATTGCAAATGTCTCCACCAAGAGACTGGAATTTCAGCTATGGGACTGTTCGGACTGGTGGGTTTCCCAATGGCCCAGACCCTGGTTCGGCACGTTTCCCAGCCACAGACCTGTAGGTCTGTTGAAGTCCCAAGCAGGGATGATCTCAGACCAGGTCTCTCAATCTCTTGGCCAAGACTTTAGCACAAGTCAGCAGAGTCCAATAAAACAGTATCTCGGCAGACTAGTCAGGTGCCAAGCTCCCGTCTTAGCAGGGACTCCTAGATTCACTCTTCAGTTGGATCAAACCTAGCTCAGGACTTACACAGATGTAATTTACAGTAATAAAAAGCTGAATTTCTCTTGCGATTTCTTAGCCCTATAGGCTGGTGGTGTGCTGGAGAGCTCACTCCGACCACCAACTCGGCTTCACTCTGTGAATCCCACAACTAACTGTACAGATAGGTAGGAAATTCAGATTAAACTTTCCCAATTGTTACTTTAACAATATGACTGTAATTTTGTAAATTGGATGCAATACTCATTCACTACATAATGAGGCAATTACTAGCAGCTCACCACATATTAATTTGCTCCTTTAATGTTGAAACAAATGAGATCTTTTCTTATAATCATCCTATTTGAGTGAATTCTAACAAAGCCGATTGAACACAGCTCCAGAGAGACCTTCTTTATTTCAACGCCATTTATTCTTCTACTCTTCTTGGAGGTCTTTAGAGTTTTAGAGGATACAACATTTATAATGATGCCAATAGGGAATAGATTGTGCCTTTATTCTTCTTGTTCTTTTGAGGTCTTTGAAATGAAAGGTACAAGAGAGGCATTAACCGTCTGGCATTGTTTTTATTGCTTCTCTCTACTTTACAAGCAAAAAATGTATTTTAATTTTTCCTGTGTTTCAGTGATGATTAACCAAGCTGGTTTTATCTACACTTACTTTCTTCAGACCTCTGACTGGGAGGAAAGACTTGCCAGGCTTCTCTCAGACAAAATTCAGCACATTTAAAGAAAAGAAAGATCGTACTTGTGTGTTCACCCAGCAAGAGCGATCAATTTAATACAGCACTTAGAAGCACTATATATAAATCACATTATATAACTAACATCAAGCAATAAAAATAAAAATGATGGAAACCCACAGGTCTGATTATCATGCATTTCTGGTTGTTTCCCCTTCCCTCCTGTGGTAGTGTTGTGGGGTTTTTTCAATCTTCAGGTAGTTGTCCTAGCCCTCGGCATCACATTCCAGCAAACATCTCTGTCTTCATAAAATTTAATGTTAAGATTTCATAAAGATTTTTAACATTTTGACATTATTTTGAAATAAGCCCTATGTCAACATGCATCCCATTTCCAAATAAATGGAATATGATCTGCCTCTTCATAAGACTGTTCCCGAGACTCAAGTGCTTGGGATATTTTATTGAGATGACTGTCACTGATATGTACATAAGTGCTAGCAGGAAGTTTGTATTTAAACTGAATGACTTGGAAGGGAATGCATAGAAGCCACATAATGGGACTAATCTTACAGTAAGAGATGGAATAAATAACTATCACTGAAATTCTTTCTATATACGCTGCCCCAGTTGTTACAGGACTGCTGTTCTTTGATTTGCAGCTCATGTTACAGCTCCTTAAAAGGGCTGTATCAGCCCTTTGCTTGAACAAGTGTCTCGTGGATTCCCGATAACAGTGGTAAAGAGACAGGGAAGGGAGCTCAGACTTTGGGCAGAGGTTGAAACCTGCACGTCAGAGTCTCCAGCACCATCTAAACTTTCATTTGGCAAGTACATTTTTGTAACATTTTAGATTTCTTTCTCATGGAAAGGAAAAGAAAACCCACAAACCCAAACCTTCTGAACATGAACCACAGTGCAAAGCGATGCAGTGTCATCTTTCTCACTTTCAAGACGGCTCCAGTTACTCCATGCCAGCTCGTACCTCTTTCAAGACATAGCAGAGCAAATACTCACCAGAATGTTGTAGAGTTTGTTACTGCTATTGGGAACAATATAGACAGCTTAGAAACAAGGCAAGAATCAAGTACATCTCATGAAACTGAAAGCTGGAAAACAAATGCCTCAAATATACGTGAGAAAACTCTGAGTAGCAACAGTCAAGTATATGACCTATAAAGAAGACAAACAGGTCTTTTTATGTATTTTCCTGTACTCTAATATAAAGCAAAAATTGAAATGTCAAAGATAATACCCCTCTTGATGATCCCAAGAAACAGAACTCGAGTAAAATCAGGTCCGGCTTGATCAAAATACATTAACTTTCTATTTTTTAAAAATCATATTTAAATAGTTTTCTAAAATGGAATTAAAATGCTCCTTCAATTGAACATTTTTCTGCATTATGAAAAGGTTAAAGCATGGTAGTTCATATTAACAGAACAGTCCCTTTCATTTTTTTCCTTCTTTTCCTGATTTCCAGATGAAACTTTATTGAAACCGACACCTTTTAAATAAGCCCACACCAGTATTTTCTTCTGGAATAATAAACTATTGAAAGATTGATGGCTCTATTGGTAAAAAAGTTGCAAAAATAGAAAGGTGGCAGAGAGTAAATGAAGAACAGGAGAAACTTTTCTGTCTCTCCATGGAGGGTTAATGAAGGAAGAAGCTGCAGATTTACTGTTGCAAGTCCAGCAGACAGACCCAGCAGAGGCCGAGCACTGGAGGACGGATGGTCAGCAGCCCTGCGGGACTTTGAGCACTGAGAGTGGCAGATGAAGAAAGTTATGCCCTAAGGCATTGCCTGAAGGCTGTGTGAGGACCTGCACTCTCCATCAGTAGAATCTGCAGTTTAGTTTGTGTCTCAGGCAATTGCTAAATTCTCCTCTCCCAAGGTAGGATGGCAGAAGGGATGTGCGCTTACTAATGTGAATGAACGTGTGGCAAAAGGGGAAGGAAATAAGCAGAAGCAGGGTATCGAAAGAGAAGAGAGGACAGAAAAACTTTCAGAGAACTGAAACAGGCTATGAAAAGGCAGAACACAATTTAGTGTTTAAAAGAGAAACATGTAAGGGGAAAGAGGATTTGAGGAAAAGTGAAATACTGACATATAGCCAGTAAGATAAACCATGATGTTTGGGAATGAAATCTAGCAAAACAGAAGAACTAAAACACCTAGAGGTATCTGTTAAGGTATAAACTAATTGTTGCAAAGAAACCTTTATCAGACATGTCAATCAAATAACTCAGCGTTAGGCAGAGAGAATAACTTCTTTCCTTTGAACTGCAAGTGCCCAAGCAAAAAACAAATGGAAACCAATACACTCACTCCAGCATATAGAACTACAGCTTGTAAGTAACCAGAAACCCTGACATCTGTAGACATACAGATGTCTACAGCTCCAGATCCACATAATTAACACCTCTGAATTGGGGTGGGGGAGAGAAAAGCAGAATATTCTTTGGCATACAGAATACCAGGATAAAAACACAAATATGCCCAAGAACGTACGTGGAAACGTTCGTGTCAAACAGTCGAGGATTTAATGCTTAATTGTTACAGGGGTGTGGCAAACTCCATCATGCACACCCTATTCAGCAAGTTCACAAGACAAGGCACTAAAATAACATTCACTCTGAAAAACAGCCTGTGAAAAAATTAATTTCCCAGTTGTTCAAAAAGGAAAACCAAACAAACTACATCAGTTATACAGATTACCCCTACCTTCAGCCCAGTGGTTTAGCTGGTGACCATAAATAACCAGAACTTTTGTGACACTCCATGTATCACTCATTTGCAAACACACAGCCTTTGAAATATCATGGCTTTGTAATAGTTCAAAAGCCGGGAATTCTTCCAACCAAATGCTGCTTGCGGAATGCTGAATCCAATAAGTCATGTATCTTAACATCCACCACATTGCTCACTTGCCCTCGTTAGCACATGATGATTCTTGAATGTTGTGCACAAAGGTTGCTGGAGAAACACAATTTAAACCAGACACTGTCCAACAAACCTCATACACAACCTCAAACACCACACAATCAGCTGATCTTAACTATGGCATCCCTTTTGTCACCAGCAAAAAAACGTCATCACTTGATCCAGTAAGTTATTGGTATTATAATATCCAGATTTACTTTATCTGCTGCAATTCTCTGTTTACATTGCATTTCTTTTTATATGTAGCAATAAGGAAGATAAAATTTGTTTCTTCTCTATACAGGCGTATTTGCTCAGCGAACAATACAAAAGGTAAAATGTCACATACAACTCAAGCAGACATAAAAGAGAGGAATGTACTGTGAGCACATTGACTGAACAGCGAATGAACCACACAACGAAAGGACAAAACCAATTTCTCACATCTAACACAGTGTATGGCAGCAGAGCACAGGTAACGCATAACACAAACCCTTCCTTACAGAGTGGACTTTGGAATGACATCCCTGAAAGCAACCGAGGCCCAATGGACTCTGTCCACAGAAGATGGGTTTTCTTTGCAAATAATAATAAGTATCGGTGCAAAAAAAATTATGAGAATTCTTCACTATGAAGTTGACTACTATAAGATTATGTCTAAGGAATTCTTTGTCACATGTGCAAAACATTGGTTACTCTGGAACCGCTGACTTTAATTTGTATTTATTATAAATACCCACAGATGGCGGTAAAGTATATAATGTATACAGCAGATTTGTTCCAAGTTTGCTTTCTTTAATAACCTCTTATTATCAGCACTCACCATTAATCATGGTCCATTATCTAGGAACTTATTTGGCTGAATCACAGATGCAGGAATGGCTGCTAGGCCCCTAATCTAAATACATTTGAAAAAAATTACACACAAATAAATTATGGGACTTCTAATATGAAGTTCACATCTTATTTCAAGTCAATTTAGTTGGGATCTGATACAAGGAAACAATATTGAGGTAAGCAGCAAAAACTCTCAGAAAAACTACCTTGTATTCTCTTTTTTCCCCCACGAAAATCTACCTAACAAGCTGGAAGCCTAACCTCTAATTTATTTCAGTTCCATGCTGTCTAGACCTATTATTTAATTTTGTCTCCCTTGGTGGTCTATCTGTGAAATTATTTGTACGCATGGAAGGAAAGTGATAAGCTAAAATGCTAATTATCCATTTTTCTGAAATAAAAAAAATAATATCCACGCCAGGAATAACAATAAGGTTTATTACAATAACAATAAAACCAGTAGCATTTTTCATGTGACAAAATAAGCCTTAAGAAGCTTTCAGAGTCTAATGTTTCTAATTGCAGAATGCCTTATATAAAAAAGAATACATACTTTCTTCTGGCCACATGCATTTCTTTTCCCCTCATTGGTATATTGGGAATATTTGCTGTACCACTTTAGACTGTCAGCTTTACAAACATTTAAAATCTTCTGTAAAAATTTATTTCATGTTAAAACTTTGCTTACAAGGTCCTAGTCCAAAAATTAACTTGTTTTAAATATCTTTTATTTGAAGGTACTTAAATCATTTCAGCTGCAGAAAGATACAAGGTTAAATCAAAATTTTTCAGATATCTGAACTTTCAGATGGCATTGGACACTAGGACAGAAATTCAAACTGGATTGGAGAGTTCTGCGTAAATAATTAGGAAGATTTATTTTAAGGTCTTTCAAGTCATTAATTGAAGCTGTTGAAGCATAGATACATATTTAAAAACTCTGAAGTTAAAGGCCTGTTTCAAAGGAAAACATCATTGCACATATACTCTCTTCTGATTGCTTTTACATCATTGCCTCAGCATGTATGTCCGCTAACCAAATGTTAATCAGTGCAGATTTCATTGCAGGCACCAGTTTGTATCATGGACTAACATCACCTGCGATAACTTTGCAAGCACAGTCAAGTGGGAACTACTGGGTTAAATGGTTTGTAAATACTTCAAAGATGGTTCTGTGTCAGTTCCCCTTCCTCATGGAGCTTGATGGTGTAGCTTCTGCTACTACCACATCCCACACCAGCCCAGTTTCCCCCTCACATAAATGCCTTGGTTAAAGAAAAGCCCCTGAGCATGGTGGCCTCTGCCAAATCTTACAGAAGTCAACAGGGCCTTGGGCAGGTCCATGCACCACCACTAAAGAGCCCAGAACAAGATCAAGGCCTGAGGAGGTGCTGAACAACTAACACACACACACACACACACACACACACACACAAGGTGGTAAGTTACGAGGCAAAGCATGCTAGAAGTAATTGCAAAACAAAATCTTATTAAAAAAAGAAAATAATCATCCCTTTCAATCTTTTCTCCACTGTAGTCTGGCCTGACAATGATATAGTTGCAAGCTATATCATTGTCAGTATATACCTCTTCTACCTATAAATTAAATTTTTAAGAGATAAATTAATTTTTAGCCCTTCACACATCCTAAGGAGAAAAATACCTCAGCAATGTACCTATACACTGACTTTCTAGGAAAATCTACAGCACATTCATAGCCTCCACTACAGTCAGATACAGTCCCACTGACATCATTGGAGGCACGACTTCGCCTGATGTCTGAATTTTGGAAAGAGAAACTTGGATTCTCAGTTCATAGATGGAAAAGCTTTCTATCTGTAAAGAGATTCAGCTCAGCGGCAAGAGAAACAGCAAGGAAACTTCTCATGTGACATGTCCAGCTTGGGGTGAGAATCTGTGCAGGGCTAGGCTCATCAAGATATCCTCTACTCTGAAGAATAAATTTAGACATGGGCCATAAAATGAAATAGCTCAGAAAAAAATGTTACGTGTGATTACAAGATCATGGTGCTGCTCCTTGGCCTGGGCAGCAGCAGAGGCCTCTCAGCTACGATTCTACTTCAACCTGTGAACAGGAGTCAGGGTATTTTCTTGACATAAGCTATCTACTCACACAGCTGGATGACAGCCTTCCTTCTTCGTACGTGAGCATGCGTACTGATGTTCCGTGCTATAATGACTTACCTGGTAACTACTGAAACTATTTCCCCCCTGAGTCTACTTCTGGGATGGAAAGCTGCAAGGCCGTGTTAGCTTCCTGCTCTTGCTGGCATTGAATAGGTTGAGCCAGATTCTACATTTCAACCCTGCTTGTGAGTGCACAGGGTTTGTGTAGGTTTTTTTGGTTTTGGTTTGGCTTGGTTTGGGGTTTTTTTGGTTTGTTTGTGGGTTTTTTTTAAACCTGTTGACTTTAATGAAGCTTGTGATTCCTCATGTTTCCAAAGACTGTAATGACAGCAGGATCTTTATTGTTTGACACTTGAAAAGCAATCTTAAAGGTCAACACCAAAGCTCATCAGCTGCTCTGTAACTCCAAACTGATCTAGCAATGACTACTGTGGTTCTGACAAAACAGGTTCTTGGGGACAGCAATAAAGAGGGAAACCAGGTGCCCTCTGATAGCATCCGCCCTCTGACCACTTTGGCTTGCTGTCACTATGAATATGGCAAAATAACTTGTCAACCGATGGCCTAGCAAGGTAAGAGATAACGGAAGATGGACAACGGCCTTCTATAGCAAACAGGTTGTGCTTCTCTTTCCTCCTTCTTCCAGAACAATGCTGCTCAGTGCCACAGGCTCTGTTGCACCTCTAGTTATCTATCGACAGCTCATAGCTGCACACCGGGAACTTCAGAGGCCAAGTTCCACCCCACTGCCATAAAGATGGTCTGAGGGACTATAGTTAAAAAAACCAAAAACATTCCACTGAAGTCATCAACTAATTATAAAATAAACATCCAAAGGAAATGCCCACCCAGTTACAGCTGATGTCGAGGGAAAAGCCCAGAAGACAGCAATGAACCTTGG
This sequence comes from Leptosomus discolor, assembly GCF_034619465.1. Classification (NCBI taxonomy): domain Eukaryota; kingdom Metazoa; phylum Chordata; class Aves; order Leptosomiformes; family Leptosomidae; genus Leptosomus; species Leptosomus discolor. Next base: position 85,981,647 of record NC_141393.1, read on the forward strand.
CTTGCACAGACATAGCATTTCTTCATTTTCATGAACAGTATATTTCCAATATATATATTGGAAAACTTTTCTATAATCATGTTAGTTCTATGTTCTTTTGTCTGCTTAGTGACTTTATTAAAAAGTGCATATATATATGTATTAACAAAATTAAAAGCTGCAAGAGCGAGAGAAAGATATGGAGAGTTTAGATGATGTATTAATTTCATTTTAAGAAAATATTTACAAAGCAAATGTGAAAGCTTCAGCATCTTCTCTCTCTGAGTCATAATACTGCAGAATTCTAGAAAGAAAAATGTGTGTTTTCAGCTGCCACATCACACATGGTCTGACATGCACAGTGTTCTTATGGCTAAAAAGGACCAAAGGAGATGAGCTGAGGAAGGAATACCGATGGGCTACATGACCTATGAAAAAAGATCCCTTTCTTCAGGGAATGCACCTTTGTAACAGAAGGCAATTAAGCTTTGGAACAGGTGCCCAGAAGATTCTTGAGTCTCCATCCCCAGAGACTTCCAAAGCTTGACAAGGCACAGACCTGACCTAACCTTGATGTTAGTCCTATTTATAGATGACGTTGTTCAAGGTGGACTCCAGAGGTTCTTTCCAACCTATTTTTTTCAATAAATCTATAATTCTATCACTTGAATAGCCAAAGGGAAGTTGGGTGAATTTTAATGGAAAAAACCCCAAACCAAAACCAAAACAAAACCCAAAAACCCCACAAGACTGAAAGTTGAATAATTAGTGAAAAATTACTCTTTCCTTGTCTGTTCTTCATTCTTTCTACTGTCTGTCACATACAAAGCCACATAAAATACAGCAGGTGAGAGAAACATTCCTAAAATGAAAATGGGATGATAAGATATGATCTGCATGTCATATCGCAACCCTGCACAGAGCCTACACCTAATAAATCTTATTCCAAATACAATGTTATTAGGCACAGTTACAAGACTGGAATCCAGATTGACTTAAGCTCATAACCAGAAGTGCACTCCAGCCAGCATAGCACAGGGTACGGGCGGGCAACACAGTGTAATTTCCTTCCTAGCATACGTGAACTACCTCCAGGACTGCTAAAAGTGGCTGTTTCAAACAGTTTAGGTTCATTACTTCATAGGATATTTGTAGAGACTGTAAATTTTAGCTGAGTCCTCCTCATAGGTCTCTTTCTAAGGCCTGTTAGCAATGAATACAAGGTGAGATATATCACATCATGCCTGGAAACTGACGCTGTGAGTTCTTGTTACTACTTTCAGCTCTACTAACAGTGGTGCCTCCACCAGTACTGGAACATGGCCAAGATGCAGAAGCAGTAGCTCTAACAGACTCTGGGGATGGGAACGGGGCAAAAAGAAAGAAAAAAAGGCCACTGATCCAGAATGAATGATCTTTTCCAAAACAGAAGTCAAGACTGCTGTCATGTGACCACTGAGCAGTAAGCTGTAGCTTCACAGGCTGGGGCAGAGGGGAGGAGAAGAGGCGTGTTGCAGGAAATCAAATGCACATCGCATTCTAGAAAAATGGGAAAAACTCCCATACAATCAGACCTGCAAAGCTCCAACTATAATACAGCAGAATTATAGCAGCTACCAAATGTAGGATGATGAAAATAAATTCTGGAAAAGTATATCAAAAGCGAATACTGTACTTATCCCCTCTCCTTGGAATAACCCCACTATAGCAGCAAAACCATAGCTAGTTCTGTTACAAGATCCTTGCAAAAATCCTACAGACCCTGTTTTTCAAAAGAGCAATAATGAAAAAATAAAGTCCTGTGGTGCTTTTCCTCTATCAGCCCTGTTTACGAATTCATAGCACAGCATGAAGGTTATTAAAATCCCATATGTGAGAACCACACACAGCACAAGGAGATATGAATTGGCATTCCACAGAGATAATGCTATCTAATGGGCAAAACAAGTTGCATGGTTTCATTTTATTCAGAGTACATTTGGAAAGGGCAAAGCATCTGGCTGTTGCTCATGGAGAGCTGACCAGACACAAACCATTTCTTCCTCTTACCTGTTGATTAATAAGTTAAATGTAAGGAGCATGGCTGTTATCTTGCTGGGCCTTGATATTCCCAGGACACTTTTTTACCCACAAACCATTTGACGTGGGGTGGATTAAATGCTATTTGGGCGACCCAAATACCGTAATTATTGAACACATTGCTGATTACTTCCACACATATGCACTTCAAATCAAAATGTAATTAACTGTGTAGATAACCAATACACCTCAAATTAATTCCAGAATCTTGCTTACCCAATAATTTAATTCTTTTCTTAAATTAATTATTTATTTCCCATTTTATTGTTGAAACAAACCAGTTAATGCTGTGCTTTATTTTGTTGCCAAAATTGTTTTGATCCCAAGTAGCAGGGAGCTATTTGAACACTATCAGCAGCTGGAAAAACTTCAAGAATAACAAACAAACAAACCAACCAACAACAAAAAAAACCCAACTGCTTTGGAAAAAAGGTTAATGAAAAAAACCGAACTAAGAAAGCATAGACATGCACAGAAAGTTTCCCCAATTTTCAAATACTCTGAAACTTTTGTCAAAGAGAAAGCAACCTTCAGTCCATGATCCTAAAAACCTTGAGTCAAATTTAATGTCTAAAACATATTCTACTTAAGAACAGTGATTGAAGGTTTGCAAGGTTGTTTCTCTGTCTTGCATCTATGATCAATCAGCCATCACAGTGAGACCACAGGTGTCTGATGATAACCATCACTAATGACATGGATTGAAAGCAATCCAAAATTGGAAAGGCAGGATCTGCTGTGAAGCAACATAAGACAAAACCATCTTCTGGCAGGACTAAAATCCATGTGCTTCCTTGGTACTGTGCTATATTGCTGAGGAAAGGTTTCCTTCTCATCCCCATCTCTACGATCACACACTGCTGCTCAGCCTCCCAACTTGAACAATCACTGCTGAAATTCAGAACTGGGATGACGCTGTGAAGTTTGTGTTCAGATCTGAACTTTCTCTAATTTCAGGAGTGTTCAGACTCAAGATTCTCATTTATGCCAAATTATACACTCTTTCAGCTGCACCTTCCAATCTTGTCACTACGTGATGGACCCCATCACAATATCACACCATCTGTTCCAGCTGTTGGATACTACTTACATGCTACAACCAACATTGCTGTCAGATATTATAATCTATATCAATATTTTACAGAGGCAAAGGAGGGAAGAAAGTGAAAAGAAATTAAGTTTCATAACTAAAATGAAAAATCCTTTCCCTCTAATGACTCCTGCCTTCTAAACTGTCTTTCTTTATGCATGAGACAATTTGACTTGGGATTTACTACCTTACCAGGTAGGATTCGCTACATACTTTGGAACAGGAGCCCCACAATAAGAAACACATAAAACATAACAATAATTTTCTGTAGCATGCCATTCCAAGTAGAGCCAGTTATCCTGCCTATGACCCTCACAACTAAAGCTACAGTCAGGTAACTAATACTGTTCCACAAACAAGAGCTCTTTGGCTTGCATTCAGCATGCAAACACGAGACTACTGGCTAAATATTTCAGGGTCTTTGTTAAGCAGCCAAATCCTCCTTGGTGTTGGGGGGGTGGTGGTGGGGGAGGGTGTTGTATTAATAAATAATTAATAATTTTTTTCCCCAAAAATGGGGAATAACAGCTCTCAGGCAAGAACTAGATAACATCTTGGTTTGCGCTTGAGATTTGTAGAGCCTCCACGATCTTATGAACATTGCCTCATCACCTCACAAATGCTGATGTATCTAAGGCCAAATCTGAAAAGAAATTTAGGTGATCTTTAGGTGACAAATCAAAAAATGCAAACCCTTACAATCCCCACTCCTTAGCACACGTTCAGCCTTAGACTTGCAAGATAACTTCCTTTTTAGACTGAAATGTTTCTTTGGTAGCTGAAGTTGCACATGATGTCCAGGCAAGGATCTTCCTGTGGCACCAATTCAAAACCTCCATCCCATTGACATCCAGGAACAAGACTTTGTTGTAAAAAAAGTTGAATCCAGCAGATGAGATCAGAGAAGGGCTGTCAGAGATCTTTTTGGATCTTATTTCTCCCTTCCTGCCACCAAGTAAAAATAGACCATTTGTCCTTAGTTTTTATTTCCTATCACACTACTAGCTAACTTGCAGGATAACCTCCCTGTGATGCTGAGACATTTCATTTTCTTCAGAGTCTTTAGAATTCTTAAATGAAAAATCTTCTGATTGCGGTGAATATTTATTTTTAATTCATCGTTTTGTTTTAAATGCCTTCTGATACTGCTTTCTTTGGAGGGTTGGGGTTTGGGGATTTTTTTTGGTAGAACAGATTGTGACTGCTCTGAGGCTCTGATGTGGATACTGATTCATATTTAGAGCCCTGTTCGAAGAATACCAGCTGGCATATGTGAACATGGGAGACCTGCTGATATTGGAGCTCAGGAACACAGTTCCATAGGCATTTCCAAGTTCATTGCTCAACACAGAAACTTAATGTACACTTGCACCTTTAAGACATGCTTCTTTATTTCATTGTTTTTACTATTCCCACCTTATAACAGACCGTGTGTTTTTCTTACCATGAAATATTCTGTAGTCTCTCCAGTGACAGCTCATTGGCTATGACACAGGAGAATTCAGAGCCAAAATGCTGGGTCTTTGTATCCTTACAAAGCAGTCAGGAACACAGCGAAATCTTCAACTGTCTCAAAAGAAGGAAAGAGGGGAAACAAACTCCTCCTAATCCCAGCTGCAGCTAAAGAACAGTCCGGCTTCACCTAGAAATTGGAGCAGTTCAACAGAACCTTAATTTCTGAAGATTTCTCGTAGGGAAACCAATTAGTGACAGCTGTCTGGAGTGCTTGGTCTAGGAACATACATGCAATGCATTTACTCGATAGAGATGACAAAATTTTATTACCTGAACATGATATTATTACCTGAACATGAACTGAAAAAGCTGGTAATAGAACATAATTTTTTTCCAGATTCATGAAGGAATGATTTGTGGTTTTGAAAAGGCACAGCTACATTGTAATTGCATTGTAAAATTCCAGTCCCCGCACTTTGGAGGAGGTGGAAGGCTAGGTCACCGTCTAGAACACTACAGACAACCATTTCTAAAGAAGTAGATGAAGAAACATGTCTTTCAGGGTTGGGGGAGATTTTCTATATGCAGTTACCTTCAGGTTTGAGTTCAGCTCTGAGGATACTATGTCTCTGCACAATAGTTTTGGGTGATCCCACAGCAAGTCATGTCAGTTTAAGGTTCTGATGCTGCAAAACACTTAAGGTCAGCTGTTCTTTTTCTTATACTATTGGATTATTTTTGCTTTAATCACAAGCTCACAGAGTTTTGTTCTATGCTGAAAATAAGAGCCCACCCTTGTATCTTTTTCACTGCCACTACTGTTACAAAACATAAGGAAGATATCTCTGTTTTACCTTAGCTCCTCAAAAGAAGCCTTACTGCATCTCTATCAAATCAGAAGAGAGAGAAGAAAAAAAAAAAAAAAAAAAAAAAAAGAGGAGAAAAACTGACTTTTGTTCTCCTGACCTTGGGAAATAAAAATTCACTAGAGCTTCCCTTCATCTTCCCACTTCATTTCTGCCAAGTCACAGAACAAAACAAATATATTTAAAAAAAAAAATCTTCTATCAGTCTTTTGAATACTTTCGGGACAGAAATCACTTAGAAGTGATGTGTCAGGGCACCTTGTCTGTTTCTTCCTCTCCTTTTCTCAGACTAAGGATGGTATTTGAAAAAGCAAAAGCACCTATAAGTTCTGTTTGGGGCACAAAATCCCCTGCCATCCATCTCTCACTAGGACAAATTTTGAAAAGAAAAGCACTTAGAAGTCTCTTTTTGTCTCCATCTACATTATTTCTTTTCTCGGATGTGTTTTGAAATAAAAATAGAAATGAAATGCTATTTTCACTGTTTTGATGTTCAAATCAGGCATGTCTCCTCTAACTTCTTTCTTTTGCATTTGCTCTGCAACAAGTATCAGTTTTGGTGTATACTTCATTCAGTTTCTCTCTTTTTAATCTCAACATCCCCCTCCCAATTCAAGTAATGAGATTATGATGCTATAATCTTATTGTGAGCATGACCTTTGATTTCTATGGATTTCTATTCCAAAAAAAAGATGTATCTGTTCTGCTGGACAGATCACAGCAATATAAACATTTAGCTAATTTAATTGATGCATTAACTTTCTAAATTGGGGCAACCTTACTGACAATGGCAGTCATCTCCTGAGCTACAAGTCACAAATGTGTGCTCAGTGGCAGCAAAATCATCAATACAGTTTTTAATAACTGAAAAAGCCAACATAATCCTGAGACATACATAAAGGGTTTTGAAATTATCCTTTCACTCTATTCAGCAGCAACTATAGCAAATTCAGTCTGGGCATTTGACTTCAGCACAGATTTGGATCAGCTGCTGAAAGGCCAGACAAAGCAAAAAGAATAATCCATGCCCTAGAAAATTTAACCAGCAATGGAAGAACTGGGTTAGTGCAGAGAAGAGACGAGAGGAGAAATGAGAAATGTTTCCAAATATGTAAAACATGCGGAAAAGGATTCTCCATGTCTGCTCTACACAAGCAAGGTGGTAGCAAGAGAGATGCAGGTAAGATTTTAAGCAGCTTTCTAGCAAGTAATACACTAAAATATAGTTATAAACAATCTTGCCAGGGGCACAATTACAAACTAGATAACTCCTGAGGTCTGTCCTTATCCTATTTTCCATGATTCAGTGAGTTTTAGTAGGTTGATACACGTACAGCACTTCACAACTTAGCCGTCTTGGGTGCCGTATAGTACCGGTCTCTAGCTCAGCACTGTGCTCTGCCCTACATGGAAAAGGAGCTACCCAGGTACCCTATAGCAAAAAGGTAGCTGGACAGCTGTGTGTGTGCATGCATGTACATGACTGTAACTCACATACTAGTAAAGTGACCTGCAATTTGACACATCCTAATCCCCAGAGCGAGAAATCAGTAAAATGAGAACAAATCTAGTTCTCCATAATATAGTAGCAGCAATAATAACAACTTCCAACTTTTTAGAAAGTCAAGAATATTTTGCTAAATATTAACAGTTGTTTTAAAACACTTCTGACTTTAAAGTTCAAGCTACAGCAAAATGGAACTGAAATGGAGGTATTCACTAGCCCATCACCTTCTAAGATTTCTGCTGAAATCCTGCTTAAATGCAACAGAAGAGTTGCAGTCAACCTTTCTTTCCTCTAAATCTATTCAAACGTTACCTGAAGTATTCTTAGCAAAGCTCTGCTTCTTGACATCAGTAGATATAAAGCTGTCTTTGAGTAAAAGCTGTAGTTCTTCTTAGTTTATGATAGCTTTAGACTTGCTATCTTCTTTTTTTTTTTTTTTTTTTGTAGAAACAATAGGAGTAATTGTGGAATAAAGTACCACTCATTGTGAGTAAGGATGTCAAATTCTCTTCTGTTCTAAGGTCTGTAAAATGATAAGCAATTAGACCCTGCTTTCAAGGTCACGCAAATAAATAACACTTTGTATGAGTTAGTTTTCAAAAACTGCCTAGTGTACATACCCCAGTCTGGAACAGTGATATGTCTAGACTGACTGTGGTGTTAAATGCATATTTCAAGTATAAGAATTTCTATATGAGTAAAAAAATTGTGTTTATAAAGTCAATCTGAGGGTGTGCATTTTCACATGTTTCTAATCAACTCTTCACTATCACTTTTCCAAAACTTTGCCATACTGTTAGCTTCATCTTCATACATAGCTGCCAGTGGAAAATGAATCAGGCACTACAAATCACTCACGGGCAATGAAGCCTTGAAGGAATCTTCTGCAGAAAGTTTCTGAAGACAGAGTCTAGCCTGCTGTGCTCTAAATTTCCTTGGTGGGATTGTCCCGTGAAGGCAAACATACATTTGTTTACTGCAGAGGCAGCATACATGTCCTATGGTAAAGAAATGCTAGTTTTTGGCTACTACATTTGATAATTTATTCAAGAAATATATAATGATGAATGCTTTAAAAACATTGCCAAGTGACCGAGCCTACTGACCTACATCACACAGATCAAATCTGCATTTCACGTGTTGCTTGGTTGCAAGCTCTTGCAGGCTTACATGCTGACCAAGTAACTGTTTCACTTGAAAAAACAGACAATGAGGTTCCAATGGCAATAACCCTTGATAAAACATGAGTGTATCGAGCATAATCTCTGATGCTCCCTGCATCAGAGAGGTATTGTCAAACAGTGACATTCAGTTCACAATCAAAGAAAACCCATCATCTGTGGAAAGGCACACGTAGAGATTCTGTTGCAGTAGATTTCCATGTCCATCACTACAGCTGAACTTGTTCAGTGAACTACAGCCTGGCCTCAATATAGGCAAACCAGTTTAAGCATTGAACAACTCTCTGACAGAGAACAGGCTGACTGCTCCACTTCCCCTACTGGAAGCAAATACTGCAGGCTGCCAGAGCTTACTCGAAACAGAACCACTTCCACACGGCTATGCAGCGGGAGGGCTCTGCTACAATAGGAAGGAAAGGTTATAAGGCAAAATAAAGACTAAAGGCTTGGGAAAGACAGATTGCAGAAGCTGATGTGCTTCAATTATTGGCACTGAGATGTGAGAGCCAGATTCCTAAGGCTTTTTTCTGCTGTCTTTGACTTTACGCTTGTAAATATTAAATGTAATAGCACAACAAGGTCACTGTATTCAGCACACCGATGCTGAGATTTTCTCTATGATGCAACCTTTGGACCACTATTCTATTTATTTACTTATGACAAGGGCTAGATTTATACCACTGGTACTAACAAAAAAAAAATATTAAAAAAACCCCTCCTGACTTTGTATGAATCTGCTAATGCACACAGTCTCATTGCAGTGAAAAGGAACAGAGGACCTCATTCTCCTTTCACACTAATACAAACCTGAAATCCCGGGTAAGCCATTTATGCCAGTGGCGGAAATAAGAAACCTGCCCTGTGAATTGTAACCCGCTATGGAGAGATCTAAACAAAGAAAGGTAAAGAGACTGCACAAGTTTCTGCTGAAAAACTGCCGCGCTGAGGGAAGATACTGCTTCTGGTTTATAACTGTGCTTTTTACTTTTGTCCTTGTTACCGAGCACAAAAAATCCCAAATCTCTTCCCCAAAAGCACGATACATGAGAAATAATAATAAATACAGATACCCTTTAAACAAAGATCAACTTGTTTAAAAGACCTTTGTAATAAATAGGTGGTATTGTTAAAGGGGTACATAAGAGTACAGATGAAGGGTAACTAGGAGGGTAATGAAACAACTCCTTGTGAAGAGGCAATAAACAGCATGGAGTGGAAAAGGCTGAGTCTGGCTGTGGGTGCATTTTCAAATTTAGGAGTCTGAACTTTGGCAGTCATATCAATTTCTGAACTTCTAAATTGGTGGAGTGGCCATCAGGGCTATTTCTGATATCAAGTTATTTCTCAAAGAAATATAAATTTTTCTAGTCTTGGAGCAAATGCATAATGACCAGCATATAACTCACGCTCCCTTAGACTCTAAGCCTGACAGTGTGACCTTCAGCAGTGCTTCCTTCTGAATAGGCCTTCTACAATTAATAGCATTATTCCTGGAGCAAGCTATTGCTTACTTTCACCAGAGCCCAGAATACTGCAGTTTGAGGGAACATTCATTTTTATGCTGTGTAACATTTGCTCTCTCCTATGGGGAGACTCCACATACATTCAGGGAGAAAGAAATGGCAACAGAACTTTAACAAGGCAGAAGGTAGACAGGGACAGCAGAGTCCATATGGAGCTGAAGTCTAAAGGACAGTTAACAATATAGACCTTGTAGATCCTGGCCCAGGGGAGCAAATCTGAATTGACAACTTTTAACAGCAACACCAAGACTTTGTCCTGTTCAAGGATCTGGTATAAATACCTGACTGGGGTGAGTGAGAGTTAAGAAGGTGGAACCAGACTTTTCCCAGTGGCGCCAGTGACAGTGGGCATGAACAGAAATACAGGAAATTCTGTTCAAACATGTAAAAAGCGTTTATATTGTGAGGGTGGGTGAACACTGGAACAGGTTATCCAGTGATGCTGTGGAGTCGCCATCCACGGAGGCTCTCAAACACAACTGGACAAAGCCTTGAGCAACCTGCTGTAGCCGACTGCTTTGAGGAGGGAGGTTGAAGTAGTTGATCTCCGGAGTTTCAAAACCCAGAGGCAAGTATCTTTATCAACCCCAAGTGAGCTGAAAGACTGAAAGATCAGTCACAAGAGCTTTTGCGCTTTTTTTTTTTTTTTTTTTTTTTAAAAAAAAGAGGAAGGCTGTGTGTAAAAAAACCTGCTTGAAATCCTCTCACTGTTCATCAAAGAAAAAGGTGTAAGGCTGGACATATTTTTTCTGGATCTCAAGAAACGATTTGATACTGCTTCATCCAACAGATTGATTTCTAAAGTGGGAAAGCATGGCATTGAGAAAGACAGAAAATAGAGCAGGTTATAAATCTTTCCATAAAGAAGAAAACAAGGATGTCTATAAAAGGAACATTTCAAGGTTTTAATGTAGAGAATGTGTAGTCCCATACAAGTATCTACTAGAACCACTTAAGCTTTCTTTATACCATTTGTCACCATTACAAAGAAAATCATTCAGGGCATCTAATGTAAGTCAAACATAAAAACAAAAATGGATAACAAAAACCTTTTGCCAAGCAGAAACAAATGAACTGCAACCTGCTATGCTAGCCAGTGAGCCTTTCTTAGACATAGCGAGGTAATTTCCAGTCTAACATGTAGTTTCTGTCAACTATCAGCAATATATATCTTAGATATGCAAATAGCACTTAGATAAAAACAAAGTCAAGTCTTCTCTACATATTACAGTTTCTGCTAAATGTATTTTATTGGGTTTTATTTTTTTTGCGTAGAACTAGCAATAAGCTGTGTTTGTACAGAAAGTCGGAGAGGAAGGTTCAGGTCCACAGGAGCTGCTTTTAAATGCAAGACTACAGAGAACTGAAGTCATAATTTTGGAAAAAAATATCAGTAAATTGTATGCAATCACTAGGCAACACTGGCAGAGTATTATAGTGCCAAATCCCAAAAAAAAAGGAAAAAAGAAAGAAGAAGAATGGAGGAAATATTCTCATGTAGTACAAACGTCTCTTAGCTTCGCCGCCTTCACTGTATTCCCATTGACTATCTCCCTTTAAAACTTTATCTATTACAAATTGGAGGTAATTCAGCATGTGCTTAAATGCTTTGGGACCCATTCCAAAATACATGAAAAATCAATGTCTTTAGCTGGTTTTGGATGAGGCCCCTGTTAAATATACCTGGTGCTAAGCATGAGCTGAAGTGTTTTGCTAAACCAGTATCAGAGAGAAACACAGATCTCACAGAAATCATTTCTGTCTGTTATATTAAATGCTACTAGTCTATCTGAGACATTAAGTGGTAAACAAGGTAAGGTCTAACCATTTGGACACTTCAAGAACAGCTTCTTGAAGAAGCCCGAATACAGCAGCAGAAGATATTATAAGGTCTGGGCAAGTACTGAGCTTCACATGTCCTTTGGCTTGATCTGTCATCCTGATTTGTTATCATCTGATCCTCTGAGTTCGCCGTGTTTCTGATTTTAATTCACACGAACAGGGTGTTACAGGAAAACAAATCCTTAACTAGAAAAGTGAGCAATGTGTAACAAAATTCAGATATGAAGCCTAATATAACAAAGCATCTGAAAAGCTTCTGTAATTTACATATATTCCAAGACTGTCAGAGCCTGTACCAACCTAAGTCTTAAAAAAAAGATTCCAAAGGACATCACAGTATGAGATAAAACAATAATTTTAGGCTATGCTATAGCATAATTCATTGGCAAATGTTTTCCACACAGTTTCTAAAAGAGAAAGCTTTATAAGAATAGAAAGATTTGTAAAAGTGTGTTAAAATTGATAGGAAAACTGCAATAAAAGAGTCAATACAATTTCAGAGTTAGCCATCTATTTTCACTACTACTTTAGGTATTTTGTGAAAGGCTTTCATGGTTTTAGAGATTTTTAGGTGCACCTTACAGATGCATCATTCCTGAATGCTAAACAATCAAAAGAAAAAGATGCAACTAAAGACAATTCCAGTGGAAAACTAAAATAAATGCTAAGTACTTAAGTGCAAGTAAAAGGTCACTTGTAGCTTATTTTCTGTCACTAAAAAAAAAATCATACTATGCTTCTATTGTTCCGTTACTCAACTTAAATTCACTTCCTTAAAGGAGAAAAAAAAAATCCCTTCATTCCTGTGCATTAATGTTTAATTATAGCACATTTGACTCTAAGTCCAAGAACTACTGGTTCTGGAAAAAAAACACAAATAGTGCTCTAAAGATGATGACTGCATGGCCTAATATATAATGTATACATGTCAATTCATGATATCTTGTCCCTATGATGACACCTTTTTATTTCAGGTAAAATCTTAGAAAAGGGGAGGAAAATAATTGAGCTATGAGCTTGTGGAGAGCACAACACGAAAAAAAGGCTGACTCTTTCAGGCTTTCTAATCCTGAACCTATCACCTGGGTTTGTATTTTTGTTACTATTAGTAATGCTGAAGATTACCGAACAACATCCCTTTGGTATGAAGATATATTTATCATGAGTAAGAATATAAGAACATAGTTGTACAAGGCAACAAGACTGCTTTAACTCTGCAAGCTCTTAGGGACAGACTGTGAAGGTGGACAGGTACTGGAGCAAAGGAGGTGCCTTCAGGGACGCATGCTGGCAAAAGTGGCTCTAACTCAGACATCCTTACATTCCAATATCCCCCCCTTTTCCTCTGACAGGTAGGTAAAGGGGACCTGGCATCTGACAGCAGCAATTTAGACATCTAGGCATCTCACCTCAACCAGGAAGCACAGGGAACAAAGCCCTTGCTCAACCCTTGGCTATATTCGTATTCAGGTGAGGGCGTATTTCAGAATAACGACATCTTAGTTCAAGTGGACCACTTACAGTGCAATCGTAGAGGCATGGCTCAGGAGAGTAGCATCACTGAACCACTGAAATAATCTATTTGCATGCAAAGGAGAACAAGTCTGGATAAGCCTTCTTCACTTCCTTGTCCATCATTCTCCTGTCCCAGTCTCTCCATTTTTCCAATTTTATGTTTATCGTTCTTCACCGATATTCTGAAAAGTTCCAAATCACACAAGCAGTTAATACCAATTAGGAAGCTGCACTTTAGAACCAAAATATCTGGAATATTTTCCCAAAAGGAGAAATGGATGAAATAAAATGATCTTCTAAAATGAGGGCCATAGCTAAAGACAGCTCACGCCCAAGGGAGAAGAGTCTTAGGAACACAATTCTCATTAAAAAGGTGTTTCATCCACACCGTCATCAATGAGCCATGAAGAATTAATGTAGAAGCAGAACTAGAAATAATGTAACATAGTGTGTAAGAAAAGAGACTGCACTGAAAACAAAACTAAATTCTTAAAAATAATTAAGCAAAGAAAACAAATTCATCACTACTGATGTAAAACCCTTCAAAGGTCTGACAGCCCGAAGTTTCCGGCTCTGCAGCATGACATCCAAGGTTCATTGCAAACCCCTGTTTATCCAGCTAACTGTGTTTCTCAGTAGTTCTACCTAATTAACAGTTTGGCAATGAATGAGGCAATGGGGAGCATATATATGTAAATACACCAAAAATATGCTAGGGAACACTAAACATGTAAAATCAAGCATTGAAAATTTAGGGAAGTGTCAGAATTAAGGTTGCTGTGCAGCCCTAATTGGGCAACCTTGCGTGCAGACATTATGATACAGTCTTTAATTACCCGACCACCTACTATTTTTTCCACTGGACCCCTGCCTGCACTGACTGACATAATGAGCAGCTACTCAATGCCTTTGTTTTCTTGTTATTAGTCAATGTGTCCCCGTGCCTCATTTATTGAGCGCTATTCACACCCTGCTCTGAGACTTACTAATTTCTGCCTGGACTGTCATACAGTACTTATATTATAGTAGCTCCTCACTTCTCAAATACCACCTAAAGAAAGACAGAAACAGACTGTATTAGCCATCTTCAGCAGAAGGAGTCTGAGAAATTAAGGTGAAAGTTATAAATTAAGAAGCATACACTGACAGACACACAGAATCTGGAGCAACAAGAATTCTGTGGTCATTTGTATATTCAAATAATTTTCATTGACTTGAGCTATCTCGGTGAAAGATCACTGCTTACTGCTTCATAAATCAGACCCAAGGGTCTCAAACTAAGCATTCAGAGAGTAAACAATGCACCATTAGTAAAAATATGGCTTGATTAGATAGGAATCACACAGAAAATCTGTTACAGAAGCAAGAATAGAATCTAGCAGCTAGCATTAGTGCTTAACCATGACAGCCTTGCCTTCCATTCCTGTGATGTCCTGACTCCTTCACACTTTGCCAGTTCTTCAGCAAATGGTGCAGCAGTTCCAGCAACCTTCTTTGTACATTTGCAGCTGGCACCAGAAATGGTAAAATCTGGACAATGAATAAGGCTGATGCTGTTCCACTATGCACAGCCATGAATACATCGAAGTCTGAATCAAAAGTGGACAGGTGATTCCAATTATGGCGTTTCCCAGTTCCTGAGGTACATAAGCATACCAAAAAACCCAAGAAATCTGTCCACAGCATGACAGTGATGCCTGTGTTGTCCATGGCAGGGCCAGAACCTTCCTATCCACAACACAGATTTTGGTCAGTTCAACCAAGGCAGTAATAGTGGCAGCAGCAGAACACCACCCTCTACTTCAATAGCCACACTATTTTTCTTTTCTAATCATAACATCATGATTGTTACTGGGAAAATATTTTTCCAACCAGTTCTAGTGAAAATAATACATTTTCCCCCGACCAACAAACATGTCATTAAGAAATAAAATATTCATATTAAAGAAGCATCCAAAATTTTGAGTTTAACAGGCAGCCATATTCAAAAATTCATTTTGTAAACTATTAAGAGGTATTTAACAAGAATATGTTCTAAATTGCTCTTTGTGTCTTTCACCCACCAGTTCTCCTTTCCGGAATACAAATTATTCCCTGGACATAGAAGCCCACCACCCCGCTAGCAAAGTAAACTAAAAGTCTAGAGGTCAGAACAGCAGCCTTGAACTGTGGAAGCCTGAGCTGAGGTCTGGCCTGCTACTGACCTGTGCTGTGGTCTCAGGCAAACAACAACCTCAAGTTCTCACTTTCCAAAACTGCAAAATGGGACTGATACTTGATCTCAAAAAGAACTGTATGGACTTGTTACACTACTGTTACTGAAAAAAAGCCTCAAACCTCTCCACATGTAAAACTGTGTGTGAAAGTGAAGTATTTACCATGGTCCGTTTAGGTAGAGAATTATCATGTATTCTGCAAAAGCCCTATTTGCTCCCTGCGCATGGAAACCAGAGGAGCACACCTCTGACCTTCCAGGTGTCACCCTGCGGGGACTGGAGAACAGATGGGCAGATCAGTTCCAGGGAAGCACAGAGGGGGGAGGAACTGGCACGCACACCATCAGTCGAATATAAAATGGATTAAAATTTCTTTTTGCAAAGCCCTCTTCGCTTGGTGTGGCTTTAGCTATCGGCCAGCTCTAGACATGGTGGAGTACATACAGGGATCCTGCAACGGAATGCAGCCTTTCTTGGGTGCTCGCTTCCTGTGCACAGTAAGTGCTTGGATATTAGAACCAAAAATTTAAAATAGTATCATCTAAAAATCTGTGTAAATATAGGTTCTACAGGAATGATTTCAACCGACTATTCAAAAATATAAAGAGGTCATCTCTCTGCTAGTAAAACATAATTAGCAGAGTGACATAGCTTTTACTTATTAATCGTATTTCTTTTGTACCAACACTACAGGAACTGCAGCAAAAAAAATTATAATCAGCAAAAATATTTTCTGATGACAGGCTTTTTTTCCTATTAGCCCTGTAAATCATATTAATCCTGAAAGAATGATATTTCCTTTCAGTTTTGCACAGCAGTGCGTACAAATAAAAACGTTAACTGCCAAGACATAATTTTCAGTATGCTTGTCTTACTTCAGATGTGTGTTTTCTGTTTGGAGCACAGCTGTTCATATTTCCCAACATGAGCTTTAGTGCTGTAAATATCTTCTCTATTGAGGGCTACATCCCCAAAGTGCTGCACAGGGGCCACATGTACAAATTGTGTTAGTGCTAATGTAAGCTGCGTGCATGCAAATCCACACACAGCACTTAGAAAACATGGACCACAGACCCTGATGCCACCGCTTTGCCACTGAACCAGAATTGCTCTAATGCTGTGACTGTGACATAAATCAGGTTTTCCAAAAGGCTTTTATTCAACTAAAAGAACTCATTCTGGGATAAAATTTAAATAGATCATGCTGCAGAACTGCATTAATGAAGCAAATTACTCCCAGCAACCTGGAAAACAAAGTAATTTGGAAACTGAAGGGAAGATTGTCTGGGGTTTATTGACACATTTTTTTCAACAGTAGAAGTCTGTGTTGTGTTTAACTCAGTTTCTTTACTCCTGGGTTTCAAAAACAAGTCCTTTGCCTGTCAGCATAACACAGCTGGCAGCACTACTGCCTCTATGCTAGAAGGTCAGAGATGCACATCTCTGACGGAGACATGGGCTTGTATCCAATGCTGACGCTGCAACAGAGCATTTGGGTGATGTTGCACTGTTAGAGCTGCCTGCCTTCAGATAAGACATAAAATCAAGTTCATTTCTGCCCATCAGTGGGGTCAACCTGGGCGAAAAGCACTAATCCCATGGCAATTTTCACAACAGTAGGACTTAAGCACCATGGTCTTAACAATATTTGCTCCTAACAAATAGCTTCTGGTATCTGAGATTCTTTGGAAGCAATTGTTAAGCAAAATACTAGAAACCCCTGGGACTACCCAAACCATGTCAATGGTACTGCCCTCCTTATTCTGCAAAGCTTTCTTTGCTTAAGAGGAAGGGTAGCCTTCTTCTAAGTACAGTGAGAGTACCAAGTCCAAGTACACATTAACACCTTTTGTATAGATGCAGCATATACTTGTAAGTTTTTAGAAACACGAATTGATGAATTTCCAGTTTCCTGAAGGCAAATTTGCAATGATAATTATCAAACTAGGTTAGTATCATTCAGCCAGTCTGCTGCTTTAGCAAGAGGGAAAAAACACAAGAAACATAAGATTATGGCAAGTAAAAGCTATTTCTGCGCCATCTTCCTCTGAGCCCAGCAGCCATGTTTATTCTACGGCTGGTGACAAAAGTGGTGGTTGGTGGCCATCTACTCCCTCTGTGCCCCAGCTTTGTGACCACAGGGCAGGAATCTGATGAACAGACATGGGCATTTTTGAGCTTTCATAGGATCAATCTATACTGTAAGATCAAGAGAAGAAAGAAGGAATGGTACAACTACCGATGGATGTCAGGCTGTCACTCTGAAAGTGGTGAAATATGACGTCTTTTAATAAGAACTAGAACAATACAGAGATAACGTAACAGGATGGCATGGAAGTCTGGGGCACTGCACTTGAGGATCTCGGGCAGTCACAGAAATCTCCCATTCCGATCAAGGATTTCACCTATTCTTCATGGACTATAATCAACCAAAGATGAGGGGGAATCACAAGCCTATAAAGAAACCTTCGGGTACAGCACGAGACCTGATGCAAAAAAAATAATAATAGGAATCTGAATTGATTTGCAGGCAAGAAATTACAAAGCATGTTTTTCTTTCCAAGGAAGCCCTCAAAAGGAAATTGAGAGGACTTGCATCATTTCAGGTACTGATAAAACAGGGCTCTTCATTGTGTTAATTTGAGCAATCCTAGTCAGGTCCCAAGGAAGGAAATACGTTGCTTTATACGTACATTTACGTGACAGGAGAAATAAAAATAGAAGAGTAAGAGTATCAGATAAAAGGCAAACTGGACTAAAGTTATCTTTAACCGTAACTAAAATGAGAAGCAAAACATAACATACAGATAGTAGGTAGTGAAATAAAATTAAGTATACAAACTATAAATATAAAAATAAGAAATATACATATACTTAACATCCATCATGGGAAAAATTCCACTGAAGTTACAATTAGATTTTGAGAGTAATTTTGGTAGCAATCTATTTCATTTATATAACACCACAACAATTTCATCAGTAATAAATTCTCTAGGTAGTATCACATTGGAAGGTTTAAGGATGGCACCACTAAATAGCACCCATACTTGTTACGATCAACTGCATATTACACAAAAGGGTGTTTTTCTGGATGACTTAAAACGTACATTTGTGGATGACTGTTAAATGTATCAATTTGTGAGATTAGCATTTTGCTGAAAGTAACACTGAGCCTTCAAGAACCTATTACCTATGGACCAAAGCTCACATCAAGTCCATTTTCTGCTGCAAAATGAAACTAGGCATCCTTTCACAGTAGAATTGATATTACAGCCACAAATACTACTGATTACCATAAACAGTTCGGTTACGATGGGGCAAGACATGGGTTTTTAAAATGTCACCAAGCATAGGGCTGGGCATAACAGCTGCCGATACGCAGGTGGTTCCTCGCCTTGTTTCAGTCTCCCTTGCTCTTAAACTATTGCAGGAAGCTGTGACCACTGCTTTGCGAAGGGCAACAGAAGGTGAGCTGTGAACCTGACAAAACACCACATCTATTTAACAGGGAGTCTTCCAGACACACAGAGGTTCCACAAAGCAAACCTGAACAAGCTGTCTAGAAACACAATTGCCCTCCCAATTCACTTCGATCGTTAAATAGTAGACGCTACCTCTGTATATAGCACTTCAAAGATTATCGTGTCTTAAATACAACACCTCAAATACTTCTACGACAAAAAAAGTCACAGAAAACTAGGGCATCCTTAGGTAGACAAACACTTCATTGCATCCAGATTAACTAATGGTTATACAAACAGATACTCCTATTAGAAAGAAACAAAAATGCTCATGCCTGAATCATCTAGAAATTTAAAAATTCAAACAGATTTTAAAACATATTATGCAATAATATCTACTCACTCACATCTAATGTAGAAATGCCTGCTAGTGATATGTAGTTGCTAAAATTATATTTATGTTTATAAAGAGCTTGCCAGATAAACTAGATTTTTCAAAGAAAAATGACATGCTTAGTGAGTGAAGGGAAATTACTAGAGGCATTTTTGCATTTAGTAAAGACTGATAAAAAGATCAATTTTCAGGAATTCAGAATACTACTTCCTAGATAATTGGACAATTAATCTGAATATACAAATCAGGTGTTTTGAACATAAAATTAACTGCTAATTTCTTAACAGATCTGGCACATTCCATTATGAAAGCTATTCCTCTAACGAACAAACACATTTAAACTGTAAGAACGCTACTACAGGCTGAATGGTAAAAATTATGGCCATAAGTCCTTTTTCCAAGAATCACTCAAACCACTGTAAGATTTCTCATTTGGACTGACACAAATAAACAATAAAGAAATACAACCCACAAACCAAACAAAAAAATCACTTTGCTTTTTAGTACTAAAACTTTTTTAATTGGTCTCATACAGCGAACAAACATCTTTGTGAACTTTTCCTCATTAAATCTGCCTTATCTTTACAAAAGATCTTCAGGAGAAAATCAACAATATTTGCAGAAAGAGTGGAACAGCATGAGGAAAGTAACAAGCTGCGCATCCTATTGGGATACCAGGAAGTGATTTGTCTCATGAAAAAAACATCCAAGACATTTTAGGAAAAATAAATTTGATATCTAGAAGCAGAAGTAACGTTATGTCATCTCCTCTCTTCCATTACAGCTGAATCCCATGCCAGACATGGAAACAGAAAACTGAGACAGTGACAAGTGAGGAGGGGGTGGGCTTTTGCTACGGGTGAACTAGGAAAAATAAGGAAGAATTTTTCTTAATAACATGGTGATAAAAGGTGGAACTGCAAGCATCTGTATACACTGGAAGAAAGAAGAGAACGAGAAGTGGAAATATTTAAGATCATTAAAGAAGCAGGAAATAAAGAGGTATAAACAGCTGTAGTATTTCCCACACTTCATTCAGAGGAAAAAAGTGAAGTCGTGGACTAACAGTCCACCCCATGATCTTCCAAGGGATGTGGGCAAAGGCTCAAGAATCGTAAATATAAAAGCAGACAGGTTAAAATTTGAGTTAATGTGGAATATGGGTCAATCACATACTAGCAGGGAGATAAGCAGCTAATTGGTTCTTTTAAGCTCTAGATTTTATTTTTTGTATATGCAACGATTTAGCACACGCTGAAACTCACAGAAAAATATATGCATTATTCATGCTATTCGTGGTAGACATGCACTGTAGTTTCACTGAACAGGTCTCGAAGTAATACCAGAGGAAATAGAGGCCTTAAAGGAAGACACTAATCTCAGAAACTTCAGAGTGTCACCGTAATTTTTTTTTAAGGATTCTGTTATGATAATAGTTAGGTTTGCAGAAAATTATTTCTGCGCTATTCAGATAAACGACCTCACAGAAAGCCATTTCTTCCCCACGAAATGAATAGTGGATAACACCCACCAGAATGGGAGAAAACCATTTACGAGGAAGTGGAGGGAGCTCCACAATGCTGGTTACTGTGTGATTATCAACAGCCTGAACATAACAAATGTTTTAGATTTCATGACAGAATTTACCTCACGTGGACAGCCGAGCTGGTAAGTAATTTTAAACAGGAAACAATATCACCCCCATCCATTGCTTGAAAATGACTTGTCTTCCACAGTTATCTGTCAGCTTTGCCTTCCCACTTTCAGCTATCAGCAGCCTCCATACCTACAAAAGTCCATTTCTCCTTGATTCTTGTGCTGAGCTCCAAAATAATTTGTTAGGAGTTGGACATGCTTATCAAAGACAGGCAGAAATTCATGCAGAAATTAATGACAGTCTATGGAAGTTGCTATATATCATTATATAATACACACCAACACTGCTGTCAGCGTACCTGGATTTCTTTGTCCTTTGTCAATCAGAATAAAGCATCAGCGTAGTGCAAAGATTATTTTTGTTGTTCTGACAATGAAGTTCTGCTGTAACATAATGGTAGCAAGTGATAATCTATCAGGGATAGTAGATTAACAGTTATTTTATGACAGTCAATCTGACTGCCCCCATTTTACTTTTTGAACACGACCAGAAGCAACTTGATCCAAAAATGCTACTTGCTCTTCACAAACTTGAATCCTTTACAAACATGATGTAAACCTCAAGCAGTGAAGATACTTTGGCCCATGCCAGCAGCAGAACAGAAATTGAGGCTAGGTCATATGAGTTCCAGCCTGTTCCTCCGCCTGCTCTCTTCCATGTAAAAGATCAGCATTAATCATCATTTACCTTACAGTAATGTTATCAGCTCCGTCAGTTGTCACTGATACTGGTGATGACAAGGCGTATCTGACATCAAGAACCAGCTGGATCAGAAATTAATAGGACAGCTCCAGAGCGGACTCACCCAAACGGGGGATCCCACAGGACAGTCCCTCTACCTCCAAGGCACTCTCCTGGGGGACTCCCTGAAGATCTGCCATCGGGAGAATTCAAGATGAAACACCATCTACTATGTCTTTGAAAAACTACATTTCTCTGGCTTCTAACTAGACAGCCAGTTTAGCCTCAAAACCACTGAAAAGGGCCTGTACTCAGCCTTTGGAAGATGCTGGCGTGGCTGCAAATAAAATTTTTAGGGACTCATTCCATTTGAAAAAGAAACTATGCTTGTAAAGACATCAGAAAGAAACTTAAAAATGCACGTGAGCCCTGACCTGAGACACAATTTTGCCATAGGTTCTTCTGGTTTGAAATCTATTCCCAGTTGCTCTTTCAAAGCCTGTCACCAGAAGACTGGATCAACATAATGCATTCATCTTGGGGTTACGTCTTGAGTCCATCCAGGAATGAAACCTTGTGCAGAATGCAGCAGTAGCTGGCTTAAGAACAGCCTCTCATCTCCTAAATCTCCAAGCTATGCCTTCAAAGCTGTCCTGAACAGTGGTGCATTTTTGGAGAAGAGGTAATCTGATGATCTAGTGAAAGAAATTTTGGGCAGTGAAGGGCAAGCCAAATCAGCGAGGAGGCTGAAGAAGGAAATCAGCAGTTTTGGATGACATGCACTGGAACTAAGAAGGAAGAGCTAACAGGCAATAGGATAGATATTACAGTTCTTTTACATGTCAGAAAAAAGATGACATGAGAAACTGTATTGCAAGCTAGAAAATGTTAATAAATCAATAAAATTAATTACACAAAAGGTACCTGAGAACAAAATTGCCAGTCATTGATCAATTCCATAATACACTGCATGTCATCAAATATAGGGTTATTGTTTTTACCTAAAGGCCAAACTTTGTCCTTCACCTTAGCATTTAATTTCTATTGTAGGATATTTGCTAGTGCTGATCTAAGCTTCCAGTGTACTGCCCTGGAACTATTTTGGGGTGACTCTTGTGCATGCAGTCATGCATTTTACAGGACTCTGAAGCCACCTGAAGAAAAGCTTTAAAAAACACTTTTTCAACTTGATGCATTCCAGAAATTATATTTTCTCTTTACCAATGTGAACCCGAGGCACCCAGTACTCAAAAAGACAGAAGGGAGGGAGGGTGGTAGCATCACTGAACTCAAACCAGGGAAATCCACCCAAACCAATTTGCACTTGGGCTGCTGTAATATTAATATGAAGCCCTCGAGGATTCTTTGCAGTCTCTAACTGGAGCAAGAAGCTTCTGCCCCCTGGAGAAATACTGATCTAAGACCTGCGGCATTTCCATCCATTTCATATCCGGAACTCTGGGTCCTAACTACAAGAGACTCTTCAAGACAAATTCAAGAAGCTGTACTTTGAAAAATAATTCTATTACTTGTGGAAAGGAGGACTTTACTGGTATGAAAAAGGTAAAGGAGGTAACGTGCACCCCTGCAGCTGGGGATAAAAATGGAGGATGAATTGTTATTATTAAGTGGACAATCCCAAAATCACTCTAGTAATTTCTCTGCACTCGTTTTGGGAATTTCATTAAACACTGTATTTATTCATCTAATGGGCATGCCAACTGCTTTTCTGAGTGACAGGAAACTACAGATTACTGTAATCTCTGACTAGCTGAATATGAAAAATTTATCAAATGGAGAGAAGGAAAAATAAAGATGAAGGAAAGAAATACTGCAAATAACACAGAACTTAATTTTCTCACCACCCGTCCCCAGACTGAATTGGTTTTCATTTTAGGGTGCAGCCCGATGGACACAATTTACCATCAACTTTTCAATGTTGGTGGTAATATCACTTACTGGTTTAGAGGTTGTCCAAAAACTATTTATGATGAATAGACAAAATTTACAGTTACACCCACACAAAGCGTAGCTTCTTGTTACAGATGCTGTAACTCTATCAAGTAGACCTCTAAGATGCACACAGTGCCAGCATAGTAATTCCAGCAAGGGGCATGAGGTTTTTCATATGACAGTCACACAGGCCCTCTTACAGACCAAATAACACATATTTGGTAGTATGGATTAATGTATTCAGCCAGACAAGTGAGGCTATCCCAAGAAAAGCAATTATTGCTGGTGCAATCTGCATCTTCTCTAAGGCGGACTCAGCTCATTTCTCTTTACCCAGCAGTTACACCAGTCCACCTGTTCCAGCCTGGTCTGAGAGCAGATAGAACAGATTAACAGCTCAAAAATGCATTTAAGGTTCACATTTCAATCTAACAAAAAGCCTAAGAGAAAAGACTTGTTTGGTAGAAACTTTCCACCAACTCAGAGAACAATAAAAAAAATACAAAACTATGTATTCAATCCACAGAGCCTCACAGCAGAACCTGAAGCTGCCAAAGGCAGGCTATGACAGATGGCCATGGGAGCAAACTTGGAAAGCAACGGATTTCAAGGAAGATGGCTGAGGTTTAAAACTATCTAGTAATTGGCATGATTGTCAGTGCTAGGAGTCTGTCTCTTGAGCAAGTGCTAGATGCTGTGTTTATGTGCACACCCATGCACGTATGTGTGACTCTGTGCGTGTGGCTGGCACACTGCTTCCCTGCAGGGAAGTATTAACAGCCTCGGGTCAGCTCAGTGCTGCACATCTTTGCCAGAATAGCTGTGCTGGGCAAGAGCTCAAAGAGCTGAAAGCACTGATTGCCATAGTCAGCAGAAACTTCTTTTGCCGAAACAATCATTTGAGCAAAATTCCATTTTCACTGGCTCTTTTTACTCTGTAATGTGTTTTATACACCAAAGTGCACCTTAGCCATCATCACTGCAACCACAGCTAGCAACACTTTGCTGCAAAGGATACCTTGAACCTCTACAAGAAATAGATTCCAGGTATAAACTCAGGAGAGTGACGCTGAACTTCTTACGATGGAAGCATCTTAATTTTTAAAACAGCAGCAGTGGAAGGCTATTCAGTACATAAATGACAGGGCACTGATCTCCCAACTGATGAAATGGAGACACGTTGCTTGCTGTTAAGGCAAACCAGCCCCTCCATCATTTAGCAACCATTATTAACAAAAGCTGAAGTCACATCATGAATTCATGTTCTCATCCAGAGTTCCTTCTTCCTCCCCTTGACTGCAAGCCTCACTCTCATCTACTTATTACACCAGCGACCCCACCTTTCCTATGGTCTCATTCAAGAAGCTATTACACCAAACGTCTCTGCTGTTTTCTTTACCAGTCCAAAGAATATTCCATTCACTTTGTCTGGTCCATCTGCCATTTAACTAAAAATTTTGCTGATAGAAGTTTGTCTGTCAAGCTGGTTAACTGCAAAACGTAGGTTTGCCTCTGTTTTCCAAATGGTCTCAAGTCAATTTTCATGTTGTCATGTCTCTCATTTGGAGAGGCATTGTTCACACTTCTCACACTGAAAAAACAACTGGCACCTTCTTGTAGAGAGTCTACCATTATTTAATATAAACCTCCCCTTTGCTAGTAGAAAAAAAATCCTCCAGAAGGTGGGAGAAATCTCTGGAAATTACATATAACCAAGGTGTATGGCGAATCTATGACACCAGGCCCCTTTTCTTGAACAACCTGTAAGCTCTGTTCCACAGATCAATCCAGCCCATGGCTGTGCAAAGCAGACATTTATTTCTACCAGCCCAGATTCTTTAGGGATTGACTTTTGATGGCACAGCTCACCGGCTGATGGTAATCTCAAGTCCCTTAGTCTTTTTTTTTTTTTAAAAAGCAGAGCTGCCACACAGGCAGCACTGCTTGAGTCATCACATTCAGGCCTGTGTGGAGCAGATTTAATTCCTTTGTATAGAATACTTGATATATTTATCCTGGCACTTGATTTTTCTCTCATGAGACACCATCAGATTTGTGACAGCTTTAAAAACCTAAGCTAATTCCATATATACAGAAGGAAAAAGGCTGAGCTGGCAGGATTTACTCTACTGAGGACACACATCACCTCCCTCCTGTAAGGTTCATAACAGCCTGAGTGGTTTCAAGTGGGCCTTGCAGCTTATTCTGGTATTCCCTCTTCTCCCAGGCAAAAAGAGGCTGGAAAGAGGAAGAGGGCATTGGGAACTCTGGTGATAATTTGTTTAGTGAAGTCTATTTCCGTAATATAAGATGGGCTCATTTGGTGGTTAAGGTGTTTGGCAGGAATTTTATTCTCAAGTGTGTCCCTACAGCCCACAGAGCCAGAAATGGGAGCTCTGGTATAGTTAGCAAACACAAAGGTGTGGGGGGACAGGAACCAACAACCCACCATAAAATCTCCCTCAGAAGTGTAACAAGCAATGTGATTGTTATTAAAAATTTTATGTCGCCAATCCTTCTGTAATACTTCCAAGAGAAGTTGTTCCTGAAAACTTACAGAGCAGAAGCAGAAAAATATCCAGAAGAATACATGGCATGTTTAGTTTTACTTCCATTATTATTAGTATTCTTATTATTATGTGGTTACTAAGGCTGAAATGATCTAACTAAGCAACTGATATAAAATTGTGTCTTAAATGGGGTATAAATGATGAGTATGAAACAGGAAACAGATGACCTTTTCTTAACAAAATATCCTATGAATTCTTAAGCTATAACAATGAATAAGATCCCAAAGGAAAAGACTCACAAATGTGTCAGAAATTAGGCTGTGCATTCACACATGTATGTGGCTGGGTGTGCCACAACTGGCAAGCAATTAATGCTTGTATACCAGTTTGTTCAGTTATAGAACAAAATGGTATGTGATAATATGACCCAAATTTATTTCTTCAATATCAACACAGCATTGATGAATTTTTCAGTTACAATAGGATTTTTTAAAAAAATCTTAACTACTGCAATGCATGTTCCTTTTGTCTAGTGCTTGTCACTATACTGTGAGATTCTTCAATGCTCATGACACAAAGGGTCTCCTCTCTCTCAGAATTCATTTTAGATTAAGCCATTAGTTCTTACAGTTGTAGTCTAACGTAGCGATTTTAGGTCATCTCACGACCTATCCTTTTCCAAGAACAGTTTTAATCTTTGTATAGTACTTGAATCTACCTCTTACAATTATGTTTCAAGTGTTATTGCAGCTATATTTCAGATTTTACATATGCAAGAAAATGCTATATTATTTTAATACTGACAGTAGAGTAAAAATCTATTCAATATTCACCTTTCAGGAAGCACAATCAAATATCCAAGAACACTACTAGACTTGCCTAGCATAAAGTTTCAAACTGTTAATGGGTTTTAAATTGATGTCATAATGCTGCAATTTAAATACATGATGTTCATTAATTTTGCCAGAACTCTTTGTAGAGTAGGAGGGGTATGAAAGAAGGAGGAATGTTATATTTTCTATATCTGCTTTTTTTTATCTGCTTGCCTATTTTTGATACGTAAGAAGATTCATTACATCAGCTTGGGGTGGGGGGGTGACATTTACTCAAATGACAATAGGTTTCAACTAGGTGACCACTGTGGAGTTTTATCAAAGGAATATTTTCTATCCACCAATAGGATAAAAGTAACTAACCCATAACAGGCATGACAGTTCTTCAGGATGGATTTCAAGGGACCATATCACCAAAAATCCATGGGTACGAAGTGGAGAAAACAAGGGACAGAAAGGTCATCTTGCCCATACACCTCCTTTTCACTGAAAGGTCAAAATTCCTGTACCTGCGCAAGAGAACGATGTTGCAAAAGAGGCAGCCATAGTCTCTCGCAAATCTCAGGGAGTCCCCTTGGATCTGTCCATTGAAAAGGGAAAAGAGATCCATTGTGGAGGACTGCTAAGGAATCCTCCTCTTTTGAGGTGAGGGAGGGCAGGCACTGGATGTAAATTCTCTAGGCGAAGAATTACCTATTTCAGAAATATCTCAGGAGTCAAACTATAATGTGTCTAGACATAATGGGTCAGTATAGTACAACACTTCACATCTATTTATGTTTTAAATAAAGTATGTTTACTGTACATAAAGTCAGCTTTTCCAAAGCTGTTGCTATAGCTACAAATCAAGGGAACCATAGCAACAACCTTGTATTATGTACAGCCTTAATTAGGGATTAAGTTATGTCTCTCTTTGCATTTTATATTAAATACTCCCATATAATCTAGTTATACTAATCTTAATTCTTTTTTGGACTTTTTAATAATAAACATTCCATAGTATTATACTGTCAAGTCAAATACACAACACCCTTGAAATAAATCTTTACGGCATTATTCTGATCATAATGAATAATATACACGTCACTGTTTTTCACTTGAGATAAACACAGATGTTCATATAAGCATATTTCCTGATCTTCTTTAATACAAATCGTTAATCACTTCATCCTTGACCACAAAGTAATTGATTTTCCATCATCTCATAAGGTTTTAAAGTCTCATCCCACTCAGCCTCACCACAAAAGAAATAATCTTCTAACTTCAACTTTTTTTCCTATGGATTAAAGTCTTGCAGGTTTTTTGTCCTCAGAAAGTAAGTATGCAAGGGAGGGACAGGAAAGGTAGAGTAGTAGAGTTCATCTAGATTTTCTAGCTTCCCTGTGACTGGGTTGGTGGTACATTAACTACTCTGCTTTGTTGACCCTGTATATGTACTATTTAAGTACGCTGAGAAGGTGGAATTAGAGAGCCCTGGCATACTACATGCAGCCAGGTCTCAGAGGGGAGCCGGAGAGAAACAGGTAAAGGAGAACAAAGAACAAATGTGAAGAAAAGAAGGAGAAGGATGTTGGAAGTGGCTGAGGAACAGGATGGAGTGCTATCAGACAGCAGGAGACACGTAGGACCCAGTGGGGTGACAGATTTCAAAGGACACTCTAGAAGACTATGAACACATTCAACAGGTGTGCAAAGATGCTCTCAACAAAAGAGATGAGAGAAAGCCAAAATTCATGTGTTTAAAAGCCTTCTCTCCTATCTTCCCTTCGATCACATCATTTTCTGATAATCCATTACAGTATAGTTTCTCACCTTTTGGTCCTTGCCCATTGTTGAGATAGCATGTGTCCCATTTTGCAAAATCCTTGGCCACATTTGTTTAGGGCATTAGCTGCACTCAGAGACTGGACCTTCTGCTTATCTTACATACCACAGCAGCATAAGAAAAAAACAACTAGAAAAGCATATCCTAGTTCTATGAAATGAGAAGAAATTCAATGTATTTGGCACTTCTACAGAAATGAGAGATCTGAGAGTTTAATCTCTATGAACAATTGAGCATTGCTGACCATTTGAATACAAATTGTATACAAACACTCATTTTATAAAACAATCTGTGTTATAAAAATTGTAGTCTAAGAAAGCTGTGAGTGTGAGTTAGGAACATGAATTGTGTAAAAGCATTTCACACGGGCAGCACAATAAAACTTCCCTCACACAGGGAGTAATTAAGTCAGAAGATATTCACAATTAGCAAGGCATGTTCAGTTTCTTCACTATCATTTTAATGAGCAAATATTAATGTAATCTGCAAATACAAGGGGGAAACCAAAATTGCTAAGTTCAATGAGTCCTTCACGACCAAAGCTAAATTAAGACCAACGTCTTACTAATTGATACTGGTCACCAACTTTCAAGACATCCATTTCCATTTACTGTTAGAACTTCCAAGCGTGTTATCAAATTTAGAATGAATTAACGCTCCCACAAGCTAGATCAAAGCTCTGATGAAGGCAATGGTGAATAAAAACTGATTAGCATGCTCCTCTCCTCTTCACTTACCAGTTCAGACTGATAGTGATCAAGTGACCGTGGCAGCTCTACCTCATTCAGATTCCACGCCTGCCACTGTGGCAATAAGCCAGGGACATGCAGAACACACTGCCCTCTCATTTTTAGTGGGTTCCTCATCCTTTTGTATTTAAGATATGCCAGATTGAGTCTTAGCCCTTTTGAACTCAATGGCAGCTCCCATTCACTTCACTGGGACTAGGATTCACATCCTGCCTCAGACAGATTTCCTTTCGGGTGCTTGTCCTTTTTCTGCTTTGTAGACAACATAGTTTGGTCTGCAATATACGGGCAACAATTAAAAGCCACAGAAATTTAAAAGAAGCTGTCTCCTAAAAACTATAACCCTCTATCATTCTGATTTTCTTATCTAACACTCTAAAGGTAAAATTATAACCAAGTTGTCCAATACACTTATAGGTCTGAATATCATGAAGTGGTATTTTCATTCTCTGTGGATGAATTTCGTTCATGAATATTATAATTGCAATTTGATGAAGAAAAATAAGAAGTGGAAGACTGATAGTATTTCTCATGACTGACAGTGCTGTAACTGATCAGCAACAACTTTTAGAAAGAGTTGATTTTTTATGTTAGCTTATTTTGCAAGTTTGCATCTGTTACAAACAGCAGGGAGGTGAGGCGGGGGGAGAGTCTGGGGAAAAGGCACCACTACCACCAAAACTTAACAATGTCATTAGATATTTTGCCAACAAAGTTATAAGCCTGAGTCCCTGTAAAACCTAATTTTATCCCGCAAGTGGTTTTTTTTCACATAGCAAATATTTTGCAAAGCAGATACAGGCCAAAGCATTTTAAAATACAGACTGCAAATACATACCTAGCTTTCAAATAGCTACCAACTGTTAATGTAATAGTTTCAGAAAAATCCAGTAAACCTCTAGCTTTATAAATTTTCTATGCTCCCCTATGTTCATTTCACAAGTCATTCCCATTTCCTTTTCCGTGCATATAAAAAACACAAATAAACTGCTTCTTCCTTGGGCATCCCAGGCAAAATTAAACATTTTTAGACTCAAATACAAACACACACAAGAAAATTTCCTTTCGAGTTAAAGGGACTGAAGGCTTGAAATTAATCTTTAAAATTCCCTTGCTTGTGTAAACAACAGTTTTCACTGCAACCAAGCATGCTTTTGAGGCCCGCTCACTGCTCTCTCGCACTGCAGACATGACAGAAATTTAAAAAAATTCAATGGCCATTTAAATGGTAGCACACTCAAAAAAGACACTTTGGTCAGAAACATTGCTTGGTTTAGTTTTTACACTGAGCAGGTTGGTAGAAAAGCAGTGACGTGGGATCAGAGAAAGAGAAGTCTCCTGGTTCATTTTGCTGTGCTCTTGACACCAGGTCTTACCTCTTGTGTTTTCACATTTATATATCCATAATGAGTTCTCAGAGGCTGCCTTTGGCCATTGGAAAATGGTATCCATTTGACACTGGTTTGTCCAAAGCAGTTTAGGATCAAAGGGAAATTTACTTCATTTGTAAGACGAACAATGATCAGACAGAGGAACGCTGCAATGAAACTCACAGCAACAATGGACTTTCTCTGTAACGAAAAGAAGAAAATCAATTATTAAAATTAAGAACAGGTTTTGATAAAAAATTTGATAAAAAAAGATAAGAAATATCTTCTACTGTAGGATGAAGAAAAAACACTTTAGAAAACTCTATGTGAAATTCTTTTTATGGTAGTCACCTTGCTGCAGGAGCACAAGGAGACAGGTGACTGGATCATTTTGCTTCAATAAATTTGTATTTCAAAGGTTTGAGAGTTCCTTTTTGAACTGGTTGGAAATTAATCAGTTTTTCTCCAAAAAAGTCAGCTTTTTTTTAAAGTTTCAAAAAACATCTATCAGTTTTAAATTTTATTTGTATTTGGAATGAAGATTTTATGTAAACATCCACACCAAAGTCTCCATTCAAAATCATCAGTGCTCTAGACACATGACAAACACACAAAGGGAAAATGCCATCTGCAGCCACACCATACAAAGTTTATTGTGAAGATGATGATCACTACGGATTGTATTTATTGTGCATCAATTTTAAATTGTTCCCGTGCAAAAGAACTCACACTCTAACCTTAAATATTTTAGAATAAATGGTCGGCAAAGTCAGAACAACGTTCTGCCTTATTCCATGTTCACAAATATACAAAGTGAGGCGTTATTATCTCAGACAAGATGACTTCCATTGTTAATAACATAACAGATCTGAAGCCTGTATTTCATTAGCCGTTGTTTTCCACCTCTAACCTATCCAGTTGGTTGCGCTGGTGAATGTAACCATAGAAATATAACAAATTTTTCCCTGCATAACTCCCCAGTCTACGGGAGAAAAATGCAGAAGAAATATGATGTTCCCCTCATTTTTATCTGTTTTTTAAATACTGCAGTCAATTACTTCTAGACAAATTACTTAAGGGCAAAACATGTTAGTTGGCATATGTAAGATTCTAAGTATGATACTCTGTCATAAAGGTTATTTTAAAATTTTCCCTGAGGGAATGGAACTGTGATCATTTACAGGTGTTTTTACTGTAGTTTAATTACATCCTAGCTTTACCTAATTTGCCACAGTTTAATCACCCTACTGAATGTAATTCTATCCCTCTAAACAGTAATATATAGAGAAAATAGAGAGGGGGAAATTATTTGCCTAAGGGCCTACATAAGTATATGGTAACACTTCATGCTGGATGACAGAATCTGATGACCCCAATTCATGTCTACAAATACCACCAACTAGCAGGAACCAGCAGAGTATGCATTTAAGACCACTTTTGCACATGATGGCAATAAGATCGCACATGCTGCTCTGGTGATGGAGGGGTGAGCTCTGATTGCAGCCATGTAAGATGAATCTGTTCTTTGCCTGGAGATTCATTTGACAGTCCGCAGAAACTAAAATTCAAAATGCTGAGCAGAAGAAACAACATTTACACAGCAAACATACTGGGAAAGACATAGACAAAGTTTTACTGAACATGAGCTCACAAGGCCTGTGAGCCCCTGTACAAGGCCTGCAGGCACTGCTGCCAAGCTTTAGTTCAGTTTCCGGACACCGAAAATGGCAAGAACCACAAAGAGCAATCAGCAAATTGGAAGGGCTCTTAACTGTATTCCCACACAGAAGAGTTAACAAAACAGTACATTGTGTGGGTCAGTTCATGGCTCTATTTGTTTTGATGTATCACAAAGCTGCAATATATGAGATAAAAGCAATGAAAGCCTGAGATGGAAAACTCAGGTGAACAAGGTCACTGTGAGGAGAACGGGAACAGGATGATGAAGAGGAGAAGTATTGTGGCAACGTGATCCAGTGAGGAATCCTAGTCAGCTAATGGCTCTGCAATGTAAAATTAAACCCAGCTCATCTTCGGAGGGCAGTGCAGCACCACAACCCAATCACAGCTTGCAGAATTCACGGAAGCCACTGCACTTTTCATCAGCTGCATTATAACAGATTTGCATTCAGTTGCGATAAACTGGCTGGGGAGCACTTCTCTGTCACTTCTCTTCATACCAGATGGAGTCAGAAATCTTTAGCTATATATCAGGGCCTTGTAAGTGTTAAGAGCAGCCAAGATGTGCAGTGGAAGTGATAATCATAAAGCAATGAGGAGCGTGAATTAGTCATATTATTTATTGCAAATCAGAATTAAAATATTGCAGACATTTAAAGGGGAATCTAGAGTCTCACTCCACTACATGAGCATGCTTCAATCAAAGCGCTCACAGCAGGAAGCGGCAATACAGCCCCTTATGATGCCACTACCTGATTTCCACATACTCTATCTTCGTGGTCTGTTGAATATAATTTTTAACTTCCTTTATTTTGCACAGATATGTTCTGAACTTGAAAACATTTCAATCAGCTTCGTGTGCTTCTCACAGGGAGCTGTTCTAAAGAGCCTCTGCCTCAAGAAGATTCAGATTGTATAGCTAGATTTCCTGGCCTTCATTAGGATGCCATCTAAGTTTTATATTCCTTCTCTTTAAATACGCTGTACTACTGGGGAAAAGAAAAGAGTGTGGCCTTGTTTTGTTTTCTTACATAAGAAAATATTGTTTGAAAAAGAAAGCAGCAGAGGTTTTTCTGTGTGTTGCTTAGCCAGAAAGAGCCTGCATTAACTAGAACAGCGCAATGAGAGAAAGGAATTTTTACAACAGAAAGGAAACAAGGCATCTGTTATAATTGTTTTGGGAAAAAAAAAATCTAGCCATATGCAAACACAATGTCTACTATCAACTTGTACAAAGGATGCTTGTGTTCAGGATTCAGTTCCCTTGTAATTTTTGCTAAAGCTACGAGACCCAAAAACATGCATTTGCAGAGGGAAAGACTTGCGAATTGGAATTTCAGTGGCTCTATAAATTTCACTGTAAAAATACTGAAAAACAACAAAGCACATACTTATAATTTTAACCTTCTTAAGCATCAAGTAAGGCCATCTGCTCAGTGGCTAAGAGTATTCTAAAGGGCACTTCTAAAAGTAATTTGTTCTTCTTAAGTTCCTCCATCTCTCAAAAAAAAAATACAGGTGCTATTTGACAGTAAGTGCTTCTTGTAAAATTTCCCATTCTGCAGATAGATTTTATCTTTCCTCTGATAAAATTTAGCATTAGAGACTCCAGGAATTCTACATGACATTAGGATATGACAGAGAACTAGGACGCTATATACATGGATGAATACCATGACCAGACTCTAATTTGTCTCAAAGTCTGTCTCCATCAACATTTCGAATACTTAAACATCCTACCATTTGGGAGAGCTAAACCAACAGTAATTAGCAAGTCTGCAGAGAAACAAATCTTATTCCTTCTTAATTTTCAGTTCTCATGAATGCAAATAGTCTTTCAACAAAAGAAATGTTTCTCTAACGTGGAAACGTCCCCTGTATAAATCTCATGCAAATCCTTGTTTTTCTAGCTAATTTAATGTAGATATTTTGAGGTTTCTAACATTTAAATAAAAATGTATATTCAGTTATAAACATTTTTTATGTGTATTTAGTGAGGAGTAAACAATAAGGCATATTTTAAATGGTTTCTTAGCTGGATGACTTGCACGGTATATTAGCTTCTGTAATATTTTATTTCATTTGCTATAGCAAGTGACTAGTCTAGATGACAGTTGCAACAAGAAAATTATACTTATAAAGAGAAGATCCTATAGCAGCAGAGTGATGGAGTTTCCTATTTGTTAATGACACTAAGGCTAAGAGGCTGCTCATTCACAGGTTTTTTTTTAAAAAAAAAGATAAAAGTGGACACACTTCAGATCAGAGTACATGTACTGCAATATCTGGGGCAGCGCACACTAGAACTAAACAGTTTCTTCTCAACTCTTTTCACTCAATCCCACAATAATATAGTCCCAGTTTCGGTTTCAGTTACTTCTCAGATGCCAGCTTCATTGTGCCTAGCGTGCATATCAAAATCAATAAGCAGTAGGCACAATTCACACTTCTAAGGGCTTCAATTTGTATTTATGTTGTTAAAACAAGAATTGAATGGAGTGTCATACTACTACGCTGGTTTCATTAAAAATTTCATGGAAATAAGACAGTAACAACAGTATTTTCATGTGTACACAGACCTCTATTTGGCAATACAGTCCCTAACACTATTTATAACCTTCATATCATCTGGTTTTGGCCATTTACTAGTGCAAAGGTGATTCATTAGCTTCAGTTCGGCAAAAACTTGACAGTGAACAAGTTTTAGTAATTTTTCTTTCATAATCTCTTCAGAAGTGCAAGATGACAAGACCATTTTTTATAGTTCGATAAAGCCTGACAGAATAATAAGACACAAACATTTTTTTGTGTTGTATACAGTTGTCTAGCAGTAAGGAAGAAAGGAAATATTTTCAGCATAAGAGAATTTCCTAAGTTGTAAAGTTTACTGAGGTAGGTACTAAGTATCTTCATTCTACTTTCTAGCCTAAGAGCAACATCCTGCCACTTGGAAGGTACTATATGGCAGAGACTATCAAATCACTTCACAAGAAATAATAAATCCTCAGCCTAGTGAGATTGACAGTAAAGACTCATTTCACAGATGCATAAACTGAGGCTGAAAGCAACTTCCCTAAGATCACAAAGAAATCAACAGAAGCTACTCCTAAACTTTTATTCTAGAACTACGTTCTTCCTCAGGTTTATTGTTTCTATTATAACCAAGTGCCTGAATTAAGTGCCAAAGTTGAATATGATATTATGGAAGATTCTAGTAAAGAACCCTTGGAACCAGTCAAGCTCCATTTCCCAAAAAGTAATTGAAAATAAACCTTTTTTTCAGAAATTTATGTTTTACAGTATTAATTTTTTATGTTATTTTCATAGATACATGATAACACTGTGCTTGGAAGGACAAATCAAAGGTAAAGACTTACATAAGGGCTTTGAGTCTATTAGATGACACAACATGCAGCAATATTGTATTAGTTCCACAATACCTACCTTTACAAGCATACTGAATAACTCAATCACTTTTTTTAATATCTCTGCACATTATACTACTTTTATTATAGAACTGATGCAGGGTTTCAGGTTTTTTACTCAAGTGTAACACCAATTGAAAATAATAATAGCTACACTACACCTCCTGATTTTGTTTTATTTTGTAGACCACTATGTAAAAAATAGTTTTATTTCATTTTCTCTTTTATAGTTGAGCATCCTCTTCGAAGGCCACTTTCTGTTACAACAGAGCATAAAATTATACTCTTTCAGGACACAAGCTCAATATACCTTACTGATTTCACTGGTATCGGAAATAAATATGCCTTCCAGCTATTTCTTTTGTCCTCTAACAGGGCTGCTGGAGAGATATTCAGGCAGGGGTCCTAGAAGTTTTCAAAGAGGGAGCAAGACTATGTAACAAAGATCCTTTTAGAAATAGATATGTGTCAAACAACATTTGCATAAAATCGGTAGCTGAAGATGTACTTTAGTCTCCTCCAGAAGTAAAAGTTAACCTGAACATGTTCAAAGGCTCCACAGGAGATGGCTGTCAATGTTTCTGCCTCAGAAGAAGTAAACAAAGCAGGTAAGGGGTTATATCAGAAGTAAAATCTGGTTTGGGTTCAAAAACCAGTAAAATTAAAGATTAAAGCAATTTTTTTAATTTTTTTTTTTCTGGAAAAGGGCACCTTTGGTAAACTGGAATGTAAGCTACCAGGAAGATGAGGAGTGAGAGCAGAAATAAAGTTCAGTGATGGAGAAGCAAGGCAAGAAATGTAGTATACATAAAAATAGATAGAAGAAATACAATGAAAGAAACATATGACTTCTAGCCTTTCATATGGCCTAGAAAGTGTTTTTGCTAACAATATACTCTGAATCAGGACTGTTTTCACAGCTTATGATGTTTGAGAAGGCATGAATAGAAGACACATTACTTCTTGTGTGCCTTCTCTGTAGGAGTTCTGGCCTTTTTATAGCTAAGGCAGCTGAAGAGCTCTCAAGAACGCCGCTCATTGTACTTCTTTTATTGTTGTCGTTTGCTGAAAACTTGTTACATAATTCAGTTTCCACCATGATTCACAATGCAGTTCCTTACGAATGGTGGTGTATCTAGGTTCATAACAGCTCAACATAGTATTTTTCACAGCAAAATAAAACATATTCAAACACCTCATTCATTAAGGCAAAATATCCGCAAAGAGTGCTCAGGCTCACTGGGGTTAAGACCTGAGCGATGAACAAAGCCAGGAATCAGCACAGTATTGTCCAAACAACTGCAGCAGAAGCAGCAGTCTATTAAGAGCCTTCACTGCTTACATATAGGAGGATTATTGCTACTGACATTTAGTCTCAGGTAACTGTGTAACTTTATTACATACAGCATTCCCCTCAGAAATAACACACATATTTGGGTAGTAATATGAAATTATGTCAGGTGAAGAACTTCAAAGATTCAAGGAGTAACTGCTGAAGTATTTTGAAGGTCTCCCATATGCTAGCATGCGTAAGAAGTTCCTGCATTTGAAAAGCCCCAGTGATTCTGAGCCCTTCAAACCGTAAAGTGCTGCCAGATTTCAGGAATTAGTCTGCACCACTATTCCCTCTTGCCCTAAACTCAAAGCCTGACAAGAAGAAGCACTTTTTGGTCTGGAGATACTCTTATCCCTTAAAGTGATTTCAGGCTTTCCAGCACTCTGAGTTCTCTGTATCCTACAGCGACTTGTTTCTCCCACTCCTTTCCTGCTTAGTCAAGGCTGATTTTGTATTTCCTTCAGCAGTCTAGTTCTGGCCTAGGGCTCCCTACGCAAACAGCCTCTACTCCTAGCAAGGCACAAACCCATCATTAGCACAGTTCCCACCTTCACAAACCAGAAAGTCACAGTACCACTAAGGCAACCTAAACATCTGAGCAAGGCATGCCTTTGGCCAGTCTGCTACTTCATTTTATACTGCAACTGAAAGCTGTCCAGTAGCTTCAAAGGTTGAGCCTATTAAAATGACCATGGCAGAGAAGCACACTTTAAATAAGGTGGTTTATTTTTCATTCTACAAGATCTCTTAAGAATATTTAATCTAAAACTGCTGTTACTGATTCATCAACGTCCTTCACAACTAGGGTGAACTTCATCAGTAACTGCAGATGCACATTATATAAATACTAACGTAGTCTTTGCATGATAAAGCAGTATTAAAAAGGAAAAAAAGCCTCTGCAGTACAGCTCTCAAATGGTACTTTGTTTGTTTTTCACACTCTGGATTATTGCCCAGCTCTTCTTATCAATAGCTTGGCACACTTTCAGACACACACAGAGGCTGACTTACGTTTCCCTATAATAGAACTGCTGGTACAAGAATTCGTGATCTTTCAACCTGGCAATTGGCTGTTACTACTTACTGAAGTACCACCTGATTGTAGCTATTTTTCACCTATTGAGAAAAAACTTCAAAGAAAAAAACCACCCATATGTGAGTATTAACTCTTAACCTGCCAGATACACCTCACATACATGACCTCTCTCTCTCCTCTACAGAAATACATAAAGATTCATGATAGGCAACATCATAACAATGAATATCTAACTGGACAGTTTTTCACAAGCATTCTGAAAGACACCCTATAGTTGCCAACATTTTCACGAAAAATCCCTTTCAAAAAGTTGCTTCTTTCAACCAGAAATAGATTCAAAAATGCGTAAACCAGAAGAAAAGCGACAACAAAAAGCCCCACAGATGTATAAAGAAAGATTCTTAGAAAACAATAAAATACCGGCAGACCTCTGGTCTGCAGAGATCTATATTTGAAAAAAAGATGTAATTACTAAAAGCCTATTGCATTTCTTTGTTATTTTATATGAAATATCAGAAATACTCAATTTCTTGTTTCGAAAATTCACAGGAAAGGGAATGCCATGCCTTCCGAAGTGAAAGTGAGATAAATTCAATTTCTGCTCCTAGCAGTAGAATCATCAGTGCATTTGGGATGCAGCAGGAGGAATGGATGTTAATCACATACTTATATGTTTAGCAAACACTACACTGGGATGTAACCTCCAGAAGTACTAACTTCCAGATAAGGGAAAAAAAAAAAAAAAATCAAACAAAATTAAACATATGACAGCAGCCCAGGGGCAGAAGAAATGAAAGTAAATAAAATGTTGTAACAACCCCATATTCTCAGTATTCTCAGTCTGCACATCTGTGGAAAAAAAATGCTTTTTGCTGGAAACCTTCACTTGCCCGCAGCTCACTTCTACCTGTGGGGGAAAGTTTATGCTATAGAGAAAAAAACTGCTTAACCAGAAGTTCACACAAGTGAAATGTAATTGCGTACCACCATCTCGACAAGCCCAAACTTCCTCCATTGAATTTACCTCTGTAAAGATCCCTGACTGCCATGCTGGACTTGAAGCTAATAAAAATTGGCCCCACGCTTCAGTTTCCTTCTGAAGGCCAAATAACACTGAAAGACAAAAGAGATCTTGCCCAGACTGTCACTTGGCAGGACTGTTGCTCTGGCCCTTCACATCAGCTTCATCTCATGCTGTTCTCTGGGAGGCCAGCACTTTTGGAAGGTTGCTCTGGATGTTCTCTCTGTCTCAGTGCATGCAGCGCATGGATATTCAGAAGCTTGAAAAGGAAAACAGAAGCAGGTGGTCATTACTCATTTTAGTCTTGTGCTAGGCACCCTCGGACAGCCAGTGCATCCTAACCCAACACAGACTAATGGCTTGTTCCAGTGGCAGGGATGCAAGCACTGCTTAGTGTGAGGAGGCATATGGGCTCTTTCAAGGCCTGGCTGAATGCTGGGCTCTGCTCTGAAATATAAGAAGGTGCAAGTACTGAATATAAGGGTTAGAGATCTCCTTCACAGCCACCAGGCAAAGGTCCAAATTCGGAGAGTAGAAAGACAGGTTTTTTCAAACTGGGCTTCCAGGAGGGGAAAAAAACAAACAAACAAACAAACAAAAAACAACAACAACAAAAAAAAACACAACAAAAAAAAGAACACTACCGTGAATTAGAGAGAAGTTATTCTTAAGCGGAGATGATGCTCTTCATCCAGCCTGCAGGAGGTCTTTTGTTCCTTGAGTTGTGTAGTTTCCTTTTTTTTTGCCTCTTCTTTCTTGCCATGTTGTACTGGGTTGGCAGGAGGCAAATCAATGACCTTTTACATAAACTAAGTAAACCTGGAATTTAAATTGTTTTGGCAAGGCCCTTTCCCTTCATCAGACCCAGGAATCTCCCTCTTTTCTTTGGATAAACGTGCTCTAGCCTACCTCATCCATACATAGTTACCATGTATGTCATCAGAAAAGTAAAATACATTGTTCAATGCCTCCAAGGATTGTCTGCTTCTGGCACGTGGAGTAACATTTCAATAGGCATAATCATAGCTGATAAAAAGCAAGACCTAATTACAGAGAAGTCTAGGCTGAGACCTAGACTTTCATATTTCATAACAGGAATTTCAAATTTTCTGCCACATACCTGGGAACATACTACTTTTAGTGAGCAAAACACACTTTCCCTACTTAATTCTTGTTATTTTCTTTATGCTGTTTTCTCCATTGGAAGCTTAGAAAAAGGGACTTTGGGAAAAAATATTGAAAAAGGATTGATAAAGAAGCTAGACGCCAGCATGGCAGTGTCATGTTTGATGAGATCTTCAAAGCCAAAATTTAGATGTAGATGTCAAATTATTTCTGTGGCATACAACCCTCCAGCGCAGCAAACTTTTGAGCGAATGGAGGCACATGAAGGATGCGGTATTTGCTGGGATGGTCACATTAGGGTTCATTTTATCTGAGGAGTTAATTTTCCAGTGCAAGAGCAACGTGCCATCTGCAGGACATACATCAAATTTACTTCTAGGGTGGGTTTTTAGGGGGTTGTTTTTGGATGAAGGTATGCAGAACTCAGCAAGGCACTTTTTATAGTATACATTAACAATCATATTATTATCACAGCACTACAGCATAGAGCTTTCCATCTAGGATGCAGATCAACTGTGTTAAACACTGTATGCTCATAGCAGCAGATTCAACAATTTTATGATACAAAGGAAAAAGAGAAGGCAGGCCTACATTTTAAATCTCATTTGTAGGAGGGGCTGCACTGAGCAATGCAGTGTCTGTACCGACAGAGAGGGGCAAACAGCCTACACATTTTTGGCAGAGACTTTCCTTTCAAGTACTGGCATGATTTAACACCGCTTTACTCACTTCTCCCGATACAATCACCGGAAAATCTTGCAAACCAGCAGGAATTTAAACAAAATTTCTTGACTGTTGAGTACAATTGTATCCCTTCTACGTGTAAGAGTCTGTTCATTATTCATCCTTGGATAACGTGAGCAAGAAGTTATCAGAAGTTGCCACAAGGGAGACTCTCCAGATAGCAAAGAATATGCAGCATTAGAGTCACAGAACATAATGAGTGCTCACATACTGCTCAAGAAGTTGATGATATATCCCTCAGTTGACTAGGGAGCTCCTTAAATCAGGGCACCGAAACTCGATAAAAGCACTGATCAAGGCAGTAGCCTCAATTTAATTATGAGCTTTATTGATCATTGTGGTATTAGGTCCATGGTTGGACTTGATGATCTTAGAGGTCTATTCCAACCTAATGATTCTATGTCTTCTCTTTACAAACGAAAAAAAGAAGCTGTCCACGAAGCACTGAACCTGGAGCAAGGCCTGGTGGGACACTGCAGAACAGACTCCTTGGCTGTGCTGACAAAGCCACAATGGACAATCTTTGCCTTCTATGACGACCTCTCACTTCTAGGAATCGGGAAAATAACCTTATGCGAACTAGTTTTTATCAGAAGGAAGCAAAATACAATTTCACATTTACAGTAAAATCCATGATCTGAGACCTATTTTGTGAATACACGCAGCTGAACGGTATAGCTGCAGTGGAACAGCACCCAAAAGCCAAAATCAGGAGCCAATCCCCACTGTACCAAAAGCTACAAATTCTTTGGATTCATTATTTCTGCAGAGCATCTCAACAGGAGCTAGAGGAAATCATAAAAATTGACAGTTTTCTGAAAGAAATTCTTCCAAGCAGTAAAGTTTAATCTCTCACTGATCTGTTATCCTGATAGAATAGTACAGGACAGTAACATATATATCCTACCCAAACACACGTTCTATCATTGTATCACACTCCTCTCACGCTGGGTGAGCTAACTGAATTGAACTTGACCTTCAAAGCCCTTGGAATGCAACAAAATATGTCTGTTTTCTGACATTTATGGGTGGCTTTTCTGCATGGCTGCATTTATTGCCTAGAAAATAATGGTGAAAGCTGTGTGTACAAACATACTATAAACACTGACAAATCACATGAAAGGAAGACAGATTTATTCAGTGTAGATTACTCTGGAGCTAATCTAATCAAATCCAAGATTTACATTTTTTAAGCAGATCAAAAATTCACAGAGTTAGCATTTCGATACAATAGATATATATTACAGTTTTATTTCAATCTGCAAGTGTAATTGAACTGATTTGGATTTTCTGTGCTTTTATTTTTGCTTAAAAAGGCTTTATGTATTTCATATGAAAAAGCATCATTGAACTAGCACATGCACAAGGAAAACGTTATGGAAAATTCATACAGAAGATTATCAAACTCTGTCTAATAAAGCTTAAATAAAAATACATTTGGACATGAATACATATTAAAAACTAAAAGTGCTACGTGTGAAAAAGCAAATACATCCTATTTATGGCTTCCTGGAACTGAAAAGAATCCACTCCTAGCCACTGTACCAGAGCTGATCCAGGACATTTTGATGGAAGAAATATGACACAAATGTGCACCTAGCACAGGTTTCCATCCTTTAGTCCATGAAATATAGAGGGACTGTCAGATAGCAGAAAATATTCCAAATCACTGTTCCCTTCATGCACTGTTTTACTTATCTGTCCCAGAGGTTCAATCCAAAACATCCAAAAGGATGTTTTCCTTTCCATCAGAGAATCTGCCAGAGACACCAGTGAGATTAAATGATGTGCCCCAAGACCCATGAAAGTATTAGGCAAAGCTAGGTTTTCCTAAAGTTCATTTAGAACCAGAATCATACTCAGTTATTTCTAAAAGGAAGCATTATTTTTAATGTTCAAGTGCCTAGGATCTGTGATACTCAAAAAGCAGGCATAATGAACGTGGTAATGTTACTCTTATATTTACTGTTTCATCTGTTTTCAATATTTTCCATTATTTTTCTCAAAGGTCTTCATTTTTAGGTAATAGTTATCAATTTTTATCTCTAGTTTTACCCCAGTGCTGCTTAAACAGTAATAAAAGAACAAATCTGGACAGGCCAGAGCACCCCACTGTGGCCACATGGGGCCAACCACCTTTCATGATGCCCATGCTCTCTGTCAGAGTATTTGGGTTTGTAGTAGTTTGTACAGTCATTACAAGTTATAAGAGTTTATGATCTGCTGCAATCACTACAAGTCAAAAATTACCCCAGTGCTCTGAAAAAGCAGCACAAGATTTTCTCAGTGAACCTCTAAGTCTTTTAGCCATAAATCTCAACAAATAATGCTGTTTGTTTAATTTAACACTGCCATGCGGATTAATGAGATAAGTTGTCCACTAGTCAGGGGAGGAACACAAAGATCCATCCTAACTTATCTAATTTCCAGGTTTATTCATTGTAAGTGTTATATAATGTGACATTCAGAC
The DNA here is from genome assembly GCF_034619465.1 of Leptosomus discolor. Classification (NCBI taxonomy): domain Eukaryota; kingdom Metazoa; phylum Chordata; class Aves; order Leptosomiformes; family Leptosomidae; genus Leptosomus; species Leptosomus discolor. Next base: position 86,025,170 of record NC_141393.1, read on the forward strand.
ATTATTGAAGAAGTTCAAAGAACAACATGCACATCAATAATCAGCTGATCATTTTTCATTTGATTTTAGGTGCCAAAATTAATGATGCCCTTCCTTTTTCATTAAATCTCTTTTTTTATACTTTGTTTCATTAAATCAGAAACAGAGTATGTGAGCAATCAGAATATTTCTCTGCAATCTCCTTGCTTCTGCATCTCTAACTAACCCCACAGTGCTAGAAAATAGATTTAATCAGTTTAAACCCTCGGTCTGTTGGGATTCCAACAACTTTTTTGTCTAGAAGATCCAACTTCAGATGTTAATGTTCCAAGACATTGAATCCTGGTATTTTCAATTTCTCATTCTTAGTTACTCAACATTCACCACAAATGTCACCAGCCAAGTTTCAGCTGGTCTTACTCCATTTCCTCTTGCCTGAAAGTTTATTACCTTGTTGAGTGTCATAACATCTAATTTTATACCCTCTGACCATTCTTAGATATTCTAATCCCCCAAAAAGTCATGCAGTACTCCCCATTTTGTTGTGCTGGAGAGTGCCTCTGCTTCAACAACTTCTAGCTATCTAATGACACTGTTTATAAATTCTCCTCTTTTATTGACCTTAAGGAGTCGCCATCTTTAATCCCATAGTTTTTCTGCAGCTATACCCCAGCTTCCTGTTCAACTCTTAAACCTTCCTGCCAGTTTCCCCTTTAATAATTTCTTTTAAGAATCTTGTACTTAACTATTCTTCATTTATATATATTACTCTGTCTAGCTGACTAATTCCATCCTAAATTCCTCTGAGAACATCCTCTTTCATCTCACGTTAATTTTTCTTTTTATCATATAAAATACCCTCTCTCTTTCTCGAAACAGCGTCACTTCCCCACTGCAGACCAGTAATGTGCACCTTTTTCCTGCTGTTGTTTAGCCTTCGTTTTTCTGTGATGATACCACACCTGTGGCTGCTGTAATGGTCATGGGCTGCTGTATTTCAGCCCTATTCATATTCTTAAGCCTATGACACCAAGATCCAGATGTTTTGATTGCTGCTTTATCAGAAAAAGAAAGTACTGTTCCACTTAGGCCCGCAAGGTGCCCTCCGTGGCAAGGAATATGCAGTTAGAAATACACAGCGCTAAAGGGAAAGAATGTGCTTTGGGGAATTACTGGACACACCGCCTTTTCATAATGTATTTGCCTAAAAAGCATTAATCTAAATGAAAGGCCAGTAGACTAGAAGCAGTTTTCTAAACAACACACTGCATTTAACGTATCTATTTAGTCCTATCCATTCTCAGAAATTTACCTTTGATGTATCTCCTCTCAACTAGTTTTAACAAGCTAACTGAACTAAATTCTTCTTGTATCTTGCAACAAGCAGGTCCTCCATTCTCCCAGTACACTAGCTTCTCAACCCCTGTTCTTCTGCTTTCAGGTCATCTTCCTTGACTATAGGTATTGCAACCAGTCTTTCAAAAGGGATCTCACTAGTGTGCACGTATCAGCTATAAAACTTCCCTGAACTAAGGTATTTTGTGGTTCAATTTTATTTAGATTCCTGATCATCTTGTGAGTGATCACCATACCCATAATGAGTTCTATGTCATTTGTTTCCAGCTGATGAGCTGCCAGTATATCAAGCACAGTGGCTGCTTGATTTCTTTGTTTTTCTAGAGCTTGTTTAATTGATAATATTTTCTTTTCTTTTTTCTTTTTTTACATTGCAGAACATCCCCGGAGTATTCCGTAACTATAGCTTTGGAGCCAAGCAACCTCCAGAAAACTTTTACAAAAAAGACTTTCAGAAAAGCTCAGGTCTCAGTAATGCCAAGCAGGACAGAAGAGGCTGTAGCATCTAGAATAACAGGAGCTGTTGTGTTTAGGGTCAGATTTTTTTAAAGTGCTCTCCCCTTTCTGACAGAGAAGTTATAGAAATGGGTCTTGAAAACAGCATCTCAATCTATTTTTAAATCTTTAGACACTATGTCAAAACCAGTTTGCAACGGCCAACCTCAACTCACATTCCTTTGGAAGTGTCTTACAGAAACTCACTGTGCACTGGCTGTACCACAACAGAAAACCTACCACAGTCAGGTCACTTCGCATAAGGACATTCACTATACTTTTAAACAGAGTTAAAAACAGTTTTCACACTAAATAATTTAGCCTCTCAAATTTTGACCAAGATTGCACCAAGGAGTGTCATATGTGGTCCACTGAAGGGTAAAAGTGTACAAAGCATTAGAGGATGAAGTAAACTACTAGGGTTACGCACATTTTATTCCATTCCTCTGCCTTATTTTTATTGAGCACCAGAGCTATCATCTCCTAAAAGCCTCATACTGTCACCTCAAAGAGACAGCAGCTGACAAGTCCCTTTAAAGTGAGAGGGAAAAGAGATTTTGGGGGCATCATAGAACTGAAGATGAAAAAATCAGTTTAAATAAGTACAGAAAGACATTTGCTGCTCATCTTTCACTTTTGTCTCTTCTTCCTGTTATTGGATGCTTACAGAAACGGAGAAGCAATGCAGCTTCCTCTCTTACACTCAAAGTATTTCCCTTTGGTGATCCAGAGACTACTGAAATCTACAGGAAAGCTCTGCATTGGTTAAAAAACTCAGTTTTCCCTGTCTTGCCTGACCACAGGATAGATTGCCTACATATTTATGCATAGAAAAATTGTGGATTAATTACTATTTTACTGCACAGAGACCTAGGAGAAAGGAAAAGCAGAGAGGTTTCGATAAATCAAATATGCGGGAAAAAAAAAAAAAAAAAAAAGACAGCAATCGAACAACCAGTCCTGGTATACAAGCTCAGTTAGAGAATCGCCTCTGCACCATGAAAACATAAAGACCTTAAAAGAAGCCCTTCGCCACCTGCAGCAAAAGCATGCTACAGCAGGCTATGCCGCGGTTATTCTGTTACAGAGGGGGAGATGGTTTGCTCTTCTTTTAAGCACATGGTGAACCCAATACAAGTGCAAACAAAGCTGCTCTTAGCATCTGCTAAATAGTCAAGGTCAATAAGCTGAACTAAGAGCCCATTAAAAATTGCATCAGAAGAAAAGAAATGATACAATAATAGTACACTAAAGCACACATTCAAAACAATCCGATCAAAATGCAAAGCAGTTCAGAATTTGCCAGTTACTCCAACTGAAAAATCTAAGATTCAAACCGGGTAAGGTAATCACATCACTAAGAAAGCAAAATTTGACTTTTTTTAGTTATACTATTGTCTAGTAATGAATAAATTAGGTTTGATTCATCTTATTCTCTCCTCCTATGCAGTATAATTACAACAGTACTGGAAGGAGATTAAAACAAAGTTACCATTTCATCAAAGGTTTTTAATATCCATCTATGACTTAATTTGATCACCAAATTTGATCTATAATGATATTAATAGATAGAAAAATCCATAGCAGAGTCCATTATTGTTTAACTTTATCATCTCTTTAGAAAGTACAATAGTAAAATTATCTATTAATTAGAGTAATTTTAAGGAAGTCTAAATCATCCTGACCCATGATACTTGCTTGCAAAGCTATGGTGAGAGAATAATTAATAGGCAATAGTCCAGGAATATTATTCTCAGCAGATGAGAACCTTGAACTTACGGTCACTAGACTTTAATTCTAACTAAGAATACATCATCTTACGGAAACTCCAGGAGTGCTGTAAGAAGAAAAAAAAAAAAATCTAAGTAGATTGTTGTTGTTATATGTAGTCCATAGTATTGCTTAACATGAGCATGAATTAAAAGTGGATATGAGTAAAATTCTTTGAATTTTAGAACTTCAAGGTGAGAAGGACTCTGTCACTCAAATAATAGAGTCCCACATAAAGAACATGTCTGACAAGTAATTTCATTTGTAACCTATTCTGCTGGCAAACTGTACGGCCTTGGGCACGTATTTAACCCTAAGCAGTAGCTGACAGTAAATACAAAGAACAAAGCCTTACAAGAGTAAAAAAGGCAAATAAAATACTTAAGCATAGGTTTTAAATTTTTCCTTACGTTTCCATCATGTGAAATCAATTTCTACAATTGTCAATTAGTTCTGTCCCAAACATGTATCTGATTCATAGGTCCTAGGTTTAAAATTTTAATTGTAAGGTCTTTATGGCAGCAATAGCATCCACTGAACAATGAATGGAAAGTAATATAAAGACTAGAATCTTGTATTCGCATGTAAAGTTTCAACAGAAATTAGTCACTGAGTTTTCTGATGAGCTATACGCCACATTGCCCTATCTGTCTAACAAATAGTAAAACATTTTGAGTTGCGATGGATGGAGCTCTTATTTGTTAAAACCTCCTTACAATACACTGAGAGGCTACCAAAGTGTTCTGTTTCAAGAGCTGAAAAGAGGACAGAATTGTTTTCATGCACACACGGAATCCCCGGAACACCCTGTAATCATGGACAGATGGAAAGTGCTATTCTGCTATACGACAGCGTTCCCCCACGTGATGATTCGTGTATCATGTTTTAAAACATCTAGGCTTTTAACACAGACACCAGCAGAACAAAAGCAGATCACTGAACTGAAAAACCTAGAATCATGCATCCCAAGACTTCAGTAAAGATCAAACTTAAAGGATGTACATCTATAACACTGTGACTAAACAAAGAAAGGCTGGATGGAAGACAAAGAACCTTCCTCCCATTCCTTGAATTGCCAGTTAGTTTTACCTCTTACGTAGTGCAATGTGTTGAAGAACAGAACATGATAAAATCACTGCTTTAGCTATAATTTTACGACCAAGCAAAGAACTCTTTTTTCTTGGGGAAATAATGTGAGGTTCTGACAGACTATTTAGCAGATACTAAATGTGCTGAATTCAAATGACATGTGTGCACCAGAGTCAGCAGAAGGACCTCGCAGTATGGCCTTCGATCCCCAGTCAGAAGTATTTGGTGAAGCATTCAGTAAGGCCTAGAGCTCTTTTGCAACAAAGCTTCAAGAACAAACTCCACCAAAAACACCACCCATACTTCTGCTTTCTCCGTGGGAAATCTTGTGAAATGAAATTGATTTTCTTGTTTTATTAGTGAGGCTATTAAGCACGAGGCACCAAGAGATGAATGGAGAGCAAGCCACATAGATAGAACCATCTGAAAATGCCTTTTATTTGTTGCACATTTTCTTTTTGCAAAGAAATACCAGCATGGGTAAAGATCAATCTCTGTCCAGACTCCACTGGCAACACACACAATGACTCTAGGAGCCTGCATGCATCCAGAAATCTGCAGGTGCAGTAAGCAGCCACTACAGAAATCTGATCCTAAATTTGTCAAAAGAACAGGAACATTTCTCCTAACTTCTGAGAGACATTCTAGCTCACTAGAGGCTGTTCCAGTAAAAGCCATATATTGCTGGTAGCCCACTTTGACTGTTCAGTATAAAGAAATTTGAAACTGGGACCTGCAGATAAGGCTAAAAAAAAATTATCTACACCTCCCCCTTTCCATCCTTTTCTTTCAAACTCACGTCCTCATTGCTTTTTCTTTTATTTTCTCCTGCATTGATCATCCAGAGCTCACCATATGGATTTGTTCCCTAAGTCATCTTTCAACAGAAGCAGAAGTGGTAGGAGAGCTGGAAACCAGACCTAAAAGGTGTTGGATAGCAGCACATTGCTATCCAAAAACACAACAGGCTCTTATTCGACTACTGCATTCAGCTCTGGAGCCTCCAACATAAGACACAGACCTGCTCGAGCGGGCCACGAAGATGCTCAGGGGGTGAAGCACCTCCCCTGTGAGCACAGGCTGAGGGAGTTGGGGTGGTTCAGCCTGGAGAAGAGAAAGCTCCGGAGAGACCTTTGAGCGGCCTTCAGTGCTGAAAGTGGCTGCAGGGAAGGTGGGGAGGAACTCTTGATCAGGGGGTGTGGAGATGGGACGAGGGGTAATGGTTTCAACCTGGAAGAGGGGAGATTGAGATGAGATATTAGGAAGAACTTCTTCACTGTGAGGGTGGTGAAGCACTGGCACAGGTCATCCAGAGAGGCTGTGGCTGCCCCCTCCCTGGCAGTGCTCAAGGCCAGGTTGGATGGGGCTGGGAGCAACCTGGTCTGGTGGAAGGTGCCATGGCAGGGGGTTGGAACTACATGGTCCTTAAAGCCCCATCCAACCCAAACTGTTGTATGGTTTCTGATCTTGTTTATTCCTGATGCACTGGTTTCCTGGCTGGTCTTTTAGACAGTGTGATAAAAACATTGTAGGCATAATGTTTCATTTTCTGGTAATAGAACAGTTTGGTGCACAGTGACTAAAAGAACAAAGGAGGATACACCCTCAACACATGTATGGTTCAAGATGCGCTTTTGGTCCTATAAGAGCAGAACGAATTCCTACAAGCAGAATTAACAGGATACCTTATTCTTTAACATCTGAAGGAGGCAGAAGTAAAAGAAAAATGAAACTTAAAGTGTCTTTTGTTTCACACAAAAGTACAATATTTAAAAAAGGAGAGTCTCATGGGGAAGATTTTGTATCACTACAAACAGTACACTTGTTCAGAATGTAACAGAAATTATAACATTACTAATGGAGGTAAGGCATGCTCTCAATTTTCATGTGGATTGTAAATTAGAAGAACAAGCACCAGAGCTAAGATATCCATGTAGGTACGTGCACGTGCATGCACACATACACCACACATCCTTTGCAACTACTTAACTGTAATGTTGGATCAAAGATAGTCAAGAATACAGATGGATGATTCCTCATCTACATCTAGCTGTGGATTTTCTGCTTGTCATCGGGCCTAGGCAATAGCATGAAGCAATATTATACTCATTAGTCCCTGGAGGATTCTGCCATTTATGATCAAACAGAGATGAGTTTTCCATCTTCCCATTGCTTGTACATCATTTAGCATTACAAGATGTTCCATGAATAATGGAAATGATGAAACTATGTCCTCTAAGACACTCTCCCCAGGCCAGAGACAGCATACACTGAAGTTATTAACAAATTATATATGCATTGATTAGCTGGCAGATGCCGCCAAGAAGAGTGTGTGTTACAGCTCAGCTTTGCCTGCCTTTCCTTCATCTGGGACCTTACTTTGGATCCTCCTCTTCTAGATGGTCATTAACGTTCACAAAACTTTTAGGAACATAAGTAGCTCTGAGATGATCAGGAAATGCAGAAGCTATTTGGAAAAGAGGACCAGACAGACAGATGAACAGGCGGGTAAGCACCAGGGCTATATAAGCATTATTTCCAATGAAACTTAAATAGCGACTATCCTTCTAGTTCTTTCCTTGTGGTTCTTGCACAACACAATTTTTAAATAAATAATAAGTTCAGACAGACTGAACAACTTTTAAAGTATGGATTTTTCTCACTTATCTACAAACTTGAGGATAAGAAAGAACATCAATGCTCTACCTGTTCTTCACAAGCATTTATGGGCATTTCTTGGCAGTCTTAACTTCTTAGGAACAGCAAGACAGGATTCAACTTAGTGAGTGTTGACTCATTTTTTGTAGTACTTAAGTACACTGTAACAGCAAAGGCCTTTAGAGATGTATGTAGTAAAGTAGGCTGGAATACTCTAATTCTGGTTCCATGCTGGCTGTAGTAAATTCTCCAGTAAATCCAGGGCCATGCAGGAATTCACGGTTGTAACCACATTGAGCAGCATGGCCAGCAAAACATTTTAAAGCAACTGAGATGGATTTTAATCCTTCCAAGCCAAAAAGGATTTTTTCTTGAATGTTGCCAAAAACAAGTACATGTTACATAATTTTATTCCATTTGTTGGAAGTATATAATCATTAACTAGTTCACTGTTACATAAAAAGTAAGATCTACAAGAAGTAAATAACTTTAATATTAAAGAACTCCCTGCTGAAAACATGATAACGATGGTTGGGTTTGTTTGGTTTGCTTTTGGTTTTTTGTTTTTGGTTGGGGGGGGGGGGGGCGTGGGGTGGTTTTTGTCTTTGGGTTTGGTTTGTTTAGTTTTTTGTTAGCAACTTAAATGTGACTTATCTGTCTGCTATCCCTCCCTTCTGCCCCTAGCAACTTGGGTATGCATTTGCAAATTTCAGCAAAATCAGAAAGAGTGCCAGCCTGGTTTCTTATTTCAAAGGTAACTACATTCCCAAGAGAAAAAACAGCAGCTGATCAGATCAGCACCCACACTTGAGGTCAGATAGGCACAACTCAGCTATTCAACATCTTGCTTGACATTTTGCTGGCTGACCAGTGTACACCCAAAGCTTCAGACTTAACAGATCGTTTGTCATCTTGCATGCCGAGAGTACAAGAGAGAGGAAGGAAGCAGGAGTGTATGAGGAAGATAAAGGGCACATTAGATGACCACTCACGGAGAAAAGGTGCTTACTCAATTATCACCGATCTTGTAAAGAAATTCTAAATCTCTCTCAGTATCTCAGACATGATTAGCTGAAGTTAGAAGAATCTTATGTGCCATTATACTTGTAGACCTCAAATTTACTTCAGAAGATGCTTTAACACAACAAAGCTGGAAAATGCAAATACTTGTTAAATCATATAATACAAATAGTTCCACAATCACACTGCACTGACAGAACCTGATTTTCTCTTCATACACATCAGTAAATGTGAAGTATTACAATTCATGTCAATTGAACTATCCCCGATTTTCATCAGTGCGAAAAGAATTCGGTTCAAGATTAAGCAATAATTAAGTTTTTTAAATCCCATGAACTAGATGAGAGGCTGAAAGATGCATATAATAGAGATTTAGTAAGTGACTGATCTTTATTGGACTGTGTTATCTTCTATATGAATGGTAAAATTTACAAACTGATAAATAGACAAAAATACATTGTTAGACAATCATGCTATTCCGGCATCTCACTAGAGATGGTAGGCAAAATACACTGCATGAGGTTTGGGTGCAGGGGAAGCTTACACAAAAAGCCAGGGATGGGGTGGAGGTGAACAAAAGAAAAAAAAAAAACTGAAATCCTGAAATCTGGGGATAGACAATGCATGCGGATAGACCTACACAGCTTCTATTCCCAGTGATGCACTTAAATACATTCTCAAGGCAGCAACGTGATTACAATGAATTGGTGCATTGAAATGTTCTGAGAATGGAAGCTGATCCAGTTCAAACAAGTGAGAAATGAGGATGCTACAATGTTGAATATTTAATTAAGGAAAGGAAAACAGAAAATTCACTAGAGACAACTGTTTTGCATTCCCAGGCTTTGGCTAGCTAGCTTCAGAAACACTTCCATTGTTAAACTCAGTTTAAACAAAGGAAAAGATTTAGAGGTATGCAAGAATCTGATATTGCTCAATTAACATTTTGGTTTAAGATTTCAAAAAGACCATCTTGAAAAAGCCATTTAACGTGTAGGAAAATGTCTTCTCCTGACTGGTTTAGCACGTTCCAGAAATATGGTCTGATTATACCTCAAGCCAGAAGACTGAGAAAGCTGTGTCAAAGCATTACAACCTACAGACTTACATTTCTGAGTTGTACAACTGCTGGAGGGCACCTTTGAGTGAAAGGTATCGTACACAATGTGCATCTAAAATTTTACACATGAATTCAGCAAGCCTGCCTTCCTACACAGCAGTAAATCAAGGACCCAAGCATCTTAGAAAAGGGGAGAGTAGTATCTTATGTAATTTTTTCCTCTATTTTGTCCTGTGAACACACTCTTCTGATAGTGCAGAGGTCTGTTTGATAAAGCAATTTGATTGATAACAACTGTGCCATTTCTCTGAAGAGTCCACATGAGTATCACAGATGGTGAGATAACCTGCTGTAATTTTCTCACCAAGGAACACTGAATCAGGCTTTCAGTCTACATAGCAGTCAATAACTTCCAATAAAAGTCACTAAAGGAGGTTTTGGGGTGGGGGAGGAGGGGCGGGTTTGGAAGTAGAGAAAGAATTTTGTACTTGCACTTCTCAGATCTCAATTATCCCAGCACCCATGTCTCTGCTGCAATGCTGGAATGTGTTCCACACAAAGCATGTTGAGTATTTCTGCCCTGGTGAGCCTGAGTGCACATGTAGGCTAATGTCAGATTTTGACATTGATAAAGAAGTGAAAATACAAAAAAGCAAAAGGGGGAACAAAAAAAAAAAACCAGAAATAACTAATACTGAATCATAAGTGACTTAAACAAGATGCCTGTAAGACTATAGAACCGAGGGTCTAGTCTTAATTCTAAATGTAAAAATAACAAAGTTTTTATAGAATCATAGAACGGTTTGGGTTGGAAGGGACCTCAGAAATCATCTGGTTCCAACCCCCCTGCCATGGCAGCGGCACCTCCCACTAGACCAGGTTGCTCAAGGCTCCATCCAACCTGATCTTGAACACTTCCAGGGATGGAGCATCCACAACTTCCTTAGGCAACTTGTTCCAGTGCCTCACCAGCCTCAGGGTGAAGAACTTCTTCCTTGTACCTAGTCTAAACCTGCCGTCTCCCAGGTTCCAATAATTACCCCTTGTAAAAAGTCCCTCCCCAGCCTTCATGTTACAAGAGCCTGCAGTGATAGGATGAGTAGTCTAGTAGTCCAGTAATCACTTTGTAATATCTTTCTATCGTTCTGTACCAGCTGGGTAATGCAGTGCCATTGTGTCCTGCTACTCAGAGCCTAACTAGAATAACCGGACTCAACTACATTTCGAGTGGATGCATGGGGTGAGGCATCTAAATCTACAATTAAGCCAACTGCATTTCACTATACTGAAGGATTAGATAAACTGAAAAAAATCAAGTATAGCCTTTCTATGATCCAAGTTACTCAACTGCAGCTATCCCTTAACATTTGAAAAGGTTTTTACCAAATACACTGACCACAGAGGAGACTGTCAATCTGTAGTCACACTGTGGACTGTAAAGATGTACGGGAGTGTCCCATAATATTTAACTAGAAACAATTACAATTATGTGACTTCAAAATATGTACCACTCTGGACCTCAGACAGCCTTCTGCAAACTGAAAAAATAAGCCTTCTGCTTTAAGAGGATTTTATTCCTAATTCTCTAATAAGCGGCCCTTCCTGTTTCATCAGTAATATCCAACATAAGGCAAGGTTATAACAAGCCAACCTTCCATTTCCAGTGACTCTTCATATTTTCTAACTGTCAACAGGTGAAATCACTGTCTAGCCACAGACTCAAGAAACAGCACACATGGATTTAACACCTCACTGGACTTGGGTACTTAGTGTGGTGAGGGAACACTATGCCAACATGCATAGCTAGTCTGGGTTTGTTACTTAGGAGATAAATAAGAAGCATAACTCAGTCCTTGTAACTCAAATGCTGTAGTAACCTTGCTCACATGAACCTTATAGTTACCCTGGACAGCACAAAATTTGGGAGCACTGGAGTTTGCCTGCCAGCCTTTGTCTCCTGGGTGTATCCCCCCCGCTGCCTCTTCACGTTTCCTACATGGTCCTTCTTCACACAGAACCCTAAAAGCATTTCCACTGGCAGCATTCTTGGAACATGCACAAAACTGGCTGCTTGTCTGCAAGCCTCCTTCCTCTGCCATTGCATCAGCAATCTGTCTGAAAAGCCTGCTTTAATTCCTACTCTCACACCTTTCATTTAACTGACATTTAGTTCCATTCTCAATGGCTTGCCTCTGGAGAGTTCTTTCCCTCGGGAAGAAATGCTGCAGCTTCATTGATCAGCTCATTTTCTGCATATAGCAATTTCACAGGAGTGGACTATATTGCTTGAACTCCGTGGCACAATTTCCATTGTTTTGCTCTCACAATGGTCTCATCAGCAACACGATTATTCGTTTAAAAGGCTGCACTACTCTCTGAGTGCTGTCATTCAGGGAGGTCACCTGCACTGAACAGAATAGCATCCTTCCTTGTTGCAAGTCTAGAACATACTTTGGGTCTTGAAAAACAAACAATGCTTCAACTCAAACACAGAGCTCCAGCTAACCACTAAGACATCCTTTTAGCCTGTGCTGCTTTTGCTTGTAGCTGATAAAATGCCAGCTAAATATTTTTCCCAGTAATACAGCCTGGGAATTTGCTTCTACTTTGGCAACTTCAAAATAGTTTCTGCCATGACTGCACACAAATCCTATTGAAACTAAGACGACTAGCCTCCTTGACTATTTCCTATGCAAATATCGCTTTCAATTTATAAACCAAATTAAAACAAATATGTTTTTTGGATAAGGAATTGTCAAACTATCATTTCAAAATCCTTAAAGATTCTAATCCCAGGAGTGGGAATATCCACTCTTTCACAGAAGCTTGGCTTTTAACTTCCTTCTGGCTTTCCTGCAGTTGTATTTCAGACACCTTTTTCATAACACTGTTCCTGAACTGTCCGGTTTTTACTTGTGTGAAGTGAATCAACTCTTGTCACTTTAGCACTCTTGTGCAAAATACACATTCTTAAACTCCAACAGCACCCAGTCTCCTCAGCTTCTGCAGCTGAAAAAGAATACTCTTTTTTTTCATTTTCATAGTCAAATAGTGTTTTAATAGAATTTGTTCCTGAGCTCTTCTGCCATTATCACTCTTCAGATAGAATAAATCCTTCTCTCATCAAATGCAAGCCATTAGTCCTTTTGTAGCCATAGCACCTACAAAACTGAATTTTCCATGGCAGTTGCAGTCAGCTATAGCCTATAGGTAGATTTGTTAAAAGATCTTCACATTTAGCCTTTTCTGCCTGTTGTTTTTTGTTTTCTGGTATACTATGTTACAAGGATTACACTCCTTTGCCAGGAAAGAAATATATTAAAAGTAGTATCCAAAGTAACCAAGCAGCAATAATAACTGCTTGCAAAGGAACATGAAAAGTAAATGACTTTGTATTTCAACAGAAATAACACTTACCAACTTGACATCATCTAGAGAAGCAACACGCAGTGGGCCACTCCCAACATTGGTGGTGTTTCAGTTACAGCAAATTTCAGTGACAGAAAAATTTCGATTAACACTGTTAGAAAAGTGGCCAGCTGTGCTTTGAAATCTTGCAGCAAATAGTAAGTTCAGAGTATTTTTAGAAAGTCATGAACAAAAAGTTAAACTTTGACCACTTGACATCAAGAGGTATGGGATAAAATATGCAAGCAAGTGGCATTAACTGTTAATTGGATCTGCAGCGGCATCTATCCATAATTGTATTCACTCTACTAGCTGCAGCTGTATGTGAACAGCAAAAGTACAGCCTGACTGCAGCAGCAACACCAGTGATCTGCAGCCTTGCCTCTCTGTCCAGCCGTTTGTGTGTTACCCAGCCACAGAAACACACAGTCCTGAAGGACTGGAGGGATCTATCTGCCTCACGTCTCCTTCCTACGGAGCATTGATCAAAGGTAAACTGAAAGAATAGACTTTGATAGGAACGTACACGTGAAACGAACAAACTGCAGACTTCAGCAAGCGCTTTGTCCATTCTATGGAGCATGCAGACCCTTGATCAACACCGTGCAATTACCTCCTCAGTGTCCCTTATGAGGGTCTTGGGGACCTTTCAGAGGGAACAGCATTATGGCACCACTGACACATACCAGCACTGTTAAGTTTTGTCACGTTAGACTGGGAAGGCAAGAGACACCATTCAGCAACTTCAGTATGGTTAATAAAGGTTTCTCTCATTACAATTGAGTGGTTTTGTCTCTAAGACAAAGTATTTCTCAGAAGAGTTAGCAACCACGCATGCAACTGTGCTGAGGAGGTAGTTAATTGTCCACGTGTTCAAGCATTCCCCATCCCAAACAAAATGGTTTGGTACACTTGTAGTATGCCTGTTTAGGTCCTACACAGAAGCACAGGGCTTCCCCAGAGGCTTGTCCACAAGTTCAATAAAGAAGCCCTTATATCCCCCGAGAAGGACACTGACTAGGCTCGGACACTACAGAAGGGATGTCTGGCTTCTATACTCTTATGAGTGCCTGGCTCCTGATGCTACCTATGCAATGATCCAGTTTGTTACAGAGTTTTCTAAATCCTAGCCACAGTTTTATCTCTGCAGATATAGAGTAAAGGGGTTCTTAAGAAATGCACTTATTAAAAAGTCAGAAACCATGCTACCAAAGTCGGTTTGTGTGAGTGGGGAAACATCACCCATCATGCAAGCTCAAGTTTTTCCCAGGTTACTCATTAGGAGCACAAAATAATTCTATTTCATATTTCTACATAGAAGCTCCAGAGTTTGAGCCTAGTTCTTGTTGCAAACAATAATGGCTGACAGGTAGATGGAGGTTATAGTGGCTCCATTATAAAGAAAACCCAAAAGCATACACAGTTAAAGGTTTCACAGCTCACCAACTCTGTCACCGCTTGATGTTTCAGCTTTTGAATTCTCGTCTCTGCATCTTCCTTTTAACATGTTTATAGGACCTTCTAGCTGGACTACCTACTAAAGTAGCTGTGTTATTTGTTGGATAACAATCTAATAAAAGAGGTCCCTCCTTAAAACAAATAAAAATAAATGCATCAAATGTGTATTCCTACTCTTGCCCTATTGATTTCAAATCCCACCGGAGTTTCATTATCGTATTATCATTTACATGACAACTCTCAGGGTAGAAATTGTTCAGTGAAATGCACTGAGGTGTACCTTGGGACCTGACCCTGGTAGTGTTCCATCCTCCTGCATTTTCATTTTGCCTTCAAGTTGAGTATTCGTTTTTAAACTGCACCAAAGCATACATATGGCTCACAATAAAATTCTCAAGAGGAGGCCCACTAGTTTTAGGAACAACAGTGGAAAGAATACGAACAGAGCAGTGTGAAAAGAAATCTCAGCAAGGCTCTGCCCGATTGAAGTCTCTTCTGCATTCAGTATCTGAATTTTCTACATTATTTATTGCTGCCATCACAAGTTTAATCCTTAAGGCATCATTCTGCATGCAGTTGCCTTATAAGCACATGAAGCCCTAGGTAGTTTAATTCCAGTATGGTTGTATAAATTATTAACCTCATCTCCAAATATGATGTGCATTTCATCTGAGGAATTGTCTGAGATCCAGAACTTTAGTGTGGAAACCACATTTCTTATATTTAAGCTTATTTTCAAGAGCTCTGTTAAATGATCTTTCACTTGAAGACTATACTGTAGACAAGCACTATTTTCTAAACTGTAAGTAGAACCATGAAAATATCTCCAAACCCAAACATTTACCTAATGGAATCATATTCTCAACCTGCATTTCTGAATCTTTCTCTCCAGCTGACCAAACAAACATTCTGAACATTTCCCTCCCCAGCCCCCCCCAAAAACCTTCCAGGCAGATTAGCCTACAATTGTGGCAAATTGTAAGGTACCTTGAGGTAACTTACTACTTTGAGTGCATCAAACACGATAACTCAGTAAGTGACAAATCTCACAAGAGAAAACTCTCTGCAAGCACCACTTCTATTATTCATTCCCTCCTGTCACCCTGAGTGTTCTCAGAAGAGTTCTCCAAATGTCACCTTCCCACTAACTTTCACACAGCTACATACATGTGTGGCTAGAAATACTGTTTCAAGCATATCCCAGTGTAAACGTTCAGTTTCCACATACACAGAAAATGCATTAGTTTCTTCTAAAGAAAAACAATAGGGAAAAGAAGAAAAAGAAAAAAAATAAACCCAGTTGTGTCCACAGAGCCAGTACATCCTTCTATGTTATCCTCAAAACTAAAAGTAGATAAAATGAACACAGCTACTTTTAACATCACTAGAACTCTAAAGAGGTTCCTCCAAGTGTCACTGAAGTGCATAGGAAGGCATGGGTCAACTTTTTTCTGCAGCGGTCCTGACCTTGCATTCAGTCCATGACTGCCTTCTCAGTTTGCCTGTACTAGTGATTCAGTTGTTATTTCTGTATTTCCCTTCAAAATCCATATCTGAGAAACAGCAACACTTTGTGCAAATATCTATATTCTTGTACATGAGGAAATACGTATATTCCTTGTTAATACTAGTTTTTATTTCTACTTGAGAAGTTTTAGCCATCCAGCTAAGAAAGAAAAACAAGGTAAAACAAGCAGTTGTCAAGTGGAATACTCTACATCAAGCAAGAGACTGTTTGGCTAAACTACTGGTAAGTAACACTGATAAGTCAGCACAGACAAGAATGCACTGTTTGCCCAAAATGGTAAGAAAAAGCTTTCTGTCTTGTACAAGTGAAAGAAAGCAACTGCAATGTAGAAATGCCTTCTGTAAATATCCTCAGATCTCTCAGGCAAAAAGCGAGAAAGCATTCTAAGATTCCAGAATGAAAATGCTGATGCCAGCTCAGCTGAACCCATTTTAGAATCTGATCCAAAGCCCAGTAAGTAAAGACACGGTGAGTTTTCACAGGGCATTAAGCGGTTGTTTCCATAGGCAATCACCAACGACATTACTGCTAGTAAGTAGGGAGTGGCTGTGAAGCAGGCAGTACGTATCCAGAAACTGCATTTCCAATATGGGCATTTGATTTTTTTATTGTATAACCCTCTGGATACAAGGAGCTTTGAGAATCCCAACATGACAAACATTTTAAGGGGACTTCTGGGTTTCTTGAGCTAGCGTAATAAAACAGTGGTCTTTCTTTCAAATCCTAGATCTCTTGAACTCAATGAGTTTATTCTGCCTGAGTAAAATAGTCCACTTTCTCCACTGAATTCTTTTCGCCTTTGGCTTCAGAGGAAAAACTCAAATTCTCTCAGTAGCTTCCACTGTCAAGATCTTTACTACACTTAAAAGTAT
Source organism: Leptosomus discolor (assembly GCF_034619465.1). Classification (NCBI taxonomy): domain Eukaryota; kingdom Metazoa; phylum Chordata; class Aves; order Leptosomiformes; family Leptosomidae; genus Leptosomus; species Leptosomus discolor. The sequence goes on from NC_141393.1 coordinate 86,041,863, forward strand.
TTATAAATTCTGTCAAGGTAAAAAACGGTTCCTGCGACCAAAGCCTTTATGAACATTTTTAATTCTGTTCCACTCCAGTCCTAGTGATGTGTGTGTGTGTAATTTTTATATATATATATACACATATATATTACAATCTGAGTTTTGAAATGCAGGAAACTAATGCAGATAGGTTAAGTAACCCAGATAAGGGTGAACATCTGAGCACACCAGATTCAGCACAAAAACCACAAGATCCATTACAATTTCTTAGTTTAATCACTTTCAGCATGGCCTTAGCTACAAAACTGCCTTGGTGTAAAAGTAATGCAAACAACTGATTTCTCTTGTATACTTCCTTATTCAAAAAAAAAAAAAAAAAAACAAAACACACACAAAAAAAACCCACTCAAACTTTTTCCTTAGAGTATAAAAGAAATGTGCTTCTTAGAGTTAGGTTTTCATTAGAAATCAGGAGTAGTATCAACATGTCTTCAAATTACCTTTGGAGGCCACATCTGGTTAGTTTAAGTCTTCAAAAAGTGCCTTGCTCTGTCTCCTTAGCTTTTTTTTCTGTCATACATTAGCTTGTTTTATGTCTGACAGTTCTTTTATTACCAGATTTCATTTTGAATCCGAGTTCCCCCGTCTCATTACTTCTGTCTTGCTCTCTGTTTGTTCTCTTTTTCTTTTCCTGTCTGACAATTCTCTTATTAGCAGATTTGGTTTTCCTTTTGTTTCATGCTTTCTGGTTTCATTCTCTTGTGTCTTATTTTCACTTTTTTACTTATTTTTCTCCTGTCAAGGCCTCCTTTTCTTTCTGCCTGTTCTCTTCAAAGGTATATACTTAGCTTTTGTTTAAGGTTACCGGATTTCAGCATGTCGTGGAGTTGGTTTATTGTTAGACATTGTCGTGCAGAAGGAACCAGGTTTAAATCTTAGTTCCTTCAGCTGTTCGGTCTGAGAGCACAGTCACTAAGCTAAGTATCACCCTATTTATATGGCCATTAGCTCTGCTTCTCTGCTATTAAAACATGCCCTAGATCTATACTGATGGGGTTAAAAGCAAGTATGCTGCTTTTAAATTCATTACTTTCTTCCCGCATTCTCCATAAGCCATTAAGTTCCCTCCAGTTAGTACAGAGAAAAGGTGATACACAAGCCATGCCTTTGCTCTGCTCCTCACAGGTTCTCCTAACATGATCACTACGGCACGTGAATACTCTCCTGAAGCGCATTAACAGGCACAATGTTACTTGCAGTTCCTTGTTTCTCAGCTCCTCCCCAGGGAAACAGTTGTGTGTGCCCATCATGCAGTCTAGCTGTAAGACATTTCTGAGGGAAAATCAGAGCTTTTGTGTGCTTCATTAGGGAAAAAGTGGAAATGCTGCTATTAGTGAGCTTCATCCAGCTGGTCTCCTAATCCTTTAAAGAGCTCACTGTAGCACCAGGACTGCCTGTGTCCTAAAGGCTAGCAAGTGCCCACTGGAGAAGAGTGACCATTTTGAAGCAGTCAGGGCCCTCAGTGAAAGCCAGGAGAACCTCCCTTATTTGCTATCTGCAGCACTAATTTGCTTCAGGTGCCAGAACTTGAGGCAAGAACAAGAAAGCACTACTGGCACAGGGGGCTGATCTGAAAGGAGATGCTTGGCCTACAGTGACACCTGAGGACCCACTTATCAACGAGATAATTATTTTTATAGGAGTAGAAAACACAGTGGGGTAAACTGCTGCCCCAGAATATTGTCTCACTACCTCATCATAGTGTTGTTCTGGTATTTTTCAGATTAAAAGGGAAGTATTGCAATCATAAAGTTTCTCCTCCATGCTCATGGATGGAGAATTTCTACTTCCAAAGGCACCAAGCAAGGGAGCTTTACTAGATTTCTGGGTGAGAGCTCAAACTGATTTATTATTTGTCAAGAGACACATTAAGTAAACTTGGCCTTTTTTGCTGTCATCAGCTGTCTGAAAGACAAGCTACAGGCATTAGAGTTTCTTTTAATGCCACAGCACTTATGTCAGAGAAAGCTCAGTTGAAGCATCTTATATTTGGAAGGAAGGTGTAATGTCAGGGATGAGTATTACTTGCTGGGGCTGTTTGTTCCTCAGTGGGGGACTAGTTCCTGTGCACATTTACACTGGGGGTGAATAAAGTAGTAAATGGTCTTCGGTAAATTAAAGTTTGGTGAATCAAGAGGAGGCCAAAATGCCATGTCATTTTCATAGCCTATAAAGAGGATCTCTACAAAGTGACTCGGCATTCCTTTAAAGGTCATTGCTGCCCACGTGCGAGCAGCATACTTCCATTCAGTTCTTTTCAGAACACAGCCTCTCTGTTGCTGCCAAATAAATTTTCAGGTCATTTTTTTGTTGACAGGTCACAGGACTTTCTCACAATTTCTGGTTCTGCAGAGTTAGAAATAAAAAGCAGTACTCTATACAAACAGCAGTGCAGACCATCAAGACAATGATTTCTGCTTAAGCTTCTGAAAACTAAAGAAAAAAAAAATCATGTGTCATGCACTGTGGGCTAGGCATACTAGCACCCTGTTCCATTTGCTAATGAAAGCTAAGAAATCAAAAGGATATAATGCATATAATTATATAGGGCAGGGCAACATAAAATGTAAAGGCACGCAGCATTATTTGCTGTATTTAAATCCTGTGGACATACTAAAAACTGCAGCTGTGTGAACCAGATACCAACCCTTCCTTGCCATGCACAAATTCTGTGGTTTTGGACCAGTATCAGATTCGTCAAAATGAATCCAAGATGAGAAAAAGAAAGAAAATAAAATGCTCAGAAACATACTGTTGGTGGGGCAAGCTTTTTTCTTTCTTTCTTTCTTTAAACAGACACTTCTGCACCAATTTCTCAGACTAAATGGTATTAATCACAATACCACGGTGAGTACCAAAGCAAAAATTCATCTGATAAGGCAGGCCATGTCCATTCTTGCAAACCCTAGTCTTCTCTACATCAATTAATGTCCTGTCTTGTGATTTAAATAGAATGGGCACTAGATTGCACACCCTTGATGTAGAAGTCCCACTAACACTTCAGTAACTATTCCCCACTATGCATAAAAGCTCCTAGTAGTGGTCTTTGAGTGTTGCTGAACTTGACATAGCTCTAAACTGCAGCAAGCAGACTGGGATTAGAAATTTCAAAGCCATCTAGATGCCTTAAAGACACACTGTTTTAATCTGCCTTTGGAATGACGGTCCCTCATAGCAAAAACTAGCATGTTAGCAATGTAGTATGATTCCCACAGCCTCTCCTGCAGTGTAGTTATAGCTACCATAAGCCCTGTTTCAGCATTCTCTACTGTCTATGTTGGATTTAATCACAATAAGCACCCTGTGTACCTTTCCCAGGGCAGACAGAATCAGGTATTTGTACACACATGCTGCTTTTAAACTAAAACTATAGGGCAGTACCTCCCTTTTTTCCCAGCATCTCGAGAAATGGAGCAGTCAAAAGACAAATAATAAAGTTCCTAGTCAAACTTGCACCCCATAGTAATTAGAGACCGATCTGCATTCAAATCTAAGACAAACTCTGTAGACCAGCCCACAACTCTACTGTACCTGTTAGTCTCATACTCCAGAGACTGGCAAGAAACAACCACACTTGCCTCTGCACTACAGTTATTAGCAGAATCCAAATCCCAAATGAAAGATGCATAAGGGATCTGGGGTCCTCAGTTGCCCAGCCTTTGTGGCTTGAATTCAGGGCAAAGCAGTGACTGTTTTGAATATGAATGCTGATCTGGAGTCACAAACTGCTCCTAAGATTCTGCCTGGAGCCCATCTATACCATGCTCAGAGTAACTGCACATGCCAGAACCGTCATAGACCCTGCACGCTTCTGCCAAAACTCTATCCACTTCACTGGAACTTAATTTGGCCCAGAGTCTGAAATTACTTAAGTCAAACAGCATCTTGTTATAAATTTGCTGGGAACTATCCCCCAGTTGTTTATCAGCAGGAAGACAAAAATTTAAAATGTTTATATTTTCCAAGGCCAAGAATTGCTGGCTTTATAGTAACACTATTGGCTTGTAAATAAACAGTAAAAAGGAAGGTAGAAATCTATCATGCAGGATAATGTCCCTGCCATAAATACTCAAATTATGTCTACCTAGCAAATAAGAGAGCAAGCAAGGCTTCTGCACCACTTAACACTTCAACTGTTCAGAGAAACCTTCGGATATTGTTAGTAGATAAAAGATAACAAGTCGTGAAATGAATATCCTTTCATTTCCCTTTCACTTGCTTCACATTGCTTGAGATAAGAGCAAATTACCTCAAATGTATCCCTTACTGAAAAAAACAGTATATGTTTCCATACCCTTAAAACATATATTTTCAGTTTACTTTTTTTCCCTTCAACTTTTGTCAAAGATGCACATAGTATCAGTATTTTCCCTCCTGTATCCTCTCCTCAAGAAAAGCCTATGGTATACAGAAAGCAAGTGTCAAACAAGGACAAAGTTTGAGCCAAATTCCATACCTCAGTTTTTCACCATCCACTTGATCATCTTTTTCCCAGACTTCCAAAGTATTCAAATGCAAGTGACAAGTTAATGCACGTGAACAGAATACTTCAAGCAAAGAAGAAAGTAACCTATGGCTAAAACACAGTATTAAAATGTACATATAATTCAGGAAAGCTTTCCCTCATGAAGGCTTGAGTGTCAGAAAAAAGGCATCCAGCAAGTAAGCAAACAACTATTTCAGAAGCCAAAGACCCACTCAGTGCCAATTTTGTAGCCTCGTAACTCCCAACCAGGAACTCTCATGACTAAAATATTTTGTTAATTGATAGTAAATATTTTTCTACTACAGCAGCCCTTCATCTACACAAACATGAGGTGAGCACAGGAGACTGCCTCCGAAGATGTCACCCTTAAATTAGTTGACTGAGGTAGGCATCCCTTCCAACATTAAACACCACTTTTTATCGTTGTTTTAAAAGTTGTTCCAAAACTTCACTGGTTTGAAAACACATACTAAGAGACAGAAATTGCAAAGGAAGTGAGAAAGGCTATCTATTCCTATATAATGCAAGATAAACTGAAGAAAAAACTAGACTCTAACTGGTTTTTATATTCTTACTGTTTTCAAACAAAAGCCTTTTGTGGAAGATAATTTGTGATCAACTGGTTCTAATCAATTGTTTCAAAACCAGTGACTGAATTTTGTACCAACCACAGGAAGACTTGCAGTGACATCTACGCCTCACCCCTAGTAAGCCTGTTTTATGAGCTGTCCTATTCTGCAAATCTCATCTAAAACCAAGCTCTGCCTCTGAACTATTTAACAATTAGCTGAAATGTTTTGCTACAGTTTTACTGTAATTCAACTGAGATGAGAGTTTAAGTGAAACAAAACTTCAAAATGACAGTCTATTTATACCCATCCTTATATTGCTTAAAATACCCAAGACCACTTCCAGCAAAAATTTCAATTGCTGCAAAAACTTAATAGGCCTTAAATTTCATACACCGCAGAGTCAAACACGGTCAGACAAACTACAGGTTGATGTTGTGTAGAATACTGTAGGACACCAAAAGAACACTCCAGGGTAAAAAGCTCCCTGATCCTAATAGTCTGTGTTTGAGCTGACAGCAGACACACATATACAGGGTGAGAACTCCTGGGGGCAAAGCCATGATACAAACAAAACACTGTCTTCAGAAGGGGGAGGTACAGATTCGCCAGTAATGTCTATTGTGAATTTGCACACGTACATGCAAATACAAAAAGGTCAAAAAGCAAACTAGGCTGAAAGTTAGCTTGAGGAATAAAGAAGCTGAAGTATGAATTTATGACATCATCAGAAAACAGAGAAGGAAATACATGCATGCAGAGGGGAGAAGGAAGGGATGCCCAGAGAGAAGGACATCATTACTTCGCCAATTGGTGGATGCGTCACTATATCCACACTGGACCTGGCTGCTAAATATAAAGAAAACTCATGAGTCCTACCTAGCCCTACCATTTCTATGAAACCATCAGTTACAAAAACAGGTCTGTCACTACAACCTTGACTAGTACAGGAGGCACTGCATACTTGCATGAAACAAAAAGGAACTGATCGAACCTGCACTAACACATGAGATTCAGCTGATAGGCCACTAGAAGCGGTGAGCAGCATCCCATTATTTTTCCAGCATCTTCCCTCTCATTTGTTATTTTTAGCTTGCTGTTCGAAGAAAAGAAGTCAGAGACAACAATGTCCTGCCTGTCCATTCACCACATTCAATAATCGTATTTCCTTACAAGTTTTGTGAAAATCTGCTTCTATACTCAAAAGTTATCCATAGTCACTGCACTGCTGGTCCATACCAATACACACAGACCAGCCAACTACCCAGGGGCTCCTGGAGCTCAGGATCTGCCACAGCTCTGATTTGAAAGCACCCTGCTAGTAAGGAAAAGAGCTAGACAGCACAGAGGAATAAAATCAGAGGTACTGCAAGGAGATGCCATTTCATAAAGGCTAAGAGGAAGCAGACAGAAAAGCAAGAGATATTGTGAGGTGGAAGGAGGGAGGGAAGCATACAATAATGACATGAGATCCCCATCCCGAGGCAACCAGGTTGTATGAATTCCACTACTGATGGAATAACTTCTTGCTCATTAACAAACTCACTTTAGACAGTCTCTTGGTGTCTGTTCTGATTGTTTCCAGTACAGAGAGGTTCGTTAAGAGGGTTAGATAACGATACGTCCATAAGACAAATGAGTCAATGCAAAGGTATTTCAGTATCTGCATAAGGTCACAAGTAAAGCGCTCAGACTTCTATTAGCAGTGCAATAGCTGTCCAACATTGCCCATCATAAAGCAAGTTCCAGTGGCACCACGTGCGTGTAGCAGACAAGTTCAGGGCTTATCACGGCCCAGCACAAGTCAGACAAGACTACTAGTGCTTTTACATAAATACATTGCTTATTATCAGGAAACAAAATGCTTCCATGGAGAAAGTATAAGATTTTTGCTTACTGAGACACGAGAGCAAATACACAGAACTCCTATTTCTGCTAATCCTTTTTGACAGAATTCATTAGCCAACTCAGGAGTCCTGCAGTTCATTTTGATTAGAATGAGAAATTTATGATAGAACAAAGTATCTCATGCAGTTATGTCTGCTAATAAAACCAAACCAAAATAAAACCCAGACTTACCTTGAATGCAACAGAAATTAAGGTAAAAGGAGGTATTTTCTTTACTTGCACGGTGACAAACTTCTTTTACAGCTGACATTCAATTCAGGAGGATTCTTTTGTCTTTTCCTCTGGGTTAGACTGCCAAGGATTTTGTGACTCCATCCGATGCTTTAAATACAGACCTCTCTCAGTGCTCTAGTACTCTTTCTACCTTCTCTCACCCATATATCCAAGCCTTCATAAAATCATATGCAATGAAACTTTCTGCCCACATGCACCCTGTGCTTGCTCATGTTTGAAGTGGAAGCTGCTATCACTCTGCCATCTGTTCCGTCAAAGAGCATCTCTGTTTCATAATGGTTTTCCCAGATGAAGGGCAACTCTTGTTTCCCCATTGGTAGCAATAGTTTTAGTCCAAGACAGAACAATATCTAGTAGCAAAAATATAAGGCAAAAATACATACTGCATTACCACCTAAGAAGGAGAAAAAAAAAAGGAGAAAAAAAAAAAAAAAAGTTGCCTGAGAGTAACCCAAAAGACTGTGAAGGAACTAAAGAGTGACAGTAACATTACACTCAAGTGTGTGGGTCTGCCCTGCTTTAAACCCTTTAAGCAGAACCTTTTTGATGCTAAAGAAAAGCGATAGCATGAAAGTGTTTATGGCAAAAGGCCAGCTTAAAACGTCCTTGGCTCAAAGGCCATCCAAGGCCACTTCTCTTTGCCTTTTTAAACATAAATCTCCACACTTCATCCAGTTCTTTTCAAACCAGCTGTGGTAATCTGGGAATAAATGTAATTTTAAGCAAGTGTTTCAGTTTTCAGTGTCTGATCCCACAAACTTAGTCCTATATTGAACAACCAATTAAGAAGGCCCTATTTTTTTTTCCTGCAAAACAACTGCTCTGCAGTGCAGTGTTGTGGTATTTCACGCCATATGACCATTTTTCTCTGTTTTTCAGTGGCTTTCCTCTCTGATCCATGAGCAGATACTATGGATTCCTTGCACTGCGTGTTTGTATGCTTTAGTCCTTAGCTATAAACATTCGATTTTTTTCTTTTTTAAATTTTCTTTGAAAAATTCTGATCTGTTGTCCATTTTTAAGGTCAGGCTTAAAAACCATGCACAACCTACCTGTGCTTGATATATCTTGCTGAATATTTTATTTTATTTGTGTTTTTATTAGCTAGATACAGCCCTCTGGGGCACTTTAATGAAGGATGCTTTTGAAATGTAAATACGATTGATTTGATATTACAGCTTATATTATTCTACTCGCACAGTGCCTTTGGGAACAAGAGAATGGAGTTTCTCTTTTACTGACGAAAAGGTCCTATGGTAGATATTTTCCTCTCTTCTACACACAAACACAAAGAGCCTACTAATTCCTAAAAAAAAAAAAAAAAAAGGCAGCAGTATTCATACACTTATGCCAACCAACCTTTAGTGCTTCTTCCAGTTTCTGAACTGTTTTGGGTAATAAAACCAGTAAATTTGATACTCCCATTAAAGAGGTGAATTAAAGTTTACACATGATGCAGACACAGCTCCACCTTTAATCAACTGAATAGTACAAACCATATCATTCTTATCACATTTGCTAATGAAAACTGCATAAGCAGCAGAGCTAAGTGGTCTAGAATGCGCTGCTGTGTTTGCCATCGCAAGAGAAAAAGATGTAAGAGCAAAAGAAAAGTTTGCAAAACCCTGTGACTACTTACTTGTGTTGTGAGAATGATTTGACTACCTTATAAAAATAGTTAAACAAATGGCCCATTCTTTTACGTGACACCAAGTCCTTTAAGAAGAACATATTCCAGGAGAATATTCAAATGTCTGGAAGTGATGCTAGCACACTTCCATCTGAAACATTGTGCTCTGCTCCCCCTTGCCCCAAAGCAGTGGAATGGACATAGCAAATGTATTTCATTGTAGTTCTGCAACAAAATCTTCTTCTGGTTTCAGAGGAAGCATATCTGTGTGACTTTCACAACCTATCAAATCCCAACAATTTAGCAGAAATACTTTTGACTGTAATAAACAATGGAAACCATTTTAAAATAGTGATATATTGTCTGGGGAGAGACTAAAAGTAAAGAGAGTAACTAAGAAGCTTTCCGCATTTCACATGCACAGCATTAAAATATACCCACAAGAACAAAAGGCATTTGTGTAAAATTTAAGCAATATTAAGTGTGCAGTTTTTCCAGTGAATTGGTAAAGCTCAGAAGATGTAACTAATTAGAACAGAAGGCTGCAACAGTTAGACTATTTCAGAAAGAACAGTTAAGGTACGTTGCCATATGGTTCTGAAAATTCATTGAATGCAATCCAAATAGAAGAACATGTGCATATACCCCTGTGCGTTGCCCAAGCATTAATACCGCCTTTTAACTCAGCCATTTAGTACAGGCACAACTGTTACTGAGCTGCATGACTTTAGACACAAAAGGTAAAATTAAATTGGGAAAAGATTACAGAAGCTGTGAAAACAGCACCAATCAAAACAAATTAAATATTCACCTATGTGTTATATTACATGTGATTTTCCATTCTGCTGAAACTGATAGCAATATACAGCAACAAACTTTACAATTTCAATGGAATGACCACATCTTTGCACAAACTCAGACAGTGGTTAGGACAGTGTGGTCATGCTGCAGATCCCGAGGTAATGGATGTAATCTATACACTATCTAAATTGCAAAGCTACATGCTCAAAATACAGAAAGAGCCACAGCTAAAAATCACTTCTAGAAAAGGCCCTCATGTTTGAAAGGGTCAGGTGTCATCTGTTCCTATTCAAGTGTGCTCCTTGAAAAAAATCAAGAAGAAAAATTTTGAGTTTAAGAAAGAAGTTGGCATTACATTTATGAACATAAGAAACTAGTAGAGTTAGAAGTTGAGAAGGTAACATTTAAGACCTTGACCAACAAAGCTTGGTTGCCACTCACGTCCGTGAAAATGCAAACTCTTTTTTACTAATGAAGAAGCAGCGTCATTGAAAGTTAGCCCTGCCTGTAACTAGGATGTTGCACTATTGATAAGGATCCAGAAAGAACACCAAAAACAGAAGTTGGGCTCTTCCTCCATCAAACTTTGGGAAAGTCTGGACCTCATTTAAATACTGAGGCTTAGCTCACTGCCTAACAAATAAACTATTACTACCCTGGAAAAAAAAAAAAAAAATTAATGCAAGAATGAGTAGTTTGAAAAACTTATTCTCTCTTCTCCTGCTGGAGCTATTCTTACTCACTGTGTCAAGATCTATCATCGTACAAACTCTTTGACTGCTGCTTACTTTTACTATTGCACTTAACATGTTTTGGGCACCAAATAAGACACAAAATAAGCCCTATCATGGAATGCAAAAGACGAATGGAAGCCTATTTTTGCTACTGTTTAATGAATAAAAACTGTCTCCAATCCATAATCCCTGGCTAATCCTTTAGGAGGCAGAATATAATCCCCCGGGAGGTTTCAGTAAAAATGGAACCGTGCTCCAGTTCTGTAACTAGTAATTGCCTTCCACAAGCTCTGTGCTGGTACAAGGACACCATGCACAGGAATGGCTGTTCTGCTCACACCATTGGCAGCGATAGGATAACGGTCCTCTACTCATATCTGTTCCAGTTCCTGAGTCTTAATCACCTGGAAGCTGAAGACACTCCCTTAATTGTGTTTATTTTACAATCAGTCAATGCAAAATTAATTACTAACTCTCCCAGTTCATCCCAGAAAGACATTTGAAAAGATTTTTAGGCCTATACATTTTTAAAAAGCATCCTCCATTGATCTATGCCTCTGCCGTAGGTCTGCGTGCCTCTTTCTGTTCTCTTCAGTCTGTCTTGAAAACAAGATACCTTTTCTGAATCCCAATACCTAAAGGTATTCATTGACATTTAGTGATATGTTAGTACTCTGGCCTTCGAGTGTGTTGTATTGCAACTGCCTGGTCATCCCATAGCTTCCCCACAGGTAAACGATACTTCTAAGCAGGGAATGCGCAAAATGCTATTTGAGCTGATGGTGCCACTTTCTTACTGCAACGCCTTTGAATTAAAGGTTGCGAATAACAGTGACAACACAAGGCAGCTCATTGCTTTTGGTGTCAGGTCCCTTCAGAAAGTACCTTATTGCTACCAGTGAGGCCACACGCACAACCGTGGGCCACAGAAGAAAGCTGCATTGCCATTGCTTTTAAGGAGACAACATATTTTGCAAAGTTAATTCTGAAAATAATGTGGATGTAAACAAGATTTTCTGAAATCTGTAGCGCTTATTTTGAAGAAATCTATGTGAGACAGAATACACAGTAAGAATACACAGTGAAACTCCAAAGAGCATTAGCTTAAGTATCATTCTTTTATGTCACTTTCCTGATTGGTAACATCTAGCTAGAGTGAAAAATAGCTATTTAAAAACCCATACTTAAATGTGTAAAACAGCTACTCAGAAATTTTCCTAATCCTCAATACTGAAGATTCTTACTAGTAGAACTTTGCACCATTGAGCAGTCTTCCAAGAGAACAACATAAATATTATATATGATTTTATGATTTATTTATCTTAAAGCCAGCTGCTTTAAAGACTATATTCTTACAGCATGTTGAAATCCAGCCATCTCTGTAACAGAGAAACTAGCCATCCAGTGCCCCAAACCAGCACGGTTTTGAAGAAAGCAGACCGAAAAGGTGCCAGAATAAACATCATCTGAAAAAAAGGTTGCCGTAGGGAAGTCAGTTCTATAAAAAGAAAGATATACTTGTAAAGGTCTTGTCTGAAAGCATCCAGTTTTATGGTAACAGACGCAACAAAAATAAGCCATAAGGGCACACATGTCAGAGTAAGGGACAGACTTCTTTATTCTAAGTAGATAGTTTATACGTACAGTGATGAGAGCTTTCTTCCTTGAAATCAGCAGAACTCCCACAGGGACTGCATTTTCCTTCCCATAGCTATGTTTCAATAGGGGAGAACTTAAGGAAGGGTGAATAAAAAAATGCTTCTAAGAGGAAAATAATTAAAGGTCCTTCTTTGTCCTTATACACTTTTCTTTCCCCCTCCACAGAAGAAACGAATATCTTTTTTTTCATCTTCTCAGATCAGCATTGCCTGTTACAACTGCATATGCTGGATACCAAAGCTGACTGATCAGCTTCGATTTTTTGGTCAGCTATGTCCCATTAAGAGTCTATGATCTTTGTTCTGACAAATACTCTAGACAAATTAGCTGGACATCACCTACTACACACATGTCTACCACTATTTTACAAGCCTTGGTCTCCAGCTGATTTCCAGGAAGGCTGTGTCATACCTACCAGTGAGTGTGCAAGCTTTTGTTGTCCCAGTACGTGTGAAATGGAATTAGGCACCTGTGTTAAAGTAACTGAACCCCATTGTTCAGTACAGATATTCCCAAAGCAGGGAATTATATCAGTCTGATAAGACCTATTCTAAATTCAGCACAGGTCAGGACAGACAAAGAGGAACCTCAGGGCTTTAGGTACTCCTTGTATACACTTTAATTCCACTGTTGTCTTAAAGGACAGATTCTCCAAAGACCATATCAAGCTTATAGATTTAAGAGTGGTGTATCCTATAAATTCACTGTTCACTTGGGCTTACATATCAGTCAGTGCTATTTTACAACAGTAGATGGTTATAATAATAGTATTTCATGTTGTTTCACAGTTAGGGAAGATGCAATAATCATTTGGGAATCCACAGGGGGCCAGTGAAACCAAGTAAATGTTTTGCTATTCAAATTGTTCTGTGAAAGTAAAATTTTTCATCAAGAGTACTGGTACAGATTTTTCAAAATCTCTTTATATACCTTTCCTACAAATTCTCTCATAATACATAATAATGCTTTCTCCTGACTCCCAATCATGAAATTAATCACTGAATTACCTAATGTTTTCTCCAAAATCTTTATGATGCTTAGCACATTCTTTCTACACCTGACTTGCCTTTGTGTTTTATAAGCAAGCAATTGCAAGGAAATATTTAAAAGATGCATTCCTTAGAAAACTACTTTGTTAATAATAACAAGTGATTGCATTCTACTGGCTGGAAAACACTGCAACAAGTAACAATAGTTTGACTGAAAGTTGAGGATGACTATTTAGAGTTAGGTAGAAGAAAGCTGAGTGAATTAGTAAAGAAGGGAACACTGAATGTCTGGGAAGAAGTCAGAGAGTTTCTTAACCTCCTGTTCAGAAGTAAGCTCAGCAGCTCCTTGAAATGTGAATGTATGTTTACACTAAACACCAAGTTGCAATTTGTCACGTGTGTTTTAGGACCAAAAAGCTCTAACAACTTCTTCTAGAAAAGAAATGTGTTAAATTATATTTTAAAATATTTTAAAACCTCTGTTCTCTTAGACCAGGGAGACTCCGGTGCTTTGTACTACTAGTTTTGGTGCAATTATTTACTTCCACAGAAATCATTCATCTATCAGCATGGAAAACATAAATGTCAAAGCAGCTATAATATATGTGCATCAAAGAAGTCATCTGTTATGCTTGCCTTTTTTTTTAAACTCAGCAAATAGAAAAAGGCTTTATTAACCTTCACTAGAATTAAACACGGATTTTTAAAACAAAAGAACACTAGGTGACTCCTACCCACGAGTCCTTCAGAGGAGACAATGAGCCCAAGCTGCAGACCAGTAACCAGAAACTACCAATACCTTTTCTGGCCTTGGCAGTATCATTTAAACTTCTTTGCCTCAGTTTCTTAATGTGGGATCATAACAGCGTCATAACGCTGATGATGTATGAGGTCAACTTACTCCCATGGCTAATACTGTCAGTAAATTTAGTTATGAAGTAGTTCAAAAGGATCTATACGTGTAAAGAAACACACATAGACACACATATCCTGGGAGAACAGATGATCCACAAGGAAGCGTAAGTCCCTTCCTCCATGTTTTCTAGCTGCTCCCAAATCACTTTATTCAACTTGTTTAACGATCTGAAATTCATTTCCCCTTTAGCTAGTTTGACTAGAGTAAAATAAACAATCAAAAAAAAACCCCAAAAACAAAGCACCACACAAAGAACTCTCTGCTTAAGGTTTTTGTGTCACTGGGAATAAAAAAATACAGAAAGAAAGAAAAGAAGTATGTGAAAAAAAGAACATACCCCAAACATACCGCAAATAGAGTAGCTCTGTGTGATGAGTTGGTAGATGAAGTTCGAAAGCAATAAAGAAATCCCGCCTCATCAACTATGACACAAGAACATGGTTCTACCAAGGGCTCATCAACCATGCTCTGCATCATTACATGTTCCAGTAACAGTTATGTGCTGAAAGACAGGAAACTTGGAAAAGAAAAACAATATGATCTGACTGCTTCTGAGAGCAATGTGGTTGAAATGTGCCCGAGAGCAATAGAAGTTCATGTCTCTTCAGAAAAGACCCCATCCACCCACTCTTGTTCACAGACTGCACACGCGAAGCGCTGCCTCAGCTAAAGTGTTAAGTGATACCACAGGCCTAGTGCGAGCCCTCAGCAGAACCCCCTAAGGAGGGCCTATAGGATTATGTCCTATGTTTAGTTTCAAGTCTTATTGACCAACCGAAAATGAAAGACAATAAAAGATGGACCAAAAGATGATTGGTGTTGTGATGATGTTATTTTGATTTTGGTGTATTTTGAATTCTTCTTGTTGATGTGAGTGAACTTTGTTAAGATTGTGTGACGAATGTTGATTTTAATGACAATTCTTAAATGCATGATTCACAGAGGCAAGGAGTGGAATGTAACGGGTCTGCATGGCAAGGTTTTGGTAGCAGGGGTTACACAGGTGGCTTCTGTGAGAAGCTGCTAGAAGCTTCCCCTATGGCCAACAGACCCAGTGCCAGCCAGCTCCAAGACAGACCCACCGCTGGCCAAGGCCGAGCCCATCAGCGACAGTGGTAGCACCTCTGGGATAACGTATTTAAGAAAGAGAAGAAAGTTACTGCACAGGAGCAATTGCAGCCAGAGAGAAGAGTGAGACTATGTGAGCAAAACAACTCTGCAGACCCCAAGGTCAGTGAAGAAGGAGGGGGAGAAGGTGCTCCAGGCACTGGAGCTGAAATTCTCTTGCAGCCCACGGTGAAAACTATGGTGAGGCAGGCTGTCCCCCTGCAGCCCATGGAGGTCCGTTGTGGAGCAGATCTCCACCTGCAGCTGTGGAGGACCCCGTGCCAGAGCAGGCGGATGCCCGAAGGAGGCTGTGACCCCATGGGAAGCCCGTGCTGGAGCAGGCTTCTGGCAGGACCTGCAGACCTGTGGAGGCAGAGGAGCCCAGGCTGGAGCAGGTTTGCTGGCAGGACTTGTGACCCCTCAGGGGACCCACGCTGGAGCAGCCTGTTCCTGGAGGACTGCACCCCGTGGAAGGGACCCACGCTGTGAAGATCTGTAGCCTGTGGGAAAGACTCACGCTGGAGAAATCGTGGAGAACTGTCTCCCATGAGAGGGGACCCACACTGGAGCAGGGGAAGCCTGCGAGGAGCCCTCCCCACGAGGAGGAAAGAGCGGCAGAGACAACGTGTGATGTACTGACTGCAACCCCTGTTCCCCATCCCCCTGCACTGCTCAGGGGAAATATGGAGAGAAATCAGGAACAAAGTTAAGCCCGGGAAGAAGGGAGGGGTGCGGGGAAGGTGTTTTTAAGATTTGGTTTTATTTCTCATTATCTAATCTGATTTGATTGGCAACAAATTAACTTTTTCCCCAAGTCGAGCCTGTTTTGCCTGTGACGGTAATTGGTGAGTGATGTCCCTGTCCTTATCTTGACCCACGAGCCCTTTGTTATATTTTCTCTCCCCTGTCCAGATGAGGAGGTGAGTGATAGAGTGGCTTTGGTGGGCACCTGGTGTCCTGCCAGGGTCAACCCTCCACAGTTCCATTTATGTCTGTGTGAGTTAGATAAATTCATAGTTTTGGTCCAAAGTATTTAGTATTAAACAATGTGGTAGTCACAATTCAATTTATTCTAGAATGGGTGGTGCCTGTAGAATTCTTAGCTGGTGGGGGATCTCAAATTTTGTAGTAGACATGCATGCATGTGTAATACAACAGATGTTAAAGAGAACAAACTCATACAAAAAGGTATAGCACAGGCCAGAATATTTTCATGCTGAGGGGGGAAAAAAAAATCCATTATTTTACAGAAGATGTTGCAACTTTCCCCTACACATCCCCTCTTGGTGCTCAGACCAAGAGGCTGCACGCCCAGCCCAGGAAGGCTGGGGACAGAACATGAGAATCCTACTGCAGGCTAGGGAGAAGGAGCATAAAGGTATCTAAGATCTGTAGTGAATGCTAAATATCATAACAAGTTGTTACATGGAATTTATTCCATGCTATGATACTGTTCTCTCTAGTTTTCACTCCATTATGCCACCATGGGACCTTACTGTCAATGCAGAATGCCCAGAAAGTATTTTTGCCACTTTTGTAAAGTTTTGGTGGGGATAAGACCCCACTAACTCCAAGATAAAAGCCACCCTTGTCTGGGACGCTCAGTATAGAAAAAGGCTAAGTTTAAATACATCTTCCACAAGTGAAAAAAGATTAGTAAAACTGTTTAAAAAAGATGTCAAAGTTCACTTAAGCTAATCCTCTTCCAACCTAATTTAGTATTCAAAATCCACTTACTTTAGCAGTTTAAGAACTAGTGTCTTTTTCAACACTATCAGTTCTTTCTGGCACACAGCTTCAGGAAAGCTCTATTGCTCCATGAAGCGGGTGACACAGGGTACAAAGAAGGCTGAGCTACTGAATGCCTTCTTTGCCTCTGTCTATACTGCTGGAGACTGTCCGCAGGAGCCCCAGACCCCTGAGGCCCCAGAGGAAGTCAGGATAAAGGAGGAGTTTGCCTTGGTTGATGAGGACTGGGTTAGGGGTCAATTAAGCAATCCAGACATACATAAATCCATGGGCTTTGATGGGATGCACCCACAGGTGCTGAGGGAGCTGGCGGAAGTCATTGCTAGACCACTCTCCATCATCTTTGGTAAGTCATGGGGAATGGGGAGGTGCCTGAGGACTGGAAGAAAGCAAATGTCACTCCAGTCTTCAAAAAGGGCAAGAAGGAGGACTCGGGTAACTACAGACTGGTCAGCCTCACCTCCGTCCCTGGAAAGGTGATGGAACAACTTATTCTCAGCACTGTCTCTAGTCATATCAAGGATAAAAGGGTCATTAGGAGCAGTCAACACGGCTTTACCAAGGGGAAGTTATGTTTGACCAAGCTGACAGCCTTTTATGAAGACATAACCAGGTGGACAGATGATGGTAGTGCAGTGGATGTGGTTTATCTTGATTTCAGTAAAGCATTTGACACCGTCTCCCACAGCATCCTTGCAGCTAAACTGAGGAAGTGTGGTCTGGATGATTGGGTGGTGAGGTGGGTTGTGAATTGGTTGAAGGAAAGAAGTCAGAGAGTTGTGGACAATGGGACAGAGTCTAGTTGGAGGCCTGTATCTACTGGAGTCCCTCAGGGGTCTGTACTGGGACTGGTACTGTTCAATATATTCATCAATGATCTGGACAAGGGAACAGAGTGCACTGTCAGCAGGTTTGCGGATGAAAGAAAACTGGAAGGAGTGGCTGGCACACCAGAAGGCTGTGTTGCCATTCAGCAAGACCTAGGCAGGCTGGAGAGCTGGGCGAGGAGAAATTTAATGAAATTAAAATACAACGAGGGCAAGGGTCGAGTCTTGCATCTGGGAAAGAACAACCCCATGTACCAGTACAGGTTGGGGACTGAGCTGTTAGAGAGTAGCATAGGGGAAAGGGACCTGGGGGTCCTGGTGGGCAGCAGAGTGACCATGAGCCAGCAAGGTGCCCTCGTGGACAAGAAGGCCAATGGCATCCTGGGGTGTATGAGAAGAGGTGTTGTCAGTAGGTGGAGAGAGGTTCTCCTCCTGCTCTACTCTGCCCTGGTGAGACCCCATCTGGAATAGTGTGTCCAGGTCTGGGCCCCTCAATTCAAGAAGGACGGGGAACTGCTGGAAAGAGTCCAGTGCAGAGCCACAAAGATGGTTAAGGAGGTGGAACATCTCCCTTATGATGAAAGGCTGAGGGAGCTGGGGCTCTTGAGCTTGGAGAAGAGGAGACTGAGGGGTGACCTCATTGATGTTTACAAATACGTAAAGGGAGAGAGTCAGCAGGATGGAGCCAGGCTCTTCTCGGTGATGGCCAATGACAGGACAAGAGACAACGGGTGCAGGCTGGAGCACAGGAGGTTCCACATGAACATAAGGAAAAGCTTTTTCACTGTGAGGGTGACAGAGCACTGGAACGGCCCAGAGAGGTTGTGGCATCTCCTTCTCTGGAGACATTCAAAACCCGCCTGAACGCGTTCCTGTGTGACCTGCTCTAGGCGGTCCTGCTCTGGCAGAGGGGTTGGACTAGATGATCTTTCGAGGTCCTTTCCAACCCCTAACATCCTGTGATTCTGTGATCCCACAAGATCATACCAAAAAGCTGACTTGATACCTCACAACCACATATACAAGAAAATGCAAGGCATAACATAACAAGGTATTTCAAATATCTAATTTTTTCCTCAAAGGATCTACTCAGAATATAGTTTCTGCTCTGGAATACCATACATTCAGCACAACACATTATGACTGTCTGGGATTGATACAATATTGGGGAGATCTTTTTCTTTAATCGTCTCAAACTAAACCAAACAAATGCTAGCAGGAATACTCTCTGTTATGGACCTCTTTATTGCTGACAAAGAAAACAGGTCCAAGCTACCGTAAAGTTAATCTTTCTTGACATCTACCTCTCATCCCTACCAAGGCTGCATTAAATGCCTTCCAAATGTCAAAATAAACCAGTTAAGTGAAAACAACAAGAAAAAAGAAATGCATGAAAAATATGGGTCCCTCTTTTAAAACATCAAGAGCACGAATTTGAATTTTGTATCTAATGCCTACACATTGTGACTTACAGAAACATTAAAAGTGTATTAACAGAATTTGAAATAGCATGAAGAACCACAGAACACCACATCTGTTAACCAAATGGAAAGTACCTAAAAAATTAAAGAGGCTATGGAAATTATTTATTTTATTCTTTTGCATTGCACACAATCTTTTTGTGCTCTTCTCTTCTAATTGAGTTCTCTAAGCTATTAAGAGTTTAAATAAACACTAGTGTCCAGCCATAATGTCTGTTTATATCAGTCTTTGATCAAGCCTAACTGCAACAAATTCGGAAGAGTCTTTAAGTAGTAATTAGCAGCATTATTACAAGAGAGCAACAAAATACTTGCACAACATATTTCTTTCAACCAAAGCTACCAGCCCTAGTAAGGGAAGACAGTCTTAAACTGCTTTTGAAGACCTCACAGCATATAAGAGCATGAACTGACTTAGGTATGTACTAGGATAAGAAAGGATACAACATGCTAAGACTCACACTAAAATAAACTGGTTTTGAAGATTAAGGTGTTCTTTGTGCAGCTTTTCCCAACCTATTGCGAGGAAGAGAGAAGGACGGGCATGAGGTCAGCAAGAAAAGGAGACTGATCAAGTGAAACCACAAAGGGAATACAGGAAGAAGGGAATGCCTTCAGCATAAGCAGACCGCCTTTAATTTGCATTAATGCCATGCATAACACTACTCTCCTGCTGCTCCCCAGGGAAAAGAAAACAAAACATACAAAAAAAACAACCAAACAAAAAACCCAACAAAACAAACCAAAATCCAACACACGTTGCAAACTACAATTTACTGTTTGCATAGGCTCCATTTTGAGGTTGTCAATACACTGAAAGAATCCACAAGAAAATTAATGTGATACCGCAAAGCAATGAGAAAGGTGTATTTTTCTTCTATGTCTTGTTCTACGTCATTAGCCTGCAGGAGTAAAGTCGTGGAGCGTGCAACTCAGCAATTTGTCTGTTGTCTCGGAAACACACCAAACATATTTGATACGCTGGAGGGAAAAAAACCCCACCACCTCTCTTCTTGACTTCCTTATTATTAATCCGCATCTGAGAAGTCATGCAGTTTTCATGCATCTGTACCCAAACAGCCAACACAAGTGAGAAAACTAGATGTCTGTGTCCTTTGGTGATATAACCAAGTCTTTCCATTATTATATATTTTTTTTTTTTGTTGTTTTTTTTTTTTAAATCTAGAATCAGGGCCATGGATCAAGGAAAAGATAACCGGTCTTTTCTATAGCTCATTACCATTTCACAGCTAAGGCTAAGACAGACACTACCACTTCATAAAACAGCAGATAATTAATTTCACTACCACCAGAAACTCTCTTTCAAGACAGAGATCTAGTTTTACTTCATCAGTACCATTAAAATATGTCTACAGCCAATCCTTATTCAGAGCTAAAGGCAGTTTTTAAATTACCAGTTACGATGTTAATTCTTTGCTAACAAGATTTGTGATCTATATAGCGAGCACAGTTTAATGTAACTCTAATTTGCCCTCCTGCTGCTAACTGATGACAAAGCACTACATACTTTTTTAAAACTTTAAAGGAAAATTAAAAATAATTTTCTAACGCATTATTGACCTTTTTTGTACACAAATTGTTTGAAATAATAATGTTATGATGATCTACAAACCAGTTCTGGATTACCTTTAACCTCCCTACCCTGAAAACACCTGTTGCATACTATCAACCAATTAATATAATCTCTTTTGCAATGTGAGTATTAGTGGAAAATGGAAGGGTAATAAAATTTACGATCAGTATAATGTGGATTTGAACACATTTTCCAACTTTGTGACTTTGTTATTTGTAATTTCCGAAAAAACGATACTGCTGCACAGGCATATATAGTAAATACAAAGCAAGACTTATTTAAAAAAAAAAAAAACCCACACATTCCATTTCCTTTTCGTTAGTTTACAGAGATTTTCACTTCCCTTAAAGCACTGCTTTTTATTTTAGCTAGCAGAAATTCTGGTAAAGGTAGCCAAAGTTTGTTCCCTGACATCTCTGCTGAGAAGAAAAACAAGGGCTTGTTCATCTCACTCTCTGAATCCACAGTACATGTGTGAGAAATAATCAACAGATCTTGGTTAAAACTGTGGAATATTTCTACAAAAAACGACTGTAGTTGTAATACTTGGGCCCATAGTCAGGAGGGCACCTTTGACTCTTCCCTCTCAAGAAACCTTTTCAGTGTCTCAAGGCTACTTCCTATATAACATCTCCAAAGCACATTCTTCTGTTGTGTGCACAGCAGTGCAAACTAATTTGGGTCCCTATTATTTCAGTTTTGATGATTTTCCCTTCCCACAGCTGCTAAAAATTTATTCATTTCAAATGCCCCAAAAAGCTGCTGCCAAATACATCTTCTAGTTTCCCCAAGGCTTTTATTGCTTTGATTATTTTCATTGGATCCCCTTCCATCCAAATAAAAAAGAAGCTGCTGTTACACCCTGCAGAAGCCAACTTCATCCTCTCCTTGCAATGTTCACCCCACCTTTTCTTTCAGAAGCTTGCGGGCTGCTAACACACTTTCAGTTCATCCGACTGTTGCTTCATCTCTTTGGGACTCCACACAGCAGAGGTCTACAAAGCCTTGTCTGATAGAAACAAAGTAAAATGTCTTCCTTCCCTTTCCAATACTCCCAACCTGCTGTTCCTTGCTCTGTCTCTACACAGAGGTCAAATATTGAAAAAAATCACCCCCTAACTCCCCCACGTAATTAAGTCATGCCAGATCTTCACAGCTTCCAATTGTAATAAGATCATTTCAGCCACACTTGGTCTCCCTTTAGCTCTTCTGCTTTCTGTCAGAATTTCAGAGATTATCTTTGTTCACAGAAATTTTAGCAAAAAAATGCCCAAACCTGCAGTTTTCAAGGCTGCGTACAACAGCATTTGTACAAACCAAAGTCTGTCTTTGCATGCGTGCATTGGAATGCTCAAACTGTCATAGGGACAGAGAACGGAAGTGACAGCATGTAACTCCTCTGACAACATAAGCGAGCTACAAATCAAACCTGAAAATAATGTCTTCAATATCAAATGCCTGCACGAAACTAAGTGATCCTGGACAAAACTAAGTGATCCAGCCCAGGGAATACTCTTCAGTAGGCATGAACTGATTTTTTTTTCCCCTCTATCAAGCCAAAAAAACCCACCAAAAACCAAGCAAACAAAAAAGGGAATAAACAGAGTAAATATATTAAGGAGTTGCTCCTCGTCAGAAAATATTTTTTGTAGAAGCCAAACATTTGCACACCTATGAAGAGAATTTTGCTAAGAAATTCATATTGTGACTCCACAGTTTAAGTATAAAAAGTTTGCTGTTAAGCCCCCTGAAACAAGCACTGCAACTCCTCGCTCTTTATTTGAAGACAAATTTGAACAAGAGGTTCTTGTCCTTAATTAAGATTCTTAAGTTTCAAGAATAAAACATAATTGTTACCACCACCTCAGTTTAGATGGATAAAGCCTTAGCATAATGAAATCAGTAGAGAGCTTCAACCTGCAATCCAGAATATAAAGACACTTCACATAGTACACGTAGTGGGAGAAATCCAGAAACTATGAATGACATTCACATTTTTCCAACTACGTGCACATTTTGCAGCCACAGCCAATTAGGGTTTTTAACTAAGACATTTGTACGAAACACAGGTACTTAATTAACAAGGTAAGGTTAAAGCAAATGTCTTCAGTGACAAAGACGACAATCCCAGTTTACTTCTAACACACTGTTGAAGATATTATTTAAAATTAAGGGATACCTATCTAGAAGGGCGCTAAGTCATGATACCCAGATGACTCGAAGAGATATTTTTTTCTAAACAGGCTCAGGCCAAGTAAGACTCCTAGAGTTAGGGATAAGTGTCATTCTATCACACAAGCTTACATATATGCCCTAGGGAATCACAGAGTTTAGACAAACCTGAATTAATGGAAAGTGCTTTCTTAAGATCAAAAAGAGGAACAACGAAATTGAATTTGCTTGATTAAAACAAATTTGATCTATTTCCAGAAGGGAAAAAAAAAGCTTGTCTCTGATCAATTGAGATTCTTTGATGACACTGCCAAGATGAAAATCACAGAATAATTCAACTTATTTGTTTTTTAACAAAAAAAGAATGAAACATCACTGAGGTGAGCTTTAAGGTAAGAGCTTAATTACAAGGACAGGGAACTATCTTTGAGAATAACTAACTTTAAAATTTGAGAATGGCCAAAGGTTATGAAGTAAGCAAACTGTTAGTAAAAACAGCATCTCTTCCTTTCCCATTTCTGCCCGTGACCAGAAGTGGAAGAGGACCTATACAGACTCAGCCCTGCTCAGTGGGAAACAATGGGGATCAGGCAGCCGAGTAAGGCTTAGTATAGGAAGACAGAGATACAGTGTCCTCTCTGCACCTCTGCACTATGATCAGGGCCTCTGCACATGGAACACACACTTTGGATCATATCCTCCAGCAAAAGCTGTCTACCTTCCATTGTATGTTGCGATTGTTATGGAAGATGTGTTCATTCAGCAGTGCACAAGGACCCTTGAAGAACCCATAGGGTCACCTTGGCCTCCAACCCAAGGGAGCCAAAATCGGTGATATCTCTGTGTGGAATACATGGAAGGCATTGTGCCTGGGAACTACTGATGACAGCAGACAGAGCAGGGACAGCCTACAGGCAGGACCCTGCTAGGGACCCTGGGGCCAAGCCAAGAGAGATGAACGTAGACACTGCAACAGACTCCACCTTTATGCTCAGGTGAATCACTGGGGAAACAGCTGGAGATTAACCTATGCCCAACACAATCCAGCCGTTCTGTGGAATTAGGATCAATATTGTCAAGTGGGGTATCAAGTTTTAGATACACAACAGGTAGGAGCAGAAGAAGATTTTACTTTTAAAATATTCAATAGTCATAAATCAGTGAGCACTACAAACTATATCACATGCAAAAGAAGGAAGATGATATAAGAGCAGTTGCACAGGCTAATAGATAGTAAAGCAGTTCAATACTGATAAGCTTCAACCAATATATTTTACAGCAAAGGGAGAATGAATTTTTGCAAAAGTCTGTCCATAAACAGATTATACAGGAAAGAGGCAGAAACATACCTCTAACATCCCTAAGACAGTGATGGTGCATGCTGGGGATTACAATGGAGTACTGCTACCATTGGAACACAGCGATGGGCTGTGTATCATTGGTCTAACTGAGCAACACATTTATGTTCTTTGAAGAAATGTAAACTGTTGAGACATTTTGTTGAGTTGTGTGCAGAGAAGAAAGTGCTCAAGTACGGGCAAGGAGGGGAAACGGCTCAGTGTGCAGCTGCAATAATAAAGCCAAATGTGAACAAAACCAGCCATCACTACCACAAACTTTGCAGTTCAATCAAGTTTTTCATTCACAAATCTTCAAGGATTATATAAATTTTCAAACCAAACTCTTTTCAACTTATTTTAAGATGAGTTAACAAAAAAAAAAAAAAAAAGAAGAAGATAATAAAAGCTGGTTTCCCAAGCTTGTTGTTTTACGATTATACTGCTACCCAATAGGAGATTTCATGGTATGTTCACATACAAAGCAACATCTAGAGAGCTCTGCATTTAAAGAGTACTTGATGAGATAGGATAGTACACAAACAGAAAGGAAAAAAGCTCAAGTGTTAGACAGAAGGCTCCATCTTTTATTCTCCTGCAGTGAACTTGGTGACAGAAAGGAATTAGCTCCTTCAGATGCCTGATATCAGAAGCTAAGAATACTGAATCTCCCTCCTGCACACACACACAAAGAGCAAACAATGATGATGGCAATGTACCAGAGTCCTGTCTCTGAGCAGACAGACACAAGAAGAATTTAGTTAGAAATTGGAAATCCTTCTCATCACAATGAAAAATCACAGTGAATGCAAAGAGAACCAGAATAAGAGCAGCCACATCATCATCTGGAATAGGCAATGGCCACCACAGGCTACAAACAGCATTTGGATTTCTCAGCACAAATGACGAGGATCTATATAAAATTTTAGAAGCATATTCAATCCACAACGTCCGTCATTCATCAACAAAGCATAATAATGAATTTGGAGAAAAAGCAGATTGGTAGATTGCCAGTCTGCATGAAACGGCCAAGTCATGCTATTATGAAATCTCAAAAAGATGAACTAATGTGCAATAGATTAATAAGGAGACATAAAAATACAGGAAACCAAAAAGAATACTCTGGGACTCTGTTAAGACCTACAGATCCATGCAAAGCTAGTGAGAAAGGCCACATCCAAACAGAGATATGCGTGGTATAGGCTTAGAGCCCATTCATCCAAGAATGGTAAGAAAGTAGAAGGTAAGAAAGCAAGCAAAAAGCAAATGCACAAGTACAAAACACAGGTGAGCTTAATACAAAGACATGTGGGAATCAGGAAGAAAAATACCCAAGATAGTAAAGCAATGTTTTGTATAACAGGTCACGTGCATTAACTATGGTAGAGGGAATAATTATGTCACAGCTTCCAGACAAGAAGATAATGCTCCATATTGAAGTAGGGAGCAATAGGTATCAGTGGCTTGGAAGATAATATTTTGCATGTATAACACTAATGCAGTGCCCCGTTTGCAATGCAGAGACAGCACTAGGTACAGAGAAAAAGACAGACATAGACAAAGTCCAAACAATTAAATGCAATATGAACATCAGTCCATGTACTACATCATGCAAATTTCCTCACAATTACACAAGAATATAATGCAAAGCTATGGTCAGACAAACTGAATTAAATAATCATGAAACTGAACGAAGTAAATTATATACAAAACCACCAAAGAATAAATACACACACTGAAGTTTCAGAAAGTACAGCCAACATAATCACTGCCTTCAGTTGTAACAACCGAATGGGTGCTTCTAGCAATGCTAAAACAAGGAAAGTATTCCTATGAGAGATGCAGCAGATGCAAAATAAAGATGCAGCCTGAATATGCCTCTTTCAACTTGATACAGCCATCAGAGGTAGATGAAGTTTATTACCAACCATCCCACCTTGAAGCACTACATGAATGAAAAGGCAATCACACAACACAATGCCAGTAAGATGGAGCTTGAAGGTTCAGTCCTATAAAAGGGACAGTCAGTACCTTGTGCATGAAGGTCATCATCACCAGAGGAAGACTATACACCTAATTGAAATGTCTTAAGAGTAGCGTTTGCATGTGAAAAGATTGGTTCAAGGACAGAAAGCCATTCTAGTGGAAAGAGATCATAAATCACCAGAGCGCTGGGGGTTTTGTGTTGTTTTTTGTCGTTATTGTTGGTTTGGTTTTTTTTTAAAAAAATAAAAGACAGACAAGAAAAAAAGACTGAGATATACATAACTGACTTCCCAGATATGTATATCTCCAGTTCAACCTTGCAGCATCAAAATATGGCAGCTCAACAGTAATATTAACTCTTCAGTTTGACAGACTCAGCTGAAACAGTTTTATGCCCATATCAAGGGAGATGGTAGAATGAATGAAAGAAATCATGAAGAACAAAAGCTTACTCAGTCTTAGATCTACCTTTTCAGTTTGATGCTCCTTCCCAGTCATACAAGTTCCCAAGAACAGAAAGACCTTCCTTCCCTGCATGCCAGAGCTATGAGGTAAGGGTACAAGGCACAATTAGATATGGTGGTGGCTGGATCTCAGTGAGAAATTATCACTGAGAAAAGAAATTCTCTAAATACTAACTCACACATCTTTTGTGATATGAACAATGGATGCTACACACAGTGAACATCAACAACTCATACACGGTGTCCAGTCTAAGCAAAAGACAAGACACTAGCACAATGTAGGAAGGGCCCTACAGATTGCCAGCAAAATAGTCAGACATTATAAAATTGCTCCATGCTGGGCAAGTAGCAAAGCCAAAACCAGAAGTCAAAAATTAGAACAAAAATATATATATTTTTACATTCCTTTGTTTAAAGGCATTATGTTGCATGTCAGCCTTAAAGAAGGTGGCCTAACTTCAACTACCTTTGAAGACAGAGTCAGTAATTCAAGGTGAATTGCATGGCAGCAAAGCTACATCTGTTTAACAGACACTAACTTGTTCATAAACAAACTGCAGAGGACTAGGATATATTTTACAAAAACGCGAGTCATTCATGACAAACCAAGTCATAACTGGGACCGCTGAAGAGGACAAAATATGCTCTTAAGACTTGATCAGCAGATCACAAAAGAAAATGGTAAAGTTCTCTAAAATCCTATTCTATCAAGAATTTCTTCTTGTCTGAAAAGAAAGATTCAGATATGCTTAAAATGTTAAAAAAAAAAAATTGTGTCACTAGCAGTTCCCAACACAAATTAAACTGTGAAAGATTAACACATTCAAAAGCAGACAGGTTTCCAGCCATTAAAGCACCAATTTGTTTTGCCTTTCCTTCGCTTGTATTTATTATATAAATATACAGACAAATTTTAAAAGTGTAATTAAGAGTCAATGAACGATGCGTTTTTCTCAGCACCGCCATTTCAGATTAAACAGCAGGGTAGGACAGATTCCCAAAAGACAGTGCTGTGGTAGAGTAGCATGGCTGCATTAATGGTAGGGTACATGGATCCATCTCCAGACAGGGCTCAACGATGGGAAAGCATAAAACCTGAGTAGTGTATGGTCTTGCCAATCGGTGTATCACCACTGTAGATCGTGGATCACAGGTGCCACCACACCTCTCTTTGCAGCATGGGTCTCACAAGCGCAGTTCCATCCTCTACTGTTGGCAGCAGTTAGTGACAACAGCTCACTACTGCTAGGGGAATTGCTCTTTTGCTTGAATTACATAGATGGTGCTTTGGGTGCCAGAGGCATCCAGTCCCTGCTGACCCACACTGTGTCTATCCTTTAAGTAGCTATGGCTCACAGCAGCTATAGTTCCCACAGGTCCTGAGGGAACTGGCGGATGAAGTTGCTAAGCCACTATCCATCATACTTGAGAACTCATGGCAGTCTGGCAAAGTTCCTGACGACTGGAAAAGAGGAAACACAACCCCCATATTTAAAAAGGGTGAAAAAAAGGAAGACCCTGGGAATTCCAGGCCAGTCAGTCTCACCTCTGTGCCTGGCAAGATTACAGAGTGGATCCTGCTGGAAACCATGCTAGGACACATGGAAAATAAGGAGGTGATTCGTACAGCCAACATGGCTTCACTAAGGACAAATCGTGCTTGACAAATTTGGTGGCTTTCCATGACAGGGTTACAGCATTGGTGGATAAAGGAAGAGCAACCGACATCATCTCGTGGACTTGTGCAAAGCATTGGACACCGTCCCGCCCAACATCCTTGTCTCTAAACTGGAGAGACATGGATTTGATGGATGGACCACTCGGTGGATAAGGAATTGGCTGGACGGTCGCACTCAAAGGCTCACGGTAAATGGTTCAATGTCCAATTGGAGACCAGTGATGAGAGGCGTTCCTCAAGGGTCGGTGTTGGGACTGCTGGTGTTTAACATCTTTGTTGGCAACACGGACAGTGGCATTGCGGGCGCCCTCAGCAAGTTTGCCGATGACACCAAGCTGTGTGGTGCGGTCGATGCTGGAGGGACGGGAGGCCATCCAGAGGGACCTGGGCAGGCTGGAGAGATGGGCCCGGGCAAACCTCATGAGGTTCAACAAGGCCAAGGGCAAGGTCCTGCACCTGGGTCAGGGCAGTCCCAAGCATAGACACAGGCTGGGGGATGAGTGCATGGAGAGCAGCCCTGCCGAGAAGGACTTGGGAGTGCTGGTGGGTGAAAGACTGAGTATGAGTCGGCAACGTGCGCTCGCGGCCCAGAAAGCCAACGGCATCCTGGGCTGCATCAGGAGAAGTGCAGCCAACAGGTCGAGGGAGGGGATTCTGCCCCTCTGCTCTGCTCTGGTGAGACCCCCCTGCAGGGCTGCATCCAGCTCTGGGGACACCAGCACAAGACAGACACGGACCTGTTGGAGCAGGCCCAGAGGCCATGAAGATGCTCAGGGGGTGGAGCACCTCCCCTGTGAGCACAGGCTGAGAGAGCTGGGGTTGTTCAGCCTAGGAAGAGAAGGCTCCGGGGAGACCTTAGAGCAGCCTTCTAGTGCCTAAAGGGGGCTGCAGGGAAAGTGGGGAGGGACTCTTGATCAGGGGGTGTGGAGATGGGACGAGGGGTAAAAGTTTCAACCTGGAAGAGGGGAGAGTTAGACAAGATTAGGAAGAAGTTCTTCACTGTGAGGGTGGTGAGGCACTGGCACAGGTT
The DNA here is from genome assembly GCF_034619465.1 of Leptosomus discolor. NCBI lineage: Eukaryota > Metazoa > Chordata > Aves > Leptosomiformes > Leptosomidae > Leptosomus > Leptosomus discolor. The sequence continues at coordinate 86,071,256 of NC_141393.1, forward strand.
GCCCAGAGAAGCTGTGGCTGCCCCCTCCCTGGCAGTGCTCAAGGTCAGGTTGGATGGGGTTTGGAGCAACCTGGTCTAGTGGAAGTTGTCCCTGCCCCCATGGCAGTGGGGTTGGAACAAGCCGATCTTTAAGTTCCCTTCCAACCCAAACCATTCTGTGATTCTATGATTACTCATCAGTCCACAGGGATCTTCTGTTCACATCACTGACTAACTATTAAAGCACACTAATATGGAAGATTTACAAGAAAATGGACTTCACTTAATCATGCAAAGATCTGCTCTGTGCATTTCTAAACGTTGTGGGGAAACCAAGAAGTCTGGCTGTGTCCCAAGAATGTGCTTATAGCACTAATACTACCTAGTTTAAGATCTCATTTTCTAAGTACTAGATTACATAAATAGTGCAGCCCACAAGTGGAGAAATCTAACATCTTTTCCAAAGCTCTTTTATAATATTAAAAAGTCATTTGTTATGCAAGAAACCTGAAGTCTGTGGAGGGCCAAGTAAAGACAAAATATCACCTTGCCATACTTCCCAAGCATGCCCAAATAAAACAGTTTAGGCAAAAGCATGAGTTGAAGAAGAAGTTCCAACAGGTCCTCCACCTTCTGCATGTGGCACAATTGCAAGAGGACTAGGTTTGAGAGTTTAAAATTGAAGAAGCTACAACTATCATATTTCCTATCCCTTTAATATTATTATGGTGTTAGAGGATCCTCCTCCTTTTGAAGCAATTTGGTTCTCATCCATTCAAAATTGCTTCTGTAGTGCTGGAAGAAAGAAAAGGGCAACTTCAGAAGCAATGTGGAATGCGTAAGACATGGTTTTCTATTTGAAAAAGTTAAATAGGTTTCTTAGCCTCCTTTGTTGCTAATTTAGTCCCTCTGTTGGCAGATATTATTGGTTAAGTTGCTGGAGGAGTTGTTGTGCTTTACAGTCAAGTGCAAAACAATAATTCTTTGAAGACATCTCAGTCTGGAGAAAACACAGGCAAAACATTAACTTTGTCCTTGGAATTATGATAAGGATTGGACACAGGGGGCTGCTTGAGAGAGACTAATTCTAATTTCAGCTACCTGAACACTGAGAGTCAGACTTGTAAAACATTGAATTCTTTTTGTATAGCAAGGCATACATCTTAGTTGGCCAGGGCAAAACAGATTCTTTCTGATCTCTGATCCAGTCTGACCTCTATATCATGCACAACTATGTTTCACCAAGTAACCTGTATCAAGCTGAAAGACCTGAGTTACACCTTTTAATCTACCATAACCACAGGCAAGAAAAAGCCAAAGCACCAATGTTACACAAAGCCTTTGCAATGGCCAGGAACTAATGAGCAGAAGGAAGTCCAGACAGTTCCAAAAGCCAAACTATACCTCTGCATTACAAAGCTGAAATACTCCCAGAGCTCCGGCCAGGCTAAGCCAGAAGAAAAACCTGAATGATCACAGGCCTGCAAGCAAATCGCTGTCGAGATACACAAGGGAATTCTCTGCACCATCTTCCAGGAGATTATGCTGACCTGACCTACTTACTATCCAGATGCCAGCTATGACCTGTGTTTGATGCTCACAAGAAACCCTGCTTTCACCAAAGCTCAAATACGTAAGAGGAATGGGCAGAGTGCAGAAGAGGAATTCATTCGTGGAAGGCAATTAGCAGAAGCCCTGATGCATGAAATATAATATAATCATCATATTAATGCAGAGTTCTGTGTAATAAAAGCTACCCCTAATTCCTTTCAGGGTTCACTGAAGGAAAGAAACAGGCCAAGGAACCTTTAATTCCACACCTCCAGTACATACAGAGTAAAGAGCATCTCCCCAAACTGCATCAAAGTAGATATTTCAAGAGAAGCAGCCAATTTCTCCTTAAATACTCATGGTGATGCAAGTCCACTGTCTTCCTAGGGCACTGTTCCAACGCTCCATCCCTTGAGTGCAGTGAAAACTAGCAAGAGTCAGTAATGACATGTTTGCTACAAAGGCTAAGTCTGTTCTTGATAATATTACTAGACTTATTAGCAGCATTTGTCACTGTTCAGTAGATCCCGCTGCATTGCTGAGTAGTGGCGATCAGTTACGTACAGATAATTCTGTTCAGAATTGGCTGCAGTCTTTTAGCTGGTGCAAGTGAATTCATTCTCTCCCTTTGCTGGGTTTATGCCCATAGCCCACTTCTCCCCACATCGATTTTAAGGCCTCAGGACAGGACATATTTCTTTTATGACTTTTACTTGTTCTACATGAATTCATATGCATACTCGTAATGTGTATATATACATTCATCTCAGATGCACTTTATCTAGTAAACTATGTGAGTGCTAGCAAACTATGAGCAACACAACTGAAAGGTGGCAGCTCTGACAAGTATCAGATACATACAACACAGCTTTCCCAAAGTCATGTCTCATTTAGTTTTCCATCTCTGCTCTCCTACTTTTGTTCTGCCACTAAATTGCCTCACTCCACCTCCCACTCTCAAATCCTCTAGCTCTTTCTCCTCCTCTCTCAGACTCAACAAAAAGGCCACCTAACTCATGTAGTAGGCTCACAGCCTTACATTGCCTTTCACGTTTCTGCTGCATCAGTTATCACTCGATCTCTGCAAGGATGAAGAGTGCCAAAAGCACCAGTGTGAAGCGACTAAAACGAGAAAATGGGGCCAAAAAAAAAAAAAAAAGACCAAAAAATAAGAAAAAGAAAAAAAGGGTGATATAACAGCCCCTGATTCTATGTGAAACACAAGGCAGCTAAGCTCAGCACTGTGACGTAAAATAGTACTGACATCTGCACTTTCAGAATGTGTGGTCTAATCTCCATTGGAATCCCTAGTGCTTAATCTGTCGGTCCCTACACACACATTTAGTATTTACTGCCAGGTATTAATTCTCAGCCGTTTAAAGCACAAAAATCATCAGTTTGGTTTGCACAACACAACTAAGAAAACATGGGGTTTATCAACTCTTTTCATAGAGATGTCCTATCTTGTTTTAATTAATAAAAAAGCACTCTTATTGACTAAAAATTTAATCTTATCCTAAGTATTTTGCCAGTCTGACCACAGAAATATCTTGGAACCAGATTCAAATGTGAGGCTAAATGCTCATTAAGAACAAAACCAAAATAAACCTCGCACAGTGGCAGATTAGAACCAAATCTCCTTTACTGTAAGTGGCAGAGGACTTTGGCATGGAAATTTCTGGGAAAGTTTTTTGCTTCTGGACCGTACCATCTTCCCATCTTCTCTAGTTCAGAACAGCCTTGAGCTTTTACACTCTGGGTTCCTTTGATTACTCTGGATGTAGACCACAAGTTATAACAAGAGAGTGCGCTCCTTACTCATGTCATGCAAGTGTCCATTCACCCCAAGCATTTGCAAAACAAAGGTTTCTCTTTCCCTCCTACTTGCTTTTCTCTTAGAAAGTGGAAGAAAAAGTAAAATAGATGGCTGTATAAAGGAAAAAGCAGGGAAAGATTATTTCCTTTAGGAAGGACAGGAAACAGTTAATCTGAAACAAATGTAAATACTTACCTCCAGTCTCCAGTTCCTACAAATATGATGTAAATTGCACACAGTTCAAAGCTTTCCTTTGCTTTACTCTTAACAGTGTCATACAAATATTGGGCCAGAGGCCCCATTCCCCCACTGCACTAATGGGGCATCAACCATATTGAGAATGTGATGCACTGAGCACAGCTCACTGGAGCCCACTTGCAAGAAGCCGAGATGAAGAGAGTAGCACTTTGGTAAAATACTGGCATCCCACGACTACTTGACTGATAGTGAGAGAAGTAAACTTCCAGGTCCATCACCATCTTTGGATGTCCTAATTTCCTGCATGACTTTTCTCACTATTGTCCTGGACTATGCAGAGTATATTTTGAATATGCTATATGGCCTACATTATACTAGCATTTCAGGAGAAGGGTTTTGAAACTTCCATAAAGTAATTCATAAAAGTAACTTTATTTTATGGCTGCATCCCCTTTTACACAATTTAGCACCATTGCCATTGGTCATCAAATTTCTTCCTCCTTCATTCACATTTTCAAGGCAGAGGTCACAATTAATTACATCCCAGAATATGGCAGCTCCTTCATTGACTAAGACAGTCTCATATATTTTATTCTACTAAAGTCAAATGTCTTCTCTACCTTCTCATTTCAAAAGGTGCAAACAGACAACAAGCATTTTCCAGCCAGTTCTTGGCAAAGCTCCTTCAAACACTACAGTCATTCTGCTTGCCAACTCATCTACCAAATACTTTCTTTCTAATTGGAATGACCCTCACTGCAGTAAATTCTTAAATGTAAATATAGTCAACAGACTGCCTGTATTTGCCAAACTAATATACATTTATGAACACTCCTGTTCAATAAGCAGAGGATGCAAGAATAAGTGGTTTGTTTTTTTTTTTTATTGACGGTAGTGTTTGTCTGTCAGAAGGCTAAAAGCTTAAATAAAAAGCCTCCTTGAAGTGAAGGTCAGCACAGATACTTAGAACTCAAGGTTTAATTCATCATGTGAAGGTTGGTAAAGGAAATCATCAGAGACTACTTTGCACTGCACGATGTTACTAATGCAGAAATGTTAGCATACCAATTGCAGCAACAGATTTTTATATAGGGTTGCCAAAACATTTAGAATGTCAACACTGTCCAGAGTCCAAACAATTATAAAGAGTAACTCTAAGCAAGACTGCTCGCTAATTGTGAGCTAACACAGAACCTCAGTGCTGGATCCAGGCAAACAGACCTTTATCATCACTAGAGAAACAAGAGGGAGTGTCTTGGTGCCTACTGAGGAAATATTTTCCTTGTGCTGGACTGGTATTTAAAAACAAATGCATTTTTCAAAATTATGAAATACAAATGAAATTACTGCCTAAGAACTGCAAGCAGGAGCTCAGTAAACATTATATTGAAAGGTTTCCTTCAAACACCCTACACTTTCAAATCAAATTAAAAAGTTACATATTTAATTCTGCTCTGAAAATACTCCAAAATCATTATCAACAGTATGCAAGACAGATTTTCACAAACTCAGGCTAGTGCTGTATACAACCAGTGGATTTTGCCTGGAATAGCAAAGATAAATAACAATGCTGTGCTTCAAGATGTCCCCGGACTTAGTTCCAAATTAAGCAATACATCACCTACTTCAAGGAGAAATCATGTAGCTAGAACTCCATGAAATGTTTGATCTAGCTACAGACTAACTGCAGACAGACATCTCTACAATGTTATTGTTATTGACAAAACTTCCACAACAGGGACACAACCTAATAAACCAGGAGGATCAATTATTTCTGGACTACATTCTTTAACATCTCAGTTCTCCAAGCCCTTTAAGTAATTTCCTTAGGAGCAATTCAAAGCAATGGCAAAGAGTCCTTGGAAAAAGTGTGTTTAACTATATCAGACTTCTGGAGACTTCTGTGAGCTAAGATCTAGTATTTATTGGAATAGTCTATAGTGTGTATAGCACATGGTTACATTAAGTACCGGTTTCTTTTCTCGGCAATTCTTCTATGAAAACACTTTTCTTTTGATGACATGGGATCATTTCAGCATCCCAGGAGAACAGCATACCCTTCTCCCTCACATCCTCGCCCTTGCTTACATCCTCAGAAGTTGCCTCCAGCAGAAACACAGCCCCAGTGCAGGCCATGCATCGAGTGGAAGGAACGATCAGTCACAGGTTCAACTGCTTCAGACAGCCACTGTGCTTGTAGCTCTATGTGGATGCATTACCTCATCGAGAGCTCCTTCAAAAGCAAAGCACTGATAAAATAACAGCATTATGTCATTAAATACCTGTCTTCACAAAGGTATCTAATCCCACATACATAAAATGCTGTCATTTTGCCCCAGCATGTACTGGTTACTCCAAACACTTCATTAGAAATACGGACATACTTGAAAAAATTTTGTTTACAAATTCTTTCTTGCACAGAGGCCAATTCAGATCACAGTTTTCTTAAATATCATCTTTTATCAGTGCACTAACTTTAGATCATTTTTTAACCAATAAAATATGGAGGCCCTCTAGACACCGTGTCTTCACTGGCCCTCACAGAACATGGCACAGTATACAAAATTTTCTGGTTTATTTGCACTCGAGCTGAAATTAATGTGAAATTGTTCAACATACCAATGAAAGTAGAGCTGCTTGGAGCTGACCACCTCCCACACATCAGATGTGATCCAGTGGAACATCCACCCAGATGTGCAGCAAAACAGCACAGTTGGAAAGACTGTGTCCTGGTTTGGGCTAAATCAGAACTAATTCTGTTTTAGTGCTTTAACTTTTCAGTTAAGTCTCCTCTAACTAACGGCATTTTCTGAAACAGCAGCCTGTTTTTCCAGACAGTGACTGCTCCTAGCAGTGATAAGGCCTGGTGTTTATAGTTCGTACCAAGGAATGGTGTGCAGAGAGGGCCTTGCTTATACTTGTTCTTATGGCGACCAAGGTCACTTCTAAATCTTGTACTCCATGTTGGGGTGCCAGGAGTGAAAAGGGTCACACCTACAGGGAGAAGCGAACAGGACAGGTGACCCAAACCTGACCGACAGAGTATTCCATCCCATAGACGTCATATTCAGTATAAAGCTGAGAGATCATGAGGGTCTTGCTCTCTTCGTCTCTTCCTCTCTTCTTCGATGGCCAACATCTGAGGAGGACTCTGTCTGTTCTTCTGTCATCGATCCCGATCCATGCATCCCTGAATCCAGTGCCTGAGTCCAGCTCCTCTATCCCATCCCTGTCTGCTGCCGAGTCCAGTCTAGGACTGCCCCAGTGCCAGCCCTGCGGTGTGGTGGTGACGTATTGTCATCAGGGTAGGGGGAGTTGGGTTTGGTATTGGTTTTGTATATATTTGTACATATTGTATATATTTCATTTTTTCCTTATTCTTATTATTATCTTTTCTTTTATTGTTATTGTTCCATTAAAGCTGTTTTAGTTTTCTTTTCCAAACCGTAAAGTCTCTCTCTCTTGTTCTCTTTCCTTTTCCCTTTTGGGAGGGGAGAGGGGTTAGTAGAGAGCATCTGTCATTTGTTAGTGGCCGGCCCAGCCTCAAACCGTGACAGACTGGAATCAGGAATAAAGCTGAACAACACACGCACAATGGATTCTTGTGGACACCCTTCTGGATGGCGTGAAACTGCAGTGACACCGTTTCTGATCTTTGTAAACCCCAAGGGGAGAATCCCGTACCAACTCATATTAACTAAAACCTCAGTTGATCCTTTCTTTAACAGAGGCATCAAATTTGCATTTCCTTAACCAGTAAGCCAAAGTGGGCACCTAGTGATGAAAGTGCTGGGTATTTGATACTCCTCAGAATTAAAAGCTTAGATCCTATCAGCATAGGATCTAGCTATATCTAGTAAATGTGCTCAGCTTCTTTAAATTTACTACAAGAAATCTTTCAACAGAATCAACGAAATAAAGGGAGGGGCACCAAGAAGGTAGTTATAGAAAGTAGCAAAGTATGTTTGCCAAATTTTACCCAGCTTAAATCACCATCCTACTCACATTCATGCTTAAAGGAATTAAATAATTGATCATCTTCCTAACAATGCCCAAGATTTATATTGATTGTGCCATTTAAAAAAAAAAAAAAAAAAACCAACCACAAAACCCAGCCATCTTAATTCTTACAGTGAACATAAAGAAAAAGTACTTACAGAACTACTGGATGGAAAACAATCACATATTTTAGTTAAAGAAGCTGAGACTAAGTAGCATAATGTACTCATCTGTTGCCTGTCATAATGAAGGCAGTAATTTGTTCCAATACCATTTAAGTATCTTAAATCATTTGGAATGCATGATAAACTTCACAATGGCATTGCAAACAATTAAAAGTATAATTTTGTTGGGAATGTGAGTTCGGGATTAGGGTGACAACAACAGGGTGCGACCAACTCAGAATTTCCAGGAGGGGTTCAGGGGCAGGGGAGGGGATGCTAGCCTATGTGTATACTTGCAGTGTTTAATATGGATTAGAGGGCATAGTTGCTATGAAGCAGATAAAATCATTCTTCACTAAACTGAACAAATCTAGAATACAACATTTTCAATCTCTAAGAAACATAAAAGGATGCTCCACAGGAAAGATCAAACAGCAAGAGCACACAACCAGAGCAGAAGAGAACAGTCACCAGCGTCCAAGCTGTAAAAGTAATAATGAGAATAAACTCCATGTGTGCCCTCCTTTGTGATGAATGACTGCCAAAAGCACAGTTCAATCTTTTACTTGTTTGCTCTCCCTACAGTCATTGTTGGTACGATACGTTTCACTTGGCATAGGTCTTGGAAACAGGCTGCATTTCAGGAGAGCAAACTCACTTAAAGGCATTTTTGCTAACAAATACATCTTTTATAAGGGCCACACACAGGATATTTACCAAGAAGCAAAGTTTTAGGGGGAAAAAAGTATTTATAAAATATTGGCTAGTCATCTTTGGGTTTAGCTTAGCTAATATTTTACAGGTATTCTGGAAACCCAAGGTCCTCTGCACTTGAGTGATCAGCTAGGCAGGGCTGCTTATGTGACAACATTCAAGTGGTTTTTAAACAGAATTTCCTAGCTGAGTGGCCATAAGACCTTCCATAAGATACAGCTACAGAAGGTGTATGTTTTAACTGGATATATTTTAGCCCCTAGAAACATCTGCTCCTGACCTGGAAGACACTTATGACTGCCCTTGATTTTACGATCACTAGGGGTCTCTAATGCCAGCAGAAGCACTGCAGCAGTCACTTGCCCTGCAGACAACCACGCGCATGGTTAAGTCTTCGAATATGCACTCAAACACAGTCTGCACAAAGAACACTAGCGGAAATTAGCTGAAAGTAAAGGCTATAACTAAAGGCAAAAAAAAAAAAAAAAATCTCATACCGTTTACACTGAAGCAAACCATTAAAAAAAAAAAATACCAAAAACCAAAAAACCAAACATCTGCACAGTTTTCATCTGTTCACCTGCACTACTGAATTACAGGTACCAACAAAAAGATTAGGAGAAAGAATATTTAAATCACTGTGTTTTTTTAAGCACAAGTGAATTTAAATTTCAGTGTGGGGTGGGTTTTTTTTGTTTTCACTGTATTTTAGTGCTCTACATTAACGGTGCCAAATTTCATTAGACTGCGAAATTCCAAACCCACCTCTCCTTATGCAAGAGACTCCATGAATTAACATAAGCAGTATACCTCATGATTTGGAAAATATTCTCAATAGTCCATGAAAATTTGAAGCTTCCCATCACAAGTACAAAAGAAAACCAAAACCAAACTACAACCTTTATTAAAAAAGTGTGCTGTCAGAAAAGTAAAATACTAATTTAAAATTAGTTCTCTGTAATCACAGGATTCATTGGTAAACGTTTAGATTTTTTAAATTGCTAGCTTTTTTAGCATTCGAAATACTAAAATCTAAATGTAGCCAGGTAAATGTTACAGACTTGCATAACATTAAGAAAATTTTTGGTATCATTTAAAGCAGCTGCCTGGGAGCAGGGGCACATCAGTACAAAAATTATATTTTAAACACAATCCATATAGGGTTATTGTTCAGTTTATTTATTACTGCTACCATTATATATGGTATCATGATGATTGTCCTAGTCACAATGAAGTTGTGTCATACTACTAAAGGAAAACATTCATAGTAACTACACATCTCTCATTTTTAGCAGTGATGTAGGACACAGTCTTACTAGAGTCTAATCCTTGCAAAATACAGCACTGCTGATGTCAAAATCTAATGCAAAAATTTCCAGTGATTTAAACTTAACCTGAGATGGCATTGAGTAAAGAGCTCTAAATCAATGAACACTCCTTCCTAAGTATCTACCATTTAAGGAACAAGATTACAAAGAGGAAGAAAAAACCCAAGATTTATCAAAGGCAAATGGGCTTCAGACAGCTTCAATACTCATTGTGCTAGAAAGATACCACCAAGTTGGACATTTCACATATAAAATAATAATGACAGAGTTGTTATTTACAGTTGCTCCTTCTCTAAATTTAATGCTCAGCCTTCCAATGCAGAGTTGCCATTTTGCCTCTTGTACGGAGACTAGAAAGGACAAAAAGTGAACTTGCAGTGAACATGGGCCTTTAACAATCCTGTTCCTCTGACATGCCCATGCCTGGTTAAACCCTCTACCACCAAAACAACAGCTGACATCTCTAACTGCTTGAACAACAGCTGCACTTAAAGAGCAATTTATTTATTCCATATATAGATAATCTAATTATCCCTCGGGACAGTTAACAAAATTTAAGAGGCATTTTTAAAAATAAAGTCACAAAGACAGTAAATAAGAGCAAGACATCACTTGCTCACAATGAGCAATGAGTAAATTAAAAGAAAAGACAGTATTTCTGGCAATAAATGCCAAAGTTCTTCAAAAGGACCATGTAATCTCAACTTTCATTTCCTCCTCATTCTTAAAACACTTCTGTTTTCTGAGAACAAAGTGGAGAAGGTAGCACAGAAATTACTAGAGAGGTATATAATCCAGTGTAAATGGATTTGTCAGCCACATTTAAGCTTACATCACTCAGACATATGTAGATATAAAAAGTCAAGTCTATGAAATTGTTCTGTCTTAGGTTTCAAAACTTCAAGAAGTATCTATTACTATTTTGCTTCAGCATCTTACCACACCTCTCATTATGTATCAGTCTGTAATAAAGTCGTTCTGCTGATTCAAATGTAATACTAGTAAAGCCGTGCAAGGAGTCTACTAAATTAAAGCAATTATTAAAAATAAAGGTAACTAAAACACTACAATTTATGGGTACACACTGAATACAGAGTAACTTACTACCTGCAAAAAACCCAAACAAACCAACTAATCCATCAGTCAATAGTAATCAATCAGGTTTGCTCTCTAGGGTTTTTGGTACTGTCAAAAGCATTTAGGAATAAATCCAGTGATGAAGCCAAAGGAAACCCTTCCAACCTGTCTGTCTAGTGAACACATCTCAAGTAGTAGCAACCAAAAACTTGCACAGACAGTTTATTTTGAGTTCCAAAGGTACATAAAAGTAACAGTCAAACAATGGACAGAGAAGGACAACAAACAGAACAATCACTCAGATGATGCTCCTTCTACCTTACTAGTTCACAATGAAAAGAACAGGTTTTTCTGACTGCTAGAATCAGGACATGGAGAACCAGAAAGCCCCTAAAAAAAGCCTAACAGGGATGGAAATTTTTTTTTTTTGTTCACTTGCATGTTTTCTTTAAGATACCTTGTCTCTAGTTCAAATATTTATGGGCTTTCACTTCATAAAATTGAAAGAAAACTTCTAAATTAGGACATTCCAAAACTAAAAAGATTCTTGTAAAAATTGACTTTTTGCAGGTACATTTTAACGCTATCTCCTCTCCTACTCCCCTTCCACCATCCCAGGTCCATTTGGGAAAACACATACAAGCTCGTGAGTTATTTCACTGTCATTAAGTCTGTATTTTTCAATGAAAAGTCAGCTTTCAGCAAAAACATTCCCTAAAGGGAGCTACTATTGCAGGGAGTTCTGGATAGGCAAAGAAATCCCTGCTCTTCCAATCTTTGTCCATAAGCAAGGCAGGTTCCTCACTGGTGCCAGGGAACACAAATGCTTCCCCTTATGATGCCTGGAGTAATATTTGAGGTTGTGCCTCTGCTTATGCCTCTTCCTCTCTTCACTGTTCTTACTTCAGCAAACCTCCCACTGGAGTCAATTAGAATTTTGCTTGAGTAAGGACTGCAGGGCATGGCCTGCTGGCATTAAATAAGTCATCATTTTTAATTGGCATTTTAAGTTCCATCAAACTACGGACTATACCTCACACTGCCTTAGTAAATGTTTGCACAGAGTAGCAATTTGGATCATGTTAATATTAGCAAGTGATCCAAATATACACTGTACAAATACTGAGGTTAGGCGAGTTATTTCAGGACAAAAGATATCTAGATCTATTCTTCTTAAATTAGTATGTATTTTGAAAGTCATAAGAGAGCCCAAACTTATTTATTTTAGGGCACGCACATATTTCTTTTAGATCATTTGGTCCAGCACCAGTAGGTACTGTGTATACCGAAGCTTGTTTTATCAGTAAATTCATTCTAAGCCTCTTTTTAAATGTAACATTATCCATCTTGAAAAGGCTGTAACAGTATGCTCAAAGCTTTTCATGATTAACACTAGCTGCTATCAAAACACCCCAAAATCTCTCATTACGGGGATTTTTTTGTTCGGGCTTTCACCCCAATATCACTCCTTCTCATCTCCCTTCAAAAGGGGCATTAAAACAAGGTTTTTGTTTGTTGCATTAGCTGTATTATACACTCAGGATGTCTATTCTTTGAGGTGCTTTGGGACTAGAATTTGTATGAACCTCAAAAGATGTTGTAGAACATAACATCGGATTATTATTTTGATTTTTAGGATCCTAAACCACTTAGCATATCATCATTCTGGATATGTGAAGGACAAACTTCACACTGATGAACAGCCTCTCTTGCAGTTCCTATTCACACACATGCTTCTATTAGCTTCTGTGGAAGCACATGTAGGGCGCTCTAAGTTACTCTAACCTTCAAACCCTAGATTTCCCCACAGATTTTTCAAACAAATATGAGATTTTACTGAGTCTTAGGACACATATTTCAATCCAGAAAGGGGGGTGGCGGGGGGGGGGGGGGGGGGATGTCTCCCTGTCCTGTTAACCCTCTTGCAAGCCTAAATCATACTACTTCCCCTCCACCCCCAGGAAATCCCCATTTCTCAGAGCACCAATCTATTTCAAACATCCCCATGCTCAATTCCCGACGCATCTTCAGGATTAATGACAGCTAAAAGACAGAAAGTTTTAAGTTTACGTAAGATTAAGTCATGCTTACACAGAATGGGTAACTAGAAACTCAAAGGGACACATGAGCTTATGTACACTATGCTTACATACAGGCAGAACAAAAAGTGAAAACACTTTCTTAAAGCCAAATCAAGTGGATTGTTCCTGTAGCATCCTAGAGTTAAAAGGCAAATTACCATCAGTCCCTCAGCAAAATTGAATTTGACACCTCTTTTCTACTGAGATTAGGAATTATCATCTTGCAAACCTGGTCTTTGGAGCATCAGTGTCAACTTGTCTGGAATGTAATTTAGATTTTTCAGTAACATAAAATGCCCACTCTGCTGTAGTCATTAGTGTCTGGCATAAACAGTCTGACAGTATTATAAATGAAGGCCCCGGCAGTTTGCAACCCTAATCCAATATTTTGCCAGTAGCTCTAGAGCTTGGGGGGGGAGGGGGGGGACACGAGACAACAACGCTCCTTTTTAATCAGAATCCCCTTTTTTATTCTTGTACTGATGGTTTGCAAGTCTTTTTGTGGGAACAATCTGATTTCTGTTGAAGAGCTACAAAACACATAGTGGAGTTAAGAAATACAAACATTTATGCACATGCTTAATGTTCTTATCATAAAAAAAGATGAGCTAATATAGATTAGCAGTTACTTCTTAGAGACGAGACTAAAACTAATGAGAAAAAAAAAATGTTTATGACATGGAAACAGTCTGGGATCTCTCTTTCCCTCTAGTGGCCGCTGGAGCTTGGACACCGGATTCAAGCATGCATGTGAACTGCATCCTTCCGTTTGATATATGTAACTAGGCTGAGCTCTGCCGTGATGTTGCATTTTAAGTGGAACTCCCTGGAGAAATCAGTGGGGAATTCTGCTTAAAAACAGTGGCATATTACAGCCTGCAGTTGCCAAAGGAAGATTTCTTCCCAGCAGGGACAAAAATGAAGGTCATTCTCTAGGAAGAGAGAACACTAGGGCTGGACTTAAAGTAATTTAAAATTACATTAACATTTTGATTGTTTCTCATGTGTTGCACTTGCCTGGACCTCAGAGAGAAAAGTAGAAAATAAAGATTTAGGAAACATGAAACAAGAGAACTGGTGCAATTCATAGTGAAAGGCAAGTAACGTAAAACAAATAGGAAAAGGTGAGCTGCTTTTTAACAAGATCCACTTTGATCTGACAAACCAAGAAGTTAGAAAACCTTCTGTCTCCTCCTCCTCAAAAAAACCCATAAATCTATGTTTTGTGCTTATTGCTATGTTTAAAACTCCTTTGAAAAGGGAAGAACAGTAGTTACGTAAAGAGTAGAGCAGCAACATGTGAATATAGCATCTAATTATTTAGGTTAAGCAAAGAAGATGGCTAGGGACTACAGAAATTTTAGTCATGAACTCAATACTCTGCATCAAGATGAAGGTAAATTTTGAGGTGTGTAATATATGCAGAAAAGAGTAATTCAAACTATTATTGCTAGCTTCCAGGTTAACTACAAGCACTGAGGGCAAAAAACAAAACAAAATCCCGGATTTTATAGTTCCTGTTCACTGTGGATTACTGATTAAAGATAAATAAAATGATTGTGCAAGGAGTGGCAACTATTGAAAGTATTAAGATGCTGTTAAACTGACAGAAAGTGGTACAAAGTCAGTTCTGACACCCCTGTTTTACAATAAACAGAAGAACTGGACTTCTATGACTGGAGCACATATAATTGAGAAATTTGGGATTAGCTGGTTTACAGAGGAAACCTAAAACTGAACTCAGGCTGGCAGTTTGATTAAACTAGCTCTGCAGAGAGGGACGTGGGAGTTTTGGTGGATAACGGGACGACCATGAGCCAGCCATGTGCCCTTGTGGACAAGAAGACCAACGGCACCCTGGGGTGCATTAAGAGTGTGGCCAGCAGATCGAGGAAGGTCATCCCCTCCACTCTACTCTGCCCTGGTGAGGCCACACCTGGAGTACTATGTCCAGTTCTGTGCCCCCCAGTTCAAGAGGGACAGGGAACTACTGGAGAGAGTTCAGCAGAGGGCTACAAAGATGATGAGGGGACTGGAGCATCTCTCCTACGAGGAAACGCTGAGAGACCTGGGGCTCTTTAGCCTGAAGAAGAGAAGACTGAGAGGGACCTTAACATCAATACCTAAAGGGCAGGTGTCAAGAGGATGGGGCCAGGCTCTTCTCGGTGGTGCCCAGTGACAGACAAGGGGCAACGGGCACAAGCTAGAGCACAGGAAGTTCTGCTTGAACATGAGGAGGAACTTCTTTACTCTGAGGGTGGCAGAGCACTGGAACAGGCTGCCCAGGGAGGCTGTGGGGTCTCCTTCCCTGGAGACATTCAGAACCCATCTGGAGGCGCTCCTGTGTGACCTGCTCTAGGCTGACCTGCTTTGGCGGGGGAGTTAGACCAGATTATCTCCAGAGGTCCCTGCCAGCTCCTACCATTCTATGATTCAGAGCATGAAAATAAGAAAAAAGAAATATATTTCTATTAAAGACACAAAAAATTACTTTGGAATTTAAAATGCCTTGGTTTGCCTTGCAAAAAAAAAAAAAAAAGGTAAATATTATATAGCATCTCTATACAGAAGTATACTCCTGTCCTACTGCAAGACTGTAAAATACCAGTTAAAATATCATTCCTGCTTCTGAGCATCACACATCACAAAAATGGAAATGAAATGAGGAATCCAGAGAATGATCAGCAATGAGGATGATCAGACTGGAGATTTCAAAAGAGATGAGGAAAGGCTAGAGTAAGCACTTTGATTAATTCAAAGGATTGATTGCTTCAAATACATAAAAGGCTACTGTTATTCGTGCCTGCTGGACAGTACAAGTAGTAAAGGGATTAAGTTTCAGCAAGACCAGTAAGGACAACATTTTCAAACAGTAATGAAATACAGTAGTTTAGCCTGCAAGGTCTGCCTTATTGAAGGTATTAAGAACTAGTCAGACAATCATCCACCCAAAAGGACCAATATAGCTGACCTTGCCTTAGGGCAAGATCACAGACATGATCATGGAGGTCCTTTCCAGACCTGTAAGTTTGTGAACAGTGGAAGAACTAGAGCAGTCACTGAATCTGAAAGACAGAAGATAAGAAGCAAAACAAGTAAATTAACAGCAAATACTCTTTAACACAGTAGCTTACCAGGCCATAGAATTCATTAGCACAGAAACATACAGGTTGAATGTTAAATACCTTACTAAAAGCAATCATTCATTTTTATAGACACTGAAAAATATCCTCAAACTTCCCAGGGCTGTGCAGCTATAGCACTAGTAAGGTGATTATTTATGGCTGTTTATATGGCAATTCTGCAACACAAAGAATAGTTCACTCGGAACATAAGCGAGGATGAGACCGATTACCTCCACAATTTCCTGTCCTAAAAGACAGCACCAATCTGCATGCCCAGATATTAAGAGAAAAACCTTGCCTATCAATACTCACAAGAGGACCAGGATAACGCTGCATTCCAAAACCAATGCATTAACATCTGGTTTACTATGGTTTGTAATCTGCTTAGCAAGTGTTCTCTCTTTTAAAAACAGTGTAGGTAGGTGGTAAGGAAGTCATGGAAAAGTGTTTGCATTTCCAAGGAACAGGAAGAACCTGCTCCCAGAAGCTCCAGAAAGCCAGAACCAGATTTAACGCATTTGTCTTCCCAGAAAGTTGGTGTTCTCTCACCAACATTTAACATTTCTTACCATGGAAACTGGGTATCAGAGCACAGTGCTCATGACCTACACTGCCTTGCAGCTTCACATCATTCAGTTCAAATCATAACCAGGCTAGTGAGCATTCAAAAACCATCATACCTAAGTGGCAACAGACGAGATGAACTCAGTAGGAAATAAAATTTCCACCTTTCACAAACGCATCACCATACTTTATTATTGCGTTGCAACACAGGCCAGATCTCTTACCCTCTTTTGGCTGTACCCAAGACAGTGATCTCAGCTGAACACACTTCTTTAGTGTGTTAAACAACAACAACAAAAAAATTCCTTACAGAACAACCCTCCCACTGTGATTTGCTGCAGAGATTCTGGTTTCTCATTGGGGTTTTTTTCTACATTAGCCTAAATACAGATGCTTTTCTCCAGGCAGTAGAAATGTAATAATACTTTCCTAATACAAGGATTTGCTTTATCAGTAAACTAAAACATATATCTGACTGACACTATTCAAATATTACATCCTACACAAGAGTGATCACCCACTATTTACATAGCTGTTATTAAAATCTGCATGGTTATGCTGTTCAGATTTGCTGCCAATCGTCCCTTCTCACTGAGTGGATTTAGTGGTTACAAGTTGTAATATATCGCATGGTTATTTGTATTAATCACTGTGATGGTAAACATAGAAGGGAGACACCACTTTCTAAGGTTCCGAGACAGAACCTTAGTAAATCATGACAGCTTCGAAAATGGTAAGTTAAGATATACATGTAAAAAAGGCCCGAATAGAGCCTAGTATTTCTTTTACAATTCCAAGAGCGCCCTCTTGTGTGAAAACTGCCAGACATTACGCTGTATGCAAGGAGGTTTAAAGGCTGCAACACGGTAATTTCATTCCCTCTTACCCCCCCTTACTTGCCTATTTCTGACACGTAGATTTTTTTTCTTCCAACCTGTTTCACTGGATTTCTATTCTCACAGACACATGAGCAGGCAAAGTCAAAGCCAAATCAGTGCAAAATAATCTATTCCTTATTTTGTCTCATACAGTTTTCTCCGGTGTTTCCCTACTCAGCTCTGCAGCAACGGTACTTCCTCCAGGCTGCAACACTGACACATACCAGACCCTAATAAAAATAAGAAGAAAATATCAGCCAACATTTTCAAGCTGATAGGAGAAAACTGAAAAAAAAAAAAACGTAACTGAGAGGTGAGTGAGCAGGGGACTCGGCTTGCTTTTCCCTGTGCATCTTAAAATCAGACAGTTTGCAATGGGAAACTTCCAGAAAATAACGTCCTATTTACACTTGAATGTCAACAGGAAAGCATCATTTGGCACAGAGGAAGATGAAAACCTAAAGGCATCACAGCCACTTGCCTGGGGGTAACGTATTGACTAACGCCACAGATTTCAAATTGACAGGTGTTCATTAAAAGGCACAAATAAAAGCAGCCAGAGTGAAGCCAGATTTACTAGGGAAAATGCACACGTTGCCTGTTAAAGCTGCCATAACTACCAAAAGTAGAGTAGACTGCGCTACTGAGGAAGAGTGGGTAAAAGGAAATAGGGAGAGAGGCAGATGGAAAGGCCTAAAGCAAAGTTAGAAAGATGAAAGAAGAAAGGGAGAGGAAAGGCGTTTACAAGTTGAATCCACATAGAACATGAAACGCTCATCACTTGCGTTACTCATTCTTTTAATTTTGTGCTTGCCTTCCCCAAGCAATTAAACTGAACGTCCTTGACAGTCTGTCTTCTGCAGCATCACAGAACTGAAACTAGACATCAGCTTCAGCCCTTTACGGTCCCCATAGTATTTTAATTTTCTAAATTGGAGATTTATGGAAATGCTGACATTCATCTCGGTTAAAATGCTAACATGTTGCTTACAACATAGACTTTTTCTCCTTTTAGCTAGAACGTTGACAAGAAAGGCTTAGCTGCTTTCTAATCATTATCCTGCACATGATGGGCTGTGAATTTTATGAGCTTTATCATCTTACTGCTTACATCTATGAAAGCTTCTGGCCAGACATGCTTTTGCTCTCTATTCTTTAAACAACACTGGAAACAAGTAGCAACTGTGAGCAGCCTGATTATCATATGAATGCAGAAACAACTGAAAATGCATCAGAATTAGGACCCAGTAAGCATCTCAATCTTCGAAATTACAGAATCTTTAGCAACCGATGTCATTCAGAAGTTTATACCACTACATTAAAAAAAATACTATTAATAGTAGGCTCTAAATTGCACCATAAGACTTCAGTTATGAAGAGACTTCATAGTAATAATGACCTCTTTCCCTATGTAGACACTTAACAAGGGGTCCTGAAGTCAGGTGAGGATGTTTCCAGAGGACTTATTTGTTATTATTTTTAAAAATGTATGCTTTTTGTCTCTTACAGCTAGCTAGCTTTTTTGTCTCTTCTCAGGTATCAGAAAGTAAATCTTCATGTGATTAGTTCTGCATATATGTTGACAAAACAATTTTAAAAACCTTGATGTGACTGAGAATCTACTGTTATTAGAAATGTTACCATCCATTACAAGTGAAAGAGGAGTGTATCTTGAAGAAAATTCTTGAGACACATGAACTAGAATGCTAAGCTATCCTACTGAATGGCAACTCCTTTATTTCTGCCTTGTCCTTCAAGGGGCTTCTATAGGAGAAAGTTTTTAAAAAAAGGCAAAAAGTGTTCATAAAACCAAATATGAAACATCAGTACTTCTAACTTTGCTTAGATTATCCTCAATAGAGTTAAATGGGCTGTCATGCTGCAGAACACTGGTAAAGGGTTAAG
Organism: Leptosomus discolor; assembly: GCF_034619465.1. Taxonomy (NCBI): domain Eukaryota; kingdom Metazoa; phylum Chordata; class Aves; order Leptosomiformes; family Leptosomidae; genus Leptosomus; species Leptosomus discolor. Next base: position 86,090,635 of record NC_141393.1, read on the forward strand.
AAAGGCTAAAAGAAAATGAAAGTTCTGCCATTGTTGATATTCAGCTGTGTAAAAAAGGCAATGAAACCAGACAAAGACAAAATTACTGCACAGACACCCTTCCATGCAAGAGGCTACTCATGAAAATTAGATGGGAGACAACTGCAACTGAGCATGGGCCCTTTAACATCAGAATGAACATGCAGAATAATGATCAGCTACAGCCAACAGTGTACACGGACTGGATCTAATGAAAAATAATGCACAGCTTCCCCAGAATACGTTGTGATGTGGGCCTGTCTGTCACCAGTGAGACTCCCAGAGAGAAAATACTACCTGTAAACATCAAGATGCATTAAAAGCTATTTATAACAAAAGGTGTTACCTATTTTACAGGTGTCTCCATATGCCAGACCTACTTACTGCCTTTACAGAGTCCTGCATTAATAACACAAAATTTCATTAAATCTTATAATAACTGCTGGCATTGCTGGCCGTAAGCCAAGGCACTAAGACATTCCTCTCATCCTGCAAAGGCAAGAATCCTAATCAAGCATGTGTGCCACTGTTAACTCATACACAGTCTTTCCTCTGTACCCACACCCTCGGTGCTGCAAGCAAGCCAAAAGTGGGCTGGGACCAGGCAAGGTATTTACCTCCCCTTCTCTCATACACATATCATTTCTCCTTTACTACTCTTCCAGACCATGGCAATATGTACATATGTACACTGAGATGCAGATAATAACATACGTAAATTATTTCTGACAGAAATAGGGAAACTTCATTTTTTTATTAGTGAACTTATCATCTTGCTTTTTTCCACAAGCCAGAAATTCAATCCATTTACCAAACAGTAAATCATGTCCTCAGAACTTTCAAATTGTATTTGCTAAGGTATTGTCATGGTTTAAACCCAGACAGCAACTAAGCACCACATAGCCACTCACTCACTCCTCCCACATCGGGATACTAGCTACTATGAAAAAAATTAACTGTCCCAGCCAAAATCAGGTATTTAGCTACCTCAAAGCCATAGCAATATTTTAATACACCTCTGAAATAGCTTCCTGTTTTACTTACAGCTTGAGACAAAAGACAACAAAAAGGAAAAAAAACCACACACACACACCCCCCCAAAAAAAGTCAAAAAAGAAAGAAATGCAATGGTTTCCCACATATGGTAGTTCGTGATTTATCTTCAGCTGTGGAGCATTCTTATTCCCCTCGAAGCTTCAGTAGTAGGAAAAAAAAAAGGGGGGGGGGGGGGGGCAGGGCACAAAAATAGCACCTCTTCACCACACAGCACTACTGAAATGTCTCCAAACCCACAGTAACATTCCTCCAGGACTTCGGGGACTGACCGACAGCACACTGCAAGCAGCACCCACCACTTTTTCTTCTAACATTTTAAAGCCCAGCAGCACCACTGCCACTCGTTAACATCACAACTGCCTGAAGAACAATTTCGCTGGCCTCGGGTCTCCTGCAGCGCAAGGCAGCACGGAGCTGTCACATCGCTTGTAGGTTTGCTGCCTCAGCAAATTCAGTTTACACTTTTATATGTTTATTTACTAAGTGAAATCCAAGGTGGATCACTTCCCCAGGAAGGAAAAATTGATGTTAAAAACCACCTGAATTTGTCTCTCCTGACAATACTTTAAACAAGGAGTCAAGAAATAATGTTCCCTTTATAAAAAGGAAGGAATTTAAGGCTTTAGTAGGCAGCAGCTTAGATCATCCCAGCAATCAATCCCAACCAGCAAAATCTAGGTCAGTGAAACTGAATGGAAGTCAGATGACTCCAAAGGATGAAACATTCAATTGTTAAGAATTACAGGAAAAGCTTAAGATCTGGTTAGGACAAAGGCTGTATTAAAGCTGACAAGTGGAAATAGAAAAGTTAGCTGAAAAATAACATCCTTCCAAATCCTACATGCAACAGTCTACTTAGAGTTTGTCTTGAAGCAACAAAAATGACTTCACAAAAATTTCTAGTAGGACAGAAAATAGCTGCTGTTACAGGCAGGTGTCCCCTAGCCTTACAAATGGCTGGAAGCAACACAAGACTTACAAGCTGAGACATGTTACAGTAAATGAGAGTAACATGCATGACTCCACTTTCCTTCCTGCTGCAGCAGGAATGTAAAACCTTCCAATTCTGTGTCCCAGAAAGGACTACAGACTGCTCTGTGGAACTGCTCCGAACAGCCTCTGCTCAACTTCTCTGAACACAAAGCTCCAGCTGACCTACAAATACATGTGGACATTGTACATCTCACGCCGATCACAACTTCAGAAATCAGAGCTGCTAACAGGATTGTTGACAGAACATCAGCTACTGGTGTTTCGTTAGCGCTCTGAGTACCTTTACGGATTCCCTATCCTGGAACGTGGACTGAACGAGGTAATCGAAAATCCCAGTTATTTAGAAGTGTCCTAACTGGTCCCTATGATACAAAAGTCGGAGCTTCCAAACCCCCCTGCTTTCTAACGCTCCTCACGGAGGTGGGAGGCTAGGTGCAGCTGGGTAAGGATTCAGAGATGAAAACTCAATGACAACACAGTGTTATTAAGCAGGCATGCTGTATTACACTATTGCAGCGCTGAGCAGCACTGGGGATGTTCCACCAGAGTGCTCCAGCGGGTTAGCAAAACACATCAGTTCATATACACAAAAATTATACAAATTCATCAGATTCCCTGAGAAGGGCAGTCTTATGGTGATGAGTTCCCGGCGTTCAGAGTCTTCCTCACGCCGTCCTCTAGTTGAATCCTCCTTGAGCACAAGCCAGGGCCCCTTTTCTGATGCAACCTTTTGTGTCAGCCGTGTACTAGACGCGTCTCCTTAATGTCTTCTTAATATCTGGAGCTTTGTCTCCTTGATGTCAGGCAAGATGTTATCTATTTATCAACTTTGCTCAGCAAATAGCTAAAACCATCCTTGTGGGGGAAGGAAAACTCAGGAAAACAAAGACGCAAGCAAAACTAAACCGAAAAAAAACCCAAGTAAAGCTTTTATGTATCACAGTGAGGCCTTAGTCAGGGATTGTCAGGCTTTAGCTCTTTCACCTACAGCCTTTTAACAATTCTTAAGCACATTATGAAAACAATGCCACGCCCACCACTCCCGCAACCCCCAATTAAACCTATAAGTTAACAGTTAATTGCTTGTGCCCTTTTGGAGGGGAACACCCTCCTACAGCTATCTAAGTTTTTCTGGTGGAAAAATGATACCTCAAAACCCACTACCTGCAACAGGAACAAAGAAAAATTCTGAACTCCGAGCGCGGTACATACAAAGGCTCCTGGATTATCAGCAGGAGTTTGTCCCGCTTACCACGTGAAAGCACAACAATAAAGCCTGTTGTGCTCCTTGTGTTTCTTTGCAGTACAAAACAGAATCTTGCTGCCCATTCCTCATCAGAAGGCCTGTGACACCTCTAGAACTCCTCCCAAAGGGGATCTGCACTGCAAGGACAGGTTAAAGGGCAGCTTCTCTTGAACCCTGAGTTTATGTGCCATGGAGAAAAGCTTTGAAGTGGGCAAGAAGTAAGAAATCTAGGTCACACCTTGCAATGAAAAGTTTAGACATTTAAGTGATAGAAAGACTTTGGTGTGCTCCATATGATTTTAAACCATGCCATTCTGTATGGACTCTGTGAAAAGGATCTTCAGCCTGCTCACAAGCAAGATGGAAAGAAGCTATGAGTTTGCACTGATCTTGAACTATTCTCTCAAAACTTCTCAGACATTTGTTTGGAGTTTGGTTTCTTTATGGGTTTTTTTAGTGAAGGGGGGGGCAGGCAGGGTTTTTTTGTGGGAATGAAGGATGCCTCTCCTTGGTCTAGAGCTATATTTTAATAAACCTAAACTTGCCAGGGCAATAGAATAAATGCACGGCTATACAGTGTTATCAACCTGGAATGGAGAACATCTGTTGTGGACAAGTGAGCTTCAAAAAGCATATAGTCAGATCTGTTCAGTTAACCACAGCCCTTCTGCATTATTTCAAAGACACTCGCATCATCCTTGTTTCTGGACTGTATTTTTCATCAACCAAACTCCTCAGCCAGGGATGTGATCCAATACTAGTGGGTATAGTGCTAAAGACTGATTTCACAGCAGAGTTTAATTTTCCGTATATGCCTAATAACGTCTATGTGCTGTCCGGAAAACTTAAGGTTTTGGAATGCTTAGAAAAAAGATCAGAAAGTCAGAGTTTAAGGGGTGAGAAAATATAAATGTATTTTCTAGACAATGAGACTATGAAGCACGGCTCACAAGCAACAGATAGCGAAGTTTATCTCTATTACATCCAGCACTGAAGCATCTAAACCATTACATACCACAATCTCATCTTCCTAACCAAAATGGGACTTGAAGATACAGCTTGAAGGTTGCAGACACTACTTGCAAGAGTGTTCAACAGAGTAATGCCTTTTGAAGTATTCACTAATATTTAAATGTAATACAGTGTAATGCCTTCACAGTGCTCTATTTACTACAAGGTCTTTTTAATGCAGGCACGCGTGCAAGTAGTTTAACATCCGCATTAATGAAAACACTAATATTTAAAAATAATTTTAAAAAAGCGATAGAAAATTAGTTAAGGAATGCTCTTACATGTTTACAAAATGCTGGCTGGTTGATTCTCATGGTAAAAGAGATTATTATTCTTTAAACAATATTTCAATTTTTTAGAAAGCGAGAAAAGTGAATGCAAGCACATTGTCTCACATTTGGGAAAAAAACCTGACTAAGGATTAAAATGCAGGAATTCCCATCTCCCAGCCCAACACTTAGGTAATCAGAATATGGGTTACTAACATGGCAACAAACAAACTTCACATCTCTACTGGCCACGGTTTTGGCTTTAAAGAGCAACAACCTCTTTTAACATAACAGACATACATAACTCATAGAGATGTTATCCAGACAAGCGTCATATTTAATCCTACGGAACACTACAGTACTCTTTTCCACACTCAAAGTTTCCAGACAACTGTGTCTTTTAGCAAAAGAGAAGCTTCACTTCATGTAGTGGTAGGCTTCTCTGGGCTGCACTGAGGGACTATGCTGAAAATCTTCCTTCCCCCAGTAGCTGGGGAAATAAATACCACTATGTATGGAGAGGCTAAGGAGGAATCATTTTTCATTGTCCCTTTCACGAAAAAAATAGGGGCATCAAGTGAGGTTAGAGGTGTTTTCTGTGCATGTGGCTTAAGTTGTGGCACTCCTTGCCACAGTACACGATAAAACTATGTGGGCTCGAGATAAGACTGCACAAGTTCATGAGAGAAGTTTGTTAAGGGTTATGGAGTAAACAGAAACCACTGCTGGCTCAGGAGGTCCTCCCTCCCAGATCGTTGGGACCTGGGAGAGAGCAGGGGAAGCACTGTCTAATGATTGCTTTGGTCTTTTACTTCTGCCAAGTAGGCCTTAGGTCTCACCTTTCACAGCCAGTCTTATATGTGCATTAGTACAATTTACATCCTTATTATTACAATAATATTTAAAAGTCCTCATGAGGATCGGGGCATCATGCTGGATGAGCACAGGACTAGAACTTCTTGGAACATGAAAGGGACCAATACCTCGCTGGTAGCCCTAAAGCACCTGCACAGAAGCAGGAGTGGGAGGGCTCACCCCACACAGCAGCTGTAAAATGCTTCATCGTATCTACAAGTACCTGTTTAAGCTAAGTCCTCCAAAATAAACACCACTTCAGGTAAGATGCTTGAAAAGCAACTCAGAAGCCTTGGGATCCTTATAATACAGATTCCTATGACCTAAATTCTCACTGATAGCAAAGAAACAGAAATCAGGCACCAAGTATATTCCTTATTGTGTGCCCAAATGCTTAAACTGCTTTTCAAAAATGAGACCAAGTCCCAGCAACCCTGCAAAAATTTCTTAAATCCCAAGCATGACAAGCTTTTGAAATGTTACCCTTTGGGCCAACATGATGCCATCTCCAATATTTTATGCTTAGCCTTATCAGTCCTGGCAGGGACCCAGCTTCACAGCTTGAGAATCTGTGCAGAGACAAACATCTGGCAGCAATCTGGATGTGGCTCCTCTTCAGCTGCCTGATTAACAGCACACGCTGGGTTTGCATAGCCACTACCTCAGACACCTCCTTATGCCTCTAACCAGGCTTCCTGGAGGACAGTAGCAAACCACAAAAAAAACCCCAAACATATCCATAGAGCAGTCTCTGGAACTGATTAGTCTTTTTGGTCAATATTCTTCATTTGTAAGATTCAGGGCCTGGATTGCAGTTGTTCTGACAGCAACGGATGTGTGACTGGCAGAGGCAGATTCACAAAAAAGGAAAAAACCAAACCTGTTCCCCCTCACTTTCCCCACAACTCCTTCCATCCATTACCTGGTATCAAGACTGTCTGGCAAAAATGGCTGATGGATTACTGGAGAGAAAAAAAAAAAAAGAAAAAAAAGAAAAAAAAACCAAATCCCCAAAACCCAACAAAAAAGAGATTGCAGTTGCTATGAGATGTGTCCTATGTAACTCAAAAAGACTGACACCACTGCCAGCCATCATCTGGGCCATTCCATAGCAGAAGGGAAGCCATCGTGACACAGATACGCATGTACTAGAAACTGGATAGACAGGAACAACACAGATTATGCCATTATACTCTATGGAACGGGACCCAAGCTTTCACACGATGGGTGTCACCATGCTCCTATGTGGTCTCTGCCATCAGGAATCAAATGACTTTGCTCCCAGTCATCACCAACCTGGTTAATTCCTGCATTGTAAAAAAGCAGGATCACAGGGTTGGGTTTGGCCTTTTTTAGGTGTGGGGGTTTTTTTGGCTGTTTTTTTCTTTGTTGGTTTGTTTTTTTTTTGGGGGGGGGGGGGGTTGCTTGTTTGTCTGTTTTTGATAGAAATATGGCAAGTAATAGACAAACCAGATCCAGGAAAAAGAGCAGAGCTGCTGAAAAATCAAAGTGACAACAGCTGCAAGAGATTGGTCTGTAGCAAACAGGAATCTTACTGTAATGTCTGTCAATACCACACAGTCTTAAAAAGGGGAGAAAGCAAGGCAGGAGCATACAAGAAGGATCAGAGGCTTCCGAGATGGATGCAAAGAAATTGAGGCAAAGAAAACTCAATAATAACTAAGTGTTATTAAGCAAGGATTCTTTATTACGGCGCCGGGCAGCACGGGGGATGGCTCCTTCCATACGTGCTTCAACGGGTTATCAAAACACATCAGTTCATATACACAAAAATCATACAAATTCATCAGATTCCCTGAGAAGGGCAGTCTTACAGTGTTCAGAGTCTTCCTCACCTGTCTACTAGTTGAATCCTCCTTCTTGCACACAAGCCAGGGCCCCTTTTCTGATGCAACCTTTTGTAACAATCAGTTGTGCACTAGAGGTGTCTCCTTGATGTCTGGAGCTTTGTCTCCTTAATGTCTGGCACGATGTTATCTATTTATCAGCTTTGTTCAGCAAATAGCTAAAACCATCCTTGCAGGGGAAGAAAAACTCAGGAAAAATGCAAGCAAATTTTTTATGTATCTTAGTCAGGGATTGTCAGGGGTTTAACTCTTTCAAAATTAATATAGGGCACAAGGCTAAATCTAACCCAAATAACGTCAATGCACTGAGAAGAATGGTATGCACACAGTAGCATTAACACTACTGATAACAAAAGCTGACAAATCTCCTAATATATTAGGCACAAATATTTTCTCATGCAATATCAGACATGCACGACTTCTTATCCGATTGATTTCGTTCCCTTTTCTGCTAGCACAAGGATTGAGTTAAGATCCACTCCAGTCCATCAGCTTCTTCCATTGACTTTTGTGAGCTCTGGCTCAAGCCCGTACTTGTCATGGCCAATGTAGAGTTTACAGTATTCATCTTGTCCCTGTCAAAAAGAGAAAGTTTTCCCAGTGTTTTGCATATCCATTTGCTGAATGGGAGAGAAAGCAGATTTTACTAACACCAGTAGAAAACAGCTGGGAGGAGAAGAGACAGAATTAATTTTGGACCTTTACAAGCCAAATTACTGAGTTATTCAGGAATTGGCATGTTGGAATATACTAAGGGGTCCTAAAGACTCTAAATGTGCCCAAGTCACCTATGCAGCCTTTACGTTCCAGCAGAAGGGGCAGGGGGAAGGGAGTCAGCACAGAACAAGCCAGTCTTGCATATGCATAATGAGACTTGGTATCAGACTCTCTTTAAGGCTGGACATCTTGGTTCAGTGTACTAGGAGCAGAAAAGGATGTTATGGATTAATTCAAATTATGACTAACACAAACAACCGCTCTAATAATTACTCATCTTCTTACAAAGCTGCAAGGAGAGCGGGTGTAATAGTGCAGCTAAACTAGGATTCAGAGGTCTGTGCAAGAGAGAGTATTTCTCCTCCATGCTTGAGCTAACTCATTATCTTAGAGGAGGAATCCAGTCTTTTACAATGTTATTGTACTTAAAGCACTTTTCTGTATGTAGATTTCAGGACATCACAGTCTAGTCATTAGTCGAACAAAGTGTGCGGAAAATTTGTACTAGCAACACTGTACAGCAACTCCTTACTTAGGAAACAGAAAAAAGAAGGAAAATCAAACGGAGAGCAAAAGCTGCTGAAGAAGATCCTACAAACACACAGTGATTACTTAATGCAATTACGAGGGGGGTTGGTTGGTTGGTTGGTTTTGGAGCTTTTTAGGAAACCACAAGATAGAGGCAAAAATGTCTAATACCTCGTTATTCATCTTAAATTTATGGATTGTAAACGAGTTTTTGAGCACCAAAGGCCATTCAGAAATGGATTCATCTTGCCCACCCATGCTTTGAATTCTAACATAACCTGCCAATACAAGCACCTTCACTTTCATCTGAAGTGATCAACCTCCCGCTCTTCCATACTCTTTCTCAGCGATAACAGTGCAATATATGACGCTTCCAACACTATCACTGTCTGCTGCCTCCCTCTTCTTCCGAGGCAATGTTAAAAGACAAAATGTTTTTCATGTTTACTCTTATTTCTTCTGTCATGCACACAGTTTAGTATTTTACACTTCCAATTTTGTATGCTCTCTCCAAATATAGTCCTTGAGAAAGCATTTTGACATTTGTTTACATTTCCATACTACAACTCTGAATGAATTTTCATCGCATTTGGGGTTTTTTTAGAAAAAAGAAAAAACAAGGGGGACTTCACATGCTGCACATTCTGAAGATACTTTCAGCTAAGCTTTCCAATTATATTAATTATTAATGTGTGATATACCACCATTTTGCAGAACAACAATCAAAATAGAAGTGTGAGGGGTTTTTTCTATTTTATAGACTACTTAAAAATACCCATACTTGGCTCTGTAGTCCCTTCTCCTTGCCTCAGTCAAAGCCCTTCAGTGGGTTTTATCATGTCCACAAAACCACTTTTTTCATCCAGTGTATGCTTAAAAGCTCTATTTGAGATGCCACCCCCGCATACAAACTCCCATTCATGGAGCTTTAATCAGACCCAGTTAGCCTTCGCAGTGAGATAACGGCACACTGGCACAGTGATGAGACCACCTGGCTTAGAACCGAAATACTTTGATGGTCAGCCAAGGAAAGTAAAAATTGAACATATTAATTCATGACGCTTCTGGAAAAGGAAACAAAAAGCTGTGAGTGCTAGAAAGGAATAAGGACCTTGGCCCAAAGCAGTCACCAGACAGCTCCCAGTCACAGTTTCTCCTTGTTTTTCTGACTTTTTATAGATACTTTCTCTGCTCCAGGTTCTTGTTCACCAGTGTAACTCTGCCAGACAAACTAGCTCTTTCAGATAATTCACAGCCCAGCTACCAGTAACATTAGCAACAACCCTGAAGATCACCTTTAATGTAGGAATATGCCCTATTTATTCTTTCTCTAACTAAACATCGATCCAGCCACTAAAGCAGAAAACTGTTTTCTTTGCTGGCAGGCAAAGACCCACCTCCAAATCACAGTCTTAAAACACACCAAGCACCCATCTTAGGCCAGAACATGAGGCAGGGTAACTTTCAAAATGTCAGTTCCACATGCAACCTTGAATGCATTGTTGCTAAGAAAACAACACTATAGTATATGGGACAAATCCCCACAAACTGCTTTTACCAGTAAGCGTGAACTGCAGACAGCACCATAGTCTACAGACTTAATGTGATGTTTTAAAGTCATCTACGATGACTTTAAGGAGCTGTGCGTAAATAAACATTTTCTGATGATGTTTCCGTAACTTATAAACATCGCTCAAACAATTTACACAGTGTTAGCAATACCAAGGCCTACTAGCAACGCATTCATTTTAAGAGACAAAACATCTCTTACTAAACTGGTTTATATATGTTCAATAAATCATTTATAATGAACTGTGAAACCCTTAGAAAAAATGAATACAATAAATTAAGTTCATTTGGTAAATGCAGCTATCGACTAGCTATTTAATAAAGCACTCATAACAGACCACATGAAGTATCTGTCTATAGCGCCACGTGCTTACTATTCACCACTGAAATAGACAACGTTTAATTAAAAAACCCACTAGATTTAATTCTAAAGATTATTGACCTGTCTAGTTGTTCAATAGATCATTCGTAACACATTTAATCAAACATTTATTCCGAGTTATGCAGCCCTCAAAACACACGTTTTCACAGCTGTTGAAATAGCACCGGTCTTCTACACAGTAACTACTTCACAGCTTACGACAAATGTATTAACAATTTATAGACTATCCTGAGTTAACACAGAAGACATTAGAGAGGACATGCATTTGGATATCTAGCAGAACTGAACAGCAGGGGTAGAGAAATACCACGTGAGCACCATGCCCTTGGGGACTTCCAGAGCAAAATCACTGCTTTCTTTGGTCCTGGAAGGATCCTCTAAAACACGGGGCTGGTTCTTACATGTCTTCTAACTTCTGCAACTACCTTAAGACTTGCTAGTTTCGCTTTCAGATTTTCAAAGCTTACATACTGTTTCTACAATGTGTTTATGACTTAGCAGTGTGCAGTGTTTTGGTCTCAGTGTGAGAAGGGGAGTTAGTGCAGTACCTTTAAATAGGACACTTACATTACAGTTAAGAGGTCAAAGACCCCAGCACTTTCAAGCAGCTTAAAAAGTTAACCAAGAAAACCATTTTTCTCCATCAAGTAAGGCAGAATTAAACACCTTTTTCTGTTTTGTAAAATTATGATTTGCATGTAAGAATTTGATTCTTCTTTATTCAAATGTCATTCATGTCCCAAAAGAAAAGATGCAGATGCAACCACTGCTACATTTCCTGACTACTGACCACCACCTACCTTTGCCTTGGGACATACCTTTGTCACTATACCTGAAATCAATTAAGCTATGCTTTTTCTTGGAAATGCTATGTAGAGCATTACCTTGTTACTTTGCAGCTTCAATAATGACAGAAGCTCTGCAGAATTCAATTCTGTTCTTTCTTACTCCAGTGAACCCTTGCTGATGTTAATGAAGTTGTGCCACTTTATCTAGAAATCTGGTTATTGGTGGCAGATAAACTTTGTTGCTTTACATATTTTGTCTTCTACATTTGAAGGAGCTCTGTGCTGCATCATTTATACCATTGATGATGTGTTCTGGCTCACAGAAGCACCCAAGCCTATTTGCAACACCTCTGCAGGGTGACTCAGTACTGCTCAAAAGACCTGCTGTATTTATTTCTCTGTCCCAACACCATTCTCTCCCTATTCTTTTCCTGTTGGAAAGAAAAAAAACAACACACACAAAAAATTCACTCTGTCTTCTGGAGAACAGAGTTTACTTCAAAAGCAACACAACAACATAAAATGGCTTCATAATCCTGTATGGCTAGTAAAATGCTTAAAGCAAACCAAATTCCTTACACCAGGACCACCAGTAGTCGTGTTACTGAAACTAAAGAATCCATAGATCTGCCCTGAAAAGTCATTGCTACAGTAAGGCAATCCTGACAATTCAACGATTTTGAGTAAGAGCCACGAGAGCATTAATTTTTTAAACTTATTTTTTTAAAACTTTTAACACTGCTCTTTATGATACTCCTGTAAAAAGCAGTGCTTAAGAAAGATCGATCCTTTCTTCCACGCAGTATAGATCAAGCTGCACAGAAAGAAGACTAATTAACCCCACTTGAGTGCAGTCAAGAGTTGACCTCGCACAAGTTTCACAGAAATATGCAAAACCCTAAACAAGAGAAATTCAAATTAATAGAAGAGATTAAGACTCCAAATTCTTGCGGCTGATCAGAAGTTTCTGTTGTTGTTGTACCATTTGCAGTAAAAAAATACCTGTTCCATTAGGAAAAAAAAAAAAAGTAAATAAAATATCTGCAGTCTCCTATTTTCCTAGATTCTAAATTCAACTAGATGTCTCAGAAAGCAGATTATTCAAAAAGACCCTTCTGAGATACTGTCCTTGACAGCCAAGTTAGACTTGATTTAATACAACCACTTGGCAAATTGCACTAAACTGTTGTTTTGCTTAGACAAAAACCAAACAACAGACAATAAACTGGATTTAAGACGGGACATTATTCTGATTTATGTCCAGTCTCTGCTTATTATTTTGTCAGATTATTTTTAGTAATTATTCCTTAAAATACCAGAGGGTGCTGAAAGAGACAACAGTATTGCTCAATCAAGGTGTAAATTAATACAGGCAACAGAGCTGTTTCAGTTGTCCTTTTGTTTACATCCTTTACTAAAAGGAGATATTAAATGATTCCTGAGAGAGTAGAAACAGTATCAAAATCTCTGGCTATAGCTCCAGAGGAGAGAACCCAACAGGGAGTTTTGCTTTAAGCCAGAGCAGAAAAAATTCTAATCTGCTAAGCACAGTAAGAGCAACTAAACCAACAAATTGACAGAAAGCACTGTTTATTTACAGCTTCTGTAAGATGGAACACAGACCCTTCCCTTGAAAAAGCTGGAATATTTTGTTGCTTTTGAACGTGGATGTCCTAACTGCTGAAAATGAAGCTTTATTTTAGTCATGCGTAGTAATCCACTTATGGCCTCCAGTCTAGCAAACAGAAAATATTAAAAATATTGTGTCCGTATCAGATGTCTAAGAAAGAAAATTTAGGAACTGGGAAGAGTATTGAAAAGCCAGAAACTACATCCAGAAATACAGATGGTATGAGATACAAAGTCAATAGTTACATTTGCCCTTGTCCTCTGTCCACCAGAATGTGGACATGCATGCAAACACACATTCTAGGCAAGACTTGCAAACAGCATTCTATTTAAAATTGTGCATATTTGCTACTGATAGTGTGCCTGCAATAATATTCCCTGTAATAAAATAGATTCTGGGGCTGTGGGGTGCTTGCAATAATCTCTAGAACTCATGTATTTGTTTTCCACCTTCGTACCAAAGTAAAAATATGTAATTTACTTCAGGAGTCAGAGGTTCCAAAGCATATGCCATCCACCAGTTAAATGGTTTGGCTGAGAAGCTGGACTAAGTTTAGCCTTGAATCCAAAAAGATGAACATCGCAGCGTACTAGGCACAGTATGATCATCTGAACTTTTCCAAATGACAAATAAGTATTGCTAGCAGAGGGCCACAACCACACTGAAGTAGAGATCTGTGACCATAATGTTAGCATGAATTCACTTTACAGGCACCAGTGGTTCGACCTTTGTTTCCTACAAACTTTCTAGAGTAATTGTACCAGTAAGTGTTTTAGCTGACAGTTGATTTTAAGCTATGGTGAACAAGAGGCAAATAGGAAAAAAAGGAAAACCAGAAAGTTTGACAATACGTTTGCATCATAAACCTCAAGAACAATGTAAGATAAGAACAAAGCAAAGCATTTCTCTAACTCCTCTGAAACCTAGAAGACTATGTTTGGGCATATCCAGTAGACCTTCATGAACAACATCATACATTCTACCATTCAGGTAAAAATAATGTGAAATGCAAATAGCACAGCCTTACCATGCACGGTTTGGGTGAGCAGAACTCAAGTTTACTGTGCCTGCACTGCAACCCTCGAGAAGCAAGAAAAGGTGTGGATTTCAGCAGAAACAGACAGCTGGAATAAATCACTCTTGTTCATCATACTTCACTCTATTAAAGGCGTATGTATCAAACATTCCCTCACGTATCCTTAATACCAAAAAACTCCCATGGAATTTTCATACCAGTAGTAAGTTATAAACCTCATTCCAGGTAGTCTCTCTTGTATAATTACATAAAGCTTACTTTTTTGGTGAAAAAAATAACAACCCAGAATATGAATGACCCACAAAGATGCTCAGGGGGTTGAGCACCTCCCCTGTAAGCACACGCTAAGAGAGCTGGGGTTGTTCAGCCTGGAGAAGAGAAGGCTCCGGGGAGATCTTACAGCAGCCTTCCAGTGCTGAAAGGGGGCTGCAGGGAAGGTGGGGAGGGACTCTTGATCAGGGGGTGTGGTGATGGGACGAGGGGTAAAAGTTTCAACCTGGAAGAGGGGTAAAAGTTTCAACCTGGAAGAGGGAAGATTTAGATGAGATATTAGGAATAAATTCTTCACTGTGAGGGTGAAGCACTGGCACAGGTCACCCAGAGAAGCTGTGGCTGCCCCCTCCCTGGCAGTGTTCAAGGCCAGGTTGGATGGGGCTTGGAGCAACCTGGTCTAGTTGAAGGTGTCCCTGCCCCCATGGCAGGGGTTGGAACAAGCTGATCTTTAAGGTCCCTTCCAACCCAAACCACTCTATGATTCTACAAATACAAGTTTTAAATAGGGCCTTTGGGAACAACAAGGAAAGATGAGCCAGTGAACTGGCAAAAAGAAGAGCTGAAATGAGACAGACCATGTTTTCACTTGCTCTCTCACAAACCATGAAACTACTAGAAGCTTATTGGTTTAACTAGATTTTCCTGTCTAGTTGAACACAGGCAGAAGAAGAAGAGTTATGCCCCATCACTTCAGAAAATTCTCAACTGAGTGCATTATGTATGAACAAATTAAATTCAGGCTCCAGGAAAAAAAAAAAAAAAAAAATCAAAAAACCCACAAAAAACCAAATCCTGCCACATTAAAGTTTGCTGCCAAATACAATCCTTCAAGCTTTCCTAAGAGTATTGCAAACTATAATTCCTTTCAGAAGCCTGCACTTAATTGCAGAGACATTAACAAAGAATCAAGAATGCTGCATTCAGGATAACCAGTCAATAATTTATTCAGGCCCTAAGCCAATTAGTAAATGGTTCCTCTACTTCATGATTGAAAGGCCACCATTTCCAGCTCTTCAATCTACTCCTCTACATGTAAAATAATTAAACTTTCAATGTTTTTACCTTAGTGCTATAACGCTATGCCACCTCAGCAAGATTAAAGAGAGAAAAATGCTTGACCCACCCATAGATGAGGAAGATTCTGTTAACTATTAGCCACGTTTCAATAAACCTGCTACATATGGCACACCACAATTAACATCACGAACAGCAGCATTGTAGAAATCATAAAATCATGGAATAATTAAGATTGGGAGACCTCTAGATGTCACCTAGTCAAACCTTCTGCCTAAAGTAGGCCTAATTACAAAGCCACATCAGGTTGCTCAGGGCCTCATTTTGCTGAGTTTTGAATATTTCCAAGGCTGTTTGTGCTAGGCTCCTGTGCCAGTATTATTCCAGTCTTAGTGTAAATTTTTTCTCCTTTTATTTAGTTGGAATTTCCCTTGTTGCAACTTGTGGTTGCTGACACTTTCCACTACGGTCCTCTGAGAAAAGCCTGTCTCAATCTCCTCTAACCCTTCCAGAGGCAGGGTTAGAGACTGCTAGAAGCTACTTCCTAGGTCTTCACTTTTCCAGGCTGAGCAAACCCAGCTCCCTCAGACCCTCTTCGTAAGATTTTCCTGTTCTAACAACTAGGACGTTAGTGGGTGGTTATCTGCCTCCTACTACTCTTTGCAAAGGAGAAACCTCAGATAGGGATTTTTTCGCTTTTAATTTTAGTTCCTACAGACACGCCAACTTCCCATACACACAGACATACTTGCCATTTGTTCTAGGGGATGAGGATGGGGGGCAAACTTGCCTAGGGTTGATCCAACAAATCCCTTCCATCTGCTTTGTCACACTTCAGAATTACTCTTGGTCTGTGGCAGGAAAAGAACAGGGACAAGCCCTGATCTCCACTGGGCGCCTATATTTACCAGGGAAGAGACAAGCTTTAAAAATCCATACAGCAGAGACCTCTCTTTTGAAGAGAGGCTTTAATTAGCCCAAATGACAGGCTGTCATTATGAGAAATTCCTTCAAGCACCCCACTTATTCAGCCAGCTCAGGTGCAATCCACTGTTGGCTTTCAGAGAGGCAGCAATACCTGCACGGTCCTGCCCCCACGGCAAAGCAGCACTAGATCCCTTAGCATGTGCACTGCTAGCGAGGCAATCATTTGATGTCACAACCAGCCCTCCCACAGCTGGCTTTTCATGGAACAACGTTTCTCTCAGCAGAACAACAAACAAACTGTTTGGATCCTTTTTTTTGTCAACCAACACACATAAAATAAACAATCAAAAATCTAGTGTTATAACACAGAAAGGAGAAGCCAACTTTTCCTTCCTCTCACAAGGAAAAGAGATCAGAAACGCCTGGTGATGCAGCCTATTGCATTATGCACAGGTTGCCACAAAATCCCCACCTGCAGCATGAATTACCAACAGTCTAAGACACAAATTAACCCCAAGAAAACACAAAGTGCAGTCCCTCTTGCAGTTCTGCGGTAAATCTCTACTTACCCACACTTGTTTAGTGCTTCAGTAACAACAATGAAATTAAAAGAAAAAAGCCCAGACTGCCATTCCTAATGGTAGGCATCTTCCAGTCTGTACATGGCTAGTGACATTTTACCACTTCAGTGCTGGAAAATTTTATCTCCCCATCCATATGCAGCCAGGGGCAGCCCCTGCTTTTCCTCTTTGCTCTTACCACCACATTCAGCCCGTCAGCACTTGGACCATCACCTGAATTCAGAGAGGGACAGTCTTTCACAGCTCTTATTCCTATATTTTTTCCCCCACTGTGGGTCTGGGAAGGAAAGGTTATACTCAAATCTAGCTTCTTTGGAGTTTGACAGGGCAGTTAGTCCACTGAGATATTTGACATCTTTTTTAATTTAGAATCATTGTACAGGTGGGAAGAAATTAACAATCCTGAAGCACTAAAGAGTAAGAAAACAAAACCTCAGATTTATGTTCGAGGTTCTCCCGTATGTTTTCCTGTTTATTGCTGAAATAAGCCTGATACAAGCTCCTCATGTAAAACTGTCTGAACCTTTAAAATCCATAACATTACAGTAAAAAGATACAAGAAATCTTATACCTTCTCAGGTTACATTTCTAAATACAATGTAATTTGATTTCAGATTCATTTTTGTAGTTTTTCCTATAATTTTAAACTGAGGGCTTATCACAGCTGATGATGAAGTTGCCATCATAGAATACCTTCAGGGACAACTCTGGCTAATTCCCAGTTCTATTGCAGTTGTTTCATAACATGTGGACAGCACTTCTGGGATTTCAGTTCTGCCTGGGAGAGTGTAATAAATCAGGAAAGCGACACTCCTTATCAAAACTTAACCCAAGTGTCTGTTACTAGACCTGATCTCCAGATTCAGGTTTCAGAAGACAGTTTCATGTAACTTTATTTAAACAACGGCAATACTTATCTATTTGCAGGCTAGCATTTCAAAGCATGCATTGCCTAAATCTGCTTTGAATTAGACCTTCGCATCTGCTATTATACTTAAAGAAATGACTGCAATTAAGTTTAATTACTTCCTTCCACAGCTTTGGACACAGCCCTTGTTATGTTTCATTACCTTTCCTCATGGACTGCATGGTAAATAGATGACTAATAAAAGTACAAAACCAAAGAAACTGCTAAGAAAGTACATTACATATACATAACAATACTGTACATGTATCACACTAATTAAGTTATTATCATAGTCTGCAATCACATAAACGGAATATTAGGAGGGAACTTTCACACAAGATCAGCAAAACCTGGCTCATTCTCTGAAATTTTTAATACCAACTTTTTTTCCAACTACAGACAGTAGGAAAGATAAGATAAAGAGATGGTAGTGCTATGTAAGTAAAGCAATTTTTCCCATTTCGTTTGGATGAAAAGCTCTCAAGTATTGACTTGAAAAACAAAGCATAACTCATTTATATAAAATGTTTTGAATGAAGGTTAAAACAATCCCATGTCCACTGAAGGGAAATACTATGTTATCATACCATTTCTGGTCCAAGCAATGAGATAACCTTTAAAGGTCTCTTCCAACCCCAACCATTCCATGAGTCTGTGAAAATAGCATCTTTTTTTTTGTGGATATTTTTAGTAATAAAATACTGATAAACAATAATAATAGGGTGCACAGCTGTTTATGGAACTCTTTACTAGGTGAAGAAACATATGACTAGACATCTCAGGCTGGTAGAGCCATAGACCTTGAACACTGAACAATTATTTCAAAACTCATTTTTGTTTGGTACAATAAAATAATTGTTTCCTGCCAGTAAATAATTTTTAAGTCAATTGGATGTTTCAGTTTTTATTATACTATAGTTACACCACCACCACCCACCCCCCCCCACCCCCCCGTAGACTTCCCACAGTTTTACTTAAACTACTGATGAGTTTTCCATTTTCCTTCTTACAAGGATTACATTTTCTTTCCATTTTCCTTCTTACAAGGATTACATTTTCCCATAAATTGCTTTAGAGCACTTTCATGCAATGCTTCACAAGACACTTTACAAATACAACAACAGTGGCTTAATGGTGCCATTAGCAAATCGGGACAAGCCATGGTACCTTGCCTCGAGGCCCAAAAGGAAATTTAACACTCTGACCTTATTCATAAGGGGCTGAGAACTTCCTTTTGAGAGCAAGATTTGGCAAAAAGACAGGAAAAACTAAAAAGGAGCAAGTCTGAAAAACTCCATTTTCTTTTCGGTGTCACTGATAATGTTTTCCTGCAGATTTTGAAGCTAAAAATCAGCTACAATCCACTTCCACATGTCTGTGACCTGCATGATATCTGCCTTTTAGGGGGTGAACTTTTCACTTTACCATTGTTCCTCACTGCAATGGCCTCGGGCAGATTTGAAATGGATGATCAGAGGTAAAAGGTAAAATAGAGGTCGGTAGCTCTAACAGCTCCTGCAGTTTGCATTTAGAACAAGTACACCAAAGTCAGCTTCTCCCACAGAAATCAATGAATGGCGAGTAGCAATCAGGTCTTACGCAAGACCTCAGTGGGGGAAAATGCACAGTCAATCTTGTGGTTAATTCGTAAGTGCCATCAAGCATAACATTAGGTTCAGCAAATACTGAGAGCTGAATCTTAGAAACATTCATTTTCCAACCCTCACCTGAAATACTAGACGCACCAATAGGCAAAGAAAGCTACACAAGCAAAGCTTTAACAAAATGCCAGCTGAGTTTCACCTCTTGTACCTCAAAAGTACAAGCACCCCCCAGGAGACAGTAGACGAACGAACACATTGCCTTCTAGACGCATGGTCAAACTTGGAATACTGATGGTATTTAGTAAAACAACAGGAAACAAAGTATCTTCAGAGGCCAGCAAGATGCAAGACCAGGAGCAATTTTAATATTCTCTCTGTATGTCACAGACATTCAGTATCATACTTTAAATAACGACCAGCTAGAGTGCAGTCACTGTTGTCTCTTGCTCTCACAGGATCCAACAAGGGAAAATTTTGTCTAGTCTTATTTGGCCATATTACACAACAGACTGAAGTAGAGCAGACTTCAAATGGCTTCTTCAAGATCTCCAACTGATACATTTATAGATAATAATTCTTTTAATTACACCAAAAAAGAAAAATCAACTGCAGGACACAGTGATAGAAACAAAATATATTACCTGCAGAAATAGGAAGCAGAAAAGAACCAAAAACATTTTAGGGATATATATATATATGCTTATATGCTGAAGAAGAGACCACATCTGAAGAAATAAAGGGCCTAAGTGCCGAAATCCAACAGACATGGTCACTAACTGTCTGTTAGGCTATTTGAGTACAATTACTATCTAAAACTATAGCATTAGTGCTATTAGAACACACTACTGCTTCCTAAATCCTTCAGACTTATCTACAGTGAAATGCAGAAGTTAAGCAATGCAAGTATCTTGTGGTACCTGGAGCCTGTGCAGGACTGCAGGCAAGGAGATGGTGATGGCCCAGGAGTGTCGTTCGGAGGTAGCAAAGCTAGATAGCATGCAACCAGCTCAGCTGATCAGGGCTGGTAAAGGCTATAGAGGCATCTACAAGTCCAGGATAAACAATGATCTCCGTCAGGACTAGATGAAGCAGGGAACAACTCCCTTTTTCCATTCTAGGCACACTAAAACCATATTCCAGTGCTCAGAATGCACCCATTTATCAGACCGGACAAGGGGACTTGCCGCCTTCATAACTCACGGCTGCGGGGCACGCACATAATAAAGCTACATTTCTGCTACAGAACCTCCCATATAGCTTCTCTTCCCATTTAAATAGTGGCTAGATCCAGGCTAGGCTTATTGCCTAAAAATTGGCAAGCAGCTGCCTAGTGAAGGGCAGTTAACAGTATGAACTCAGACTACTGCAGCAAGTTTTTTGGTAGTAGAACACACATAATGATTTCCTGACCCCTTATAGGCTACTCTGTCATGCTCGCACCACCTCCTCAGATGGGCCCGATGCAACCTCTGCAATATTCAGGAAACTAACTATCCTTAAATACAACCCTCTGGAAAGCAAAGAGAGTTATTCTAATCCAGTTCCATTTTCTGTTTGTTACCGCAGCCCCGCACACAGCTATGCTGGCACAACAGAGGGGGAAGCAAATAGCTGCAGGTGGCTTGTCAGAGGCGCCAGTCTTTGAAGCCAGAGCTACACTGAGGAAAGGGAGAGAGGTGCTGCTCCCTGGGACAGCAACCACACATTGCTTATCTGGCTCTTGGATTATGGATTTGAATCAGAGTCTATTCGCATGGTTAGGGCTGCGGTTACAGACAGGGAGATAGAGTCTCTACAATTACTATTCTCAAGAGGAAGTGTGGTTAGATGGGGAAACTTTCTATGGCATTTCAAGGTCCTCAGTTCTCGGGTTTCATCTGAAGTGACCTGGTAAAACCACTGAGATACCTTAATTGGCTTAATGAAATATGAGTGGGCAAGTGGCAGCGAACACAAAGGAAAAAGATAGTATGAATTGCATTTCATAGTGAGAGTTGTGAATGGCAGAGACAGACTGCCATGCCTCAACAACAGGTACAGCGCAGTTAGTGCCAGCTGAGGGAACTTGCACACTGAAGTAAGGACACAGTTCAGGAAGCATTCCTAGAGATGCCATTTGTTTTGTCTCGTTTGGAACATTCAGTGCCTCTTTTCTCTTCCCCTTTCTCTACTCAAGAAAAACATTTAGTAAGGTAAAACTAATTTTTCTGTTAAAAATATTTTTATGCCCTGTGGAAGGAAATTTTAAAAAGACAGAAGAGGGACAGAGACACGCAGAGAGAGCTGTCTGAAATTCTCTCATTAATCATATGGAAAAAAAGTTACAAAAGCTTTTATTTTGGCAAAGATTCCATATCCCAATTACAAAAGATGTGTCTTCAACCAGTTTTTGTTCCCCATGTTACACATTCCACGGCTCCCAAGGATCCCACAGGAGAATGAGTCAGTCTCATTCTCCATTCTGTTTTTTAAAATGCAAAGGCGATTTTTTCTGTCTCCACACAAGAAGCACTAATAGAAAGCTCTCTTCTGTTAACAGTTAATAATTACCTGACTAGCTTGCCACAGATGAAAGCAAACACAGGAAAATTAGAATAGATCAGCTGACATGCAGTAACTTGTAAATAGCTTATTCACCTGGCAAAAAAATTTCAGTAAAACTAAAATGAATATCAATAAACACATAAGCCCCAGTGTAGACACACATAAACTGGAATTAAAAATCTTTATTCCTCTGCCAAATCAGAACAAACAAAATGGTATAGGAACTTTATTCTAGTGTAACTGCACCTCAAAGTAGAACACAACACATTAAAACATTCTAATCTTCTTGCATTAATCCAAAAAAATGAAGTGACTTCCACTCATGACAAAGGGCCAAATCTTAGGAATGTAGAGGAGTACATACATAAACCACAAGCACATAATTTCATAATTTAAAATAATAATTATTATTCAAAGTACACCAGTTGGTGATCGATTTAGCTTGTAGTAATACCAATATGTATACTAAAGAGCTAATAAATACACATTGTTATTTCTTAAATGTAACATCATCCCATCATTCCAAGAAGAAAATTACATTTAAATCCAAGTAAACAACAGATTTGTAAGAAATTAAAAACTTATGATTAGCAAACGGTTGTGAAACTTGTAAGGAAAAAAAAAAGGGGGGGGTATTTGGTTTCTGGCTTTTCCTATTCAGAATTAAACCACCAAACCTCATGGAATGATATCTCATGTTGTTACTTGCTCAGAAGGGCATTCCCTTTGCCAAAAGACTAGGCAAACTTTTGCTAGTAGTGAGATTATGTATAATTTTAAGGAAAAGAATTTTAGGAGACAGTAGATACCTAATCCTGCAGCAAACCAACACGTAAGGAATGCATCATTAGAAGAGACAGGATCCATAAATAATTCGTTCTGCATTTCTTCTGTACAAATTTCTATTGCCATGAAATACACACGTTTTTCTGATTACTTCCAAATGCTCCACATCTGCATCTTACCTGCCTAGGCTGGCATTCCACTGCCTATTGTTAATGGAAATTGCTGCGAAATGTACCTTTCATAAGAAGCTACCGCTTCCTTTCATTATTAGCAAGTGTGGTGCTCCCATGTTAATTTTAAAATGTCAGACACGCTATACAGATATACAAGAACTGCTTAACAGGACTGCCTTTAGACAACACAAGCCATTACTATTTAATGGCATCACTTACTAGATTTCCTCTCCCAAACCCTTCCAGTTCAGTTCACAGATTCATAGAACAGTTTAGGCTGGAAGGGACCTTTAAAGACCATCTGGTCCAACCCCCTGCAGGGAGCAGGGGCATCTTTAGCTGGACCAGGTTGCTCAGAGCCCCGTCCAACCTGACCTTGAATGTTTGCAGGGATGGGGCTTCTACCTTACCATCACTCTGGGCAGCCTGTGCCAGTGTTGCATCACCCTCATCATAAAAAAGTTCCTTACTTGAGCTTTGTTCTTCTCAATAGTAAAGATGAAAAAGAATATCCCACATAGTATTTTATCAATTTCAAATATATAAACAGAGAATTAGCATGTTTTCCAGGTGCTTCTGCTACAATGAGCAGAAGCAAAATAACTGTCATGATTTTAAATACAAATCCCATTTATATAAATTTTGTACTGATAACAATTTCAGTTGGTTGGTCGATTTTAAAAAAGAAAAGTGGTATACCTTTACAGCTCCTGAAAAGCATATGAATGCACCAGTACATCATACTCAATAAAACTTGTGACACTGCTGTCAAAATCATATTTGTAACAGTGTAAAGGCAATATCTGCATAAATATTGGGTGCTCTTGAAGGGGGGGTGGGGTGCGCAGAAAAGATTCCGTTTAATATTTAGCATTTTCTGAGTTGACATACAGCAGTTCACACCTCATCCAGCCATATTTTATTCTGACCTCAGACTCAGGAACACAACATACATTACACCACACATTGTCCTTTTTTAGTTCAAGTTCTCATTCTGGAGAAACCAATGAACCCACTAGAAAGGTGGTGATCTTTCTTACCTCAGCAGTGCATGGGATATTTACAAGAACCACCACACAAAATGCAGTAGATGAAGTTTCTCCTCCACAGGAATAGCAAAATTCATCCCACATGAGTACCTGATGCTGACAACAGTAAGGCAACTGCTCCCTCAGCTTTAAGAGATGACTGTGACCAAGGCAGATGTTTGCCTTGTTTCTTGGGAGTACATCCAATAGAGCCGCCTTTACCCACCTTGTTTACAGATCCCCACAAAGATCAATTCTTCCTAGCTCCTGGGGAGTGGTCTCAAATACTAGCAATATAAAACACACCTCCACCTCTTCTTTGCAATGTACATGCACGCATCTAACCTTCTATGCTACGAATCAAACCGTGGAGAGCAACTCATAGGCAGAGGAAGGTATTGGGATGATGTCACAGATAACAACGACAAAATAAATTATCAGTTTAATATCTGAAAGTCAAACTAAAAATCTAAAATAAATTTGCAATCAATAATTTATTTTTTCTGCACAAAATACATCTTTATTTTATAGTAAAGCCACTCTGGAGAGGAGATTGGTCCAACAATTACGTTCATCCAATAACCACAGGAAAATAAAGTTGTTCACCTTCCATTCCATGTGTGAGCATTTGACCTTTACTTTCTTCAAACACACAGAAACCTTTTTTATATATATATATATATATGTAAAAATAAAAATTTCCTTTAAGCAATACACACAAAGAAAGTCAACCTGCTGCACAGATATCACTTCCTTGGGAAAAGATGAAAGAACAAACCCTGGGCAAATCACCATGTTCGGTACTACACTTCTGGAAGGTGCACAGATACTGCTGGAATGAAACATGGCGAAGGAACAGAAAAAACGCTGGAAGCTCTGCTTTTTCAAAATAGTTGCACAGATGTTGTGATAGTTGTAACTAAAACCTAAAAAATAAAACAAAACCCAGGATCTTTTAGGCTGCATTTCAGACCCCCTTACATTACTCATGAATGTTAAGTGGCTGTCACAAAATGAGGTATACTTTCCTTTTGGCTGCCATCTCACTAGAAACAGTGAGGAGTACATCCTAATATCTCAAGAGGTTTAATATGTTACATCGAAGTATAAGAGTTTGCTGCTTCCTATGATGTTTGATATCGTACTATGACATGCCAAGGTATCTGGCATCCATGACACGTCAAAATGAAAACTGGAAAAAAATTAACAAGACCACTGAAGCCCACACACAAGTCTACAGAGAGGCTGAATTTTGAGAAGATTACCTTTAATATGCAACTTCATACCTGTGATAATGTGCACAACAATTGTTTATCCCTGGCAGAGGGGAAGCCTAAAACACCTGGATGACACATGCTTTATTGCTTAAATAAGAACTGCAAACCAAAAACTTTTCCCTCATTACTTCTTTATTACAGAACTACCTAAATGTCAGACTCTTAGTGTAAGACAGCTCCTAATTTCATGCTCGTTTGCGGTTTTAGTTTTTACACATCTAACGAATTCAGACAGGAAACACCAGTTTAAAACCAACTGAAGTATGCTTACGCTGGAGATTGTCTTGGTTTAGCTACTCGGGCACCAAAATCAAATTCATTCAACCAAAGCAAGTGCTCTTGTAGGAGTAGACTGACTAGACTACCATCTCCTTCTGCTTGGGAGGGGTCTAATATATTATCTTTAAAGTATAATTACTTTAAGATCATTGCAAGTGAGAATGAAGAGTGGTTTTATGCTTCTTAGAATTTAATTTTCCTGAAATTTTCAAGAAGCCAACATAATAAAGAACACATTACAAAATTCCATGTACTACACTCCATAAAACCTTACATGGTAATTAAGCACCACTGGACCACGATCCAGCAAATCCCAGCCCTGCACATTGCCAGATTCATTAATGCAGCTTCATTCACTTTGGAGCAACCTGGAAGTAAACAATGTAGAACAGCAAAAAAAGAGAAGTCTTTTACTTAGAAACAGCATAATTTTAAGAGGTGTACTTAAAATAGAAATATCCAGTCTAGAAGGAGCATCAGGAAAAATTAACTATGGAGTTCTGCTAGTTGTGTTTGGCGGGGGGTAGGAGGCAGCAAAAAATCAGCCATAGCAAATAAGGATGGAGTGATCCGACAAGAAGCCTGGTTAACTGGCCTCAGAAATCCTGATTCTTCCCTGTAACTCCTTGTTGCACCCGCCTGTTATTTTCCAACTCATTTGTCTATATCTCATTAGGGGCTCTTTTGCATATTTACACCTTCCATCCCTAGAGATATAACCATATACTCCTAGGAATGATTCCAGTTTGCAACTGAAATACTACAGCCCACAAAACTGTTGATCATCAGGTTAAGACAGGCTGAGAAGAGAGCCCGCATTACAGTGAACCTGCAGCAAATTTAGATGTTGCTGAGAAAGGAGCAGTCTCATGGGCATCCTCCCATGAGGAGGGGAGGCCACCTTTGTTCCTTTCCCTAGGATCCCTCTATCTCTCATCATGTCAGAGCAAAGAGCACAGCATGAGAATCAAACAGAATGCAAGTACAATTCTCAGCACAGGAAAACGGATGGATGCCATGCATAAACATTGCTGCAGTCAGTTTAACAGTCAAGGCAGTATGTGAATTATCATAGACCCAATTCAAGCAGGATATAGAGGTCATCTCTATGGACGGCCCTGCATCCTGCAAATCCCTAGCAGTGAATGGAATTATGGTGAGACACAAAGCCTACCCTGCAAAACAGAGACGAACTGAAACCAGGAACGTGCTTCTGATGGTGTAGAAACTTGGGAGGAAATATCTACCATCTCTGTCATCTACACAGGGGTTAAGAAAGCATAAAAATCAGACTGATAACTATATATCCAAAATGACAAACATCCAAACACCAGGACCAGATCCTTCTAGGCCCTCTGACTCTCCCCTCTGAACAGCTACTTGCCAGCGTGGAAAATTTAATATAATGAGATCAGCTTTGCTATTTTAGTCTCAAAAGTGCAGATGGAGAATATGCATGGAGATAGTAATGTTATCTGTATTACTGCAGTGTCTGAAGACCCCAAGCAGAAGCAGGCCATTGAACACTCAGAGAAAACTCTCAAAGAAAATTCCTGACAAAAAAAAAACAAACAACGGTTTCCCATGTGAACTAAGGGGAAAATGCAACCTGTGCATTTAATTAAACCAGCTGAGATAACCACAGAGAAGAAACATGCAAAACAATCATAGGTGAACACACAGGTATGGTCAACTTTGACAGCATTCTGCAGAAAACTGTTATAAGCACATGCTGAAGGATTTTGTTTGGTTGAAACCTGTAAGTTACATTTTGCAAAACAGTTCTTTCAATCTTTGAATTAGATAGAAAAAAAAATACCAAAGAAGCTACGGGTTTTAGTTGCTACCTGATTACTTTGAGAGAAGAACTTACAATCAGCTGTGGTAATAAGAACATTGCCTCACATTATACAAATACTATTTAGACCGCAGAATTTCACTGAAGGTTTCAACTCGTGATCTCTGATGGTAGAAGGTCACGTACAGCCTATGGGCACATGAAATCTCTTATTCACTGCACAGTAAATACACAGCACACAAAACAGAAGGAAACTTCTTTCTAGATTTCACACTTAGTCCCCACTGTATGGGCCCATCACACATGGACTTTTTTTATTAAATTCTACCACATTAAGCCTACGCAGTTAAAATTGTACTACAATGACAACGTAATCCACCTCCATCATCTTCTTCAAAGCCTCCATTTAAAAAGGAGAGTTTGTAAATAGGGGAAGGCATAATCCACTGCAAAGTGCAGCACATGTGAACTAAGTTACCTGTTCTATTTGCTTTAAAATATCATGGTCCAGTCCTCAGTGGAGGATGTCAACATTTTACAGAGCATCATTATCATTCATGTTGTATTTATTGTAAGACCACAGGTATATTCAAGTATAATTTTTCAATTATGCAAAAACTAGCATTTCTTTGAAGTAATTTATTGAATAACATCTGTCATCACTTTAAAGGGTCAGTGGCTTATACCATGGAAGTTAGGGAGTTCAACATCTTCAGGGATAATAGTGACTACATAAATAGTAATCACTCAATTAATCTAGTAATCAGCAAGGTGGCATGTAGCTGCCATAGTTACAAGCATAAGATCAACTGTTTGTTTCTAAGAAATGCCTACACTTCACCCAGCTATGCTGCCACAATTTTTAAAGACATGATGGAAAAAATAAAAACACACCCTATGTCTTCTCTGTATTTCCTCAACAGAAGAGATAAAACCTCAGAAGAAGAAAGCTGCACTGGTTTTAATGAGAATGTGCCACTACTGATTGGGAAACAAAGTTTCTGGAGCCATGACCAGTGTGACAGCCCTGCCAGTCTTACTCAGGGAGAGTGCACAACAAACACCACACAGACAGCACTCACCCTGGGAAGAATCACCTTCCCCAGAGTTTCTATGAGGGCTACACACAGAGATTTCATGCAGCAGTCGTAATAAAAGGAGGTCTTTGTTTCTGAAGGTTATATATTTTTTCTAATATGCTCTTAACCACTGCAAGTAACTCCAGTTAATTATTAATAGCCGCCATTCTTCTTTGCACATTACAGACATCTCTACCCAATCTCATTTGTATTAAACTCTTACGCATACAGAACTTCAACATTCCACAAGTCTCAATATCCTCAGGGCGCAGGGGCGGGTGCTGGGAACGAGTAAGAAGGGGAGGATTTAAAAATTGAGGAACAGAGGCACTCAGGGCTGAAGTGGCAAGGATGCACAGTTGTTCTGGCCTCCCATCCACTATGCCACTACCTAGTTAAAACCTATAGCTGTAGCACAGGTTGTTTTTTTTTTTTTTTTAATGTTTTCACACAGGTTACTGACTGAACAAATGAGACAGGACAAACCTAAGAGAAAGGAGGAGGGTATAGCTAACAGTTTTGTATTTTCAGGAAGGAATTAGCCTGGTGTCAAATCAAAATATACGTATTATTCTGAACTTCCTTGTTAAGGTAAAAGCTTGAGGAGTACCTGTAGGCATTACAATAGAAACTTACATACTGTTAAGTACCTTGATCTAGAAATGTAAATTACTCCTATGGGATGTCTGTCTGAGAAAGTCCAGCCTGCCTCATGGCAAAGCTAATCTTCACATATCTGTTTCACTTCTTATCCTTGCACCTGCCTGTATTAACAAGATTAAGAATTAAGCTGGCAGAGGGCTGTCTGTCAAGGAATACCAATTTATCTACTGATTTAATCATCAGATTTACAACCAAATGGAGCTCCAGGCCTAGGCAAAGGGAAGGTGTTATAATTCGGACTCTTAAAGGAAGGAAGGCCCTGCAGCAGTCATGCCTGTGTCACCACAGCGTGCAGATGAAATGATTGGGAGGTGGAAAACAGACACTGGAGATTTCTTATAAAAGGATATTCTTATTTAACAATTAGGGCCAGAGAGAAGATTTTGCATGTGATCTCTCCACACAGTCAAAAAGAAGTCAAGAAATCCTGTCTTTTGATCACTTGCAGAGCCAAGCTAAGTCATACAGCGCCTGTTTAAAAAGGAGCGCACATGCTTATCTTTGTGAAGTCAGGCTCCATTCACAGAGCTCGTACGTCCTCATCCCAAGTCACAACTTAAATCGCAATTGCGTCAGTGCCGTCTTCTTAAAGGAGTTCATTGCCATCTATTTCCAAGCAGAACCTGATAGTTCAGGGCAGTTTCTGCACTTGAGGCAGACTTTGCTATATTTATTAATATAAGCTGCCACAATCTACATGCTCACAAAAGAAAATTCAAAAAACATCCAGGTACCACAGACCCACTAGTAGGGAATGAATCAAAGCGGAAAACAGTGCAGCAAAATAAGAAGCTGTTTCTAAAGCTGAATACCAAAAAAAAAAAAAAAAAGTTGTAAGAGTTGGATTCAAGGAGACATATGAATGTTTATTATTTGGGGACTATTTTGAAGCTTTGCAATTTATCCATTTTGCTGATACGCTGAAGGCAACTGCTATGAGAGGCCATCCCAAAGTTTGGGATAATCAATGCTTTGTTAGAAGATCAGACTGAAAATAAAGCATTTACAGATTATTTACTAAAAGGAACAGAGTGCAAATGTATTCAAAATACACACAGAAAGGAGCAAGGCAGATAGAAAATGAATCTGAAACACACCACTTCCAAGCCAGGCACAGGAGAGCAACTCCCTGCAAGTGACAACAGTGCAAGGGAACAAACGCTGTTTGTTCTCCACTGACTGCACTTCCGCCTCCTCCCCTTTCATTCAATACTTAGTGATAGCGATGCTCCCTCTGTCTCCATGACATGCTGGTTACAAATACTTTTATCTTGGTGAGGAAAGCAGCCTGGAGAAAGCATATGATCACACAGGAAGTTTATGCTGATATTCGCTGGCATGAAGGGGAAAAACCCCTCTATCAAATAGGTCACTTAATTAGCAAGTACAATTACCTATTAATTGTGTGGAGCATGTGGATCTTGGGTAAATTCAGCAGGGGAGCATGTGCTTAAGGAGAAACTGGGACAGCTGTGTACATCTGCAACCTTTGCTTTAAAAGCAGTAAATGCTGCACGGTCAGAAAAAGAAAATAGCTTCCCCCGTTTTGTCCTTTGCACTGAAAGTCTGTTGCCCGAGTGCTCTTGCTCCTGAAGGAATTCAGCTCAGACAGAGTCAGCTGAGACAAACCAGAGCCCCTCACCCCCCTCCTCTCATTCAGTACACAGTTCCCTTCCCGCTAGCTTGCAGTTCTGACAATGCAGGGAAAGAGGAAAAGAATGGCAGAGGGAAGCAGAGCACGTCTGTACGTTGCAGAATCTCTCCATATTCGCTTGCCAAACAAAGCCAGTATTCAAAAAGACAACGAAGATGCAATAGGACCATACCAAATCCATGCCTCTGAGCAGCAAGGGGCTCTCTAACAATGCATTCAAGCAACAGACAGAAATTTACCTTCAAAATGCAGGCCATGTTCTTTCTCTATCGTTCCTACCACAGAGCAGCAGGATTCTACTTTGTGAGCAGCAGTTCCAGTGTCAGGCAAAAGGCTGGTAGAGCTGCAGAACTGCCAGAGCCTACATTCCTGTAGATCCAAAGAAGGGTACCACGCATCCAGGATCCGTTAGTCATATTAGCCTTCTTATGCCCCGTTCGTTCCACCCATCAGCTCCTACCACTGGCTGGGAGCCAGCCCAGTACCTCCCCTCCATCACATGACCGAGTTTGATTCATGGCTCCAGCATGTATTTCTGTAAGCTCCAGGGCGCTCTCGTGCAGTACTATAGGCAATCTATACCTTGCAGATGTTTTGCAATGGGTGGAAATCAAGCTGCGTGTTTATAATTAATTCCTGTGCAACTCTGAATGTTCTCAGAAGACAGCTGCTGCTAGTTGATCAGAAAAGTCCAAACTCTCTATTACTCAGGCTCTAAAAATCCTTATGCTGCTTGTTAGCGTGAAGTATCTTTTTGTGTTCAGCCCTTTTCATTGTACAGCAGGCTTCCCTTTGTCTGAAGGCTGCAACTGCTTCCCTGTGAGAGAATCATTATCAGCAACCACCACAAATACCCCACCAGAGGTGCTTGCATTCTGCTGCACATGCCTTTTTGCGTAAAGGGCTGGCATACACCTCAGCGAATGGAAAGTGTGGGTTGATTTGTTGGGTTTTTTCTGGTTTGGTGTTTGTGGTTTTTTTTTTTTATTTGCCAAGTCTGATAAAGGCTCTCTGAACTTCCTTTGGGCTTTCCTACACTGCAGTGGGATTAACCACAGATTAATACATTCAGCTGTTGAAGAAATATTTCACTTTACATCATCTCATCAAATTCTTCTCTTATGTATCATATTCTCTATATTAGAAAGGTTTTGCTTCCTATCTGTCACTTCTGCAGTCTCTTTCTCCCCCTTTTACACTTTCCCAGTACTTTTCATTACTACATCTTGGAACGCTTTGCATTTTCTGTCCTTGGCACCTTCCCTGTATTCCTTCTGTGCTACATTACTTCATTCTCGCTGCTTTAATACACCTCTCCCTTAATAAATTCCTTGTAGTGGATGTCTTCAACCCCTCTGCAGCGACTCAGGGTACCTTGTTTACATGCAGCCAATAAATTCAGTGTTACGAAACCGCTTACCACAGAGCTCCTTAATATGTGGAATCCAGAAGAGGTTAATACTGTGCTGCAAGTTTAAGAACCAATACTGTTCCCTGCCTAGCAAGCCTCTCCTGTTCAGGTGCAATCCCTCAAGACAGTAAGTACATTGAAACTAAAGGAATTAGCTGTCCTCATTCCTATGCAGGGGCAAATCACCCCAAGAGCAGAACAAAAAGGGAGTAGGGAGGCTTTCTCCAGCTCACACTCCTTGGCTGCCTTTCTGCACAGTTCCAAAGACGATGCCAATTTGTGTTTGGCCTTTCAAAGGTCAACCATTTCAATATGTCCAAAGCATTGAGGGATTTCCAGTGAATGATATTCCTTAAGGAAAGTCAGAGATGTGGGCAGGTGTCTTAAGCATTTCTCTGACATGCTTTGATTCTAAACACCACAGAAGACAAAAGATGGTGACCTTTAACTTTTAGACTTTTTGTAAATGGACATTTACCTTAAAGATACTTCATTGTTACTTCATTCTGGCAACAGCCATCCTTCCTTCCCTCCCTCCCTCTGTGACTCACCACAATCCAACCACCTCTTATTCACCTGCCTGCTGGGATGCTGTGTGACACCTTTTCAAAGGCAGAACAAAAGTAATTTCTTAGATTGCCCAACAGTCAGCTACAGCCCCTCTAAATTTTCTTAGTTTAGTGAAATACAGTCAAATAGATCTTCTGGAATACTAAAAGTGGTCTAAGTGCCCATGAGTTGCTCACAGAGTACAGGGAGTCCCCCACAGCTCCTGTTGGCCATTCCCAGCCCACCAGGACCCTGAAGCAGCAGTAGCTGTTGTTTCAGAAAATGCTCTGCTGGTGCTTGCAAGCGAGCCATGTGAAACTGTGTCAGTTCTCCGCAGATGCAGGCAAAGCTTGAACTTTTTCTTCCAGAGCTTAATTCAGAGAAAACCTAAACCCATGCCTTTCAGACAAATATGCACCTTTCTTTATGGAGGGATATGAGATTCCACTTTATTTGCTCCTAGGGACAAGACCTGAAGGTGTGACTCTAGCCGAGATCACTGTAAACAGCAGCAGAAAGCCCAGCCCTAGGCTGAGCTAATTTCACCTCAGAGAAACAAAATTAAGAAATGCATCCACCAAATGTTAAAAGCAAACAAACATTGTAAGCACTTCTTTTCCATAAGCCTCATGAAGTGTTTTACTTGAACTTAAAATGCTCTTGAAATCAGCTTTAGGTCAAACATAGTTCACACAAATTTCAGTTGTGCCTGCAACTCTCATCCAAAATTAACAGGGTTGTTGCCTGGTAGGGGTGTCAAGGGCAGTATGAAACTGCTTTTCAAGTCTGAGCCATCATGACAGGCCACACAAAGTCACTACTTCTGGTTCTGAGGACAAATACTTTGCATATTTGCCATCTAGTTCAAACCCTTCCAATACATTCCTATGCAGATGCAACCTCAGGGAACATACAGTTGTTTGGGCAGCAACCCTTTTAAATTCTAGGTCTTAAAAAACGAACTCTTGTCATAATAAATCAATCCTTTGTGGAGAAGGTTGACTAAACTTTAATTTGCAAAGATTAAAACAGCTACACAATACCAGCATTCAAGTAAGAGTTCCTCTGTACTGCCAATATGGCTAGTTATGCTGGGCTAATCTCTGCCATGACTATTGCTCAGCAGGTTTGGTGGTGAATGGACATCACGTAGCTGACGAGGCTGTACTTTCACCTACGATAATAACATCAAAGCCAATACCTCACAAATAAGTAAGAAACAATGTGTAAGTTTATTTGTTGGTCCCATACTCTGTATTTTAAAGTGCATGCTTAGAGGAAGTCTGAAAACGATTATCATCTCACTAACTGTTGAAATCAGACACTGGCTCATCTAGTGAAAACATGCCAAAAAGGAAGAAACTATTTTTACGCTTGCTAGCACTGCAAAGTTTTGTCAGACAGGGATAACATGAGATGGTATTTCTCACCCTTCCGGTGCAACCTGAGGCAGTGGTGGCGTAACACATCTGATCTACTGTTACCCAGACATCTCATCTTCCAAGCCTTCTGTATCCATTTTTCCTTACCTCGTGTAACTCACCATTAGAGGTAAGCAATACAAGCTATTCAGCATGTACCTCGGCATGACAGAGGTAGAAGATGGGATGATAGGGAGACAGCAGGCTATGATTTGAACAGGAAATCTTATCAGGTTAGCCAAAGGTTACATGTCATTTTAATATAAACCTTTTCATGAGCCTGACTTTTCAGGTAAGAAAAAAGGCAAAATCAAGCCAGCGTGCTTCTTTTCAGAGGCGAACTCCTGCTACACTCTGTCTGCAGTCCAGAAGCAGAGGAGAACACATGGGGCTTGACACAGTCTGAATGCTACCTTTACTTTTCAGAAAATCCTTACAGCTTAAAACAAACATGCCACATACACATTACAGAAGGGCCCAATCGGAAGTACATCTTGCCCCAGCCAGCTTCCTTCTCAGCACAATCCATCTGTACTTACCGAGCTGCAGGAAAAACATGATGCATTTAAAAAAAAAAAAAAAAAAAAAAAAAGGTTTTGGTGTGCACTACTTCTGAATGTTTTACCGGCAGGAGACAAGGGTTGCTCAGCACCATTAATGCAATTAGAAATCCAGCTCATCACCTCGCTGTTATTCAGAGCCATGGTAACTATTTAGCATAGCCCCACAGCACTTTCAGAACCTTGAGTTCCCCCACGCCTCCCAGCCCCTTTGTAATACACACATACAGACACTCTCAAAGCCGTAACTCCCAACTTTCTTTCAACTAAATATTGTAAAAAAAAAAAAAAAAAACACCAAAACTATATCAACCCAAATTTAAAAAAAAATTAAAAAATCAAGTGTCAGTCAGACCTAACAGTTTTAGGAAAAAATTTTCCCTTGATTCTCTAACACAAGACAAATCTTTGAATAAGGTAAACACCATGCTATTTTATATCTATAGGATATAAAGGATATAGTCTATCCTATATCTGTAATATATGGCTTTTATACAAAGCACACAATGTTGTCAATAAATATTTGTGATTTAAAAGAAAATTAAAAACCACAATATTTTTAAATGCATGTATATTCAGAGATTAAAACACAAAGGTCTGTAGAAGTTCCGGGAAGTGGAACAAAGCAAACCCTAAAAATTAGTAATCTTTTCAGAATGTTGTCATTTTATTTTCAGTCCAAACTCATCTGGGAGCTTCACATTTCTGTTTTTGAAGATGTTTATTAAAAGTAATCATTTTACACTGAACTACAGATTGTTCTATTTTATATTAATGAAAAAGTGTGTCATATCTGTTATTTGTAAATTTGTTTTAACAGAACAAATGGAATTTAAAATGCAGCAAAAAGACATGCTCAGAGAAGAACACTGTCCATTTTCCCAGGCAGCTTTCCTCTAATTAAAACAGACTAAGTAAAGCTGAAGAGTGCTGTGTCTGCTTGTGCCACCAGCTGTTTTGCCTGTATAAAAATAGTAAGATGAATGAATGAATAACTTACTGCAGTCTCCACGAGAAGAAAACCCACCAATAATATTCTGAAGGGCATTTAAAGGCTAAATGGTGTGTTTGAAAAGGCACTCATTTAAAAGTAATGTTGCTGACTAGAGCATATGCTTGGTTGATAAGCATTTCTTGCAAGTTCTTCAGCCAAGGATGTATTTGGCTTTTCCACTATTAATTTTTATATTCTTTATGCCTATTATTAATGCCTTACACTCCCACTATTTTTATAACGTCCAGTTCTAACATCACAAAAACATTACCCTCTAACGAGATTTTATCTTGGAGAATACAGCTGTTCACAAAAAGGAGCTTAGAAAAAGGAACCAGCAACGACTTCAATCACAGTATTGAAGGCTCTAAATCGGAACAGAAAATTTAAATCCATCATTTCAACTTAGGTGAATATCTCCTCCTGAACTGCAGGAGAAGTGGGGACTGTCCCCTGCCGTGCTTCCTCCAAAGATCCAGTCAGGTACTGGTTTTACAGGCTAAGCTCTGTCATTATCCAAACTGCCTGTCTTCTGAAAAAAAAATCCTGTCCCTATCCCTATCCCTTCCCCAGGCTTTATCTAATGTTCCTTTGTGCTTGAAAGGAAAACCTTAAAAGCGCAGAAGTAAAGATAGATGTATTTAATGTAGAAGTGAGTGAATTTTGTTCAGGGGCAGAGGGAGTGTGTAGGGTTTTTTTGACCACTCATGTAACATATCTAGAGGGGCTCAGCCCCAGCACTGTCAAATCTGAGCCACCTTACTCCACAACATCCTGCTACACATCATACCATCACGATACTCTGAATCCCAAAGCCCAGTCTTGGTCTGGAATGAAGAACTGTCCTCCAGGGAAAATAACTAAATAAATCAGTCCATCTGTATTCTGGGAATGAGATGAGAACTTGAGAATCCTATTTTTGCAAGGGAGGGGTGAAGAACAGGACCCATCTCTACTTCACAGGCTGGAAAATAGGGAAATAGGGGAAAGACAGCCCCTGACGCTCACCTTGCCTACCCAGTGTCCCATACATTTTCCTTTTAGGCACTGTGTAGACCCCATCCCTGTCAGCATCCTCTGAGGGTTCTTGGAGGTCTTCCACTGCTCTATCTGGCAGCAACAGGGCTCTGAGTGGGGACAGCAGCAGCAGCAGCCACTGCTCAACAGGCTCTGCTGTGCCACAAATAGAAAGCCAGAGGAATGTGCCATGCCACCAAGGGACATGCCATGCCACCAGGGACGACAGATTCTCTGCCCCGCATCATCTTAAGAGACTAAGGGAGCAGCATAACAGGCAGGATAGAGTTCAGGACAGAGGCTGCACGTGGCTGGGGTCCAGAAAAATAAAATTGTGAAGGCAGATTTGGCCTATGGCCCAGAACTTTCTATTGCTAATTAAAACTAGCACAACAGAGAGACAAAAGCACTCAAAGGATTTTTTTCTAATCTCAGACTCAGGTTTTAGAGTTCTTTGTAGCTACAGGCTTTCAACAGAAAAACAGGCAAAGATAATGGGAAATGGGTCCAATTCTGCAACACTATCACCTGCGCTGCCTGTACCAAAGCTAGCAGCATGCACAGGACACAAACTAGCACCAAGTGCAACTTGGGGTCTTGTTTCATTGAGCGTTATGAATTGGCATTATTTTAGAATATATAGGCTATAAATGAAACTGTAACATGATGACAATTATTTTAGGAACAAAAATTTGTTTCACAGATTTTTTTTCTGTCTTGGATATATTTTATTCAGTTATGGCCCCAATGTTCAGACATGCAGCAAAAAGATATTATTTATACACCAGAAAATTAAGCAATATTTTCTTGTTAACAGAGGTATCATATGGAGAGATTTACAGAGACGGTCAGAAAGTCACTAGAATCCACACATTCCTGGTTTTAAACCTCATTCTGTACTTGATTCCTGAATTATTAAACCAATACAACTATCATCCTGAAATCCAACTCCACTCCTTCCACTAAAATTCTCTCAATGAAATTCTCTTCTTGGCATATCTAAAGTCTTACCTAGCCACAGCCTGAGAAACAGAAACAATAAAAGCTGCTTACAGATCTTGAATCAGCAGCTTTTCTCCTCTGATACCTTACTGCCCTATTAAATCCACACTCTTCCTGAAGCCTTTGGAGGCACTAGCCAGCCATTATGCTGTGTCCTAACATCAACAGGCATTGCTTCACTGGATCTAAGGAGAATACATCTACCTTCTTATTAAAGCTATTTTCACCCATGAAAATGGCCAGTAGCAAAACTTAGCTGTGCCTTGAAGAGTCTATCTCAAACTATAAACATATTCTCAACAAAATCAGAAACATCCGATAGCTGTCAGACCAGACTTTTAACAAAACATATTATTCCATGTAATGCTTTTAATTAACAGAGACAACATTACAGGTTTGTAACTGACAACGAGCTTGCCTCTGACAGTTTTCTATGCTGCGGTGAAATACTGAACCGGACAAGAAAAATATGCAGTTATAAGGGGTTTTAAGGTGCTTAGTGAGTGAGAGAACTTTTGGATATTGCCTTACTGGAACAATCAGCAACCCTGACTTTAAAGATTTAGGGTTCCAAACACAAAAATTGAATTACACATAAATGATATTATTGAAAACATGCAATTAGAGTTGCAGAATTG
The DNA here is from genome assembly GCF_034619465.1 of Leptosomus discolor. Taxonomy (NCBI): domain Eukaryota; kingdom Metazoa; phylum Chordata; class Aves; order Leptosomiformes; family Leptosomidae; genus Leptosomus; species Leptosomus discolor. The sequence continues at coordinate 86,128,780 of NC_141393.1, forward strand.
AACACAGGAATAAAGAAAAACAGGAATTCAGCCTGGATATACCTAACTCAGAATTTCTAAATTACATGATCACACAATTCTTTCTCCAAAGGAAGTTCTGGGGTTGTGGGGTTTTGGGGTGGGTTTTTCTTTTCAGGTTTGGTGGTGTTTGGTTTTGTTTGTTTGTTTTTTCATTTTTCCTCCCTTTTCTAGTTCAAAAGATGAAACTTGCAGAAGATGAATCAGAAACACGTGAATATGCTGCTTCCTACGGGATCACTGCTTCACTCGAAAAAAAAATAAAATTTATATAGTGAATGAGAAGCAGTTTTAAGGAAAAACTGCCGAAGTAATCCAACAGTTTAAATCACTGAAAGCAGCTGTGAAGAGGTGGATTCCAAACTTGTCTCTAACACAAATGCTATGCAATGCTCTCTGAATTAACAGCTAGGCACTAGGTATTATTTTCCCTCATTTTCTGGGCTCCCAAATTGAAACCACAAGGGCTTCTTCAATGATGCACTGCGTACTTGCAGCTGCAACTGAAGGTAGTAGGAGTTGTATTTTGAGCATATTAATTGACACATAATACTAAGTACTCTGAAAAAAAGAAATCTTAGGCACCCTATATTGGACAGCAGAACAAATGGACACTTCAACTATTTTTTCTGTGACTTTCTTTCCCATAAAACAGTAATCATTTTTTATGCGAATACATCGTATTACAGTGAATGGCATAAGAGTGTCCATCAGGAAATTAGGCATCCTGTCTTCAGGAAATGCTTTCACTGCCGTGAAGTAACATGTGGCCCAGGGCCACACTTTGGCAAGAAGGAGCAAACAGAATAATAAAGAGCTGCTGTCCACCTGTGTGGAGTGGCTGAAAAGAAAACGGACATATTAAACACGATCCAGACCAAGGGGCCTCACTGTAACAGCAGGCTGCAGCTGTTGTTGCAGACATAAGCAAGGTCAGGGAGATTAAGAAACTGCATATGGTGCAAAGAGATAAGGAAGTTGGACTGCAAAAACTAGAAAACAGAGCACGGTGGGTGGACACCACACCAGGACCAATCATAAGAAGGCAGAAGGTGAATGGACAAGCAGCATTGACCTATTAGCAATCAGGACGTAACGCGCGTACCTTGTGCTAGTGTATAAATTGCTGTGTATCCCTTAATAAAGTGGCATTAACTTATCACATTGGTCGTGCATGTTGTGTCCGTGACTTCCGGGTCAAGTGGCGCCCGAACAGGGACACACCTGCCCCTGGCCAGCCTGTGCACATAAACACGTCAGGAGCATTAGAACAAAACCCATGTTATTGATCATGTTATTTTAAACTATGCATAATGTTTAGGAGATAATTTGACCAAATTAAGACTGCAGAGGTAATCAGCTTGCCATTTTAAGCTTTTGAATATCTAGACTTGTTATTTAATACTATTTTTATTTTTGTATCCTAGAAATCAGAGGCACAAATTCCATCTCCTGCCATTACAGTGGCACTCATAGGGTTGCCAGTAAAGTTTTCTAACTTCCAGGACCATCCAAGACACCACTCCTCAGAAACCAACAACTCGCGCAACAGCAGTCAATTGTTGACCTAGAGTACAAGACACAACCTTTCCCTGATATGTGGTGGCAGCAAAGAAAGGCAAGACTCTGCCCTGTGACAAACCCCAATCTAGTTAATACCTACTGCTGAATCTACCAACTCTGCATTTAATAGGATACAACTTGTCACTATCAACACATACTTTCTCAATTAGAAGCCACAGAAAGACTGTATGTCCTTGTAATGCTAACTCTGAGAAGAAAAAAAAAAAACAACCCACATTATTTTAAGAGCCAGCTAAAAACCTCACATTATTTTCAGAGTCCCAGTATCTTAAGAACCAAAAAGTCTCGGAGTAAATCCAGTTAATGGTCCAAATAAAGTTCATACAATGGTCCCTGGACAATTAGAAAAGTGGCGTGTATGCTAATTTTGGTGATTTATGACTTCTGGTGGTCCTGATGAAATTTCAAAAAGACATTAAGTCCTCTGTTAACAGCTTCCCCAGACTGAAAGTGGAAGATCTATTATAGTGGTAAAACACAAAGATTTGGTGGTCTGACTATTTTTAAAAAGCCAATTTTTGAGCAATTTAATCCTGCCATACATCACTCTAAACCAGTGAGGGACTTTATTGACTCAGTGGCCTTTGGTGTAAAATACCAGGTTTTGCAAAGATAATTCAATTTGCAAAGTTTTCACTGGAAGTAAGTTGCCTATCTCCAGAAGAAATTTACCATGTCTTCAATCACACAACCATTTACAAACCGTTATAGCTATCATTCCTCCCTCACCACAATTTAAAGACCTCTGTAAAAATATTCTCAGCAGTTTCAGTACAATCAGAATTTGATGCCAAAACCATTTGAGAACGTCTATGTGAAATGCGCTCGTAATGCAGATTTTTAACATTAATGTGCAAGAGCTTTCCTGCCCCTGTATTTTCAAGATGGTTATAAGCATATCATTTTCCTATGTTTGTTCTTATTGATAGCATAGCCATTAGTGTTTGCAAATCACATAGCACCCTGATTCTCCTGCAAACAAAAGTGCAAGTAACGTCCTATGTGAACAGCAAGGAGGTAATAAAAGAGACACATTTTAAACAGAAAACATTTTGGAAAAAAAATTTTAACCATCCTCAGGTGGGTATTGCTCCTCATCTCATTTTCCCCCAGAGATTTACTACTAGAATTAGTGTTAATCTCAATAAAACTACAGTATTTCTGTTAATCTACCAGAAAGTATCAAAGTTAAAAGTAGTCCATGATTTATCACGTGTACCATAACACATCTTGTAACATTTTCATTATTTTCAAAGCCTTCCAGGATTTTCCTTATCAAGATGTGACAGAAGTCTTCCCATAGCTCAGTTGTCTCTAAAATGCTGCAGTATATGATAAAGAACATACTTTATAGTTGGAGATAAACTTACTGTGTCTGGCTTTCCATTTTAATAAAATTTACAGCAGCATTTGGAGAAACAGCAGTCATTGACTGAAAAAAAATACACACCAGGAGGCAAGATTGACTTTATGCCCGTTTAGACATTTTGTATAGCAGTCATGGAAGCAAGGAGTTGTCAGGACAAGGTAAAATAAAGATTTTAGGGACTAGTTCAATTTAAATTCTGGAGTCCACAACAAGCAGGACAGCTGCTAACACCAGAAAGTGTCAGAGTACATGGATAGCCTAGATTCTTTTTTTTTTTTTTTTAATGTGAGACTAAATGCAACACCTATCTGCAAACACAGAGTTCCTCTATTTTATTCATCTGCAACAAAGCTATTTTTTGCAGTTAAAGGTCCTAAAGTAGAGATGCATAATTTTGGAGCTGGGGGTAGAGGGAGATTTAATTATATCGGTCTAATACTGTCCTTTAATTCATTTAATGAAGTATCATTCCAGAAGTGGATGCCACAGACTAAATGGCCAGATCCACTGGACTTTGCCCAGGACCATATTTATGTTCATCTTGGTATAAATCACAACCCTTACAGAGTTTTCCTTAGAAGAAAGATATAAACCTGACTGTTAGGTGAGGTCCTGAACAACTGAGAGGCAACTGGTTCAGAAGTGCCAGAAAGGACAGCTTTTTAAGTCATAGCTCCATCATACCCTTTGTATTCTTGGACAATTTGCTTTGCAAGTTAACATGTATCTACCTTCTCTTGATAAGAATAAAGAGAACCACAGATTGCTGTGGTCCTGTAAAAATCTTAGTCTAATATAATAGTAACCAGTAAAGAGTTCCCCTTCTGCAACAGTCAAGAAGGACATCAGGCTTTGCAGTCACACCTCCCTTCTGTGAGCCATGCAGTTGCTGTTGTTGCTATAGTCTAAGGGCTGTAACATTAATAAGGTTTCAGTCACGGCCTTGGGATAATATGGAGCAGAGGAGGAATACAGAAAAATGGCAGTCAGACAGGAAATTACCCCTATTGCAACTTTGAGAGCATTTCCTTCCTTCCTTTCTTCCCTGGTTACTATTTTTAAATTCCACAAAGTGAAGCATCAGCAATTCCCCCAAGGGGACACAGCTCTGTGTTAGAAAGGTAAAGGCACACGGACACTGGCTGGCATAGTCAAATAGACTGGCATCAGGGCTAGGTAAATAGCTGACAGATTTGTGATTAATTCTGTTTTCACGAATAGAAATGGAAACTGTTTTTCTAAAGCCAAATTGTCTTCCTTTAACATAGTCTCCCAAAGATAAGCCCTGGGTAAGCGAGAGCAAGTTTGTGAATTTTCAAAGCAGTATTTAAACTCACTTGAGATTTTAGTGACATTTAAATTTCTACCGTGTGCCCAGTTTATTTCTATCTGGGTTTCAGAAGGCGGCCATTATTTGCATTGCTTGAAGCTTTTCTTATGCACGCAGTTACATAAAATAAGTTTACTGGAGGGGCAGGTGTTGCAAAAGGAGCATGAGGCTGAGGAGGGGATGGGGGGAAGCCCTCCTGTTGTGTCCAGAGGTTCAGAGAGGACGCCCTTACTCACCAAACCCCTACAGAGAGAACAGTTAGATCCCATCCTAGTCCCACACCTGGTCAACAGTTTATGACTAAGGATACAGAGAAAGGAAATGGGTGCTGCGTTAAGGACAGGAGACGGGTCTGTGATCAGGGAGATTCCCCTGTCCAGTCTGGAGGTTCAGAGCAGACCCCCTTACTGTCCCACAAGCAGGGCCTGGTACTTGCTGTGCAACAAGCTGATCGTACACACAGAGCAAAGATATTTATTTATTTTGGTTCTGTGCAGAAAAGGGTGCTAGGTGGAAATTCCAAAAAGCTAGCATCCCTCCATGTTTCGCTGCAGTTTACATACACTCTTACTGCAGTCTTCCCCACCTTCGACACCTCCCAAGTAATTTACATACTTGCTCAATTATTACACATGCTCAGAGGGTATCTGTTGTTATGCCAACCACTTCAAAACTAAGTAAACTCAAAATTAATTAGCTTACATACTTTCAAGGGTGTCCTTCCTCGAAAGTGTTTTTCAGCAGTTAGTTGTCCTTGCCTATACCACATTTGTTCCTGTGGAAGGTTACTGACGCCATGCCTCTGGGGCACTCGTCCATCTTGTGGCGCCTTTTGGGGTAGCATTTTCCTCTCTAATCAGTCTTTCAGTTCTTACTACAGCGCACAATGGTTAGTAAGGCAGGCACTGCCGACAAACTGCCTGGTCCATCAGATAAAACAATGGGCCCCGTGTCTTGTGAAAAACAGGACCCAGCTCAATGCTAATCTTTCCGATATTGGACTGCCCCTCGCTCTCCAAACTCCCCTCAGAGAGGAGCCTAGGTGCAGCCTGACACACCCATAGTCCCAGTCCTGGTCGACAGTTTATGTCTAAACATGTATGCAGTGTTGGTGTACAACTTCCAGACTCCTTTTTCTGGTCTTATTAATCCTATCCCAGAATCCTCAAAGGATTTTCGCTGAAACAGTTTCGCAAAGTTGCAAAAACAGGTAATTCATTAAGGCAACAGATGTAACAAGTCCAGAATTGCCCTTGTGGAATGCACTGTCTCACACAAATATAAACGCCACCCTAAAACACTCACGCACATCTCTATTGACTACCATTAATTATACATACACCATAACAAGTAAAGCACTACAATAAGCGAGCATAGATTAAGCATGCACGATAACCGATTATCGTGACTCTCACCAAGTAGGTGTTCCTGCCTGGGGAGGAAAGGGGTCCAGGCCCACCGGCCCGCCCGGCAGTTGGAGTTCTCGCCCTCAGAACGGAGGATTCAAACTGCCGGATTTATAACCCGGGTGAGGTGGGACCGAGTCCACGACCGTGTGCGGACGGCTCTTAACACGGCTCGTCGCGGTGCTGACCAGAGGAGCAAGCGGGGGCAGCACCGCAGGGCAAAGCTGCTCCGCGCGGCGACTCTTCTGGCTCCCCCGGAGCCGCCGGCGCCCGCCTCGCCCCGGGCTCGCCCCGCCGGTGCGGACGGAGCGGCAGCGCTACGGCCGCCCTGCTCCCGGCGAGGCGGACGAGCGGCGCAGCCCCGGCCTAGGCCCGGGTCCGCCCGATGCTCAGCCGGCCCTCGCTCGGGTCGACCCCCGCTACGCGATTCGACATCAGCCAGCCCAGCGTCCCACAGCGGGGGAACGGGGCTTTGAACGCGTCTCAGACGGCAGCTCTGCTCTGAACAGAGCTTTTGGAGTTGTTCTCGTGCTCTTCGGTCTCTCCTTGAGAACAGCTGCAGAGAGGTGCGGGGTTATTCCCCCGCTCTTGCTCTCCTTTGCCCACACTTCCCTCTCTCCAAACCAGCTCAAAGCAGCAGCAAGGATGACTGACCACAGCCAAGCTAGAATAGCATTGGAGACTGTCCACGTATATAAAACCTTATAATATTAATGTAGTCAGGCAAATAAGTAAGTACTGGAAAACAGTAATTTTGACATAGCAAGGGGGGCTCAGCCATTTAGCACACATTTGCAGTTTGCTTCTAAAGCCATGCAAAAAAAATTCAATAATATGCTAGAATCACTGGAAAATATTCTCAAACAAAACATGAATCTATTTACAGGAACAGAAGAAAGACTCAGAGTTCATGGAAAGGACACTAAAAGACACCTCTTCAACGGCCTCCAGAGGCCACCGAAGACCCCCATGGAAGCGCCTCAGAGACCCAGGCTGCATGCATATTAACTATGCAAATATGATAATTAGTTCCTGAGAGTTTGTTTTTTAACTGAGAGCAACAGGTATGGATTAGAGTCCTGTTCCAGGCCCCTGGACACAAAAGGGATGCTGGAAAGCCCCTGAAGGTTAATCTAAAGAACCCAGAATTGCAGAAAGGAAAGATACAAGAAAGAGCAGCTGTACCAGGTACCAAGTTTGGCACATTTCAACAGGAAAGCAGGAAGATCCATGTGAAAAAAAAACAAACCACAATTAAAAAATCGATTTTCTATCTGAAAGTTCTATTTACTGTAAATACCTCTCTCCAGTCACAGAGACAGTAGACTGGTAAACTGCATGAAACCATCTTCCCATACATACAAGACAAACCAGCTTCATCTGGAAAGAGCCGGGAAAATAATTGTAAAATAGAAAATGAAGTGGCATTATAATAGGTTTTTGATCTGCTATGAAACACTTCAGGCACAACGCAGGGCCTCCTGACCAGAGGCTGAACAGGCTACTGGATGGTGCAACGGAGTACATGGCAGATACACTAACCAAAGCTCTGAAAGCCTGACATCTGCATTTACACAACACTGCAACCAGTGATGGTCTTCAGGCAGGAAGAGAACTGTGGGAGAAAAGAGGCTATAAACATTTTATTTTTTATATTAAAAATATCTTGAAATTTGAAATACAGGTAAGACTCATAACAGAAATATTACTAGGTGCATGTCATGACAAGCTACAAGGGTTTCTTTTTTCACCTTGGACTGTCAAATTTCACATCAGATATTCCTATATGGACATTGCAACCCAGAAGTAGATCCAAAGGAGTTGAGCTTATTAAGTGATCTGCAACTTAATTAGCCACCAGCATGGGTACGTACATGTGTCCATGTGCACACACATGTGCACCTGTGGGTGTATGTATATAAAATCCTCATATTATTAGCTTCCTTTCTGTGGCTGTGAACACGTTTCAATTTCTTCACATTACCCCTCAAAATTATTTTATGGTATTTGTCTCACAGACCTCAACAGCTTAGTTATCTAATAAAGTAAGAACTTAAATAGTGAACACTTAGATTTGTTTGTGTTGGGAAGTATGAGAGAAGAAACCTTCCTGAAAGTATAATAAACAGAATTTGGAGTGAACCAGCACTCTAGCAGTAGCAGAGCACAAGAACAATACTAAAATCTGGCATTAGTGACCTCTAAGGCAGAATGTTTGTGATGGGGTTATGCTGTGCTTTTAGACAGAGTGCTCTAACCCAAATTCCTATAGCCGCGGCCTTCCTCTTGTGGCTTCAAAGGCAAACCACTGGCATAGAAAAAAAAGTAGTACATTTTCGTCAAGATTTCAGCAAAGGGCAGTGAAACATAAAATAACATTGGAGAATGAACTTGTTAGCATCCAGCTCTCCAATTTTCACTGAAGACTTTTGCTTAGGAGCATGCATGCAGTAGTATTCAGATAATGAACACTTTTAAAGTGACAAATTCAAGAGGCACCCAAGCACAGACACTGACCTCCCTTCCCCTTCATGGTATTTGGCTCAGTACAACAGCTCACTGCAGTTCTTAAATACCATCCAGAACTACAACAGTGCAATTCATAGCTTGTACTTAACAGAGACACTGCAGGTGAGAAGATTGAATTACTTTTTTGAGTCAGAGCTTTCTAACTTGCCCTTTGTAACCTTGCTGCTCTCTTTTCTACTGGTCTCAAGTGCAGCATTCTGGTAGCACAGGTGATGTGAACTCAGCCTGATTTATCTAAACATCACTGCATACAAACAGTATTTTTGTCTTTTCAAATAGTTCCACAAATCTAGAGAATTATAATAATTAAACCAGACACTGCATTTGTATTCCTATATTACTTGTGGCCTAACCAATTTATTTTTATTTAAAAAAAAAAAAAAAAGATTTACAGGCATGTAATGTTATATTATATAGCTAGAAGATCGTAAAGCAAAAACTGTCTCGGACACACAGAGGTGAGCAGGATCACTTAGGCCTGTCTTGCCTTATAGTTTCAAGAGGAAAAGGAATAAAGGAAAAATAGCTATCAGGTGTCCCAGAGCAAATAACAGCAGCATGTTGAACCAACTCTCACTGACCAAGATCCAGTCTACTATTTCTTGTTGGAATGAAATAATGGAATGGCCTTGTCTATTTAAATTTCCCACTTCTGTTAACAGTTGGAAACGGCTGATGTTGACCACTAAAATATATTAAAATAAATAAATAAGCCTTCAATGGTCAGAGTCATGCTTCAAATTGGATCCTTCAGTTTCTGAAGGATGACTGCCTTTTCTGCAGAGCTGGGGGAGGATACAAAAGATGGCAATACTATGACTAGCCAAATGTGATGCAAGATGAGCAGCAAGAAGATACCACCCTTTTTTAATGCTCTAGTCTGGCTCCTTATACTAAGGAAACACTCATATTGTCTCCCTATGTTCTCCATTTAATTTTTCAAAATTCCTTGAAGTTGATCTATTGTTTCACTTGGACTTTGCACCTGCCATCACCCTCAGTCCTGATGCGGCAGCAGTTCATGATGTACATACAGGTAACCCCTTGGAGAAGAGTGAATTACTTCACTGGCATTGTTGTTCAATGCACAAACTGTGACGTGACTGCGTACAGGGCTAAGTAATTACTTAAACATATTAATATGAGTACAGATAGCTGAAATTCATGTGCAGCAATTTAATGGCACAGTGTTGTCCACTGGTCATCGTGTAACATGGTGCTGGAAAGTAAATAACAATGGCTTGCAACAGAATAAGCAAGTGAACAGAAATCAAAATTCACACCCTCTTCATATCTACTGTGCTGCTTTGTACTGCATTAAGGTGGTTAACTGTTTCTGCAGACTTTGTTGAATAACCAAGTAGTTGGAAGCTTACCTGCTTTAGTTTGAAAAGTTAAACTAGGATGTAAGTCACCAACATGCATCAGCAAAGCTTGGACAGTGTTCTTCTCTTCCTACAAGTGCTTCCAACAGGAGCTTTTATTGTTGGCTGCAGCTGGCAAAGCAACGCATGTTGCATACAAGTCACTTAATGTTTGGGAAGCACTCAAATACTAAGGCAATCAATGCCAGGCAAGACCCTGGGAAAACAACAGATATCCCTAGCCAAAGCCTCATAAAGGGTGCACCTACCTACCAGATGCAAAGCACAGCAAGTCAGATCATCTACCTTGACTCGTAACTTCAAACTAAAACCTTGCCGTGAAAGTAAGAGTTTGAACCTCTGATTTGGGGAAAATGTCCATCATGTCATAAGGATCAAAAATCAGCTTACCAAGTACAAAATAGATATGTGCTGTATACAGTTCTCCTTGTTTTGATACCTGGCTTTGCTAGCCAATGTAATGCTTTCTGCCCAGTGCTAGCCACCCCTGGATGCTTCCGTGCAGCAACACTCTTACCTCAGTTACTAGTTCTCCAAATCCAGCACACTCTCACATGATAAATCTGTTTCTCTAGCTAATCAGCAAAAACAGTGCTTAAATTATGCCTAGGTCTACACTGAATCAAAAATCTAGATTTTCACTCCATTTTGTAATTTAAGAAGTCCTCCAGAATTGAAAACACATCTTGTTCTTGACAGCTTCTGCACTATGACATCATATTTTTGGCAAGGTACAGTCATTCCGTGTTTCACAGCGCCGATAACTATATTTTGTCAAAATATGTTTGTGAAATCTCTTGGGAAAGGTAAAGAAAAAGGAGACAGAAATCCTAAACAACTATTCATTGGCCTTTCATTCTTATCAGAAGTGCAGGTCCCTCTGAGAATGTATTTTTCCCTTTCTTTTGAAATATGCTTACAGCATGCTACTCAGAATGTGTTACAAGGACTATTCTGTCAGGTGAGGTGTGGTAAAATACTGCTGCATGAAACAAAGCTTCTTGCCAAAACAAATAGAAAATAGATTTGCTTCCATCTTTATGTTGAAATGGTAAGTCCCAGAATCAAACCAATACAAGCTATCACTTAGGTTGTTTGAAAATGTGCCAGCATATCAGAGGAGTACTGTCTTCCTGAGAATACACAATAGCAGATGATACACATGAAGACTATGCAAATAACTGATTTTGTAGTTTGCTTGGGGAACACAAAAACTCCTTTCAGGTTAGTCTGAAATATTCTCACTCAAGTCAGAAGGCCTTTCATACTTAAAGCTTTTAACTTTCTGAAACATGTCTCCATAAGAAGCTAACAGAGGAAACATTTTAAGTGTATATTGCACATTCTGCAAAAGAGTCATCAATATTATTTTTCAGGCAGACTTCAAAATGGTTGCTGTTTGAAGAGGAAAAACTAGAAACACATAAATTCTTATGCGCATATACTGTTAAGTTTCCATTATAATTATTTATTAATGAAAGGAAATTTGCAGGATGGATTTTATGCCAGCTACATAGAAATCAACACTAAAATCTATACACTTGTATTCCTCCCTGAAGAAAACTTGAATTAAATTCTGGTGTTTTTCTGGTGCCTTGACAATATATTTAACAGAATAGCTTAATCCATTCGTATCTATGCTGTAGATTTCTGCAGAATAGTATTTCATTAAGAAGAAAATTGCAACTTTTCCTTCTAAGGCCTGCCCATCTGTACTTCCTTGTCCTCTGGGCTGTAGTGCACATAAGTAAAGCTTTTCTTTGTTTGTTCCATTTGTTTTGCATACACGGTTCAAAATTTAAAACAACAAAAAACTATGAAGTGTCAATTATTCCTGGCATCATTAGTGACCCAAGAGATAGTCCCAGGCCAAATGATGAGCTTTGACTACCATTCCCACCACAGTCCCTTACATATTCTGTAGAAGTCTACTTATCCATATTGAGCCCTTAAAGTTTTTAAGTACCATAAAACAAACATATTCATCTCTGCAAAGTCATTAAGAAGTTTTTGCTACTGTTCATAATTTGGAAAAGTTTCCTATGGCTTTCATTTTACCTTTAAATAACAAACTCAGTGTTATTTAACAAGCTGCCTCTGAAAATTCCATCAGCAACACTTTCTTCAGAGCCCATATTTAGATCTTAGCGCTTAAATAGTATTCTACATCTTCAAAGCAAGCACTGTACAAATATTTAAGCTAATCCTCATGACACTTCAAGGTCCACATTAGTTCAACAATTTAAAACAAAGAGAAAGAATTTCCACTGAGTACAAAATAAAAAATTATTCCAAAAAAGGAAACAAATACAGCATCTATTCAGTATCCTGAACGTGCAGATATCATGAAGCAGTAGGCCCGCTTTAGAGACAGCAAAGCCCACACAACTGAAAATATTCTGAAATGCGTTAGCATCAGAAAGCCAGCACTGCACACAGAGTTTTAAGAACAAAGACAACTGATAACACCTCATCAATACAGCTTCATTCGTGAACCAACCTTAATGAGCACATCCAACTCCTTCCACACTTCCCCGACATCAAACTCTCAACTTGCTTTCCTTAGTGCAAACCCTGAGTGAAATGCTGTCCATTTAGAAATTAGCTTTCACCTGGGTTTTTATACATAAAAAATATATAGTATAAACTACTATATTAGCAGTAGAGGTCAACCTGCTTGTTAAGCATTTAGCAGTAAAGAAACCACCCCACCTTTCCTGGGTAATCGCAAGGCAGCTGTGACTAGTTTGGCAGAAGCTTTTGTTCTGCAGCTATTTTGCCAAAGCCAAGGTGCTTGTCATGTCCTACGTGTTCACTTCTTTAGTTACTACGGGAGGTTTGCAAATTCTACAACAGCTGTACACATTTAAGCATTTTAAGGACCAGGTTTTCAGGCATGTGACTCATTTACTACAACCAGAGGCACATCTAATTATCTCTGTGGCTCTAGCCCTTAATTCTGTGCAATCTGTCATCTCCCAATTCCAGTTAGAGTTAGTCTGAGGATTTGGCACAAACAGCTCGTTTGTGTCACTTCCTCCAGTCAGTATCTTTTTTCCTTCCCTGGCGCTCTCTCTACGTATTGTCTTCTTTTTTTCCATCATGTTAGATTTACATAGTTCAAATCCATTCCCATTTATTGCTTATTGCTGGGACTCCATTCATTATCTCATTTCACATTTAATTTTAAAGTAGATGCTAGAAAACCAAGGTAGACAATTGGAATCCCATTTAGGTAGTCAAACTATGCTGATGACGCCATCACCCGACCACTTTCCTATAGAGACCACAAGAAACTCTTATTTCTAATTCAAGTTCAGAAACGGCCCAAGTTTAGCAAAGACAACTTTGCTGTACATAGCAAGGCCACCTCACTCCGTCACATGATACTCTGGAAAGATACAAGTATGTTACAGGAGCTTCAAGCCCATAGGAAGAAAATGTCCTCTATAAATGAGTCATTTAGGACAGACGAAACAAGCCTAGCCAGTTCCTGCCACAGAGAAGGGTCGGGTACTAGTCAGGGCTGGCACATCTGGGGCTGCATTTGCAGTGCTGAATGCTGCTTTTAACCACAAATCCACTCACAGAAAATCACTGTGGAGTCAGCCATATACCAAACTAGCCCCTAACTTGCCTTGTTTTGGTCTATTCAATAGTCAAAATGTAAGAGGAAATAATAACATAAAGACCTTTTTAGCCCTCCCTGACAGTTGTACCTGCTACATAAGATAATCTCTCCCAACTTCTTTCACACAAACTGTCTCCCAGATCTGCAGGGTTGAAAATTTGACTGCAAAAGGGAAAGATGTGGGAAGCAAAAGTCACAGATCTTTTTCCTGGTGAAGCTTAATTAATTGTTTTTATAGCACACTAATGACATTAATTGCTTTGGAAGTGTCAAGTTTTTTTACCACGACCACCACAAACAGCCATGGAGGACAAGAAGTAGTCCAACCACAGTACCTGATGCATTGATTTTAGATTGTCACTTGAGTGTTCTGTAGCTTTTTCCTTCAACAGATAATCACAGACCACTTGATACTACAATAGAAAGCCCTTCTAGCGCAAATAAAGGATGTTTTGGGGGATTAACAGGGGGCAGAAATGGAGCATTTTTTCCCTAATGTGTTTCTATGGTATAGGAACCTCAACTCACCTTTTATGTATTCACTTGAGTCCATGCTGGGTTTATTCTATTCTGAAATTATCTTGCTTTTGTTAGCAGGCACTGTTCTTAGATGAAATAGATAAATAGAATGGATGAGATGGCGATTAAAGGTTACTTTTTTTCCCAGCTTCTACACACAGTTTGCCCTTGCTGGCACTCACAGCTAGAGGACTACAGTGCCACCTCTCTCTCTGAGCAGTGTTTGCAACATCGTTTAACCTGCCTTCATCATAGGACAAAGTCGTGGGAAGATGGATTATTTCAATGTATGCTAAGCAGGCAATCACGACAGCTATTGTGCGTCCCACCATCTCTTTTCCATAGCTACAGACAGTTGCCCCACTGCCATTTTGCTGTGATCTTCCATTTTCTGTAATTCTTATTGAAAGAATGTAGAATCCCATTAGTTTACGTCCTCTATGCTATGTGATTGAAATACTGCAGTTATATAGCATGCCAAAACAACTAACTCCTGCAGAAACAATGGTGCTGGATAAGGGAATACAGCTGAGACAGGTAGACAAACATGCTTACCTGGCATACCTCACGAGCAGCCTTTGCTCACAAGAACCTTAGGAAGGCTAGTAACGCACTACTATATTCTTGCCTTTTGTGTTCTTAATCATCAACTTACCTGAAAGAACAGATGAAGGAGAATTTTACCATGCCAAATCTACCACTGGGTGTACAGGCTGCTCCAAAGGATACAGTCTGCTGAGTGACTGGCATGGTGCTGTGTTAAAAAGGCCTGTTTGGACACCAGCAAATTGCTCTATCCTGGGTAAACTTCAGGGGCATCTGTCTTGTGTCCCAGAAGGATGTTGTGTTAAGCTGTAGCCACTAATACTCTTACTTAAATAAGCCTATACAAATACTAGTGATGAGTAACTTGTCACATCACGGAAAAGGAGTTTAAAACAAAATATTTTACTTCTATATAACAGTTTACCTTTACCCTTCAGGTCACTAACTTAAAGAGTAACAAATAGGAACACAAATCCAGTATGTCCTTTCCCTTTTTCTTTCACAACACAAAGCTTTTCCCATACAATAAACTCCAATAGGAAATGAACTGTAAATCCGTGACCTAAGAAAGTTCAAAATTACTGAAGTAGCAAAGGCAGAGCCAGTGCTAACAAAGAACACATGCTACCAGTTACACACCTGGAGGCTAATTTTCACTAGTGCTGAGCACTCACAATGCCAATTGAAGCCAGGTGGAATAGTAGGAAATCAGCACATTAGAAGATCAGGCTCTTCGATTTAAAGACTATCCTGAGGCACAGAAAGCCTAGCAGTGGGATGAAAGAATGGAAGTCAATGACTGTCAGCATGAGTCAGGCATTCTGAAAAAACAAGCTGAAGCCAACAAAATAATCTCCCCTGTGTCCCACTGCTCAGAAGGGCATAAAACTTAGCACTCTAAGAATCCAGAGCATTTCAGAGTTGAGTTTTTAGGGTGACTGCTAAACAGATGCTTGGTGGGAGTATCTAAGGGAAGGCTATTATGTTCTCTGACTGGCAGAACCCATCTCTGCAAATGGATGGTGTAGGAATCCTTCTACTCGTGCAAAAGATAAAGCGCAAGCAGACACCTACAAACGCAGCCCTGTAACTTGACTGCCCAGCTGTTCAGCAATTTCCAAATCCGAATAAATATAATAAATTATATTTTACTGTGAAATATATTCTCTCTAGTACCTAGAAAAATGACAGCTTATTGCAGTCTTGATTCAAGAATTTTTCTATGCCCTCGTTTAGTAATTGCCTCACTCACTGACAGCTACAGATCTATCAAGACTATCCTAGTGATACTCATTATGCAGTGTACACAGTATTAAAATGCTAAATGGCTTACTAAATACTAAAAACATGTCACGCTCTACTCTTTCTCCTTACCAACTAAAAAGGAAATGTGAATAAAGCTTGATATTTTGGTAACCACGAAGGAGGAATTGAATACATGTATATTAAACACCAGCAAAACTTTACAAGCACTTTCAATTTGTAAATTAACACATTCCCAGTTGTGTCAAACTGCAGCCTCAGGACTTGATCAACAATCTACACAAACATGTGAAAAAGAAGCAATGTATTTCAGACTATTTCATCAGACTAGAGAGATTCAGTGCTCAGCCTCTTATTTAACTTTTCCTTTACCCTTCCTCATGACCATGTAACAGCAGGCATTGCCCTCAGTTGTATCCTGCTGCTGTTTCTCTATTGTGATCATTTTTTTTCGCTTCTGGAAATGCAGAGACAATCTGAGTGAACTGGACCATAACCAGTATGCAGCAGTAACAGTGTGCCCCTTCTATTGGATGCAGAACATAAAATTGGGAGAGACAACTAGTTCGTAGCTCTTCTGTTTTTTTGTTTGTTTAAGATAAGTGTCTCCACCTTTCCTATCACTTAATAAGAAAAGTTGGAACGCACACATCTGGAAAGTGGGATGCTCCCAGAACCTGTGAGAATCACTGGACATCCACATGAAACTCCTCTTTTTTTTGCAGCATAATCCACACTGTAAACCTTTCAAGCAGTAAACTCCCAATGCCTCCCTGATTGTAGCTGCCTTCTGAATGCAGGCAGTGTATTGTAGAGGGAGAAAAAGCACAAGTTAATACAGCCTCGGACTCCTTTAGATAAGTAGAGGCTTTCATCTGGCTAGAGAAATAGATGGGAGAACAACTCCAAGATAAGCTTCCCCTCGGAGACTGGACACAGAGAAAAAGAGGGAGATTCCAAAAGGTAAATAGGATATTCAGAAGAAGCAGCTTAGAGAAAAGCAAGTGGAAAGGACATGCCATTTTCAAGTGCTTCAGGAAAGATATTCTTCAATGGCTCCCTAGTCCCTGAATCCCAAGTACCGCGACAGATAAGTTGCTAGTGTGCTAAAGCCCCAATTAAATAGTTTATCTCATCACACCAACATCTAGCCAAGTCTCATACACTGCAGTAGAACAACATTTTTGATTCCTTGTATAGAGGGGATACATACAAACGTATATAATCGCTTTGCTGTGTTACTCAGTAATGCTGGTTACCAGTTGTTACCAGAACTGAAAGGTTTGTGAACATGTTATTTTAAGCTACCCCTGATGCAGCATGTAGACACCTTGAGTTTTGGCTATATTTATGCAATTAAGCTGCATTTAAGTTTCCATTGTCAGGGGTGATTGCTGCGGTAATGTGAGCTTCTCTACAGGACAGGCTTTCAGTAATACAGATCCTGATAAAGCTTTGGTATAAACACACTGCTGAACCTTGAGGTTGAAGATTCGAGTACTGAAAATAAAGCCAGGGTGAATATTTGTCTTTTCCTCTTTTCTGTGGCTGGCTGAACAAGCTTTCCTGGCCAGGAAGTGATCTTGTTATGAATTTAATCAACATTGTATTTAGTGTGCCCTAAGTTCCACATGCCTTTCTGTATTTTCACTGGCTATTACTGTTTTCAAACAGCTGCTAGTGAAAACTGCAAGAAAAAAAACAATACTGTGATAGTCTAATCCTTAGATATATAGCTTCTCACATGCTTTGACGTAAATTTGGATGAAATGGACTACAGGTCCTATATGTCTTGAATGTTCCTTGTAAGAAACTGGAGGAAAAGAAATAATTAGACAATAAACGTAAGCAAAGATACTTAGAATGAACCGCTTTCTCTAGGATAAAAGAAAACTTAATAGTGGTGCCATTAAAGTTTGCGTGTGATTAATAATTACTTTGGATCATAAAACTGCATGCAAACACTTGTGCAAAACTCCCATTGATACCTACAGGTGATGTTTACATGTCGTTTAGTCATAATATTCACACTTTCCAGAGGAGCTAATCACTGAAGTAATAAACTATGTTGAGACTACACTTGCTGAGCTTAAAATATAAGAAGTAAATGTCTAAACATTGGTTATGTCTGACCAGACTGAAGATAACTTAGCTTACTCTGTGCACCCAGGCTCCCAGTTGCAGTGCATACAACTCTGATCCACCTTGCCCAGTAGCTAGGGCCCCAACTGAAACTCAAGAGAAGGCAGCCATACTCAAGAGAATCCATGTCTTTCTAAACACTAGTCACATTAAACAACTTAAAGAAAGGGGTTTAACTGATGCATTTGAAAATGAAATGTGGTAAGAAAATTATGCTGCTCTTCTCCAATTTTCAAAAAGGGCAAGAAGGAGGACCCAGAAAACTACAGGCCAGTCCACCTCACCTCCATCCCCGGAAAGGTGATGGAACAGCTTATTCTGGCTGTTATCTGTAAGCATGTGGAAGAAAAGAAGGTCATCAGAAGTATTCAACACAGATTCATGCTTGACCAATCTCATAGCATTCTATGATGGCATGACTGGCTGGGTAGATGAGGTGAGAGCAGTGGATGTTGTCTATCTCAACTTCAGCAAGGCTTTTGACACTGTCTCCCACAACATCCTCATAGGTAAGCTTAGGAAGTGTGGCTTAGATGAGTGGACAGTGAAGTGGATTGACAACTGGCTGAAGGACAGAGCTCAGAGGGTTGTGATCAGCAATGCAGAGGCCAGCTGGAGGCCTGTGGGTGGCAGTGTTCCCCACGGGTCAGTACTGGGTCCGGTCTTTTTCGACACGCTCATCAATGACCTGGATGAAGGGACAGAGCATACCCTCAGCAAATTTGCTAATGATACAAAACTGGGAGGAGTGGCTAATACACCAGAAGGCTGTGCTGCCATTCAGCGAGATCTGGATAGGCTAGAGAGCTGGGTGGAGAGGAACCTAATGAGGTTCAACAAGGGCAAGTGTAAGGTCCTGCACCTGGGGAAGAATAAGCCCATGCACCAGTACAGGCTGGGGGTCGACCTGCTGGAGAGCAGCTCTGTGAGTCCTGATGGACAGCAAGTTACCCATGAGCCAGCAATGTGCCCTTGTGTCCAAGAAGGCAAATGGTATCCTGGGGTCCATTAAGAAGAGTGTGGCCAGCATGTCAAGGGAGGTTATCCTTCCCCTCTACTCTGCCCTGGTGAGGCCACGTCTGGAGTACTGTGTCCAGTTCTGGGTCCCTCAGTTCAAGAGAGACAGGGAACTACTGGAGCGAGTCCAGCGGAGGGCTACTAAGATGATGAGGGGACTGGATCATCTCTCTTATGAGGAAAGGCTGAGAGACCTGGGTCTGTTCAGCCTGGAGAACACTGAGAGGGGATCTTATCTGAACATGAGGAAAAACATCTTTACTTTAAGGGTGACAGAGCACTGGAACAGGCTGCCCAGGGAGGCTGTGGAGTCTCCTGCTCTGGAGATATTCAAAACCTGCCTGGACATGTTCTTCTGGGACCTGCTCTAGGAGGTCCTGCTCTGGCAGAGGGGTTGGACTAGATGATATCCAGAGGTCCTTTCCAACCCCTAACATTCTGGGTACAGGGAAATATCTGCTAAACTAAAGGTGAGTAAATTTAAGACGGATCAGGTAAAAAGTTCTTCCAACTGTAGTTAAAGAAACTGGACACAAAATATTTGCAGAGTTGGTTGGTTTGGGGTTTTTTGGGGTTGGTTTTTTTTTTTGGTGTGTGGCTTTTTTTGGGTTTGGGGTTTTTTTGGTGGGGCTTTGGTTTTTTGGTTGGGGGTTTTTTTGTTTGTTTTGGTTTTTTGGGTTTTGTTTTGTTTTGTTTTTAAGTGCGGTCATTAGACCTGTTGTAGCTGTGTCAATGTGTGTGTCAAGGATACTGCAATCTCATCTTTCAGGGAAGGAGGATACAGCTTGCAAAAAAAAAAAAAAAATCAACAAGGACTCTACCCCTCTTCCCTGTGAAAATACCTGTTCAAGGCAGAAATTAAGACACAGCAGACATTTCGTATGACTGAACAGTCTGGCACACCAGTAGCTAATTGATTGTTAATGTTTAGTATATTTGTAGAATGAAGCATAAGGAAACAATTAAGCCTCCATATTGCTTACAAGCTGTAGAACTGATTTTTTAAAATCTTACCTTTTTGACAGAAAAATAACAGCAGCTTTCAGCTTGCTATCAAAGTTTAGTCAGCTAAAGCAGGCAATGCAGTTTTCTTCTGACAGTACGTCACTTACATAGCATGTAAGATCAAAAAGTGCGCTCTCCCCCTGCTTTTATCATCAATTATCTTCTCTCAATGAACGTTTTCATAGAACAATTTAAAGACCAAGATGATCATTACGTACTACTTCCAAGATAAATTACAAATTTTAAAAGCTATTTTTAAACGAAGTTGTTCTTATATTAATCCACATAAGTGTTTTTCGTATTTTATTTATTATATTTAACAAGTCTGTCCAGACTTCAGCTGGAGATATTAAAAGATTTTTTAAAATCTTGCTTTTGTGAATTATTAGCTACTGGAATAATCTTAAGAAGCTGAAGCTTTATGTTTTTACTCTAATGTCTAGCATCATCTGCAAAAAACACATTACAACCTCTCAGCTGATATTTGATAATAGGGAATCACACATCTTTCAATAAGGAAAGCAGGATCCAGTATCTTTGAAGACCTGGACTAACTCCCAACACCCAACAGAAAGTTTAGGCAAATCCCCCTATAATCCTCAGGGTGTTAATAATAATTTTGGAAAAGAAAAACAAGTATTATATACCTACAGAAAACTGATACAGCCTAGTTACCTGGGAAGAGTAGATGGAAGGTGTGATTCAGATACATATTCACCTACCTGCTGATAAAAAAAAATTTCTTTTAAGAAATAAGAGAAAAAAAAAAAAACAAAACCCACACCAAAACAGGGAAAGGCAGCAGGTCTCAGGCAACTGAGAAAGACGAATGCTAACGTGGCGCGCTGGTTGAGACTATATGTGGTATAAGAAAAGTAAGATGCTGCAATACAGTGGACAGGGATGACAGAATTAACAGAACGGTATAGGCAGGCAAGTCTTGAAACTACATTGGAATAAATTTGAGTAGAAGTTTCACCCTGCATTCTCTTACAAGATCATTTGCACAAGCACAGAAGTTGCCTTCAGCCTTGGCTTTCTTGCTATTGCTTGGACAGTGTTAGGATCACAGAATCACAGAACAGTAGGGGTTGGAAGGAACCTCAAAAGATCATTTAGTCCAACGCCCCTGCCAGAGGAGGACCACCTAGAGTAGTTTGTTAGGATGTCCCATTCTAACATACAACCATGTCCGACTGCTTTTTAAACGTACTTTCTTTCATTTATATTTGTGTCTCAAACCAATAGCTGAGTTTCTGAACCTTATTCACCATGCAGCCCTGGAGGTAACAAAGAAATATTCAGAGCCACAAACTGAAAGCCAAGAAATTGGCTGGAACATGCCACCTTGGATGAGCACGAGGCATTAAGGACGCTGCTCTTTGCAGGATTCAGAGATGTTCAGCCCATCACACTGAAAGATATTCATGCAAGAAAATAATTTGTGACAAACATGGAAAACGGGAATGACTAGGAATGAGCAGAACCGTTAATTTTAAAATTCACACCTAAGAGGACTCTTCCACTGGCATAGGCTTGGGAACACAGAAACAGTAGACTTCCCCTGAGAAACTTGCCTGCAAAATATCTACAATGACAGTTGACCCCAAGCATATTGCCAAATGCCACATAGATAGTCACAGCTGTTTATTAAAGCATTCAGCCATGAGAAATGGTGTAGTGAGCAACGTGAAGTGATACACAAACGTACTGTGAAAAGAAATGTTCTGCTGTACAGTATCTTTCAAACTGCAAGCAGAACCATAAAATTAATAATCAGCTCAGTATACCTGAGGCAGAATACACCAGTGAGAATTCATTTGGGGAAGCTTGAATGAGCAGAAGGAAAATCAATCTTATTAACAAGCTGACATAGCAAGCACATCTGACAAATGAATAGCTGTGATGATGACTGACCTTTGTAATTAGCGTTTCAAGAAAGGCAAATGAGGGCCTGATTAATTTTGGCCTGTTACAAAGCAAACTAAGATAAACAAGAAAATAAGATAGACTTCTGCAACTTTTCATATTACACTTCAGGTAAACTAGTTACTCATGATAAAGCTGGATGATAAGACATCCCAGCAGGGCTTTACACCGGCAGGAAAAAGACAACTAAATTTGCATGTACGGAAGAGAGCTACATTTATAAAGTCATGACTCATAATGCCGTTTCATGTTAGGTTTTCCTTCTTCACCAGGTTTTACCGTAACTTAGCAGTAAACAGTATATTCTCAGGTAAGCAGTACCCTACTCGTTTGTCACTTGGGCATTTCTCAGCAGCAAGAACAGCATGCATCACTCTTTTGAAGAGGGACTACTACTACTAATTCTAGTAAAAGCACATGACTATTCATTTTCCTTTCCCAGATTCACATGGACCATACTGATTGCAGACTCCACTTCCCACGCCGGAGAACCATTATCACTAAATAAATGGCTGCCATGGGGCACGGCGAGGAGCAGTCTGAGAACCTGCAGGAGCAGAGAGGCAAAGCCATACAACTTAGATAGAAGCAGTTAACGACATCTAATGGGGGTCCTGCTTGCTCTTAGGTGAGTCCAGTAGATTTCTGGCCAGAGAAGGTAGCGAGAAAAGGGAAAAGAGAACCTCAGTCTGTCCAGATTTGCAGCCTGACAATAGTTACAGAAATAAACCTATTTATAAGATTGCTACATTTATCTCACTGCCGTTTCCAAACCCATCTATATAAATAGTCGAAAAAACACTTTAACATCTTGACAGGCTTCAGACTTCGTATTTTGATATCGGCAACATGACCCAGAACCCAAATTCACCAAGTACACATCAACAGTACCTGTGGAAAAAGCCGTCAGAATGAAGTGAACAAAGGGCAGGCTTCAGCCACCATTCATAACGCAGCTAAACACAAGTTTGACATAGTTCTGTGCAAACCATTTAATGCGTTCACACACCAAAGGTTTAAGCAGAAAACAATCCTTCAACAAAACAGACATTAAGAAGAAATTAGTGATAAGGCACTGGTTTCCACTGACTTTCTTCTTGCCACTTGGAAGCATCCAGCTTGCTCCGCAGTTAGCTGCTTGATGACGGCAGAAAAACATCTTGTGACACACAGAAACACAGGAATCCTACTGGGGATCACAGTCCTCCTATCGTGCTCGGCTCCTCATTTTCTGCCTTGCTCTCTTTCCAGGTCTCTTCTGCAAAAAAATCAGAGATTTGTAAGGTTGGAATAGACCTCTAAGATGATCAATTCCAACCACTGACGTAATACCACCACGCCTACTAAAACAAGTCTAGAAGTGCCACATCAACATGTTCTTTGAACGCCTCCAGGGATGGTGACTCCACCACTTCCCTGGGCACCAATGTTTGACTACTTTTTCAGTGAAGAAATTTTTCCTAATGTCCAATCTAAACCTCCCCTGGTGTAACTGAAGGCCACTTCCTCTTGTCCTATTGCTAGTTACCTGGGAGAAGAGACTGACCCCACCTCACTACAACCTCCTTTCAGGTAGTTGTAGAGAGCGATAAGGTCTCCTCTCAGGACAGATTCAGATCTTTACTTTCATGTCCCTCCATCTTTGTTCTAGCTCTATAGCTTGGGGAGGATACCAAGGAGAGGATATTTGGCAGTACCTCTGGAGATGGAGATTTTGGGACACAGCTAGCAACAAAGAGTACTGGCTAACTCTCCCACTCGTTTTCCTGCTCAGACACTGAACCACCATCCTCAACTCTGCCTGCAACTGAATTATCCTCAGCTCCCAAAGACAGGCATTGTTACCTCCAGATGCTGGAGGCATCCATCATGTACTCAGCTCTCCCTCCCACACCAGGGCTGGCTTCCTAGTGAACCAGGATCATTTGCATGCAACATTTTACTTACATTGAGGGCTTTTTTCCCTCCTTTTCCTGGGCCTTTGTTGTGAGCCACTTTTGACCGGAAGCTGGATACATCATTAAAACTCTCCTTCGTGTTCCACTTTGAGCCCTTCTTCTTCCCACCAAAACCAAACTTCTGATTCTTGTATCGTCTTTTGGCATTTGGTCTGAAAAACAACCGAACAGCATCATCACCTATATTCCTTTCCTCAGGAAGCTCTCAAGAAGCCATCATAAACCTTTCCCTTCTTATTGAAGAGACAGAAACTAGCATATTTCAGACTTTGTTCCATTCTGGCCATCGTTTTCCTCCTCTGTAGGGACAGAAAGCCATCTCAGACTTATTTTAACAAACATTAATCAGAAAAGCTCTCTTGTTCCACAAAATGACCCCCTAAAAGACTGGAAAAAAAATAATCAGAGATTCTGCATTTAAATATCCTTCTTTTCTGGTCTCACCCCTTCTTTATCCGTTGACTTGCACTGCCTTTTTTATTCCCCTGAGACGACATCTGCTCTTCATCTAGAAAATCCAGCTTGTCAGAGAGACCTGCAAGAGCGAAGACATAACAGTTGCTCAGCTACCACTGCAGAAAATACGAATTTTCAGTCTAAGCAAGTAATAGCGACAAGTCACCCTCACTGAAGAACAGCTGCTTGGGAGGATTTTCGCTGCCACTGGCATATGACTCTGCACAGCAGCAGCCTTTCAGGCTCACTGCCCAGCGCTACAGATTGACACCACACATCACACTGCCTTACATTGCTCACACATCGCTATTCCCATTACACATTTGCTCTCTTAGACAAGTCGACTTTACCTTTCTGGTATTTCTTGACTGCATTCAACATATTTTTTTTCTCCTTTTGTCTCCTCTGCAGAATCTCAGTTTGCACCTGAGATTAGAAACAGAATGTTAGTGCTGTTCTTTGTAGTGTCCCATACTTTAAAGTATTCAATTTTTTGCTCTGTCTTCCTTCAAAGCAGGAAGACAGAAGACTAGACAGATTCCATATATTTTTAGCCAGCCTCCTGTGGTCTCACTTTCACCGCTCCTCACTCAGGCTCCAGATTCTTATAGATAGGCCCCTTGTGTAGCTCCTCCTCACCTTCTTGCCATATTTTCTCATTGCACGGAGCTGTTTTGCTTTCTCAGACCTCTCCATTGCTTCCTGCTTAGTCTTAAGCTTCTGTCGAATCTTATTAGGGGACAGAAAAAAACAAAATTTATCAGTAACACAAAGGAAAATATCACAGAATCACAGAATGTTAGGGGTTGGAAGGGACCTCGAAAGATCATCTAGTCCAACCGCCCTGCCAGAGCAGGACCACCTAGAGTAGATCACACAGGAACGCGTTCAGGCGGGTTTTGAATGTCTCCAGAGAAGGAGACGCCACAACCTCTCTGGGCCGTTCCAGTGCTCTGTCACCCTCACAGTGAAAAAGCTTTTCCTTATGTTCATGTGGAACCTCCTGTGCTCCAGCCTGCACCCGTTGTCTCTTGTCCTGTCATTGGCCATCACCGAGAAGAGCCTGGCTCCATCCTGCTGACTCTTTCCCTTTACGTATTTGTAAACATCAATGAGGTCACCCCTCAGTCTCCTCTTCTCCAAGCTCAAGAGACCCAGCTCCCTCAGCCTTTCATCATAAGGGAGATGTTCCACCTCCTTAACCATCTTTGTGGCTCTGCGCTGGACTCTTTCCAGCAGTTCCCCGTCCTTCTTGAATTGAGGGGCCCAGACCTGGACACACTATTCCAGATGGGGTCTCACCAGGGCAGAGTAGAGCAGGAGGAGAACCTCTCTCCACCTACTGACAACACCTCTTCTCATACACCCCAGGATGCCATTGGCCTTCTTGTCCACGAGAGCACCTTGCTGGCTCATGGTCACTCTGCTGCCCACCAGGACCCCCAGGTCCCTTTCCCCTACGTTACTCTCTAACAGCTCAGTCCCCAACCTGTACTGGTACATGGGGTTGTTCTTTCCCAGATGCAAGACTCGACCCTTGCCCTCGTTGTATTTTAATTTCATTAAATTTCTCCTCGCCCAGCTCTCCAGCCTGCCTGTGTCTTGCTGAATGGCAGCATAACCTTCTGGTGTGCCAGCCACTCCCCCCAGTTTTGTGTCATCAGCAAATTTGCCAACAGTGCACTCTGTTCCCTTATACAGATCATTGACGAGAATTTTATGATTGCTGTGCAGTCCTGAAATCAATAATTATGTGAACTATCAATGAGAGTAAAACCAAAAATATCTCTCAATCAGATAATGCTTTATAAGGCATAATGTTCTCTCAACTCAAGTTATTACAGAAACTCCTGAACTGATCCATAGCCAAAATCTGGTTAAAAAGAGAAAACTCACACAGAGACAAGACAAGCAAAAGCCTATAATGGGCTCTAACGGAACCGCTAAACAGGAGTGTCTTGTCACATCTTGTCAGTCTACTGAGGTGCATGTAGAAGACTCGACAGTTTCTTTCTTGGCATTATTAAAACTAAAGCACTGAAGAAGAGTCAACAACCCTTCCATGCCATAGAAAACATCTTTTTCATTCCCTCCTTGTTCGCAAACATTTCTATAAGGATGCTACATTACAAGGTATTAGAAAGATTTCAACACAGATCTTCTGGATTCAGTCTATAACCCACTAGGAAATAAAAACTCTGTTCTTCAAAAAGAAGCCAGCAAAAGAAGGTAACAGTAACGTGCAGAATTGATTTAAGCCTTGGCACAAGCTAATTATTAATCCTCAACTTCTCTAGGAAGATTCTATCAGCCATCAAAACAGTGACCAAGTCATATATGAACCTCCTAACTAAGACTCCAGGTCACACTTAACTTACACAATGTAGTCTTTTTTTCCAAAACTAAAACAAAAAATAGGGCTCCATTTTGAACAAAGACCACAATCGAGAAGCAAGTTCGTGAAATTCCTACTTCCTACAGAAATCTGACTTAGTAACCATGACAGACTAATTCAGTAACACAGTTTAAAATCACAGAGAACATAGAAGTGTAAACAAATGGTGATACTTAAACAGGGAAAAAGGATCACATTAATGCCACAACTGACTGCAAGTCAAAACAAAATTTCAAACACAGCATCACAGATGTTTCTCAAAGAGATAAAGGTTAAGTACTCACATGTCACACCTTGAAGTTAATCCCTAACACAGGCTAAGACCGACACATAATACAGGAAAAAAAAGGTATTATTCACTGCACATACCTTCTGCATCTGTTGGTCTGATTTGGCCATCTCTGCAAAGTAATCATCTGGCCTTCTAGTAGGAACTTGGAGCTTACGCAACTTTGGCAGGGCTTCCAGGACTGCCGCCTGAGCCTGCCGGTAACTAGGGAGACAGCAGAGCACCAGCTCTGTCACTGGGTATCACTGTCACCGCGCTGACAGAAATTCTGCTCACATAAGGTATCTGACACTGGGATCCAACAAGCATTAATCTAGATTTATATCAACATGCTGTGCCCTACAGCATTCAGTGCTACTAAAAGTAATTTAGTACATGCCAGTACAATACTAACACTTATATCCTGCACATACACATTTATCTAGCTTCCAGTTACAGTTTTATATGTTGGATTATAAAAGGCAAGGCAAAACAAGAGAACCGTAATCCACAAAGAAAAATACATATCCTGTGTTAAAGCCATAGTGCTGCAACCAAGGAACTTCTTAAATAAACTTTTCAGCAAAGGATGGAAGCCTGCTGCAAGAACAGACATTATTTCCAATCACGAGACAAGTTAAATATACCAGAACTAATTCATAGTTATTTTGGAAAACATTCAGAGGCATCAAATGTATATATACGGCCCAAAAGTGACATGATACTGGTGACGGTCAGTGTGGCAGTCTGCAGCACGCCTGCCAAACACAACTCCAAGCATGCAGCAGCGTGTCAAGACACTAGAAGAAGTCTCCCTTTTTGACACTTACAAGCTCATCTCTCTCTGGAAATCATTCTCAGGATCAACAGCATCTTTGCTAGAAGCACTCTGTGAGACGGGGTCCACGACCTGCCCCAAAGTCACGTCCAGCCTTTCCACCCATGGTAGCCGCTGCTCGAATTCGGACAGACACCGCTTCAGGCCCTCCTGCGAGAGAAGCGCAGCTCCGCATACCACAGCACAGAGCCAGCGCTCCACGGCTGGCCCGGCTGAACGGCCGGCTCACACCGCGGAGTGCCCCGCCGGGGCCGCTGGGCGATACCCCGGATCACCGCGGCAGCGCGGGCACCCCAGAAGGCCGCCCTGCCTCCGCCCCGGCCCCGGTCCCTGCCGGGAATTCCCCGCCCCGCGGTTCAGGCCTGGCCCGGGAAGGCGCCGTCCCTCCTCGCAGGCCGCGCTCACCGCGTCGTTGCGCCGCTTCGGCCGCTCCTCCAGCACCACGTTGAGCCCCGGCTTCAGCGCGCCCCTCAGGAAGGCCTCCTGCAGCTGCGGAGAGGGCGCGGTAAGGCCATGCCGCCGGCGGGGGCACCGGGCAGCCCCACCCCGCGGCTGCCGGGGGAGGCCTCACCGCTGGGCCAGCGCCCCGGCCCCGCCAGCGCGGCCACGAACTCACCTCCGAGTCCGAGAGAGAGGAGTCCTCCGAGCCGGACTCCGACCCGCAGACGCTCCGCGCCATGCTGCTGCCGCCTCCGCCCCTTCCGGCCGCGCGCGCGCCGCCGCCGCTTCCGGCGGTGCCGGGGCCGCGGTTGCAGTGGCTTGATGGCGGCGGGTGTGGCCACGGTGCACCAGCGACGTCTGCTTCTTGGAGGACCAGACCGCGCTGCCGCCAGCTCCACCTCGAACAGAAATGGCACAAATTCATCCCAGGTGGGCCCTCCCCTCCCTTCCGGCATCGGGAAGAGCCGGGGCGTGCAGGCGCGGGCCGCCGGCCCCAACCGGCCGT
The DNA here is from genome assembly GCF_034619465.1 of Leptosomus discolor. Lineage (NCBI taxonomy): Eukaryota > Metazoa > Chordata > Aves > Leptosomiformes > Leptosomidae > Leptosomus > Leptosomus discolor. The sequence continues at coordinate 86,157,314 of NC_141393.1, forward strand.
ACCTGGCCGTCTTAGAGACAGTGGCGGAGCAGCCGGCCCTGACGGTCTACGAGCTGTCGCCCGTGTCGGCGCGGCGGCGGGGGGCGCTGGCTACCGCCTGGCTGCCGACGCGGGAGGCTGTCCTGGCCTTCTCCCTCGGCTGCCGGTACCCGGTGACCGCCACGGCCCCCCGAGGGGCACCTCACCTGCGGACTCTGGGAGAAGCAGCGGCTGATGGCGGCGGTGCGCGTCGAGGCCCCGGTCAGTGTAGTCTGCCAGCTAACGGCCGGGGCCCCCGCGGGCCCCACGTCCACCGTGCCAGCCCCGGGCCCACGCGGCTCCCCCCGGCCTCACCAGGGCATGGGGGTGCACACGCCTGCCTCCAAAACCGAGCTGGGCCAGCGTCTCTGCGGGTTATTTTTAACATTTTGATTCACAGTTTACTGGTTGGTTTGGAGCTTATTGCGTTCTTTGAAAACGGTGGACCAAGTGATCGAACATTAGTTCAAGAACTACTGGGTGCCAGGCAGCAGCTAGGTTCAGTCTGCAGGGTATGTGTGCAGTACGTTTTCCTGTGGCCACATGGCTTCTATCCGAGGGAGGAGAGCGCTCCGGACTGTAGATCTTATATAGTTTCTGTGGCCTTTTTTGGCATCTGCTGTTGCCCTTCTTCAGCAATAGGAGACTGGGCTAAATAAATTTTTGCTTTGACCCATAGTGGACATTCTCATGTCCATATTCCTACATCACATGAGATCTATGGTATGGGACTGGTACAGCCGGCCGGTGAGCGTTCAATGTGTCCCTTGTGTCCCTGCAGACACTCTCGTTAAATGTATTGGCTGTGTGTTAGTAGGTGTAACGCATCTTGGAAGTTCTCTGCATGCTCGTGCACCTTTTCTTTCCTGCAGTCTTTCTACATGCAGATCAGAGTAGCAGCTCAGGAAGAGTGGCTAGGAGCAGGCTGGTGGCATTCAGACAATTCCTGCATCCTGCTTTGGGTGCCCTTTTTTATTGTCTTTCTTGCAGGGAGGTAAGAGGCTTCCAGTACCTAGGTTGCTTGGACCCTAGCTGCCAGTTTTTCTGGGATACAGCTACAGGCAGAGATCGGGTGAACTACTGACTTCGTGAGCTCAATTTGTAAAGAGAGGACAATGACTGTAAAGACAACTGCTGTCTAAAGTCCCGTTAGGTATGGAAAATGAGGTCTAACTACCCCTGCTCTCTTTCACACTGGATATTGAGATGACTACTCTGCTGTTGTCATAATGAAGGGAGTCAAAAATCAGTGACAGATGTTCTTTTGCAAGGTAACTCTGCACGTTCACACATGCTTTGAGGCGGCTAAACTTCAGGAAACCTTTAAGAAACTTTTATTTAATGAGACTTCTGGAGCTAAGAAGTAGTCTGCATGAGTTTTGAAAAACTAGGCTACTTGTTTTTTTCCAAGGCAAAGCTTTTCTTCCCTCGGATATTTATTATAGCTGTCATGAGACTTGTGTACTCTTAAGTAATCTAGTAAGATTTCTGTTCTATAGTGAGCTGTTTCCGTTGGCTTACTGCAGTCTCTGGGTAAGAACATCTAACGCTGACCTGGTTAGGCCTTCATACTCTGGGCCTAAAAGCTCAGATCTTCCCTATGCGTGAGACCCTGTAAGAAGACTTACCAGCCTGAAATGATACACTGCAAAGAACTGTTACTCTGAGACCACAATTTTCAGGCAGTTTTCATTCTGACACTTGCTAGGTTTTTTCCTCAATGTTTTTCTGCTACCATTTTCATTGTTGTTTAGTGCAGTACTTAAGATTACTGCTGAGATGTCCACTGATACTTTTTCAGCTGTAATGCTATAGATGCTGTTAGGTTATATTGTCCTCTATTCCCTGCCTTGCAGTAGTTATGTACTATTAAACATCCACGTTGTCTGACTGATATTATGTATATGCTTATTAGAGTAGCATTACAGCAAAAGTTTGTGTGTGTGCGCACACCTACACCTAAAACATGGAAACCTGGAATATCCCATGGAAAGCATTTCTTATGCAGCTTCCTCAGGACCTGTTCAGCAGTAAGCCAAAAAATTCAGGCAGACAGGACATATGTGTACGTTTTGGCCCTTCTGCAGAAAACATGGTCGTTAACACAAATAAAAATCACCTTTACATGTTTACTATGTTCTCAGATCTTATGAAGGTGAGTGCAATCTTACCACATTCCACAGCCATCACATACAGTAAGGGGTGTGTTGTAATGGCACAGGCTATTCACTGTCACTTTCTATGATGCATTCTCATAAAATCCATCAAATAGCATCTGAACCCTTAAAGCTCATGGTATGAAGCGCTCTGCATGCTTCTGTCAGAGCTGTATTTCAGTAGCCCCTTGCTCAGGCATCCCTCCATATTTGAAATACCTGATGTTATTCAGCAGAATGATTAAGAGTGTTCAAGGGTGCGTGTCACTGTTGAACCACTTAAGTAAGGCCTTAACAGATTTTTAGCTTCATCCCACTGGCTGCTTTTGCTTGGTTGGGTTTTCTGACAAACTATGATTTAGAAGTCTACTGTATGAGGACATGCATGTTTCAAAGCAGTCTGCTGTGAGAAAGCGTAGAGGGGTAGGGAGTGATGCAAAAATGAAACTGGGGAGTTATAGGGAGCAGAGTGGTGAAGAACATGACAGAAGGTAGAAACCTCTCCAGTAGATCCTGGTAGGATTTAGGATATCAACACATAGACAAAAGGATTATGACTTGGAAAATAAGCCTGGAGGTCGTTGCGTAACTGTGGACGTGGGAAGCAGCAGAAGGGGTAGTTTGCTCAGAAATACTCAAGGACTGAATTTTACAGGGGAAAGCACCAATTAAGAAAGCACTGTGAGGCTAATTATGTCATGGAGTTTTCTTCTTGTGTAACATTCCGATATTAGGCGCTGTCATTGGAATTCAATACATGAATGTTTTTATCTACTGCATCTACAGTAATGGGTGGTTATGTTCTTTTTGTAGTGCTCATTCAGTAACAGAGGCCATCTTTTTGCGGCAGTTAATGGAAATGTGATTCAAATTTATTCCAGCATCACTTTTGAGAATATCAATAACCTGAAAGGGCATAATGGGAAGGTTATTAAACAAATCCTATACGATCCAACTCATTAAAGAATAAACTAGTTGGTAAGATGCATTTGGAAAAGGTAAAGTACAATTTTGGATCAGAAATGGGCCCAAAAATTAAAAATAGAAATACTAATTCAGTTTTCTTCAGTCAGAAGTCAAATGTACATGTCCACTAGATGCATCTAAAGAGTCTGTCCTTAAATTGAAGGCGAATTGTCGTGGTTGAGATGGACAAAGCGACAAGACAACAAATCTTTTTGAAAGCCTGGTAGCACCAAAGCCTTTATTGCCTGTTCATTTATACTTTCTTTCCCCTTAGGTGTCCCAGATGTGTCTCTTTCTAATTGGTTCAGAATTGTTATACAATCTTACAGTTGTTATTTGCACAGTTCATTATAGCTCTTCTGCCAAAAGGACATGTACGCCTTGTCTTGTAGTCGACAGTTTCTCAGGACTTGGTTATCTTGCAGCTGCGGCTCTTCTTGCTCTTGTCTGTTCTCTCACGGGTAGACTGGAATCCTCTCAAGGTCAAAGTCGTCCTGTCCAGGGGCCTCAGTCCAGCTGAGATCCCCCACAGTGAATGATTGGCAGGTAGCTGAAGCAGGAAAAAACTCCCAGTAATAAATTATAAAAGTAAAATGTATTACTCACTATTGAAATGAGCTTTTTCCTGACAGTGTGTTCATAACATAGTTCTTACCGATTTCTTTTTTAAAATGCTAAAATGGAATTACTTGAGAAACATGTAGGGGTTTTTAAGTAAAACTTAGAAGTATGATTCCAAAGTTGTCGTGGATTTATCAGTAAAATGATGCCATGCTGTATGTCTGTAACCTACACATCGCGTGTTTGGCTTTTGCCAGACACACACAGTTAAATGGAGTGCAGACCATCCTAAACTAGTCTCCTGTGACACACATCACCATGTGTGAGTGGAACTTGTTGACAGGTAGAAGGGAGTCAGAGTGTGTGCTCAAGTCCTGCATCTACAGCAGCATTGCCCTGTCTTCTGGTGCCAAAATCGTCTTTGTGTTGGATCTGACCAAACTCTCAAAGAAATTTCAGAGTCTTCGGCGAGCTAATGAGCACTCTGGGATTTTGTGAAGTCCTCTGGGGAGGGTACCTAGTGCTTTGGTTTCCTTGTCAGCCATTTGATAAGTAGGAATCAGTCTGGTTTTGATAGCTGCAGTGTTTACTGACACTTTTCTTGTGTTCTTATGTCCTTTACTATGAAACCTAAAATTTTGTTGTAGTTTTGTATTTTTATAACTTTATTTGGATTTACCTAGAAATCTTCTAATCCAGCTGATAAACTAACTTAGCAATATTATATCAACTGTTTTGCTGAAATACAAGTGTGTTGCATCTATCACTGTAAGCTACATGCTTTTTTTTTTTTTTTTTTTTTCCCAGAAAAGTACTAAATGTATGTGATAACCATTACTTTTTAGAAGTGATCAGTGTGTGGAACTTGGCTTGAAATTTTAAGAGTGCATATCTACAAAGCTTAATACTAATCACTGATCATAGCTTTACTCCTATAGGCGTGTAGATTCTTTTAACTGCATAATTTGCAGAGCAGAGGTATGACAACTGCTCATGCAATAAGTAATCAAATAGTATTGGGGAACTTAATGTAATGTGAGGGTTTTGTGTCGTTTTGAGGTTTTTTTTAGATCTAGCATGGAGTGCCTGCTTTTGGTGGTATTTATACTGCAATAGCTCTTTCTCCCTCTGGGTACATGGTATTTGTTGGAACATCTCTGTATTCCAGCTATGAAGTACCCATTACCTTTGACAAGGGATTTCAGAGTATCAGGCTCATGCAGGTGCTGTTACAAAAGGTAACTGAGGACTTTCATTTCCTTACGATACCAGCTGCACACTGGTCTCCTTTAGTGCTGATTCGCCTTCCCATCTCATAGCATAATATGTTAAACCTAAGGTTGAGCCTGCGTGGGATGTGTGAATATTGCAGCATTCATAGAAGTCCTGCCTCTAGAAATAGATGTCACTGTTGTTGGCTAAAAAGTGGGTTGCACCAGGATACGTAACATGGCGTTTCCCTGCTGGAGAACTTTGATATAGGTCTTTCTGGAAAGTGGAAGATAAAGTTGTGCAGGCTTGAAAACCTCTTGTGAGAATGGAAGGAGGAATGAGAGAAATGTATTAAGCAGCTTGCTGTCAGGGTACAGAGCAGAAGAGATTACAGTGCTGGTCTGTTAACCAGAATGTATTTCTAAAAGGCTAACGAACAGCATCTGAAAGGTGGGGATATGGTGAGTAGAGCCTGCAACCATGGAACATTTCAGGGCACTTTCTCCAGGAAGTCACATGTTCTGTCTTGTTAAAGCTGTTTGTAACTTTTGCATTTTAAGTATCACTGTCAAATACAGCACCTTGACTTAGAGCTGCACAGTCCAACGTTAGGCTATGAACTTCAGTTATGGAACTCTACTTTCACCTCACTCTTAAGCTGTGACAACTCCCAGGTGCTCTATGCCAGGACACACAGTCACAGGAGGTCTGGAGGAGGTGGCAGCAGTTATTATTAGGTAGTTCTTGGTGGGCTTATTTGCAGATTCAAAAGAAAATGTTTAGCCATCTGTTTGTCTACATTTAGCCTGTTCCTGGGGATAAATGTAACAGTTGCTCTATCACCTGATGAACCCTCACCAGTCAGGGAGGGGAATCGAGAAAAAGGAGAGAGGACCCGTAGGTGAAAGTACAACTGGTTTAATGAAACCACCACCAGTACAAACCAAAAATACTTAGCCAAATGAATATGCTGTTGTCAGAGTAGTCCTCAGCAGAAGAGGAGGAGCAGGAGGAACCCAGCAGGAATAACCTTGCGGGAGCTCGCTCTCCTCGGTAAACCTTCTGTCTTTGTAATGACCATGACATTATAGTCTGGGCTACACCTCTAGCTAACTCAGGTCAGCTGCCCTGGCTGGCCTGAGCCTGCCAATGGCTAGCCTATGGTTCTATCCCAGCCAAACCAGGACATCATTCCACCCCTTAGCCCATACCATTTATGTCATGCCCACATCACTAATATTCTTTGCATTTTTCAGTACCTCTATACATATATATAGAGAGTTACCAGTCTTCTGTTCATAGGTTATTTGTCTAAAAGTTTCATTGCATTTGTCAAGTCTGGTGGATTCCGTGTATCGCTGCAGTCTCTCAGGGCAGGAAAAGATGGTACAAACATCATCATGGTTCATGCCCACAGATTGTCAGTCCATCTTCAGGAAGTTGTTGGACACCGTTCAACAACACTAGCTCAAGTTGTCATCATTATGTTATCCTGAAAGACACTCATTGAACACTGTTGATCAGAAAGCTCAGCACCTAGTGTTCTCACCTAGAGTTAAATTCCCTCAGGGTACACATTGGATTTCGCCATTTTTCATCATTATCCACCAAATGTAACCAGGTCCTTGAGCGAAAGCAACCCCACAGATGAGTTTGCCTTTGCTCTAAGCAGGAGACACTCACACAGTTTTCCCTAACAAATTATTTTCACACACTACAGGGATTTTATCCCCTTCTACTGTATGTAAAAGGTCGGATTGGGCAGGACCAGCTCGATTGATAGCTCCTCTGGTATTAACTATCCAGGTGGCTTGTGCTAAGTACTTATCCCAGTCTTTAAAAGTTCCACCACCCATTGCTTTCAGAGCAGCTTTTAGTAGCCCATTGTACCATTCAGTTTTTCCAGCGGCCGGTGCATGATAGGGAATATGATACACCCACTCGATACCATGTTCCCTAGCCCAGTTGTCTTAAGACTGTTTTTGAAATGAGTCCCATTTTCAGACTCAGTTCTTTACGGAGTACCCTGTCGCCACAAAATTTGCGTTTTGAGGCCCAGGATAGTATTCTGGGCAGTGGCATGAGGTACAGGATATGTTTCCAGCCATCCGGTCATTGCTTCTACCATTGTGAGCACATAATGCTTACTCTGACAGGTTTGAGGAAGTGTGATATAACTGATCTGCTAGGCCTCTCCATATTTATACTTAGACCATCGTCCTTCATACCATAAAGGTTTCAACCGCTTAGCTTGCTTGATTGTGGCACGTGTTTTGCAGTCATGGGTAACTCGTGCAATAGTGTCCATAGTTAAATCCACCCCTCGGTCACAGGCCCACTTGTATGTTGCATCTCTTCCTTGATCACCTGAGGCATCGTGGGCCCACCGGGCTAGAAGCAGTTCACCCTTGTGTTCCCAGTCTAGGTCTGTTTGGAACACTTTCACAGCCTGATCCACTCTCTGTTTGTTTTGATGTTCCTCAGTTGCTGACTTTTAGGTACATGAGCGTCTACGTGCCGTACCTTTACAACTAGTTTCTCCAGCTGGGCAGCAATATCTTGCCACAACACAGTAGCCCAAACTGGTTTACCTTTGCGATGCCAGTTATTCTGCTTCCATTGTTTCAACCATCCCCACAAGGCATTCGCTGCCATCCATGAGTCAGTACTCAGAGGCAGAGTACTGGCCACTTTACTCTTTCAGCACTGTCCAAGGCCAGCTGGGTAGCTCTTACCTCAGCAAACTGGCTCAATTCACCTTCTCACTCAGCTGCTTCTGTGACTCGTTGTGTGGGAGTCCACATAGCAGCCTTCCACTTCCAATGATTTCCTACAAGGCGGCAGGATCCATCAGTAAATAGGGCATACCATTTTTCATCTTCTGATAGTTTATTATATGGTGAGGCTTCGGCAGAAGGTGTCATCACTTCTTCTGGTGGTCTTATAAAGGCTTTGCCTTCTGGCCAATCGGTGATTACTTCCAGGATTCCAGGACGATTGGGATTCCCTATTTGGGCCTTCTGTGTGATTAAGTTAATCCATTTAAGTTAATCCATCTCCAGGAGAGCAGGGCTCCATCACGCATAACGGTTACTTGGGGAGACAAATGCCATTGCTCCGAACGTCCCCCGCTTCCTCCTTCCCCCATCTTTATACAGTGATCTTGATGTCGTGTGGTATGGAACATCCCTTTGGTCAGTTGGGGTCGGCTGTCCCAGCTGTGTCCCCTCCCAGCTTCTTGTGCACCCCCACCCTGCTTGCTGGTGGGGTGAGGTTAGAAGCAGAAAAGGCCTTGGCTCTGTGTAAGCCCTGCTCAGCAGCGACAAAGACATTTCTGCCTCATCAACACTGTTTTCAGCACAAAGCCGAAACATAGCCCCATGCTAGCTACTGTGAAGAAAACTAACTCTATCCCAGCCAGAACCAGCACAGGTAGCCTCAACCTCTGCCCAGCAGCCCATTGCTCCAGGAGCTGACTGACCAACTATCCATTTCCTGCCAGGCCAACGAGCATGTCTTGGAGAACAACTGCCGAGGTACCCCAGAGGCAAGCCCCGATCCCCAGAGCAGACTCGCTCCCAGGACTTGTTAAGTGTGTGACTGAACACACACTCGCGGTCTCCTTTGCCCTCCTGGCTACGGTCCATTCACAGCAGGCAAAGGGCTGTGAGGGAGCCCGGGGGAGGAGGTGGTGCACTGTGGGGGTCTGGCAATGTCTCTTTGCTCCTGCAGGGCTCCAGGTGTGGGCTGGGGCTGGAGGAGTCCCAGGTGGGGGCAGTGAGGCTGATGGCAACAGCTCCTCCCTGTAAAGGGGTGGCTGCTGGTGGAGGGGATGCTGCCCTGCCCCATGGAGGAGCAGAGCAGTTGCCGAGCATCAGCAGGCTGTGGGTGCACCAAGGGAGAAGGTGAGCGAGCGCCGGGCAATCGACCAGCAGGTCACCGGGAAGGCCCCAAGGAGGGCAGCGGGGTCTGCCCAGAGCCGCGCTGGGGAGTACAGGGCTGCGCTTGGGGCTCAGCAGGTTTCTGGGTGTGGTGGTGTTGCAGAGGGAAATGGTGTCCCTGTGGGCTCAGAGAGCAGGAAGGCCCTTGTGGCATGGCGGGAGCTGTGGTCCCAGGGCGTGGGGCTGCCGGGCAGCCACATGTGTTCCCGAGGCATGCCAGGAGATGCCACGCGGTGCTGTGGTGCCTGCGGGGTGGTGCCGCCATGCCCACTGCCGTCTCCTGGTAAGGGAGCGCCACTGCCACCCCTGCGCACCCCTCGCCTCTGCGAGTCACATGTTTAAGAATTATCATTACAATCCACGTTAATCACACAGACTTCATAAACTTCACTTGCGTCAACAAAAAGACTTCCTCACACCAGAATTAAGATAACATCATCACAATACTGAACAAAAGTAGACAAATTACACACAATCCACTCCTCATCCCTCCACCACAATTACAACCCAAATTCCCATAGTTATTCGAATAACCTTGTCAAGTCCCATCCATGTTTTGCCCATCACCTCTCCAAAATGCTATCTTCTCGAATTCTTCTTGCCCCACCTTGGGCACCAAAAAAGACTACTGGTGAAAGCCCACCCTGGTGAAAGCCCATCCAGCCAGCACAAAACCCCATGCAGCCACTTGCTCATTCCTACCCCCTGCCCCAGCAGGATGGGGAGGAGAAAATACAGCAAAAGCCTGAAGGGTGGAGGGAAGGGCACGGAGGGCTCACTCACCAACTGTCCACTGACAAAAGACAGACTCGACTTAGGAAAGCAACAGCAGTTTAATTTGAACACCACCACCAATTTATCAATCAGATCAGGATAATGAGAAATATAACCACATCTTAAAAACTTCCCCCCACCCCTCCCTTCTTCCTGGGCCCAGCTCTGCTCCCAATTTCTCTCCCTCCTCCTGCCCAGCGGCACAGGGGGGCAGAGAATGGGGGTTGCAGTCAGTTTGTCCATCACAAGTTCTTTCTGCCGTTCCTTCCTCCTCAGAGGGAGGACTCCTCATGTTTTTCCCCTGCTGCAGTGTGGCATCCTTCCCACAGGAGACAGTCCTCCAGGAAGTTCTCCAATGCGAGCCCTTCCCAGGGGGCTGTAGCTCTTCAGGAACTGCCCCAGCGTGGGCCCTTTCTGCAGGGTACGGTCCTCCCAGTGACCAGCTGCTCCAGTGCAGGCTTGCCTTGGTGTCACGGCCTTCTTGGGACACAGCCCCCTGCTCTGGGGTGGGGTCCTGCACGGGGCCAGCCTGCCATCCCACCATGGGGGGAGTCTCTGCTCCGGCACACCTCCCCGCTTCTTCCTCACAGTCATGTCACATCTCCCACCTTTCTCTGCTCCCAAAACAAAAAGCTTGCCCAGCAAGTTTTCCCCTCTTAAATATGTTATCTCAGAGGCGCTTCTGTTGTCACTGACTGGCTCAGCCTTGGCCAGACAGGTCAGACTTGGAGCCAGGGGGGTTTCTAGAAGCCACTTACAGCTGGTTCTGCTAAGGTAGCGTGCGTGGTCTTGCTTGGAATGAAGCATAATGCCATATCCTATTGGTTTGTTTGTTGGTTTTTTTTTTTTTTAATAGGAAACTAAAGCACACAAATTTTGATAATAATATTACTGTATTTAAGAATCTATTTTCTCATGTAGGTTAGTAAGACATCTGTCTATTCCTATTTACACCCCAGAAAAATTCAGTTGAATTCCCTACCCAGTCACATTGGTGAGGCAATAGATGTAGTTGCAGTGAAAGAGCAGGGATGGTCATCTCCAGTACCTTTCCCTGTTCCATCCTTTTGTACTCCACCAACTGAAGGTGGATAAGAAAATGGCTGCTCCTCCGGTGGCCTTTATGGGTGGTGGTGGTTGGCCCTGCCCCTTTCCCAGGGGATTGTGGGAAGGGTGGTGGGCAGGGCCTGGGGTATATAAGCCCCGGGCTCTCCTCAGGGAGCTTATTCTGCTCTGGGGCTTCTGTGGTGTGGGTGCTGTGCTGGGGCTCCTGGTGGTGGCAGCTCAGGCGCTGGCTGGGCTGTGCAGGCATTGGGGTTGGGTCATGGAGAGAAGCGGAGGCATCTGTGGGAGGTGAGAGCTGTGGGACTGGGCAAGGTCCAGCAGCACCCACAGTAGAGAGCGCCCTGGGATGCAGATTGGTTTTGATGTTAGCAATTTCATACTGAGTAGTTGAGGTGGCAAGATGGTTTAAGAACACAAAATTTTTTCTTTTTTTTTTTTTTTCAATTCTAGGTGCACTGCATTTTCCTGGAACTCTAAACTTCATGCAGGATGGCAACTTGTTTTTTGTGATGAGTGTTTCTGACACCATTTCACTTAATAGGGCTGAAGGTGAGATTATCTAGCAGGTGTCAGGATATGCATCATGTCTACATCTGCATGTGCCCCTGCCTACTCACCTACCTGTGCCCCCCTGCGAGGTGTGTGTCATCCCCCCCAGTGGTGGCCCCACCCCTGGGTGTGCCTGTTCTCCCCTCGCAGTCATTATCCTACTCTGATTTTGATAATAAATATTTTGACAGTAAATTAGAATTATTTCCCTGAGTTAAGTCTGTGTTGTCTGTGGCAGTAGTTCAGATCAGGTGAGTGATCTCTGTGTCCTTATCTTGATCCATCAGCTTTTTTGTTGTATTTTCTCCCTCTGTCTGGTTGAGGAAGGGGAGCCATGGAGCAGCTTGCTGGGCACACGGCAGCCAGCCAAGGTCAACCCAGCACAGTTTGCTTCTATCAGGCTCACTGTTCCTATTTTTTCATTCTTGCACCCAATCGCTTTTGAAACACTGTCTCTCCATCCCTATTTTTTAAATTCTTGCATGTTTCAAAAATTTCCTCCTATGTTTGCCTCTTTCCATCTCTCTGTCTCTAGTTCTTAATTCTTTGTGCCCTGTACCTGATCACTTCTTTAGTTTTTCTTCCTTTGTTTCTATCTCCCTGTCCCCACATGTTAGTTCTTGCCTATGTGTCTTGTACACTGTTGCTTTTTAAAATATTCATTCTCTATCTACTATTTGGGTCCCTGTTTCTATTTTTTTCTTGCTTATGTTTCTTTTCCCTTATTGCTTTAGAATTTTCCCCCATCCCCTGTCTTGTCTCTGTCTTGCTGGTCCCTTCTGCCTCGCTCCCTGTCTCTCTGATTTGCGCCTCCATCTCTCTGTCCCTGTTCTTTTGTGTGCAAACTCAGCTCTCCTCTCTATACTGTTGTCCTGCTCCCCATCCTCTCTTGTTTGCAGTGTTCTGTTTTCAGGCTCCCTCTCCCTCTTTCTTAATGGTTTCCTGTATTTCTTGTAACCTGTTCCATTTCAATTTCTCTTCCTATGTTTCCTTCTCTCTGGTGTCCTGTTCCTCTTTTTTAATTCCTCCATCCTGTACACTGTCACTTCAAAAATTTTATTTCTTGATTTCCTTCTATCCATCTCCTTGTCCCTGTTTTTTGTGGGTTTTTTTTCTGGGTTTTTTGTATCCTGTTGCTTCTAAAGTTCTGTCTACTTTTATCCTGCTTCCCGTCTTTATTTTTTTATTATATCTTGTCTTTACTGCCCTCCTCTTCAAATTTTCTTTCAATGTCTCTGTTTTAGTTTGCTGCCACTATTTTTTTAGACATTTTTCCTTTATTTTTGCTTTTAAGCAAAAAAAAAAAAAAAAGCCTTTAAAATGTTCTTTCTATGTCTACTTTTTGCCTTTTGGTGTCTATTTTTAATTATTTCTTCTTGTTTTCACTTTCAGATTCTTTTTATTTCTCCATTTTAGTTTGCTATTGCAAACTTATTTTTTCGTTTCCTTAATCCCCATTGCTTTTAAAATTTTCAGTCGATTTTTATCCCATTTGCTTGTCTTGCTCTCGCTGGCTTTTCTTTTGTTTCTTGTATCTCCCTAGCACCCTTGCTTTTTAATTTTCTTTCTACATCTGTTTTAGTTCACTGTGTCTATTTAATATTTTTCTTTCATTTTCCTAATCCCATTGCTTATTAAATGTGTTTTCCTATGCCTATTTTTATTCTTTGCTGTTTTTTAATCGTCTTGTTTCTCCTTAGTGCTGTTGCTTTTAAAATTTTCGTTCATTTTAGGTCACTGGCCCTCTCTCAGAATTTTGTCCTTTGTTTCCCTAATACCCATGGCTTTTTAATAATTCTTTCTATGCTGATTATTCCTTTGCTGTGTTTTATTATTTCTTGCCTTTCCTTGGTGCCCTTGCAGTCAAATTTTCTCCATCTCTATTTTACTCCGCCATTGCTGCTTTCAAAATTTTCCTTATTTTGTAAATCCCCGTTGCTTTTAATAGCTCGAGTTCTGAGAGCAGTTGCTGCCGCCCTCTCTGCTGCCACCCTGTGACCAGAGCGCGGTACTGCAGCAGGGAACCCGCACAGGAGCTGTGGCGGAGCGCTGCCGTGCTCCCTGCTGCCACCGTGTGACCAAAACTGAGTATTGCCGGGGAGCCGCGCGTTGTCGCGATCTCTGCTGCCACCCTGTAACCGAAAGGCGATGCTGCAGCTTTGGCGGCGCTTTACGAGGCTTTCTGCTGTCACTCTGTCACCAAAGGCCGGTACTGCAGCCTGAAAGCCGCGCATGCGCTTTGGCGGCGCGTTGCCGTGCTCTCTCCTGCCACCCTGTGATCAAAAGCCAGTACTGCGGCCCGACCCGCGCATGCTCGGTGTTTCCACGGTGCCGTTCGCCCGCAGCGGCCGTGCGACACCGCGGGGGCTGCCTGGCGCTGGCTGCTGCCTCCTGGTAAGGCAGCCCCGCTACCGCTCCGCGGGCGCGGGGCCGGCGCTGCCGTTCCGCCCCTCGCCCCGTACCCGAGGCGCGGTCCTGCAGCCCGGCGTTCGCGCGCCGGCTCCGGCCCCTCCGGCGCGTCGTTGGTGGGCGGGGCAAGCGCGTGCCCGACAGCAGCATGGCGGCGCACCGGGAGAGGGCCGAGGCCACTGGTGAGGCGAGCGAGTCGTCGTCGTCTCGCTCCCCGCCCCTTGTGCGCGTGCTTTGGCGCTGCCCCGCGCTGCTCCCGCCCGCCCCGGGGTGGGTCTCCCGTGCTCCCCCCGCCCGACAGGGGGCGCGCTTCGCCGCATCCCCCCGCCCGCGTGGCCGCATCTTCATCCTGTCGCCCCGTCGGAAGCGTCGCTTCCGCCTTTCTCCCCGCCTCCCCGGGGAGCGTGACTTCCTGCTTCCTGCACTCTCTGGTGCCCCGCCCGGTGGTGCGAGTCGCGACAGGAGCGGCGGTCGCCGAGCGTTGCGGGGCTGGGGCTGCGGCTGGGGCTCTTCTGGCTCGGGCTCCGCCGAGGGAGCGGGTGAGTGAGGACCGGGCGATCGACCGGCGGGTTCCGGAGAAAGCCGTGAGGCGGACGGCCAGGCCGCGGGGCCCGTGTCGGGGGCGCAGAGCGGAGGGGCTGCGGCGGAGCCGCGCCGTGTGGGAAGGAGCGGCGGGGGCTGCCCGGAGCCGGGCGGGGGGGGAGCCGCGCCGTGTGTGGGACGGTGGTGTCCTCGCAGGGCCGGAAGCCGGACGGGTGCCTCTCGCGGCACGGCGGGAGCGGCGGTCCCAGGGCGCGGCGCTGCCGGGCGGCCCTGCCGGTGCGCCGGAGCGGGCCGGGCGGTGCTCACCGCTGTCCGGGGCGGGGCGGCAGGGTCTCTTCGGTGCCGGGCAAAGGGGAGAGAAACCGGCCGACACCGCCCGGCCCCTCGGGCAGAACTCTGCCCGGTCTTCTCGCCGCTGGCCGGGCAACCTGACCAAGCGGTTGCTGTTCCGCCGCCTCTTCCCAGTGTCACCTTCCGCGTCCCGCGAGGGAGATCCCGCGTGGGCGGCTGTGGTCGTTGCTTGGGCGATGGCCCGTGTGGGGCTGGGAGAGCACGGAGGGACCGGGGCGAGTGGAAGGGCCTCGCCACCCCTCCCCACCCAAGCCCGGGAAACGGCCTGTCTGCTGCTGGGGCAGAGAAGCTCGTGACAAAGCGCCGTTAACGGAGCACGGCTCGTTCCCCGGGAGGTCCCTTGGGAGCCGGGAGTGGGTTTTTTTTCGGGTCGTGGAACAGACTTTCTGCTGTGATAAGTGTAGAGCTGCCTGTTGCCTTCTTGAGCGTTTCTCTTCTGTTGGTTCACCCTGATTTTATGGGTGAGATGGAGATGGCCTTTTATTTTTAGATACCCAGGTACCTTGTCAGTAACCTGTGGTGTCAGGACAGTGAACTTTTGGGCACCTAGATGCCGGTAGAAACGTAACCGAAGAAACAGGATGGAAAGTGATGTTTAAACTTGGTTTATAATCGATTTGTTTTTTTCATTAGAGCGTTGATGACCGATTGTCCTGTGGTTCAGTCCACATGCTGTTCCGTGGAGCCCTCAGTCTAGGACTTCTACGTTAAAAAAAAAAGCTTGTCTTTCCACGAAAGGACTAGTCCTTCATAGGACTGAGGTGTAGACTTGGAGAGTCTCTTAAAGGCGTGATCAGAATTAAAGCCAGATTTCACTTAACATTGCTGCTGTTTGTCTTTGCTTTTGTTACTGTCCCCACCACTCCGACATGCTTGGGAACTCCGAATCATGCCCTTGTTTTTTTCCAATCTGTAATGCCTTTCTCCCTGCCTCCCCCCATCCCCAAGGACTGTAGTGTAGAGACCCTACATTTAAGAGTTAGTTTGTTTCCTCACAAACGTGGAAGTCCTTAGAATTGAGTTCTGATGGTTGAAACCACAGCAATGATGTGTGTCTGTCTGTCTTACAGATCCGGAGTATTTCTGAACATGTACCCTCACAGGCAAATGTCTTGGGCATACGGATCTTCTGCACTTCATCCTCCAGCAGGACAATCCGCTGAGATGGGGATGAGCTGTGAAGGGGCAGTTTCTGCAAGGAGACTGTTGACGAGGGCAGGTGGGTCGCTGTACTCTAAGGAAAATATTCATCTTGGGACGCCTAGGGTGAGGAAACCCTGGCTCTATGTAGGCTTGAGAAAATGTGCGTAGTTATCTGTGTGGATCTAGGGAATGGAGTTCCGGTGAGACTGAAGCTGCCAATGAGTCAGAAGGAAAAAAGAAAGGCAAAAAGCGCCCAGTTTTCTATGAAAGCCAAAATCTCTAGTGGCCTGTCACAACAGCTGTACCAAAGATGATGCAAAATGCTTTTTCCTGCACTCAGTTGTAGTCTTTGCAAACCTTCACCGAAATAGGAAGCTTTCGATTCCTAGCCCGCTTTGTGCTAAAGGGTTTTTTTTTTTTCCTCTCTCAGCAGAATGTCAACTGGCAGCCTTTCACCATGGTGACCTTTTCTTCTACTGTGAAGATACAAGACGGGTGGAAAAGATCCCGAGTGGCCTGCAAGGACAAGGTACGTCTGCCACGTGTGTCTGCGTTTTTCCCCGGGTACTTGTAGTACGAACTTTAAAGTGAATGTGAAGAATGTGCCAGCTGTCCTTCTCTAGTTTTGATAGGAAATACTTAACAGAAACACTCAACATAAAGTAAGGTCTGTTCTGGAGCACGTTGTGCCTGTGCGAAGCGTAGTCCCCTCTGTTTGTTTGCTCTTCCTGAGAGCGCGTGTAGCCTTCTGCTTTGTGCGCTTGTGGAGAAACGGCTCTCTGAGAATCATGTGGTACTGAAAGGGGAAAGAAACTGTGTGTCAGAGTTTGGGTGTTCTGAAGAAACAGACTGTGTTCCAGATAAAAGCTTTCTGCTTTTTCAGTCCTTAAGTTTTTAAAATATCTCATAGGGGTACGTGAAAACCTGACTGAGATGCTGACATCTGTACTAAGAGCAATCAAAGTCGTGAGTTGGGTGTGGGTTTTTTTGTGGTTTTCTTGTTTGTGTGGTTGTTTTTTTGTTGTGTGTGTGTTTGTGTGTTTTTCCCTGCCTCTGTGGCAAATGTTCCAGTCCTGTTTGGTAGCCTTAAGTACTGCAGCACTGGGGATTTGATTTCCACGCCCTTCCCCCAAAGTAAAATAATATGGGGGATCTCTTATCTTACTAATTTTTTTGTTTCATTTCTGATAGGAAAAAAACCAGTTCAGGTTGTGAAATATACAAATGGACTTGCCTTGTTTAAACTGTAACCACCTCAGGGCCGCAGGGTATGATTGATGAGGGGTGTTCAAGCAGTTCGGTATCATACAAAATCCGGAGTTTCCAAACCCCCTTGCTTTCTAACACTCGTCACGGAGGTGGGAGGCTGGCTGCAGCTGGGTAAGGATTCCAACATGAAAACTCAATAACAACAGGGTGTTATTAAGCAGTCATTCTGTATTGCAGCGCTGGGCAGCACTGGGGATGTTCCACCAGGAGTGCTCCAGTGGGTTAGCAAAACACATCAGTTCATATACACAAAAGTCATACATATTCATTAGATTTCCTGAGAAGGGCAGTCTTATGGTGATGAGTTCATGGTGTTCATAGTCTCCCTCACACTGTCCTGTCCTCTAGTTGAATCCTCCTTCTTGAGCACCAGCCAGGGCCCCTTTTCTGATGCAACCTTTTGTAACAATCAGTTGTGTATTGGAAGTGTCTGTTTAATGTCTGGAGCTTTGTCTCCTTGGTGTCAGGCAAGATGTGACCTATGTATCAACTTTGCTCAGCGAATAGCTAAAACCATCCATGTAGGGGAGGGAAAACTCGGGAAAACAAAGACACAAGCGAAACCAAACAAAAATATGGGAGTGAAGCTTTTATGTATCACAGTGAGGCCTTAGTGAGGGGTTGTCAGGGTTTAGCTCTTTCAGGTATTTCTTCTATATGTTTAAAAAGAGAGGCTGCTGAATGTTTTTCCCCATGTTTGGACACAGCGCTACAAGGTACTTTATTTGTGTCTGGCTTTTGATGGCGCGTTTCCCTGGCCATTCGGTGGCATCTCTCCTGGGTGGTGCAGCTGCCCAGACGGCCCTCCTAGTTGTGTAACGCACAAGAAACCCCCCAGTCACATGGGAACGGTGTAGTTTGGAGACAGGTGATTTAATGGTATCTGCTTGCAGCTAGGTGAGTTCAGTTAACACAAACATCAAGTCAATTACTTTTGTAGCGTAAGCATTTTTGTTGGACATATGTGAACATCCATGTGCCTTTTTGGTATAAAGTGAACGACTGAGATTTGTTCTTTCTTTAAAGAACGTTTTAAATTTGACATTATTATATTTCTTTAAAGTTTTACATTTCACTTTGCAGGTTCGTTGACCAAGCAAGACGTGCAGCAGCAGCGGTGGTGGCACAAGGGCTGTAGCTGTTGCGGTGAGTCCAATGACGGTACGAGGTCGTCCTGCGGTCTTGGTGTGGGGGGGCTGTTATCTCCCCCCAGGGGTGCCGTGAGAAAGGGACGAGACGTTTTCCAGCACCAGCAAGTGTGTTTGCTTTTATGCCAAGAATGCGTTCAAAATCCTATCGATGAGTCTTAATATTGATTTTTTTTTTTTAAGCGTACGCATGGCTCTGGTTTTGAAAAGATGTGTTGTATTTTGAGCTGACCTCCTTTAGCTCAACTACTATCCTATCCCTTATTCTTACTGAATTCCTCTGCTTTGTCCTGCGTTACTTTTCTGATACGCTGAGACATAATTTGGGGTTTTTGTTCTAGAGCTGTCGTGTTGTGTCCGGTGCTGCTCGGCAGCTGCCCCCGCCCAGGTTTGCCTGCCGGCCGTTCAGCGTGCTCGGCCAGCGGCGCCAGCCCTGCGGCCGGAGGCTTCTGGCTCTGTCTCCAGCGGGGACCCGCGGGTGCTGCAGTCGGGGCTGTCCGGTGGGGAGAGTCTGGGGCCAAGACGGTCTCCTCCCCGCTGTCCCCTGCCCCCCGCCCGGCACATCCCTGCCCCCCCAAGTGATTCCCACGGAGATGTTGCCTCATGGGAGGTTTTTGCTGGACGTGCCCCCCGAACCCCCTGCCCTCCTACCTTGTGCCCCCTCCGCCCCGCCATGCTCGGCACCGCCCTCCTGCCGCCCCTCTGCTTCCGGACCTCGGGGGCCGCCTGCACCCCCCGACTTGCCCCTCGCCCCCAGCCCAAGCTCAGACCCGCCCTGCCCCGCCGGGGGCGTGTCCTCCCGCCGCCGCCGCGGTGCCCGCAGGGCGGTGCCCGGCGCTGGCCGCTGCCTCCCGGTCGGGTCGCGCCGCTGCCGCCCCAGGGGCGCGGGGCCGGCGGGCGCTCGGCGCGCGGGGCTGCAGCGCTGGGGCCGCCCCGGGCACGCGCCGCCCGGCGGTCGCGGCGGTCGCGCGCCGGATGTGGACCTTCCGGCGCGCCGTTGGCGGCCGGCGCATGCGCGATGTGCAGGAGCGGCATGGCGGCGGGTGAGGGCCGAGGGCGGCGGTGGGTCGAGCGAGCTCCTTCGGCGGGTGTGGCGGGGTCTCTGCTGGCCGCTGGCCGCCGGGGGCGGCGGGACGGGAAGCCTCAAAACCCGTGCTTGCGGTGGGCTGCCGGTCTGCTCGGGGCGAGCCGGCTCAGGGCAGCCCCGGGGAGCTCCCGGGAGCTGGTGGGAGGGAAGAGGGGAAGGAGGCGGACGCCCCTCCAGGCGCCGGGTGCCTTCCCAACTCACAGAGCTCCCCTTGAGCCTCCCCCGGCCCCGCTCGCCCGCGCAGCTGTCCCCAGCTCCAGCACCTCCCCTGCAGCCTGTCTCGCAGCCCCAGGTCACCCCCCCTGCAGCCCTGTCGTGACGGCAGCGTGGCGGCCATGGAACGGGCTCGATCCTTCCGTGATGTGGGTGGCATTAGCTGTCGTGCAGGGACAGAGAGGTGCCCGCAGAAGCCCCTGCGGAAGGGGAGGGGCTTTGGGCAGGGACGATCTGTGGCGATAGCGGTGCTGATGGAGGGTCGCCATCACGACAGACTTATCTCCACAGTTGCAGAGAAGCCGGCACTTCTGCATTGCAGCGCTGGGAAGCACGGGGAATAGCTCCTCCTGACGTGCTTCAGAGTTACATTAAAATTCAACATTTTTTATATCCTTTTTCAGCAAAGTTATGATCTTTAACATATTTTAACGTAAGCGTGCACGTTATGCCCGCTATTAATTTTGACATTTACAATGATTGGTCCACCCTATTATATGACTTTATTAATATTCTTATACTAATATAATCATTGGTTATTTTACTGATTAAAATCTCTGATATACAAATTAGGATGGGGAGGATGTGAGAGTCTTCACAGCAACATTTCTTTGTTTCTACGGTTTCATTGCATAAAATAACTAGCTGAGAATGTACAATTTCACTCCTTGCATCTGCCTCCCTATTCTGTGTTCTGTACAATTTCGCAATCCGCAGCAGCTTTAGCTTTGGCCATCTTCGTAAGGGCTGCAGCTGCTGTCTCTGAGCATGAGTGAGGTTTTGTGTATTTCTTACCGTAATGTAAATTGATTGAATCAGGAAATTAATACAAAACATTAGTTGTTCATTAAAGCAATTAAGAAGTTCATTAAAAGCAATTAGTTATCAATGAAAGGTAATTATCTATTCAAAATTCAGACCTGATTATAGCACCGGTCGCCGGTTCTCTTTTCCCTTTGCCAGAGGCTGCACTGAGGGCACAGGTGTCGCTTCCTCCCCTGGGGATGCTGTTGTCTGCACCCGCCTCAGGCTTGCCTGGGTTGTCTCTGCCTGGCCTCGCTCTCGTCGCGGCGTGGGGGCAAAAAGGGACGGGTGGAGCGCTTGCTGGCTGTGGGCAGTGGACAGGAGCTGCTGCGGCTGAAGCTGGAGAGGCCAGAGAAAGGTAAAGAAGAAGGAATCGAAGGCCATCTGGCTGGCAGCTGCCTCCTGCTGCAGGCAAGACCGAGCCTGCCAGTGTGCACCGGAGGGTCCGTGTGTGTAACCCACGGTGCGGTACGGCCGTGTGACGCACGAGCGAGCGAGGCTTCGTGTCTAGGAAGCCTTGTCTCACAAGAGCTGTGAGACAGCCATGTAATCTTTTAGGTGGAGAACCACCATGTGACCAGAGCTACAGAAGAGGAAGGGAGGAGAGAAAGAGAAGGAAGTGTCTGAACTGGCAAATTCTCCCAGCAGCACTGAGAGTGAGAGATGCGGTGAGTTCTGGGCCCTTGGTGCCCTGTTGCCCAACTTGTGTGTCCCAGGCCCTCCCTGTCCCTCCCTTGTCCCCATATTTCACATGCTGCTCTGTTCTCATGGAGCCCTCTTCTGGGGTGGCGACTTCTCCGCGTCCTGTGGATGTTGGGTCTTGGGGCCCGGCTTCTCGTGCGTCCACCGTTGCAGTTGCGGCCGTATCTTTTTGTCAGGGGCCGTGGCATTTGACTTCCAGGGCGGCCGTAGGTTCACCCTCGCGGCCCTCTAGGTCTTCTCACCCCTAAGGGAGTCTTTCCTCTGGGAATAAGTCATCTTGCAGAGAGTCTTTTTACATCTCCGGGTGAAGTTGACTGTCTTGTTTGCATGTGGTGTTGGTCTGCCCACGGGTCTGGGCTGGAGCCGCTCTGCCAGGCGCGTGGCGATGTTAGTCGAGGGAAGCGCGACAGTCAGAGTCGATCGGGAACGTCGATGGGCCTCGACCGTGCGGCTGCAGGCCGCGCAGTCCGCCTCAGAGCAGGTAGTCCCCAGTAGCGGGCGAGGGGGAGTATTTGGGAGAGGCCACTCGAGCGGTAGTTGCACGGGTTGAATCTCAGAGGTGTTAAGGGTTGTATGCGTAGGGCCAGGTGTTGCTTTGGCTTTGGTTTTCTGTGATGGCTGGCTGGCTGTTGTTGGAGTCTAGAGGGTATTCCTACGTGGAAAGGAGACCTCCAGAACTGTTAAGTTGTTGCTTTCACATCCGGGTGACTTGTTCGATGCCATTTTCAGATGCAGAGAGACGAGCTGTGTGGCAAAGGGTTAGAGGAGGGGCGGGACAGCAGCCGTAAGAAGGCGGGTCAGCACGCAGTGTCGGCGGGCAGATGCGGCCGGTGGCTGTGTGAGCAGCTGACAGGTCTTGGTAGGTTTGTTGTATTCCGAAGGCGCGAAGCAGCGAGTGAAGTGGGATATTGGCACCGCAGGTGGCTGGGGCGAGGCGAGCTGGGACTGGTGGGCTGCAGCAGCGCAGTTACTTTTCAGGTGTCGTGTTGTTCATGAAGTTTATAAGTGTCCCTTATTGTTTGTGTTTTACAGGTGGTACCCGAGCCTCAACATGGCAGCCGGCAGAGGTAGGGTGGGTGGGTGGCCGAGGTAAAGGAGGAGGAGGAGAGGGGAATGGGCGCGGGCAGGCTGTGGTTTCGGGCGGTATCTCAGCACGTGCCTTTTGTTCTGGCTTTCGCAGGTCACACACGTAGCCTCGGAGGGGTGAAGTCGCGCACCGACCAGTGGCTTGAGGAGGCGAGGCGGTTGTCAGCCGGGCTGGCGTCCGAGAGTGGAGTGTCCTGCGGCAGCTCGGTCAAGCGTTTCTGTTCGGTTGTGCCGGTGTTAGGCAGCTGCCTTTGGAGTTGGGTGAGCTTTTGAGGTGGTGAGCTAAGGAGCAGTGAGGAGGAGCGTGGGGCTGGTGATTTCTCCCAAGCGTGATGGTATTTCTCTGTCTGTTCCTGCCTTAGGTGCCGCAAGTGATGAGGGCTGCAGCGTCCAACACAAGAATGGGTGTGGAGCAGTTGAGTGGAAGACCACGTTCCTTTTGAGGGGGAGGGTGTTTGGAGGAGGTCTGTGTTGACCCGTGTGACATCTACTGCTGTCAGCGGTGTGTGGGTTTTTTTTTTTCTGCAGGCGATGAAGAGGAACGTGGCAACTACAGGAGTAATCGAGTTAGTTGATGTGGTTTCTGTGGAGGATGGACGCGGGTCGCCGGCCGTCTTCTGGAAGTGAAGCTGAGGGACCCGGGGACCGTTGTCCTGCAGTGCGTAACTTTGAATTCAGTTGGAAAAGAGATTTTCCCGGAATGGAAGTCTTTCTCCTTCAAAGAAATTGCATTGTACAAACTGCCTGTCAGAGTCTGTGTGCTTGGCTGTAGAAGTCATGAGCAGCGAGACTTTTTGCCCTCTTTTGAAAAACAAAACAACAGAAAAGTCAATTTGTTTCTGAAGACCGAAGCACAGCAGGTGTTCCAAAAGTGGGTGGCATCGCTGATCTTTGGATTCTTGGTTGCAACGGTCGAGATACAATTAAAAAATGTTCCTCTGCGTGCTTTGGTACAGCCAGAAGCCTTAGCGCATCTGCCAGTTCCGTTCGGTGGCCTCACCTATTGCAGCCCTGGGGATTTGAATTTCTGGGTTTTTTGTTTTGTTTTGTTTTGTTTTGTTTTTTAACAAGTAAAACCATGTGGGGGATCTATTATTTCACTGATCTTTTCCTATCATACATGAAACTCTAGAGAAAGTTAAAATTGTATAATTGGCAGAATGACTAATGCAGTTTAAACTCGCTGCAGAATCAATACAGCGTGTAATTTATGAGGTGTACTTAAGCGGTCAGGGGTTTCTCTAACTCTTCCAAGCCAGAGGCAGCTGCGTGTTACTGGATTTCTTCCCCGTGTGTTGACAGAGCGCTCTGAAGTACTTCGTTTCTAATCATGTGACACAATAGAACAAAGAGTGGGAGCAGAGTCAAATAACAACTGTGTGTTTTGGAGACAGGTGTAAGCATAGGTTTAGATGGGGGTGTACAGCCTTGTCCTGCAGCAGTGCTGTAAGGAAGGGCGTCAAACACGAGCAAGAGCATTTCCTTTTCTGCTAAGAGTGTGTTGGAAAATGTATCTGTTTGTCTTACTATGGAGTGTAAGAATTCAAATCACTCTGGTTTGTAGAGCATGCGTCTGTATTTCGGGCTGGTCTTCTTCAGTTCTACAGCTCTCCTGTCCCTCGTTGTATTGAATTACTCTCCTTTCTTCTGTGTGGTTCTTCTAACGTGCTGAACTGCGGTTGGGGCTCTTTGTTTCCCGATCTCTTGCTGTGAGTGTCCAGTGCTGCGCAGCAGCTCCCCCACCTGCCCCCCAGATTTGCCCCCCGGTCGCCAGCGCTTTTGCCCCGCAGGGCCAGCTCTGTCTCCATCCAAGGGCTGCCCCGCAGGTGCAGCAGCCACGGCTGTCCAGTGGGGAAAGGGGCAGTTGCTGGTCTGGGGGGCCCATCCGGCCGTGGTCCGAGAGGGGGAATGTGGCAGAGCCGAGTGCAAGCAAGAGCCACGGCACCGTCCTTTGGCGGATGACCCCGCCCCTCTGCTGTGCAACAGCCGGCATCGATGATCCAGCGTGGGGCAGGTATCGAGCGTGGATTCTGTCTCGTGGGCTGTGGCAGGTGAGTGCTCGGCTATGTGTTATGCCGGGGGGAGCCCTGGGTGTCGGTCGTCCCCCACCGCTCTCCGGGTCCACCTGTACCCCCGGTGTTAGAGAAGGACGCAGGTGCTGCTGCCCCGTTGTGACCGCACAGGGGTGCTACGTGTAACGGCGCTCTATGCTGCCTCCGCGTGGGGGGCTGCAGTAGCGCAGCCGGGATAGGCGCATGCGCGCTGGCGGACCTTTGCGGCGCTCTCTACTACCACCATTTCACTAGAATTGGGTGCTTGAGCCTGGTACACGCGGGTGTGCGGTGCCGTCGATTTGTGGCGCTCCCTGCTGCCACCCTGTGAGTGAAAAGCGGTACTGCAGCACCGGCGGGGCTTTCCGCGCGGTCTCTTGCCACCCTGTGACCGAAAAGCGGTACTGCAGGCCCGGCGGCGCTTTCTGCGCTCCCTGCTGCCACCCTGTGACCGAAAAGCGGTTATGCAGCCCCGGCGGCGCTTTCTGCGCTCCCTGCTGCCACCGTGTGACCGAAAAGCGGTACTGCAGCCCCGAAGGCGATTTCTATGGTCCCTGCTGCCACCCTTTGACCGAAAAGCGGTACTGCAGCCCCGGTGGCGCTTTCTGCGCTCCCTGCTGCCACCGTGTGACCGAAAAGCGGTACTGCAGATCCGAAGGGGCTGCCGCTCTCCCTGTTGCCACCCTGTGACCGAAAAGTGGTACTGCAGACCCGAAGGCGCTTTCTGCGCACCCTGCTGCCACCCTGTGACCGAAAAGCGGTACTGCAGCCCTTGCGGAGCTGCCGCGCTCCCTGCTGCCACTCTGTGACCAAAAAGCGGTACTGCAGCCCTTGTGGCGCTGCATCACTCCCTGCTGCCACCCTGTGACCGAAAAGCGGTACTGCAGTCCCGGCGGCGCTTTCCGCGCTCCTTGCTGCCACCCTCTTACCCAAAAGCGGTACTGCAGCCCCGAGTGCGCGCTACCGCGCTCTCTCCTGGTACCGCCTACAGTGAGTGTGCTGCGCACTGCACGCTCTGCCCCTTGTGCCCCGTGGCCGCCCCTTTCCCGGGGGATAGTGGGAAGGGCGGTGGGCGGGTCTGGGGTAGATGAGCCCCGGGCTCTGCCCAGGGAGCTCCTTCTGTGCGAGGTGAAAGCTGTGGGACTAGGCAGGGTCCAGCAGCACCCACGGTTGGGAGTGCCCTGGGATGCAGCTTGGGCTCTTTTTTTTTTTTTTTTTTCTTTTTACGTCAGCAGTTTCCTACGGGGTGCTCGGGGGTGACAAGAGGGTTTTAAAACACACAGCTTTTTAACTGATAGTTTTCCTGTTGTTTTGTTCTAGGTGCACTGGATTTTCCTGGCATTCGGAACTTCCTGCAGGATGGCAACTTGTTTTTTGTGAGGAGTGTTTCTGACCCCATTTCCCTTCCTAGGACTGAAGGTCAGATTATTGAGCAGCCATGAGGATGTGCATCATGACTGCACCTGTCTATGGCCCGCCCCATCCCCCTGTCCGTGCCTGCAGGTGGAGTTTTTCCCATGCCACCCCCAACTTGGTGGCCTTGCCAATGGTGGGTGTGCCTGGCCCTACTTCCTGTGTCCCTGCCTCCCATGGGCGTGCCTTGCCTGCTTTTTGTCACAGCAGGGACAGACAGCGACAAAAATATATGTAAGAAGGTAGTCTTTATTTAAAGTTGCAAAAGCCAAGATGGCCGAGATGGCGCAGCATAAAAAGCATAACGTTTTATAACCTTTTTTATCTGTCCACCTGTTCATGCACTAAGGCTGCTAAAATGATTCGCTCAATAGCTCTGTCCATTTGCCTTTATTCACATACTGATTAGCTGGAGCTCCTACTGTATTTCCCACTGTATCTACTGTTCTCTTGTAGAGTTTCTGCTCTGTGGTAATGACTTGTTCAGTCTCTTCTTGCTCAGTCTCTTATCACTTCCTCAAACTTGTTTACAACATTCTTCATCAACTTCTGTCTTTTCAAGGGTATACTGGAATGCTGTCAAGGTCAACTTCATCTTCTTCAGTCAGGTTATCCCCGACAGCTTTTAGTACTCACTTTATGGGTGTGTATAGCTCACATCCTTGTCCTCGCCCTGTGCATCTGCCTTGCCCCCTCCCCCCCCCCCCCATGGGCATGCTTTGTCCCCCCCTCCCTTGTCCCTGCTCCATGCACCTGCCTTGCCCCAACATCTCCAAGTACTGCTGCTCCAGATGCATAGCACCAATGAACTGTTTGCATTCCAAACTTTGCTCTGGCACTTCCTTGGGCCTCAAATCCCTGACATTACCCCTAAAATGCCATCACCAGTAGATGTCAGGGGGAATGGGGGGCACCCAGCAGGGACACCCTGAAGTCTCATGGTTTCCATTGGGCTTTCCCAAGGGCAGGGGTGGGTAGGAGAGTGGAAGAGCATTACTTTTTACATTTTCTTCCTACATCTCCCTCTTCTGAGCTCCTTGTCCCTGGATGTTTGTTCTTGTCTGTGGCTCCTGTTCCCGATGGGTCCAGGTGTGGCCAGTGGGGCTAATGACAGGGCTGGCCCTGCTGTGGACTATCAAGGGGCTGCCTGAGGGAGATGGTAAAGGGGAACTGGCTGAGGAGGGAGTGGAGGTGCCTCCAGCATGGAATGGCTGGTCCCTGTGGTGAGGAAGGATCCCCCTAAGCTGTCCATGATGGAGCAGACCACCAGCACACGTTGCCGGGAGATTGGTGCCTGCATCGGCTGTGTGTGTGAGCTGCTGGCCAGCCTAGCGGTGGAGGGGAGTTGAGAGAAAAGTGTTGGGGTGCTGAAGGTCTGAGCCGGTGCCAGGAGCTGGGGTGAGTCACACATTCTCCCATGCACATCCCGGTCCATCTCTGCTGCCCTGCCTGTCGCTCCTTCTGCTGTCTGGGAAAGGGCTGCCCAGGGATGGGGAGGGCCAACAATGGCTTTCTGTCCTGGCCCCTTTGCTGTGGAAGCCTGCCAGGCACCCTGCTGCCATTCCGAGGGCACTGGGGCTTCCCCTCAAGCCAGGGGGAGGTGGCAGGGCTGGAAGAAAGTGGAGGCTGAGATGGGGTGCGAAGGCAGGGAAAATGTGGATGTCAAGAGGGGGTGGAAATGGTGTCACTTTTTACATTGTCTTTGTAAGGCTCCCTCTCTCTGTCTTCCTGACCCTATGTGTTAGTTCTTGCCTCTGTTTCTTTTCCCCTATTGCTTTAGAATATTTCCCTGTCCGTCGTCTTGTCCTTGCCTTGTGGTCCTGCTGGTCCCTTTGGCCTCTCTCTCCTGCTCCCCCTCTCTCTTATGTATTCCTCCATCACTCCCTGGGTTTTTTGCTCAGTGTCCCAGTACTCTTCTCTTTACTCTACTGTCCTGCTCCCTGTCCCTCTCCTGTTTGCAGCATCCCGTTTACTGGCTGCCTGTCCCCCGCCTCTTCTCTACCTTCCTCCTGCTTTTTCCCTTCTCTTCTCTCCTGCTGTCCTGCTGCATTTGGGCACCGAGCCTTGTAGCCAGCTCAGTGCCAGGATTCGTTAAGGGCATGAGTGAGTAAGCTTTTCCTGCCTCCTCTGTGCCTCTGGATGGTTTTCAAGCCCCTGGGTGCAGAGCTCGTGGCTGTGGGCAGGTGCCAGGGAGGGGGACATGTGCTGTGGGGATTTGGCCAGGCCCCTGTTCCTGATGGGCTCCAGCTGGGGCAGGTGTGGCCAATGAGGCTAATGATGGGGCTGGCACTGCTTTTGCCTATGAAGGGGGCTGCCTGGTCATGCCTGCCTGCAGGAGCTGGCTGGGGAGTCAAACCAAGGGCTTTCCACAGGCAGCTGTCTCCAGCCAGTCCCTGTGGCAAGGAAGGATCCCTCCCAGCCGTCCCCAACAGAGCACGCCACCGGCACATGGCACCAGGACCTTGGCAGCTCTGTTGGCTGCAAGTGTGAGCTGCTGCATGTCCAGGAAACCTCGAGGGAGAAGTGCGTTGAGTCACCCACTGCCTACTCCTAAGGTCAGGCAGCCGGTACTGTGGAGGAGGAAGGGGCAGAGACAGAGAGAAAAGCCTTGGGGCGGTGAAGGTCTGCTGTTGGCACCAGGAGTCACATGTCCCCTCGTGTGTGTCCGGGCCCATCCCTGCCCTGGTTTTCCAGATCTTTGCCTGCCTCCTTGCCTGTCCCTGCCTCTGTCTGCCTTTCAGGCTGTCTGCTTCCCCAAAGCTTTTTGCTCTTCTGCTAGCATTACCCTGTAAAGTGTCACCTTCTACCTTTCCTTTCTATGTCTCTTCCTTTCTGGCACCCCACCAGCTCTGATTTCTTTCTTCCTCGTTGCTTGTGACAATGGCATTTCTAGGTCTCCCTCTCTCGGTGTTTCCGTTTATCTAGTTCCCTGTGATTGTGGGAAGGGTGGTGGTCAGGGTCTGGGGTATATGAGCCCCGGTCTCTGCTCAGGGAGCTCATTCTGCTCTGGGGTTGCTGTGGTGTGCGTGCTCTGTTGGTGCTGTCAGTGGTGGCAGCTCAGGAGCTGGCTGGGCTGTGTGGGTATTAGGGTTTGGTCATGGAGAGAAGCGGAAGCATCTGAGTGAGGTAAGAGTTGTGGGACTGGGCAAGGTCCAGCAGCACATAGAGAGTGCCATTGGATGCTGGTTTGTTGTTTTTGATGTCAGCAATTTTATACTGAGTGTTCAGGGGTGGCAAGATACTTTAAAAACACAGAATTTTTGTTAACTGAATTTTTTTTTTTCTAGCTGCACTGGATTTTCTTGGAACTCTGGAGTTCATGCAGGATGGAACCTTGTTTTTTTCCCTAGTTTGGCTGACAGCTTTTCCCTTAATATGACTGAAGGTGAGATTATTAGGTATTAGAAAGTGCAACATGTATGCACCTGTATATGCCCCTCTGTGGGAGCGTAGCTCACTGAAAACAGGCATGGA
Source organism: Leptosomus discolor (assembly GCF_034619465.1). NCBI lineage: Eukaryota > Metazoa > Chordata > Aves > Leptosomiformes > Leptosomidae > Leptosomus > Leptosomus discolor. The sequence continues at coordinate 86,186,249 of NC_141393.1, forward strand.
ATGCTAGAGGGCCTGCACAGGGAAAACTCTGTTGAACAGTTTGTCTAAACTAATATAGTAGGCCTCAAGGACGCTTTGACCTTGAGGGTCAGAATAGAAGAATTAGAAGCTAACATCCGTATGAGGCGGAACGCATTAGTATTAATAGTAAAGTGATAGGTAGAAGCAGATGACTGATGTATGTATAGCACAATTGGAGTTTATGAAAAACTGCAAGTCATGATGACTTTGGAAAATTATGCTATATAAGAAAGTGCATCTGCACAATAAAACGAGTTTCCTGATATAACTCATATTGAGTCTTTTGTGGATTCTCCAACTCCCTTCTCCGCAAGTGGTGCCCGAACAGGGACCCGAAGAATGAGCAGGACTCACGTTTGGGGAAATTAAGGAAAAAGCTCACCTCTGCAGCAGAGTTGGAGCTCGGCGGAGAAAAGGAGATAAGAAAACAGGCGGCCCATCAGGGAAAGCCGGAGAAAAAAGAAAACAGGCGGCCCGTCAGGGAAAGCCGGAGAAAAAAGAAAACAGGCGGCCCGTCAGGGAAAGCCGGAGAAAAAAGAAAACAGGCGGCCCGTCAGGGAAAGCCGGAGGGGGGAAAAAAAAAAAAAAAGGAACTCGACACTGCGGTAAGATAATGGAAAAAGAAGTAACTTTATCACTATTGAAAAGCTTTCTGGGAAAGCTGAGTGTAAATATTGGAAAAAAGACTTTAATATCTCTTTATACTTGGGGATATGTAAAAGGACATTTCTCGGACTCAAGCACATTGTTTGATGTGTCCGAGTGGCGTAGATGTGGGGACTCGTTATGGGATGTGGTTATTGATAAGGACCGAACGGCAGAAAGGCTGGGGGCGCCATGGCGGGAAGTAACTAACTGTTTGAAAAAGTATAAAATGGAACTATTGGTGGCGGCTGCCGCCGTGAGACGACTTAATGCGGTCGAGAGTTCGTCGGTATTTACGAAACCCCGGATGTCTCCCGGGTCTGACGTCTTCCCGCTTGCGCCCCCGTTTTTTCCCCCCCCGATGGGCAGTACCCTGCGGGGGGGCCGAGCGCACCGCCGGAGGAAAAGCGGTGACTCACATAGTTACTAGGCAGGAGGAGAGAGAAGGAAGGCGCGCGCCTCGTCGTGAAACGACTACGGAATCTCACCCCGATCAGACACAGACCACGAGTTCGGGGGCTGGTGGGGCCTCCGCGGGGACCGCACCCTCGGAGGAGAAGGTTCGCCATAATGGCGCCGACCCGATCGCAGTAACAAGGGACTTGGCGGAGAACGCAGAAAAACTACAAGAGGGCGTGGGCAAAGAAAAGGGACAAGTACGTGAACCAGTAGAATCCCGCCTTTATCCCCACATCACAACGACCCGCCTACAGGGAGACTCTCTTTCTCCAGGGATCATGTCAAAACAAAAGCAGAAAGAGGAACTGTTTGATGAAGTCCTACAGCAACTCATAAACAAACTATCGGAACTCAATATCGCAGCGGACAGCAACAAGAAGAATCCAGAAAACGCTGCAACTCATAATCCTTTTGCTGTACCGTCATCACTACCAGTGCCTTTGTCGCAAATGCCTGTGCCAAGTACTTCATTTTCAAATACACTATTAAATGAACAAGAAGCAGGACGAAGATGGAAAGGAGTTATTCGTGATGCCCTAATTGAAGGAAATTTTCTTCCTTCTGCCTTTCCTATCGTTACAGATCAGGCAAGAGGTAGAAAATGGGAACCATTTGATTGGAAAATCCTTGAAAAAGCATGTTTAGCAGTATCACAATATGGGCTTCAATCTAGTTATACTCAGCAATTATTACAATCTATTTTTACAGCAGGTGTTATGTTGCCACTTGATTCACAACAGATTGCTAACATTCTTTTGTCCCCTTCTCAGCAGCTTATGTTCTCCAAGGCCTGCAACAACTCTGTGACCAGGAGGCTGCACGACCAAGGCAGCAAGGGGGTCCATTGTACGGGGTACAAGCACAAATGCTAACAGGCCAAGGTCCTTTTGCGAGTGCGGCTTTACAACAAGGTTTTATAGGAGAGGTATTACAATTGTCACAGCGGTTAGCTTACCAAGCAATAATTTCAATCGGGGAACCAGGAAAGGCATATTCCTTTGCCAATATTAAGCAGGGTCCACAAGAAAGTTTTCCTTCTTTTATTGATCGTTTATATCAGGTTATTAGAAGTTATCCAGATTTGGATGAGGGAATGAAGGAAAAGGTTTTTAAAATGTTTGCCTTTGAGAATGCTAATGATACAACAAAAAGAGCTTTAAGTACCCTACCCAGAGATGCACAAGTAGTTGATATGCTTGAAGTTATAGAACGCATCAATGGTATCGCATTCTTACTTGCTGCTGCTGTATACAGTGCTGTTCAACCCCTCATAGATAGAAAGGAGAGAGGCAAGCAAAAGAGATATTTCAGTTACGGGACAACGGGTCACTTTATGAGCCAATGTAAACTCATTTCAGTCCCTCTGTAAATCAAACCTCCGCAGTTACACGGCGTACCAAATTCTAATTGCACTGTAGGTTTGTGTTTGCCAGGCAGGTTTAAAAAGTACTTAATTTTTCAGTCGTTACAATAAGGTCAAAGCAGGTCCTTGTTTTAAAACTTTTTTCTTTTTTTTTTTGTTTGTTTGTTGTTTAAAAAAAAAAAAACCACAATGAAAAAGGGAGTTCTATGTAAAAGATATAAAAACTTTTGTCAGATTTCTTGAAGTGCGTTGGGGAATGGAGAATACCTGCTTGATAACACTTAGTTGTTATTGAGTTTTCTCAGATTCAGTTGACAACCCAGATGTGACAATCACTGTCCGGCTGCAGGAGCCAATGAGGACTGGGACTCCCTAGGCGCGCCCTGGGACCCTTTCTCGGAGGGGCTCCCTGACTCAATCTGGCTCGCTGCAGGGGCAGACACGATCCATCTACGGAGAAAGGTATTCTTTCTGGTCTGTTTTTTGTAGTTTGCTAAATGTTCACGCTGTGCACCGATCGGCATTGATGTCAATGTGTATTTTCACCACTTGCACTGATATTTGACTATGTGAATGGGGTTAGTTTGCTTGGTGCTGTGGTTGATATTGTAGTAATCATGTTTACAGGTCGTCTTGTATCTTTTGTGTGAATGGTGTAAAGGAGCTCCTTGTGTGATAGTGTAAAATTTGTTACCAATATTTGAATGAGTGAGTGAGTGAGACACAGTGTTAACAGCACTTTGCCTCTTTTCACACCAAAAAAAAAAAAAAAAAAAAAAAAGAGGCAAGCAAATAGAGAAATTAGCTTGCTGATCAGAAAAGCAGTCGAGTGTAACTACGCAAATCCTAGAACAGATTAGAATAGATGCTATTAGATTAAATTAGTTTAAGACATGTGGTCTTGCAGAACTGTGCGGTTATTGATTTCTTGCTTCTAGCACAAGATCATGGGTGTGAAGGTGTCTAAGGGATGTGTTGCTTCAACCTGAGCGATCATGGAGAATTGATTCATCAGCAGTTGCGGTGGCTGAAGGAGCACAGCCAAAAGATTCAGAAGGATACGAATTTGTTCGACTTATGGCTGCAAACATCTTTGGAAATCTCTCCCCTTGGTTACTAGGCTTAATCAAACAAAGCATACGATGGCTTATTATAATTATATTGCTATTGCTAGGGTTAGGCTTCGTATGGAATTTGCTGCAGAAAGGCATATCGAGTCTCGTTCACAGAGTTTTATTTGTGCAAAACGAAAAAGGGGGAATTGTGGGAGCGTAGCTCGCTGAAAACAGGCATGGAATGCTAGAGGGCCTGCACAGGGAAAACTCTGTTGAACAGTTTGTCTAAACTAATATAGTAGGCCTCAAGGACGCTTTGACCTTGAGGGTCAGAATAGAAGAATTAGAAGCTAACATCCGTATGAGGCGGAACGCATTAGTATTAATAGTAAAGTGATAGGTAGAAGCAGATGACTGATGTATGTATAGCACAATTGGAGTTTATGAAAAACTGCAAGTCATGATGACTTTGGAAAATTATGCTATATAAGAAAGTGCATCTGCACAATAAAAGGAGTTTTCTTGATATAACTCATATTGAGTCTTTTGTGGATTCTCCAACTCCCGTCTCCGCACCCCTCCCTATCCACCTGTCCATGCCTCCATGAGGTTTTTGCCCATGTGAGGCTTTTCCCCTGCCTGGTCTTATCGCTGCTGGCCGGGCATCCTGACTAAGAGGTTCCTGTTCCACCGCCTCTTCCCAGTGTCACCTTCCACGTCCCACAAGGGAAATCCTGTGCAAGCGGCTGCGGTCGTTGCTTGGGCGATGGCCCATGTGGGGCTGGGAGAGTGTGTGTGGAGGCACCGGGGCGAGTGGAAGGGTTCCCCTGCTGTAGGAGACTATCTAGCAGAGAGAGAGCATACTTAATATGGACATAGAGGAAATAACGGGTGAATAGTAGGTACTAACAGACAGTGTCGCATAGAACTTGTAACCAATCACTTAAGTAAGGTAACTGCATGCTGGGCTGGTGTACAAAGCGAGATAGCCAATCTGAAAATGCATGATCACATGTATGGAAACAAAACAGTATATAAGACGCAGCCAAACGTTCAAGAAACAGCTTTTGCTTGAAACCATATTGGTTGGTATGCAGAGTCCGTCCTTGCGCGACCACAATTGGTGACCACGACGTGATAACAATTAAGGAGGCTTGATCGCACATCGGAAGCAGGCAAGGGGCCGGTCAGCCGGGAGAAGACGAACTTCTCCGGGCATCCGAGAGATGGGAAGTGTGCACACGAATCACCTGGGAAATTGCAGGTGGGTGACCGGGAAGAATGGGAATCCCTCTAAGTAAAGAGGAAGATAAAGTTCGGGAAATACTGCTACTTATACTCTCTAAGAGAGATGTGAAGATTGATAAACAAACTGTGACTAAATTGTTGCATTGGGGACAAAGACAAAGATTTTTCAAAACCCCGAACAATGTCTTTGAATTTGGAATATGGGCCGATATGGGTTGGGACTTGTGGGACTCTGTCAGTGCTGGCTCGAAGGAAGCAGCTAATCTCGCTCCCATCTGGAGACAGATTAAGACCGTTTTGGAGGATATTAAAACAGAAAAACGAGTAGTGCTTTCGGCCCAGCAGGCTTTGACCCCAGAAGCCGAGGGTCCTAATGAGTTGCGAGCGTATCCTGTGGATGCTTGATGATTTTTCAGGCGGGGGGGGGGGGGAAGATTATGAAATAATTCCTTCTGCACCACCTTTACCGTCCGTGCCTGCACCACCTTTACCATTCGCGCCGCCGCTAGACGACTCCCCCGTGGAGAATGCACCGATGGAAACAGAGCCTGAGGAGTTTAAGCTACAACTGATACGAGAGGAGCCTGAATTGTCTTCTCCTGCTTCTCCTACTAACCATGAGCTACATGAGGAGTTTTTACAGCAGAAGGAACAACTAAAGCATGTAATGCAGATGGTGCAACAATTAGTTGGGGGAGCGGGAGGTGCGGGGGGAGCGACAAGCAGACCTTTAGATTTAGAAATAACTAAGTTTTCAGAAATGTGCCGCTTAACTGATCTGTCTGGGAAAGGTGTAGGGGGAGCGACAAGCAGACCCTTAGATTTAGAAACAACTAAGTTTTCAGAAAGGCGCTGCTTAACCGATCTGTCTGGGAAAGGTGCGGGGGGAGCGACAAGCAGACACTTAGATTTAGAAACAACTAAGTTTTCAGAAAGGTGCTGCTTAACCAATCTGTCTGGGAAAGGTGCGGGGGGAGCGACAAGCAGACACTTAGATTTAGAAACAACTAAGTTCTCAGGAATGCGCCGCTTAACTGTTCCGCCCAGGAAAGAGCAGCCAGAGGGTTGGCGGGGGGAGACACACACACGACGGACATGGACGGGACAACGACGCTGGGGGATGGGGGGGGACACGACACGGAAAGCAGGAGTGGCCCTCCTGAACCATGATCCTGCTCAGAAATGGCAAGGGATAATAAGAGAAGCCATAATTGAGGGCAAATTTGTTCCTAATGCTTTCCCAGAGAGCTCGCCCTCAACATCGGCAGTGGGCTCCATTGGATTGGAAACTCGTCCGCAAGGCACAAAAGTCAATTCAACAGTGGGGTTTACAAAATCCATATGTACAAGCCATAGTGGATTCTATATTTTCAGGCCAGTTGTTGACACCCTTTGACTGTATTAAGCTGACTGAAATGCTCTTAACCCCTACGCAACGGTTGTTGTGGCAGGCAGATTGGGAGTCTCGAGTCGATCTTACAATATTACGAAATCTTGACCGCAATCCAAATGACCCCTTGTTTGTGGCCACAAAGGATATGCTGTTAGGAAAGGGTCCATTTACTGACCCCCAGATACAGGCACAACTCGACCCTGCCATTTTGCAACAGTCACAAGCTCTGGCCACAGCTGCGATAAAACAAGTCCCACAAATGGGAAAACCACGGCCACCATATACAACCGTTAAACAGGGATCAGGAGTCATTTGTAGAATTTTTGGATCACTTGAGGGCAGCATTAGATGCGGTGCCTGGGCTAACTGCAGACATGAAGGCTACACTTGACATGGAATTGGCAACCCACAATGCAAATAGCACGTCGAAAGTTAATTGCGGCCCTTCCCAAAACTGCTACATTAATAGACATGATAGAAGCCTGCTCTAAGGCTTCATTGGTAGAAGAGGAAGAAAGAGCAATGGTGCATGTCAAGGCTCAGGCGCAGGCATTGGCCATTGCTCTCAAGCAGTTTATAACGAAATAAAAAGGGGATAAGGGACCGAGGTCACAACATTGCTTTCTTTGTGGACAAAGAGGTCATTTTAGGCGAGAGTGTCCCAATAACAAAGAGAAAAAGGAACCAACAATTAACAGCAACAACGGGGGACCATGGGCAGGTACAGGCCTTGCTGGGGCGTGTCATCCGTGTCAAAGACTTGGGCATAGGGAGAATGAATGTTGGTCGCGTTTTAGAAGGGACGGGACCCCCCTTGCCCCGCGAGCTTCGGGGGCGGGAAACTGGAAAACGAGCGCAGGGAGAGGGAGTGCGATGACACCAATACCCTCTCAAGGGCAGGCTGCCTGGCCGGTATGCAATCCGCAACAGCCGGAAGTGCCGGAGTGGACGTGGTCACTGCCGTCCCAATCACCATAGAAGACAAACAAGTTCATGTAGTTCCATCCACAGCTAATGGGCCGTTAGGTAATGGATTGAGCGCTTTGTTATTGGGACGATCTTCTACTTCCAGGCAAGGTATCTTAGTAATCCCTAGTGTAATCGATGCAGACTATACCGGAAATATAGGAATCATAGTACAGGCGATACAACCTCCAGTTCACGTTCCCGAGCAGACGAGACTAGCGCAACTTGTGCCTTTCCGCGCTTGTGTGCCTCACCCGGAAGTGGACACTAGAGGGGATGGAGCATTTGGTTCGATGGGATCTCCTCAGGTATATTTGACTGTGCCAATTACCGAAAAGAGGCCTGTAAAAGCGGTAGCATTTAAGGGGCCGGATGGAAACACCATGCACTGTAATGCGGCCTTACTGGATACCGGGGCAGATGTAACCATTGTTCCCAGGTTGGCATGGCCCCATAATTGGCCCCTGGCCAGTTTGAATACACCAATAATGGGAGTGGGCGGAGCACAGCTGACTTGCATCAGTGATGAGTTTGTAATGGTATGGCCTGAGGAGGAACCCTCGAACAGGGCTAAGGTTCGCCCTTACGTTATGAACACTTCAATATGGTTAATTGGGCGCGATGTGTTGTTGCAATGGGGCATTCAAATGTCTAATGAGGGTTTTGTGGGGCGGCCATTGAGAGGCGACCAATCCTGAAATTATCATGGGTGTCTAAAAAGCTAGTCTGGATTGATCAATGGCCGCTATCAGATGAAAAGCTCACCCGTGTAGAAGAATTGGTACAGGAACAATTGGATCAGGGCCATATAGAACCCTCTGTTAGTCCGTGGAACACACCTATTTTTGCAATCCCGAAAAAATCAGGGAAGTGGCAGCTTTTACATGACTTAAGAGCAATCAACGCAGTCATGCAGGATATGGGACCCTTACAACTGGAGTTGCCATCGCCTGTCATGCTGCCGGCTCATTGGGAACTTTTGATAGTAGATTTAAAGGATTGCTTTTTTACTGTCCCATTACATCCTGATGATAAGGAGAAATTTCCTCTAGGAATAAGCAAGCAGCAGCGCTAAGGTTTCAGTGGCGTGTGCTACCTCAAGGGCTGAAAAGCTCACCTACCATATGTCAAATTTATGTGGCATGGGCTTTGAAACCAATTAGGGCTCAGTTACCGAACATGATAATTTATCATTATATGGATGATATCTTGATAGCTGGAAAGCGTATGGATATAAATGAAAGGATTGTCATCTTACAACGTGAATTAGGTCACGGTGGTTTGATAATTGCGCCTGAAAAAATTCAACGCCAGGCACCATATCGATATCTTGTCATGACGATTACGGACGCTAAGGTCCGCCCTCAGAAACTTCAAATAAAGACAGACATTAAAACGTTAGCTGATGCACAGAAATTAGTGGGAGATATACAATGGGTGCGTTCTTTGTGTGGTATCATGAACGAAGATATAGAACCATTGTTGAGTTTGTTGAAGGGAGGCACTCAAGCTAATGAGCCAAGGAGTTTAACAAAGGAACAGGACCAAGCAATACCAATTATTAGTGAAAAAATTGCGGTGGCTTATTCTGGTCGAGTTTATCCAGATTTGTCAATAAAATTGGATGTATTAAATTTGGCTAAGTTCATTACAGGAATATTATATCAATGGAATAGTGAGCTATCAGAGCCTTTGGTAGTCCTGGAATGGGTCTTTTTACTAACTCAGCTCCCTCGAACTGTTACCACCAGAATAGCAGCCGTCGCAATGTGTATCGCTAAAGGCCCCAAGCGCCTTGTAGATATCAGTGGAAATGATCCCGCATGTATTAATTGCCCATATGACATGGAACAATTGTCACAATTATTGCAACATGAAAAAAGCTTTCAAATAGCGTTGGCAGGATTTTCTGGACACATAGATAACCATTATCCTAAACACCGCCTGTTCAATATTAACCTTATTATCCAGCAATCACCGCGGCTATCTCCAATACCTGTCTCCGGACTCACAATTTTTACAGACGCCGGCTGCTGACGACAACGTGCGGGTCTAGTATGGTTTGAGGAACAATGGCATCAGGAGCTGGTGGTGGGGGAGGGTTCTTTGCAAACATTGGAATTGCGAGCTGTGGTTCGAGCTTTTCAAAAATGGCCTCACCATCCACTCAATATTGTTACAGACTCCACTTATGTGGCGGGAGTAATTTCCCAACTTGAGGGTTCTTTATTACAAGCAGTGCTTAATGTGAATCTTTGGGACTTGTTAACAACACTATGGGAGCTTTTGGCTCAGAGAAAACAGTTGTATTATGTAGTGCATATTCGCAGTCACTCTGGCATCATGGAGGGTTTGGCAGAAGGAAATGAGCAAGCCGACCAACTAGTAGCACCAGCATGGGCGACGGTGTCTCCATCAGTAGATGTTCTCACTCAAGCCAAAAGTTCACATGCCTTTTTTCATCAGTCTGCTAAAGTACTATCCTGGCAATATAAGATTCCTTTATCTAATGCACGGGCAATAGTGGCCATGTGCCCTGACTGCCAAGGACAATCAGTCCTAGCAGGCCCAGGAGTTAACCCGCGGGGATTACACTCATTACAATTATGGCAATCTGACATCACTGTTGTCCCAGAATTTGGCTGTTTGCGCCACGTGCATGTTACTATTGACACCTTCTCGGCAATGATTTGGGCTACCCCTTTAACATCCACAAATGTTAAAGCAGTTATAAGACACTGGTGACAATGCTTTGCGGTGATGGGCATCCCGCAGGCTATAAAGGCTGATAATTGGACAGGTTATGTTGCTGTATCTGCACAACATTTTTTGCAAACTTGGGGAGTTAAACACATTACTGGCATACCATGTAATTCAACCGGACAGGCAATTATAGAGAGAGCCCATAAAACCTTGAAATCCCTCCTCAAAAAACAAAAGAAGGGGGAGGGTGGAGGATTATCGCCATTAGCCCGGATAGATAAGATGTTATATGTATTAAATTATTTAAGATTAGCAAATGAGAGGGAATTTCCGCCAGCAATAATACATATACAAGGGTTAATGGGAGAAAAGCAGCATTGGGGTCAGGAGAAACTGAAAGTCTTATGGAAGGACGTTAACACGAATGCTTGGCAAGGACCTGCTGATTTATTGATGTGGGGAAGGGGATACGCTTGTGTTTCTACAAATAGCGGTCCACGATGGATACCTGCTAAGTGGGTCTGGCCGTGGAAGAATCGTATAGAGAAGGAATCAAATTCAGAAGAAGAACAACCTGGCGGTTCAACACCATTGGTCACCATTGACGAAGCCATCTACATGCCCGGAACATAAAGGACAGTGTTGAACTTGGGTATTGGTTGCATGTGGACTGTGTTGGGTAGAGCGTGGAAGTCAGATCAAGGTTCCGGTATTATGGTCAGTGTGGCCTTGACAGTGGGAAAAGGCAAAAAAGGAAAGATGGCTTGTTTGGAAGCATAGGTAGGAGCAGAAACAGAAGGAAAAACGACGAAAATGCGAGAAGCAACAACAGGTCTATCAAAGATGAGGATCTTAAAGTTTGTAATATGGGGCATTTTAGGAGTAGTTGGTAGCTCAGCCATTCATCAGATTAATCCCGGGCATACTTGTCTGGTTGGCACACGTGTGGAAGGAGCTATCCCCTGTGCTGCCCGGTGCCGCAATAAAGAATACCTGCTTAATAACACTGAGTTGTTATTGAGTTTTCTCAGATTCAATTGACAACCCAGATGCGACAATCTCTGTCCGGCTGCAGAAGCCACTGAGGACAGGGACTTCCTAGGCGCGCCCCGGGACCTTTTCTCGGAGGGACTCCCTGACTCATCTGGCTCGTTGCAGGGGCAGACAAGGACCATCTACGGAAAAAGGTATTCTCTCTGGTTCTGGTTCAGGTATACCCTCTGGAAGGTGTCCATAAAACGTAGGAGACATCCTATGATGGGCACTGTACATCTGGCAAGATAATGCATAGCACTTGATCTGGAATGTGCTCTGATCTGGTTCTGTAATTTGCTCAGTGCTCGCACTGTGAACCGGGTCGGCATTGATGTTAACATGTACTTTGATCACTGACATTGATATTTGACTACGTGAATTGGAACTTGTCTGACACATGTATGATACTGGATTTTAGTCTGTTTAATGCTATAGTTGCTATTGTAGTAATCATAGTTGCAAGTGTCCCCTTATGTCCTTTGTGTGAATGGTGTAAAGGAGCTCCTTGTGTGATAGCGTAAAAACCGGTTATCTGTATTTGAATGTGTGAGTGAGTGAGACGCAGTGCTACTGTGAAGCGAGTGTGGAGTCCTGATCTGCAGTTCCGTAACCCTACGAGGGGCCCGGATGAAGGTGGGCGAAACAACTGGGAACTGTTCCAAGTGTATATCTGTGAAACAGTGGACAATCAACATGGTGGGACGAAATATGGGGCAAATGGGGAATAAATCTTCCAGGTTGGCTTAAAGGGTTACTGGTGCGAGGGCTTGTTTTATTAATCGTTGTACTTTTAATATTATCATTAATACCTGTGATTTTAAGCTGTGTAGGAAAAGCGCTCGAGCACACTGTAGCTTCTGTATTTGCTTTACAAACAAAAGAAGGGGGAATTGTAGGAGACTATCTAGCAGAGAGAGAGCATACTTAATATGGACATAGAGGAAATAAGGGGTCAATAGTAGGTACTAACAGACACTGTCACATAGAACTAGTAACCAATCGCGTAAGTAAGGTAACTGCATGCTGGGCAGGTGGACAAAGCGAGATAGCCAATCTGAAAATGCATGATCACATGTGCGGAAATAAAACAGTATATAAGACGCAGCCAAACGTTCAATAAACAGCTTTTGCTTGAAACCATATTTGTTGGTATGCAGTCCGTCCTTGCGCGACCTCACCCCGCCCCTCCCCACTCAAGCCTGGAAAACGGCCCATCTGCTTCCAGGGCAGAAAAGCTGGTGACAAAGTGCCATTAACAGAGCACGGCTTGTTCCTCAAGGGGGCCTTTGGGAGTTTGAAATGTTTTCATTCCAGGTAAAGGAAAAGACTCATTTGTGCTAAAGTAAGAACTGCCTGTTACCTTGTCTGTTTCTCTTCTGTTGGTTCACCCTAATTTTATGGGTGAGATGGAGGTGGCCTTTTATTTTTCGATGCCCAAGTACCTTGTCAGTAACCTGTGGTGTCAGCACAGTGAACTTTTGAGCACCTAGATGCCGGTAGAAATGTAACCAAAGAAACAGGATGGAAAGTGATGTTTAAACTTGGTTTATAATTGATTTGTTTTTTTCATTAGAGCATTGATGACCGCTTGTCCTGTGGTTCAGTCCACATTCTGTTCTGTGGAGTCCTCAGTCTAGGACTTTTACATAAAAAAAAAAGCTTGTCCCTCCAAAAAAAAGGACTAGTCCTTCGTAGGACTGAGGTGTAGACTTGGAGAGTCTCTTAAAGACGTGATCAGAATTAAAGCTGGATTTCACTTAACGTTGCTGCTGTTTGTCTTCGCTTTTGCCGCTTTCCCCACTGCTCCGTCATGACTGGATAAATAAAATAATATCTGTCCTGGAGCACGTTAGGCCTATGAGAAACGTACTTCCCTCTGTTTATTTTCTCTTCCTGCAAGCGTGCGTATTCTTCTGTTTCTGTGCGCTTACTAAGAAATGATTCTGTGAGAATTGTATTGTACTCAAAGAGGAAAGAAACTGTGCATAACAGTTCGGGTGTTCTGAAGAAACGGACTGTTTTCACAATAAAAGCTTTATGCTTTTTCAGTCTGTAAGCTTTTAAAATATGTTTTAGGGGTATGTGAAAACCTGACTGAGACACTAACATCTGTACTAAGAATGATCAAGGTTATTATTTCTTCTTTTTTTTTTTTTTTTTTTTTTCCCTGGCAATTCTGCCAGTCATGTTTGGTAGCCTTAGGTATTGCAGCGCTGGGGATTTGTTATTAGGGTGAGGAAAAGGCTGAGGTACTTAATGCCACCTTTGCCTCAATCTTTAATAGTCAGACTAGTTACCCTCAAGGTAATCAGCCCCCTGAGCTGGAGGATTCTGTTATAATCCAGGATTTAGTAGTTAATGACCTGCTCTGTCAATTGGAAACTCACAAGTCTATGGAGCCGGATGAAACACACCCAAGAGTGCTGAGGGAGCTGGTGGAGGAACTTGCTCAGTATTGGGCTGTTCTTGTTTAATACATTTATCAACGACCTGGATGAGGGGATCGAGTGCACCCTCAGCAACATTGCAGATGATACGAAATTAAGTGGGGCTGTTGATCTGCTTGAGGGTAGAGAGGCTCTGCAGAGGGATCTGGACAGGCTGGATGGATGGGCTGAGGACAATTGCATGAAGTTTCACAAGTCCAAGTGCCGGGTCCTGCCCTTCGGTCACAACAGCCCCATGCAGCGCTACAGGCTTTGGAAAGTGTGGCTGGAAAGCTGCCCAGCATAAAAGGACCCAGGGGTGCTAGTTGACAGTCGGCTGAACATGAGCTGTCAGTGTGCCCGGGTGGCTGAGAAGGCCAACAGCATCCTGGCCTGTATCAGCAATGGTGTGGCCAGCAGGAGCAGGGGAGTGATCGTGCCCCTGTACTCAGCACTGGTGAGACCCCACCTTGAGTGCTGTGTGCAATTTTGGGCACCACCGTGTAGGAAAGACATTGAGGTCCTGGAGCAGGCCCAGAGAAGGGGAATGAAGCAGAGGAGTCATGAAAAAATGTCTTATGAGGGGCTCCTGAGGGAATTAGGATTGATTAGCCGAGAGAAGAGGAGGCTGAGAGAAGACCCTATTGCTCTCTACAGCTACCTAAAAGGAAGTTGTAGTGAGGCTGGTGTTGGTCTCTTCTCCCAAGTAACTAATGACAGGACAAGAGGTAATGGCCTCAAGCTGCACCAGGAGAGATTTAGATTGGATATTAGGAAGAATTTCTTTACCGAAAGAGTGGTTAGACATGGGAACAGGCTGCCCAGGGAGGTGGTGGAGTCACCATCCCTGGAGGTGTTTCAAAGACTTATAGGTGTGGTGCTGAGGGACATGGTTTAGTAGTAGGCTTGGCAGTGTTAGGATAACGGTTGGACCTGATGACCTTAAAGGTCTTTTCCAACCAAAATGATTCTGTCATTCTATCTTTTTCTTCCCCAAAAAAGTGAAACTATATGGGGGATCTCTTATCTCATTGACTTTTTATAAGTTTGATTTATGACAGGAAAAAAAAAAATTAAAATTGTGTAACTTACAAATGGACTTGTGTTGTTTAAACTGTAACTGCCAAATAGCCGCAGTGTGTGGTTTATGAGGGGTGTTTAAGCAGTTCGGTATTTGTTCTAAATGTTTAAAAAGAGAGGTCACTGAATGTTACGGGTGTTTTTCCCCATGTTTGGCCACAGTGCTCTGAAGTACTTTATTTCTGTCTGGCTTTTGATGGTGTGTTTCCCTGGCCGTTCGGTGTCATCTCTCCTGGGCGGTGCAGCTGGCTAGACATCCCTCCTAATGGTGTAATGCACAGGAAAACCCCTAGTTGGATCGGAACGGTGTATTTTGGAGCCAGGTAATTTAATGATATCCATTGACAGCTAGGCAAGTTCAGTTAATGCAGATGGAAAATCAATTAATTTTGTAGTGTAAGCATTTTTATTGGACGTACATAAACACCCACGTGCCTTTGTAGTATAAAGCAAATTACTGAGATTTGTTCTTTCTTTAAAGAAAGTTTTAAACTTGACTTTATTATTTTTATTTAAAGTTTTACACTTCACTCTTCAGATTTATTGACTGAGCAAACGAGACGACAGTACTCCTGGCAGCATCAAGTGTGAGAGCTGTGGTGAGTCCTGGGCCCTGGGGGGCCCTGTCACCCCTTGTGCATCCCAGTCCACCCCCACCCCTCCTCTAGCCCTTTCTCTTTCCCATGCTGTTGTGATGGTTTTTCTTCCCTATACTTCTCTTCTATCCTGCTCCCTTTTCCTCTCTCCCTTCCTCTCTCCTGTTCTACTACTCTCTTTTCTTTTTCTCTGCACTTCTTCCTGCTCCCTCTCCTTTTTTTTCATCCTGTTTCTGCCCTGTAGCCCACTGCTGTTTTTCCCTTTTTTTGTGTCTCTTTGGCCTGATTTTCATCTGTCTCTCTTTCCACACCCCCCAAACCCCCCACACCCCCCCATTTCTCTGGCCTGTCTCCTGGCACTCTTTTCTTCTTTGCACCTGTATGTGCTGTTCCATGTCCTTGTCCTGCTCTGGTTAAGATTTTCCCGTATTAACGTTGCGAGCCCTGGTTGTTTTAAGCTATGTAGTTTAGACTTTGAGAACCGTTTGACCTTATGCCCTGTGTTTGTAATTTACATTGCTTGTCTGTCAGAGATCAGTGAAAGAGATAGGGAACTTATCATGTGTTTGTGCCAAGGAAGAAGAATGACCTTTGGTGATTGGAAGATATAAGTATACCACCATATGTAAATAACAGGAACTTGGAAATATACACAAGTAAACCATAAGATCGGGGTAACGAAAAGTATGTTCCAAGATCATCAACATGTAGCAATGAATTCTAGGAAAGTACTGAATATGTAATGAATATGGATGGATTAAACTGTACTTAAACTGCTTTGTGAAACCACTCTGGTGGAGCGATCCCCAGTGCTGCCCAGCGCTGCAATAAAGAATGCCTGCTTAATAACACACTCTAGTTTTTGAGTTTTCATCTCGGAATCCTTACCCAGCCGCACCTAGCCTCCTACCTCTGTGAGGAGCGTTAGAAAGCAAGGGGGTTTGGAAGCTCTGAATTTTGTTTCAGTCCTCTTCTAGCTTTCCTTCCTTTTTCCTTCTCTCTCAATGCCCCTCTGGTCTTGCCCACTGTTGCTATGTTTTTCATTCTGTATCTCACTGTCCTGTTCCTCCTTGCTGTTCATCTCTTCCTCTCTCTGATCCTTTGTGCTTCTCCCTGTTCCTGCTATTTATTACTTCACTTCTCTGTCCCTGTCATTCTCTGTTGCTCTCGTCCTCTCTCTATCTGGGTATCTGGCTCCCTGCCCCTGTCTCTTTCAGAGTATCCGGCTTTCTGGCTCCCTGTCAGTCACCTGTTTTCTATGTTGCTCTGTCCTTCCTCCTGTCTTTCCTTGTCCCTCTGGCCTGCTCCCTGTCACTGTCTTTTTTTTTTTTTTCTGTCTTTCCTTATCTCTGGGTGGCGGCGGGCCAAGTGGTCAATGATCAAGGCTAAAAGGTTATGGTGTCACAGGTCAGGGTCAAAGTGTCACAGGGTCAAAGGTCAAGGTCTAAAGGGCACAGGGAAATGTTAAGGACCAAGGGTCACAAGTCAAACGCCAAAAAGATTGCAGGGTCAAAGGTCAAAAGGTCATGGAGTCAAAGGTCAAGGTTAAAAGGGAGAAGGGTGAAAGGGTCACGGGACCAAAGGTCAACAGGTCACGTGTCAAAGGTCACGGTGGTAAATTTCAAGGTCAAAGGGTCACGGGTCAAAGGCAAAAAAAGTTGCAGGGAAAAAAGGTCATGTGGTTAAAAGCCAAGGTCAAAATATAGCAGTGTCAAAGGTCAAAAGGTCATGGGGTCAAACTCAAAAGGTCACGGGGTCAAAGTTCAAAAGATCACGACTCAAGAGCTAAGGTCAAAACGTCGCAGGGTCAAAATATCACATGGTCGGTCAAAAGGTATCGGAGACAAAGGTCAAAAGGCCACAGGTCAGAGATCAAGGGTCAAAATATCACAGAGTCAAGGTGAAAAGGTCACAGGGCTGAAAGGCCAAGGGCAAAAGTTCACGGGTCAAGACCAAAGGTCAAAGGTCATGGGGTCAAGGACAAAATAGGTAAAGGTCACGGGGTCAAGACCAAAGGTCAAAGGTCATGGGGTCAAGGACAAAATAGTTAAAGGTCACGGGGTCGAGAGCAAAGGTTAAAAGGTCACGAGGTCAAGGTCAAAGGTCAAAAGGTCATGAGATCAAGGTCAAAAATCAAAAGGTCATGAGATCAAGGTCAAAGGTCAAAAGGTCATAACGTCAAGGTCAAAGGTCAAAAGGTCATGAGATCAAGGTCAAAGGTCAAAAAGGTCAGGATCAAAGGTCAAAAAGGTCAAGGTCAAAGGGGCAAAAGGTCACGGGGTCAAAGTCAAAAGGTCACAGAGCCAAGGTCAAAGGGCCAAAAGACACGGGGTCAGCCAAAGGGTCAAAATATCAAGGTCAAAGGTCAAAGGGTCATTATGTCAAGGTCAAATGGTCAAAGAGTCAAGGTCAAAGGCAAAAGGTCAAGGGGCCAAGGACAAAATGTCAAGGTTAAAGGTCAAAAAGTCACGGGACCGAGGTCAAAAGGTCGAAAGTTCAAGCGGTCGTCAAAAGGTCACAGGTCAAGGTCAAAAGGTCAAGGGACCAAGGTTTAAAGGTCACGGGGTCAAGATCAAAGGGTCAAAAGGTCAAGGGCCAAGGTCAAAGGGTCAAAAGGTCAAGGGCAAGAGGGCAAAAGATCACGGGGTCAAGGTCAAAAGGTCAAAAGAGCAGAACAAAGGCAAAAAAAGGTCAAGGTCAAAAGGTCACAGGGTCAAGATCAAAAGGTCACGGGTCAAGGACAAACGTCTAAAAAGGTCATGGGGTCAAGGTCAAAGGGCCAAAAGGTCAAGGTTAAAGATCAAAAGGTCAAAGGGTCAAGGTCAAAGGAAAAAGGTCAAGGTTAAAGGTCAAAAGTCATGGGACCGAGGTAAAAAGGTCGAAAGGTCAAGGGGTCAAGGTCAAAAGGTCAAGGGACCAAGGTTAAAAGGTCACAGGGTCAAGGTCAAAGGGTCAAAAGGTCAAGGTAAAAATGTCATGGGGTCAAGGTCAAAAGGTCAAGGTAATAATGTCACGGGATCAAGGTCAAAGATTCAAAAGGTCAAAAGGTCAAGGGGTCAAGGTCAAAAAGTTCACGAGGTTAAGGTCAAAAGGCCATGGATCAAAGGTCGCGGGTCATGGTCAAAAGATCAAGGGATCAAAGGTCAAAAGGTAGTGGGGGTGAAAGGTCAAGTTCAAAAAGGTCAAAAGTAGGGGGTCAAAGGATAAAAGGTCACAGGGTCAATGGTCAGGAGGTTATGGGGTCAATGGTAAATCCAAATGTCATGGGGTCAAAGGTCAAGGTAAAAATTTCATATGTCAAAGATCAACAGTCACATGGTCAAACGTCAAAAGGTCAGTTGCCAAGAGTTACAGGTCAGCAGTCAAAAGGTCAAGGTCAAAATGCCAGAGGTAAAGGCATGGGGTCAAAGGGTCAAAGGCCAAGGAAGAAGTCACAAGGTCAAAGTTGAATTTTAAAAGGTCAAGTACCACGATCAAAAGGTCACAGGGTCAAAGGGGCACGGGTCAAGGTCACAAGGCCATGCTGTCAAAGGTCAAAGTCAAAAGGCCAGGGGTCACATGGTCAAAGGTCAAGGGGAAATGGTCCCAGGATCAAGGTCAAAAAGTCACAGGTTCAAAGACCACAGGGTCAAGGTCAAAAGTTTATGGGTCAAGGCTTTGGCCTTGGGTGCTCGGCCGGTGCTGCCGGCGGTGTCAGCTCTGGAGCTGGCTGGATGTGCGGGCACTGGGCTTTGGTCATGGAGAGAAGTGGAGGTGTCTGTCCGAGGTAAGCATTGCGGGACAAGGCAAGGTCCAGCAGCACATAGAGTAGGAACTACCGTTGTACGCAGTTTTTGGTTGTTTTTCAGGTTGGTAATTTTCTGCTGAGGGTTTGGGGGTGGCAAGATGGTTTAATAGTGTGCAATTTTTTTCTTTTATTTTAGATGTGTTGTGTTTTCCTGGAATTCCTGACTATGAAAGATGGAACCTTGTTTTTTTCCCACCGGTTTTGCTGTAGGCTCTGTAAGTTGCCGATATTTCAATCTATGCTGATTTTCTCTCTTAATAGGACTGATGGTCACGTTTTCCAGCAGGGGTTAGGGTGAGCACCTTGTATGCATCTGTATACAGAGTTTGAGCATTTTTCAAAATAGCAGCAGCAACATAAAGCATAGTGTATTTCAGGGTCTGAGAAGGCCCATTGCCTTTCCCAGTCACCTGCAGAGCACCACATTGTCCCTAAAAACTGCACCTCGTGGCAAGCTCTTCCGAGTTTATTAGCATCAAGACTGTGCTTATTTTGTGGGCCTGTAGCCCACGTGGGTGTACCTGTCACCCCTGACTCATGCAGCCCCGCCTCCCGTGGGCGTGCCTCGTGCCCTTCCCAATTACCCACCCCATGGGCGTGCCTTAGCCCCCCTTCCCACAACCCCACCTCTCATGCGTGTGCCTTGCCTGCTTTTTGTACCCACTTTGTGGGTGTGCACACCTCACCCCCTTGTCCTCGCCCTGTGCACCTGCCTTGCACCTCCCTCAGGTGGGCATGCTTCGTCTCCCCCTTTGTCCCCACCCCATGTGCCTGCCTTGCCCCCACCTCTCCAAGTACTGCTGCTCCAGATGCACACCACCAATAATCTGCTTGCATTCCTAACTTTCCTCTGGCATCTCCTTGGGCCCCAAATCCCTGGGATTGCATCAAAATTACCCCCACGGTGTGTCGGCACCACCCCCAAGCCCTTTGCCATCCTGCCCCTTGGGGGCATGTTGGTGCTGCCCCTGACCCTCTTGTGGTACCCACCCTTGTGCATGTGCTGGTCCCACCGCTGACCCGCCTCCCTTGGGTGTGCCTTGCCTGTGCCCCTGCCCCATGGGCATGTCTTGCCCCCACCCCTCCAAGTATTGCTGCTCCAAACACAGACCACAAATAAACTGTCTGCACCCTGAACTTTGCTCTGGCAACTCCTCAGGCCCCAAATCCCTGGGCTTA
The DNA here is from genome assembly GCF_034619465.1 of Leptosomus discolor. Lineage (NCBI taxonomy): Eukaryota > Metazoa > Chordata > Aves > Leptosomiformes > Leptosomidae > Leptosomus > Leptosomus discolor. Next base: position 86,206,205 of record NC_141393.1, read on the forward strand.
CCCCCAAAATGCCATCACCAGTGATGCCAAGGGGAAAGAGGGGGGTACTCAGCAGGGACATCCTCAAACCCCGAGGCTTCCATTGGGCTTTCCCAAGGCCAGGAGGGTGGAAAAGCGGTGTCACTTTTTACATTTTCTTCCTACATCTCCCTCTTCTGAGCTCCTTGTCCTTGGGTGTTTGTTCTTGCCTGTGGCCTCTGTTCTTGATGGGCTCCAGGTGTGGCCAGTGGGGCTAATGAGAGGGCTGGCTCTGCTATAGGCTATGAAGGGGCTGCCTGAGGGAGCTGGTAAAGGGGAATTGGCTGAGGAGGGAGTGGATGTGCCTCCAGCATGGAATGGCTGGTCCCTGCAGCAAAGAAGGATCCCCCTGAGCTGTCTGTGATGGAGCAGACCACCAGCATGTGGTGCCGGGAGCTCAGTTCCTGTGTCAGTCATGCATATGAGCTACTGGCGAGCCCGGCAGTGGAGGGGTGTTGAGAGAAAAGCTTCGGGGAGATGAAGGTCTGAGCTGGTGCCAGGAGCTGGGGTGAGTTGAGGGTTCTCCCATGTGCATCCTGGTCTATCTCTTCCACCCTGCCTGGGAAAGGGCTGCCCAGGGATGGGGAGGGCCAGCCATGGCTTTCTGTCCTGCTCCCTTTGGTGCTGGAGCCTGCCAGGCACCCTGCCACTTTTCTGAGAGTGCCAGGGCTTCTGCTCAAGTCAAGGAGGGGGTAGCAGGGCTGGAAAAAAGTGGAGCCTGGGATGGGGTGCAAAATCAGGGAAAATGTGGCAGTCAAGACAAGCTGGAAGGGTGGAAAAGTAGTGTCACGGTTTTCTACATTTTCTTTCTAAGTCACCGTCTTTCTATCTTCCTGACCCTATGTGTTAGTTCTTGCTTTTGTTTCTTTTCCCTTACTGCTGTAGAATCTTTCTTTGTCCCTTGTCTTGTTGTCCTGCTGGTCCCTTCCATGCCTCTCTCCTGCTCCCCCTCTCTCTTATGTATTCCTCCATTTCTCCCTGGGTTTTTTGCTAAGTCTTTCATCTCTTCTTTCTCTACACCATTATCCCGCTCCCTGTCCCTCTCCTGTTCGCAGCATCCCTTTTGCTGGCTGCCTGTCCCCCATCTCTTCTCTACCTTCCTCCTGCTTTTCTCTTCCTTTCTCTCCTGCTGTCCTGCTGCGTTTGGGCACCGAGTCCGGTAGTCAGCTCAGTGCCAGGGTTTATTCTGGGCAGGAGTGAGTAAACTTTTCCTGCCTCCTCTGTGGCCCTGGATGGTATTCAAGCCCCTGGGTGCAGAGCTCGTGGCTGCGGGCAGGTGCCAGGGAGGGGGCCATGTGCTGTGGGGCTCTGGCCAGGCCCCTGTTCCTGATGGGCTCCAGCTGGTGTGGCCAGTGAGGCTAATGATGGGGCTGGCCCTGCTTTGGCCTATGAAGGGGGCTGCCTGGGCATGCCCAAGTGCAGGAGCTGGCTGAGGAGTCAAACCAAGGGGCTTCCACAGGCAGCTGTCTCCAGATGGTCCCTGTGGCAAGGAAGGATCCCTCCCAGCCGTCCCCAACAGAGCACACCACCAGCACATGGCACCAGGACCTTGGCGCCTCTGTTGGCTGCACACATGTGAGCTGCTGAATGTCCAGGAAACCTTGTGGGAGAAGTGTGTTGAGTCACCCACCGCCTACTCTTAAGGTCAGGCAGCCAGTACTGTGGAGGAGAAAGGGGCAGAGACAGAGAGAAAAGCCTCAGGGTGGTGAAGGTCTGCCGTTGGCACCAGGAGCCACATGTCGCCTCGTGCTTGTTCGGGCCCATCCCTGCCCTGGTTCTCCAGATCTCTGCCTCCTTGCCTGTCCCTGCCTCTGTCTGCCTTTCAGGCTGTCTGGTTCCACAAAGCTTTTCTGTCTTCTGCTAGCATTGCCCTGTAAAGTGTCACCTTCTACCTTTCCTTTCTATGTCTTTTCCTTTCTGGTACCCCACCAGTTCTGATTTCATTCTTCCTCATTGCTTGTGACAACGGCATTTCTAGGTCTCCCCCTCCCCGTGTCTCTGTTTAACCAGTTCCCTGTGATTGTGGGAAGGGTGGTGGTCGGGGTCTGGGTTATTTGTGTCCTGGGCTCTGCTCAGGGAGCTCATTCTGCTCTGAGGTTGCTGTGGTGTGGGTGTTCTGTTGGTGCTGTCAGCGGTGGCAGCTCGCGAGCTGGCTGGGCTGTGTGGGCATTGGGGTTTAGTCATGGAGAGAAGCGGAATGGAACCTTGTTTTTTTCTCTAGTTTGGCTGACAGCTTTTCCCTTAATATGACTGAAGGTGAGATTATTAGGTATCAGAAGGTGCAACATGTATGCACCTGTATATGCCCCTCCCTATCCACCTGTCCATGCCTCCGTGAGAGGTTTTTGCCCATGCGAGGCTTTTCCCGTGCCTGGTCTTCTGGCCGCTGGCCGGGCAACCTGACCAAGAGGTTCCTGTTCTACAGCCTCTTCCCCGGCGGCGCTTTCCGCGCTCTCTGCTGCCACCCTGTGACCAAAACGCGGTACTTCAGCCCCGAAGACGCTTTCCGCGCTCTCTGCTACCACCCTGTGACCAAAAGCCGGTACAGCAGCCCCGGCTGCACGCTGCCGCCCTCTCCGCGGCCAACGTGTGACCATAAAGCGGTACTGCAGCCCTGGCGGCACGCTGCCACGCGCTCTGCTGCTACCGCCTACAGTGGGTGTGCTGCGCACTGCACGTGCTCCCCCCGTGTGCCCTGTGCTCGCCCCTTTCCTTTGGGATGGTGGGAAGGGCGTTGGGCGGGGCCTGGGGTAGATGAGCCCCGGGCTGTGCCCAGGGAGCTCCTTCTGTGCGAGGCGGGAGCTGTGGGACTGGGTAGGGTCCAGCAGCACCCACAGGAGCGAATGCTCTGGGATGCAGCTTGGGCTTTTTTTTTTTTTTTATTTTCCGTCAGCAGTTTCCTAGGGAGTGTCCAGGGGTGACAAGAGGGTTTTAAAACACATAGCTTTAACTGATTTTTTTTTGCTGCTGCTTTTGTTTTGTTCTAGGTGCACTGGATTTTCCTGGAATTCTGAACTTCCTGCAGGATGGCAACTTGGTTTTTGTGAGGAGTGTTTCTGACCCTATTTCCCTTCCTAGGACTGAAGGTTAGATTATCGAGCAGCCATGAGGATGTGCACCATGTCTGCATCTGTCTATGCCCGCCCATCCCCCTGTCCGTGCCTGCAGGTGGGGTTTTTCCCATGCCACCCCCAACTTGGTGGCCTTGCCAAGGGTGGGTGTGCCTGGCCCTACTTCTCGTGTCCCTGCCTCCCATGGGTGTGCCTTGCCTGCTTTTTGTACCCACTTTATGGGTGTGCATAGCTAACACCCTATCCTCCCCCTGTGCACCTGTCTTGCCCCCCCCCCGCCATGGGTGTGCCTTGTACCTGCCTCCCATGGGCATGCTTTGTCCCCCCCCTTGTCCCTGCTCCATGCACCTGCCTTGCCCCCACAAGAACTGCTGCTCCAGATGTACAGCACCAATAAACTGTTTGCATTCCAAACTTTGCTCTGGCACTTCCTTGGGCCCCAAATCCCTAAGCTTAGGCCCAAAATGCCATCACCAGTAGACGTCAGGGGAAATGGGGGGCACCCAGCAGGGGCACCCCGAAGCCTCATGGTTTCCAACAGGCTTTGCCAAGGGCAGGGGTGGGTGGGAGAGTTGAAAAGCAGCATTACTTTCTACATTTTCTTCCTACATCTCCCTCTTCTGAGCTCCTTGTCCCTGGGTGTTTTTTCTTGCCTGTGGCCCCTGTTCCCGATAGGCTCCAGGTTTGGCCAATGGGGCTAATGAGAGGGCTGGCCCTGCTGTGGACTATAAAGGGGCTGCCTGAGGGAGCTGGTAAAGGGGAAATGGCTGAGGAGGGAGCTGGAGGTGCCTCCAGCATGGAATGGCTGGTCCCTGTGGTGAGGAAGGATGGAGCAGACCATGACGGAGCAGACCACCAGCACACGTTGCTGGGAGCTTGGTGCCTGCATCGGCTGTGTGTGTGAGCCGCTGGCCAGCCTGGCGGTGGAGGGGTGTTGAGAGAAAAGTGTTGGGGTGCTGAAGGCCTGAGCCAGTGCCAGGAGCTGGGGTGAGTCACACGTTCTCCCATGCACATCCTGGTCCATCTCTGCTGCCCTGCCTGCTGCTCCTTCCGCTGCCGGGGAAAGGGCTGCCCAGGGATGGGGAGGGCCGACAATGGCTTTCTGTCCTGGCCCCTTTGCTGTGGAAGCCTGCCAGGCACCCTGCTGCCATTCCGAGGGCACCGTGGCTTCCCCTCAAGCTGGGGGGGGGGGGGGGGGGGGGGGGCGGGGTGTGGCAGGGCTGGAAGAAAGTGGAGGCTGAGATGGGGTGCGAAGGCAGGGAAACTGTGGAAGTCAAGAGGGGGTGGAAATGGTGTCACTTTTTACATGGTCTTTGTAAGGCTCCCTCTTTCTGTCTTCCTGACCCTATGTGTTAGTTCTTGTCTCTGTTTCTTTTCCCCTATTGCTTTAGAATATTTCCCTGTCCGTCGTCTTGTCCCTGCCTTGTGGTCCTGCTGGTCCCTTTGGCCTCTCTCTCCTGCTCCCCCTCTCTCTTATGTATTCCCCCATCTCTCCCTGGGTTTTTTGCTCAGTGTCCCAGTACTCTTCTCTTTACTCTACTGTCCTGCTCACTGTCCCTCTCCTGTTTGCAGCATCCCGTTTGTTGGCTGCCTTTCCCCCATCTCTTCTCTACCTTCCTCCTGCTTTTCTCTTTCCTGCTGTCCTGCTGCGTTTGGGCAGTGAGCCTTGTAGCCAGCTCAATGCCAGGGTTTGTTCTGGGCAGAGGTGAGTAAATTCTGTTCTGTGGAGTCCTCAGTCTAGGAGTTTTATGTTTAAAAAAAAAAAAAAAAAAAAAAAAGCTTGTCCTTCCAAAAAAGAGCTTGTCCTTCGTAGGACTGAAGTGTAGACTTGGAGAGTCTCTTAAAGACGTGATCAAAATTAAAGCTGGATTTCACTTAACATTGCTGCTGTTTGTCTTCGCTTTTGCCGCTTTCCCCACTGCTCCATCGTGACTGGATAAATAAAATAATGTCTATCCTGGAGCAGGTTAGGCCAAAGGAAAATGTACTTCCCTCTGTTTATTTTCTCTTCCTGCAAGCGTGTGTATTCTTCTGTTTCTGTGCGCTTACTAAGAAATGATTCTGTGAGAGTTGTATTGTACTCAAAGAGGAAAGAAACTGTGCATAACAGTTCGGGTGTTCTGAAGAAACGGACTGTTTTCACAATAAAAGCTTTATGCTTTTTCAGTCTGTAAGCTTTTAAAGTATCTTTTAGGGGTATGTGAAAATCTGACTGAGACACTGACATCTGTACTAAGAGTGATCAAGGTTATTTTTTTCTTTTTCTTTTTTTTTTTTTTTTTCCCCAGTACATCTACCAGTCCTGATTGGTAGCCTTAGGTATTGCAGCGCTGGGGATTTGTTATTAGGGTGAGGAAAAGGCTGAGGTACTTAATGCCATCTTTGCCTCAATCTTTAATAGTCAGATTAGTTACCCTCAAGGTAATCAGCCCCCTGAGCAGGAGGACAGGGATGGAGACCAGGAGAATTCCGTCATAATCCAGGAAGTGGTACTTAATGACCTGCTCTGCCAATTGGAAACTCACAAGTCTATGGGGCCGGATAAAACACACCCGAGAGCGCTGAGGAAGCTGGCGGAGGAACTTGCCAAGCCTCTGTCCATCATTTATCAGCAATCCTGGTCAACAGGAGAAGTCCCGGAAGACTGGAGGCTTACCAATGTGACGCTGTCCTAGGTTACAGTGTAAAATGTGCCAAAAGAAAAAAAAGTATTCTATTACCATGCTAAATAAAAACTGAGATCTCGAACACCCTAGCAGCCTTCTTCCACTGGATTCCCAGAGGAGTTTTTTCCCCCACTGGAGTTCCAGAGGACAAGAGCTACCTACCTACCACTGGACCTTCGGAGGAAGACCAGACCCTTTTCCAAGATCGCTGCTTCAACAGAACTACATCCATCGCTTCAGGAGGACTGCAGCCACCATCTTTTCGGACTGCTACTGCCACCCTAACAGGGTGTCAGGTTGTATTTCTGACTCTGTCAGTGTAAACCAGGGGGTTGTTTTTTTTTCCCTGCCTTGTGTTATTTTTTTATATATATATATATAATTAAAGAACTGTTATTCCTATTCCCCATATCTTTGCCTGAAGGCCCGTTAACTTCAAAATTATAATAATTTGGAGGGAAGGGGGTTGCATTTTCCATTTCAAGGGAGGCTCCTGCCTTCCTCCGCAGACACCTGTCTTTCAAACCAAGACAGATGCTCGTCTCCAAGAAGGGCTAGAAGGAGGATCTGGGGAACTACAGGCCCGTCAGCCTGACCTAGGTACCGAGCGAGATTATGGAGCGGTTCATCTTGGGTGTGCTCGCAAGGTAAGTGCAGGATATCCAGGGAATCAGGCCCAGCCAGCATGGGTTCATGAAAGGCAGGTCCTGTTTGACCAACCTGATCTCCTTCTATGATCAGGTGACCTGCCTAGTGGATGAGAGAAAAGCTGTGGATGTTGTCTCTCTGGACTCCAGTAAAGCATTTGATGCCGTTTCCCACAACATCCTATTGGACAAGCTGGTGGTTCATGGCTTAGACAGGTGTACTCTTCGATGGGTTAGAAACTGGCTGCATGGCCGAGCCCAGAAAGATTTGGTAAATGGAGTTAAATCCAGTTGGCGACCAGTCACAAGCGGTGTTCCCCAGGTCTCAGTATTGGGGCTGGTCTTGTTTAATACCTTTATCAACGACCTGGATGAGGGGATCGAGTGCACCCTCAGCAAGTTTGCAGATGACACAAAATTAAGCGGGACTGTTGACCTGTTTGAGGGTAGAGAGGCTCTGCAGAGGGATCTGGACAGGCTGGATGGATGGGCTGAGGACAATTGCATGAAGTTTCACAAGTCCAAGTGCCAGGTCCTGCACTTCGGTCACAACAGCCCCATGCAGCGCTACAGGCTTTGGAAAGTGTGGCTGGAAAGCTGCCCAGCATAAAAGGACCCAGGGGTGCTAGTTGACAGTCGGCTGAACATGAGCTGTCAGTGTGCCCGGGTGGCCGAGAAGGCCAACAGCATCCTGGCCTGGATCAGCAATGGTGTGGCCAGCAGGAGCAGGGGAGTGATCGTGCCCCTGTACTCAGCACTGGTGAGACCCCACCTTGAGTGCTGTGTGCAATTTTGGGCACCACCGTGTAGGAAAGACATTGAGGTCCTGGAGCAGGCCCAGAGAAGGGGAATGAAGCAGAGGGGTCATGAAAAAATGTCTTATGAGGGGCTCCTGAGGGAATTAGGATTGATTAGCCGAGAGAAGAGGAGGCTGAGAGGAGACCCTATTGCTCTCTACAGCTACCTAAAAGGAAGTTGTAGTGAGGCTGGTGTTGGTCTCTTCTCCCAAGTAACTAATGACAGGACAAGAGGTAATGGCCTCAAGCTGCACCAGGAGAGATTTAGATTGGATATTAGGAAGAATTTCTTTACCGAAAGAGTGATTAGACATGGGAACAGGCTGCCCAGGGAGGTGGTGGAGTCACCATCCCTGGAGGTGTTCAAAAGACTTATAGGTGTGGTGCTGAGGGACATGGTTTAGTAGTAGGCTTGGCAGTGTTAGGATAACGGTTGGACGTGATGATCTTAAAGGTCTCTTCCAACCACAATGATTCCACGATTCTATATTTTTTTTTCCAAAAAAAGTGAAACCATATGGGGGATCTCTTATCTCATTGGCTTTTTATAAGTTTGATTTATGACAGGAAAAAAAAAAAAGTTAAAATTGTGTAACTTACAAATGGGCTTGCATGGTTTAAACTGTAACTGCCAAATAGTCGCAGTGTGTGATTTATGAGGGGTATTTAAGCAGCTCAGTATTTGTTCTAAACATTTAAAAAGAGAGGCTGCTGAATTTTAGGGGTGTTTTTCCCCATGTTTGGATGGAGTGTTCTGAAGTACTTTATTTCTCTCTGGTTTTCAATGGTGTGTTTCGGTGGCATCTCTCCTGGGCGGTGCAGCTGGCTAGACGTCCCTCCTAATTTGTCTGTCAGAGATCAGTCAAAGAGATAGGGAACTTATCATGCGTTTTTGCCAAGTAAGAAAAATGACCTTTGGTGATTGGAAGATATAGGTATACCACCATATGTAAACAACAGGAACTTGGAAATATGCACAAGTAAACCATGAGATCGGGGTAACGAAAAATATGTTCCAAGATCATCAACATGTAGTAATCAATTCTAGGAAAGTACTGAATACGTATTGAATGTGGATGGATTAAACTGTACTTAAACTGCCTTGTGAAACCCCTCCGGTGGAGCAATCCACAGTGCTGCAATAAAGAATGCCTGTTTAATAACACTCTTGTTATTGAGTTTTCATCTCAGAATCCTTACCCGGCCGCACCTAGCCTCCCACCTCTGTGAGAAGTGTTAGAAAGCAAGGGGGTTTGGAAACTCTGAATTTTTTTTTCAGTCCTCTGGTAGCTCTCCTTCTTTTTTCCTTGTGTCTCTATGCCCCTTTGTCTTGCTTACTGTCGCTGTGTTTTTCATTCTGTATCTCACTGTCCCGTTCCTCCTTGCTGTTCATCTCTTCCTCTCTCTGACCCTTTGTGCTTCTCCCTGTTCCTGTTATTTTTACTTCACCTCTGTCCCTGTCATGCTCTGTTGCTCTCATCTCTCTATCTCGATATCCAGCTCCCTGCGCCCCTGACTCTTTCAGAGTTTCCTGCTTTCTGGCTCCCTGTCAGTCACCTGTTTTCTATGTTGCTCTGTCCTTCCTCCTGTCTTTCCTTGTCCCTCTGGCCTGCCACCTGTCACCGTCTTTTTTTGGGCCAAGTGGTGGCAGGCCAAGTGGATATTAGGAAGAAATGCTATGAGGGTGGTGAGGCACTGGAGCAGGCTGTCCAGAGAAGCTGTGGCTGCCCTCTCCCATGGAATTGTTCAAGCCCGGATTGGATGGGGCTTGGAGCAACCCGGTCTAGTGGAAGGTGTCCCTGCCCATGGCAGGGGGGTTGAAACTAGATGGTCTTTAAGGTCCTTTCCAACACAAACCGTTCAATGATTCTAGTCTTAATACTGCTTTTAAGTGTTCAAATGGCTTTTAAAGGATGTGTTGTGTTTTGAGCTGCCCTGTTTACCTAGAATCCTCCTCTAGCTTGACTACTATCCTATCCCTTATTCTGAACTAATTCCTCTGCTTTCTTCTGTACTATTTTTTTAATATGCTGCAATATATTTGGGGTTTTTGTTTTCTGGATGTGTGTCTGCAAGCATCTTGTGGTGCTCAATCGATCACCCTCCAAGCCTGGGTTTGACCATTGCACAGCAGAGCCTGAGCAAGAAAAGTGGCACCATCCTCTGGCACGCTCCCTGCCCCACCATGGGGCAGCCGCCAGCCTGTGGGATAGGGGCTGGGAGGGACCTGCAGCCATCTGGGGGGTCTATCCCCCTTTATTTTTCTAGCAGAGCTCCCCTTTTATGGGGTGGAGATTTGTACGTATGTAAATAGTGTTCTCAGAGTTAATGAGCTGCTGGTTGGGGCAGTTTCCCTCATTTTGTGACTGTTTTTTTCTGAGTGAATAAAAAGGGGTTTGTGTGTGTGATGTCACTTGGGCTTCTAAGTATCACAGGGAGTGATGATGCAGCAGAGTAGTGGGTGAGTGGGGGATGAGGGGGGTTGTGGGGTTCCCCCAAAAAGGGGGGGGATCATAGCCAAAAACCACCTGAAAATTCATGAGGGGGGATTAAAAAAATATTAAAACATGTAAATATGGGTGTGAGGTGTTGAAATAGCAAAAAATGTCTCATATATATGTATAGAGGCAATAATACTCATTTATATGTATAAAATGAAATGGAAATGAAAGCCATGTATCTACTACGTGCACTAGTGCAGTTCACTGTCCTAAATCTCCCTCTTTCTTTCTTCCTGATCCTATGTGTTAGTTCTTGCTTCTGCTTCTTTTCCCTTATCACTTTAGATTTTTCCTTTGTCCCTTGTCTTGTCTCTACTTTGTTGTCCTGCTGGTCCCTTTGGCCTCTCCCTCCTCCCACCCCCCACCCCCACCACCCCTTATATATTCCTCCATCTCTCCCTGTTTTTTTTTTTTTTTTTGCTCAATCTCTCAGCTCTCCTCTCTCTCTACTGTTGCCCCGCTTCCCGTCCCTCTCCCATCTGCAGCATCTGGTTTCCCTGCTGCCTGTCCCCCACCTCTTCTCTATCTTCCTCCTGCTTTTTCTCTTCTCTTGTCTCCTACTGTCCTGCTGCCTTTGGGCACCAAGCCTTGTAGCCGACTCGGTGCCAGGATTTGTTCTGAGCAGGAATGAGTAAATTTTTCCTGTGCCCCTGGATGGCTTTCAAGCCCCTGGGTGCAGAGCCTGTGGCTGTGGGCAGGTGCCAGGGAGGGGCCACTGTGCTTTTGCCAGGCCCTTGTTCCTAATGGACTCCAGCTGGAGCTTGGGCAGGTGTGGCCAGTGAGGCTGACAGTAGGGCTGGCCCTGCTGTGGGCTATGAAGGGGACTGCCTGGGCATGCCCAGCTGCAGGAACTGGCTGAGGAGGCAAACAAAGGGGCTTCCACAAGGAGCTGCCTCCAGCAAGGAGCAGCCAGTCCTGGTGTGTGGTGGGTTAACCCTGGCCAAAATGCCAGGTGCCCACTAAAGCCACTCTATCACTGCCCCTCCTTAACTGGACAGGAGAGAGAAGAGGGAAAAAAAAAAAACAACAAAAAAAACCCAGGCTCATGGGGTTGAGATAAGGACAGGGAGATTATTCAGCATTTACCGTCACAGGCAAAACAGACTCAACTGAAAGGAAATGTAATTTATTATCACTTAACTCAGAGAGGAGTAATGAGAAATAAAACCAAATCTTAAAACACCTTCCCCCCACCCCTCCCTCCTTTCCCGGGCATAACTTTGATCCTGATTTTCCTCCTTCCTCCCCTCCAGTGGCACAGGGGGGAAAACAGGGGATGGGGGTTAGGGTCAGTTCATCACACTGTTGTTTTCTGCTGCTTCTTCCTCCTCAGGGGGAGGATTTCTCACTCTTTTTCCCCTGCTCTAATGTGGGGTCCCCCTCGCAGGAGAAGGTCCTCTGTGACTTCTCCAGCCTGAGCCTTCCACGGGTTCAGTCCTTCATGAACTGCCTCATTGTGGGTCTCCTTCATGGTGTGCAGTCTTTCAGGAACCAACTGCTCTAGCGTGAGCCCCCCTCACGGGGTCTCTGGCAGCAAACCTGCTCCAGCGTGGACTTCTCTCTCTCCACAGGCCACAGGTCCTGCCAGGAGCCTGCTCCGGTGCAGGCTTTCCACAGGGTCACAGCTTCCTTCAGGGATCCACCTATTCTGACGTGGGGGCCCTCCACGGGGTGTAGGCAGTCTTCTGCTCCACCGCCCATGGGCTGCAGGGGGACAACCTGCTTCACCATGGTCTTCACCACACGTTGCAGGGGAATCGCTGCTCTGGCACCTGGAGCATCTCCTCACCCCTTCTTCACTGACTTTGGTGTCTGCAGGATGTTTCTTTCACATATTCTCACTCCTCTCACTCGCTGCAATTACTGCTGCACAACAACTTTTTCACTCTCTTAAATATGTTATCACAGAGGCGAAAAACACTGTTGCTGATTGGCTTGGCCTTGGCCAGCGGTGGGTCCGTCTTAAAGCCAGCTGGCATTGGCTATATCCGACATAGGGGAAACTTCTAGCAACTTCATACAGAAGCCACCCCTGTAACCCCCCTGCTACCAAAACCTTGCCACACAGACCCGTTACACTGTGGCAAGGAAAGAGCCATCCCCAACAGAGCGCCTGACCGACACACGACACCAGGATGTTGCTGCCTCCATCGGCCACACACTTGAGCTGCTGCGTGTCCAGGAAACATCATGGGAGAGGTGCATTGAATCACCCACTGCCTACTCCTAAGGTCAGGCAGCTGGCACTGTGGAGGAGGAGGGGGCAGAGACAGAGAGATAAGCTTTGGGGTGGTGGAGGTCTGCCGTTGGTGCCGGGAGCCACGTGTCGCCTCACATGGGTCCCGGCCCATCCCTCTCGTGGTTTTCCAGATCTCTGCTTGCCTCCTTGCCTGTCCCGGCCTCTGTCTGCCTTTCAGGCTTTCTGGTTCCCCAAAGCTTTTCTGTCTTCTGCTAGCATTGCTCTGTAAACTGTCACCTTGTACCTTTCCTTTCTGTCTCCCCACCAGCTTACTTCATTCTTCCTCATTGCTTGTGAAAATGGCATTTCCAAGTCTCCCTCTAAATTTTCTCTTTGTGTTTCCATTTATCCGGGTCCGTGTTCGTGTGGCTTATGTCTTCTGCACCTTCGTCACCTTTATTTAATATCTTCACTTACTTAGTTTGCTGACCCTATTTCTCTCCCCTGCCGTGCTCTGTTCTTAATCCTTCCTTCAAAATTTCCTTTTTATCTGCCTATTTTAATTTGCTATTGCTTCCATTTTGTTTGTTTTATAGATAAAGGAAAGCACATAATTTTTGATAATAATCTTGCTGTTGTATTTAATGAGCTACTTCCCTACACAGCTTGATAGGGCATCTATCTTTTTTCCTACCTACACCACAGAAAAATATTTTTTTTTTCTTTAGAATTCCCTATCCAGTCACATTGCTGATGCAATTAATGTAGCTGCAGTAAAAGAGCAGGAATATATGTTTCTGGTACAGGTGGCTTTCTCCATTTGACAATTTGCACCCCATAAACTGAAGGCAGCTGAGAAAACTCCCTGCTGCTCCTCCAGTCACCTTTATGTGTTGTGGTGGTTGGCCCTGCCCCTTTCCCAGGTGATTGCGGGAAGGGTGGTGGGCGGGTCCTGGAGTATATGAGCCCCCGGGCTCTGCTCAGGGAGGTCATTCTGCTTTGGGCCTTCTCTGATGTTAGTGCTCTGCTGGGCCTTCAGGTAATGGCAGGTTTTGACCTCTCTAAAATATTTGGGCAGATATGTTTTGATGTTTAAAGAAGCGGAGAGCTCTGTCTGAGGTAAGAGCTTCAGGATTGGTCAAGGTTCAGCTGCATTTAGCTCAGAAAGTATGCTTGTATACAGCTTTTTTTTTTTTAGGTCAATAATTTTGTTTTGAGTCTTCTGGGCTGGCAAGAGGGCTTAATAGTGTGCCTTTTTTTAATTTAATCTAGGTGTATCATGCTTTTTTGGAACTCCTGACTTTATTGAAGATGGAACTATCGAGCTATACAACTATTTGTTGTATATTGTGTTAATCGTTGTTACCTTCTCTCTATAATAGGACTGATGGTGAGGTTAGCTAACAGGGGTTAGGGTGAACATCTTGTATGCATCTGTGAGATGACAAATTATGCGATTTCTCAGAAGCACAATGGTAGTTTTCCGTCTTCTGGCATTTTAGGTGCTGCAAGCGATGATGGCTACAGCATCCGAGGCTAAAATTGGAGCAGACGAGAGGAAGGCCACGTTCCTTTTGAGCAGGAGAATGCTGTGGACAAAGTCTGTGTTGATGCTTACTGCTGGTACCAGTTCTGTGCAGAGGAAAAGGAACCTGGTAACTGAGGAACATGCTGGATGGCTGATGTGGTATTTTGTTGAGGATGGATTCAGAGCCTCGGCCCTCTGAAAGCTAAGTGGAGGGACTGATGTTTGGGAGGAGAGAACAAGGTTGGGAGCTGTAAGGAGGGGTTTCAAAATTGGCGTGGGGAGAGGGCTGTCCAGGAACCATCCCCTTTGGGCAGGTAAAGGGAGCGGGTTGCTCTTGGCACAATACTAGCTTGTGCCAGGCAGGACTCTTCCAGCCTGTAGCTGCGTAGCTTGTGTAGCGTGTCTTCTGTGTATCGGACCTTTCTCGGGTCTCGATGTCCTCGTTGCTCTTTGTGCTCAAGGAGCACTTCACGTGCCTCGGGTGCCATTCCTAGGGTCTTGCATCACACTCTATGGCTCTGTGTCGTGCTGGATCTTTACTGTAAACTAAGACTGTGTTGCACCATACAGCTCCTTATGGCACTGGGTGTTGCATCCCACACTATGGCTATGTGTCACGCCAGGTCTTGACTGTGACGTAAGACTGCGTCACGCCGTACGGCTCCATGTTGCACTGGATCTTGCATTGCACCGTACGGCTTTGTGTTGCACCGGGTCTTGACTGTACTCTAAGACTGCGTTACACCGTACAGCTATGTATTGCGCTGGGTCTTGCATCACACTCTATGACTCCGTATTGCGCCGGGTCTTGACTGTTGTCTAAGACTGGGTCACACTGTACGGTTCTGGCTCTTGCGTTGCACCACATGGCTTTGTGTTGCGCTGGGTCTTGACTGTGATCTAAGACTGCATTGCACCGTACGGTGCCGGGTCTCTCTCTTTTTTTTTTTTTTTTTTTTTTTTCTTTTGCCCTGTCTGTGTGGGTCTTTTTCTTTCCCCAGTCCCTATCGCTCTGTGTGGCACTGTTAATTGTAAATGTTTGGACTGCGGAGGGTCTCGGGCTGGGGTTTTCAAAGGCAGGGCGATTTTGGAGGCCAGCGGGAACCCTGTTCCTGAGGAGAGCCGCAGACCTGTGGTGGCAGGCAATGGGCGAAGGGCAGAGCGGAGAGGGAGGGGTGGTTTGCAGGGTAGGTGAAGTGAGAGTTGTGCATGTGTGTGGCTTTGGTTGTGCGGTAGTATGTAAGTGTTGTTAACATGTTATAGCTGGAGTCGAGGTATTTTTCTTTTCCAGGCCTTGTATAAAAAAAAGCAACAAACCACAACCCCAAAACAAACACACCACCCAAACCCAAGATATTCTAATAAGAAAAAAAACCCAGTCAGGGGATTTTTTTTTTCCACTTGCTGGTTTTTTTGTTTTTTGTTTTGTTTTTTTTTTTTCTTTTTAACCTAATTGGGTCCTAATTGGTCTGCACAGAGATGATTTCTGCCAAAGTTTGGATGGTGGAAGGCAGCAGGGTACTTGGTGGGCTTTTGAAAAGCCCGGCAGGATCCCTGGCACACTCGGAGAAGTGGCATGTCCCCTGCTGGGCCTCGGGAAAGCCGGGAAAAGACACAGCACGCTCGGCGATTTAGTAGGGAGCTTGGTGTGCTTTGGGAAAGTCCGGCAGAAGCCATAGTGCACTTCGGAATGGAGCAAGAGTGACGGCGGGGTTAAGGAAAGACCAACGGACGCTGTGGAGCTCTTGGTAAGTCAGAGAGCTCATTCTGCTCTGGGGTGGGTGCTCCACTGGTGGTGGCAGCTCCGCAGCTGGCCGGATGTGCGGGCATTGGGCTTTAGTCACAGAGAGAACCGGAGTCGTCTTTTCCAGGTAAGAGCTGTGAGAAAGGCCCAGGTTCAGCACCACATAGACTGGACAGGGGGGAAATGGGGGGAAAACAGATAAAAAGGAGAAGGGAGGGGGACCAGGGGCGACGGAGGCAAAGATGGGGAAACGAGGGAGAACTGGGGCAAATGAGGAGAAAGAAATGGAGAGTAGCAGTGATTATACCCTTTGCTGTTTTTTTAAATTATTTCTTAGTTTTCCTTAGTGCTGATGTTATTCATATTTTCTTTCTACTTGTTGGTTTGCTGTCCCTATTTAATAATTTTTTCATTTCCCTAGTAACCATACCTTTTTTATTCTTTTTTTATGCCTACTTTTATTATTTCCTTTCTTTCCTTAGTGCTCTTTCATTTACTTTTTTAAATCCATTTTAGTTCTCCATCATTGTGTTTAAATTTCTTGTCTTAATTCCTTTTAAAATTTTGTCTCCTTAGATCCCATTTACTGTCTTAATTTTGAGACATTTTAAAATTATTTTGTGCATTCCTCTGCGCCCTCACTATTTAGATATTCTTTCTACCTTGGCATTTTCTTTTGCTGTGGCTCTTTGTTCTTTCCTCTCTTGTTATTTTGGCTATTGTTCCATTCTTTCCTGTCTTAGTCTCTTGGCTTTAAAAATTTTGTTTCTGTGCCTGCTTTTATCTAGTTTGCTGGTGGTGTTTTTAAGTTTTTTGTTTGTCCTCTACCTAGTCACTTTTTTTTTTTCTCCTTTGACCCAGCTCTCTATCCTTATTTTTAATAGTTTCCAGTTTCTTGAGTACCCGGTCACTTTTTGAATTTACTTTTGACGTGCGTCTCTTTTTCAGCCTTTATTTTTTAGGTTTGCTTGTCTTGCCTCATATGGCTTTTTATGTTTTCTGTGCTTAATTTTATCCCAGCTAACATGTTTGTTTGTTATTTCCTTCCCATGTGTCCTGCAGCCTGTGCTTCTTTTATGATTTTTTTTTTTCCACAAGTCTATTCATTTAGATTGTTGTCTCTGTTTTTGAATTCTTTTCCTCTCTCAATCTCTTGGCTTTAAAAAGCGTTTCTACACCTGTACAGGTAATTTAGTTTGCCGTCTCTTATTTTCAGTTCTCTGATGACCATACCTTAGCTTTTTGCATTTTCAGGTTTCCTTCTCTGTCTCGTTTTGGTAAGCTGACTATCCCTGTGTTTTAATCCTTTCTTGTCTGTTACATACCCAGTCACATTTGACTCTCTTGTCCTTTATTCAGTTTGCGCTCCCTATTTCTTTTTAAATTTTCCTTACTCTGGCTATTTAAATTTTATTTTAATGTCTCCATTTATCTAGTTCCCTTTCCCTTGTTTTAGTTTTTTCCTGTCCTGTACCATATTGCTTTAAAAATTTTATTTCTGTTATCATTTACCGAGTTTCCTGTCCTAGAAACTTTAGCCCATGGCTTTTTATGTTCCGCTTTGAATCTCCCCCTAACAAGTTTTTGAATTTGCTACCTTTTGGGAGCAGTGCCAACGATATGGAAGATTGATTGAGACTAAAATAGAAGTGTGAAGTTAGTGTTCAACATGTAAGAACAAACACGCTAAAAGACCAGGTGTTCCAAACAAGCCCCATGGCAAAATGAATCTTGAGCATACAAAAAAGCCAAGCTGGAAAGCGCCTGGGAGGGTGCGTGAGAGAGGACGTAACTGCAAACAGTCACGAGCGTGGGCGCGCCAGAGAAGAATGTTAAAACATCCCCCTTGGCTTTTTAGTTCAGGAATGAGCGCGCTCTGTATAATTGCTTGAAAGAGAGAAGCAAGAGAGCTTCCTTTGCTATTCCACACATTCGTACCGATTAAAGAATATACCTAGAAAAAAGCTACAAAGTCTGCATCTCCTTCATCACTGCAGATAGGTGCCCCTTGTGAGGGAAAACCTCTGGGCGAGTTTGCTTTTTATAGTTATACTAAGGTTTTTGTGGCTACATTCCTTAAATAGGAACACCTGCACCCATTGAACAGGAAAACTACAGGATCATTGTAATGGGACAGATGGCTTGGCAAGAGCTAAATTACATTAAAAAGCACCGCAACAGGTATTGCGTGCTGCTGGTTACCGTGTAACTAAAACCCATCTAATGTGATCGCTGCTGTTGGTAAAAAAAATTGTAATTGGTTCCCAGTAGATGGCGCACTTGATAGCGCTATGTGGGAGCGAGTAGGGGAATGCTTACAGACACCTAAAGGGCTAGGTTTTGAGATTCCTGATGCTGTTATTGTGACACGGCAGTTTTTATACTCCATGTTGGCTCAGCTCAAACCTTTAGAGGCTATTGTTAGAAAAAGGGAAAAAAAAGAAAAAAGATAGAAACGGGGGCCAAAGGGCCAAAATATATATGATCGAGCTACAGATGTCCCAAATAATTCTGAGACTGAAGACCCTTTTGACCCTGGGCCGCTTAGTGCAGAGGGGGAACCAGACTTATACCCTCTATTACCATTACCTCCTCAGCCATTAGAGACACCGCCCCCACCTCCCCCACCCCCCACTGAAATTTTCACTTCCACCGCTGTTACGTTCTATATTGTCTACGGTACCTGCTAATCCCTTTCTGAAGGAGTTATCCAAGATCAAGTCGGTAGAGCAGAAATGTAAAGAAGCATCTATAAAACAGGCTAATTTTACTTTTGCTTTCTGTTATAAAGAAATAAAACCGGTCCCCAGCTAATGAGGGTTTGCCTTACCAGGTTTCTAAAGAGCTTAAAAAAAAAACTATTACAGAAAATGAATTACAAAATACGTTCACCGTAGGATTAACAGAGGCAGTGCGGGTGGCATACATCATGACACCACGGGTTTGGAAAATATTAACGAAAACAACATTATTTTCGGCACGCCGTGAGGTTTGGCAATTAGAATATTATGACTTAGTAACAGAGCAGGCGATGGATAATTTGAGTGCAGGAATACCGATTCATCAGGGTCTGCGTACAGGCACAGGACAACATATAAGCACACAGGCACAAATAGCCCTGGATAGATGGGCTTTTGAACAAGCC
The DNA here is from genome assembly GCF_034619465.1 of Leptosomus discolor. Lineage (NCBI taxonomy): Eukaryota > Metazoa > Chordata > Aves > Leptosomiformes > Leptosomidae > Leptosomus > Leptosomus discolor. The sequence goes on from NC_141393.1 coordinate 86,224,501, forward strand.
CGGCTGGGTCAGTGAGGAGGAACAAGGAGAGAAGGGATGGAAAGAGTTAACAGGATTCAGGCACGTCCCGCCCTGAGCCTTGAATAAGAGTAAAGAAAGATAACAGGGAAGTAAACAGGTGCAGACCATCAGGTCCGAGAGGAGCACAAGCCTGCAGGATAGCAGCCAAGGGAGTTAGCAGTAGCGACGCGTGAACCATGCCTGTACACCAATCATAGCTTACGTAGTGGTGCGTGCGCTAATAGAGAAAAGTATATAATGATGGTAGTAAGAAACAATAAAGGTCTTCGGTTCATCCCCAATCGGAGTCCATGCCCTTCATCCGCCACAAGTCGGGACATCGTACGGGATCTTTTATGACAATAAGATGAGGTTCTCGGGAGCCCTCTGACATTTGAAGACATACTGCAGGGGGCAAAGGCAAGTAGATAATCCTGAAGCCGCTAAAGCTTTGTTATTCCAGTTGGCTTTTGAAAACGCTAACAGTGACTGTCAATCAGCGCTACTACTATTGAAAGGAAAGGCAATGGACGTAGGGGAATATATTAAAGTACATCAAAACATCGAAACTGAGACTCACAGAGTATCAGTTCTCACCGCCACATTATCTCAATTGCAAAGTTATCGGAACACTGTTAAAATTGCAAAGTTATCGGAACACTGTTAAATGTTTTAATTGTGGTAAACAAGGACATACAAGCCAGGAGCGTCCTGAAAAGCGGCAGACGCGCAAGAGTAAAAATTTGACAAAACCCATGAAAAGATATTGCCGGACAGTATTAACACTGAAGCCAAGAAACCTCAGTCACAACCAAGTGTTATTAAGCAGGTATTCTTTATTGCGGCGCCAGGCAGCACAGGGGATAGCTCCTTCCGTACGTGCACGCTCAAGCGTTAGGATTCTTGCCTTATATTTACAGCTTTCATGTTTATTCATTACATTTCTAAGAAAAGGTTGGGTTATTCTAATTATTTCCAGGAATTCGTTAACATAAGTTCCTTAAGTTCTTCCCATAGTCCCACCCCAGTCCGCCCAATTTACGCCCCCCCGTCAGGGGTCGTTGGTGGTCATTGGGGATGAAGGTCCGAGTCTTCCTCACAGTTGAACTTTTAAACTTGTCCTGTGGCGCATGCCCTGTACCATCCTGGGTCTTTTCCAAACCGCAGGACCAGCTCTTGCTAGCTGCTCTCCCTATCTCTCCTGCTTAGTCTTCTGTGTTCCTTGAGCCCCACAGTCTGATTGGAGGATTGCACCTGGTGTCCTTCACTTGGCGGATTCTGCTTCGTTCTTATCTTTAAAGTGTTTGTTAGTTAGTCCACAATGGATATATGCATAACGATTAGCACAAATCGGCCTCCCTCCCTATCTCTAAAGGCTGGTCAGCAGCACTTTTCTAAAAGCCAGTTAGCCATTCTTTATTACACCGCAAGGCACAACGAACAGCTCAACCGTCTGTCGGACTGCGGTCGTGACCGCTCCGCAATCGACGAGACAAAATTTCCCATCCGGTACGATATATCGTTACACCGATGACATTCTTGTCTGTGTAAAAAACCAAAGGATACTTGAAAAACATCCTGCATCATATGCCAGATGAAATAAAGTCTCATGGATTGCAAATCGCTGATTAAAAAGTACGAACTGCCACTGTGGAAATAGCCGGCGTGTATTTTATCAGAAAATGTACTAAAACTTACAAGACAAAGTAGACCTTGAATGACTTACAGAAGTTATTAGGAACCACCAATTGGTTACGCCCTCGGCCGGGTATTTCTAATTGGGAAGTGTCATTCATTTGCACCTTTGAAAGGGGATAGCAACTTTACCTCAGGATGCTGCTTATCAGCAGAAACAAAGAAAGAATTGGACCCTGTAGCACAAAAATTATCTGAGCTTCAAGCCGACAGAATTTGACCAGAATTACCCGTGGGTCTTTTCATCCTCAGAACCGAACGTCAACCCATCGGGTCAGTGGGTCAGTTGTCGGTAGACAATAAGCGAGTTTTTTTACCTAGAACAGTTGTTTTTTACCAAATGCGCTTAACACAATCATAACCCCTTATTTAGAACTGGTCACATGGTTAATTACAAAAGGGCGTCATTGTATTCGGACGCAGACAGGATACGATCCCAAAATCCTTTATCTGCCTTTACGAGCGCAAGAATATTGCTGGCAGAAACACGACCGCCGCAGAAAGGCATTTTTCAATTTCAGAGAAACAATCGCATCGTCCAGAGGTTACATACAGGGGCCCCAGCGCCAACGACCGACAGAACCGTTCCGCCGAATCGATCACGTGGGGGAGAGGGGTACGCGCACGTTCTTCTTCCGTTAGGACCGCAATGGTTTCCGGCACGATATATCAAGCCTTATCGCAAGCTGCAAAGATGTGACCCGGAATCCAGCGCCTCAGATGGAGAAGTTGAACCCAAATGAAAATAAGAGACCACGGAAATGAAAGAGAACAACAAAAGATGATCCTGTCGCCCGGGGAAAACTGAAGCAACTACAACATAGCACAAGTACAACGACAGCATCTGCGGGTGCATCGCCTACCCCAGCAAACACCTTTTTTGGCGTACTTAGCCGTCATCGCCAGGACCAGTACGGTAAGGACGTATACTTATTCTTTACGCGATACGTCATCCTACTCGAGCTTGACATTTGTATCGGGCACGTGTGTCGGACCCCTCACCGCCATTTAAACGAAATACCTGGTGGGATCCGGAAATTCCCATTTCAGATAACGATTCAAAATGGACGGAGGGAACCCGAATTCCCCCTTCAGGGCCTTTAATGGAAGGCAAGGACGGGATACGAAGTAACGACACCCATCAGTATCATACCGAGTTATCACCCATTTGCACGTCAAACGAGCCAATACCGAATTGCCTTAATACGGGAGAAAAATTTCATCTATCAACATGGGAAAATAGACAAGGAGCAACTAGCCATTTAACATTCAGCTCTGCTCCCGGAATAGCCGACGCGGTCGTCAGTCAAAATGCAACCACGATTCCCCCTGTTAACTTACCTTTATGTAAGATCCCCAGAGATATGACAAAGGATGTAACAAATCTTAATCGGACACCTCATAGCCTACCAAAAACCTGTGCTGCAAAACACAACCCATTTAATATTTTGGGACCTGGGTCCCCACGGACACCTCATAACTAATTCCTCGAAGGATGTAAATTTTTTATGCACTAACTAATGAGTCGAAGCGGTCAGAAGGAGGTCTTTCAGGACCCGTGCTACAGGCTCAGTTTAAGGAGAGTTTTAGTTCATATTTTGCAAAGCTTTGCTGATCGGCCTCGCCGTTTAAACTCAGACACGTAGCACGTGGAGTCTATTCAAAAAATAATAATTAATATTCTTTACAGTTGACCAATTTTCATAATGACTCTTATTATTTGTACCTCGCATCCTTACGCTTTTGTGGCCGCATCTGAGATTAATATTTCCAAAAACAAGTCATACCTTTGAACTCACCTTACAGAACTCATATCATTTCAGTTGCATTACACACACAAAAATCTCTAAATTAAATGTATCTGCCACAATACCAATGAGACGAGAAGCCGAGATACGTCTTCTCGTAAATGCGACTCGACAACGGGTAGGGGATTCTGGCCTAAGTCGGTTAGCAAAGGCACTGAAACAACCTCCACAAAGAAGAAAACTCTGTATAGGACGGGTCATCGCTTTTATAATATCCGCAATCCATATCTTAGCTACCGCAGCTATTACCGCTACAGCTTTAGCAGAGTCTGTACACACCGCACGCAAAGTAGCGGGAACATTGAGTAACATAAGCCAAGAATTAACTACGCAAGCAAATATCGATCGGCAAATATTAACGCACTTAGACGTATCGGAAGCGGCAGCGATACGGTTAGGCGATAGGTAAAATGCAACGGCTAATCGAATGAAATTACAAATGCGACTGGGAATGTAAAGAAAAAAGTTATGCATTACTCCATTAGTATGGAACGATAGCGTATATACGTGGGATCATATTAAACAGCACATTCAAGATGCTTTTTCAACTAACATAGATGGCACGGTTCAAGATTTGACCCTCGCTTTGCAAGGACAAGTGGCAGCGCTTACAAGATTTAGCACATAAAAGCATATCGGATGACATCTCTGATAGCATGACGCGGCCAAAGCCCCCCAGAAAAATCGGTTTACCGGATTAAATTTACAAATTTGGGCAATTGTTGGTCTCGGCCACACTTGTGTCCTTTTTATACTTGTAGCGCTCAGAATCATCTGGGGAACCATACAAGATCCCAGAAGAACGGAAGTCGAGGTTCCTTGCCGCTCTTGCCGTGAACCCGACGTTCCAAAACAAAGAGGGGGAGACGTGGGAGCGGTGCCATACGGACGAACGACCAAGACTAAAAGAGAAGCACGAGGCTAATACTCAATACGTAAGAATAAACATAAAAGACCAGGTGTTCTCAATAACTCTCCACACAGGAGAACGAGACTTGAGCGCATGAAAAGGCCAGGCTGGAAACCCCCCCGGGATCGTGCATGAGAAAAGACATGGCTGAAAAGAGTCACGAGCGTGGGTGTGCCAGAGAAGAATATAAAACATCCTGCTTGGCTTTATAGTTCGGGCATGAGAGACCTCTATGTAGTTGCTTGAAAAAGAGAAGCGAGAGAGCTTCCTTTGCTATGCCACACGCCCGTGCCAATTAAAGAATATACCTAGAAAAAGGCTACGAAGTTGGAGTCTCCTTCATCGCCGCTCTGCCCCAATTCCGCTCCCTTTCTGTTTGTTACTCCAGTCATCTTACGTTCTCTAGTTTTGAATTTTTTGCCAGGTTTGTCGCTTTTCAATTTGTCTATGCCGGTATGCAGCTGTCTTTTTTAAAAAGAATTCTTTCTGCTTTCTTCCTCTTTTATAGTTTTCTCTCCATCTCCCTCTATCCGGTTCCCTATTGTAGTAAAATCCACAACCCCCCCGTCCACTCTCTTCTTCTCCTGGCTGCGGGCACCTCGCTCTCTCCATCCCTCTCTATCGCACCTCTCCGTCCTCCTCCTTGCCGAGCTCCGTTTCTCTCTCGACACCCTCGTGCAGTTCCCCGTCCCCGTCTCGTTCCCGGTATCCCATTTCCCAGCTCCCCGTCCCACACCCCTACCTTTCCTCTGGCCTGCCTCCTGCTTTCCTCATTCCTCTTTTCCTGCTGCCTGCAGACATCGATCCTCGTAGCGAACTCACCGCCGGGACTTCCGAAGGGCACGAAGGCACAAACCGTCACCGCCTTGTTTGCAATCCCGGATGCGTTTCCGGCCGCCGGGCCGCAGAGGAGGGGGCGATGTGCCGTGGGCCCAGGGTGTTCTGTTCCCTACGGGCTCTAGCCGGGGTCCATCCCCGCCGCAGTTCTCTAGATCTCTGCCTGCCTCCTTGCCTGTCCTTGCCTTCCTCTCCTTTTCAGGCTGTCTGTTTCCCCAAAGCTTTTTCCTCTTCTGCTAACATTGCCCTGTCAACTGTCACCTTCTACCTTTTCTTTCTATGTCTTTCCTTTTCTATCTGCCCACCGGCTCTTATTTCATTCTTCCTTGTTGATTGTGAAAACAGCATTTCTAGGTCTCTCTCTAAATTTTCTTTTCGTGTCTCTATTTATCCAAGTCCCTGCTGGGTTTTTTTTGTCTTCCTGCCTATCCTCATCTTCATCACCTTTTACGTTTTGTTTCAATATCTTCATTCTTGTAGTTTGATGACCCTATTTCCCTCCTTCCTTTTTAACATTTCCTTCTTATCGACCTATTTTGGTTTCCCTTTGTTACCATTATGGAATTTTTTAAACCGGTAAAGTAAAAGGACATAATTTTTGATAATAATATTGCCGTTATAATCAACGAGTGACTTCTCTCCATAGTTTAGTAAGGCATCTATGTTTTTCTACCTACACCCCAGAAAAATGAAGTTGAATTCCCTACCTGGTCACGTTGCTGATGTAATGGATATAGCCACAGTAAAAGAGCTGGAAGAGTAACTTCTAGTCCAGGTGGCTTTCTCTATTCAGTGCTTTGTATCCTGTAAACTGAAAGCAGATGAGAAAAGTCCCTGCTGCTCCTCTGGGTGCCTTTATGTGTTATGGTGGTAGACCCTGCCTCTTTCCCAGGGGATTGTGGGAAGGGTGGTGGGCGGGTCCTGGAGTATATGAGCCTCGGGCTCTGTTCAGGGAGCTCATTCTGCTCTGGGGCTTCTTTGGTGTCAGTGTTCTGCCGAGCCTTCAGTTATTAGTAGTTTTTGAACTGCCTAAGCTATTTTTGGCAGATATGCCTTGACGCTTAAAGAAACAGTGGGCTCTCTTTGAGGTAGGAGCTTCTGGAGTGGTTGAAGTTCAGCTGCATTTATCTTACAAAGTATGCTTATATACAAATTTTCTTTTTTTAGGTCAAAAATTTTGTTCTGGGCTGGTAAAAGTAGCATGCTTTTTCTTTTAATCTATGTCTATTGTGTTTGTTCGGAACTCCTAGCTATTGAAATGGAACTAGTTTTAGTGTATACCGAGTTAATTGTTACTATTTCTCTAAATAGGACCAATGGTGAGGTTAACTAGCAGGGGCTAGGGCAAATATCTGGCACGCAGTCACAAGATCGTGAATTACCTGATTTCTCACAAGCGCAACAGCAATCTTTTGTCTTTCGGTATTTTAGGTGCCTCAAGCAACGATGTCTCTGGCATCCAACGCTGGAATTGCTGCAGTTGAGCAGAAGGCCACATTCTATTTGAGTAGGAGGGTGTAGTAGAAGAGGTCTGTATCGATGCTTACTGCTGGTACTGGTTCTGTGCAGATGAAGATGAGCCTGGCAGCTGCAGGAACATCCTGGCTAGCCGATGCGGTATTTTGTCGAGGACGGATTCAGAGCCTCGGCCGTCTGAAAGCTAAGTGGAGCGATGGGTGTTTGGGAGGGTGTTCTGGGAGGTGGGGACAAGGTTGGGAGTTGTAGGGAGGGGTTTTAAAAATAGCATAGTGGGGAGAGGGCTGTCCAGGAATAGGTCTCCGGAGCAGCACGGGCAGGGTAGTTCTAGCCTGTCTCTGTGGTGTTATGTAGTCTGTCTAGTCTGTTCGCTGTGTATTGCAGATTTCTCGGGTCTCCGTGTTCTCGTTCCATTTTGCGCTCGAAGAGCAAGCCAGACATCTCGGGCGCCATCCCTGTGGTCTCGAATACCTGTACCGGTTGGCGTAGCGCCGGTCAGGCGTTTTGTTGTCTTGCGTGACGAGCTTGAAGCATGGATCGGTCTTGCATCTCGAAAGTTCCGGGCGTTTACTCATTTGCGGCGTCCCTCCGGGCCGCGTCGGCGGCTCTGCTCGCTAGCTGTCCGTTTTCACGGACTGAGACTTCTTCCTTGTATCCCTATGTTCATAAGTCTTGAAGCCAGCCTTCTTGCCCATCAGTCATCTCAGTTTTGACCGTAACTTCTCGAAACAGGCCATTACACTCAAGCTTTTTTTGTGGGGCTGCCGTAGAACCTCCTCGCCTTGCGTCGCGACTCCGTAGGTCTTCTTGCCCGACAGTTTGTCTCATTCGGGTGTCATCCTTCTCGCCGGGAGTTTTCTCTCCTCTTTGAGTCGCCTTGTTCGCAGTGTTCCGTGTAGCGCTGCTCACTGGGTGTGTGCGTGTGGCTTGGAGCTGCTCTGCCCGGGGCTGTAGGGTCAGGGGTAGGTGGTATAGCGATAAGCATTTCTGGTTAATGTGTTGAGGATACGCCTAGACCATTTAGGCAACGGTTGTACAGTCTTCTCGGGTTGAGTAGCCATTGGCAGGCTGTGCGGCCAGTTGTTTTGGGAGTGTTTCATGGAGAGGATGGGAGCCTTCTGGGAGGGGCTGTTCAGCAGTAGTGAAGCAGAGTGCATCTCACAGGTGTTAAGGCCTCTAGGCGGTATTCTGAAACGGAGACAAGAGCTCTGGAATTGTAAAGCTATCGATCAGCACCTGGGTGGCTCTTGTTACTATTTTTTTTTCAGATGCAGAGGGACAAGGTGCGCTTTGAAGAGCGACAGAGGAGGCGAGCGAAGCACTATAAGAAGGTGAGTCGGTGCATGGTTTGGGAGGGAAGTTGTGACCAGTGGCTGTTTGACTACATTATCTTTTGGTCATTTTTTGTATTTTAAAGGCACGATGCGATGAGCAAAGCGGGATACAGGCACCAGTCGTGACTCGGGCAAGGTGTTGTATTGCCGGTGAACTTTTAAGCATCCCTTGTTTGTTTTACAGGTGGTACCTGGGTCTCAATGCAGCTATCTGAAATGACAGAAGCAGGACAGGGGAGCGGGTAAGGCAAAGCAGAAGGAGCTAGGTATTGCTGTGGGCACGAGTTGGTCTCTGGCAGTATCTCAGCAGGTGTCTTTTGCCTTGTGTTTGGCAGGTGCCCCACACAGGCTCGGAGGAACGAAGCCTCATGCTGACGAGCCGTCCGAGAAGGTGAGGTGTTAGCGTGCTGGGTCAGCGTCTAAGAGCCAAGTATTCCGTGGCCACTCGGTTAAGCGCTTACCTTTGTTTTTGCAGGTGCCGTGCAGGCTGCCTTTGGAGTCGGACGAGCATTTGAGGTGAGCTGGGGATTAGCGAGGAGGATCCTGGGGCCGGTGACCTCTCACAAGCAGAACAGTAATTTTGTTTCTTGGTATCTCAGGCGGGGTGAGCGATGATGGCCATAGCCCCTCGCTTTGGAACTGATGAGGAGCAGATGAGGAGTAGGATGACATGGCCCTTCTGGGGCTGTGTGTGTGTTGTGGTAGATGCTGGCATCGACCGGTGCGTTGCTGTCTACCAACACTGTTTTCTTGTTCAGATTTTGTAGACGGTGAAGAGGAATTAGGAGTCTGTGGGAGCATCCCATTTGGCCGACGTGTTTCTTTTGCTGAGGATAAATGTGTCCCCCCGGCCCCCTGCAAGATAAGTTATGGAACAGGTGTTGGAGGGAGGGGGGTGGGACTGGGGGAAGATAACTTTGGGAATTTCAGGGAGGGCATTTTAAAGTTAGCTTAGGGGAGAGGGATATCCAGGGTCAGTTCTCCTCGGGCGGGTAAAGGAGCGGGTTACTTTTTGGCACCAGTGTAGCACGGGCAGGGCAGTTCCAGCCTGTCTCTGTGGTGTTATGTCGTCTGTCTAGTCTGTTTACTGTGTCTTGGAGATTTCTGAGGTCTCGATGTCCTCATTCCTCTTTGCGCTCGAGAGCAAGGCAGACATCTCGGGCGCCATTCCTGTGGTATTGAATGCCTGTACTGGTTGGCGTAGTGCCAGTCGGGCGTTTCTTTGTCTTGCATGCCAAGCTTCAAGCGTGGATCCATCTTGCATCTCGGAAGTTCCCAGGCAGTCCTCATTTGCGGCGTCACTCTGGGATGCGACGGTGTCTCTACTCACTAGCTGTCCGTTTCCACGGACTGAGTCTTCTTCCCTGCATCCGTACGGTCATAGGTCTTGAGACCAGGCTTCTTGCGCATTAGTCATCTTGGTTTTGACCGTACCTTCTCATAACAGGCCATTACATTCGAGGCTTTTTTGTGGGGCTGCCATAGATCCGCTCGGCCTTGCATTGCGGCTCTGTCGGTCTTTTGGCCCGACACCTTGTGTGGTTCGGGTGTCATCCTTCTTGCCGGGAGTTTTCTCTCCTCTTTGAGTCGCCTTGTTTGCAGTGTTCTGTGTAGCATTTCTCTCTGAGTGTGTGTGTGTGTGGCTTGGAGCTGCTCTGTCCGGGGCTGTAGAGTCAGGGGTACATGGTATAGCGATAAGCATTTCTGGTTAATGTGTTGAAGATACGCCTAGACCATTCAGGCAACGGTTGTACAGTCTTCTCTGGTTGAGTAGCTGTTGGCAGGCTATGCGGCCAGTCATTTTGGGAGTGTTTCATGGAGAGGCTGGGAGACTTTTGGGAGGGGCTGTTCAGCAGTAGTGAAGCAGAGTGCATCTCACAGGTGTAAAGGATTGTGTCTGTGGGCCGCGAAGCTCGGTGTGTTGTTTTGAATGGCAGGCTCCCCTTGGCCTCTGGGCGGTACTCCGCAATGGAGGCGAGAGCTCTGGAATTGTGAAGCTATTGATCAGCCTCTGAGTGACTCATGTAACAAGATTTGTTTAGGTTTTTTTTTTTTTCAGAAGCAGAGGGACAAGATGCGCTTTGGAGAGCAACAGAGGAGGTGAGCGGAGCTCTGTAAGAAGGTCAATGCAGGGTGTTGGACGGAAGTTGTGACTGGTGGCTACATGACTACATCATGGCTTGGTGGTTTTTTTTTTTTCTGATTTGAAGGTGCCCAGTGATGCGCAAAGCGGGATGCTGGTGCCGGTGCTGACTCTGGCAAGGTGAGCCATGGCTAGCGGGCTGAAGTAGCGGTTATTTTTCAGTTGTCGTATTGCCAATGAAGTTTTAAGCATTCCTTCTTATTTGTGTTTTACAGGTGGTACGCAAGCCTCATTGCAGCAGCCTAAAATGACAGAGGCTGGACAGGGGAGCAGGCAAGGTACAGGAGGCGGGATGTATGCATCGCTGCGGGCAGGCATTGGTTTTGGGCAGTAACTCAAAATGTGTCTTCTGCTTTGTGTTTAACAGGTGCCACACACGGGCTGGGAGTGACGAAGCCTCATGTTGATGAGCAATCGGAGAAGGTGAGGCTGTTGTGGGCTGCCTCGGTGGCTATGAGCCAAGTGTTACATGGCAGCTTATTTAAGCACTTACCTTTTCTTTTGCAGGTGAAGTGCAGGCTGCTTCTGGAATAGGATGAAAGTTTGAGGTGAGCCGGTGACTTCTCACAAGCGCACCAGTGATTTTTGTTTCTTGGTATCTCAGTTGTGGCGAGCGCTGAGGGCCACAGCACCCAAGTCTGGAACCGGTGCAGGGCAGGTGAGGAGTGGAACTCCTCGGCCATTCTTGGCGGTGGTTGGGTGCGTGTGTTGTGGCAGAAGTTGGAACTGAGAGGTGCGGTGCTGTCTGCCAGCAATATTTAGTTGTTTTCTTTGGATTTTCCAGACAAGGAGGAGTTTGGAGACAGTGGGAGCATCCCGTTTGGCCGACGTGTTTCCTTTGCTGAGGATGGATTTGCGCCCCCTGGCCCTCTGCAAGCTAAGTTTTGGGACGTGCGTTTGGAGGGAGGGGGGTGGGACTCAGGGGGAAGATAACTTTGGGAACGTCGGGGAGGGAATTTTAAATTTAGCTTAGGGGAGAGGGATATCCAGGGTCAGTTCTCCTTGAGCGGATAAAGGAGTGGGTTACTTTTTGGCACGAGAGTAGCACGGGCAGGGCAGTTCCAGCCTGTCTCTGTGGTATGTAGTCTATCTAGTGTGTTTACTGTGTCTTGCGGATTTCTGAGGTCTCGATGTCCTCATTCCTCTTGGCACTCGAGAGGAAGCCAGACGTCTCGGGCGCCATCCCTGCAGTCTTGAACGCCCGTACTGGTTGGCGTAGTGCCAGTGGGGCGTTTCTTCTTTCTGCATGAGGAGCTTAAAGCGTGGATTGGTCTCGCATCTTGCAAGTTCTGGCCATTACTCGTTAGTGGCGTCACTCCGTGCTGTGTCAACAGCTCTCCTTGCTAGCTGTCCGCTTTCAGGGACTGAGACTTCTTCCCCACATCCTTATGTTCATAGGTCTTGAGGCCAGCCTTCTTGCGCGTTAGTCATCTTGGTTTTGACCCTAACTTCTCGAAACGGGCCGTTACGTTCGAGGTTTGTTTTTTGTGGGGCTGCCCTATAGAACCTGTTCGCTTTGTGTTGCGGCTCTGTAGGTCTTTTAGCCCGACACCTTGTGTCGTTCGGGTGTTCTCCTTCTCGCCGAGAGTTTTCTCTCCTTTTTGAGTCACCTTGTTTGCACAGTTATGTGTAGCGTTGCTCTCTGAGTGTGTATGTGTGGCTTGGAGCTGCTCTGCCCGGGGCTGTAGAGTCAGGGGTAGGTGGTATAGCGACAAGCATCTCTGGTTAATGTCTCGATGATATGCATAGACCATTTAGGCAATGGTTTTCCAGTCATCTCTGGTCGAGTAGCCATTGGGAGGCTGTGCAGCCAGTTGTTTTGGGAGTGTTTCATGGAGAGGCTGGGAGCCTTCTGGGAGGAGCTGTTCAGCAGTAGTGAAGCAGAATGAATCTCAACGGTCTTAAGGGATGTTTGTTTGAGCTGCAAAGCTCGGTGTGTTTTGAATGGCAGGCTGCCCTTGGCCTCTAGGTTGTACTGTGAAATGGGGATGACATCTCTGGAATTGTGAAGCTACTTAAACAAGTCACCCAGGTGCTGATAATTTTTTTTTTTCAATTGCAGAGGGACAAGATGTGCTTTGAAGAGCAATAGAGGAGGCGGGTGGAGCCCTGTAAGAAGGTGAGACGGTGCAGGGTGTCGGAGGGAAGTTGTGACCGGTGGCTACATGTCTACATCATGCCTTGTTTTCTTTTTTTTTATTTGAAGGGTCGCAGCGATGTGCAAAGTGGGATGTTGGTGCCGGTGTTGACTCTGGCAAGGCGAGCCATGGCTAGCGGGCTGAAGTAGGAGTTATTTTTTCAGTTGTCGTATTGTCGGTGAAGTTTTAAGCATCCCTTCTTTTTTGTGTTTTACAGGTGGTACCTGAGCCTCATTGCGGCAGCCCAAGATGACAGAGGTCGCACTGGGCAGCGGGCAAGGTAAAGAAGTGGGGCGTAGACATCGGTGCAAGCAGTCTTTGGTTTTGGACAGTATCTCAGCACGCGTTTTTTTGCCCTGTTCTTTGCAAGTACCACACACAGGCTTGGAGGAAAAAAGCTGCACACTGATGAGACATCCGAAAAGGTGAAGCTGTTGAACGTTGGGTCAGTGGCTAAGAGCCAAGTATTAAATGGCAGCTTGGTTAAGCGCTTACCTTTTTGTTTCGCAGGTGGCATGCAGGCTACTTCTGGAATAGGATGAAAGTTTGAGGTGAGCTGGGTATTAGCGAGGAGGATCACGGAGCCAGTGACTTCTCACAAGCGTAATAGTAACTTTGTTTCTTGGTATCTCAGGTGCGGTGAGCAATGATGGCTGCAGCGCCCAGCTTTTGAACCGGTGCAGGGCAGGGGAGGAGTGGAATGGCACGGCCCTTCTTGGGGGTGGGGGTGGTTTGGTGGAGGTGGGGATGTTGCGGCAGAGGTTGGAATTGAGCGGTGCGGTGCTGTCTGTCAGTAATATTTTGGTTTTTCTTTAGATTTTACAGACGAGTAAGAGGAATTTGGAGACCATGGGAGCGTCCCGTTTGGCCATCGTGTTTCTTTTGCTGAGGATGGATTTGCACCCCCGGCCCTCTGTAAAGTAAGTTTTGGGATGTGTGTTTGAAGGGAGGGGGGTGGGACTGAGGGGGAGAGAAATGTGGGAATTTTGGGGAGGGGATTTTAAAGTTAGCTTAGGGGAGAGGGCTGTCCAGGGTCAGTTCTCCTTGGGCGGATAAAGGAGCGGGTTACTTTTTGGCACCGGAGTAGCACGGGCAGGGCAGTTCCAGCCTGTCTCTGTGTTGTTCTGTAGTTTGTCTAGTCCGTTCAGTGTCTTACAGATTTCTGAGGTCTCAATGTCGTCATTCCTCTTTGCGCTCGAGAGCGAGCCAGACATCTCGGGCGCCATCCCTGTGGTCTCGAATGCCTGTGCTGTTTGGCGTAGTGCCACGCGGGCATTTCTTTTTTTCTTTGCGTGACGAGCTTCTAGCGTGGATCGGTCTTGCATCTCGGAAGTTTCCGGGTTGTCCTCGTTTGTGGTGTGGTTCTGGGCTGCACCAGCAGCTCTGCTCGCTAGCTGTCCATTTCTATATACTGAGAATTCTTCCCTGCATCCTTGCGTTCATAGGTCTTGAAGGCAGGCTTCCTGCGCATCAGTCATCTCGGTTTTGACCGTAACTTCTCAGAACGGGCCATTAAGTTCGTGCCACTTTTTTTTCTGGGCCTGCCATAGAACCCCTCGCCTTGCATTACGGCTCTGTATGTCATCTTGCCCGACAGCGCAACTCAATCGGCTGTCATCCTTCTTGCTGGGAGTTTTCCCTCCTCTTTGAGTCGCCTTGTTTGCACAAACTCTCTTGGTTGCAGAGTTGTGTAGCGTTGCTCTCTGAGTGTGTGTGTGTGGCTTGGAGCTGCTCTGCCCAGGGCTGTAGAGTCAGGGGTAGGTGTTATAGCGATAAGCATCTCTGGTTAATGTCTTGATGATATGCATAGACTGTTTAGGCAACGTTTGTACAGTCATCTCTGGTTGAGTAGCTGTTGGCAGGCTATGCGGCCAGTCATTTTGGGAGTGTTTCATGGAGAGGCTGGGACCCTTCTGGGCAGGGGCTGTTGAGCGGGAGTGAAGCAGATTGCATCTCAAAGGTGTAAAGGACTGTGTCTGTGGGCCGCGAATGTCGGTGTGTTGTTTTGAATGGCAGGCTGCCCTTTGCCTCTAGGTGCTACTCCGCAATGGAGGCGAGAGCTCTGGAATTGTGAAGCTATTGATCAGCACCTGGGTGCCCCATGTCACAAGTTTTGGTTGGGGTTTTTGTTTTCTCCGATGCAGAGGGACAATATGCGCTTCGAAGAGCAACAGAGGAGGTGAGCAGACCATAGTGAGCGGCTGAGCAGAGCATTGTAAGAAGGTGAGTCAGTGCAGTGTGTCGGAGAGAAGTTGTGACCGGTGGCGATGTGACTACATCATGGGTTGTGTGGGGTTTTTTTTTCTGATTTGAAGGTGCCCAGTGATGCGCAAAGCGGGATGTTGGTGCTGGTGCTGACTCTGGCAAGGTGAGCCATGGCTAGCGGGCTGAAGTAGCGGTTATTTTTCAGTTGTCGTATTGCCAATGAAGTTTTAAGCATTCCTTCTTATTTGTGTTTTACAGGTGGTACGCAAGCCTCATTGCAGCAGCCTAAAATGACAGAGGCTGGACAGGGGAGCAGGCAAGGTACAGGAGGCGGGATGTACGCATCGCTGCGGGCAGGCATTGGTTTTGGGCAGTAACTCAAAATGTGTCTTCTGCTTTGTGTTTAACAGGTGCCACACACGGGCTGGGAGTGACGAAGCCTCATGTCGATGAGCAATCGGAGAAGGTGAGGCTGTTGTGGGCTGCCTCGGTGGCTATGAGCCAAGTGTTACATGGCAGCTTATTTAAGCACTTACCTTTTCTTTTGCAGGTGAAGTGCAGGCTGCTTCTGGAATAGGATGAAAGTTTGAGGTGAGCCGGGGGGAGGCGGAGGAGGATCATGGAGCCGGTGACTTCTCACAAGCGCACCAGTGATTTTTGTTTCTTGGTATCTCAGGTGCGGCGAGCGCTGAGGGCCACAGCACCCAAGTCTGGAACCGGTGCAGGGCAGGTGAGGAGTGGAACGCCTCGGCCCTTCTTGGCGGTGGTTGGGTGCGTGTGTTGTGGCAGAGGTTGGAAGTGAGCGGTGCGGTGCTGTCTGCCAGCAATATTTAGTTGTTTTCTTTGGATTTTCCAGACAACAAGGAGGAGTTTGGAGACAGTGGGAGCATCCCGTTTGGCCAATGTGTTTCCTTTGCTGAGGATGGATTTGCGCCCCCCGGCCCTCTGCAAGCTAAGTTTTGGGATGTGTATTTGAAGGGAGGGGGGTGGGACTGAGGGGGAGATAAATTTGGGAATATTGGCGAGGGAATTTTAAAGTTAGCTTAGGGGAGAGGGCTGTCCACAGTCGGTTCTGCTTGGCCAGGCAAAGGAACGAGTCTCAACCGTGATCTAAGGTTGCGTAGCATTCTATGGCTCTGTATCACGGTGTCTTGACTGTGATTCAAGACTGCGTCGCAATGTTTGGTTCTGTATTGCGTTGAGTCTTGCGTCGCCCTCTATGGCTCTGTATTGCGCCGGGTCTCGACTGTGATGTGAGACTGCGTCGCCCTCTATGGCTCTGCGTTGCGCCGGGTCTCGACTGTGATGTGAGACTGTGTCGCCCTCTATGGCTCTGCGTTGCGCCGGGTCTCGACTGTGATGTGAGACTGTGTCGCCCTCTATGGCTCCGCGTTGCCCTGGGTCTCGACTGTGATGTGAGACTGCGTCGCCCTCTATGGCTCCGCGTTGCCCTGGGTCTCAAGCGTGGTGTGAGACTGTGTCACACCATATGGCTCCGCATTGTGCTGGGTCTTGTGTTGCACCATACAGCTTCATATTGTGCTGGGTCTCGACTGTGATGTAAGACTGCGTAGTATTCTGTGGCTCTGTATTGCCCTGTGTCTTGACTGTGATTCAAGAGCGCTCGCACTGTTTGTCTCCTTATTGCGCTGGGTCTTGCGTCGCACTGCGTTGCTCCATATAGCTGTGGGTCTGGAGTGTGATGTGAGACTGCATCACACCGTATAGCTATGTATTGCGCTGGGTCTTGCGTCGCACTATATGGGTCTGTATTACGCTTGGTCTCAACTGTGATCTATGACTGCCTAGTATTCTATAGCTCTGTATTGCGCTGGGTCTTGCGTTGCACTGTATGGGTCTGTATTATGCTTGGTCTCAACTGTGATCTATGACTGCCTAGTATTCTATGGCTCTGTATTGCATTGGGTCTTGCGTCACACTGTATGGCTCTGCATTGCCCCAGGTCTGGAGCGTGTTGTGAGACTGTGTCACACGATACGGCTCCGCATTGCCCCGGGTCTCAAGCGCGATGTGACGTTTTCCTGTGCTTCCCATTATGAAGGCTGACATTTTGGCCTCGAGTGGAGCGGTGATGTTGTTTGGAGGATCCTAGTGACTCAATTTGTGGGCTGCTTCTGGAATTGGGGGAAATATGCTATTTTAGAAGGTCACTGGTGAAGCAGAGATGTTTGGAGGAGGGGAGCAATGAATGGGAGTTGAATGAACGAACGAATGGGAGTTGAATGAATGAACGAACGAACGAATGGGAGTTGAATGAATGAACGAACGAACGAATGGGAGTTGAATGAATGAACGAACGAACGAATGGGAGTTATTGTGTGTAAACTTACGGGTGTGTGAATGTGGTTTGTTTGTTTGTTTTTATTTCAGGTAGGATATAATGTTGACAGTAAGGTATTGATTTGAGAGTACTGGAAAGTAAAAAACCAAAGCAGCTGGGGGTTTTTGGTTTTGTTTTGTTTTTCTTTCCCTGGCTGGGTGTTTGTGTGTTGTTTGTTTTTTTTTTTTTTTTTCTCAGGTCCTCATTGCTCTGTAGGGTGCCATCAATTGCCAAAGTTTGGGCGGCGAGGGGTCTAGGGCCAGGGTTTTCACACAGAAGGCCATTTTGTAGTCTCCCGGCATCGCCATTGTCAGTGAGTCGCAGAGACGGGGCGATGGCCCGTGGTGCTGGGCGAAGGGATTAGCAGAGAGGGGAGGGTTGGTTTGTCAGGTAGGTGAGCGAGTGTTGTGCTTGTGCATGGCTTTGTATTGTTGTGTGTTAGTATGTAATAGGTGTTAGCGTGTTGCATTTGGAGTTGAGATTTTTTCTTTTCCAGGCATTGTATAAAAAAAAAAATCAACCAACCACAACTTAGAATAAAAAAAACCCCAGTCGGGGGATTTTTTTTTTTTTTCCCCCGGCTGGGTTTTTTTTTCCCCCGGTCCCGGTCGGTCTGCACGGCGACAATCATCGCCAAAGTTTGGGCGGCGGAGGGCCTAGGGCCGGGGTTTTCGCAGGCAGGGCGATTTTGGAGGCCCCCGGGAACCCCGTTCCCGAGGAGAGCCACGGAGATGGGGCGGCGGGCAGCAGAGAGAGGGAGGGTTGGTTTGTTGGGTAGGCGAGCGAGCGTTGTGCCTGTGTGTGGGTTTGTATGGTTGTGTGTTAGTATGTAATAGTTGTTAGTGTGCTGCATATGGAGTTGAGATTTTTTTGTCTTTTCCAGGCATTAATTTTTTTTAAAAAAAAATATTAACCAACCACAACTTAGAATAAAAAAAACCCCAGTCGGGGGATTTTTTTTTTTCCCCCGGCTGGGTTTTTTTTTCCCCCGGTCCCGGTCGCTCCGCATGGCGACAATCATCGCCAAAGTTTGGGCGGCGGAGGGCCTAGGGCCGGGGTTTTCGCAGGCAGGGTGATTTTGGAGGCCCCCGGGAACGCTGTTCCTGAGGAGAGCCGGTCTGGAATGTGGCTATTTCTCTGTTATTGTAAGGTGCTATGTTTAGATGAGTGTCTAAGGAAGGCAATTGAGGATCCTGCAATAAAAAGGTACAGTGAGAGGGGCTAGATAGTCTGTTTTGAGGAAGGCAGGGTTGTGAAGTGGGCCTCTCTGTATTTTAAATGGCTAGGCTTTTAACTGTGGCTGTGTGTTTTTTGCTGTAATGGTATTGTTAAAAATTGTTTGTTTGCATGCAGGTGCCAAAGGCCAGGTCCCGTCAGGAGGAGCAGAGCCAGCCGGCTCTTTGCCCGGGCATCGTAGTTTTTGGAGAAGTAGTCACTCTAAAGAGGAAAAGGGACGGACGCCAAGCGAGGGATGCGAGCCCCGTGTACGTGAGAGCGTCCGATGGGAAAGACGGCGGGTACAGTTTGTACTCAGTGTTGTAAAGCTGTGCCCTTGAGTGTGTAAACTGTAAGCTTGGTCCTCTGTGATTGAAATCTGTGCTGTTTGTGCTGTGTGGTTTAAATCTGTAAGCTCTGTGTCTTCAGCATGCTCTGGGCATGACTTAGTTGCCTACACTTTGTACCTGCTGTAGGCTCTGGGCCTGAGCTATGTATGTGTTGTACTGTTGTACGCTTTGCGCCTGAGCTCTGTACGCTTTGCGCCTGAGCTCTGTACGCTTTGCGCCTGAGCTCTGTACACTTTGTGCCTGCTGTAGGCTCTGCGCCTGAGTTATGTAGTGTTGTAGCTGTTGTGAGCTCAGTACTTTGCAGAGCTACAGTCATTGAGGTCAAGTTTGACAGAAATAAAGAAAATAAGCAGCAAAGGAAAAAGTTTAATAAAGAGTTTTTACTCCTTGGTGTTTGTCTTTTTTTGTGTGTCTCTTTCTTTTTTTGTAAAGTGGTGCAGCAGCAGGGCTTGGCTTGCTCCTGGGGCATAGTTGTTACAAGTTTTAAAGAAAATTAATAAATTATTAAGGAGCAACTACGCCCCAGGAGCAAGCCAAGCCCTGCTGCTGCATGCATTTTTTATTATTTTTATTCTTTTTATTTACTAACCCATACCTCATTAAATATTCCCCACCTGACACATAGAGTACCCACACAATTAATGACATAAATTAACCAAATAATTATGCAAATGAGATGCAAATTTTTCTTCCACCACCCAGATAACCAAATGCCACCACCCAACAACTACCACCACAGCACACCTACACAACCCCAATCAGGCTACCAGGTTTACAGGGTTAGGGTTTTAGGATGTCGGGTTAGGGCCTTAGGGGGTTAGGGCCTTAGGGGTTAGGGCCTTAGGGGTTAGGGTTTAGGGTTGGGTTCAGGGTTATGGTTGGGTTTAGAGTTAGGGTTTAGAGTTAGGGTTTAGGGTTAGGGTTAGGGTCATTAGGGTTAGGGTTTTAGGGTTAGGGTCATTAGGGTTAGGGTTAGGGTCGTTAGGGTTAGGGTCGTTAGGGTTAGGGTCGTTAGGGTTAGGGTTACGGTCGTTAGGGTTACGGTCGTTAGGGTTAGGGTGGTTAGGGTTGTTAGGGTTAGGGTTAGGGTTAGGGTTAGGGTTAGGGTTTTAGGGTTAGGGTTAGGGTTAGGGTTAGGGTTAGGGTTAGGGTTAGGGTTAGGGTTAGGGTTAGGGTTAGGGTTAGGGTTAGGGTTAGGGTTAGGGTTAGGGTTAGGGTTAGGGTTAGGGTTAGGGTTAGGGTTAGGGTTAGGGTTAGGGTTAGGGTTAGGGTTAGGGTTAGGGTTAGGGTTAGGGTTAGGGTTAGGGTTAGGGTTAGGGTTAGGGTTAGGGTTAGGGTTAGGGTTAGGGTTAGGGTTAGGGTTAGGGTTAGGGTTAGGGTTAGGGTTAGGGTTAGGGTTAGGGTTAGGGTTAGGGTTAGGGTTAGGGTTAGGGTTAGGGTTAGGGTTAGGGTTAGGGTTAGGGTTAGGGTTAGGGTTAGGGTTAGGGTTAGGGTTAGGGTTAGGGTTAGGGTTAGGGTTAGGGTTAGGGTTAGGGTTAGGGTTAGGGTTAGGGTTAGGGTTAGGGTTAGGGTTAGGGTTAGGGTTAGGGTTAGGGTTAGGGTTAGGGTTAGGGTTAGGGTTAGGGTTAGGGTTAGGGTTAGGGTTAGGGTTAGGGTTAGGGTTAGGGTTAGGGTTAGGGTTAGGGTTAGGGTTAGGGTTAGGGTTAGGGTTAGGGTTAGGGTTAGGGTTAGGGTTAGGGTTAGGGTTAGGGTTAGGGTTAGGGTTAGGGTTAGGGTTAGGGTTAGGGTTAGGGTTAGGGTTAGGGTTAGGGTTAGGGTTAGGGTTAGGGTTAGGGTTAGGGTTAGGGTTAGGGTTAGGGTTAGGGTT
The DNA here is from genome assembly GCF_034619465.1 of Leptosomus discolor. NCBI lineage: Eukaryota > Metazoa > Chordata > Aves > Leptosomiformes > Leptosomidae > Leptosomus > Leptosomus discolor. The sequence continues at coordinate 86,244,820 of NC_141393.1, forward strand.
AGGGTTAGGGTTAGGGTTAGGGTTAGGGTTAGGGTTAGGGTTAGGGTTAGGGTTAGGGTTAGGGTTAGGGTTAGGGTTAGGGTTAGGGTTAGGGTTAGGGTTAGGGTTAGGGTTAGGGTTAGGGTTAGGGTTAGGGTTAGGGTTAGGGTTAGGGTTAGGGTTAGGGTTAGGGTTAGGGTTAGGGTTAGGGTTAGGGTTAGGGTTAGGGTTAGGGTTAGGGTTAGGGTTAGGGTTAGGGTTAGGGTTAGGGTTAGGGTTAGGGTTAGGGTTAGGGTTAGGGTTAGGGTTAGGGTTAGGGTTAGGGTTAGGGTTAGGGTTAGGGTTAGGGTTAGGGTTAGGGTTAGGGTTAGGGTTAGGGTTAGGGTTAGGGTTAGGGTTAGGGTTAGGGTTAGGGTTAGGGTTAGGGTTAGGGTTAGGGTTAGGGTTAGGGTTAGGGTTAGGGTTAGGGTTAGGGTTAGGGTTAGGGTTAGGGTTAGGGTTAGGGTTAGGGTTAGGGTTAGGGTTAGGGTTAGGGTTAGGGTTAGGGTTAGGGTTAGGGTTAGGGTTAGGGTTAGGGTTAGGGTTAGGGTTAGGGTTAGGGTTAGGGTTAGGGTTAGGGTTAGGGTTAGGGTTAGGGTTAGGGTTAGGGTTAGGGTTAGGGTTAGGGTTAGGGTTAGGGTTAGGGTTAGGGTTAGGGTTAGGGTTAGGGTTAGGGTTAGGGTTAGGGTTAGGGTTAGGGTTAGGGTTAGGGTTAGGGTTAGGGTTAGGGTTAGGGTTAGGGTTAGGGTTAGGGTTAGGGTTAGGGTTAGGGTTAGGGTTAGGGTTAGGGTTAGGGTTAGGGTTAGGGTTAGGGTTAGGGTTAGGGTTAGGGTTAGGGTTAGGGTTAGGGTTAGGGTTAGGGTTAGGGTTAGGGTTAGGGTTAGGGTTAGGGTTAGGGTTAGGGTTAGGGTTAGGGTTAGGGTTAGGGTTAGGGTTAGGGTTAGGGTTAGGGTTAGGGTTAGGGTTAGGGTTAGGGTTAGGGTTAGGGTTAGGGTTAGGGTTAGGGTTAGGGTTAGGGTTAGGGTTAGGGTTAGGGTTAGGGTTAGGGTTAGGGTTAGGGTTAGGGTTAGGGTTAGGGTTAGGGTTAGGGTTAGGGTTAGGGTTAGGGTTAGGGTTAGGGTTAGGGTTAGGGTTAGGGTTAGGGTTAGGGTTAGGGTTAGGGTTAGGGTTAGGGTTAGGGTTAGGGTTAGGGTTAGGGTTAGGGTTAGGGTTAGGGTTAGGGTTAGGGTTAGGGTTAGGGTTAGGGTTAGGGTTAGGGTTAGGGTAGGGTTAGGGTTAGGGTTAGGGTTAGGGTTAGGGTTAGGGTTAGGGTTAGGGTTAGGGTTAGGGTTAGGGTTAGGGTTAGGGTTAGGGTTAGGGTAGGGTTAGGGTTAGGGTTAGGGTTAGGGTTAGGGTTAGGGTTAGGGTTAGGGTTAGGGTTAGGGTTAGGGTTAGGGTTAGGGTTAGGGTTAGGGTTAGGGTTAGGGTTAGGGTTAGGGTTAGGGTTAGGGTTAGGGTTAGGGTTAGGGTTAGGGTTAGGGTTAGGGTTAGGGTTAGGGTTAGGGTTAGGGTTAGGGTTAGGGTTAGGGTTAGGGTTAGGGTTAGGGTTAGGGTTAGGGTTAGGGTTAGGGTTAGGGTTAGGGTTAGGGTTAGGGTTAGGTGGGTTAGGGTTAGGGTTAGGGTTAGGGTTAGGGTTAGGGTTAGGGTTAGGGTTAGGGTTAGGGTTAGGGTTAGGGTTAGGGTTAGGGTTAGGGTTAGGGTTAGGGTTAGGGTTAGGGTTAGGGTTAGGGTTAGGGTTAGGGTTAGGGTTAGGGTTAGGGTTAGGGTAGGGTTAGGGTTAGGGTTAGGGTTAGGGTTAGGGTTAGGGTTAGGGTTAGGGTTAGGGTTAGGGTTAGGGTTAGGGTTAGGGTTAGGGTTAGGGTTAGGGTTAGGGTTAGGGTTAGGGTTAGGGTTAGGGTTAGGGTTAGGGTTAGGGTTAGGGTTAGGGTTAGGGTTAGGGTTAGGGTTAGGGTTAGGGTTAGGGTTAGGGTTAGGGTTAGGGTTAGGGTTAGGGTTAGGGTTAGGGTTAGGGTAGGGTTAGGGTTAGGGTTAGGGTTAGGGTTAGGGTTAGGGTTAGGGTTAGGGTTAGGGTTAGGGTTAGGGTTAGGGTTAGGGTTAGGGTTAGGGTTAGGGTTAGGGTTAGGGTTAGGGTTAGGGTTAGGGTTAGGGTTAGGGTTAGGGTTAGGGTTAGGGTTAGGGTTAGGGTTAGGGTTAGGGTTAGGGTTAGGGTTAGGGTTAGGGTTAGGGTTAGGGTTAGGGTAGGGTTAGGGTTAGGGTTAGGGTTAGGGTTAGGGTTAGGGTTAGGGTTAGGGTTAGGGTTAGGGTTAGGGTTAGGGTAGGGTTAGGGTTAGGGTTAGGGTTAGGGTTAGGGTTAGGGTTAGGGTTAGGGTTAGGGTTAGGGTTAGGGTTAGGGTTAGGGTTAGGGTTAGGGTTAGGGTTAGGGTTAGGGTTAGGGTTAGGGTTAGGGTTAGGGTTAGGGTTAGGGTTAGGGTTAGGGTTAGGGTTAGGGTTAGGGTTAGGGTTAGGGTTAGGGTTAGGGTTAGGGTTAGGGTTAGGGTTAGGGTTAGGGTTAGGGTTAGGGTTAGGGTTAGGGTTAGGGTTAGGGTTAGGGTTAGGGTTAGGGTTAGGG